>NC_064628.1:479841519-481091519 GCF_023864275.1 Schistocerca cancellata | reverse complement strand
GGCAGAGAAAATCCCTGACCCGCCGGGAATCGAACCCGGGACCGCATGCGCAGGAAGCAAGAACGCTACCGCAAGACCACAAGCTGCGGACATACCCATAAGAGTAAAGTGTAATTGTAAAATAGCGGAACACGGGACGTGCAACAGCTTCGAAACAATTGGAAAACGCGCCACAAACAAAACAGGAGTCACGTGAATTGTACCCCCACTCTAACTCAACTATCTGCATGCGCAATTCTGGCTGCTTGCTGTCACTGCTTATACACCAAACAACCATGTTTCAAGTAGCCGCAAGACGGAAGAGGCACTGTTCATAAGCGATTTCAACTCTGCGCATGCGCATGAAGCTGTCTGGCAGCTGTTTAAACAAATCCATCAACTCGCATGGCTCCCCAAAACTTTTTTTTTCCTGGTAATTGGTATCGTTCCAAAATGATTTTCAGTTGTTTATAAACGTGAAGTGCACATATAAAACGTGGTCCATTATATACATGGATGCTGGATTTTACACGATATTTATTGAACTGAAATGGTTTGCAGCTCGCAGCGATACCTTGTATATTAGAGAAGGAAGACAGAAGTGCAAAACAACACAAAAAAGTGTGGGTCCAAAAAATGTCATTACGTGGTACAAAAGGGAATTTCATGCACTATACAAGGAACTCGAGAAAGAGGAATCTTCATTTTATATTTTAGAAAGTCGAAGCATCAGTTTTTTTCATTGATTATACCAACTGTACCCAGAATTACTAAAAGGAACATAGTGTTACGAACTGCCCTCACATCCGGCGAAAAAATGGATTGTGTAAGATTAAGTTTTGTTACTAGCCCAGTGCAAATTTTTTGCAGTAGTCATATCTCTCTCAACTCCTTTCTCTTCAAGATTAATAGGTTTTGTTTACGTATTTTATTTGACTTTTAATAATTCAACTACCTAATTTGTACTGGGGTTATTTAGTGAAATATTAAATTTAAATATTACCTACTCACACCTGCAAAACTGTTTCACACACGAACCAGAGAGCTGCATAACAATAAACAAACCTGGCACAAACACATATTTTAAAGAAAAAGCTTACAACGTCAGAAGGTTTCAGTCTATTTCTTTATGAAACGCTATAAATGCTTGACACCACACAAACAAATTCCACTTGCTTATCAATCTGATTCTACACACAGTACTTTTTTCACTTCAAGTTGCAGCCATATTGTGAGGTATCTCGTGAAATATTAAATACCATATTGATATGTATAAAAATACACTTTATAATTACAGTGGAGATCAAGTAATTTAGTACACCCATGTCCTGCAATTCAGACTGCTGCTTCACTGCTTCAATTAAACTATAGTCATTTATTATAAATTTTAACAAAATAAATAACGAAACAAAACAATTTATAACAAATAACACATAAAAAGCAGCAGATATTAACCACAAAAACCACAACAAAACGAAATATGGAGATCAGCACATGACATATTGGGGGGAAATGAGCTTGAGGGTTACATGATTAACAATGGATTGATGTGAGCCAGTGTGAATTGGCCAACTCATACAGGCCATCAGGTCATGTCACTTCCTGTCCCATCAAAACATCCTGCAATGCATTTCAAATGGAGGCAACCACACTGGCTGTCCCATCCCACCATGTCATTGCACCGTCAAGGTTTTTCAGAAAAAAGTTTTGATGGTTGACATCATCCCATTGTTGATCACATGACCCACAAGCTCATTTCTCCCTGATATACAGTCATGCACAAATCTTTATATTTTGTTTTGTTGTTGTTTTTGTGGTTAACACCAGTTTTCTTTTGTTTTTTATTTGTTATGAATTGTTTCGTTTCATTCTTTATTTTATTAAAATTTTTAATAAATGACGAAAAATTAATTGAAGCAGTGAGGCAGCGGTCTGAATTGTACGACTTGAGTGTATTAAATTACTTGCCATCTATTACATTTATAAAGTGGATTTTAATACTGACCAGTAGGGTATTTAATATTTTACAATGAAATGCACTGCAATTTGAAGTGGAAAATGTATTGTAAGTAGAATCAGATTGATTAGTAGGTGGGATTTACTGTATGTTATCAGGCATCTGTAGCGTTTTGTAAAGAAATGGAGTGAAGCCTTCAGTCACTGCAAGTTGTTCGTTTAAATATGTGTTTTTGGTGGGCTTATTTGTTGTTAAGGAGAGTTGGATGTTGTTTGGTTCAAAATTTTTTATTTTTATTTTTGCACTTTTTTTGTTTCGCATATATTTTGGTTTAAATTGATACCAAATTTATTAATTTATGTTGAGTGGATTCCGTTTTACAACCGTTTTAGTAAAATCCTGCAACACACACTTCTCATGAACTCAACCTTCTTTTTACTCGCTAGTGACTACTTGTTATAGTACAGCTGTTTGAAAGCTTAGTTGGTAACACTGATAATACTGTTGGCAACAATGATGAAAACAGCTGCCAGTATACTTTATTGTTTTCAGTTCTTTGTTTGTGGTGGTTGAAAGTGAAGTTTGTTTACGATATTTGTATTTCAGTGTTTAGATCTCAGCAAATTAGTTTATATTATGTAAAAATGCCGCGAATACAAAAGAAGAAAAGAAAATGTGAGTTCAGTGGGGGGAGATGTAACCAAAACCAGTTTTTTCATCGTGGTGAAAAAGAAGTGGAAGTTCATTGTGTAGGTGAGCCTAGGCCTAGTACTAGTACTGAAGGTGCTTGTGCTTCTAAAACAAGCTATTCTTCTAAGAAGCTTACCCGTAACTTGGCTAAATATGAGACATATGGAAAAGAAGAAGGTTGCTATGATATTGTTAATATCAACAGTATAGGCAGCCTAGTTAGCCAAATTACAGTGTGCGTAAAATGTAAAGGATCCATTACCGTCTCTACTGGAACCAGACTAGGCTTACAAGTACCGATAGTAATAAAGTGCAGTGACTGTTCTCATGAAGTGTCCACTACTAATTCTCCATCCTTATCACACTCTAAACAATCAGAAGTGAATATTCGATTAGCCTACGCATTCCGATGTATTGGAAAAGGTGAAGAAGCAGCGAAAACTTTCTGCAGTGTAATGAACTTGCCGACTCCACCAGCTTTCAAATATTACAATAAGATGCTTTGAGATGCTGCAAAAGAGGCCTGTGAAGAGAGAATGAAGGCTGCTGTTGAAGAAAGTGTTGGTGAAAGTGATGGTAATAAAGACTTGACAGCAATATTTGATGGATCGTGGCAACGTAGGGGCCACACTTCACTCAATGGAATTGTAGCTGCAATAGCAGAAAACACAGGCAAGGAAATTTTATCCAAGTATTGCAGATGCGAAAATAGAATGACCAACAATCATGATGCTGATTGCCTAGCTATCTACTGTGGAGTAAGTGGAGGAATGGAGGTAAAACGAGTTGTGGAAATGTTCCAAGAATCGCTGCCAAAATATGAAGTGCGGTACAAGTATTATTTAGGAGACGGCAACAGTACTCCTTACCCTAAGGTATGCGAGACCAAACCATATGGTCCTGACTTCTCAATTGAGAAATTGGAATGTTGCAGTCACGTACAGGAAATTGAAACAGGAACTTCGGAAAACAGAACATTCTGACAGCAAAACCATCAGGGTTCGTGGCCACCTTGCTGGTGAGGCTATCAATCAAATACAACTATGTTATGGCCTGGCTATAACAAGGAGTGCTACAAAAACTCTAAACTACATGAAGGCAGCGGTGTGAGCAGAATTTTTTCATTTGACGGCTACCAACAAAGACACAGTTGGACACGGACTATGCCCCAAATGTGAGACAAACTGGTGCAAATTCCGAAAAGCCCAAGAGAAAAATGAGCCTTATGACCCCAATGACCATACTCATCTTCCTTTCGCTGTCATGGAACAAATAAAACCCATATTTAGAAACTTGGCCCATCCTGACCTTTTGCGTAAGTGCCTGCATGGTGGAACGCAAAATCCGTCAGAGTCGTTCAACAATGTTCTATGGTTGTGGCTACCAAATGCAACTTTTATTTTGATGACTACATTTCAGTTGGGAGTGTATGAAGCTATTACAAGTTTCAATGAAGGGAATTTAGCAAAGTGTAAAATTTTGAGTCATCTAGGTATATCTCCAGGCAAGAACTGTGTCAAGTTTTTGAAAGAGGACGACGAACTTCGGATTCAAAAATGCAGACAAAGCTGTCACAGAAATTGAGAAAAAGTGTCACCACGCCACACAGCAAGCAATATGAAAGATTGAGGACCAGTTTGAAGAACTAGAAGATCCAGATAAACCTTCATGGAATGTACTAAAGTAAGAATAAAATCATTGTTTAATAGTCATATCCTTATTTGCGTTTCCCCGACAACTGTGTTTTTCAATGGTTAGGAACATTTTTCTTGGCTGCTATTAATGTTATCAACATGATTTTTAAAAAAATTGTTCCTTATTGTTAGTTATTGATTTAAACTGAGGAAATATGAATATCTTTTAAAGAACTATGGTATAAATTTCATTAAAGTAAAAAAATTGCAGTTTTTATGACTACTTTAAAAATATTTTTTAAAATCTAAGTTTTTATTATTTTTATGACTTATCAGTTTAAAATGAAGATTAATATATAAGGAACTCAACAAAAAAAATCATGATAATATGTCAATTGGTTAGGGAGAAAAATGTTCCTAAAGTAATATGATCTAACATGACCAAGATAGAACCATCCAACTCCCCTTAAGCAGCTCTCTGGTTTGTCTGTGAAACAGTTTTGCAAGAATAAGTGTGTAATATGTATGTGTTTTCGTTACCTAATCCCACTACAAATAAGGCACTCGAAATGTTAAAAACCAAATACAAAGCTTAAAGAAAATCTATAAATCTAGAAGGGGAAGGTAGAGAGGCAGAGGTGACTATTGTGCAAAAATTTGCACTGATCTAGCCACAAAACTTAACTTTAAACAAACCAGTTTTTCATTGGATGTGATGGTAATTCGTAACACAGTGTTCCTTTTAGTGGTTATGGGTGCAATTTGATGTAACAAATAAAAAAAACTAATGCTTCGACTCTTCCTTCTCTAATACACACTCCATCCCTGCAAGCTGCAAACTATTTGTGTCCAATTAATGTCATTTTCATACTAATGTTGACTCAAGCATACATGTATATAAGCTACCACATTGTTTGTGTGCACTTTGGCGTATAAAAACAGTTAAAATCACCTTGTGAAGACCACAATTCTCACGAAAAAACGGTTGTGGACAGTTATGTTGAAGTCACGTGACCAGAATTGACTTGACATTCCGTGATGTGATGGACAGTGTGAACACACCTTGCGATGGTGCCATAACAACTAATGTGAATTGGCCTTTAAATGTGCTTTGAACCTCCTCATTTCACCTCAGTAAGACCATAAAACATAATTACAAAATCTGAGAACTCCTGAAGTGCGTTTCAGGAACTAGCGTCCTTATATGATGCGACCTCTCACAAAAGTTTTGTTGTAATACTGATGTTTTCCCATTGATCAGTAGTTAATTTTGACTAACGAGTACCTACTTTCATTCCTTCAAACACTGTTCTGGCGCCATTAGATATACTTTTTTGTAAAATCTTGATATTATTCAGCAGTTGCTACTGGAGCTCCTGTGCTAAGCAAAGGACGAAGTTTTTGCGCCTACTGCAAAAAACGTTTTCGCTTTCTGCTTCGATTTTATGTTGTTTCATAATATCTTTTAGTGAAATGCCGTTAGCAAATCCCACTATAACTGGGGACAACAATCAACCTCGTAAGACCGACAATAAGAAGAACAATGTACTGTAATAGATTTGTATGGTCTGCTGTGCTTGACTTGAACGATTTATTGACCTTTGGACGTTCTGCTAGAGGTGGTCTAAGAAACAGAAGACAAATATTATTGGTGACAACAGAGTACATACTATATAACACTAGCATTTAGTATAAACTCTGGATATTTCGAGAGCTACTGGCTTAAAATGCGATTAACACTAACTTCTAGTGACAGCTACTTTGTGTCTCATTGGTGTACAATTTGAAGTCACTCGACTGCATTATTTATTGCTTTAAACAATTTCCTATGCATGATTTGCCGAGAAGGCTTAGGAAACCAAGAATGTGTTCACAAATTAATAACTTAAGATTCTTTGGTCGGCAGAAGAGGACACAGGTAACTGAAATGAATAGCAAGCACAGGGATCAATAGAAAATTAGCGACCTTAATTTTCAATTTCTGATAAACACCACTTAATCTTAAGGTAATGACTCTACTGCAGTAACAACACAATCGCAATTCCCCTGTTCTAGTTAACAATTCCTAACATGGTAGAAATACCTCCACTTTGTTGTTTTGAAAAATATACTATGCACACAGCCAACAATTTGATGATAGAAATGCCTGTAGATTCATCTATAAGACGACTAAAATGCGCATAACCAATGTCGTTTTGTAGTTCTGATTTAAAGTGCTAGAAGTGAATATTCCTAATCAATGCACTGCACTTTGTCTGATGTAGCCATGAAAGAGATGCATGGTCGGCACTTTCTTCATTAGACCTGAAAGATGATCAATGGATCTAAATGCACTGTGATTAACGACAATGTAAGGCCAGCTTCAGCAGCTGCACATTCATATATATGTTTGATAGGCTAAAAATGGCAATTTTGACTGTAATGAAGATGAAAAGGACTCAGCTGCTTTTACATGTTTGTTACTTTTTTACATGACAAAGTAAATAGAACATGTGCAAATCAGGTTACATTGGAAATATTTGCACTGCACAATGCTAGGTTCCCTGGACACCTCCAGCAACCAGTCCTTTAACTGTTTCTCATTTAACCATTTTTTTCTAAAACGTCATAGGTGGCCCTTAATATTCTGATGGCGTGATGGAGCTCCAGACGAACGTAATTTGAAGCATTTTACATAAACCAACTACGCTATTAATTCAGAAGTATTGTCCTAGTGTCTGCGGTCTGTTCCAAGAAGGTACTGGCAAGAGAGAAATGATTGTGGAACATAAACACAAGCATTCCTGATTACATGGTTCTGTACTTAAAACACGCTATTACTCTAGAGCAGTGTGGCTTCATACCTATTAGTCATGTGGAATGCAGCGCTGTTAATATTCCAATGTAAGAAATATATCCCCACACATGACATAACGTGGATGACCACCAAATGCAGAGTAATAAGTTAATGTATGTCGGATCACAAACCCTGGTATGACCCCAGAGTTATCAGCAAACGCCTTATAAATTTTTTTAAAGTGACCTTAGCTAAAGAACGGTATATTACCAGTTGGGGTGATTGCAGTATACAACTACAGAAGGGATTGCGTGCTTGACCCTGTGCAGGACTGTTTAGGTGATTTAAACCCTAAGAAACTGTATTTACAATGGGCTTCTCTGTACTCTCCATCAATTACAGCCTTGCAGTGTCAGCTAAGAAACAGCTGCATATGGCAACTTTCTACTGTATGGCTATTGAGGTAATAGTGATACATGCAAGATGACTTCTGTCTTTGATGCTTTCCTGCAAAAATTTCCCTCTAAACTTACATGGATCCTTGTTAAAGGACGATAGAAGGTAGATGGAGCGATCAATTGAGGTAGAGAGAGGGAGATCTCGCTCCAGGTCATTTATCACACATTTAACCATTTTTTACCGGTGTTCTCTCGGGGTGCATCGGTTGCATGGTATAATTGGCAGTCGACTCATATACAGTTGCATGTTCTGTGTAGACTTAGAACGCTATCTATATTTGATCGTTAACGGCAAATCTCCCCAAATCAGTCATCAGAGGACTTCCAACTCATATGTGATGAAACATGTCCATCGATGGAAAACCTGTTTCGGTACCCTCTTCGAGACGAGAGGAGATGTATGCGAAGTAGGCTATTCCTCTGCCACAGCTTGGACGTAAATCGAGTCTTCAGGTTCATGCAGGTCTGTAATGATTGTTACTACAGAGAGGGTAAGTCTTAATATTTAGTAGTCGGTTGGTGTTTGAGAAGTGAAGATATTCTCATAGAAAATCAAAGAGCATATGGGTGTGTTAACAACATTAGCATACACATGTGGAAAACTGTGGTAAAAACATGGAAGACGACATAAAATCGGTAAAATTCGAGGAAAACCTGGTATAATCACAAAAAATTGATGTGAGATACGTTAAAATTGAGGGAAATACTATCAAATATGTAAAATCGCGAAAAGCTACTAAAATTACGGAAACTGACAGAATACATAAAATTAGATACAAATACCATGAAAAGAGTACTTAGCAAAATCAACAAAATTGGGTGTTCTCGAGGAGGAGAGTAGACTGATGCCATCTATACACACTTTAATTGTGGAAAGGAGGCATTCTAGAGATGTGACGTCAAGGCAAAACGGCAATATTATCCCACATATGAGAAATACTGTCTCATATCTGACAATGAGTTGCATGTACAAGAGGCAGGTTACCAGGGGCAGTGGTAAACTGCAGTAAGACTGTTACGTCTCCACTGACCACTAATCGTAGTGTTTATTTCCGTCTAAGGTGTCATTGTTTCTTCGTAAGTTGCAGCTGTCATACACCTCTGCAAACCTATGTAGTGTTTGTGTTACAAAAAATCGTTGTTTTCTTTGTTGTGCAAAGCAGTCGTTTTATCATTTTACAGTTTGTCACCATAGTTTATCGTAGAGAAACTTGCATGGAGAATGTGTCATTCGCTGGGCATATATGTTTCTTACATTGGAATATTAACAGCGTTGCATTCCGCATGACTAATAGATCGGAAACGGCACCGCTCTAGCGTTATAGCGTGTTTTACGTGTCATTTTTCTCTTATCAGTACCTTCTCGGTACCGACATCAGACACTAGAACAATACTTCTGAATTAATAGCGCAGTTGATTTACGCAAAATGCCTCGAATTACGTTCGTCTGGAGCTCCATCACTCACAAACCACAGGTTTCTTCTTCATAACCATCTATTATATAACTACAACAATCTCATATCCACTATATACCTCCTCGACATGCGTGTATCTGGAAAAATCTTGTGCACCTGGATGGGTGCCGTGAGTAAGATTGGTGTGGAACAGTGTTTGCTGAATAGCAGTAACGGATTCGGCTCGCTCTGTTCTTCACGGGACAGTGTTGGTCAAAGACAATGCGAGGAGATCTTTCAATCTATAGCTTTATGCTCTGTGATACCCATCCACATAAGGAAAGATGGGCAATCGTAATCGTAAACTACGCCCTAAGATCGAAGTGCTAGAAATATGTAGATCGCTGTTTGGTGTACTTTGTTGTATATGTTCAAGAATTGACAATGAATGGACGCCACTACACAATCATCTATCTACATTCGCAGTGATACTCACAGAGTAGTAGAGGGGATGTTTAGGGACGGTGCAGATATTAGGAAGCATGTTGCTGTGCCATTGGTCGGCGCTGAAATTACGGAAAAACTGGTAAAATTCTAAAATTGATCGCACTATCAACTGTGGTGCTTACTGTAGTACATCGATTGTGTCTTTTCTAGCCCACCCATTCAATGGTATGCTGTTGACTACCACATAATTCTTGACTCACATCACTTGTTTGAGTTGGAGAAAGAGTCTTTGTGGAGGGAACACCTTCTGGGGATTGCCAGCTACGAAACAATGATCGCGTACATAACCGGAATGTGAGGAATCTGTCAAAACAGAACGCCGAGCCATCTGATACCCTATCACTGTGAAAGATGAGTTTAAATGTAGAGATCATCAATCACCTTTGGACAACTGTTCGGAAATGCTCCATAATGTCGCAATACTCTTCAAGTTCCTTTATATTGTGACTGTTTTTATATCAATCATCCAATGTGCGTTGTGGTAGCAGCAGCAACATGATTTACACCTTGTGATGTCCAGCTTTTACAGCAGAAAAAAACATTGTATCAGACAATAAAGCAGGGTCCCTCTCTTGCGAATCACAGTCTGTGGCATATGGCCATCCCACAGCACAGGCGATGAAAGGTTACACCGGTCTGTGCAAGCGATTTCTATCAATGAGTGGATCAATATCTGTATATTTAATAGGATCGCCACATATGGTTGATGCCAGCACACACGGTATTTGGTTCAAATGGTTCAAATGGCTCTGAGCACTATGGGACTTAACTTCTGAGGTCATCAGTCCCCTAGAACTTAGAACTACTTAAACCTAACTAACCTAAGGACATCACACACATCCATGCCCGAGGCAGGATTCAAACCTGCGACCGTAGCGGTCGCGCGGTTCCAGACTGTAGCACCTAGAACCGCTCGGTCACCCTGGCCGGCCACGGTATTTGTTTTCGATGTATCAGAAGAGAGAGATGCGGTAAAACCTTATCGAGTTCTCTGTCGGATGAAGTTAGCGGAGTTTTTATAGTTCATAGTTTTATATTCTCTATTGGCGGGTACAATATAATGACGATAGAGAGAATGTTTGTGTGACGGACGTGAATGCACCCTGAAGGATGCAGATCTCCTTCAGACTGCAGTACCTGTACGTAGTTTGGAGATGCACAGCAATGCAGTAGCAAAATCCTCATCCTTCTTTCAGTTCCTGTACTGTCTATTGTACAACCTCAAGCTGCAAGAGAAAGCTTCGTTTTGGTGCCTGCCTTACACACTGTACACGGTTGGTGGAGCTACAAGAACATGTTCCCATTTCGATCGAGTGACAAAAAACATAGGTTGCAGGAGCTGGTAGATGTAGCGATCTCTGACTTCTGTTCAGTTCCACTTAAACTGGGAGGATCACATGGACAAAGCTGCAGGGAGGGCAGGGCAGAGACTGAGGAACAGTTACAATATGCAGAGGGACTGTCTAAAGCCACATTGGAGTTTTGCTACTAGCAGACAGGTTCGAGAAAGGTTACTTGTTTCGATACATGAGAGTGGCATGAATCTGATTCACCAGTGGCTGCAATCATTAAAGACATCTCTATAAGACCCAACACAAGTATGTTGTTGATTGGATAGACTTGATTCCAAATCACAGACAGCATTTTTTATCAAAAGGCATAACGCTATCAGCGACTCTTGTGTGTACCTGTAGAACCAATACCAGTTTTATGCAGGGTAACGGTAATATAGTCGCTGTAATCGTGTTTAACACAGCGCGGTTTTTACGCGAAATGTAAGTTGCCAGCGGTAGAGTCCTTCTGTGGTCAGCTTAAATTGTCGGTTCTCAGTAGTGTTCCTTGAAAAGAAAATTGTCTTCCCTCCAGGGACTCCCCTTTAAACTATCTGGTGAGTGCAATCCAACTACTGAAAAAGAAAAGTTATTCGCCATCTGAAGTGATTCTGATGATCAATTTAATTAGTTAGCCTATCACTTTTATATCAGTGATATGCCGCCAGGAGGGTGGAGACGATCTCTAGGGCACCACGGATATGACTCTTGAAATGGAGTTTTTTTCATTGCTGCGATATCTTTTAACAATAGTTGAATCTCTCACCTACACAGGGAGACACGACCATCATAATAAAATCAGATGTATTACCGAATTTATAAAGTGATACTTAGCATAAATCTCATATTTACAACTTCTCTGTACTGCTACCTTAAGAGAGAGTCTGAAAGCGAGGAGGAGTCCTGTGACAGTGGTAGATCTTAGCACCTCATCATGAGCCAAAAATGAGTTTAATATTCTAGTCCTGTGATGCAGAACGTGGCAGATGAGAAAAGATATTTTTCTACCTGATGAAAGAATACTATGCCATAGTCCTGTACAGGATTTTCACAACAGGTAACGATACTTTAGCGATGTGAAATAGAGTGTCTCGTCCGATTTCTTCTATCTCGTATAAACTGGAGGAATGTACATTTCGCGTGAGAAATTCGAGGTGTATGGTCAACAAAATCGCTGTCTCGGACTGGGTAAAATGGGTTTTTTAAGCTGATGGGTCTACGTTGGAGTGGAATTGTTTAGAACTACTGTATATGTCCAAGCTACAGTTGCCTATTTTGCAGTGCACCGCGGCTGGCTGCAGCGATGATCTCGAGGAGTCGGCAACCGGAAGTAACGGATTAGATCAGCCTGGTCCAGATACAAACAATGCGGAGGCTTGTCTGATCTTGCCCACGGCTACGAGGGTTCACGAAGCGACCAGTGTGCTGGAAGAGAGTGACAAAAGTGGACGTGTGTGTGTTGGTGAGAGAAGATTCAAAATTATGTACAGTCACAGTGGACACATTGATAACTTCCAAATTCCTACGATTCCAATCATTCTCGTATGCCCTTCATGGGAGGCGGTGGTGCACTCTGACATTACGCGCTTCCACGAATGCGGCTGCACCCGTGGCAAAAGTTTTCACCGACGTTCAGAATTTGCAGTGTACGAGGGGTCGGGTGAGTGCGTGGGATGTATGATTGTTTCAGCGATCTCTAACATCTATGCACAGCAACTACTGCTATGGACTGGGTCGTGGTTTAAGTGTGTCGTGTTTAGTGCTTCTCAGTACATCGCAGTGGATTTTACCTTGCATTGCTATTTCCTGTTGTCTCTGTCCTATCATGCATTTGGCCTTCCTCGTTTCTGATGTTATGGAGAGAACCAATTTAGGAATTCTATAGTGCTTTCAAAACATAGTCACTACGCCAAATTCCCAATTGATAGCGATCTCTGATGGCTTGCCATAACAACTTATTAGTACGATCTGGACTGACGTCTAAGTGTGTCATGTTTAGCATTTGTCAATACATCGCAGTGGATTCAGTCTTGCAGTGATAATTTATGTTGTCTCTATTCTACCATGCAGTAGGCCTTCTCAATTCCGAAAAATGGTTCAAATGGCTCTAAGCACTATGGGACTTAACATCTGAGGTCATCAGTCCCCTAGACTTAGAACTACTTACACCTAACTAACTTAAGGACATCACACACATCCATGCCCGAGGCAGGATTCGAACCTGCGACAGTAGAAGCAGCGCGGTTCTGGACTGAAGCGCCTAGAACCGCTTGGCCACAACGGCCGGCCCTCCTTCCGAATATAGTGGAGAGAACCAACTTAGGAATTCTACCGTGCTTTAAAACCCCAATTGCCACATCAAATTCCCGATTGATCACTTTATTGTTTCCAGTAGTTGTACTGCGTGGATGCATGCAGTCGGTACAGGCAGGCATGGCCAGCGTGTGCACACACACACACACACACACACACACACACACAGACATATATATATATATATATATATATATATATATATATATATATATATATATATATATACCCTAGCCGAGCCTCAGGTACAGGGCGGGTCGCAAGTGGCGGATAGCGAACGATCCATCAGATATGGTGGACAGCTGCGAATAAGGGGAAACCCAAATAAGCAGTCCCGGACCGAGGCGGCAGCATCACGAGGGTGTGGGAGGGTGACTTTTGGCAAGGGTCACACTCATTCAAAAACCACAGAACCCGAAGACGTTGCTGTGTCATGGCGAGTAAGTGCCGCCATTACAATAAGCATTGTCAACACCCAAATCCAGGACGCGTCTGAAGTGGGAACCATCGGCATCCTGGTCAGCGTCTGTTCACACAATGTGCGGCTGGTCATAATGTGCCAGGAACTAACAATCCCTGGTTCTAAACACCCAGTGGAAACACTGGACCAACTTGATTACAAGCAAGTATGACTCGTGCAAGTAATAACAACATTACCCCAGGTGGTAACCAATCCACCCATCAACAGATGGCAACCAGGAATTCGGATTCTGGGGAACCTGGACTTACACGATTACATCAGAGAAAGTCGGAGCTCTCTGGCAAACTTCCACTCAAAACACCTACATACATTGGAACCTTTAACATAAATACATTAATCCAACCAGGAAAACTTCTAAACCTTACAACAGAACTTGAAAAGCAAAAGATAGTAATACTAGATTTACAGGAGACGCGTTTTACAGATGAAGAAACATCAGATTATGGCAACTATCGCATCTTTAAGAGCAAGACGGATAAACGAATCGGAAGAGGAGCCCCCCATCTCGGGATGGCGTTTGTCATACACAAGAGCGTGCTCAGCTCCATCAAGGAAGTTACTCCCGTAAATAATAGGATAATGACGATGCGCTTACAATGTGCCAACAAAACATACACAATGGTTAATGTTCATGCTCCCACAAACGGAGACAACAAGAAAAACCCCATAGAAACAGAAAAGTTCTGGGAAAATTTGGAGAATATAATGGCCAAGATTCCAAAAGATGATACAAAAGTTCTACTCGGCGATTTTAATGCCCAAATTGGTAGAGAGAAAATCCACCAAAAGACCGTAGGCAAATATCCTGCACATAAATTTACCAATAAAAATGGTACAAGGCTCGTCGAACTATGTAAGCAGAATAACCTGAAGATAATGTCAACATCTCTAAGAAAATGTCCAAGAAAACAAAAGACATGGAGATCTCCTATACAACAAATTGGCGAGTTTCAAATAGATCATGTGGCGATTTCATACCCAGTACAAAAAGAAATTTACGACGTCCAAGTACGCAGAGGAGCAAACATTGATTCAGACCATTACCTAACTAGAATTAAAATCAAGTTTACAGCACGAAGAAGTCATCAGAAGAAAACAGAAATACAGAAATATGACACCAAGAAGATTAAAGAATCTAAAGTAAAAGAAGAATGGGAGAAGGAAAAGGCAAACACATGGGAAGAATTTCATTCTAAAATCACGCGAATAGCTAAGGAAACTATTCCCTTGAAAAAGATATTCAAACACCCTTGGTGGGATTCAGACTGTGAAAATGCATTGGAAAGGAGAAAAAAGGCATTTCAAGAATATAACAGTAAAAAATCACAAGAAAGTCTACAGTTATTTAACGAGGTTAGAAAACAGGTTTCAAAATCTATTAGGCAAGCAAAAAGGAAGTACACAAAGGCACAACTGGATGCCATAGAAGAAAATTTCCAAAACTATAATACAAGAGACTTCTACAGAACTTTCGCAGATAAAATACGAGGATATATCCCTCAAAATTTATGTTTCAGAAAACCAGATGGTAAATTAGCCCTAACAAACCAGGAAAACTGTCAAGTATTGGCTCAATATTTTTCTAACCTACTAAATTGCCCAGAACCTAGTTTAAGGTTTCCCAAAGAAATCAGTGCCAACGCTCAACCGGATTCATTACCACCAACACAGGAAGAAATCAAATGTCACATTAAAAATTTAAAAAATAATAGAACATCTGGCGAAGATGGCATTGTTGCAGAGCTATTAAAAAACCTAGGACCAAAGACGTTGCAAGAGCTCACAAAAATAATAACAAAAATATGGGAAACAGAAAAATTACCAGAGGATTGGAAATGTGCCCTTATTCACCCGTTACATAAAAAAGGAGACAGAACAAATGTCAATAACTACAGGGGAATCTCACTTTTACAAGTCACCTACAAAATTCTCTCAACATGCCTGCTGAAAAGAACACAAGAGCAGCTGGAACGCCAAATTGGTGATTATCAAGCAGGCTTCCGCCCCGGTCGCTCATGCATAGAACAAATATTTAATTTAAAGACAATATTAAAACACAAAGCAATTAGAAATGCCCCCATAATTTGTACATTTGTAGATTTTAAGAAAGCCTATGACTCAATAGACCGGCAATCTTTGTTTAACATTTTAGAGGAACTTGGACTTGACTCCAAAACACTAAGGCTTATCAAAGAATCACTGACAGACACTGTATCTAAAGTTAAATTCAGGGGAGAAATCTCTGAACCTTTTCTCATAAAAACTGGAGTACGTCAAGGTGACGGGCTATCTCCACTTCTGTTTAATATAGTCCTGGATAAAGTCATTAAGGAATGGGAAAAAGAATTAAAAAATCAATCCTACTGGAAACCAATCCATCTTGGTAGAACCAAAGACAACGTGGAGATATCTTGTTTAGCATTCGCGGACGACTTGGCCATACTTGCAGATGATGAAGAAATCGCCACCAAACAAATAGAGATCCTTAAGGAATGCGCGGATAAAGTAGGTTTACAAATTTCGTTTCAAAAGACAGAATTTTTCTGTACAAAATTACATATACACAGTTTGAACACAAAATATGGAAAAATAAATAGAGTAAAACATTTTAAATACCTAGGTGAAATTTTGGAGCCAACCGGAGGAGAGAAAGTTGCACAGAAGATCAGACAACAGAAAATGAAGAGAGCATATGGTATGACACATGAAATATACAATAAAAAATGCATCTCCTCGAACACAAAAATCAGACACTACTGCGCAGTAATTAAGCCAGCAGCACTATATGCTAGTGAAACGCTCACACTCCACACAAAATGTGATTTAGAAAAAATACTAAAAGAAGAACGCAAAATTATGAGAAAGATTTTAGGTCCAAAATTAACAGAAGAAGGATATCGGATACAATCAAGAAGAACCACAGAAACTATATCAAACCTGGCAGCAGACATAAGAAGGCGAAGATTAAAATTTTATGGACATGTCACTAGACTTCCCCCCACACGACTCACCAACAGAATTCTCACTTACATAGAAAAAGTCAAATCAACAACACCATGGATTAGCCAAGTAAAATTAGATTTACAAAAAGCAAATATTGAACTTAAAGATGTCAAAGACAGAAAAACTTTTAGAAATAAGGTGGAAAAGTGGATTGTATTGTCGGAGAAGGAAGCACTAAAGAGACCAGGAACAAAATGGACAGAAGAAAGAAAAAGAAAACATGGAGAACGGATGAAAGAAGTATGGAAGAAACGACGTCAGAAAGCTTTGCGTGATCCTTCTGGGTCCATTCGCGATAAGTAAGTAAGTATATATATATATATATATATATATATATATATATATATATATATATATATATATATATATATATATATTTTGGGTGTTTTGGGAGGAAAGGTCACTATTGTAAACAATAACAGTACAAGTAATTCAGAACAAAAAATGTTATATGAACGTAAGTCCGCAAATGCTTCGTTAGGGAGGTATGGGTATTGAAAGGAACCTCAATTCTGCAAAATTGATATGCACAACATGAACGTATATGTAATACAACTGGACCGTAATGTGATCTTCTTGCAAACAACTCATGGGTACATGCCATGTTTACACTACGCAACATACATATTATGGTCATGTGATGTACGTAGTACACTTGTTTGCGCAGTTGTGCCGTGTGTAAGCCGCATTGTGTAGTGTACTGGTGTTAGATCGGTTAGCTGTGTAGAGTATGGTGTTAACTGTGGTCGTACTAGTGCTGCTAACAATGCCACACGTCTGTAGTAATAAGGAATACGCAGATATGGTGTATGTTTATCGCTTCTGCGACGTAGTGCTACCGCAAGAGAAGAATACCACAGGCTCTTTCCGACTCGATGGTTACCTGATCGCAGGGAGTTTGCCAAAGTGTTTATCACTCTGCCTGCCGTCAGGTGTCTTACGGAGTATGGATGTAGATGTAGATGTAGAACAGGCTCTCTTCCAGGTAGACATTTTTCGTGGGAGCGTGCACGTCAACAAACTTTGCAAGAACAAGAATAAATTATCGCAAGTGTTGAGTGAACTCCCAGTATGTGCATAAAAATAATGCCCCTGCATATTAATGTCCCACAGACACATGTAGGGGAAACATTAAATGCAGAAAACCTATATCTATTTCACATACAGTGTATCCAAAATCTCTATGTTGGTGACACTGCCCGACGACTTCAATTAGGTCACTGGGTAATTGAGAATAGTCATTTGCTTCCATACATAATATTCACTGATGAAGCCCAGTTTTCACGACATGGAATAAAAACCACACGCAATAATCATCGATGGCCACAGGAAAATACACAAGCTTCAGTGGATGGCAATTTCCAAGTTCGTTTTGCCATACATGTTTGCTGTGGCATGATTGGTAACCTTTTGATAGGTCCAGTTAGTATCAATCAGCGATTGATGGGAGAGAGGTACCTGTATTTTTTGGAAATTTCATTTGTGGAACTATTGGAAGACGTTCCTTTAGCCAAGTGAACTGGAATGTACTTTCAGCATAAGGGTCCCCTTCCACATGTTACCTTAAGTGTGCGGGACCATCTCAACCACACCTACCCTAATTGCCGGGTTGGCCATGGCGGTGATATTAACTAGCCTCCAAGATCACCTCACCGTACACCTTTAGATTTCTGTTTATGGGATTGGAGGAAATCAGATGAACTGCTTCGTCGCATAATGGATGCTGCTGAATTGATTAGGAACCAACCACATGCAATTGAACAAGCAACACAACCTATTATCGCTAGAGCGCAAAAGTGCATTGACGTTCATGGTGGGATATTCGAACCTGTTCTGTGTGATAGGTGTTAAAGCCGTTTTTAAAAGACGTGGTACGTCTGTTTCAACTGAATACATGTAACATGCATGTTGTAATGCATTATGTACCAAATGAAAACTAAATAAACATTATCTAAAATTTTGTAATATAACTGTACTTCTCTGTAACATTGTTTGCAAGAAAATCACGTTACATTCCAGCTGTATTGCGTATACGCTCAGGTTGTGCACATCAGTTTTGCAGGGTTAAAGTTCCTTTCAATACCCATACCTCCCTAGCAAAGCATTTGTGGACCTACGTTCATATAACTCTTTTATTCAGAATTACTTATATTGTCTCTGTGTAAAATACTGATCTTTCCTCCCCAAACACCTTGTATATATATATATATATATATATATATATATATATATATATATATATATATATATATACAAGCACTGAAGAGTCAAAGAAACTGGTATACATGCCTAATATCGTGTGTTTTGGGCTCCCACGAGCACATGGAAGCACTGCACCACGATGTGGCATAGACTCAGCTATGTCTGAAGTAGTGCTGGAGGGAACTGACAGCACAAATCCTGTGGGGCTGTCCATAAATCCGAAAGACTACGAGGGTGTGGAGATCTCTTCTGAACAGCACATTACAAGGCATCCAAGATATGCTCAATAACGTCCATGTCTGTTGAGTTTGGAGGCCAGCGGAAGTGTTTAAACTCAGAAGAGTGTCCCTGGAGCCATTCTGTAGCAATTCTGGACGTGTGGGGTGTCGCATTGTCCTGTTTGAATTGGAAGTTCTTTGGAATACGCAAGGACATGAATGGATGTAGATGATCAGACAGAATGCGTGTGTATATGTCACCGGACAGAGTCGTATCTAGACGTATAAGGGGTCCCATATCACTCCAACTGCACATGTCCTACACCATTACAGAGCCTCCACCAGCTTGAACAGACTCCTGCTGAAGTGCAGGGTCCATGGATTTATGAGGTTGCCTCCATATCCGTACACATCCATCCACTCGATACAATCTGAACCGAGAGTCGTCCAACCAGGCAACGTGTTTCCAGTCATCAACAGTCCAATGTCGATGGGCCTAGGCGAGGTGTAAAGCTTCGTTTGGAGCACTCATCAAGGGTACATAAGCGGGCCTTCGGCTCCCAAAGTCCATATCGACGATGTTTCGTTGAATAGTTTGCATGCTGACACTTGTTGATGTCCTAGCACTGAAATCTGTAACAGTTTGCAGAAGGGTTGCACTTCTGTCACGTTGAAAGATTCTATTGAGTCGTCGTTGGTCTCTTCTTGCAGGATCTTTTTCCAGCCGCAGCGATGTCACAGACTTGATGTTTTACTCGATTCCTGATATTCACGTTACACTCGCTTTCTCAAAGATGCTGTGTTCCGTCGCTCACGCTCTGACTATAGCACCACCTTGTATTTGAATACACATGCCTATACCAGTTTCCTTGGCGCTTCAGTGAATGTGCTTGTGTTTGTGTTAGAGAGAGAGAGAGAGAGAGAGATTTTAAAGTAGACAGGAAGTGAAATGTATACTAATAAAAAGGTTAAATCAAGATCTGTGAATTAGACGAAATATTGAACATATTATGATGTGTTCTACTGAGTGAAATTTAAATAAATTTGCTGTACACTACCTTAATTTCTCTTTATTGCAACACTGACATTCTCACACCTCACACCTCAGTTGCATACTCTGCTTCGCAAGTAAGTCAATAAGAAATCAAGATACTGAAGATAAATTATAATCATAGAGAACAAAAACCAGACACACACACTGTAATTAAAGTATAAATTCATTTGCCTCTTCGGAATTACTTTCAAGTACTTGTCTTCACCATCTGTTTAACAGGCTTCAAATATTAGTGCATAAGATGCTATCAAACTTCTTTATATGTATCACTGTCCATTTCCCTTCATGCTATTATGTGGCATATGTCTCAGCAGTTAACACTGAAGAGCTAAAACAAGTGTCATGGAGGCAACTGTATTGCAAGTTCATGTAATCTTCAGTGTGTTGGGGTGGTGTGTGTGTGTGTGTGGGGGGGGGGGGGAGCAAGAGGAGAGTGAAATATATAACATATATTTTTAATATTTGTGAAACATTAGTCTTTGTGGTACATTTAACCAGCAATCGGAATTTTTTTCAGTTCTGCTTAGTCTGTAATGTAGTGGGAATATGTAAGTTAAATGCACTAAATAACTATGTCAAAGTGGTGCCAGTAAGCAAAATTGTGCTTTAGCCTGCAGGTAAGACGAAAATAAATATTTCAAAAACTGGAGGAATGACAACGAAGCAGAAGGTAAAAATCGCTAAAATGTGGCAAACTCAGTATTTTTTTGGAGAGTTTCAGAGGCACTGACTTACTGTTAAGCAGCTTTGCAATGCTATCACAGGAAACATTTACCACAACAGACTCGGCAATATGATAAAGTTCCTTAACCCAAAGAAAGTAGTGGCTGCCCCAGATATCGATAAATGAGTGCACTGGGCTTTGACACTTGTCACAAAGAAGCAAAAAAACTCTTCATTTTTCTTTTCAGCAATAAAGAGTCTAGTTTATCCCAGGTATCAAATGCAAACTTTAAGAAGTGACTATATCTGATCCATGGTACCTACAAAGAGACTCTGTACTAGTGATGTAATGACATTCTATACGTACAAGGCGCTTTATGGACAAACCTTCAGTAAGTATCCGAACGCTACAAGAACACCGTAAAGAAACCGTCCTGTAAGCTGGAGCTTCTATCTCCCAGGATCCTGAAGAAACTAAAGGATGGCATATGTAGTATCATTTTTTTTTAGCTATTGTCGATTTTTGTGACACTACATACGCTCTCTATTGTGAAAACTATGTTACAAATCAACGTAAATCATAGTATTAGCCCTCATCCGATATCGGGCTCAGAAGCGTCACTTGCTGGTCGTTTGGCGCACTGCTACTGCAAATGGTAACAAAAATCAGCCGGAGTGTCGCGACTGTTGTGTTAAACTGTGGTGTCGTGACGTAACGAGATGGCCAGAGTGGATGCCGCCATTTGAAGTGCAAGACAGAATGTTTTGACGGGACGAGACGTGACAGCCAGTGTTAATTGCCTTAACATGACGCGTCGTTCTCTTTACGACTTGTATGAAAGCTGCCATTGAAATGCATTGCGGAATTTTTTCGTGACGCGACGGTCTTAAGGTGCTAGAAGAAATCTTAAAGACCACATATTTCAGGACCAATGGTGAACACTACTTAACTTTTCGATTTTTAGCCGAATCAATCAAATTTTCATAGTTCAACGGAAGAGCTGTGTGAAACGAGCCAATCGATTTACATCTGTACTCGAAATATCATAGTCTTCGACTGTTATATCTGTGATCTTGGCAAGATTCTAATATGTTTGACCTCTCAGCTATATGGCTTGTAATGTAGGATAATGGAAATTGGAAAGAAAATCGGGATACAACTGTTATGTATACATTATGAAGTGAAATTACCAGCTTCAGGCAACGCATAGCTATTAAACCTTCTTGCCAAAAGCATTAGCTGTGTAGAGGGTTTCAAGAACGCTTTTGAAAACAGCGAATGCGAAAAAAAGAAACTTATTTGAAAGAGGAGTGCTAATGTACCCCAAACTGTAATGCAATCACTTTGTTAACGGGAGGACTTGTTGATGCTTGGTAATTGTAGCTGTTTATCCGCTACAACACAGGGGGATATGTGTGTAGAACAAGGATGCCATTAAGGCCCCGATGATTATCGGTCATTTTTGGCCTTTTGTATGGTGTCCTACAAATTGACTTAATTATTATCATGCTTCTAATTATGAACCACTTAACGTGTTCAGTTGGGTACAGAGAAAATATATTGTCACTTGGTGTTTTGTGCAACATGGGTCGTGGATGAAAAAAAAATTCCTGACGCACAAATGTGACGGCACCTATATCTTAATACAACCGGTTAAAGTTTGATATTAAAAGCCGCTTTGTCTTCTGTGAAAGAACTGGGCGAGCTTAGTGTACACACGTTTATAGTGAAATCAAACAATGGAAACCCCAGGAAGCTTTTGTATTGCTATTTAGCCTCTAACGAAAGAAATGCGTTATTTCGTAGGCCTATAGTGATTACGTGTCATACGTTTTTTGTTCCGCTATGGAAGAAGGTTAGGACTGCATTTGCTTACCCATTAAAAAAAAAAAATTCTTAAATGAGATTCCTCATCACACAAAGGATTTGGCCTGAAACGGGATTTCTGCAGCATTTAAATTTCGTTGCTACTTCGTAATATGTTGATGTAGGTCATAAGTATTTTCAAAAAATAATAAATATGTATGTTAATGAGGATTGGAATGAACTACCATTAGGGGTTATAGATGGTGATTATTCTGAACAAAAAACAAATTTGTATTGTTATTTATTATTGAAAAATGAACACATTATATTGTGTTTTATAACTGCAGTATTTCCTATTGGCTCATATTTATTTATATTCTCCATGTTACACAACCCTTTTTTTTTGCTTGTAGGTGTCTGCAAGGAATAACAGATACAGTTAATTTTGTTTCTCCTCGGGTAATTGTGGAGGAGGAAAGCACAAGAAGACTGTAGAAAAGCTTGTCATTCAGAACTCTAAACTTTAGTTCAAAATGTAATACAGTGAAACCAATGATGCTGTAGTTACAATGGAAATTACTGTTTTTACATGAGCAGTTGGGGCCAAATGACAAAAATGTTATGAGTGTACAGTGACTGATGTAGCTTACATGTTTTTCTTGAAAATGAGTAAAGCAAGATACAGATCTCTCTATGCACTTTGCTGTATCTGTTATAGTGTGTGCTCCTACAACAAGCGTCATTTCCCTCGAAATTACCCTTGTGGGCAAAGATCTGCAGTTGTTGGTAGTGTTTGCAGACAAAATTACAAGCTGGAATTTGCATTGGGTTAATGCATGAAAGGAATGTGCACCAACTCAGAATGTAAATGAGGAGTCTACCAAATAATTGGTTCTGCAAGAAGACTGATCACCAAAAATATGCATATCAGTATCGTGATTATAAATCTTTAGCAGAAGCACTGGTAAAAAGATGCACAGCACAAATAAATGAAGTTGGTGTTCAAGTTAAAGCAACAAGTAGGCCTAGATGCAGAGCTTTGAAGAAAGATCATCCAACAGCTCAGCAATACAATTCAATATAGCATCTTTCTTGTTCCCCCCTTTTCCTTACTTTGTTTAAGATTAATGTTTCTCATTCACATGTCATACACAGTGAAAATTAATTACCTAGTTTTTTGGCTGAGATTAAATTAATATAGATGTTACAGAGCAATATCGTACCCTTAGCAGATAACTACGAAAACAGTTATGGTCCTGGATATGCCTGACACAGAAAGCATGACTAGAAATGCAAAATGTGTCTTTTTATAATGAACTGATGGTATGAACTCCTAAATCCATTTGATTATATGTTCCTTAACAGTTGTAATTTATAAATTTTTATTGGCCATCAATGAAATATAATGTAAGCTCATTCTGTAGCTTTAGATGGTTACTGTGCAGCTTCGGATATATAGATATTTACTGAATTAATTTGTTACCACAAAAGCAGTGAAGCTACCAAAAATAAATATCTCCATTAGAATCAAAATTATCCCTTATAACTTTTTTAAATGTTGCTATTTTTTATCAGTTTACGATGTAAACACACATTTAGTGTTACTGGGAAAGGGAATCACTGTAACTAAAGCAAGGCTGCAGAGTTTCTATCAACCCAGTGTAAAACATACCATATCATGGAACTGTTGTGTTGGTAAATGGAGCAAGTACACTTAGTTACTGTGTTCCTAAGTGCTTGTACTTCAGTTTTTTATCAGACTACAAGGGTTATAAGTGAACACCTCTAGTCTACTTTGTTCATATTTATATCTGTTTTTAGAGTAGGAAACAAGGATATCTATGACATGCTCCATTGTACATGTCAGATGCTATGCAGTGCAGTTACCAGTCTTGCACTGACCAGAAATTTTACTATGCCATCTAGAAAACAGGTGAGTACACATCTTAAGTAACCGAGGTAACTGAACTATTGCAGAGTGACTCGGAACACAGTGTGAAACAAAACAATCAAATTTGTTTTGAGAAAAATTGCTGAATCTGGAATTTTGAATTTGCAGTCATAATGCTTCCTGACATAATTTTATAAAGACCTGCATTAACTGCAAATCTTTGTGGATTGTGCAAGGGTCTAATAATGACTGAAGAATGAAAGAAATAGGCTGATAGAAAAGGGACTTCAAGATATAAGTGAATACCTTCAGTCATCTGTGTTCATATTTATTTCTGTTTTTAGAGTAGGTTTGTGCTGAAGAGGGGTAGGATTTCTTTTGTTTTCCACTTTACATTTTTTTTGAATGAGATTCACTATCGCAGCTGAAAGTATGGAAAGGATTTGGCCCTACACAGCGGATTTGTACAAAACTGAAATTTCATTACTACTTCATAGTATTATTATGTCACCATTTAGGTCAAAAGTATTAAAATACACTGTGTGATGTAAGGTCTGTGAAATAAAAGTATAACCATATATAAAATACACAGGAGTATGCAATTATTACTTACTAATCTATACATTTCTTAATGATATTACTGTCAATGGATTCTAATAGAGGCATTCTTCTTGATATGGCAACAGATGTCCTATGGGCAACAAGTGACCTCTGTTACTGAAGTCTACGATTACAACGGCAAGAATGACCATTCTATTCCATAGATTGCATCTCACCCTGTCTTAGGTGCCTCAACGCTGGGGATTCAATATGAAAACCTGTGATGTATGAAGGACAGCAACAAAATTTCCAGAGTCTGAAAAACCATACAACATAAAATAATTTCATAATATCTGCCTACTCTTCATTAATCAAACACTACAGAAGTCACATGTTCATTAACCAAGCCGTGCCACAAAGATCAGTAATCTCAATATTTGCTTGTCTCGCAATGGAAATACCTGTGGGTATTTTTGTGCAATGAGCTTTTCATTATTTCAAATGTGCGTTAAAGCAGCAGTTCTTCCAAACATTGCAGGTGGCTTTCCTAAACTTGTAGTATGTGTGCTATGCATAATTTCATGGAAACAGGACAGCAATGAAACAAAAATATCAGAAAAGCAATTACAGTTACAGAAAACAGTGAGAAGATACAAGTAAATAACTTGCAGAAAGTAGAAAGTTTCATTGTTCACTTACAGTAGGAAATTAAAACAAAAATCCTGCATTAACACCTTCATGCAAAGACAATCTGTTCTCCATTTGTTGGTGCTGCCTCCTCAACTGAAGCACAGGAGCTGACAACGATTAATGGGTGTTGAGAAGTGTTACATAATTCTGATTATTGTACCTTAAGTTACATGCAAGACTTCATCACTGTTAACAAGAGTTGTATATCACTATGATCATTCTCTGGGTGACATGCCCTCAAGAAAATAAATGTGAATTGTGCTGAAAGCTTAAAATACTGAAAGAATGTGAAAAAATTAGTAGTTTCCCCTCATAAGTGAACTATACAACAATAGTTTGTGAAATAACTTTTATATCTGTAACACTCATGTATTCCTAGACATATATTATACATCCCTCTCATGGCTTCCACAGGTCATAATCTCAGATTGGATGTCAGTGGCCACTGCTGTTAATAATGGGTGTTGACAGTGAAGGAGCTATCTACTGCTTTGAATGGTAATGGTGCTTCATTCTAATGAGAACAATGGCTGGATCTGACTATGCTAGTGACTTCATTTTCCACACTGACTGACTGTGGAAGGCTTAGATTAAAGAAGTATTAGACTGACAGTTGCATTGATAGTTAATTGTGTATTTTTCTTGGTAATGCAGTTTTCCCACATGCTGCTCTTTGTTACAAAAAGTTATATAATTTCATGAACAATTTCTATTTATTGTACTTATCTTTTTAGATGAATGTTGTAGGCAAGGGTATCATCTGAAACAATAGTGGATGCTGCTGTTGTGCATACCATTTGTTAATTTCAATTTAAGTGACTGACCAACAGTCCTGGCACAGACGCGAAGTATTTAGGAAAGCAAGAAAGTCTGTGAGATAATGACTTGGCTGTAAAAATTACTGTGTGTGTACGTCCATTCGATCCCCCCCCCCTCCCCCCCACACACGTACCAGCATCAAACTGAATTGTTTGCTTGTAACACCATAAATGAGATTACTAGGTTAACTTTTGGTTGATGCTAATATTATCTTTGACCAGGATTGTTGATTGGGAACAATGGAAAATGATAAATAAAATATCAAACACAAAATATTACTGATATGTCTTAAAAAATTACAATTTTATTTTGTTGATTAAGTACATACCAGTTATTATTGTGACAATATATTTTCATCTTTTTATTTTTTGTAAAAAAAAAAAAAAAAAGAGAGTATAATCAAAAGTCACTGAACCTGCAGTTGCATAAAAACAGAAATAACATGTTTTTCGGAAATGAAAACACAGAAATTCCACGAACATAAAGTCTGTACTGTAAAATTTAAATTTTACACAGTCATAAATGTAAAAACTGCAAATTTCTTGCTGTACAAAGTATCACAGCTAATAAAACAAAAATGGTAACATTGGTGGTATGAAACTTTGCTGGTGTGCCAACTTTTAAAATGAATGTAGACACATTGCAAAAGTATATAAATAAGAATTATTTATACAAAGTAAGTAGAATTGCAACTGAAAGATAGAGTTCTGTACATCAGTCAATATTCTTGAATTTCTTAGTGTTCAAACTGCTACTGATTTGAAAGACTAAACATTCAATACACTGAGTTTTTACAACTACTGTAACTATAATCTCGATGTTTCTAGGAATTCTTTCCATACATCCAGTTCAATTCTGTTCACCTTGCACTCGAGTCTGCAGAATCTACAGTCTTTTATTACTATATGTATACTATGTACAATACAAACTCCTGCACTGTCTTACTCATAACCTTTTTACATTTGTCATGTCCTCTAATATACAGTTTAAGTACACAATGTGTGAGTTTTCACCCTGGTTTTAATAGGAATCTGAGGGATAAAAACTCATTCAAACCTAGTTGTTAATCATCTGTATGTGCCTTTTTCAGAATGAGAGGATTCACATCCTTCAACAGTTGACCGACGCTTCTTCACTGTCACTTCTGGAAACAAAGGAACAAACTGTAAAGAAGCATATCCAAATGCAAAATATATACTCAGGTATAGTGGAACAAATATTTTCACAAAATATGATTAAAGTTACAAATGAAAAGTAAAATATATAAATAATATTTTTGGTAGATAAATTTACTTACTTACACCTCGCCATTACTAGAACAGCTGGCATGAAATTTACAGAAAAAAGTAATTAAAGAATATTAATCTTGAGCTCTCACAACTAGGAATTCCTCCACAAGGCAAAGAAGCAGGGCATTGGGGCACACATATGAAAAGGAAAAAGTTGTGTACATCCGTGGAGAAACACCCCAAAGTATCAGGGGGAAAAAATCACTGCTAAATCTCTAAATATTTTTCTTGAGCTTTTCACACAGGAATTTCTAGTTGTGAAAGCTGAAGATTCATTTCTGTTGATCCCTTACTTGCTCATAAAGTTTCCTAAGTGGTAAGTAGGTGCTTTTCATATTTTTTGTATGCATTCTGCAAGTTTTCTTCTCAAATTACTCAATATAGATGCAATTTACTACGTAGTACAGACAGATGGAGGAATTCAAGAACAAGGTGTATTGTATGTATTAACCTCTGTACAGTAGTATATGTTACTTAAATTTGACAGCATTTGTGTCAATCCAGGCCAAACAGTCAATTAGCTCACTAAATATACAAAATGACCTTATTTTGCAATGAATTTTCATTGGTATATTTTTCAACAGAAAAAAATGGAGCAACTCAATAGATTTGTCCAGTTATTCAGTTTTGGAAAATCAAAAATACGTAGAACTGGCATACAGGCTAATGAGAATGTTACCATTGTTATCTCACCTTCAGGTAGTGGTGGGGACTGTTGTTTTGATTTGGCACGCCTTGAAGTTACATTGAAAAGTGGCCTTGGTTTATACAATTCATCACTGCTGTACCGTTGGCCACGATAAGCTGTTGTGGCACTCCTAAATAGACAGCAAGAATGGAAGCTTATAGAAAAATTGTATACATGGTCTCTCTGTACATTTCACAGATATGTAAAGCTTAATGCTGCTAGTCAAACTGAAAACTACCTCAATGTTCTTTTGCTTTCAGACTCCTCTTGGTTCAAATTCACAGTATCCACATCACCATCTCCTATGTTTCCTGCTTCTGTAATGTCAAAAAACAAACTTTTGTAAAAGAGCAATTATTATAAATGTTTGAAAAATATCAGCTACAGATATGTGAAAGGATACTGAAACTAACCTCTGTTGTCCGCTATTTTTTTGTTCTGTTCTCCAGATGATGCTGATACATCACTCTCGGGACTCAGTGGCATGACAAAATCAGGTGTAGATGTCCGACTGTTACTGTTGTCCACTACTACACCTTTTCCAGGAGCAGGTCTGCCAAGTCCAGGTCGTCTACTGCGACCTAACAAGTTGCGTCTTGGTTCTGACGCAGGTTTAGGCAGGTTTTCTGTTATGCCAATAACTTTTTCTGGTGAAATCTGTTTCTGCATACCACTCTCTAGCATCAAGTCTCTCAGAGAATGGAAAATTAAATCAGCAGATAGTGGTACTTTCTCATCATCTGAACTGCTTTTGTCAATGTTGTTGTCTACATTAGACTTTTCATCTCCAACATATTCATCCTCATCAGAGTCTGCAATTACATAACGATTATCTGGACCGTTGCTGGGAGTGCAGTTCACAGCATGTGAGTTATCAGGCTCAGAATTGAGATGTGGAGTCTCACTTACGTCAGGTGCTGAAACTCGTTCGAGAGCACTTTCTGATGGTGCAGATGATATTTTATCAACACATGTTTCTGCCTTTTGTTCCGTATTTATTTGCTTGTATATGTTCCCAGTGGATTTTGTTTTACCACTACCACCACCATTTCTTTTAAAATGCCTTTTGTGAGAATGTGCTGCATTATTGTCACTACTATCTATATCTGTGGTAGCCATAGGAACCCACTCCAGAACATAGCCTTTGGGTAGTTTCTTGCTTGTTGCACTAGCATCAAACTTGGCATGATTAAGTTCAGAGGAACTCTGGCTGTTATCTACAATGTTCTTGTTTGTTTCATAATGTGCTGTGCCTGAACTGTCAATTGCTGTTCTTGATTTTTTAGGAATTCCACCTGGTACATCCTTTCCAGTATTTGTTTTAGATTTAGACGATGTAGGAATGTCATATGTTTGACCAGTGATGTCTTCAGATCTCAATGTTTTAGCAGCACTATTTTCTTCTGTTACAGAAACAGTAAGGTCACTATCAAACCCAAAATGCTGACGCACATATTTGTCAACTATTTCCTTAACAACTTTACACTTCAAATGTGAAAGTGAGTGAGAGGTTGATGTTTCTTCATTATCACTGTCACTACAATCTGTGAAACAAATAGGATTTGAATAAAGGTTTTCTTCATAAGTTCTTATATAAGCTGCAAGATTTTCTGTCTGTTGTGCTGACGCTTGTTCAAAATGTGTGAGATCACCATCTACATCACTGTTATCATGGTCATCATTGTCTTCATTAGGAGAATCTTCTTCTTCAGGCTTGAAAACACTACTTGGAACTGTCTCATTGTCTGTATGCATATGAGTATTTTGCTTCACATTCTGCAGTACGGTTTCTTTTGCTGGCAGTGGTATACCTTCCTGAGACACCAATTTATCTTCATCATTTGTCAATGCATCTTCACACTCTGAAACCTGGAAACCCACTGGATCAGAGGACTGCAATTCTCCTTCTTTAACACCAGCCGTGCCTGAGATTTCAGTATCATTCTGCTGTTTCCCCCTCCGATCCTTTATTTCACTGTGCTTACCATTATGATATCTGTTTCGATTTTCTATCTTGGCCATTGATTTTCGTAGCTGCATTATTTTCTTGATCTCAAAAATGTTTGCAGCAATTTTTGGTTTTTTTAACTTCAGTACCAATTTTCCAGAGTCATTGCTGCATGAATACTCATCTAAATCCTCTTCACTCTCAGAATGCTGATGGAGAGGTCGTTTTTTTAATGGAAGTAAGGAAGATGGAGATGACTCTGGTGATTTTGAAGGGGAGTCATCTTCATTGCACTCTTCAGATTTTGCATTTGTATCTTGTGATTCAGTGACACCACCTTCTGTTTTTCCAGTGCCACTATGCCTACTGCTTTTCTTCTCTTGTTTTTGTGAAGACTGAGATTCTGTACTCTTTCCCCGGGACTTATCACATGAAGTACCATTGCTGTCTCTATCAGTCGACCTACGGTCTTCTGAATTTTTGTCTCTGTGAACAAAATGATCATCCGGTGCACTTTTGCTCTTGTTTTCCTTCTTTTTCTCTTTATCTTTATTTTCATTTTTTTGTGATTTGTTTTCGCCTTTCTTATCAGATTTTCTGCTGCTACTGCTACTACTGCTTTCCCTGCTCTTATCATGACCTTTCCTATCTTTTTCATTCTTTTCATGAATTCTTTGTTTGTCTTTATGTGATTTTTCTGCACTTTCGCCAGACTCAGTTTTATATTGATCTCTCATCTTTTCTTTTTGGTCTTCTTTGTTAGTTATTTCTTTTTCTGGTTTGTCATCATTAGACTTTCTAGGCTTCCCATCAGAGACATGCTTAGCTTTATCACTTTTATATTTATCTTTACTTCTTTTGCTATCTGATTTATGTTTTTCTTTCTGTTCTGCGTCCTGATGAATCAGTTTTGAGGATGAGTTTTCATTTCTTGCCTTCTCCTTTTCACTCTTGGATTTTTCATCTATTTTAGTTTTGTATTTGTCGCTTTTTTCTTCCTGCTTCCCTTTATCTTTCTCTGATGTTTTGCTAGACTTATCCTCTCTAGACTTGTCTCTCCTTGAGCTATCTTTACCTGCTTCCTTTCGATCTTTATACGTGTTTCTGTCATTTTTCTCATCATGGCGAGAGTGATCCCTTATCTTTTCTTTCTCTGATTTAGAGTCATGTCTCGAACGTTCTCTGTCACTTCTTTCCTCATGTTTGTGTTTATCTTTACTTATTTCTTTGTCATCTCTTTTACTCCGTTCTTTTCTCTCATTTTGCTTGTTTCTTTCTCTGCTGTCATCACGCTTGGAGTGATCCTTAGTTCCTTCTTTTGACTTTCTGTCATCATGTTTCATATGTTCCTTGCTACTATCTTTTGGAAGTTTGTCATGTCGGCTTCGATCTTTGGTAATTTCCTTTTCAGATCTTGAACGTTCTTTGGTCCCATCCTTTGTGTGTCTGTCACTCTGAGAATTATCTTTGCAGTGTTCTTTCTTTCCCTGTTCTCTATGTGGTTCTTTAATATTTTCTTTCCTTGAAGAAACTTCTTCAAGACTGCTACCTCTATCGTGTGACATATCTGTTTCACTTTTAATCTCAGTTTCACATTTAAGTTGTTTTGTATTGTGTCCTTCTTTAATAAACTGTTTATTATATTTTGTTTCATCCCCGGGTGGGACACCCATGGAGGTAATGCTTTTACCTTCCCCTTCATGTTCTTTGAATTTTCCGATTAATAGCTGAGAGTCATTTGTGTTAAATGATTCTTGGATACTATCATAATGATGGACACCTTGAAGGGACTGGCTGTCTTTTGTGTCAGTGTCTGTCTCAAATTGTGTGTCACTTTTGATGTCAATGTGGTCCATTTTACTGTACCCATCAAGTGAATTATCTTTTAGCAAAAATGTTTCTGTATCTTCATTCTTAAAGTTAACACTTGTACTGTTTGCAGGAACTATGTTTTTTTGTTTGATATCAGATAGTGCTGGAGTGATAGGATGTCCTTCACTACAATATATTTCATTAACATTATCTTCACCAAAATTATCAGTATGTTTTTCCGCCATATTGCTCTGTTCAGAAACCTCAAGAGACTCATAATTACTATTCAAATTATCATCCCAACTATAATCATTTCCAGATTTATTTGTAAGATTATCCTGATTTTCAATTTTATTGTCTTTAAAAATAGAAGAAAAAATTGCCATTTTAAATTTAGGTTTTGCAGCTGAGACCTCAGCTTCACTTACATTGCATGATTCCATTCCTGTATAAAGCTGTGATTGGGAGTCATTTTCATCAATACTGTTTTTTGCTGTCTCTTCTGTCTGAATGCTAGCTGAATCAGCAAAATCAAATTCACACTTTTGTAATTTATTAACAATGCTTTCTGTGTTGCTTTGTGAGTGTTTGTTCCTGAGCACTTCTTCATTTATCTGCACATCTTTACTTTTATCCTGATGTTCTTCTGTCACATGAGGTGAATGGCTAAAAACATGTTGTTGTGAAAACGAAGCAATTCCTTCAAATTTTTGTTTCAAAGAATCTTCTGAAATTTGGGAAAAAGCCCCGTCTTTGTTGTCATTAGCAAGTATTTTCGAAGACTCCTTCTGCTCATCTGAAAACTCCATAGATAATCTGCTGTTAGATGATACTTTAGACAGTTGGCTATCCTGGCTTACTGCATCTGACACTGGACATTTTGCAACAGACATGTCTTTTTTACTGTCAGAAAATGAAATGTCGGAAATCTGACTGTCTTCGCTACTGAGACCTGATATATCAGACAAATTGCTGTCATTTGAATCATGGTTTGAATGTATTCTTTCTATTGGTTCAAATGGTGGAGATGATTCTTCTTCTTCAGTAACTTTACTCTTATCTAGTCCATTATCATTATTATCCAATTCTTCATCTTCTTCTTCTTCATCATCATTATCTTCATTATCAACATCATCGTCATCATCTTTGAAGGTATCACTTTCTGGAGAAATGGGATCCAGATCTTTTGGAAGCATCTCACTAAGAACCTGAAGGGGCTCAGGTTTCTTTTCAGGAGGCTGCTGTATTGGTGGAGGGCACATGGTAACTGCAACAAGAATTTTTAGTAATAAATATCAAGAGCAAAACTGTATTGCATCAAATACAAAATAATATTGTGTGCATTAGTCATTGCGAGAAAATGTTACAAACAGCAGAAAAAAATTTCTAAAATTACTTTCATGGAACGAATGTTACCTCATATCTACAAGTTGTATTAACATACACTCATAGAACATAGGAAGAAAGCAACATTAGATACTGTTTATTAAACTTTTGCTATTTTTTATTTTCCCCTGCTATTGACTATTTGGTCAAAATTATACTTTCAGGGAAACAATGCTGTTTATGCAATTTGCAGCTTCCAAAAATTTAACTCTATATGAAATAAAATAATTAATCTTGGGTATAGAAGTATAAAAACATGTCACAGTGGTATACAAGTACTAACATGTGCAAAAAAGCTAAGTAAATAGCTGATTTTATCTAGAAAAATCACAAATAAACACTGGCAATGATAGACATGACACATGTAATGGATCTTCTGAACTTACACCGGCAGCAGAAATCTTAAGACCTTTCTTTTTTAGCTGATATATCTGAAGAAACTTCAGACTTATTTTCTCTTAAGCACTGTGCGTTTAGGAATTACTTCCCTTCTGATGTAATAACATATACTTGACTAAAGAACCATCTCCATCTTATTTTCTATGTCTGAATTTCACTCAGATTTATTAAGTCTCAGGTATAACTATTAAAAACACTGTGATTGTGTTTCATTCTGACACACTTCCTATTCTATACAAAGCCTCACTACCTATCTTAAAGTTTCTTTTTAAACTACTTAATATATTAGATTCAATAATTTGTGTAGTACTCATGTTTTGACAGCTGCATTCACTATCATTGTAACTGCTGATGAAAAAGAAGCACTAAACACTATTTCATTTACTCTACATCTACCTCCTCTCCCTCACTCTCTCCGCTCCTTAAAAGTTTGTTCACCTGAAACATCTATATTTAAGTCTGTCAGTTCATCATGAGACTTGTTAGAGCAGCTGTGCCTGACACTGTACTCAGTAAAAGCTTCTTTCTGTTCTTGTGTGTGTGTGTGTGTGTGTTTTGATTAGCATATCAGTTAGTAAATGAAATTGCAACCATGTACTTTATACCACCAATTGTTAAATTCAGTTGTTTTAGCAGCAATATTGAGTTGGAGAGGAATTTAGCAGCCAGTAAAGGCAACGGGTGATTTTTGCCTTATTGTATTATTTTATATTTCAAAACTGTACCCAACAAAGCAATTACTGCAGTAACCAGTATTGATACAGAACCAGGATCCCATCATATGAAAGATACACTTCACTGTATCCATGTAGGAGATTTACTAGTTCCATTTACTGTTTGTCATGTCTTTCGAAATGTGCTCCTCTTTGTTTCCTTTTTCTTATAAGTGGACAATGAAGAAATGTAATGAGGTTATATAAACTGAAGGGTCTCTGTTAACAGTATTTCCATTATTACACAACCTCTGTCCAGAAAGTTTGGTGAATGGTGTCATACAGCTCACAGCTGTAAGTGTGTGCCACTGCCAAACCCTGCACTGGACAGGTTAAGACATTTCTGAAAATGTTCCTGAGCAGTGGCACTGTGCATGTGCTTTTGTGTAAACAGCACAATGTACAGTGAAGGTGAAGTGCAAGTGGTTGAAATGGAAAATGGATTAGCGAACAAATATGCTGTACTGTCTAAAACTTGGAAAATTAGCAAACAAGGAAAATTAGACAACAGTTTGAGTGAGACACCCTGGAAGGTGCCCCCTGAACTGGCTGGCCTGCAACTTCTCACACACTCCGAAAAACGTACAGAAAGCGAAAGAACTTTTGTTCCAGGATAGTCATGTGACAGTATGAATGATAGTATGGGAAGTGGGAATCAGTCATGAGACAGCCCACTTCATAGCCACCAGGATTTGGTTAAATGCAAGCTTTCTGTTACCTCATTCCCCACTTTGACACTGGAACAAACACCGCTTTGACTTAATGCCTCTGGAGACCTCATCAGCCTGGCAGATTGAGACCCAAACCACCGTCACAAGCAACACCTTGAAAGCAAGTGTCATAGTAAGTACTGGCAGGGTCCTGGGTCACCAAAAAACAAGAAGGAGCAGGGTCACTGAAAAACCAGAAGGTGCATAGTGAGAGGTTCTGCTCCAGGTGTTCTTCGAGTCTGAGGGTCTCACCCATAAAGAATTCCTCTCTGAGGGCACCATGATAAATACCATTTCCTATTTTGAAATACTGAACTGTCTGCTGTAACAGATGAAGTGGGTACACCCCTGTATGCCAAAGAAGGCAACTGGATGGACATTGCTCCACAGAATTGTCTGGCCACACACTGCCTTTCCAGAACAGCAGTTCCTGGGGGAGTTGTGTCACTTAATCAGCCACCCTACTCCACAGACTTGTCTCCCTTGGACTTTTTCTTTTTCCCAAATTGAAATCAGCCCTGTAGAGCCAGAAGATTTTGGAGATCTGATGTAATGTTACAACTCAACTGCAACATAATGTTACAACCCAATTGAATGCTATTCCTAAAGATGACTGGGTCAGGAGTTTCCACTATGTGTACAGCTGTTCCCAGAAATCCATTACCATCAACGTGAACTTTGAAGAACCAACTGCTGTTTCAGGTAAGCCAAAAATCCATTTGCAATTGAAACACATTCATCAAACTATCCTGGACAGATTTTGAATTTTGCTTTCCTTTACTTGGAGGCTAATATTTACAAAATTCTTGATAATGAACCACAGCATTATACAGTGATGTGTAGTGTAAAAGCCTAACAGCACGATGTTAACCAAGAAGTGGAATAGTACATGACAGTACACCACATAGGAGCTCTACAGATCCAACTATGATTACATTTTCAAAACTATCCCATAAAATGGTAACATTCGTACCTATATAAAACAGTAATTCTACAAAGAATAACTAGTTACTTACCTGGAAAACCATTAAGAATATTTACCAGCCTCTTATTAAGACTGGCAGGTTCATATCTACTGCACATCTTTTTGAACACACATCAATTAGCAAGTGAGGAAAATGTGCTATGCTGGAGGGAATGTTTAAGTGAAGTCTACATTCAGATGTAGAAGAAACTTTCTTTGTGAAAGAGCTTTAAGATGAGTTATTCATGCAATGTTGACAAAATTATGCCAGAAATTTATTTAACATTAACTTCGGAAGGTAACCTAATAAGTTTTTTTCTGGGAATATGTATAGGTGTCCACATTTATTTATCTATTAACTGTGGGATATGACACAAGAATGAGAGATAATATTTAAAGAGTTAAGGATACCAGATACAGAAAATGACAAACAAGCCTTTATTATGAGAAAAACAGAACTATCATTGCTAAATATAGGCAGCAAATGGCAACTTCATGACTTCAACTTTTGAAATTGTATTTTAACTTATCCCACAGCTAAACAAATATGTCTTAACACTGCTAGGAAGAATTGTACGGTTTCAAACAAACAAAAATTACAATTAAGAAAAAGTACACATATGGTTTCACAGAAACAAGTATTACAATTGTGCAGTGACTGATGTGAAAACAGAATAATAACAAAGAAATGTTTACTTATACAAAAATATTGTTCCTTCATGAGTAGAAGACAAAGAACTATCTGATTACTTACATTTTCGATTAAGCAATGGACAAGTCTATAGAATCATCACGTCATGTGTTCACTTACAAATGGGTGCACACATTTAACAGAACAAACAGCTATTCTGCAGTGTTTCATGTGTAGCAAAACAGTCATTAATTGTCATATTTAATGGACTTATTAATTTATATTAAAACTATTTATGTAAAGAATTGATACAACTAGAAAGATGTGGATAGTAGTTCTAATTTTCTGGTGAGATGTGAATGAATGTAATTTCATATTGCTTAAAATAAGAAATGAAAAGAAGAGACTTAGATACAGAAGATATAAATAGTATTCATTATTCAGAGTTTCTCACCTTGAATCTAAAAATGATCTGATATTGAAGCTAAACAATATTCTCCTGATGTTAAAAATTCCAGGTACTCTTGCATTTATAGAGCGCATAGAGAGCACCACCATCCATCATGTGATGTCGATGGTATGCCTATCTTTGGAAGGCGTCATCATTCTCGATTAAGAGTAATTGATTGTCATTCTGCTGGCGGAACGTCGACATCCATATTTTGTCCTACTTTAAAACTTCCTCTTTTCTATTAAAATTATGGTGTTTGTGAATCTCTATGCTTCTCTATACATGCGCACATGATAATGGGATGTTCGTGCTAAAACGCTTGTTTCATTAATTTCATGGTTCCCATCTGGAAAAACACGCTCAGCTACAGCCGATTTTTTGATGTGTCCTAAGTGACAGTTTCTTTTATGTTCGGCTAAGCGGGTGTTTACACTTCTTTTCGCTGTTCCAATATATACTTGTTCACAACTGCAAAGAATTTTGTGCACCCTCGGTGTTGCTAGGGGGTGACAGGCATCTTTTGCATTTCTTAAATATTCCTTAATCTTCTTGGTGGGTCTGAAGATGGTTTCAATCCCATACTTGGCCAGAACTTTCCCAATACGGTCTGTGACTTTATTAATGAATGGTAGGAAAACTTTTCCAGTAGGTGACCGTTGTTGCTCTGGACTTCTGGATTCTTTTCTTCTTTGATGGAGGGCTTGATCAATTTCCTTGCTGGTATATACGTTTTTCATTAAGGCTGACCGTAAGTGATTAAGTTCATCTTGCAAGTAAGCTGGCTCGCAGATTTTGTTGGCTCTGTCCACCAAGGTTTTCATGAAACCTCTTCTTTGCGTAGGATGATGGTTTGATTCCTTGTTGAGGTATCGATCCGTGTGAGTGTTCTTTCTATATACGTTGTGGCCCAGCGTATATAGAAACCTACTTCAGACCCACCAAGAAGATTAAGGAATATTTAAGAACTGCAAAAGATGCCTGACATCCCCTAGCAACACCTGGGGTATATGAAATTCCATGCAGTTGTGGACAAGTATATTTTGGAACAACGAAAAGAAGTGTAAACACCCGCTTAGCCGAACATAAAAGAAACTGTCACTTAGGACACATCGAAAAATCAGCCGTAGCTGAGCATGTTTTTCGAGATGGGAACCACGAAATTAAATTTAATGAGACAAGCGTTTTAGCACGAACATCCCATTATCATGCATGCATGTATAGAGAAGCAATAGAGATTCACAAACACCATAATAATTTTAATAGAAAAGAGGAAGTTTTAAAGTTGGACAAAATATGGATGTCGACGTTGCGCCAGCAGAATGACAATCAATTACTCTTAATCGAGAATGATGACGCCTTCCAAAGATACACTTACCGTCGACATCACGTGATGGATGGTGGTGCCCTCTATAAATGCGAGAGTACCTGGAGCCCCAGTGGCAGTAGCCGGATGACCTGAGAAGATGTCTCCCGCAGATGGAGACAAAATGTTAGGTGGAAATTTTATACATTGACCACGCCTCTCAGCCCCGAATTTTTAAGTGAAGACAACATCGGCTGTGAAAGCCTACACTGTATGATTAATATTCTCCTGTATACATGTGGACTCCAAATTAACACAAAGTGCTGAAGTTTCATTTTAAAGCATCTCAACTGATTGAAGGTCTATTTGTTGAGAAAGTTGTTGTTTGTTTGTGTGTGTTTGTGTTTGTGTGTGTGTGTGTGTGTGTGTGTGTGTGTGTGTGTCACACTCTAACTCTCAAGACAGATTCACCCAAAAGCTAGCAATATTCTCAGCCTTAATACACTCTTTGTGGGACTTCCACAACTGTTGTTCAAATTTTTCATAATAAATAAATCTGCTCCAGTTGTACATGGCTAATACTTTATTTGGATAAAATCGTACACATGATCTGGGTTTCAGTATGTAAATCTCATCTTAAGACACTTGATAGCGCACGAGAAAGTTGCACCAGTCATGTAAAAAAAATCCAGCAAATTTTGTCAAGTAGCATGTGAGATCCCGCACAAGTGACGCATGAAAAGTTTCTCTGAGTCAACCAATACTGCACAGATTACATGGGGCCATGTAGGTGCCCAGCCTGCCACATATCGTGGGAGCCCAGCAAGATCAGTAAAAAGACTGCTGCATGAATCAAAATGAGACTCTTGTGTACACATATACGCCAGTTCGGTGGTGACCACACTCTGGCAAATATGTGTACACAGGAATCTCATTTCGGTTTGCACAACAGGTTGTTTACCGGTCTTGTTGGGCTTCCACAATACGTGGTGGGCTGGGCATTTATGTGGTCTCCTTCACCCGGTGTGGTACTGGTTGACTCAGAGAACCTTTTCATGCATCACTTGATAGCTACTTGATAAATTTGCTTGACTTTTTACATGATTGGTATGACTTTCTTGTAAGCAATCAAGTGCCTGAAGATGAGACCATATTGAAACCTGGCTCTTATGTACGATTTTATCCAAATAAAGGATTGGTCAAGAAGAACTGGAGTGGATTTATTCATCATGAAAAATTCTCAGTCATATTTATGTGCCTACTGATGATTCAATGCCTCAATTATTCTGCTTATTGTAACCATTACTCCTTTCATTATTTATATTCTATATTATTGTACTGGTAATTACTTTTATTTTTGTTGAAAAAAATTGGTATCTGATATTACAAGAGTGTCATAAATATTTCAGTATTGGGAATGAGTATGTAAGAAAGTATTTGCGTTCAGATTAACTAATGTTTTAGGAAAAAAAGAATATGGCCCAATTACTTTTGTCACAAATTATGCAACATGCACCAAATTTTCTTTCATATGAAAGAATTCCAAGTATCTTCTCACACAGTAATTTACTTGGTAACAACAGAAGACTCAAAGGGCTGCAGTCAATTATTGTAACAGTGGACAGGCAGGCCACAGTGCAGAGAGTTACTCACACATTCAATGCAGGATGACAACAGGTGAGCGGTCCTTGCTATGGGATACAGAAGCTCCCATACCACGAGTATACATCTGATCGCTGCTTGTCAAAGGAGACATACATTATTGTGATTATATTGCTACACTGCTTTGGATGCTTGAAGCACTGGAAGATTTCAGTTGCTCTGTGATATGAGACAAGCATACGTCAAAAAAACACACAAAGCAATACATGCTGTTATTAAAAGAGCACCATTCAGGCAGATGGTAGAGGTATTCAAACTGGGGAAATGTTTACACAGGAGGAAACAGGTTATCTGACTTGTATGACATCATCAATCACTGATGAGTGACACAGGAGCCTACTTTGTGATTATGTTCATCCGTTTGTTCACTTTTAGCACACTGCAGGCAACCTGTACATTATCAAGGCAACACTCCAAAATGGTTTGAGGAATGCTCCAAAAACACTAAGAGTGCTTGATGGGGCACTAGATCACATGATCTCAATTTTACTAAGCATACCTTGAATACCATTGAGTGAGATGTGTGAATTTTGGACCCCACTTGAACCCTCCCCTGTTGAGTTGCCAGCAGCAATTGAGTGGTCATGAATTGGGATGGCTTCCCAATACCATGGCACATAAGTGTCTTATTCAGCTGCTCATGAATGTACAATAAATACAGAAAAAATAGTTACTTGATTAGCAAATGAAGATAATGTGCCTGTTGAGTTAATGTCTCATTTGAGCTCTGCTACACCAACAGAGAACTCTTTTACAACTATACTTTCAAAAAAAGGAGGTCCATTAGAAATGCAATTACATTAAATGAATGTCGTAATTACTTTCACAGTTATCTACAACCAACCTAATGTTTGTACACATGTAGCAAATGGCAAGGTAGAATTGTTAATCAGTACGACTTGTGAGTGTGCTGCTATAAACATTACTGTTCACTTTTCCAGTCAATGTTATGAACAGTGAATGCATTTTATGATGCCTCATTTGTTATCTATCAATGCCTGATATAAAATAATTGTACACTGTAGTTTATTTTTAAGTGACTTAGTAGATTCTCATTCTCATTGAAATACTTTTGCCTTTCCAATTCTTCTAGTTGAGTATTATTATTTGCCCTACTCCTATTTTCTCTTTCTTGCACCCTCCCCTTTAAAAAATCCTCACACACTATAAATAAATAAAAACAACAAAAAGAGTGTCAAACTTTAATTACTCAATTATCAATTATGACACATTGCACATCCTTTATTCTGATGCATTTCAGAGTCGTCGTTTGAATATCAGGTCACAGATTTCACTTTTAGCTCGGCAAAATCCCAGAAAATCAACTGTGTAAAAATTCCTGTAGTAATTTGGATCTGTGTTTGCATTCCTTGAGAGCTCTGCATTTGAGATTTGTACACTCACACTGTTTACAAACAGTAACAAAGGAATTACACTTTGGGAAAAAGCATATCTGGTGAACTATCATTACAATGTAAAAATAAAAATTATCAATTTTTGACAATATAATGCAACTGGATAGATAAAAAAATCTACACGCCAAGGGGTGGCGGCAGAACATACACATAAAAGAAGGCTATACTTATGCAAGCTTTTGGAATCATCACTCTTTTTTCTGGCAGAAGGGTAGAGAGGGAAAGAAGAGAAGTGAAGGAAAAGAACTGGAGAGGTTTAAGAAATGGGGTAGATTTCAGAAAAGCCACCCAGAACCACAGGTCAGGGGAGACTTACCAGATGGAATGAGAAGGAAAGACTGATTGTTTGGGACTGCACGGTGCAAAACTTGAAAACCAGTGAGTGTATTGTATGTAATAGAGGTGGGAGAGGGATGGCAAAAATTAGACAGGTCAGAAAATGAAAGATGTAGGAAACTAAAACGGAATGGAAAGGAGTAGTTACTGTGAAGAAATGCTGAGATGGAAGAAATTAACATAAATTAAGGCCAGGTGGGTGGTGAGAATCAAGGACATGTTGTAGCCCTAGTTCCTACTTGTAAAGTTCTGATAAACTGGTATTTGAGGGAAGAATCCAGATGGTGTGTGTGGTGAAATGGGCACCAAGGTCACGACTGTCATGTTGTAGAGCACACTCTGCAACAGGATATTGTGTGTTGCCAGTGTACATCCCCCTTTGCCTATGCCCATTCATCCTAACTGATAACTTGGTGGTAGTCATGCCAATGTAAAAGGCTCAACAGTAGCAGGATTGGATGTGATGGCCTGGCAAATCTGCCTCTGAACTAGGCTGGTGGGATAATTACATCCAGCAAAGGATGGTGGTGTGTCACTGTAAAGTGTCTGCATCTGAATAAATATGGTTGCCTTGAATGCCAATGCCGTATGGGAGGGAACGTTTGACATGGAAAGAATGGAAACCATAAAAGTGTAAGTACTGTTGTTTGTTAGTGGGTTCCCATGTGGACAAAAGTGTGTAACTGGCCTTCGGTGAGGACAAGATGAACATGAAGGAAAGTGGCATGGTATTCAGAATAGGACCATGTGAAATTTAATTGGGAGAAGGTATTTAAAGATTCCAGGAATTTTAACAGGTCAGTCTCTCCATGAGTCCAAATGGCAAAGATGTCATCAATGTATCTAAACCAAAGCAGGGGCTGAAGGTTTATGGATCCCGGGCCATCACATCCAGTCCTGGTACTGCTGATCCTGCTGGAAAACCACTTCGAAACACACCAATGTCACTCAGTATTACCCGGGTCTTGAATGTAATTAATCAGCTACTCTGCCAATTCCTTGACCTCCTAAAATCAAGATTTTGCCCACCACACCTAGAAACACTTCTTATCACCTTCCCAATCTCCACATATCCTTGTCAGACCCTATGCTACTTCTGCACGCATCTCCCTACCTTGTGGCTCCTACCCCTGTGACTGCCCACTGTGCAAGACTTGCCGTACGTACCCTCCTACCACCACCTATACCTATACTACAAAAGAGAGAGCCACCTGTGAAACAGCACGTCATATACCAGCTGTTAGTTATATAACTAACAGCTGGTATATGACGTGCTGTTTCACAGGTGGCTCTCTCTTTTGTAGTATAGGTATAGGTGGTGAGGTGGTGGTAGGAGGGTACGTACGGCAAGTCTTGCACAGTGGGCAGTCACAGGGGTAGGAGCCACAAGGTAGGGAGATGCGTGCAGAAGTAGCATAGGGTCTGACAAGGATATTGTGGAGATTGGGAAGGTGATAAGAAGTGTTTCTAGGTGTGGTGGGCAAAATCTTGATTTTAGGAGGTCAAGGAATTGGCAGAGTAGCTGATTAATTACATTCAAGACCCGGGTAATACTGAGTGACATTGGTGTGTTTCGAAGTGGTTTTCCAGCAGGATCAGCAGTACCAGGACTGGATGTGATGGCCCGGGATCCATAAACCTTCAGCCCCTGCTTTGGTTTAGATACATTGATGACATCTTTGCCATTTGGACTCATGGAGAGACTGACCTGTTAAAATTCCTGGAATCTTTAAATACCTTCTCCCAATTAAATTTCACATGGTCCTATTCTGAATACCATGCCACTTTCCTTCATGTTCATCTTGTCCTCACCGAAGGCCAGTTACACACTTTTGTCCACATGGGAACCCACTAACAAACAACAGTACTTACACTTTGATGGTTTCCATTCTTTCCATGTCAAACGTTCCCTCCCATACGGCATTGGCATTCAAGGCAACCATATTTATTCAGATGCAGACACTTTACAGTGACACACCACCATCCTTTGCTGGATGTAATTATCCCACCAGCCTAGTTCAGAGGCAGATTTGCCAGGCCATCACATCCAATCCTGCTACTGCTGAGCCCTCTGAAAAACAATTTTGGAGCAGACCACTTTCCACTCAGTATAACCCTGGTCTTGAATGTAGTAATCAGCTACTTTGACACAACCATGTCCTCCTAAAATCATGCCCTGAAATGAGATCCATTCTGTCTAAGATTTTGCCACCACACCTAGAATAAACATTTATGATGTTGCTGAGCAACAATCATACATTATTTTTTAAAGGAACACACTGTCACTTGATTGTTTTATTGTTTAAGTACAACCTAGGCTTTGGCCTTTCATGCCATTTACAAGTATTTGATTTTGTGTCTTTAACGTATGTTGCAGGACAAGTAACATGTCGTCAGGCTCAAAGTTGGCCAAGAATGAAGAAAAATATTGGCTCCCCATGAAATGCTAGATGTAAACCACCATCTTGTAACAGATGAGTAAATAATCATGGAAGCACGTAACATTTAGTAAAAACAGGCTTATGTTGGTAAATAAAAGATGAGCATGTATCCTTAAAACATAATAATGGTGAAATCAAAGAGTATGATTAATAGAACAATTAATTATTCAACTGTTCTACTACTCATACTCTTTTAATTTACTAAATATGATATGCTCCCACAATTATTTGCTGATCTGTTACAAGATAGCAATTTTACATCTGGCATTTTGTGGGGAGCCAATATTTTCCTTAATTTATGTCCAACTTTGAACTTGACAACTTGTTTTGTGTCCTGCAACACATGTTAAAGACATAATACTATCAAAGGGAGAGCCGCCTGTGAAACGACACATCATGTACCTTCTGTTATGTAAACACTGTTTGGCCTTTTACATTGGCATGACTACCACCAAGTTATCAGTTAGGATGAAGGGGCATTGGCAATAGGTGTACATTGGCAACACACAATATCCTGTTGCAGAGCATGCTTTACAACATGCCTGTTTCACCACATGCACCATCTGGGTTCTTCCCAAATATCAGTTTCTCATAAGTCTGCAGTTGGGAACTAGTGCTGCAACGTGTCCTTGGTTCTTGCCACCCACCTGGCCTTAATTTACATTAATTTCTCCAACTCAGCATTTCTCCTTAGTAACTATGCCCTTTTTCACTCCATTTAAGTTTTCTACATCTTTCACTTTCGGATCTGTCTATGTTTCACCATTCCCCTTCCACCTCTGTTACATACAATGCACTTAGCTTTTCCCTTTAATTAACTCATGCATGATGTTTTTGCAGAATCTCTATGTTGTATACTACCCTGTCTTCCACCTTTAGGCTCTCAGTTTTCAAATCTCATCCAGTGCAGTTTCCAACAATCCATCTTTCCTTCTCATCCCATCGGGTAAGTCTCCCCTGATCTGAAGTTTTGGGTGACTTTTCCAAAATTTACACCTTTTCCTACACATCTTCCATCCTTTTCCTTCACCCCTCTTCCTTCCCCTTCGAACCCTCTGCTGGGAGGAGGAGCCACTGGCTTCAAAAGGTAGTGTAAGTATAATCGTCTTTTATGTTTGTGTTCTCTTGCCTCCAGTTGGTGAGTAGATTTTTTTATCCATCCAATTACACTTTATCATTACAATGGGTTTCATACAATTTGTAACTGTAGAACTGTATACACAAGAAATATTTAAAAAAAGTTCCACTTTGTGTTTTAGTTCCAGGACTTTTTTCACACATGTATAAGACTCATGTGTACCAGAATCCAAACATATGCACTAGAAATTTCCTGAATCTCACAAAAACATGTAAGTTATATGACATTCAAAGCAGGATATGGCATTTAAATCATTAGAATTACTGAACAAAGAAAAATGCACTGAGAAGACAGAAAATTATTGGTAAAAATTCCTTATAATTGCTTGCCAATGATACACATTGCATGCGAGATCACTATGCTTCATTTACACCACGGGTGTTGCATAACCAAATTGTCAACATGGCTTCCATGATTGTTGTTTGCCTTATTGTGAAACTGAAGTTCATAGGTGTCAACACTGTACACCAATGATATGTGCCTAACAGACGAAGGCCAAAGAGAATTGGATGAGCTGCACACCCAACAGTGGACCACAAGATGTGATATTTGACAGAATGGCACCTCATTTGTGTACACAGCAATGAAAGACAAAAATTTTCTGGCACAGTAGTGGAACACTGTTCAGGTGTGTTGCTGTCTTCTGCTACAGTTCTCTAGTCCTTTTTATACGAGTTTCACATCAGCTTTGACTGCAATGATGACAAAATATGTGTGGAATACTATCAACTCTTTGACTGCATCACTCAGCACCATGAAGGCTAAACGTGTGATATTGCAGGATATCATGCACAATACTACCTGAAAAAAACTGTACATAAACAATAGTACCTTACAGAATAATTCTCTTTGATTTTCCTTGAATGCCAGTACCCAGACATCTATGGCAGATGGCTCAATTCTCAAACAAACTTGAAAAAAATCACATCTGAAGATTTTGGAGCACTGTTAAATACAAAACATTTTGACGAATTTAACAGAGCTGAATGGAAAGCATAGAAGCCTTATAATCATGAGTTGTTGAGTTAACTATCAGTAGCAGTAAGTATTTTCTTTACTTTTATTTGAATTCTATATTTATATTCACATGGAAATATTAATTAATAAATGAATAATTATTTATAATTATTTAATATAAGTAACATCTTTTTACTTTTAGTTCCTAACTGCATAAAAAGACAAGTATTCACAATAAATTAAAATTTGATAAAAGATGAAAAAAAAAAAAAAAACTCGACAGTATTCTTGGTATACACAGTTTTTCTGTTTGACAATAAGGCATTTCATATTTCTGTATCAAATGTTAATTTATTTTCATGCAATGACAAATTGTACAAAATTATTTTCATTAAAAATTATGTATAATTTTTAATTAAAATTTCCTCTTTGAAAATAAAAAAATGAGCCCTAAACTTCAAAATTATTACTCTGCTATGCTACCGACTGGGCTAATGATGGCTCTTATAAATGCTCAAAATGTTTTGTACATAACAGTGTTAATTCTTCAAATCTACATTGGTGATTTTTTCAAGTTTGTTTGTGAACTGCATCATACTGCTTTAGAAAATTTGTTTCAGTGCACTGATCTTCAGCTCATGTAAGTATGAACAAAATCAAAGAGGTCTTGTTGTCCGTATATTAATGCAGTTCTACAGTTGTATTTCAGTACAAGATGCAAAGAATGTTTACGATTTATAACTACACAGAAAATAGTCTGGTCTGCCCATTAATGAAACACTGCTCCTACTGGACATGCCCAATTATCATAAGTTATCAACTCTTTTTTGACATTCATCTAGTAGTGTGCAGTTTCTTACTACAGTGTGTTGTGGTGGAGACACTGAATGCATATTGCCTGCACTCAAAAGACATTTAAACCTTGGACATTTGCTTATTACTTGTATCACTACCACTGAAATATTCACTAACACTAGAGTACAACATTAACCGAATTCACTGGTCAGCAGTTAAGTAACTTTAGTTTACGTGCAATGTACTTGATTTTTTTCCCCTGTTGGCGTTATTTTAGGTAAATGAGACAGGCAGTCATGTACTCTGATACCTATGTCTCTGAGAAAGGTCCAGACAACTTATTTTGTTTACTATATCACTGGAAAGTTTGTTTCTATTGACAGGTTCAATATTATGTAGCTTTGTTTTTTTGGTATTACTTTCTGAGAACTAAATTGCAAAAAATGAGTGGATTGTGTGGCTTGTTAATTTTGCCTAATGTTTCCTTCAACTTCTACTGCCTAGAGGAATGAATGCTGCTAAATCTGGAAGCAATCTATTTAATATCTACACTACATTACCGATTATCTTGTCATGCAAATACCCGCTGTTCTTGGAGGATTTCTTACTATATGTAAGGAATGTATTTTCTGTGTCCCAATAGCGAAGATGTGGGGTGTGTAAGATGGAAGCTCTGGTAGGGCTGTAGCATTGAGGAGTAATGCACAGAGAGTAAGCTCCACCACTCCTGCACATAGTATCCACAAGATAAATTGGACTTGTGCCTTGTGTTTCATACTGAGCACTGATGACGGCATTAGTTATTCTGAAGGCATGTTCCTGGCCTTAATGAGAATGATAAAAGGAAAATGCAGAAAACCTTAATTATATTGGCTGAGTGAGGATTTAATTTCACTCCTCCAACACAAGTCCAGTGTCTTAACCACTGAATGAGCATACAAGGTGCATGTTTTGAGAGAATCCATAGCATTAAATAACGATAAATATAGAGAGGTAAAGCAATTACTTTAAAGAGACTGTTTACTACACTCAGTAACAGGATTTTTGTCCCTCAGGTGTACCTGCCACAGAGTAATCCTTGCACCTAGTTGTTGCAACACCGACATACTTAAAATGAGCTAACTTGCCATTCATTAGAAAACAATGTTGGCAAAATGTATGTCATTCCAGAAGACAATCACATAATGTGTTTTAAACTACTTAGGTAAAAATCTGTGCTAGTACCTTATTGTGTCTATAGAACGGCACAATATAGGAGTAAGTCTAATAGTGAATATGGTATGTAGCTGAGCTACTGTGGAAAGCTTAGTGGACATAGTACTGTAGCCAAGACAGACACAAAGCCACTTTACACACCAGTACAAGTTTATAAGCCTACTAGGTCTTCAGGCGATGAAGAGACTGAAATAATGTATGGTGAAATAAAAGAAATTATTCAATTTATTGAGACAGAAGACAATTTAAATTGTGATGGGGGATAGGGATTCAACAGAAAATAAAGGAAGAGAAAGGAAAACTACCAGGGGAAAGGGACTGTGAGAAAGATTGAAAGAGGAAGCCACTTGGCAGAATTTTGCTCAGAGCAAAATTCAATCATGGAAAACATTTGGCTTAAGAATCAAGAAAGGAGGTTTTATGTGTGGAGCAGACCTGGAGATGACAGAAGATCTCAGATAGCTGACGTAATGGTAAGACAAAGACGTCAAACTCACATTTTAAACTGCAATATATTTTTAGAAACAGATGCAGACACTGACCATAACTTATTGGTTACCAATTGCAGATTAAAAGTGAAGAAATTGCAAAAAGGTATGAAATTAAGGAGCTGGGATCTATGAACTGAAAGAACTAATGATTGTGGAGTGTTTCAAAGGAAGCATTAGGCAATGAAGTGACTCAAACACAGAAAAGAAATACAACAGAAGGTGATAGGTAGCTTTGAGACATGAAATAGTGAGGACTGTGAAGGATCAAATAGGTAAAATGACAACGCCCAGTAGAAATCCTTGAGTAAAAAAAAAATTATTAAATCTAACTTATGAAAAGAGTCAACATAAACATGTTGCAAATGAAAAAAAATAAAAGAAAATACAGACGTCTAAAACTGAGAGTGTAAAATGGCGAAGCAGGAAAGACTATAGGAAAAATAGATGCTGCCTACAGAAAAATTAGAGAGATCTTTGGTGAAAAGAGAGCAGTTGTATGAATTTCAAAAATGCAGGTGGCAGTACTAAGCAAAGAAGGGAAGGCTGAAAGGTGGAAGGAATAAACAGAATGGATGTACAAAGGAAATAAACTTGAAAAAAATTATTATGGAGGAGAAGAGGAAGTAGATGGAGATAAGACGGAAAATGAAACATTGTGAGAAGAATTTGACAGAGCACTGGAATAGAAAACATTCCCTACGAATTATGAAGATCTTCAGGTGAACAAATGATTACAAAAGTACTCCACCTTGCAGGCAAGATACACTACACAGGACAAAATACTCTCAAACTTTAAAATGAATGTTGTTATCCCTACTCCAGTCAACAGAGAGTATTTCTGCACCATCAGTTTAATAGGACATGTCTGCAAAATACTTGATATATATTATATACAAAAGAATGAAAAGATTGGGCAAAGACGACTTTTGGTGAGGATCAGATTGTCCTCCAGAGAAATGTACGAACTTACAAGGTACTACTGACCATACGGCTTCTCAGAAGATAAACTACAGAAGACAAACCTATATTTGTGGCATTTGTAGATTTAGAGATGGCTTTTAAAGGAAGTATGGGAGGCAAAAGTAGACAGGGAGACCAAGCCTTGTCTACAGTAAGCATGTTCAAATAGACGTAGACTGCCTTGTTTATGCAGAGATGAAGAGGTTTGCACAGTATGGACTGGTGTGGAGAGCTGCATACTGAAGTCCACAACAATGATATCAACAACTTAGAAAAAACACGAATTTATTTCCCTTGTAAATTAATTTAAAAAATAGTAAATGTCTGTGCTACAAAGTATAAATAAAGCTAAACTGAAGCAGTCTTTTTGCACACATCCTCTCACTATCAATACAACCAAGATAGAACTTGATCAAAAGGCTCAATAATAAAAAATAAAGTATATTTGTAAAATGTTTGATTACTATAACAAGCCCACTGGGAATAGATTAATGAAGAAACCTGTTTCATAATAACTGACATACTTGCACAAGTTTTACATTAATAATATTAACATTTATAAATCATCAAAAGATGCCAGTCACAGAAACAAGGCAATTATATATTACAAATGTCATGCATGGTATGCCTATGCAAAAGATTTTACCTCAGCCACAGACCATATGGTAGCTTTCGGAGTACATGTACATTTTGCACAGTCATGAAGAGAGTGATTCACAATGTAACTACTGCCTTCCCATCGTATAATATCTAACAGGAACTTCGTAGAAAAATGGGATATTTAATTTATCTCCCCCCTCTCACCCACCAACCACCACCTCGTGTGTCTTTCCTCAGTATGTTTCAGTTGTCTGCAATCACACTTCAGTGTTATTACAATAGGCCATTCTAATTAAGAGCAATACATCTCCTTGAAAATTTCGAAATGTTATGTGTAAAAATACAAAATTAATGGAAGCCATATATCTGCAATGATTATGCAATGAATTATTAAGGTCAACAAATTATAACTGAAGAAATTATCAGCAGAAGATTATTTAAGGTATTTGAATGAAATCATCAAAATGGTAAGAAGCTTCAGCATTTGCAATGAATACCTCAACTGAAGAAACTAACAGTTTAATTAAGTCATGCCTGCAAAATACTAACGCAAATTCTTTACAGATGAATTGAAAAACTAGTAGAAGCCGACCTTGGGGAAGATCAGTTTGGATTCCGTAGAAATACTGGAACACGTGAGGCAATACTGACCCTACGACTTATCTTAGAAGAAAGATTAAGGAAAGGCAAACCTACATTTCTAGCACTTGTAGACTTAGAGCAAGCTTTTGACAATGTTGACTGGAATACTCTCTTTCAAATTCTGAAGGTGGCAGGGGTAAAATACAGGGAGCGAAAGGCTATTTACAATTTGTACAGAAACCAGATGGCAGTTATCAGAGTTGAGGGATATGAAAGGGAAGCAGTGGTGAGGAAGGGAGTGAGACAGGGTTGTAGCCTCTCCCCGATGTTATTCAATCTGTGTATTGAGCAAGCAGTATTAAAATCCATGGAGAAGAAATAAAAACTTTGAGGTTCGCCAATGACATTGTAATTCTGTCAGAGACAGCAAAGGACTTGGAAGAGCAATTGAATGGAATGGAAAGTGTCTTGAAAGGAGGATACAAGATGAACATCAACAAAAGCAAAACGAGGATAATGGAATGTAGTCGAATTAAGTCGGATGATGCTGAGGGAATTAGATTAGGAAATGAGACACTTAAAGTAGTAATGGAGTTTTGCTATTTGGGGAGCCAAATAACTGATGATGGTCGAAGTAGAGAGGATATAAAATGTAGATTGGCAATGGCAAGGAAAGCGTTTCTGAAAGTATTTGTATGGAGTGTAGCCATGTATGGAAGTGAAACATGGATGATAAATAGTTTAGACAAGAAGAGAATAGAAGCTTTCGAAATGTGGTGCTACAGAAGAATGCTGAAGATTAGATGGGTAGATCACATAACTAATGAGGAGGTATCGAATAGGACTAGGGAGAAGAGAAGTTTGTGACACAACCTGACTAGAAGAAGGGATCGGTTGGTAGGACATGTTCTGAGGCATCTAAAAATCACCAATTTAGTATTGGAGGGCAGCGTGGAGGGTAAAAATCATAGAGGGAGACCAAGAGATGAATACACTAAGCAGATTCAGAAGGATGTAGGTTGCAGTAGGTACTGGGAGATGAAGAATCTTGCAGAGGATAGAGTAGATGGAGAGCTGCCAGTTCATAATATAAAATTTTTCTGTCTCAGTTGCAAATTATTTTTATTAACATATGACTGGGTTCAATGCCTTATGTATTGTTGTCAAATATAAAATGCTCGGTTACATATAGCATGCCAATGTGAACTGCAGTTCTTTAAGCAGCAGACTGTGCTTCGTCTGCTGTTTATGATGCTGTAGTCCACATTCACATGCTATTCACAGACAAGTGTTTTATATCTGTAAATGGTACGTGAGACATTGAAATCAGTTATTTTTATCAATAAAAAGATCTTGCGATGAAGGCATAAATTTTTTATATTACTTACTCTTTACATCACTTTTCCTGTAAGAAACATGAATTTATCCAGAGATTTATTATTACAGACAAGGATTGGCTGGGCTACTAACAAATACAGTAGCTGAGAATGACAAATACAGGCACATTGCCACTAAAAATATACAATAACAAAAACAAATCTGTTGTCTGCAAGTTTACATGTGGATCTTGTGTTATGAAAAACTCCAAAGAACCAAATGACACAAGTGAGTACACAGATTTATTTATTTATTTTCTTTGAGTGATTCATATAATTCAGGGCACCAAGTGTGTACACAAGAAAACTCTTTTGCATGTAAATTGTCTGTCTATGTCTCAGCTTGCACTGTATATACACTAAGGTGACAAAAGTCTTTAGACAGAAATATGCACATATACAGATAGCAGTAATATTGTGTACATGAGGTATAAAAGGGCAGTGCATTGTCGGAGATGTCATTTGTATTCAGGTGATTCATGTGAAAATGTTTTCGATGTGATTGCGGCCACAGACGGGAATTAACAGTCTTTGAATGTGGAGTGGTTGTCATATCCAGACGCATCGATATTCCATTCTGGATATTGTGAGGGAATTCAATATTCAAATCGTTCAAATGGCTCTGAGCACTATGAGATTTAAAATCTGCGGTCACCAGTCCTCTAGAACTTAGAACTACTTAAAACTAACTAACCTAAGGACATCGCACACATCCATGCCCGAGGCAGGATTCGAACCTGCGACCGTAGCAGTCGTGTGGTTCCAGACTCAAGTGCCTAGAACTGCTCGGCCACACTGGCCAGCGATTCAATATTCAGAGATCCGCAGTGTAAAGAGTGTACTGAGAATATAAAATTTCAAGTATAGCCTCTCACCATGGGTATAACACAGTGGCCAACAGCTTTCACTTCATGACCGAGAGCAGTGGCATTTGCTTAGAGCTGCCAGTGCTAACAAACAACAAACACTACACAAAATAACAACATAAATCAATGTGGGACATACGACTAATGTATCCGTTAAGGCAGTGTGGAAAAATTTGATGTTAATGGTGCACCCAACACGAATCCGCTAAGTGAGTTACCCGTAACTCACTTGCCACTCCAAGTGTCATCTAGCGGCATTTTGTAAACCAGACAGGTCAGTCAGTCTAGTATAATCTGCTCCCTGTTGCGAAATATTGTAATTTTGTGTGTTCATAACTGGACTTTCCAGGTCCTTTGTTCATGCTGGTACTGACAAGCAGATGCCTCAGGCAGTCTGGAGACATTGCAGCAGGGACCTTGTGAGGTACTATTGAATATCACATTGTGCACTTGTAATGTAATATGGAATAAAGTGTTCTCCTGTAAAGATTGTGTTCCAACTCATCGTTGTGGATTGGAAGTAAGGGGAGGGCTGCGAGTCATCCTATACTACACACTCCAAACTTAGATGTATGAATGAAGGACCAGAGGCTTGCAAGTGAACCACATACAGAATCCCATCAAACATTTATGGGATGTAATTCAGCTTGTGCACAAAATCCTGCACCATCAACAATATCACATTTATGGACAGCTACAGTGGCAGATGGCTCGATATTTCTGCATTGGATTTTTAACGATTTGTTGTGCCCATGCCATGTCGAGTTGCTGCACTATGCTGGGTAAAGGGAGTTCTGACATGAATTTAGGAGGTATCCTATGACTTTTGTCACCTCAGTATATTTAAAAGAACACATGGGTGCCACTGAAACAAGCATAAAATTGTTCACAAAAAGCCAAACAAATGAGGCATAAATTTGTTTTCTCTGGAGTGGTAAAGAACACACAACAGGAATTCCAATGCATTCACATATGCAAAACAGAACCAAATAACTTTTGTGAATAAATATTCTTTAAATCTGGAACAAGAATAAATCACTCATTGCTGAATGAAGTTATATCAGTTAGTTATTTTTTTTTTTTAAGCTGGGGAAAGAGAAATAACTTTTCTTGTTAAACAGACAAGAAGATCTTTGGAAATTAAGTAATGTACTGATTTGAAGAAAAAAAGCATATAAGGATTCTTAACACTTAACACTTTTTCTTTGTTTGTAAATACCTCCTTAATCTATCTAAACAACAGAAAGTAATGTAATCATCCATTGTTGCCCATTACAATTCTTTCACTTTTCTATGCACCTGTTTTAGTGTTTTGCAAGTTACGTTAATTTGTGGTAAAACCAACTGTTCAGAACATTTATGTTCACCATCAGAATGATGATGAAAAGCAATTCACTTTGGTAATCCTTGGGACAATCAATGTATCAGAATTTTTTGAAGATTGTGGGGAGCATTAACATCAGCAAACAAAATACCTTTCAGTAATAAGTCCTAGAAGATTATTTCAGTTGCAGGATTCAGCTTGTCATAATGCACCTCACAATAACAAGAAATGTGCAAAATCTCTGAAGGATAGGATTTTCAAAATGAAACTGTGACCAAATAAAGGCAGGCAAAATTTTTAGTAACCAGCTAATATCACAAAAAAGGTGATACAACACTTAGCCTTTGACAGCAGCACAAAGGAGGAATAATGTACAAAAGTGGGCTAGGAAAAAGGTAATTTCCTTGGACTCTTCGTACTCTCATTTGCTGAATGAAAGCAACTCTAATTTAAAAAGAATTAGAGCTTGTATCAAGTAGTATTTTTGTATATGTTTGCTACAGTCGAACAACCTGTGATGTTTTTACTTCTTTATTTAATTGTAGAAAAAGAAAAATATATAACTGTTCCTGCAAGTAAATGAATTGTGCATTTATTGTATGTAATATACAGAATAGTCAACCACACGCTAATTCTAGATATAGATTTCATTGAGACAATCTTCACCTTCATCAGGAGGCTTTAAATGTACACTGAATAACAACTTGAGGTACTGACAATCACCATCTGAATACATTCCCAGATGATTAATATAATGAAACCTCTTGCAATAATATACTCTTTCAACTGTAACGTTGTCGAACTAGTGTGCTACAATAGTTTAACAATTCTCTTCACAATATGTACTTGGCAGTTTTCCGGTCAGTATACACTGTGATGAATTTCTCCGACCTCTCATACTTCATTCTTGTACGAGTGCATGCTGAAAAGCAATGCTTCCAAATTTTTTGTGAAAACTCTTAAAGCTTAAAATAAAACAAATGTTATTAACATTCTACATCTTTATTCTTAATGTTGACATATTTATTTCTCATCATAGTCACCCTGGTGACAAACACATTTCTCCCAATGAGAGGACCAATTTGTAGATACTGTCATTGTAGAATGTTTGACTTTGTTGATGGAGCCACAACCTACCTCTGCTTTCAGCACTTCATCACTATCAAAGTCAAGTCCTCAAAGATGTTCTTTATGCCTTGGAAACATGGAAATCAGATGGGATCAAACATGAAAATCAGATGGGGTCAAGTTAGGACTGTATGGAGGATGATTGATGACAGTGAACCAAGGTGTTGGATAGTTGCTGATGTTGCAGTACTCGGGTGTGATCTCGCATTGTCATGCTGAAGGAGAGTGTGCTCTGTGTGTGGATGAATTCTTCGAATTTGAAACTCAATTACAGCATGCTGTTTCTCATGCACTGACATAGTTACATTACACACCACCATGTTACACAATACAATTCAGAGCCCTCTAGTGGCAGAAGGCTGCAAATATGTAGACGTGACGAATAAGGATGTAGAATGTTAATAACGTTTGTTTTATTTAAAAAGCTTTCAAGATTTTTCGCATAAAAAATTTGAAGGTATTACTTTTTAGCATGTCTTTGTATTTGTCCTTCTGTAACCTACACTTGCTGGCTAGTTTCTTCATGTCAATAATTGTTACAATATGTAATATGCTTTCCTAAATCTTTTGTGGACAATTTTTCAACAACAAAGTCTGATTTGGGTGGTGATGTTACAACTAAAGCAGCACACACAGATATTATTATGGTAACCAACTAATTGAATTTAGTGTTTCCTATTTAACATTAATTGTATTACACAATACATCTCAAAACTGAAACTAAGATAAAGAGATCTTTTGTCCTCCAGCTAAAAATTCAGCTTACTCAGAGAAAATCTAGTGCTTATCCAAGGCGGATGTTTAAAGGATTATGTGTGAATATGGCAAACCTTCCACTGTTCGGGAGCTTGCTGTGAAGCACTAGTGCCATTCTTGCCTTTCTCAGGTCAGCAAATATACTACTGCAGAACTTTGCATTTCCACGGGTAATTTGAAAGAACGGGTAAGAAATGTGGCCCATACATCCACCTTTAAACAATTAATGGAAATGTGAGTTAGAAATCAACAACTAGGGACAGTAGTTTTGGATTTCTAATACGAAACTCTATCTGCTATTTCAATACACAAGGACAATCAATAAGTGAGTCTTCACTACAGAGATTGATAAGGAAATTACTGACATAGTTTAAACACATGCCTGAGTAATTTCTGTCCAGCAGCTTGTGAGTAAACAATACATGTGCTAGTGGGCACTTAAATGGAGCAGCTCATTGTATTTTGCTAGTTTACACCAGAAGCTGGTCAGAAGATAACGGATTGAAATATTGTAGCAGCAAATTATGTACTTATTGGCAGTTTCTGTGATAGTTTATGGGACACTTGCATTGCCTACAACTGTCAGTATTATTGGAATGTGAAATTCTGTACGATTTATTTAAAGAAAGGAAAAATAATCCACTCGCCCCTCCATACATGCATGCACTCACAAGCAAAATATAACACATTTCCAACTACATCCAAACTATTAACTTCTCTTAATATATGTAACACACAATTTTGCATCTAATATGCACTCAGAACAGAAAAGGTGGTATATTTTCATTAGGTTCTACTCTCTGCCCTTTCTAGACATTTCAGCTTGGAGAGCTGACAGTATTTTGATGTTTAGTTGGTATAAAATAGATATTCTCATACTCAATTTTTTTAAATCTATTCCTAGATTTACATTTTCTCTCCTTTCAGTGGTACTTGTTAAGCACGCAACTTCCACTTACATATAGACCTAAGCTACTGCTGAGTTATTAAAGAGTCAAACTGACACATCAGGAGAATAGTAAGTTAAGTAGTTAGCATTTTCTGTGCAGTTTTACAGTTTAATTCTCAAATTAGTAGTAGTAGGATGGATATGATGTGTGCAGGCACAGGAGGATCTGACTGCTGTCCCCGAACACCCGAAGACTGAGCTGCTGGTCAGCTGTCCGTAGGCAGGTGCCCTGGGATATAGCAACAGTGAAGCATCTGGCACATCATATGGGACACCTCAAGTGTCACTTGTTTTGCCCACGGCATCTGCTACCATGTGTAACGTGTTCATGTAGCTTGTGTCAGTGTGTCAATGTAGGGAATGGCTGTCTGGCCTTCCCGTTCACCCTATTTATGGACATGTGGGTGCTCCTTCAACAGCTTCTGACCAGGCACATTGGAGGCATGGTTTATTTGTTATCAGAAGCTTCAAAATAATGTCAATGGCCGGAAAGAAATCCAATGTGCACTCAGTATGTCTGGCCGGTGGGTCTCATCCAAGATGTGGCTCTTGTCAGCAGTAATGACAGCTGTGCTTCGGTTCTGAGGCCGTTTTTGATTAGTACAGGAGGCTGGCAGTAGAGCTGAAAGGTGCTAGCCTCACTCGTGGGATGCAAGCAGAGCTCACAACCTGCAGTATTCTACCCAGAATTGATCGTGGTCCTGTATTTTGGAGCTGAGTGGAGGGCCTCAAACAGATGCTCCATCGATTCTGTAATGTTCTTGGCTTCCGATTTCTGGACCTGCATTAATGGATGGAGAATTGTAGGGTAGCCACTAGTAGGTTGGGGTGCACTACACACTGGAAGCGTTACTTGGGTAGCTGAGTGCTTGTGGAGTGCATGTGGGAGCTTTTTAGGCTACATGATAGTTTTACATTGTCTAATGAATGCTCACCAGTCGATATGTGGAGAGGGAAATCAGATCCATACACAGTGTAGGCAATTCGGCTGTCAAAATTTTAACAGTAATTTGCTGTCTCATTTGTAACAGAGTTTCTGCATTTACTGCTCCATGAGAAATTAGTAGTGCTCAAATTATTGTTGGAACTGAAAGCTGGATGAAACTCGAAGCAGAAACCTCTGAAATATTTAACAAGGCATGGAATGTATACCGGAAAGAATGGTTAGACAGATGATGGGTAGATGCAACAATAAAAATATTTTCTTTATTGAAGCTGAAATTGAGTCTCACTGTCTACTTAAGTGAACATGAGTAACCGGTCTATGTGAACTCAAGTTAATCATTGTTTGTTTTAATTGGCCACCCAATTCTGTCTTAACAGTCGTAGAATCATTTGAAGGAAGTCTACACTTGGTAGCAAGGAAATACCCACACCATGCAATTTTAGTTGGAAGTGACTTTAACCTGCCAAGTACAGACCGGAATGTTTTCAAATTCATAGCAGGTGGTTGGATAGACAGTCTTGTGTAGTAATACGGAACTTGTTTTCCAAAAAAAGTCTTGAGTAGTCAGTTTGACAACCGATGTGAAGTGGAAATGTTTTAGACCTTGCAGCGACAAACAGACTTAACTTTAGTGACAGTATCACTACAGAGACAGGAATTAGTGTTAGTGTTCATGACGATGTCATCACTTACTTAAGTCTATAAATCCATCATAAGACTACGACAATATTTATGCTGGGGGAAAAGACTCACCGTGGTGTAATAACAAAATTTGGAAAACGCTGAATACATGCAGGATTGTTGCACTCTTGTGGGGGAAAAACGTGGCAATGTTGACAAGCAAAGTTTGTAGAAATCTGTGTGTCTGTAAAACTATCGAGACACAGACAATGCAGCAACTTCCACTGTCATGCCATAGCAAAGAATCTTGCTGAGAACCTGAGAAAATTCTGGCCCTACATAAAATCACTAAGCAGGTTGAAACCTTCTATTCAGGTACTCATCGACCAGTCTAGTGTCGCAGTAGAAGACAGCAAAAGGAAAGCTAAAGTTTTAAATTTTGGGTTAAAAAATTATTCATGAAGAGAATCACACAGACATACCATTGTCTGACCATTGCTCTGACTCCCACATGGAGGACATCGAAATAGACATCCCTGGCATTGAGAAAAAAAAGAAGAGTTGAATTCAGATTTTCTTTTACACAGAGTACTCTATGGCACTAACTTCTTACTTAGCTTGCATTTATAGTGGATCTTTCACCCATTCCAAAATCCCTAGTGAATAGAAAAAAAAAAACATAGGTGACTCCTGTATAAAAGAAGAATAAAAGAACAGACCCACAGAATTACAGGCCAATACCCTTAATGCAGGTTTTCTGTGGAATTATTGAGCATATTCTAAGCTTGAATATAAGAAATTCCTTTGGGGAGAAAAGCTTATATCCACTAATCAACTTGAATTGAGAAAGCATCACTTGTGTGAAACTCAGCTTCCCTTTTTATTGCAAGATATCCCGCGAACCGAGAAAGAAGAGTAACAGGCAGATTTGATTTTCCTAGATTTCCAAACAGCATTTGACACAGTGCCCCACTGCAGACTGTTGACAATGGTTCCAGCATATGAAGAGGTTCCCCGAAATGTGCGTGGCTCAAAGACTTCTTAAGTATCAGAAGCCAGTATGCTGTCCTCAACGGTGGGTGCTCATCAGACACAAGGATATCATCAGGAGTGCCCCAGTAAAGTGTGTTAGGGCACTCTTGTTCTCTATATACATAAATGACCTGACAGATTGAACACCAATCTGTGATTGCTGAAGATGGTGTAGTATACAGGAAACTATCACTGTTGAGTGACTGTAGAACGATACAAGATGACTCAGACCGGAAGTCTATATGTTGAGATGAATGGCAGCTTGCTATAAATGTGGAAAAATTTAAGTTAATGCAGATATTTACGAAAATCAGTCCTGGAATGTTTCATTACAATATTAGTGGTGTGCTGCTTGAGTCGATTAAATGTCCAAGTGTAACAGTGCAAAGCAATATGAAATAGAATGAGCACGTAATGGTTGACCTTGGTTAATTGGGAGGGTTTCTGGAAAGTATGGCTCGTCTACAAAGGGTCTGCATACAGAAAATTTGTGTGACTTATTCTCAAGTATTGCTTGAGTTTCTGGGATCCCCACCATGTTGGGTTAAGGGATGGTATCAAAGCAATTCAGAGTGAGCAGCTAAATTTGTTACCACAAGTATTAGAGGGAAGAAAAAGTTCTCTTTGCGAAACTCTGTTGAGAAAATGTATAGAACAGTATTTGCAGCGGACTGCAGAATGTTTTTACTACTGCCAATATACAGTTTGCTTAAGGACTACAAAGACAAGATAAGGGAAATCAGGGCTTGTACAGAGGTTAATAGACAGTTGTTTTTCACTCACTTCATCTGAATGTGGAATACAACAGGAAATGACTATAGTCAAATTTAAAATTACTTGATGGTTGACAGTTCATGCAATGTAGTTGGTTTTCTCCAATCAGAGTACTCAACGTCATGCCTGAACTGTTTGCCGTTGCCAAACAGCGACAACAATTAGTTCACTTCCAATTCCTTGTCCAGCTTTCTTTCTTTACGTGTTTCAGCCTCACACATAGAAAGTTGTATGTTTAAATCTCACCAAATACAGCAAAATATTTCATTTCTCTAAAGCTAATCAAAAGACTCTGATTACTATTTTCATTCCATTAATTGCATTAAATGTAATCCTTTTATTTTTAATATTTTGCTGCATCATTTTCATCATTATATTGGCTTTTTTATTTGCTCTTATTTTTCTTTTTATCATTCTTTTTTCATTTGGAATTTGCTCGTGTTGCCTATAATCTGCAACCAGGACTTCTCATTGTTTGGTAATGTGGCATCCCACACCCAGTGTGAGGATAGTTTCAGGTAACCAATGACAGTGAGAAATTAGTTTGCTTTTAGTACAACTGAAATTTTGCTGTCTTGAGTTTGATCATAGAGGTTAGCTTTAAAACCGTGAACAAAGTGATCAGATTTTAGTTCTGCTGCAGATTGCTGATCATCATTTTCTCGGATACATTTCACACATGATGTTGTGGTTAGGTTAGAACATGAGTTTAAATTCAGGGCTACAAAACCCTTTGTCTACCACATTTCAGTCATTGCTCACTTAAAATCAACTGTCAACAGAGCATCTCCCACTTCCATTGTACCTCATGGTGGACATTTTCAATATTGTGTTACACATTAACAGCATTTGTGAAGCAACTTGCCATGTTTGTGTCACCTATAACTGGCAGCAGCATGCAGTATATGTGGCAACACTGTAGCAGCAAGTGACAGATGTCAGCTATCAAGTAATTTTAATCAGACTATAGTACTGGTACATGTTACCCTCCACCACACAACATATGGTGGCTTGCACAGTATGTATGTAGATGTATCAACGCAAGCAACTTCAACATACGGGCAGAAACAGTTGTACTGTCTTCCATAAAGAAACCTGCACGTAATTATTTACTAGTGTAATTTTTGGATAGCTGTTGAAAGGAAGCTAATCAGGTGTACCTGCCCTATGGCTTGTGGAATTATATAAGTTCACTTACACAGTGTTCTTTCTTAAAACCTACATTAACACACAAAAATACGAACTGAGGCATCATATTAATAGACATTTTCACAGCATTAAAATTTAATATAATCTTTCTGGCTCTCAGCTATGCAAAGCAAACCAAATTCTAAGCTTCCAGCTTAACAATCTGTTGTCATTGTTTGGTGGCACATACTAGCTGATGTATGGTTATGTTATTGTGCTCATGCAGCTGGTGCTTCATCCATTGTTTATGTCATATATTTTTTTCACTCCATATATTTTTTTTTACTTCATGCTCATTCCAACATCTTAAATTTTGCATGTGATAATAGTTGGAAGGTCAGAAACATTGGAATGAACACTGTCTTGAAAAGTCAGCCACTAGGAAGCGACCTTTATAAAATGAAAGCTGAATATTTGACAATACCTTCTGGAATAGTATTATAAATTCAGCTGAAGGAGAACATATTGAATTATATTTGTTAAAAGCCCTACTGTCAGGTGGACAACACATCTTCTGTAACATCATCATTAAAAAAATATGAAAGTAAATAGAAGATAACATCCCCAAAAAAGATGACAATTTTCAGCTGAGCTAGGACAGCAAACCCAAGCGCAATGGATGTAGAACATATATTAACAATACACTAAGAACCGAGAACAATTGGCAGCATCACTGTGTAATGAAAGCACCATCAACCACATACTTGTCTGTAGTTACCACATACAAGGGCGAAGAGTACTTGACTGAAAGTTCATGGACTTTGAACCACTTCATCTGGCTTGAAAATAACATAAACATTCCTCATAAGTAATCTGAGACATAAAATTAAATGATACTGAGAACACTTTATTGATTATTCAAATTTGATGAACATGGTGAACATGGTGAACATGGAAGTACTGCATTGACGTATTTCAACATGCACAACACGAAAACTAACACTACACAATCAATATCTCTAAACAGTAAAACGTATCAATCGACTGTGTCAAAAAGGCAATGAAAAATACTTGGCTCGAGTTATACAAAAAATCATAGTAGTATTGCACATGGATCTCATGAGTGTCACGCAATTGCAAGGTTCACACACTGGAGGAAAATGAATACGAAAGAGACTTTGACTAACTGGAAAAGGACTATAATTTACTGTAAAAGTGAATGAATTTAATTAGTTGTTTCACAAAGAATTACCCTTTCCATCAGTAACAAAAACAATAAACAGTAAGTACAAAGCAGAACTATGCGAAGAGAAGTAAATGCAAATGCAAAATACGCGAAACTACAGCTTAACACCAAATTGCTTTACACTTCAAATACCATAGAAAGAGAGAGAGAGAGAGAGAGAGAGAGAGAGAGAGAGAGAGAGAGGGAAAAAAAACACGCACATTTGCAAACACCAAAATGCACATGCACTTACATTTAATTAGGTAGTATTTTTCTCTCACGTGTTGTATCAAACAACAAAGTTACGCCTTCTTTTTAATAGTACAGGCAATGAGTCGTAGGGCACATAAACACAATTGAAATCTTTGCTAGTTTTCGGACAAATCCTTTTCCTGAGCTCCAAGCTGCAGAGACACATACAAAAATCTGTACGGGTGTGTGCGAGCGTGTCTGTGCTCTATAAGCTTTGAAAAAGAATTCATTGAAAAGCTAACTCAGCACCTTTTAATAACTCAGAGGCGCTGTTGTTCAGTGAGTTGTCTGTTACCTTTATTCTTTAAATTATTTACATACCGCTTTCCATTGCCATACTTGTTCTTATCAAGATAATGATGCACTCTTCTCTGTGATAATACCAATGCTGCAATACCCTATGGTTACAGTGCCTGGAAATTTACTGTTTATGGCACTGGTGTTCATGGCCTAAGTGTATTATAGCATTCCAACTTGGCTAGATGTGCTAGTAGTTTGTTACATGCATTACTACTCTCACCTGCTGATAAAGTATCTGGTGCAAACACCTAGCACAATCATCATAAAAGGTTTTTCAGAGCATGAGGAGAGGAAGAAAATCTCAGATCACTCATAATTCTTACTGATAAGAGTGACACACACACTAGAACTGATTGATCAACTATGCTATTTTAACAGTCCACTGAAAATTTTGGGCCAGAAACAATCAATCATAGCATATAACACAGTGCAATGAACTGAGAATGTACAACCCCAAATATAATAATAATTCAAAGATAAATCACCCCTTAATATCTCTACACACAAAAAACAGCCTTAGCCAGTCATTTGGTGCACCAGCTGTGCAATCTGGATTGTGCAACAAGAACTGGCAATTATGTCAACTCAAACACAATAACAATAAAAAAAAAAAAATTCTGTTAACAGCTGTTCTGATGAGAAACTTGCTGCGGATGAGATGAAATATGAAACTATTTCTGAGATTATGTGTATGGAAGCAAGCACTATAAGGAGTTGTAAAAGAAAAGCATTGACTCACTGAAGATGAAAAGTAAGTTGGGAGATGTATTTAGATGGTTCAGTGTCCACAATACTACACAACACACAAAACAGAAAGATATGGATTCACGTACCAGTATGGCGCACAGTTATAACTTTCACACTGGTCAAGATGACTGAAAATTCAACCAGTGAGTGAAAGTTTTAGTGCAAAAACTAAGCATAGGTTTGGTAGAAACCATTATATTCTCCCAAAGGAGCTAGTTCTATTGGATCATTGGAGAGGCTTGATAGGGAATCGAATCACAGCAGAAAATCTACACCTCCATCCACATTTGTACTTTGATAGCCACGGTATAAACAGGCATCAGCATCTCAATGCCTCTTCCCTTCTTTCCATTTGTGCATGGTGCACTTTGTCCAATTAACACTGAGTTGTTTTCATTTCACTATCTTGGTAATGCAAGAGAGATATGTGAGAAACAATGTTTTATACAACACAAAAATTGCTTCACGTAGTGTCTCCCTCTGAAAGCATATCTGTGATGTTATCATCCGAAAGCATATCTGTGATGTTATCATACTAACTGAGAAATCATGTGGTAAATCACACAGTTCTCTCAATCTTCTCTGTCTGTTCAATTAGCCTACCAGGATGAGTTCGACATGGACAAAAAACATCATTCCAGAACCAATTAGATTGAAGTTTGGTAGAATAGCACTTTTGGATATTACACATCTTTAGGATTCTTCCAGTCATGTATTAGTTTCCCTCACAACTACGTACTTGCAATCATTCTACCTCGATCACTCCAGAAGGATGTTGTTAAATATTTATTGGTTATCACCATATTCAGTGACTGATCAGGAATGGCATAAACAATACAAGGTCTTTATCCTTATTACTGTTGGATTGTAGCTGTGAGTTAGGCATTAGAGCCTTGGTCATAAAAGGGAGGGATCAAATTTAATATTCCAAGATGGCACATGTTTTAATCTGCCACATGGATCAGCCTTCTTCTGGTTTACTCTCTTTATTTGTGTCATGGAAGCACATCAATTATATGACTTTTCCATAACCAAAGGGCAGTTTCAGCTTGATTACAGCAAAAGACGTTAATTACTACCTCTCCATAATTCTAACATGTAATTTGCTGCACTGTTAAATTTTTTGTGACAGCATGCAAACTTCTACACTAGTCTACCCTGAGAAGAAAATGACACTGTCACCGTAAATGGGGAAATCTACAGTCACTTTACAATAACAACACAAAATGAACAAGACTACTTGTATTTTTGAGAAACTATTTATTGTTACTCACCATAAAGAAGGTACGTTGAGCTGCAGACAGGCACAATGAAAAGACTGTTACACATTGAGCTTTCAGCCAAAGCTTTCTTCAGTGAAGAAGTTATCCCAAATTGGACTTTCCATCGTTTGAACTATTTATTGTGGCTTATTAGTGGGGGACCTATTCTTTTTTACTTCTGACTGTGTCCTCACAATGAACAAGTTTCATGAAATTGATCAGTTTGGTGGCAGTTGATGAGTAGTTTAATACAGATGTGTTATGGTGCTTGGCTATAAATATTTTGTGCACAAGATCTAACACAAAATAAAAGAGACAGATGCTGCAAATTTGTGCTTACAAATATGCTCAATTAGTGACCGATTGTCTTCAAACTGTGATCCATTTAAGTTTACACCCATCTTCATTCACATCTTCTTCCTCTTCTCAGAATAGTTCCATATACTGTTTCCTGCGAGTCTGCAAAGAAGCACTGCAGTTTTTGCCTTCCAGTAGTGTGTAAGAAAATGAACTAAAGTACTCATCCACTGTCAATGAAATTATCAACTTCGATAAAACTTGCCACAGAGTTAGGACATTTTGTGATTAATTGGATGATAGGACACACCTTCAGACATCACTTTAGTAATGGAGGAAATGTATGGTTAAAAACTGTACAGGGAGACCAAGGCCTGAAATTGCAAGCAGATGCAAAGGGATGTAGGTTACAATAATTATGCAGAGATGAAGAGATTGCACAGGACAGACAAGTGTGGAGAGCTGCTTTAAACCAGTCTTTGGACTGAAGACAACAAAACAACAACAATAAGTTTGGTCCATGTATAGTATTTATAACACTGAACATCTCTTCTAATTTACACTGCAAAAGATTTCCTCAAAATCTGCAAATGCATGTCATTAGTACATATCCTTTGATTATAAGACAAAGTCAAAACTGTTTTTGGACACCTTTACCCACTCTGATGTCAATTATTATTCTTTAACACCTTTCCAAGTTTTCTTTCTGTTATTCCCTCAACAACAACTTAGCAATGTGAAAGGAACTGATTCTAATTTCTTTGGCAGTGTGACGTCAGTAAGCAATATGTCTCTAATTTCAAAAGTTTTGTACAGCATACTGAGCAATCTAATTATTCAAGATATAATTCATGACAATGATAATTCTCAGAAGCTAAAGAAAAGAATAAATAAAAGTTGGGCACACTTAATACAGATTGCTTGAATTTCAGTTTCTCTGAATACAAATCCCAGTTTGTATTTTTTGGAGCAATGCGAGAATGGCTGATTATTTTACTATATAAAAGAAATAGAAGTGTTCTTTTCCAATATCATACATGTGACACACGCTTGGGTAATTAAAAAGCTGAAGAGCATAATCTGGAAAGCAGAAACATTTTTATGGTACTGAATTTTCTTACAATTAAAATTACTAATCACCATTTAATAAGTTGCAGTATGCAGTCAACGTCCCTTGTTAATAAATTAGTGGACTAATATCAATTATCATTAGTTTGCATATCATATCAATGCAATTTGAAACTGATGCAATGCCTGTTAATATGCCCCAAATATTTGAAGAGTCAGCTATGTGAAAGCTCCTTGTACCGTTATGGACAGCCATTGCCTGAACCTTACACCTGGTTTTGATGTATTTTTTCACCTTGTTGCTTTCCTTTGTGCTTTATGGTACCATATTTACACTTCTGGTATTAATACATTTCCTTCTTACTTCCCAAATCTGCATTTAATATTTCTCTGTGGAATGTCAGTTTCTCTTATAATTACACTCTACAAATGCATCTTTTATCTTACACTCTACAAATGTTTCTTTTATCTAGCTAGCTTCTTTGGGATTTCTGCTATACTTCTGGTTTTCTTTCTTCAAAGCAACAAAGATTCTCCATGGGTGATAAAGTCATTAGAAATAGCACACTACAGGAATTACACAAGGATACAGAAGGACATAAGCCATGTCATTTTGAAAAGCATTATTCCAGCGTTTAGGGTATCCATGAACAACCTGAATTAGGATAGCCAGATGAGGATCTGAATACTGGACTTCCTAAATACGAGTACAATTAAACAATGGAAAATCCAGGATAGATTAATGACAATAGTATGAAAAGAATAGTTGCTACTCACCATATAATGGAGATGCTGAGTCGCAGTTAGACACAATGAAAAGACTGTCAAGCAAAGCTTTTGGCCAAACAGGCCTTCGTCAGAACACACACACACACACACACACACACACACACACAGTCTCTGGCTGACAATGCCAGACTGTTTGGCCAAAAGCTTTGTTTGACAGTCGTTTCGTTGTGCCCATCTGCAACTCAGCATCTCTGCTATATGATGAGTAGCAACTGTCCTTTTCATAATACTGTCATTAAGTACAAGTACAGTGCATTAACCACTGTGTCCCTTGCTTTTTAGGTTTCTTTTACATTCCATGTATTCTTGATTTATCTTCATTCATACCTAATGAAGTAGTACAGGACTTGCAAATCCCTACCCATGCACCTTAAGTTCTCTGCAAGTGCCCGAAATTATTTTTGGTGAATGTTACAACAGTTCCTTAACCAAGCCTTAGTTACTATCTTTCCCTATCTTCTGAGTTAAAATGTGCTTCTTCCAATTAGCTTGATGATGATGATTTCATTAATTTTTCATTACATCCATAAGCATAATTCACTAGTTTTTATTTTGCCTACCTCTCTTGTCAAGCCGTACGTTTGTTCAGTCTGGACTTCTAGAATATAACACAGAAGCAATAAATTCAATGAACTACTCCCAGTTTTTCACTTAGTTCAGAGGTCACTATCTCAGAGCATTTCAAATTTTACTATCAATTCTCAAAATCTCACTTCCTTCCATCATTTGATTTTCACACTAATTTGGTTACAGCCCTACTGCATATCTGCACCTTGGTATGACTAATATTTTTAATTCGCATGTTTGTTACAACCTCATTCCACTGACTGGTTCACACCTCTAGGCCAACAGAATACCCTAAACTTCTGTGTAATTAACCATTCTATAATTAAGAAGCTAGTGGCAAACTGACTTATCTTATGTTGGCACCACATGGAAATTGCTCAGAACTTTAGCAGTGTGTGGGATTTAATACAGAATTGTTGAGCAGTAAGGAAGGACATCTACATGACCATTATTTATACACTGTTATGGCCATTAAAATGGTGCATTCACAACTATTAATCTAGTTTCCGCTAAACTTTACTTCCTGATACATAGTATGCTTTAATCTAAATTTACAGTTATGCTCTAAGATACTGTAAACTTTATAGCAGAGATGTATCAGTTCCAATGTTAATTTGTTTCTCTTCCTATGTTATCCACGTGTTCTGTGTGCCAAATTCTACTTGCAACATCTAAATGAACTCTATGCAGTAAAAATGTAAGGGGATATGGTGATGGGGGAGGGGCACTAATATGTTCTTACAGTCCCTTAAGAACACAGCTTCCTTGAATTTTAAGTGTAGTCAGGCAAAGTGATGCATAATGTTCATGTTCAAGTTCTTGCAGAGCACCTCAGGAATGATGACCAAATACACACATCTACATCTACATAAATACTTCACAAGCCACCATATAATGCACAACAGATGGTACCCAGTACCACAGTTGGTCATTCCATTTTCTGCAGCACTTGAGAAGGTCCGCTGTCTGCATCCCTCCATAAAGGCCCTGATTTCTCTTATCATATCTCCATGGTCCTTATGCATGATGCTTGTTGGTGCAGTAGGCTTGCTCCAAAGGCTGATGCAAATACTGGTTTTCTGAACTTTCTCAACAGCATTTTGCAAGAAGAACATCTTTTCTTCAGGGATACCCATTCCACTACACGGAGCATTTCTGTAATATTTAGATGTTGATTGAACCTATCAGTAACAGATCTAGCAGCATGCCTTTGAATTGGTTCTATGTCTTCCTTTAACACAACTTGTTTGGGATACCAAGCACTCAAGCAGTACTCAAGGATGGGTTGCACGAGTGTTCTATATGCAGTAAATTAACCAACCTTGCATGCCCGTTCAATTTCACCTAATTTTCAAACATTACACCTAGATATGTAATAGAAATGACTGTGTCAACAGAACACCACTAATACTGTATTCAAACACTACAGGGCAGTTTCTTCTACTCATCTTCGTTACCTTACATTTTCCCCACACAAAGAGCAAGCTGCCACACTGAAACTCCAATCAAATAATTTTGTATCCTCCTAAAGACACTCAAAGATGACACTTCGCCATGCAATATAGCATCATCAGCGAACAGTCAGAGATTGCTACTCATCCTATACAAGGTGCATTCAAGTTCTAAGGCCTCCGATTTTTTTTCTCCGGAATGGAAAGAGATAGAAACATACGCATTGTTTTAAAATGAGGCCGCGTTCATTGTCAATACATCCCAGAGAAGCCAGCACCGTACAGCAGATGGAATTTTACCGCCAGCGGCGAGAATGAGAACTGTTTTAAATACTTAAAATGGCGACATTTTCCTTACTTGAACAGCGTGCAATCATTCGTTTTCTGAATTTGCGTGGTGTGAAACCAATTGAAATTCATCGACAGTTGAAGGAGACATGTGGTGATGGAGTTATGGATGTGTCGAAAGTGTGTTTGTGGGTGCAACAGTTTAATGAAGGCAGAACATCGTGTGACAACAAACCGAAACAACCTCGGGCTCGCACAAGCCGGTCTGACGACATGATCGAGAAAGTGGAGAGAATTGTTTTGGGGGATCGCCTCCAGAGTTGGCATTTCTGTGGGTTCTGTGTACACAATCCTGCATGACGACCTGAAAATGCGAAAAGTGTCATCCAGTTGGGTGCCACGAATGCTGACGGACGACCACATGGCTGCCCGTGTGGCATGTTGCCAAGCAATGTTGATGCGCAACGACAGCATGAATGGGACTTTCTTTTCATCGGTTGTGACAATGGATGAGACGTGGATGCCATTTTTCAATCCAGAAACAAAGTGCCAGTCAGCTCAATGGAAGCACACAGAGTCACCGCCACCAAAAAAATTTCGGGTAACTGCCAGTGCTGAAAAAATGGTGGTGTCCATGTTCTGGGGCAGTGAAGGCGTAATCCTTACCCATTGCGTACCAAAGGGCACTACGGTAACAGGTGCATCCTATGAAAATGTTTTGAAGAACAAATTTCTTCCTGCACTGCAACAAAAACGTCCGGGAAGGGCTGCACGTGTGCTGTTTCACCAAGACAATGCACCCACGCATCGAGCTAATGTTATGCAACAGTTTCTTCGTGATAACAACTTTGAAGTGATTCCTCATGCTCCCTACTCACCTGACCTGGCTCCTAGTGACTTTTGGCTTTTTCCAACAATGAAAGACACTCTCCATGGCCGCACATTCACCAGCCGTGCTGCTATTGCGTCAGCAATTTTCCAGTGGTCAAAACAGACTCCTAAAGAAGCCTTCGCCGCTGCCATGGAATCATGGCGTCAGCGTTGTGAAAAATGTGTACGTCTGCAGGGCGATTATGTCGAGAAGTAACGCCAGTTTCATCGATTTCGGGTGAGTAGTTAATTAGAAAAAAAAAAATCGGAGGCCTTAGAACTTGAATGCACCTCCTACTTAAGATTCTTCATGTATATAGAGAACAAGAATAATCCTATTGCACTCCCCTGGAGCTCTCCTGATGATACCTTTGTCTCTGACGAACACTTGACAACCAGAACAACACACTGAGTTCTGTTATTTCTTCACGCCTTTCACAAACCTGACAAGATATTCCAAATGCTCGGACTTTTGTTAACAGTCTGCAGTGTGGCACTGCTTTTCAGAAATCTAGGAAAATGGAATATGCCTGCTACCATTCATTCATGGTGTGCAGGATATTGCACAAGAAAAAAAGGCAAGTTGAGTTTCACACAAGTGGATATAAGCTTTTCTCCTTCAAGGAGATTTATCATAGTCAACCTCAGGATATGCTCAAGAACTCTATATTGAACATGCATTAAGCATATTGATCTGTAATTTTGTGGGTCCTCACTATTGCCCTTCTCATTATGGATGTCACATAGGCTTTTTTTTCTGAGCTTGGAACTTCCTGTTGGGTGAGAGAGTCATGATAAATGCAAGGTAATTACAGACCAATGCCAAGGAGTACTTTCTGTAAAACCAAATTAGGATTCCATATGGACCTCTTGATTTATCTTTTTTTCAAATCTTTCAGTGCCACTAATGCCTATTTCTCCATATGGGAGATTGTGCAGAGGCCAAAGAATGGAATGCCTATATGACCTCGTGGATTTTTTTTCAGATGTGAGTTTTAAAACTTCAGCTTTTGTTTGTCTGTCTTCTGTTTTCACACCAGACTGGTTTATTACTAACTGAACAGTAGCCTTTGATCTGCTTAGTGATATCACATGGGAGCAATATTTTCTAGGGTTCTTGACAAGATCTTTCACTAGCACATGACAGTGGAAGTTTTTGTATGCTTCCTGCATCAGTCTTTTTATACACACATTAATTGCTACTAACTTTTTCCTATTGACATTTCACATTCTTTTTTGACCCAGGAAAACTGAAATCTCTGTTTTCTCAGCATTCTTTGAATTTTGTTATTAAAACATGTTGAGGCTTTTCTGTCCTTTATATACTGACTTCTCCAAAGTGTGATTTACATCCAGTTTAAAATTTTTCATAATTCCTTAATGTCCGTCATATTGGATCTAAATGATGTCGATTCTCCATCTAAGTAGGATGCTAACACTGCTTATTTGCTCTTTCCAAAAGGTTTCCCAACCTTCTTGAAGCATTTATTACCTTTAGTAACCACTGTGGCTATGATGACATATTGATCACTATATTTCACTCTATAACATTACCACACTACAATATTCCCATGGTGCATGGGTTGCCACACTAGTTAATCAAGACAGTTTTCAGAGAAAAGATTTATAATTTTTAACAAGACTGTCTGTCCATACTATCAGCAATGAATCCTCCGACATCACAGTTTATATTTGGTCAGTTCAAGTCATCTGCAACTGATTCTGCATGATCACAGTACTTTTGCACAACCACGTCAAGACTTTCATTGAATGATTCTACAACTGTTACACCAGGATAAGATCAATAATAAAAACATTCAATGATTGTCTCTGTACGTCTATCTTTTTAGAAATGGTTATGGGACTCGTCTGTTCGATACAGGATGTCAAATTAAACACCTTTCAGCTATCTAGTTTCCGAACTTGTTTTAGTTGGCTACTAGTTTCAGCATTTTACTACACCATCTTCAGGCCGAATGAGTTGGCAGATGATGGTTGAAGCGAGCTACTCATACCAGTATTGCTGGCTCCTGGTTTGATGCGAAAAAAGGTAGAATCTTCCTACACGTTGGTCAAGGGCCTGAAGATGGCATAGTAAAACTCTGAAATTAGTAGCCATACAAAACAAGTTTGGAAACTAGATGGCTGAAAGGCGTTTAATTTGACACTCAGTGATTGACCTGAGTTCACCTAGTGTAGTTACCCACATCTATATACTCATCACTACACTGGTATCCCTCCACTGGAGAATATTTAGCCTTCACCAGACCATGGTTGCACCCAGTACCAGTCTGGGCTTCATGCCCGCCGCACCAGCAGACCACTGATTGGAGTCATAGCCCTCACTGTGAGCACCTCTCACCAACGCTAGGCTGGACTGCTGTCTGCCACTCCCAGGTGCCATGCCACACTGGACGTCATCCCACCAGTAGCTGCTGTCATTGAGCTATCACCCCCCAACAACTGTCAATGTCCAACATCCTGGACGCAGTGTCAGTATACCAACAACTATCATTGTCGGGCCATCATTTCCAACATCTGCCAACACTTGACACTATTGGCGTCATTCCACCAGCAGCCACCCTCGTTGCACCTTTGCCTGCGACATCTGTTGATGCTCAATGTACCGGAAGTATCGTTGTCCCACCGGCAGCTATCATCGTCGAACTATGCCTCCAACATCTGATGTCCCAAAAGTCTATCATACTCGTAAGCACATTCTACGTGCCAGGTTGGGTCCTACCATCGGTCATGCTTGGCTCCATTCCCTTTGTCACTTACTATGACTCATGGCTTCATCGCGTATGTGGTTCCTGGGCAATGATTGAGAGTGACATTTCTGTTTGTACTTAGTAGTATGGACATTTGTCACGAACACTGTATTTGATTTCTCTGTATTATATCAATGATAAATAGTTGTGTGGCACTTGCGGGTTTCAGTGGCAGTCCCTTGGCCATGGATACATAAGTATTAATTTTGAAAACTTCCAATTTACAATCATCTTAATTATTTAAAGATTTCAACTTTTTACATTGAACCTTCAAACGTTTTTCTTAGATGGAATACTCATACTCCTCAGAATTCTCCTAATGAAATACACTGCATTATTTGCCCCCCCCCCCCCAACATAACATTCATGTATAAGTTTCATACCGTACCACTCTGAACGCCTACTCAGAAAATTTTATAAATGTCAGACTTACGTGATTAGTCAGTAATAATGTACCTAGGGGATTAATTTATCTCACATGCATTATGGATCTTTAAATTATGTGTAGAACTGACTGTTGCTGAATGAAGCAGCACTGTATTCAAGCAATCTCCTGACTTTTACAGTTATTTTGGGGTAATCACTATGAACAAAGATATCCCATATGAGAAATCGGAGAGAGCTACTGACTGAAGTACTAAGTTACTTATGCATGTTTTGGATGGTGTTATTAAACATTCCACAGAGTCTTGCCTGATGTTACGTTTGTTTCTGATCCAGAACAAACAACATGTTATTCAGTTACTAAATGATCAAATCTATTTTACATCTCATGAAATGTTCAAGGAATGCATAACTCTTTAATACGTGTCATACACTTATTCATGCAATTCAAATGAAAATGGAAACTAGATATCATTCCAAAACAGGCAGATGGCCTGGCCATTGCTCATCTTCAGGAGGCACAGTTTCCAGCATGATTGATAAAAATACATAAAAATAAATTACAGCTCTACTAGGTTTCAGAACCACAGGTCTGGTAGAGGGAAGCAGAGTACTCACTAAGAGGGCCACACAATGCATAACGAGAAAAGGAGACAAAAATTAAAAAAAAAATGTTAGAGGGGTAAGAGATAAAAATACTACTCATATATGATCTTTGCCTCCCTTGCCCCATGCATTCCTCTTATCCCACTCTTCAAGTAACCTACTTCTACACACCATCCCTACTGTCCATTTTTCCCCTAGTATTTCCTTTTTTCTCCCAAGAAATTAAATTAATGGTTCTGTAATCTAGGACTCCTATTATTATTATTATTATTATTATTATTATTATTATATGTCTCTATCACCTGTACTGTGAGTTTTGACTCATGAAGATAGGCTCAATACTGGCGAGCTCCTCTGTTTCTTTGGGAAGTTAACAAATTTCTAATTTGTGTTTTCTCTATTACTTATTACATGCCATAGGGAAGTTCTTGTAGAATGTAAATACTTCAGGATTAAAGGAGACTGATTACCGAAAAACAGAAGCATTGAGTTGTCAATAGATAAACACAAAAGAAAGAAAACTTACTAGCTTTCAGAGTTATCCTTCGATGACCAGAGTAACACCCACCCACCCACACACACACACACACACACACACACACACACACACACCTATGCCCCTACATTGTGCTCGCTAGACTAAGAGTGCCAATGCTACTTTGCAGCAGTTGGACTGCGAAACACATTGGCACTGTTAGTCTAGCCAGCACCATGTAGGAGCATAGGTGTGTGTATGCACGTGTGTTTGATTGTGTTTGAGTGTTTTACTCTAGCTCATCAAAGGGTAACTCCAAAAGTTAGCAAGTTTTCTTTCTTTTGTGTGTGCCTAATGACAACTCGATGATGCCTAACAACACCTCAATGCTTTTCTGCTTTTCAGTCAGTGTCTACTTTAACCCTAAAGCATTATCATTTATTACATACTGAAATGAAACTTAAAACAAAAATTATTAATGTTAAAATAAAATATAACATTGTCACATGTCTTACATGTCAGCAAAAGATGGAGTCTCCAAATTCATGCCAAAGTTAGACCCTCTCTCTCTCTCTCTCTCTCTCTCTCTCTCTCTCTCTCTCTCTCTCTTTCTGCCTGCCTGCCAGCTGTCTGTAGGAAGAGATGAACTACTTACATAGATAATGGCACATACATATATGAGGGACCTCTCCAAGTTATGTCCATTTGAAGTATGTCAACTTTTTTCAATGGAGTGTATTCTTTTTTCATTAGGACTGAGCTGTACATTTTGCAATGTAGTGTGTCACTGCCACACATTTGAAGTAAGATATTTTAACTTTAGTGCATTTATTTAATATGGTCTTGCAGTATGCTTGCTGCACTATTGGGTACAGTTCAGAGTGTGCAGCTTCAAAACCACATGGACACTTCATCTAATTTCTCACTTTTAGTTTGCCCACACTCATACTATATGTTGTTCTTCCTACCTCATAATGAAATTATCATTTTCATCCAGAGAGGGGAGATTGCTCAAAGTGTGGGATGTAATAATGCCCAAATCCTCATATATGGCTGTGACATGCTAACATTGAAGGAGGTTAATATGCTTCAAAGATTGGCAATAAAGGTTTTAGGAAATACTTGTAATCACAACACAACACATTCACCATAATATTTTAATTGTATGTCACTACCGTGTGAGCAGAAATAAGTTAGTTACATTAGAAGGTTATGTTATACAGCACAATTCTTTGTTAGTACAGTTACGTGATATAAAGCTAAATATACACATTTCATACAGCAATTGAGAAGAAGACAGTTATAACCAGGCAGAAGTCATTTGTCTAATGAATAATGAAACAACCATAGGAATGTCCATAAATTATGTTAAGAATTGTATGAAACATTGCCCCACAACATGAGAGTAAATAACACCAACAGCTTGACAAATGAGGCAATAAAAGCATCACCTACATTTTGACAGAAAGGTCAATACCCCAGTTGGTCATGGGCCAACAGAATGATTATGGTGCAGAAAACCAATGTTTGCTACCATACTATACAAAAGTTTCAGCTAATCAAATAACTAGTATTTAAGTTTAAATTTGTTTATTTTTAAATATGCAGTTTCAAACTGCTCACTTACTACACACAAGAAGAATGTGATTTAATCTTTAAATCTGTGATACATTGCAAGTAGAAAGAGGGTTGTGAAAAGTAAGGATGCGATCAAAAGATGTCCACTCGCCTTACAACAACGGGAACTGCGTATGCTGGATATACATACAGATGTAATTTTGAATACATATTTTTATTTCGTCGATGAACTGCAGAAATTAAATTACCTGTCAGAAATAAATACAAGAAATTATTTTGAAACTTAAGTCTAATACACGGATACTTCAATCCCTAGAAATGCACTAAGTGCTATTTGGGTAAATGTAACATCAAAAAAAGAAAAAAAAAATTCAGAGAAAAAATGAAATTTGATCTGTAGCTATCTAGTTTTGAACCAGTGGCTAATTCATTTTCCTCACCATTGAAATTTTCCTTGTTTTTCTTTGGTTTCTCAATCCCAAGGCAACTGTAAACAACATCTTCTATTTGTGGTAGGAACACGGGCATAATTTTTGGATTAACAACTTGGTCAACTATCCTCTCTACACCAATGTCAAGGAATCCTGATCTGTACATACAGAGAAAAAAACATACAATAATCTTATCTTTTGAATAACAAAGAAATTTTCTTCATTAAAATAAAAACATTCACACAACTGGCTAATATTTTTGTGCAGTAATTAAAATTAAATGGTGTAGGACATAAACGATATCCTAATACAAACTTTATTTGTATACAGTACAGTGAAACAGGCAACTTTTGTTAACACACCACCAATTGCAGATAGTCAGCTGTCATATATGCCTTGAAATACTTGCCATAGTACTTAAGATGTAAATGATATTCACTATGTCTCTTGCACATTTTTATCTATATTTATTTTATGAAGACATACCACACACATCGGTGCAACATTTTCTGGTAACCTTGGCAAATATTGTACCAGATGGTGTTTACTTATTTATCGTTTTACATTTGCTTTGCATCGAACCATCAAAACAATGGCTTTTACAAACAGCAGAAATAATAAGATTATAATAAGCACACATACAACATACATTACACACAAAAATTGTTGCATCTTATATCAGGGTGTATACGTGGACAAGGAAAAAATATTCCCGGGTTTCTCCCAGATTTCCCGGTTAAAAATACACTTTCTCCTGGGTGAAAACATACTTTTTCCCTGTTAACTGACAGGATATTTTCTCTCGGAACTGTATAACTTATCAGTCCTTTAAATGATTATGGTTTTATACACGGGCGTAGAATTTCCCGGCGCTTTAGAAAACTAAACACATGGGAAAAAACGTGTTTTGGAAAGATCTTTGATGTGCAGCAACATGTACGCTGCATATTTTCATATTAGGAAAGTATAAATTCGAATTCCACCAAACACCACATGTTACTTTCTGAAGCATTGAGAACGAGATTGCGATGCGCTTTTGTAAGCCAGTCATAGCTCATGTCACGTGATCTCACCAGCCGATGACAGCGGGTAATCAGAGCTTAGGACACGTGATGTAGTCAGCCAATAGCAACATCACTGTTAAGTAGTGCGAACACACAAATAGAAAAAGTTAATGGTTTAAATTAATATACATAGTGTTGCTACACGAAACGCAAAGCTTTCACATATAATATTGGTCTCTAAGATTAATACGCTGAAAGAGAAGCTAAGCTTTCACATATAACGCTCTGTGATTTAAGAAATTCATCGTACATTCTCGCACAGGATACAGTAATATCTTACCAAGCACAGGGACAACAAGAAGAACTGCACCACAAAATGAAAAAAAAAATGATTAGTAATATCCTTTGTTGAGTATCGGTTCTTACCAGTCAAAATTACAAAAATTTAACTGATAACAAAAACAATGGAAAATCCCGGAATTCTAAAAAATTCCCGGGTTTTTCCCGGATCTCCCGGTTGTCCCGGGTCATATACACCATGTATATTTACTTTATGTATCTATTACTGTAAAGCTGATATGCTGCAGGTATATATCACAAGCACTGCTTTAAAATTCACTGAATGAATATAATTTTTTCTTATCAGAAAAGATTTTAATTTTGTATTGAAATCATTCACTTTATATGTTCTTTAAGAGTCTGGTAGCATGAAAAAACAAATCAAACCATTTATGTATGGTCTTCAACCTGTCACTTTTAATTTTGTTCTATGCTGAACACTGTCACATTTTATCCTGTTATTGTGACCATGTACTTCACTGTACTTGATAACTCTGGTTGATACATAAGAAATAATGTTCAGCTAGGAACTATGTTTGTGATCTGGCTGATGAGATATAAGCTACTACAGACATGCAAAATTGATGTCGTTTATCTATCTCAGATTTTCATCCACATACACATCCAGAAATTCACAGCTGCCAGATTATATTGCCGAGGTATTACATAAATTATTTACAATGATATGATGAGAACTGCCTGTTTTAAATGCCAATAACTATATTTGGTAATAGTCACCTTGATGCCCTCATCACTGAAGTATTTAATTACTTCCGTAACACCACTGATAGCGAAAGACTCTAGCTCCTTACAGTCTCTACTACAGAATAAAACTACAATATCATGTTAATAACTTATTGTGTGCGAGTTAATGTGTTGTGAAATGTCTTTAATATCTGTGAGCAAGAGAAAGAAACCAAGAACAGGGCCCTGAGGTAACCTTGTATCACTATGTCACTGTCTATAAATCAACAGGTGTAAGGCTAAAAGATACACAAGTGGATCCCCAGTACAATATGACTTCACCTTTATTTCAGAAGCGACCTATGGTTGATCAAGTCGAAAGCTTTTATCAGGTACATATTCTGGCCCAATGGACAGTACGCTTCTTGGGGGAAATGTGTAACTGCTGTAACCATGATTAACTCTTTTCTGAAATGGTGCTAAGAATGTACATGCAGTAAGCTAGTTCGAGATAATACAATCAAATATCTTACTGAAGGTGGAAATTGATAATATTAGTCAATAGCTGAGACATCTTCCTTACTTTTCTTTTTATATAGTGGTCTCACAACACATTTTTTTAAAAAAAAAACAAAAGTATAAAAGTTTTCTCTAATGTTGCAGTCAATCAGGCACAAAACGAATTAGAGATTCCTTTTAAGTACATCTTAGTAATTACATTAGATATGCCATCCCATAGAGATAAACTTTTTTTTTCTTTAGGATATGTACTGCCTTGAATACTTCCTGCTTGCTTACCCCCAAATTCAAACTGGTGACCTGTACATGTGTAATATGGGTTTGTTTATAAACTGGAGAAGAGAAATAGTTATTAAAAAATTACATATAGTATTTGAGTTTTTCACAATGTTACCATCACGACTAATCTCAATGTTTCCACATTTGTATTCCTGAGAAATTAATAATACTTATCCTTCAGCTCCCAGGATACTTTACTTATAAGACTGCTGTGTTGCTATACTATTAATCTGTTTAATAAGGTTAGCTATTTCAGTTTCAAAAGTCTTTTTAGCATGATTGTACTGTCCAATAGAAATCTGCATATTAGTAGCTTTATGAAGCTGTATGATTAGGCTCAGGCAAAGTATACAGGTATAATTTGTCTGAGCCTAATCATATTTGGTGACAGTTTTAGTCACGAATTACTTCAATTTCAGCACTGATTTATACCTTCTGGATTTTTCTGAGGGGATAGCAATAGTCAGAGTGTCTCAAGGTGGTTGAATAGAAAATGTTCCATTGGTCATCAGACACTTTCACATGGTACTCAGAACCCTTTTCTCCTCTGCAAATCTGTATGTAAAGGCATTAATATTTGAGCTATTCAGAGTTCATTTCTGCAGAAAAATTCGAGTCATTTTTAACACAGACAAATTTAGGTACTCTATTACATGACAAATGTGGTCAAATACTGTAAAGAAAATCTAAGCTACTGTAATTTATGTTATCCATAACATTTTTCGTGATTATAGTATAATCTATTCTAGTGGAGCATATGCCCATTACTATAGTGTCTGAGCCTACTACATTAAAAAAGACTATATGAGCTTAACATACCACTGACTTTCATGTTTACTATCTGAATTAGTATCTATGTTAAAGCATCAAATACAGTTAAATCATCAGGACCGCTCTGATAAACTCAACTACTAAGTCTATTTATGAATCACATTACATCAGCATTTGATGGATGACATACCTCAATCAATTTATGGCTTGCTACCTTATGATCATTACCATATTTGGAGCTTAACACCTGTCGTTTCAATTGGTTCTTATTTGGTATGGTGTTCAAGAAAAGAATTTTTTAACTGCTATATGTTTACTTGCATAAACTGCAACACCACTAAATTTATGATTTGCCTGTAATAATAATCTGCTAGTAAGTAGCCCTCTAATTTATATATAAATGGGTGCATATGTGAATGTATGCATGCTGCACATCTCCTCCTAAACCACTGGCTTGATTTCAACCACATTTGGTACACATACTGCTTACTGCCTGGAAAGAAGTACTGTTGATGAAGTACCACCTTGCTCACATAACGGTGGAGCTGGGGTCAAGAAAGGGTAGGTAACACCTGACATCTAGGACACCCTTCACAACTAGCATGTTGTGTGGGCAGTATCAGAAGGTGTTCCAGGGGATATATGTGAGCAAGAGCAGATATGGACAGTTAGAGGTGGGAGTAAGAGAGAGATAGGGGAGAAGCAGACAGACTGAGAGACGGGGAGGAGGTGACGCTCAAAGAGAGTGGAGGAGGAGGTAAGAGAGAGTGGGGAGGAGGGAATGGACAGAGGAGAGAGAGAGGGGGGGAGGAGGAGATGGACAGAGAGAGGAGAGAGGAGGGGATGGAAAGACAGGAGACAGAAGGAGATGGAATGACATAGGAAAGTGGATGTGAAGAAAAGAGAGATGGGGGCAGAAGGACATGGAAAATGGACAGAGAGAGGAAAACAGAGATCCCATGGATGTGTGTCATATATGCGCCGTATGAGGTGCTTGGGCAAAGCTGCTGGTAAAAGGCTAGTTTTTATATATTATTTCATTGGACTTCAGTCCATGTTCAGCTATTATAAATACATGTGGTGAGTGTTCCTCTATGAATATCTGTAACAAGTCATGTAGTTCCTGGTAGACTGTGTATGTAAATTAGTGGACAAACTCAGCATCGCCTAGGTATTCACTCCATCAATTTTCTATTAGAAATGGGGAAGAAAAAGAAATGCTTTTATAGTGTAATACCAAAAAAATTTCATTTACATGTATTTGTGAGAACTCCTTTGAAATTATGAAACAGTTTCTGTACACTGGGCATAGCTGCCTCATGTGTGTTTGTGTCTCTATGGTAACACCTCTTCATAGCTCTATAGATGACTACTGTTTTCGCCTACAGCCATTGTGTTTCACAATTGAAAGCTGTCAAATACACAGCCAGGTGTCAGGGAGTTTCCTTAAGTTGACTCAACTACAGTAGTGTCTTTGTGGTAAAGAATAAATGTATTAAAACATTATTTATGAAGCGGCATTTTTTCACAAACCTCAGTGTTAATGATGTCATATCTCTTGAACTACACATCATACAATGATATATTTATGTAGGTACATTCAGTGACATATGTGGATACTGTCTGCGAAATGTATTGTGAATAGAGTTAACAGCAAAGAAGTAATAATTTTAAAGGTAATGCACAATGCAGCATTTTTCCCCGCATCTCAGTGTTTACGACATCGTACCTCCTGAACTACGATACGTAGGTGGTTCTTACAACCACAGTGATTGTTGCGCAACAGTGAGGGATGTGTGTACCAAATTTGGTGGAAATCGTTAAAGTGGTTTAGGATGAGGTGTGGAACATTTACATATACATACACATATCAAACAATGGAAACTCCAGATTCAAATACCAACAATGTAAGGAAAATGGCAGACTGCTACTCACTGTAAAGATGATATGGTGAGTCGCAGACAGGCACAACAACATGACTGTTACACATTTAGGTTTCAGCCAAAACTGTCTTCAGAAAAGGAAACAGACACACATTCATTCACAGTAGCAAACACACCTCATGCACACATGACTGCCATCTTCATCAGTTCAGACTGGAATGGCATTCTGCTCCAAGCTGCCAGAGATGGGGGTTATGTGTGTGAGGTGTGCTTGCTTGTGCGAATGAATGTGTGTGCTTCCTTTTCTGACCAAGGCCGAAAGCAAAATGCATAACAGTCTCTTTGTTGTACCTGTCTGCAACTTAACGTGTCATCTTTATGGTGAGCAGCAATTTTTTTCCTTACATTTTTCACATACATACACCCATTTTTATAATATGTGTGCATATGGATGATTTGTCTTTGATAGCCTTCTCTCTTTCTGATTTACCACTTTGCTAGAGTCACATTTATTTAAGTTACATTTTTTACAATAACCTATTGCATTTAATGAACTATGTTGTAATGATTCATAATTTTTTCACAGACTGCCTTTTCTCCAAGTGTACAGGACTCAGGTTCATACAATTTACAGCTCTGAACACTAGTGTGATGGTCCTTTCCCCTGAAAAAAGCCTCGTGATTGTAATCTAGGGCTACTGGATCCTCTTTCTTACTAGCTTTGCCACCCAATAGACTTATCTGGGTAACTAGTTTGGCCTTTCGCTTTCTGTTTAGATGCAGTCCATGGCAACAGTGAATGATATTATAGTATCATACACTGTTTGTGTCTTAACGTGTGCAAGAAGTATTGCACTCAACTTTCTCATCTTTGACACGATTACCATAGGAATACAGTATCTGGAAACTGTACCTTCAGAGGAGAATATGATATAACATAATGGAAGGACATTGTGTAGAAAATGGAGGTGGTGGGGGGTAATATACTATTAACACTCACTCAGGGCCAATGGAAAATTGCAACACCAGGAAGGACAGCAAATAACAATATTTTACTTATTGTTTGGCCATACAGAGTAATAGGATGAATAGGTGATTAAATTCGTGGGTGATCTGGGGGGTATAGAGGGTACTGGCAGCAAAAGTGGCTCCAACCTGGCTGGGCACCTAGTCAGACTGAGCTTGAATGGCAGATATGGATAATTTATTTCATGCTGCTTCAACTCTATGCCATGACACATCAACTGCAGAGGCAGGCGAGTGATGATATGCAGCCCACATCGGATGTTTGCAATGGGTAGAGATCTGTATTGCAATAGCCCAAACTCTCTGTATCAAGGTAGATAAGGACAGCAAGGACAACATGCGATCTTGTGTTATATTGTTGAATGATAATGTCATGGGGACCTTGAAAATTGGGCACAGTCACAATCCTAACCATGTAAGGAATGTAATGGCTGTTTCCAAAATTAATAACTATAAGGACCAAAGGAAGCTGTGTTGTGTAGCCAGTGGCTTCCCATACCATTACATTTACCCACACAATGATGACAACGAATGCAATCTGGCAATGTTTGTTAACCTCATGGTCTCCAAAAAGGGTTACCTCCATCATGATGTTGCATGCAGAACTGGGAATCATCTGAAAAGACGATGTCATGCCATTCTGTGTCTAGAGTTATGATAAGGAGCAACACTGTCAGTGTGCCTCTTTCTACTGTTGCAGCACCACAGAAAGCCGCAACCGTATTTGCCAAGAAACATGCCATGGTGTTTCATTACATCACTGCACTGCCTGTGTGGATACTTGTCTCACTGCAAACAAGACCATCTCTTGACTTCATATATGCATGCCTTGGTTGTACAATCCTGCACTGCCAAGGGAACAATACGTCTGCATTCTCAGGCACTACTTGTGCAGGGCCGCAAGATATCATGCACAGCACTGAGTGCGGTCCTCCTGAATCCACCGATTCCATATTCACATGACTGTCATGGACCCCACCAATGTGAGCAGCAATAATGGGGAACAATGTAATGCAGTCTCAACAGGCCATGGACCTACCACTGTCAAATTCTGGCAGATGGCAGTTGGCATTTCTCCTTCTTACAAGATGCACAGAAATTACCTCCTCACAAACAACCAACATTCAAATACCATTTTCAAATGAGACACCTACTGAATTATCTTTGCTTACATACAGAATGTATTGTATGTATGGGTGGGCTGAAATTCTAAGGACTTGCATATTCAGATACGTAATACACTTGACGCCAATTTGACATTAGTCAAAAGTCACCTTCATGGCAATTTTAAACCTTGAGTGGGCATGCCCATGTATAAAGTGCACCCACCACAAATGAAATTGTTCTGCACCAGTGTTGTTTCACAACTGTGAGTCCACACCTATTCCTTCATTACTGCTTCAGCTAACGCAGTGATAAATTGTTTCTTCAGCAAGCTGGGTGAGAAAAAAATGATGACCCATGCAATAAAATGGCCCAGAATATGAGCTAGCAGCACAGTCACAGAATGAGACAGTTGTGTTAAACTGTTATAAATGATCCATAGAGTATATACTCTGTGGAGAATAAAATAATTTCAACTTATAAACAAGAGGCTGTGGTGCAGTTAAGTCTCTTATTCCACACATGCCCTTTGCAGCATTGTAGGGTAGCGTCTGTGTAGTATGGAATCAAACGAGAGGATCTAGAGGCAAGTTAAAGCTATAAGCCAGTCTACAAAACATGTTTGGGTGTCGGAAAAGCTGTTGTTCACAGGGAAATGTCCAAGACAATTACATAGCATGAGCACCTATGCCCTGTGTATAATTGTCAGGCTATGCCAAGCCTTTGCAAACAAACACTGCACTGGTGGTACAAATGAATGAACTGTAGAAGCTTTACTGCCATCATTGTTGGGCGCTGTTGGTAATTTACAATGTTGTATTACTTTTCTAAGACAAAATGAGTGACAACACAGTCACTGACTCATCGTAGGGGCCACCTAAAGAAAAAATCCAGTGTCTTATCTCAAGTGCAACCTAAAGAAAAAAAGCTGACTGCTCACAACTAGGGCAGAAAAATAATAGCATATTTTCATGCATATGGTACATTGCTTTTAGGTACAACTCTAAAATGTTTCTTTTTCAGGCACAAGGAGAGGTCTAAATAAATAATAGATCATAAGTAGAGAAACATCGTTCAACAAATTTATGGCTGTGAGGCTGACTATGAAGAAGAACATAGTACCCCTATTCTATTGTGAAAGGTGCAATTTCAAAGAGATCAATAAGGTAATCTTGCATGTTACTTATATTCACTATAGAGACAGTGACTGCACTAACATAATTAGCTTCCAACATTGCTGTCATGTACCAGTTAACATTCAATTTACTTATGTTTTAATTTTGATATTTGCTGGTGGTGGTACCCAAGTACTGTTTGTTTGAATATTTTTTTCTCCTCTATTAAAACACTTTTCTTACAGCATGAATATCAAGCAGAAATGATGAATTTGATTCCCAAAAATCACAAAAGAACCAAGTGTTTCTGATCGTAACAGTTTCAGTAGGAAAAAGTACTCGTTTACCATGTTTTTGAAAAATTTTTAGATTCTTACAATTAAGATGTTAAAACTTCCTTCAAGTAGACAAGGTGCAGTGGTTACTAATACATTGCAATGGACCCAAAGTTTACTCATGTTTCGTGCACCATCTGTTAAGAATGGATCTCAAGATGATTAGTGTTTTCTACACACTGTCTGTAGATGCAGTCTGTTGTGATATATTTCAACTACTTCATACATTTAGATGTTTACACTAGTACTCAATGTATCAGATTTGACTGCCTTTGTGTACTTTTTGCTTTTTTAGTATTTTGACTGTATTTTGATATTTCAAATAGTTACTATTTTTGTCCTGAGGTTCCTCCTGCTATTAGCGATGGCCCTATTCACAAAACACATGGAAATGAATGAATATGAAATAATTTCAGAGCTTTATGATGATGACTATTCAGATGTTCCTACTGAGAATGAAGATTCAGATGACAGCGTGAATGCATGTTTTTATGTTTCTGAGGATGAACCCAGTGACAGTTACACCATTAGACCTGTAACGAAACGAAGTTGACAGCATTTTCAAGTGATTCCAACAAAAATAATGAAGGTGAGCCTGTTCTTGTGAATGACTCATTTCAACATACATTGACCCTTTTCAGATGATGCCCAACTTAAGCCAGTGCACAAGTGACACTCAGGCGCTGTCTTGAATATTCTAAGCAATGTCTTACTGTGGTAGACAAGATTATTAAAATTCCCTGCTTCATGGATACAGACATATTTGTGTGACAAATGGACATGGGTGCAATTTGAAAAATTTAAACACAAAAAGTGACAACAGGCTGACTTTCATTAAATTAACTTTATCAGGAAAAAAAACCCTGTGTGAGAAACTGGTTTAGTCACGAAGACCTTGATTCAAGGAAGAAGCAACAAGGTAGGAAATGAAGAAAATCAATAATGAGATGCCAGCATAGAAAAAAAAGGTCAAAAGCTAGAAATGTGTGAACTGGCAGAGGGGGAGTGTACAAGTCACAGAGAAGCAAAGGAGAGGCTGTAATTCTTCAGTCTTTCCCAGTGATCTAATGACATCTTGGGTTGTCGGGTGTTCTGCCGGATAACAGTGTCGTTCTTGCACGATATTTCGTTACCTTCATCAGGTGCGACCTGAGACCAGGTTGCACTTGATAAAGGTAACAAGCTGCGCTACCGAAATATCATGCAAGAACGACACTGTTATCCGGCAGAACACCCAACAACCCAAGATGTCAAAGGAGAGACTAACCATAAAAGGAACAGATGAGAAAAAGGACAATAACAGGAAAAAGAGGGAAAGATGCAGTGAACAATACAGACAAAGGAAACATAACAAAACATGCTAATGAGAGAAGGAAAAAGTAAACGAGGAGAAAACAATAGCAGAAGAAGAGAAGTATGGAATCTAACATGCCATTTACAATGAGGTTATCAGAGAAAGGGGATGCTGGCTTGAAAACAATAAAATAATGTTTCTATATGAAACAACTACCTTTTAGGTCACAGTGACTCAAAAATTATATCTACATCAACACTCTGCAATCAACCTTGCCTCACAGTGTGTTGCAAAGGATACTTTTTGTACCAGTGTCACTTCCCCCTTTTCTTATTCCGGTCACCAATGGTTCGCAGAAAGAACAACTGTTGGTAACACTTACAAGGGAACCTCCCCATCGCACCCCCTCAGACTTATTTATAAGTTGGTACAGTGGATAGGCCTTGAAAAACTGAACACAGATCAATCGAGAAAACAAGAAGAAGTTGTGCAGAACTATGAAAAAAAAAAAAAATAAAAATAAAAATAAAATAAGCAAAATATACAAACTGAGTAGTCCATGCTGAAGATAGGCAACATTAAGGAGAGTATGAGCTCAGTAGCGCCATGGTCCTGTGGTTAACGTGAGCAGCTGTGGAACGATAGGTCCTTGGGTCAAGTCTTCCCTAGAGTGAAAATTTTAATTTTTTATTTTCAGACAATTATCAAAGTTCAGGCACTCATACACAATCAACTTTGCTCTCCAAAATTCCTGGACATGTTCAGATTTTCTTGGACATATGCAGAATTTGATGGTCTACACACGGAAAAATTTGAAAAAGGTAAAAACATATGTTTTGACAGAGTACAGGGAAAACGGTGCGACTGTGAAACTGTTGCATTCATTTGTTGCAGTTTATGTGACAAACTCTTATGTTTTCATCACTTTTTTGGGAGTGATTGTCACATCCACAAGAAAACCTAAATCGGGCAAGGTAGAAGAATCTTTTTACCCATTCGCCAAGTGTACAAGTTAGGTGGGTCGACAACATACTCCTGTCATGTGACGCACATGCTGTCACCAGTGTCGTATAGAATATATCAGACGTGTTTTCCTGTGAAGGAATCGGTTGACCTATGACCTTGCGATCAAATGTTTTGTTGCCGGCACTGAGCTAATCGATCAACAACGAACTTAAACGGATGTCTTACGACGTCCTCCCCGAGCAGCGAGCAGATGCAACGAACAAAAGCGAACAAAATGAGATTAAAAAAAAAATATATATTTTCGGTTCCCATTGGAGAGGCACGTCCTTTCGTCTACTAATCGCACGGTTTTGTGGTGCGGTCGCGAAACACAGACACTAAACTTATTACAGTGAACAGAGACGTCAATGAACGAACGGACAGTTCATAACTGCGAAAATGAAGAAATTAAACTTTTCACTCAAGGGAAAATGGTTCATGGTGTGGGTTCCTGTAGTCATGTCCTAGTTCATGAACCACGGGCAACGTATGAGTGGCCAAGTAAGTGGTCCCGACAGTCGGGATACCAGTTACTTTGGAATAAGGCTGGGCATCTCGGACATATTCTGAGTCGTGGTCACCTTTGTGCTCAGACGGCAAAGACTACCAAATCCACCGGTTAGTCCCTCAGCCGTTAGGGGTAAAACCCAATGGGACTCGGGGCAAGTAAGGCTAGCAACCTGCTTCCCTGGTACTTTAAATATTATGCTGGCAACAATCAGAGCAAAATACCTCGGACCTTTGGAGGTGACGGAGTCCCACCTCTAACTGACAAACCAGGGACTCCTAAGATACGACTTGGCAAACAAATGGTAATGAGATGGGGAGCTATTAATATCAATGGGGGCTACTCTGGGAAGAAGGTAGAGCTAGCAGAGGCTGCAAGTAAGATGGGGCTGGACGTTTTAGCTGTTAGTGACATTCGGGTAAGGGGTGAGAAAGAAGAGGAAGTGGGAGAATACAAGGTCTACCTGTCAGGAGTCAAAGCAGGAATAGCACAATGGGGTGTAGGACTTTTCATCAGGAAAGAAATGGAACCCAGCGTAGTTGCAAAGAGGTATGTAAACGAACGACTGATGTGGATAGATTTGACAGTGTCTAGCAAGAAAATTAGGATTGTGTCAGTATATTCGCATTGTGAAGGGACAGATCAAGATAAGATGGATAGTTTTTATGAGGCACTCAGTGATGTAGTTGTTAGAGTAAAGGACAAGGACAGTGTTCTGCTCATGGGTGATTTTAATGCCAGGATTGGAAATCGAACAGAAGGGTATGAAAAGGTTATGGGTAAATTTGGAGAGGATATGGAGGCCAACAGGAATGGGAAACAACTCTTGGATTTCTGTACCAGTATGGGCTTAGTAATCACAAACTCCTTTTTTAAACATAAGAACATTCACCGGTATACTTGGGAAGGCAGGGGAACCAGATCTGTCATTGACTATATAATAACAGATCAGGAATTCAGGAAGGCTGTGAGGGACACACGTGTATTCAGGGGATTCTTTGATGACACTGATCATTATTTAATCTGCAGTGAAATTGGGATTGTGAGGCCGAAAGTGCAGGAGGTCAGGTCCATATGTAGGAGGATAAGAGTGGAGAAACTTCAGGATAAGGAAATCAGGCACAAGTACATACCAGCGATCTCAGAAAGGTACCACTTAGTTGAATGTAGTCAATTACAGTCGTTGGAAAAGGAATGGACAAGGTACAGGGACACAGTGCTAGAAGTGGCTAAAGAATGTCTTGGAACAGTAGTGTGTAAAAGTAGGATGAAGCAAACAGCTTGGTGGAATGATACAGTCAAGGCAGCCTGTAAAAGGAAAAAGAAGGCGTATCAAAAATGGCTACATACCGGAACCCAGGTAGACAGAGAAAGTTATGTTGAAGAAAGAAACAAAGCCAAACAGATAATTGCAGCATCCAAGAAGAAATCGTGGGAAGACTTTGGAAACAGGTTGGAGACTATGGGTCAAGCTGCTGGAAAACCATTCTGGAGTGTAGTTAGCAGTCTTCGAAAGGGAGGTAAGAAGGAAATGACAAGTATTTTGGACAGGTCAGGAAAACTGCTGGTGAATCCTGTGGATGCCTTGGGCAGATGGAGGGAATATTTTGAAGAGTTGCTCAATGTAGGTGAAAATGCGATCAGTAATGTTTCAGATTTCGAGGTAGAATGGGATAGGAATGATGATGGAAATAGGATCACTTTTGAGGGAGTGGAGAAAATGGTCAATAGATTGCAGTGCAATAAAGCAGCTGGGGTGGATGAAATTAAGTCGGAACTCATCAAATACAGTGGAATGTCAGGTCTTAAATGGCTACACGGGATAATTGAAATGGCCTGGGAGTCGGGACAGGTTCCATCAGACTGGACAAAAGCAGTAATCACACCAATCTTTAAACATGGAAACAGAAAAGATTGTAACAACTACAGAGGTATCTATTTAATCAGCGTTGTGGGTAAAATCTTCTCAGGTATTGTTGAAAGGAAAGTGCGAGTATTAGTTGAGGACCAATTGGATGAAAATCAGTGTGGGTTTAGGCCTCTTAGAGGTTGTCAGGACCACATCTTTAGCTTAAGGCAAATAATGGAGAAGTGTTATGAGTGGAACAGGGAATTGTATCTATGCTTTATAGATCTAGAAAAGGCATATGACTGGGTTCCTAGGAGGAAGTTATTGTCTGTTCTACAAGATTATGGAATAGGAGGCAAACTTTTGCAAGCAATTAAAGGTCTTTACATGGATAGTCAGGCAGCAGTTAGAGTTGATGGCAAATTGAGTTCATGGTTCAGAGTAGTTTCAGGGGTAAAACAAGGCTGCAACCTGTCTCCACTGTTGTTCATATTATTTATGGATCATATGTTGAAAACAATAGACTGGCTGGGTGAGATTAAGATATGTGAACACAAAATAAGCAGTCTTGCATATGCGGATGACTTAGTTGTGATGACAGATTCGATTGAAAGTTTGCAAAGTAATATTTCAGAGCTAGATCAGAAATGTAAGGACTATGGTATGAAGAAACGAAAACGAAAGTAATGTCAGTGGGAAAGAAATATAAACGGATTGAGTGCCAAATAGGAGGAACAAAGTTAGAACAGGTGGACGGTTTCAAGTACTTAGGATGCATATTCTCACAGGATGGCAACATAGTGAAAGAACTGGAAGTGAGGTGTAGCAAAGCTAATGCAGTGAGCGCTCAGCTACGATCTACTCTCTTCTGCAAGAAGGAAGTCAGTACCAAGACTAAGTTATCTGTGCACCGTTCAATCTTTCGACCAACTTTGTTGTATGGGAGCGAAAGCTGGATGGATTCAGTTACCTTATCAACAAGGTTGAGGTTACGGATATGAAGGTAGCTAGGATGATTGCAGGTACTAGTAGATGGGAACAATGGCAGGAGGGTGTCCACAATGAGGAAATCATAGAAAAACTGGGAATGAACTCTATAGATGTAGCAGTCAGGGCGAACAGGCTTAGATGGTGGGGTCATGTTACACGCATGGGAGAAGCAAGGTTACCCAAGGGACTCATGGATTCAGCAGTAGAGGGTAGGAGGAGTCGGGGCAGACCGAGGAGAAGGTACCTGGATTTGGTTAAGAATGATTTTGAAGTAATAGGTTTAACATCAGAAGAGGCACCAATGTTAGCACTGAATAGGGGATCATGGAGGAACTGTATAAGGGGGCCTATGCTCCAGACTGAACGCTGAAAGGCATAATCAGTCTTAAATGATGATGATGACTCGAGGGAAGACTTGAACCAAGGACCTCTCGCTCGACAGCTGCTCACGCTAACCACGGGACCACAGAGCTTCTGTTCTCACGCTGTCCTTGTGTTGCCTATATTGCACATAGACTACTCAGTGTGTATATTTTGCTTATTTTTTTTCATAGTTCCACACAACTTCTTCCTGTTTTCTCGACTGATCTGTGTTCAGTTTTTCAAGGCCTATCCACTATGCCAACTTATAACTAAATCTGAGGGGGGTGCGATGGGGAGGTTCCCTTGTTAGTGTGGACTTGAATGTCTTTGATTTTATCTTTATTGTCTTTCCGAAAGATACACATAGGAAGAAGGAATATATTGATTGACTCTGACAGGACATATGCTCTTGGAACATCACCAGTAAACCACACCATGATGCTCAATGTATCTCTTGCAGTGTCTGCCACTAGAATTAGGTGAGCATCTCTGCAACACTTTTGCACTCAGTAAATGGACCTGCAATGAAATGTGCTGCTGCTCTTTGGATGTTCCCTATTTCCTCTATCAATCCTACCTGGTATGAAACCCCACTGATGAGCAATATTGAAGTACTGGTCGCATGAGTGTTTTAGAAGCTACACCTTCTGTTTATGGAGTACATTTCCTGAGGATTCTTCCAATGCATTTCAGTCTGGCATCTGTCTTACCAGCGATTAACTTTATGTCATTGTTCCACTTCAAACTGTTCCCGTAAGCATAATCCTAGACATTTTATGGAAGTAACTGCCTCCAATGGTTGTTCTGCAATCATTAATCATACACTAACAGGTCTTTCTGTCACTGTAACTAAATATTACATAAAAAGATTTGTTTGCATTCTGTTTCACAGACTTTGATAACAGAACAGAACAAGCAGACTGCTCATTTTTTCACAACTTCAGCAACTAGTCAATCAATAGCTCTGGGAAAGTTAAGAGGACTGTAACAAAACCTAGACATCTGTTTGTAGCCCCACTACTCAACCTCCATCAATAGCAAGGACCAGCACTTATTATTTCCACCTTGTATGAAGATTACGTATTTTCTTCTAGTTTTCAGACATAATCTAGCATTGATTTTATATTATAATGGAGCATATGTTGCGCAGTTCCCCTTTTGCATCAAAAAACTATCTCCTGAAATACAATAATCATCAACGAATTTTCAGCTAAAGTATGAATGTTCTCCCTGGAATAATTCTCTCATAGAAATATCTTTTTCAGTGTGCAACCAAGATTTTTTTGTTCACAGTATTTTGATGTCAGCTGTCAAAATATTGTGAACAAAACTGGAATTGTTGCTTCACTTAAGATCTTAGTGTCTATCTACCATGCTGAGAAAACTACGGACTTCACACAACCACAATATGAGTGATCTTCGTTTCTGAGAAATCTCTTGAAGAGGTACACTTCTGGCTCAATTTTGAACATGATAACAAAGCAAAGAATGGCTGCTAAGAGAGGAATGTGGAATTTATATGACTGTGGAGATCAATGTGCACAAATGTGTGGGACATATGCTGAAGCAGAACAATGCAATTGGAATTCTTTACTAGCAGTTCATACCCCACCTAAAATTTACTGGATGTGGTTATTAAATGCAAGCAAATCTGTAAAGTATATTGTGAGGTTCTCTTTTAATTTCTGGCTGAACACAAATACCAGGGTGTTAAAAATACATCAGAGGCAGTGCAAGTAATAAACTTAAGTACCATATGTAGAGAGGGTCACATAAGTAAATGCAAATTTCCAAATGTCACTTACAAAAGCAATAACTAGACATGGACCATTTGGAGGTGGTTTGTCAGTACCCCTTCCTCTAAACTGAGAACTAACTCATGGAATCATTTAAAGGGGGCCTACTGTTCAAAATGGAATTAATTAAAAGCAGGAATTTACAAATTTTTTCACATTCAAATCATAGTCAGAGATGAATATAATGTAAACTGTCACAAAAGTCTCATATATGACTAGGGTCTGACCCCAGAACATCACTATTTGTCATTCGACAGTCACTGAACCACCAAATCATATAAAGTTTTACTTGAACAATCAAGACTACTGACATTTGTACTAGTATCACTCTGTTTCATCCGAGTGATTAGAGAACCAAGTAGATGAGGTTCCAAAAAGTTGTTCACAACTTATCTGTTTGAGAGCTGTGAGGATCACATAAATCTCAGTGCCAACTGCACAACAATTTGATAGGTATGTGAAATATTTATGTTCTATTTTTCAAAATAAATAAGCAACCAACAACACCAGCTTATTTGGAGCTAACAGCTGAACAGCCACTTTGACCATATACAACAGAACTATATACATAGTTATGTATGCAGCGAATTCTTTTATGTATATTAGCAGCGCAGAATTTATCTAGAGGATTCAAAATAGTCAAGTTCACTGCTTGCTCCAGCACTGCAAAAAAATCGTATCTGTTACATGGTTCTCTATTGTGATATGGTTCATTCAGACTTTGTGACTTATGGGCGCTTGAAGAATTCTCCCTCAGCTGGTAAAGGTCAGGTATAAAGCTTGCTCTGTAAGAACCTGCTGACAGCCTGATACCTGCACAGCACATGCATCCAGTATCTTTAGACAGGATGCTTGAGCTGACTTGTAAATTGCAAACCTGCAGTCTAGTTAGGGATGGGCAGAAAGGTTTATGGCAGACACAGTTAAAATAAGAAACTTCCTGGCAGATTATAACTGAGTGCTGGACTGAAACTCAAATTTAGGACTTTTGCCTCTACTGACTGATTTCCCAAGCACAACACAAGATTTGTCCTCACAGTTTTACCTATGCCAGTACCTCTAAAACAGAAAATGTTAAATTGTATTTACTGTCCACTTCTTCTCACTCTAAAGCAGTGGTTTTTAAACTATTTGCATCTATGGCTTATCTGAGCTGAACAGCTGAACAGGAATGATCCATGGCTCCTTTCACAAATGATATCAAACTCAAAGTGTGGTGTAAATGAACTTAAGTTTTGAAAAAAAGTAATAAGAGTGGTTACATCATTATTGACTGTTGACATTACACATTTTAATCAACTATTTGGTGTTACATCTTATTCTTGCAATGAAATCAATGGGAATCATTCTTCATCACCAGTTCTTCAAATCTTGGAACAAGATTGGAAATTGTGACTCACATCTCTTTCTCCACATTCATTCACAATTTAATTTCTTGTTGACAATTGCTGAAAAACCTAACACACATATGTAAGCTACTGCAAAAGATCTAAACTTATAGGGCCTTGTTACCTCCTTGTAGATAGCCCTGCTTCATCATGCTCCAAAACTAAAGATGGGATGACCAATGTGATATGTGAAGAAACATCAATAAATTGTTCATGTTCTTCAGTGGTAAGGTTGGCAGAAGCTCTGTACTGAAAGGATCTTTGAACAAGTAGTGTTGATCAACTGGTTCTGCAAAGTACTTCAGAAACTAGTCACTGATTCTAATTAAATGATCCACAAACACAGACTTCAATTCTTAACACAACTGAAAGGCACTGTCTTCTAAAACTGCATGAAGAGCAGGGATAACTAAATGTATTTCTTTATTATCTAACTTTGTCTCCCACAGCAGTAATTTTTTCTGAAGGCTGAATTTTTGACTTACACAGCAGAATGTTGATCTCATTACCTTCAAGGGATGTCACAAAGTTATGCCAGCTTAAAAACAAAGTCACTGCCTACGAACTTTTAGGAACTCAAATGTTTCTCTTGAACAAGGTAACAATAAAGTTAATTTCAGAGTTCATACTCTTACACCCTGTCCAAAACATTCCCACATGAAAGCCAGTAAGAGTTACTGTAATAAATTAATGAAATGTGCTCAAGTCCCCATATCAATGCACACTGGTTGAAAACATCTCCACTTGAGCTGCCAACTTTCAGCACTTCGATCACAGATTGAAAAATCTTGTAAAGGACATGCTCATGTGTGCGCTCACCCCCCCCCCCCCCTCCACCCTCGAGCGTTTTTTGATGAATAAAACAGTATGTCCCAATACCATAAGGGGCCTCTTTATGGTTCCGAGTTTGCAATCCAGCATAACAGTCAGCCACACTATGACCTCTACCTATACATATTCCAACAGTTTTCCCAATTAATGCTGTTTTCTCCCATAAAAAAGTGTGATACTTCCATGAGGTCTGTTGCTTTTGTTCCAAGAGTTATTTCCCTGGACAAAATAAGATCTTCATGAGATTTGTTGTCATGTAGAAACTGCATGTAATAAACTATATGTGCATCATTATGGTTGTCTGCAGGTTCATCCAAATGAATAGTGAAATCACCATTAAGTCTGAGTTTTTGACTCAACTGATCAATAATGTTGTCAGCCACATTGAGCATTCAAAGACACACTTGCCAGTAGCCTGGCAGCAGACACACCTATCATAACAGATACAATGTGCACAGCAGCTGGTAAAATAAGGTCTCTAGCTCTTTGCTACATGGTAGGCAATGTTGTAAGATGAAAGAAATGACTTGGTAGGAATTGTAGTTTGTTTAGTGAAAGTTTTTTCTCAGAATGAAACCCGCCCCTCCCTCCTGGCTGTGGCTATGCCATGTCTCCTTCCAGGAGTGCTATTTCCGGGATTGATGCAGGACAACTTCTGTGAAGTTTGGAAGCTAGGAGACAAGGTATTGGGGGAAGTGGAGCTGTGAGGGAGGTTGTGAGTAATGTTTTGGTAGCTCAGTTGGTAGAGCACTTGCCCAGTATAGGCAAAGGCTCCTGATTTGAGGCCCGGTCTGCCACACAGTTTTAATAGTTTTAATATAGCAGGAAATTCTGAAAGGTTTTTTTGTCTTTTCTTCTCATTTCTTTAAACTTGTGAGGAAAGTATTCTCATGGTTTGCTCACCAAATTACTGAGACTTAACTCCAAATATCTTTTCCATTTTCTAGGAACCATGCTTTCAGGAGCTAGGACTTTGATACAGACAACACATTGTGGTTGTTCTTCATTTCCAACAGCAATATACATAAAAATCACAATTCATTTAACTATTATCATATTTCCTGCATTTTTATCTATTATGTCTTCAGAACTATGTAACAGATTTGAAATATCGTGTTTTGTTCTTACATGTAAAATTTGTTCATGCTGACAGAAAAACACAAATTGCAGATGACAAACAACAATTATAGACAATCTGCATTCAATGAAGCTAGCCTTCACACTGATCGTTAGTGAATAAAAACAGATGAGACATGTAGCACTATTTGATGACAAGTAGTCTGGAGACAGAATGAGATTTTCAATCTGCAGTGGAGTGTGCGCTGATATCAAACTTCCTGGCACACCCTGCTGCAGAGTGAAAATCTCATTCTGGAAACATTCCCCCAGGCTGTGGCTAAGCCATGTCTCCGCAATATCCTTTCTTCCAGGAGTGCTAGTTCTGCAAGGTTCACAGGAGAGCTTCTGTGAAGTTTGGAAGGTAGGAGACCAGGTACTGGCAGCACTGCAGCTGTGAGGACTGGCCGTGAGTCGTGCTTGGGTAGCTTAGGTGGTAGAGCACTTGCCTGCGAAAGGCAAAGGTCCCGAGTTCGAGTCTCGGTCCGGCACACAGTTTTAATCTGCCAGGAAGTTTGACATGTAGTATGATTCAAATGTTTTCTACCACATTGCCATGGCAATGACACTTAACCTCTGTTCTGCTAGATATCACTACTAATGTACATTAGATATTACTACTAATGCACATGTTGTTCATTCACTCAGAATGAAAATACATCAAATTATTATTTTTAAGAAACCACCATCACTGTAAGGCTTGACACCCTGGGAGCTGCTACACACAGTTTGAAAACCCTCGCTCTAAAGCCTTAACTGTAACATACAAGTTGCAGTTGTGAGGCTGTTTGAGGAGCAGTAAAACATAAAATAATAATCTACAAGTGTAGAATAGTTTACCAGACGCTCAACTGCTATTTATAGCAACAGAGATTGTCAACCAAATTACTTACACGAGAGACTCCAGCCTTTTGTATAAATTTTTCTGAATGTGTCTTCTGAAACTGCTTTACCAAAGATTACAAATAAGTTCCTTTCAACCACCACACAACTGTCACTACGACAGATGCATAGAAATATGTGAGTGTGTACACGCAAAACAACTCCAGGTAATTGATAGACGAAGGGCTACTTGACCAGATAGGGTTCCTGTTGCTATTTACACTGAATAAGTGGAAGCAGTCTATCTTTGACCATTGGAACAAAAGAGCACTGTGTGATACAGCATTTGAATCCTGGAGAAGACAACAATATCAAATAGAGTAAACCTACTGTGTCCTAACAAACAAGCCACTATAAGCAATGAATACTACTGTTCCCAAAACAATCCATGAGAGTGAAATTCCCATTCACATAGTTGGATTTGGAGACGCCATCTTGAGCTGGTAGCTGCAGCTTTCTCTTCATAATCTGACAGAATAACTAAATAATTGCACTTCCTATTTCTTCCAGACGTGGTTTTTAGCAGTGAACTCTTAGTGTGGAAAAGCTTGTTAAATTAGCAATAATGCTTGAAGCTGGGCCTCAGTGTTCCCCACTGGGTAAGTGGCAGTATCTTTTTCTCTTTAGAAAAAGTGAGTTTGAATGACATTTCTGTGAGCTGTGCTGCATGTACAGTGAAGTAGCAGTTAATGTGACTGCTGGCACACTGTGGGTCGCCAATTCAAATCCGATCACCAGCAATATTTGTTATTCAGTATTTATCATTTCTTATGTTTGCATATTCTGGGATATTATATTTCTGTATAAATATCAGTGCTTCCACCCAGGAGAATCGTGGTTGTGATGTGACATTGTTCGGTGGTGCACTCTGGTACTTCAGAATATCTACAACACAATGACTCTGATGATGGTGATTACGATTTTGGATGTGGAGCTCTCAACATCATGATCTTCAGCACCCCCACAAAAAGTCAGCTAGCCATTGATTTGGCAGAAGGGGGGGGGGGGGGGGGGGGAAGGACAGACAGGCAACAGCTGTCCCCACATGAGGAGTAATTTATAATACATTACATCTGTCTTCCCACCCCAACACTTTACAAATGAGGTCCGGCAGTTCACAAAATTTCAGAACCCATGTAACACTGTTTTCAGTGTCAGTGAGGAACTTTTGCTCCAATTAGGCTACATTCAAGCTGTTGCCAACACAAATAGTATCTGGAATATAAGCAGGACATCATTCTACTGCATATCATGTGTCCATCACGATTTGACTGGAACACTAAATGCAGCAGGTGCGATGATATGTTGTGTTTGACAAATGTGTATTTTTACTTGGATGTCACAGAGACAAATTCCAGGCTGAACTGAGGAAAACACCTGGTGAAAATCAGCAGCAAGTCTGCTTTGCTTAGCAGAAGACCAACTGACGAACAGAGCAGTCTTACAGAATGTTTTGGCCTATGTCACATTATAAATCCAATTATCACAGAAGCCATCAAAATCTCTCACTTAACAAAAGGAGTTACAGAAGACATGTCAAGACCACAACAATGCCAATCTGCCAGCACATTGAGAAAATGCAACAGAAAAGAGCCAGACGAAAGATGTGTGACCGACTCCCAAATGTTATTTCTATGGTAGTTGTGGAAGACCGCCAAGACCCCCGTCTCTCATGTGTCAGAGTAAGAGAAGAGATACAGCAGTTTATGGCAACCAGAAATGTTGGACCCAGTACACAACAGATCAGCCACAAATTCTGACCCTGTATGTCAGGAGGTACTAGGAATGTTTCAGTAGAGGTGTATCAATCTCTAGCACCAATCTCTACCACTAGTCAAGCACATAACAAAGAATGGACTCGGCCAACTAGGACTTATGCTCCGTCAAATGACAAACCAGCTCTTCCACCAAGGACAACTTTCACAAAAGAACAGACATTTAGAACATGGAGGATAGCATGACAATATGTTTCCACTGTGGACATCCTGGACACACCGTATGGTACTACAGAGAAAGAAGATGAGTGTTCGAATATTATTATGCTGCAAGATATCAACCATCACAACAGACCTATTCACGCTGATTAACGGCAGGCAATTAAAGCCGACCAGTGGGATGAAGCCCATAGTCATATCCCACATGAAGTCGCTCCCCAGCTGCTTCTCTAGCTGGCGAATTCTGGAATACTAAGTGGCGTGACCATCTATGGAGGTGGTGTAACTACAGGTGAAACTACTTTCTAGATGACACTTATTATGATCTCAGGGAATGTCATCAATGATGGCCAACCTGTCTGTGTACTAATTGATTCAGGGCTCGTTTTTCAGTAATTCTGAATGCTTATAATCTCTAGCTGCAAATGACTATGTTCCATGATATGAAAGCTGAAGGTCGCAAATGATAAATACTTCTGAGAGGAAAATGTATTGCAAGAATAACCACCAATGACAGAACACAGCCCTTCAAATTTGTAGTTTTAAATGACTGTAGTCAATAATGTTGTTTTCAGATGGGTCTTCTTGCAGGCATCAAAAGCAGTCATAGACTGAAGAAGATCAGAGCTCCAGACTGATGAATTATTCGAACAAGCACACAAAACAAAGATTGCTCTGAGCAGTTGTATGGCACTGAAGACATTGTTATCACATCATCATCAACAAGAAGAGCTCCAGTCATCAGTTTAGATCTAACTTAAACTGTGAAGCTTAATCCCTAAAAGTATGTGCAAACCAGTCTAGGATGCACAGTTCAGAGCCATTGCTGAAAGGCTGTGCTCTGCTACCACTACAGACAATGCATGGAAGGTAGTTACTATTGAAACGCCAACAGGATCTGGGCTACCTGAGGAACAACAATATTTCAAATATGGAATGGAACAGAGACAGACCAAATGTCCAATGGTAAAACACTGTATCAGCACTAGGGATCACCCACAAATTACCCAACACACATGCAGGACCCCCCCCCCCCCCCCATGAACCATGGACCTTGCCGTTGGTGGGGAGGCTTGCGTGCCTCAACGATACAGATAGCTGTACCGTAGGTGCAACCGCAACGGAGGGGTATCTGTTGAGAGGCCAGACAAACGTGGTAGCTCCACATTTCGAAAGCTTCTATTCTCTTCTTGTCCAAAATATTTACCGTCCATGTTTCACTTCCATACATAGCTACACTCCATACAAATACTTTCAGAAATGATTTCCTGACACTTAAATCTATACTCTATGTTAACAAATTTCTCTTCTCCAGAAACGCTTTCCTTGCCATTGCCAGTCTACATTTTATATCCTCTCTACTTCGACCATCATCAGTTATTTTGCTCCCCAAATAGCAAAACTCCTTTACTACTTTAAGTGTCTCATTTCCTAATCTAATACCCTCAACATCACCCGACTTAATTCGACTACATTCCATTATCCTCGTTTTGCTTTTGTTGATGTTCATCTTATATCCTCCCTTCAAGACACCATCCATTCCGTTCAACTGCTCTTCCAAGTCCTTTGCTGTCTCCGACAGAATTACAATGTCATCGGCGAACCTCAAAGTTTTTATTTCTTCTCCACGGATTTTAATACCTACTCCGAATTTATCTTTTGTTTCCTTTACTGCTTGCTCAATATACAGATTGAATAACATCGGGGAGAGGCTACAACCCTGTCTTACTCCCTTCCCAACCACTGCTTCCCTTTCATGTCACTCGACTCTTATAACTGCCATCTGGTTTCTGTACAAATTGTAAATAGCCTTTCGCTCCCTGTATCTTACCCCTGCCACCTTTAGAATTTGAAAGAGAGTATTCCAGTCAACATTGTCAAAAGCTTTCTCTAAGTCTACAAATGATAGAAACGTAGGTTTGCCTTTCCTTAATCTTTCTTCTAAGATAAGTCGTAAGGTCAGTATCGCCTCATGTGTTCCAGTATTTCTACGGAATCCAAACTGATCTTCCCCGAGGTCGGCTTCTACTAGTTTTTCCATTCGTCTGTAAAGAATTCGTGTTAGTATTTTGCAGCTGTGGCTTATTAAACTGATTGTTCGGTAATTCTCACATCTGTCAACACCTGCTTTCTTTGGGATTGGAATTATTATATTCTTCTTGAAGTCTGAGGGTATTTCGCCTGTTTCATACATCTTGCTCACCAGATGGTAGAGTTTTGTCAGGACCGGCTCTCCCAAGGCCGTCAGTAGTTCCAATGGAATGTTGTCTACTCCGGGGGCCTTGTTTTGACTCAGGTCTTTCAGTGCTCTGTCAAACTCTTCACGCAGTATCGCATCTCCCATTTCATCTTCCTCTACATCCTCTTCCATTTCCATAATATTGTCCTCAAGTACATCGCCCTTGTATAGACCCTCTATATACTCCTTCCACCTTTCTGCTTTCCCTTCTTTGCTTAGAACTGGGTTTCCATCTGAGCTCTTGATGTTCATGCAAGTGGTTCTCTTTTCTCCAAAGGTCTCTTTAATTTTCCTGTAGGCAGTATCTATCTTACCCCTAGTGAGATAAGCCTCTACATCCTTACATTTGTCCTCTAGCCATCCCTGCTTAGCCACTTTGCACTTCCTGTCGATCTCATTTTTGAGACGTTTGTATTCCTTTTTGCCTGCTTCATTTACTGCATTTTTATATTTTCTCCTTTCATCAATTAAATTCAATATTTCTTCTGTTACCCAAGGATTTCTACTAGCCCTCGTCTTTTTACCTACTTGATCCTCTGCTGCCTTCACTACTTCATCCCTCAAAGCTACAAATTCTTCTTCTACTGTATTTCTTTCCCCCATTCCTGTCAATTGTTCCCTTATGCTCTCCCTGAAACTCTGTACAACCTCTGGTTCTTTCAGTTTATCCAGGTCCCATCTCCTTAAATTTCCACCTTTTTGCAGTTTCTTCAGTTTTAATCTACAGGTCATAACCAATAGATTGTGATCAGAGTCTACATCTGCCCCTGGAAATGTCTTACAATTTAAAATCAAATAGGGGTAATGCAGGAGTAGGTTTAATAATGAATAAAAAATAGGAGTGTGGGTAAGCTACTACAAACAGCATAGTTAATGCATTATTGTGGCCAAGATAGACACGAAGCCCAGGCCTACTACAGTAGTACAAGTATATATGCCAACTAGCTCTACAGATGATGAAGAAATTGATGAAATGTATGATGAGATAAAAGAAATTATTCAGGTAGTGAAGGGAGATGAAAATTTAATAGTCATTGCTGACTGGAATTCAACAGTAGGAAAAGGAAGAGAAAGAAACTTAGTAGGTGAATACGGATTGGGGCTAAGAAATGAAAGAGGAAGCCCACTGGTAGAATTTTGCAGAGCATAACTTAATCATAGCTAACACTTGGTTCAAGATTCATGAAAGAAGGTTGTATACATGGAAGAACCCTGGAGATACTAAAAGGTTTCAGATAGATTATATAATGGTAAGACAGAGATTTAGGAACCAGATTTTAAATTGTGAGACATTTCCAGGGGGCAGATGTGGACTCTGATCACAATCTATTGGTTATGAACTGTAGATTAAAACTGAAGAAACTGCAAAAAGGAGATGGGACTTGCATAAACTGAAAGAACCAAAGGTTGTACAGAGTTTCAGGGAGAGCATAAGGGAACAATTGACAGAAATGGGGGAAAGAAATACAGTAGAAGAATGGGTAGCTTTGAGGAATGAAATAGTGAAGGCAGCAGAGGCTTAAGTAGGTAAAAAGACGAGGGCTAGTAGAAATCCTTGGGTAACAGAAGACATACTAAATTTAATTGATGAAAGGAGAAAATATAAAAATGCAGCAAGTGAAGCAGGCAAAAAGGAATACAAGCGTCTCAAAAATGAGATCGACAGAAAGTGCAGAATGGCTAAGCAGGGATGGCTAGAGGACAAATGTAAGGATGTAGAGGCTTCTCTCATGAGGGGTAAGATAGGTACTGCCTACAGGAAAATTAAAGAGACCTTTGGAGAAAAGAGAACCACTTGCATGAATATCAAGAGCTCAGATGGAAACCCAGTTCTAAGCAAAGAAGGGAAAGCAGAAAGGTGGAAGGAGTATACAGAGGGTCTGTACAGGGGCGATGTTCTTAAGGACAATATTACGGAAATGGAAGAGGAGGTAGATGAAGATGAAATGGGAGATATGAAACTGCATGAAGAGTTTGACAGAGCACTGAAAGACCTAAGACGAAACAAGGCCCCAGGAGTAGAGAACATTCCATTAGAACTACTGACAGCCTTGGGAGAGCCAGTCCTGACAAAACTCTACCATCTAATGAGCAAGATGTATGAGACAGGCGAAATTCCCTCAGGCTTCAAGAAGAATATAATAATTCCAATCCCAAAGAAAGCAGGTGTTGACAGATGTGAAAATTACCCAACGATCAGTTTAATAAGTCACAGCTGCAAAATACTAATGCGAATTCTTTACAGAGGAATGGAAAAACCTCCGACCTCGGGGAAGATCAGTTTGGATTCCGTAGAAATGTTGAAACACATGAGGCAATACTGAACCTACGACTTATCTTAGAAGAAAGATTAAGGAAAGGCAAACCTACGTTTCTGGCATTTGTAGACTTAGAGAAAGCTTTTGACAATGTTCAAATTCTGAAGGTGGCAGGGGTAAAATACAGGGATCGAAAGGCTATTTACAATTTGTACAGAAACCAGATGGCAGTTATAAAAGTCAAGGGACATGAAAGGGAAGCAGTGGTTGGGAAGGGAGTGAGACAGGGTTGTAGCCTACCCCGATGCTATTCAATCTGTATATTGAGCAAGCAGTAAAGGAAACGAAAGAAAAGTTCAGAGTAGGTATTAAAATCCATGGAGAAGAAATAAAAACGTTGAGGTTTGCCGATGACATTGTAATTCTGTCAGAGACAGCAAAGGACTTGGAAGAGCAGTTGAACGGAATGGACAGTGTCTTGAAAGGAGAGTATAAGATGAACATCAACAAAAGCAAAACGAGGATAATGGAATGTAGTCAAATTAAGTTGGATGCTGCTGCTGCAATTAGATTAGGAAGTGAGACACTTAAAGTAGTAAAGGAGTTTTGCTATTTGGGGAGCAAAATAACTGATGATGGTTGAAGTAGAGAGGATATAAAATGTAGACTGTCAATGGCAAGGAAAGTGTTTCTGAAGAAGAGAAATTTGTTAACATCGAGTACTGATTTAAGTGTCAGGAAGTCGTTTCTGAAAGTATTTGTATGGAGTGTAGCCATGTATGGAAGTGAAACATGGACGATAAATAGTTTAGACAAGAAGAGAATAGAAGCTTTCGAAATGTGGTGCTACAGAAGAATGCTGAAGATTAGATGGGTAGATTACATAACTTTTGAGGAGGTGTTGAACAGAATTGGGGAGAGGAGGAGTTTGTGGCAAAACTTGACTAGAAGAAGGGATCGGTTGGTAGGACATGTTCTGAGGCATGAAGGGATCACCAATTTAGTACTGGAGGGCAGCATGGACGGTAAAAATCATAGAGGGAGACTAAGAGATGAATACACTAAGCAGATTCAGAAGGATGTAGGCTGCAGTAAGTACTGGGAGATGAAGAGGCTTGCACAGGATAGATAAGCACGAAGAGCTGCATCAAACCAGTCTCAGGACTGAAGACCACAACAACAAAGACATGCAGGGTGCTCTACAATTCTGAATGATTCTTAGCTCATAAGAAATGGAGAAGATGCTGCAAGGCAACAGCATCACTGAACCTTCAGTGAGTCCTAGGTCTTCTACTGTGGTCCTTGTGAAGAAGACTAACGATGGCTCATGGTGTTTCTGCATTGACTCCTGATCATTGAAAAAAATCATAAAACAGAGATGTCTACCCACTGCCACACACTGATGACACCCCCAATACTTGAGTGAACTCAACTACAACACACAGACATGCTGCTGGCAGACTGATGTTGATGAGCCTGACAACCTTTATGAATTCAAAGTTTTGTCATTTGGACTATTTAACACTCCAGCAATCCGAGTTTCGGCTGGTCAACCTGCTTCGATACCTTATACAGATGGCATTTCTTTGCTATCTGGATGACACTGTAATTTTTTTGAAGACATTTGGAGTACATGTATGCTGCCTGACAGCTGTGTTGAAGTGTGTTCAGACTGCAGACCTCCACTGAGTCCTTGTTGCCTCTGAAATCAAAATTTGTGGCACCTAGTTTATGGCAATGGAGTTCATCTCTATCCAAAGAAAATAAGAGTAGTTGCAGATTTCCTCACCCCTTGGCGCATTCGCAATGTGAGAAGTTTTCTCAGAATATTCTCGTACTGCCGGCAAACCATACAGGACTTCTGCCCAAGGCATGTCCCTTGGAACAAATACTGCACAGAGCTGCCAAATTTTTCCAGAATGAGGTGAAAGAAACATCTTTCCTTATCCTTAAGGAGACGTTAACAATTTCTACAGTCTTAGCACTGTATGAGGAGAATGCCATGACAGAGATTTACAGCACTGGTGGTGGTTATGGGCTAGGTGCAGTTCTTGTGCAAATTCTGGAAGGTGCTGGAAAGGTGATAGTTCATGCTTCCACAGCACTTTCCAAGACCGAGATGAACTACTCTGCAATTGAAAAGGAGTGCCTTGCAGTTTTTTGGGCCATCAACAAGTTCTGGCTGTATTTATTTAGCAAACTATTCATCCTTGTCACAGACCACTATTCTCTATCCTGGCTGATTAGCCTGAAGGATGCTGATTGGTGCGATGGGATTACATTGTTTGGGGGGAGGAGACCAAACAGCGAGGTCATCGGTCTCATTGGATTAGGGAAGGAAGTCGGCCGTGCCCTTTCGGAATCATCCCGGCATTTGCCTGTAGCAATTTAGGGAAATCAAGGAAAACCTAAACCAGGATGGCCAGATGCAGGATTGAACCATCGTCCTCCTGAACACGAGTCCAGTGTGCTAACCACTGCGCCACCTTGCTCGGGGGTGCGAAGGGCTCTGAGCCTGCACAAGTATGTCACAGTGATGTACAAAAGTGGAAGCAAACACAAGGAGACTACTGCCTTTCAAGAAATCCTTGTTGGAACACAGCGGTGTGGACGAAATCTCAATCATTGCTGCATTGAAGACATTGCTGCTACAGCATCACCAAAAATCATATAAGCTTTAGAGAATGAGGGGTCAACCAGAGGAGAATATTGATTAATAAATGGAACACTGTAGAAGAGGAACTATGGGGCAGAAATGGTTGCTCGTCGTCCCGGATCAACAATGGACAACTCTTTTGAAGTATTTCCAGTTCCAACATCTGATCACCTGTGATTTGTGAATACAGAATACTCTAGACAGAATAAGACACAGGTATCACTGACCAGGTCAATTGGACACTATGGTAGCCACTGTAAGGAATGTCAGCAACAGAAGCATGTGGTGCAATTACCTCCAGGGCAGTTGACACCAATTCTGCCTGCAGCAGTGCCATTCCACCAGACTGGTATTGACTTCTTGGGGAGGTTACCAAAACTGTCGAATTGGAATCAATGGATAATAGTCTGTACTGACTACTGTCACCAAATCTGTGCCAATTGCTGAAGCTCTGGAAATTACAAGGTTCTTTTTAGTCAATACTAGTATCAGAGCTCATTTCAAATTGTGACATCACCCATAGAGTGATAACTGCTTACCACCCAAAGATGAATGGCCTCTCAGAATGCTTTAATCTGCTCTCAATGTATACTGATGGCTCACAGAGAGATTGGGATACAATACTGCCTGTCATGAAATTCATAAATAACACAGGGAAACAACTGCAGACTTCACATCATTCTCTTTCTGGTCCATGGTCGCAGGGCTGAAATGACAATGGATACAGTCTTCCCATTTCAAATGGACAATACTCAGGATGACTATGTGAAATTCTTCATCCCCAATACTGAAGAAGCAAGAGAGTTGGCTTGCATATGGTCCCCAGATGCCCATGAGGAAGACTGAGACTGCTATAAAGCTAAGCAGTGGCCAGTGAGATACAGCTCGGAGGTCTTGGTAAGGATTTTCACGCTAGTGTGGAAAGTGGGTCAATCAGAAACGTTATTAAAATATTACTTTGGGCAGTATCATATCCTTTACCTCTTGTTGGATGTCACAAATGGAAGTCGAGGGTTATGAACCTTCCTCAAGAAGAAAAAAGTGCGGAGACATCACTCATGTACCCTGTATGATGCCCCCACCACAGTTCTGGGGGACAGACTGATGATGGGAGCTACCTGTTCAAGGGAACAGAAGGCCCACTTGGCAATCACAAAGCTTCAATGAGAGTGGTTATCTCTGATGCTCATCTTCATGAAGGGCTTATGACAACATGACCCAAACATGTGGATCCTCCGGCACTGCCATACAGAGAGCCACTGACAAGATCTAGGTTAATGTAGTTGTCTCCAGTGAGAACTACTTAAGCAGTTGGTTGCTGTTTCTCCAAATGACAGAGCAATGCTGTGAGATGTGCCGCACGTGTGATGGGGTAGCAGTTAGAGTTGCTGGCTAGTGTACTGTGAGTGACCAAATCAAATCCAAAATTTCTTATGTTTGTAATGTTTTCATAATCTGGAATATTGGATGCCTGCGTAAACAGAAGCACTTTCCATCCAAGAGGCTGTTCTGTGTTTATGTAGGTGATGTAATGAACGTGCTTTCAGTGCAAAGTGTTGCATTTCATTGACAACGCTCCTTGCAGGTTTGGACTTGATTTTGGTTATGACATGACAAAATGGAGGGTATATTAGCAGAATATTAAAAATAATTCCAGGAACTACATTGGTTTTATATTCTTAGTAGTAATAAAGGGTATTCATCAGCCAGATATAATTAGAAAAACATGCTGAGTTCTGGTTCATTTAATTTATCAAAATACCTGGAACACGTTTATTAACACAATACTTCTGAATTAAACACATTTTCTTCAGTTTGTATCAATTTTCAGTATTGTATAACAAAAGAATTACAGTGATAAAAAAACTGCTTTCTCTGAAAACTTAAAATTTGACCCATCCTGCAATCACAAACCCAGAACACAGTCTAGCCTATGATGTGTCATTACAGTCTACAGTGCCAGTGAACTTGGACTGAAAGTTATTTGTATTATTCGTAACAATACAATATTTCTGTTATCAGCTAATTTCGTAATGGAAAAAATAAAAGGTATCCATATGATGGTTGGTTGGTCGATTCGGGGGAGGGGACCGAACAGTGAGGCCATCGGTCCCATGGGATTAGGGAAGGTTGGAGTATGAGGTCGGCCATACCCTTTCACAGCAACCATCTGGGCATTTGCCTGAAGCAATTTAGGTAAATCACAGAAAACCTAAATTCGGATGATCAGATGTGGGTTTGAATCGTTGCCCTCCTGAATGCAAGTCCAATGTGCTAACCACTGCATGATGCGGGCAATAAAGTGACAGTAATAGCATATACAGAAGCACATGGAAACAGAGCAACTGAGCATAATTTCAGCCATCCACCAACAGAAAAAAACCATTCCTGATTGGCAGGCTAGTAAAAAAGAACTGAAAAAAAAGGAGAAAACTGAATACCAAACGGTCAAAACTAGAAGACGACATTTTGAAATGAATTCAAGAACACCATCAACATGGCATTGGAATTAATACAAAAATGATTCAAATACACACTCATATGTCAGCATTACACTGCAACTTAACGGACTTTAAGGGTAGAGTGGTTGGTGCTAAAGGTTAATGAAGTGTCACGGACTTAGCATGCAAACCAAAACTCAAATATCTCAGAAAATTCCAGAGGAGTATGAAGAGAAAATACTCTTTCCATCACTTTATTATTCAACATCGAAAGAAAACCACTGTGTAACTACGCCAATTCCTCTGACATCTGATGTGCCATGTAACAAAGCCATTGTCATGAAAGGTGCTAAAACTGTAACTATAAAAACAAGTGGACATGAAAAAATGCACTACACCGTTGTCCTTTCATGTTGTGCTGATGGTACTAAACTTAATTCAATGATCATTTTAAGTGCAAAGCAATGCCAAAACCTACTAAAATACTGCCAGGTGTTGTTATTCATGTACGAGGGTTATTCCAAAAGTAAGGTCCGATCGGTCGCGAAATGGAAACGACTATGAAACTCCGATAAAGCTTTGCACAGATGTTTTGGGTAGTGTCTCTAGTATAACCCCAGTTAGCATCACGTCGCTCTTCTCATTTCTGAGCTCGCAGTGAGTGCGTAAAGATGTCTAGAAAATAGTGTCTGCCGCCAAGTACGAGGGCCTGGTGAGAAATTTCGCCTGAAGCTATGCAGCCAACATTACATAACTGTCGTGCTGTTTCGTCTTCACGACAATTCTCAGCCGCATTCTGCAGGGGCAATGAAGATGCTCCTGCATCGTTTTCAAATGGAAATGTTAGATTACCCACAATACAGTCCGCAATTGTCTCCCCCTGAGTTTCATCTCTGGTCACATGAACCGCTGTCTTTGACGACAACATTTTGACACAGACAACGAGGTGTAGGCCAGCATGGAGAATTGGCGGAAAGCACTGGCGGCTGCCTTCTATGATGAGGCTATTGAAAAGTTGGTACAACGCTATGACAAAAGTCTAAGTCAGAACGGCGACTACGTAGAGAAGTAGCTGAAAGGTGTAGCTAATTGTTACAAGTAAAACATTTCTGATGTTCACTGTGGTTTCAATTTGGCAATCAATCGGACCTTACTTTTGGAATAACCCTCGTACATGACAAGTGTTGGATGGACGAGGCTGGAACGAAATTAAGGATTAACAGAGTGTGGGAGAGAAGGAAAGGTGCTTTATTGAAGAAGAGTTCTTGTCTTGCGCTAGATCAGTTTAGTAATCATTTGAAAAATTCTGTGAGAGAGAAATTGAGACAGGGAAATACAGTGCTTGCTGTTATTCCAGGACGACTTACTTCACAACTGCAATCTCTTTGCGTTTCAATAAATAAAACATTTAAAGTGTATGGAACAAATGGATGATGGATGAAACCCAACACGAATTCATGCCAAACGGAGCTTTAAGATGACCTACAATCAAACAAGTGTGTCAGTGGATAAGACAGTTGTGGTCCAGAATGAGAGAAGATATTACTGTTAAATCTTTCAAGAAGTGTGGTACAAGTAATGCTTTCAATGACAGTGGAGACCATCTTATATGTGTAGAGGACAATGGTGATGAGCAAGAAGAAGAAAGTTCAGATGATGATTTTCAGGGCAGTTTGGTTTTATAAACTAAGATTTTTTTGTTTGACTTTGCAATCTAATAACAAAAAATGGTAAAAATGTTATATGTTTTAAAAATTGCTTAAAAAATAAGATGTGTCTTATAGTTCATCTCATCTTATAGTCCGTAAAATATGGCAGCACAAGAAAACAGGATGTTTGCAAACATACCGCTGTGCCGTAGGAACTCAGTCACAACCAGAAGTGACCTGATGTCACATCCGATGGTTCCCTACACTACACACCATGATCTGAGGGTAACACTATTGTGTCTCTCCAAAAACATTTGAAGAACGAACTGCTCCCCAGATGGCCGCCATATTCACTGACTATGGTCATCAGGAGTAGTGCAGAACCACAAAGTAGCAACAGCCCACACTTCCTGGTCACAGAACCACTCCAAAAACAACAGTTCGTGTTGAGATGTTAATGGCAGCCTATGCATGGGATGGTAGCCTCTGGCCATTGGTGTGCAATAGCAATGAATGTTGCAGTAAGTCCATTACTTGTTCTCAGATGGCATGCACAGATGTTAATAAAGGTTTCTTATGATCATTGTAGTTTCAGGCACAACTACGTCACATGTAAATTCCATATACACAATGAGAAAAATGCGATCATGGAAGTTTATCACTGTGTCAGTGTACAACACACTAAAGCACATTAGTTTCACAATTTCAAGTAAAACTACCAATGGTGATGTCAATGTCTTAAATCAAGATCTCTTTTTGCATGCACAATTCACGCCTGATATAGTTATGCCCAATCAATTACAAACATAAGAATGTGTGGAGTGTAAGATGCTGCATGATTACAGTCTTCCACTGTGATACAAGTAACAGTGGCAGCTTGAAAATGCCGATGAGAGTAAAGTTATCTAATATTTTTTAAGCATGAAACAAACTAATTGCTTCAAAAATAAAAATAGTCTACTTAGAAAAATGAATTTTCCTCAGAAATTTAGAGCAGTTTTGGACTGATGCATACAAAGGACTAATAGTGTATAAAAGTTTATTCCAAATATGAGAATCTTGGTTTTAGTGATGGTTTCTGATCCACTACACAGCTAAATTGCTTTGCTTGGTCTCACTGCATAAACTGAACAAATGCAGCCAGAAAGTAATTATCCAAACTATTTCACAACTTCGGTCACTTTTAATGCTGACTGGAATGAACTTTATTTAATCGTTTACCAAAGTCAGATCATACAGAAAGTAGCTAAATACATATTTCAAAACAGATCAGCTGTAGCAAGGGACAGAATACATGTATTAGTTAGGCAATGTATTCCTTTACTGAATTTTGGGATCAAATTCTAAGAGTAGTAACCCATTTGAGACAGACAGCTGTCCAATTTTTCGATCACAAATTTTCACAGTTTGTAGTAAGCGATACAATGTGAAATAAGGGAAACTTTCAGTGTTACAACACCATGCTGACATCACTGAGTTATGTAATTACTTTATTGCTGTGTTCCACGTAAGTGTCCAAACCTACTTTTGTGTGCATTATTTCAGTCCAACACGTTAGCATTAAACATGTCAATAAACATTTGCTTCTTTCTGCCTAATTTCACAATGTATCTGGGATTAAGTAAACAATATGAGTCAGCTTCCTAGTTTGAATTTGTACATGGGAAAGGGTCACATTTGTCGGAACAAGACTGTTTCTATTGACATGGCCCAAAACACACTTTTTGCAAATTATGAGAAACATTCCGGTTTGAGACCATGATAACCTAGATCCAAATAACGCCTAGCCTTTGTGACAATCACTGTATGAAAAATTGAAGAAATTTCATTATGAGCCCAAAACTTGCCTGTACATATAATGAAGCTTAAAAATATATGTATAGTAAGTCAACTAAATTTGTTTATGTGGCCTGGTGCCTTTATTCTTACTTGGGTTGGCAAAGAGGTTAAGACACTGGACTCACATGTGGAAGATCTTGTTTCAGTTATCCTTTCAGCCATCCACTCTTAGGTTTTCTGCAAAATCACTTAAGGTAAATGATGAGATGGTTCCCTTGAAAAAACAATCACTGGTTTCCTTTGCCAATCTGAGCTTCTGCTATACCTCAAATAACCTAGTCATTTGACGTGATGTTAAATGTAGCAACCTGTTCTAAATACCTCAGCAAGAAATGTCAATGCTATCCAAATACACTCCTGGAAATTGAAATAAGAACACCGTGAATTCATTGTCCCAGGAAGGGGAAACTTTATTGACACATTACTGGGGTCAGATACATCACATGATCACACTGACAGAACCACAGGCACATAGACACAGGCAACAGAGCATGCACAATGTCGGCACTAGTACAGTGTATATCCACCTTTCGCAGCAATGCAGGCTGCTATTCTCCCATGGAGACGATCGTAGAGATGCTGGATGTAGTCCTGTGGAACGGCTTGCCATGCCATTTCCACCTGGCGCCTCAGTTGGACCAGCGTTTGTGCTGGTCGTGCAGACCGCGTGAGACGACGCTTCATCCAGTCCAAACATGCTCAATGGGGGACAGATCCGGAGATCTTGCTGGCCAGGGTAGTTGACTTACACCTTCTAGAGCACGTTGGGTGGCACGGGATACATGCGGACGTGCATTGTCCTGTTGGAACAGCAAGTTCCCTTGCCGGTCTAGGAATGGTAGAACAATGGGTTCGATGACGGTTTGGATGTACCGTGCACTATTCAGTGTCCCCTCGACGATCACCAGTGGTGTACGGCCAGTGTAGGAGATCGCTCCCCACACCATGATGCCGGGTGTTGGCCCTGTGTGCCTCGGTCGTATGCAGTCCTAATTGTGGCGCTCACCTGCACGGCGCCAAACACGCATACGACCATCATTGGCACCAAGGCAGAAGCGACTCTCATAGCTGAAGACGACACGTCTCCATTCGTCCCTCCATTCACGCCTGTCGCGACACCACTGGAGGCGGGCTGCACGATGTTGGGGCGTGAGCGGAAGACGGCCTAACGGTGTGCGGGACCGTAGCCCAGCTTCATGGAGACGGTTGCGAATGGTCCTCGCCGATACCCCAGGAGCAACAGTGTCCCTAATTTGCTGGGAAGTGGCGGTGCGGTCCCCTACGGCACTGCGTAGGATCCTACGGTCTTGGCGTGCATCCGTGCGTCGCTGCGGTCCGGTCCCAGGTCGACGGGCACGTGCACCTTCCGCCGACCACTGGCGACAACATCGATGTACTGTGGGACCTCACGCCCCACGTGTTGAGCAATTCGGCGGTACGTCCACCCGGCCTCCCGCATGCCCACTATACGCCCTCGCTCAAAGTCCGTCAACTGCACATACGGTTCACGTCCACGCTGTCGCGGCATGCTACCAGTGTTAAAGACTGCGATGGAGCTCCGTATGCCACGGCAAACTGGCTGACACTGACGGCGGCGGTGCACAAATGCTGCGCAGCTAGCGCCATTCGACGGCCAACACCGCGGTTCCTGGTGTGTCCGCTGTGCCGTGCGTGTGATCATTGCTTGTACAGCCCTCTCGCAGTGTCCGGAGCAAGTATGGTGGGTCTGACACACCGGTGTCAATGTGTTCTTTTTTCCATTTCCAGGAGTGTATTTAGTGTTGAGGATCTGTTGTCATGGATCTAGTCATCATTCCGATAGAAAAAACCTCTTTTAAAATCTTTCTGTATTTTTTATGAAACTGCAGACAATTTTTGATGTATGACAAAATAACATAATTTAAGTTCTTTTTACTGTGCCCTACCAGAGTGGCTGTTTTGAAAATGGAACACTCAAGAAATTGTAGATGGCTTCTCTCCCAGGACCACTGTCCCAAAAGTGGATCGCCAAAACTGGAAGTGTAAGATTTTTTTTAAACACAGAAACCTCATTTTCTATAACTTTTTAGTTCACAAAGATGTATTGAAGTCATTATTTACAAAGAAGTTGATTACAAATTTATTACACTTTGTAACAACTAAATTGCTCAGAGAGATTTTTGCATCACCCCCATGACTCGCATTTTTTTCCTCAATATTCTTTTGACCACAGGAGATTGCTTTGTACAGCCACCTGTGTAACAGAGATAAATCTCCATTCTCAGTGTAGTTTAATGGAGTGCACTTTGTCTCTAATCATCAATGGAAGAATGTGATTTGAGCAGTGTGTTCACAAAATAACCTGTGTAGATGACATGATAGGGGAGGGCACAACAGTAGTGGTGAGAGTTCCCTCATGCCATCCATCATTCGGTAGGGCAGTTGTGTTTCAACTCACAAGCATAACTTCTAAATTACAGCTAGCATGTAAACAACTGAGATGGCCACTACCAACAGATGAAGCACAGTTCTCAGAATGTGACAGCAAACCAAGGTGGCTGCCATTCAGAAAATGTGTGGACTCACCCAGTGCTGAGGAGGGGAATGCGTTTCTGCGTGTGTACGAGCTTATTTTGCACTAGCTCTACATTGTTCTGTCAGTTAAATGCCTCAAAAGGTTATTTCCCACAGGACAGGTTGTCAGTGAGGGAATTGTGAAATAATAATAATAAAAAAAGTGGTGACCACCACAGTTTTGTCAGCTGAACATTCAGGTGCTATAATGGCATACAAAACACTGAAGATGTGCTTCACAGTGGTCTGTCTTGTGGTGATTGCCACAAGTCAGCACCACCAACGGTGATCACAAACTGCAAATTACTGCTTGTTGATACCCAAGGAGAAAGCAAATGGATTGTGTGCAACCTTTTGAGGCAAACTGGGAAGGTGGTGTCAACAAAAACAACATGCAAATCAGGTTGGACTCCTGCCGTCCATAACAAACAACTGTAGAAACCACCTGGTAGCATAGTGTGTGAAGAAAGTGGGAAAGGGTACACTTGGTTTGGGACCTGGACCAATGGCATTGGGTTCTTTTTTCGAAAAGTGCACAATCTGCCTGATGACTGATGAGACCATTGTAGCAGACTATGAAAGTGGCCAGGTACTACTGTACGTATCAGGCATGACGTCTCATGGGTTGAGCAAGGAGGTACGCCTGTCATATTTTTGGCTTGTATAATGTATGGATGTTGGACACCTATAACCACTATAAAGAGTAATTTGAAGGTTGTGCATTACTGAGACAGGATCCTTCTACCTCTTTTCCAATCCAGCAATCAACATTTCAGCAATGGGTTCATGTTTCAAGATGATAATCCATCAATACAACAAGCCCACTGTGTGAATAACTTCCTCCAGGAGGCAGGAACCAACTGAATGGGATTGCCTGTGGAATATGCTAACATGAACTTAACTAAGCAAGCTCAGGACCAATTTAAACTTGCATTGTGTTATGACAGCAAAGTACCTCAAACAGTGGATGACCCCAGCAGGGCTGGCCAAAGAGAAAGTCAACACTTATTGAGATCTATGGTCAGCATTCTTCACTTTTTATAAATCAGATGATTTTTCCTTACTTCACGAAGGTATGTGTGGCAAAATTAAATTCCATTAAATTTTCCTGCTATTGCTTCTTCAAAATCCTATTATGCCTTTTCTACAAAACTACTGAGATAAATTTTCTCACAAAATTTGTCTGTAACTATAGGAAATATGTAAAACAGTTATGACATTTATAATCTTTTTTCTTTCTGTACCAAAAAGTAATCTTCTGCCATTGGTCTTCATTGGCTGTTCTGTAACAACATTCCATATGAATATTATCTGACAGTTTCAGCTGTTAATTATGATGCATATGTGCCAGAGATTTCTTATCTTTTCTTTTTACAACAAGCTTACAACATTACAATACTTTCCACTACTGCTTATTCTGACTGTTTTACAATTTTTTTTCTTTTTTTTTCCAAAGACATAACCATCCCTGATGAAATCTTTTAGGGCCTCCATCTGGATCACTGCATTCATATTTCACAAAGTTTTGAAGAGAGTAACACTGATGGAAACATCACAGAATTTCAGTGCAGCCACCCAGATGGAAGTCAGAGAAGATTTCATGAGCACATATGCCGAGAAAGTCTACACTCACATACATCCACTCCTGTAATGATTGAAGGTTTACTTAGGCCTAATGTTTTTTAATAACACATTTAATTAATTTTTGGAGAAATTCTGTTTCAAAACTGCATACAAACATAAGATGTACTACTGAGGATCCCCCCCCCCCCCCCCCCTGTGTGAATATGCCATCTAAGGACCACGTTCCAGTTTCAGTTCTTCATTTTTTGTTCTTTTCTTTTTTTCCAGTATGCCTTCATGTGTTCACTATGTTTCTTCTTTCTGTCTTCAGACAATTTTGAACCAGTCTTTTCAGCTATCCTGCCTTGGAGTCCTTCCATTTTCAATACTTTTTCCTGAAAGGCTTCTCTGTTGTTTATATCTTCTATTCATATATTGTTCCTCTCTAAATCCTTTTTTTACTTCGTTGACCCTCGTTGTAGTGAACTTTTTACCCCAACAAGTATTTGAAACTCTTATTAGTTAATCAACTGCCTTGCATTCAAAACAGATGCCCAAAAAACGTGAGTCTTCTTTTTTTCATTATGTTTGAAATATTTTCTGTATTTTGGTATATTTCTGATCTCACTTCATAATTTGCAACCTCCTGCTGTTTTTTGTGGTCCTAATATTTTCCTTATAATTCACTTTTCTGGTACTTCTAATTTATCTAAATTAAAGTTTAATACCAGGCATTGGCTTCTATATAGGCATTCTGGCTGCATTATTGTGTTGTAATGCCTTGTTTTCGCATTTCTGGAAAAGCACTTTTATTGAAGAGGTCCTTGCTGCTCTCACCATTTTAAGCAACCTTTCCTCTATTGCAGATTTTTCCAAAGCATTTTCTTGGATTATCTCCCCAAGATATTTGAATTTTCTTACCCTCTCTGTTTGGCCAATATCCGTCTTCAGAAATTTTGGAGCATCCTTAATGTTTGCTGCAAATTTTGCTTTTTCTGGAGAAATTCTTAAGCCAGTTCTGCTGGCTATTTCTTCCATGAAATTTCTCTGTGTTACAGCAGATGCCACATTTTCCGAAAGTATAGCAAAATCATCTGCAAATGCAATACAGTCGATTTCGATCTGAGGCTTTATTAATCAGTTTATTTTCTTTGAACATTTATGAATTGTGCACTCAATGACTGTGGGCTTTTAACTGAATCAGATCAAAAGTGGCTAGCAAAACAATGTGAGGTATCGGTATTGTCTCCGAAGTGTGACATCATATGTTTTATAGATACATCTGGGATGTTTTTGTTTACATGTTTTAGTTGTAGATGTTGGTTATACGTTGTGCTTACAATATATTGTTTATTTCTTGCAGATGGTCCCTACACCACTCTGTTTACTACACCTATATAGATGTAGTAGAGAGAGTGATCTACTGGGCGGAACAATGTTTTGGACAGATTGAAATGTAGTGTAGTCTGAGGTCTAGTTTTCGTTGGAAGGTGACAGTGAAGCCAACAAATGTGTCATGAGAAACTCTTGTACACTCTTAAATTTCTGTATGTGATCAAAAGAGCTATTCTCCCACTGTGGTCTGATATTTTCAAATTTTTAGTGTCTGAAGGTGTTAATAACAACATCATTTCCAGCTCAAAAAACACTATCCCCCGGAAGGTCCTGTTAGTTTGTCATAATTTATTTTGCTAGTGTTTATGTGCTGTTAGTGGTGACAGTCCTTGGTCATTTCTTAAGGCTTGTATCTTCACTATGTTAATGATGCCATATGTCTATCAGTGTGGTACCATGTATTTAATTAATACCACAAAATCAATAATTCACTTCTGGAACTTTTCTCTTTGTATAATAATTACATATCACAATTCTACTAACAGACACAAACTCTGTCTTCCACTATGTACTGAGTGCTTCCTGCAAACACTCATTTGCTCTTGTGGTTCTGCAACTTCCCCTTCACCACTTTCTTTGCACACTATAATTATTTCTTCAAACCTTTACAAAATGTTAACAGTTCTACAAAAAAAAGTTTTTGGAATATTGTCTTTGCATCATCTACATATGGTGGAAAACAATGGTAATTTTAGTTCAGTTCTCTTTTCTTATATTCATTGTAAAGAACAACAAATAAATAATACAACAGTTTCCACATCAATTACCCATAAAACACAGAAAGAAAGATAAGCAACAGGAGAAGTCACACAGTAACAATTAATCAATGAAGACAATGCACATTCAGCTCTTGTCAAAGCAGCGAGAACAGAGAATAAAATAAAAGGTGTCTGCATTCACATTAATTCATTTCCTACCGTGACAATGGCAGTAAAAGTAAGTGGCAAGCCCAATACATATTTTCTACATCTACATCTACATCAATACTCCGCAAGCCACCTGACGGTGTGTGGTGGAGGGTACCCTGAGTAGCTCTATCGGTTCTCCCTTCTATTCCAGTCTCGTATTGTTCGTGGAAAGAAGGATTGTCGGTATGCTTCTGTGTGGGCACTAATCTCTCTGATTTTATCCTCATGGTCTCTTCGTGAGATATACGTAGGAGGGAGCAATATACTGCTTGACTCTTCAGTGAAGGTATGTTCTCGAAACTTTAACAAAAGCCCATACTGAGCTACTGAGCGTCTCCCCTGCAGAGTCTTCCACTGGAGTTTATCTATCATCTCCGTAACGCTTTCGCGATTACTAAATGATCCTGTAATGAAGCACACTGCTCTCCGTTGGATCTTCTATATCTCTTCTATCAACCCTATCTGGTAAGGATCCCACACTGCTGAGCAGTATTCAAGCAGTGGGCGAACAAGCGTACTGTAACCTACTGCTTTTGTTTTCGGATTGCATTTCCTTAGGATTCTTCCAATGAATCTCAGTCCGGAATCTGATTTACCGACATTCACATTTATATGATCATTCCATTTTAAATCACTCCTAATGCGTACTCCCAGATAATTTATGGAATTAACTGCTTCCAGTTGCTGACCTGTTATTTTGTAGCTAAATGATAAGGGATCTATCTTTCTATGTATTCGCAGCACATTACACTTGTCTACATTGAGATTCAATTGCCATTCCTGCACCATGCGTCAATTCGCTGCAGATCCTCCTGCATTTCACGACAATTTTCCATTGTTACAACCTCTCGATACACCACAGTGTCATCTGCAAAAAGTCTCAGTGAACTTCCGATGTCATCCACAAGGTCATTTATGTATATTGTGAATAGCAACGGTCCTATGACACTCCCCTGCGGCACACCTGAAATCACTCTTACTTCGGAAGACTTCTCTCCATTGAGAATAACATGCTGCGTTCTGTTATCTAGGAACTCTTCAATCCAATCACACAACTGGTCTGATAGTCCATATGCTCTTACTTTGTTCATTAAACAACTGTGGGGAACTGTATCGAATGCCTTGCAGAAGTCAAGAAACACGGCATCTACCTGTGAACCCGTGTCTATGGCCCTCTGAGTCTCATGGACGAATAGCGTGAGCTGGGTTTCACACGACCGTCTTTTTCGAAACCCATGCTGATTCCTACAGAGTAGATTTCTAGTCTCCAGAAAAGTCATTATACTCGAACATAAACGTGTTCCATAATTCTACAACTGATCGACGTTAGAGATATAGGTCTATAGTTCTGCACATCTGTTTGACGTCCCTTCTTGAAAACGGGGATGACCTGTGCCCTCTTCCAATCCTTTGGAGCGCTACGCTCTTCTAGAGACCTACGGTACACTGCTGCAAGAAGGGGGGCAAGTACCTTCACGTACTCTATGTAAAATCGAACTGGTATCCCATCACGTCCAACGGCCTTTCCTCTTTTGAGCAATTTTAATTGTTTCTCTATCCCTCTGTTGTCTATTTCGATATCTACCATTTTGTCATCTGTGCGAGAATCTAGAGAAGGAATTACAGTGCAGTCTTCCTCTGTGAAACAGCTTTGGAAAAAGATATTTAGTATTTCGGCCTTTAGTTTGTCATCCTCTATTTCAAAACCATTTTGGTCTCAGAGTGTCTGGACATTTTGTTTTGATCCACCTACCGCTTTGACATAGGACCAAAATTTCTTAGGATTTTCTGCCAAGTCAGTACACAGAACTTTACTTTCGAATTCATTGAACGCCTTTCGCATAGCCCTCCTAACACTACATTTCGCTTCGTGTAATTTTTGTTTGTCTGCAAGGCTTTGGCTATGTTTATGTTTGCTAATGTTAATGAAGCAGCTGAGGATGGAGTCAGGCTGAGACCTAATTTACAAGGTAATTTCTGCTTTACAGTAAATTTGCATAGGTTATTCCAATGAAAGGAAATTTCCTTGTAGCTTCATTCTTAATTTTATTTATATGTATATATCATGTATGTATGACTCACACTTGATTTCAAGACAATATTCTCTCATCTTTAAGTACCTGTCATGTGTGCTTCACGAATTGAATGCCCAAGTATTGCAGTTGCCATTGAATTAAGGGGGGCACTTATGGTGCAAGTGCCACACACACCACTAGCTTCTCCCTTGATGGAACGACACTTAAAGTACCTACGGCATTCGGTTCATGAAACATGCCTAATAGGTACCTAAGATGAGACAATATTGTCTTGACATTGATTCAGCATATGACATAAATGAAGAAGAATTAAAATACAGCTGAAAAGAATGTTTTAATAAATAGAAGAAAAAATGGCACATAGTCAATAACATTGTGACATGTTTTCTCTAGTAAAAAAAAAAAAAAGTCAAATATACCACATCCTGATTAGCCAGAGTGTCGGTCTGTTGTCAATGTGGAGTACATAAAAACAGGATTATTCCACAACTAAATTCCTACAAGCACAAACTTTTGTGATCACGTTAAGTTTGTATAAATGATGTCCGACCATAAAATGCTAGTAAATAATTATTCCTATTTGTCTTTACTGTCATAGCTAAACTTCTACTGAGGGTTGTCTTGCTAATGACATATATAGCATTACCATGGTTAAGACTATGTACAAAATACTAAGTGATCCAATCTGGATATTGAAAACTCCAGCATTTCTCAAGTACTACTACAGCTCTTCCTAACCTTCACTTTTACTGCTACTACTACTATTACTACTACCACTGCCACTACTACAACTACTGCTACTACTTTACTACAGTCGCTACTATAGCAGCAGCATCCCCTACCAACCATTATGCTTTGTAGCCTGTGAACTTGTGCCTATACATAAAATCTATAAATCCAGTGGTTATGTAATACTCACTCATGAATATGCTTACGCAGACTATCCCGCACTTGATTTTTATTAAGATCTGATTTCCACTCTTGTTGGGCAAGAAATGCTGACACACTTGTTTCCACTCTTTGGTGTAGGTTCTGGTAGGCTGGCTGTAATTAATGAGAACTACAATATAAATGTTTCAGTTAACATTCACGTGTCTAATTAAAAAATCAGAATAACTTACCTGATGCATCATCATATAAGACTGAAAGAAAACACCACTCATGTTCTTAAGGAATTAAACCACTTCAGTTCTTATAATGAATGTGCTGTGTTATAAGCTACTGTAAGAATGTCATTTTCACCAGATAATAAAAGTTGGACTCACCATTTACAATGGGAAGAGAGGCACTGGTTTTTATTACCAGCAGCTCTACCACAAGAAGTAATTCAGTTTCAATTTGTTCACAGACAACGCTACCAATCAAATTAGCTCTCCCTCCCCCTAAATTATGACTAAAAAGAGCATAAAACACAGCAATAGTCATTATGTGGGAATTTATGAATTTTTGGAAATTAATTAGTGGCAGTGGAGTAAAGAATCTAAAAACAGCATTCGTGATTAATTAATTAATGTGTATGTGTGTCTAACCCTCCGCACATGTGTTCTTTTTAATATTTTTTTGAGGGGGAAGGGATCTCTTGTACAGAGTTACAATGGGAGTTATGACTATATAGGCCTAGACAATAATATCTCACTACCAATACAGAAAAATGCAACTCTAACAAAAACATTAATGGCATTATGCATTGAAAACTCATTGAAACATCGAAATCCTTAGGTATGTGGCAGGATATTACATGACAATGACTGCTTTCACTCTGTACACTCCCTATTTTAACCAGCAAGAACATGAATTAAAAACTACTCAACTAGGCTTCATATTATACGAATATATTTCTTTCAGATTTTAGAGCACTGCCTGTCTTTACATTCCAATTACAATTTGCCCTGCAATAATAGAACAGTGATGATCAAATATTTCTTTAGTTTTTGATTGATAAACAAAACCCACACGAGAAATTATTTCCTCATTACATCTCTATTCATTCTATGATAATGATTGGCACGAGGGGTGATTACAACAGATCTAACCTGCATTCAGATATGTTCTAAGCAAAAAACGTGAAATAGCATGCAGTAAAATCAGAATTCTGAGGTCAAATTATATACGAGCAGCTATTGGGTTTTAATTATTGTGGAGTGCCACTGAAAAGAGAGGCTTAAGAGCAGTGTACAGATTGAACTATGTCGAACTTGGCCCGACGTGGTGCACTAATGTTTCGATTATGTGTCGATTTTTCTTTGTCAGGAAAACTAATCATCATACTTGTTATCTATTAACATCCCATGAAGCAAGAATACCGAATAAGTTTAATTAATCTACTATCTTCTTTATTGTTTCCAACAGCTTACGAATCACAGTCGTATTGTCTGTACGTTGGGTGAATCAGGCAATTACGGCAATTCTTCATTACTGAAATTTATTGAGCTCCACAAAAATTAGTATAGTTTTTATTTTTTTGAATGATTAGAAAGCATTACTGCTCATGTGTGCGTATTAAAAACTACATAAGTAATAAACAAATTTATGGCTCGGCTTACCTTCGTATCAACATCAGCTATACATTCTTTGCGGAATCTATCGAAGATCCCTTGAGATTTCAGTTGTCCAACTATTTTGTCAACAAGCCTTGGATCACCAGGAGGATACTGAGCCATAGAGACCTCCATTTTTGACACTAGCTCTTGTGTTTACAAACAGCACTCCAAGAGACGCTTATATATAGAATGCCTTCTAAATAGTGCACACAAAAACAAATATTTGTCTTTAAACACAACCCACTTTATTTACAAAACCTGATCCATTCTCACATACATAAACTACGATCGCCATAAACAAACCAACGATAAACACACTAGCACCACTTGCAGCCAGTGATCATTGCTAGCAACTGTCAACAAAAATGTGGAGTACATGTCAAAAACCAAAACTCTTTGTGGAAAAACAGACATATTTTTTATTTATTTGGCTTCGGTTATAGACCAATTATAATTTCCACTTGATACTAAATATACTGCAAGCTTAGCACTAACTTGTCTTGATATAAATTAAACTTTGATGCCCGTTGTTGTTTAGTATCGAAAATACTGTTCTATTTTATAAATTACTACACGGAATACTGAACAATGAACCTCCCATTTCAAATATCACACCTTTAAAAATAGAAAACTGTTTTATAGGGAACCCCATGTTTAAGGAAAAAAATTAGTTTTTATTGAGAGTATTTGAGGCAATCGAGAAAAGTCGAAGTTGCCGTATTGTATGAGCTAAAGCGGCAACTGTAGATGAAACAACCCGGAAAAATAATTTAGGGAATAAGTTTAAAACGAAAGGACACAGGGGCAAACTTGTACCTACAAAATAACTGCAATCTGATCCTCATTCCTGACAGGACTGTATTAAACATGTGAGCGAATTCTCACGGGCCGTTACTACACCATTTATACACACTGTCCGTCACGTCAGGTCAGTGCAGGTCATGTGATCTCTGCTCGCATGGCTGTCCCGAACTCTTTTTCGTGGGAATTGCGGTCTTCACAAGATGATTCTCAATTGGTTTTAACTTTATGCTCAGTGTGCACATACACAATGCAGTAGCTAATCTACATCGATACTGTAGTCCTCTTTCGTACGAAAGGACATTTATCAGACTGAAACGGTTTGCAGTTTGCAGGGACAGCTTGTATGTTAGAGAAGGAAGATAGAAGTGCGAAACAAAACAAAGAAGGATGTAGGCTTAAAAATGTTATTATATGGTACAGAAGGGGAATTTCACACAGAAGGAGCTCGAGGAAGAGGTCTCTGCAATTTATAAGCATTTTAGAAAGTCGAAGCACCTTTATTCACTTTTTATGTTAAACTGTACCCAGAATTACTAAAAGAAACTCTGTTACAAGCTACCATCACACCCTGTGAAAACTGGTTTGTGTAAGGCTAAGTTAAATTGTAAATACAATGCACATTTCTGCACTATTGTAGTCATAAGCCCTTCAATAGTTTTCTCTTTAAGAATTATAGGTTTTCTTTACATTTTGTATTTAGCTTTTAATAGCTCAAGTATCTTATTTATACTGGGGTTAGTTAGTGAAACCACAAATATATTGACCACTGTTGCATGCAAAATTGTTTCACACACAATCAAGAGAGCTACTTACCAATAAATAAACCTGCCACAATCATATATTTAAACAAACAACGTTAATACATTACTTGATGTACACTTCACAAAACAAATATTTTGCCACTGTTGTAGTGTCTAAAGGTTTCATTCCATTTCCTTATCAAAAATTACAAATGCCTACCAACATAAGACACACATAAATTCCCCTTGCAAATTAATCTGATTTTACCAACAGTATTTCTTTTACTTGAAGTTCAGCAATCAACTTCACTGTGAAATATTAGGTTAAATACGAACCAGTATGTATAAAAATCCACTTTATAAATGTAGTTGAGGGAAAGTAATTTAGTATACTCATGTTGTACAACTCAGACTACTGCCAAACTGCTTCAATTTATCTTCCATCATTCATTATAAAAATACAAATTTTAAGAAAAGAAATAACGAAATGAAACAATTTATAACAAATAATATAAAAAATTAATAACTAAGACTTAGACTAGCAAGTGACATAAACCATGAAAGTATGACGAAACTAAGCATGAATATGAGCATGTTGTTGCATATCAGGAATAAATAAGATTGGCCTTTACATGAAAAACAATGGATGATGACATCAGCTGTCAAAACTTTTTTCCAAGAAACCTAGATGGATCAGTAATGTGATGTGACATGATGGGAAGTGTGGATAGCGCCATTTGAAATGAATTGTGGAATGTTTTGACAGGACACGATGTGACAACCAGTGTGCATTGGCCTGTATGCAGTCTTGTTAGCTAGTTCATAAAAAGTTTTTGTGAGGTTGGCATAGTGAGAGACAGGTAGGCTACTGGCAAAAATGAAGGTATCATAGATGGTCATGAGTTGTGTATGGAGTTTTCGATCTGCAAAGGTAAGGACGAATTCTTCATTCGAATCCCGGTCTGATGCTACACACACACACGCACAAACACACACACACACACACACACACACACACACACACACACACACAGTTTTAATCTGCCTGGAATTTTCAAACTACCACACACTTAGCATTATGGAAAGTCCATACAAAGCTTGTGAATCAATTGTAATCTTTGTTTTCGTACACTGTAATTAGCAGTTAAGATACCAAAACCTCAAATTCAAACTGAATTATTTGCCTTTAAGCAACTGTGGTGTTAATTACTATTATTATTAGTAGTAGTAGTAGTAACTCCAATCCTATGGTGTTCACCAGCCATACCTGGACAGATAGAGCGACGTTTATAATAACAATAACACAATAAAACGAATACAAAATTCCATTTTAAACTGATGCTGAAATGATTACCACAAAGTATATTAAATTACGAATTAGATCACAATACACTTTACAACAATAAAACAATCAATACTTGCACGTCATGGAGCCTGTTTACGTTGCACTATGTTGCAGCTCAGGTGGACATTGTTCTTTCACCAGAGAAGTATGCTTCAACATTGTATAAAGGCTGCTCTTTTAACCCTTGAGTGTGCACACCATTTTTTATAACATGAATGGGCGTGCAGCGTACTTTGTACACATGTCAAGAATAGCTGTCTTTATGTTACCAAGGAAAAGATGTATGAGCAACATCACAGTTTAATCTTAGTTTAATTAAACAATCATAAAATAAACTTATATTACGAACATTAAATCACTGTTTAATTATACAATAATAAAATAAACTTTCGTTATGTAAATTTAATACCACTTAGAAGAGTAATGAGCCCCTCAAAGCATTAACACTAGAACCACAGCTGGGTCACTCGTGACCCACTTGATAATTCTTTTGTTTGTCACTCTTTTGTATTATTGCCTAGAGTGTTACATTTCTGTGACTTTTTATGAAATAAGGTAATTAGTGATTATACTTCATTTCACATTTTATGGCGAAAACATAAAAGAGAAATATGAAGATTCACCTACAACTGCAGAAGGGTCAGTTCTGACCCACCCGCCGCAGTTGCTATAACAATCGCATTTTTCATGTAGCTTCATGCCTATTGTTAGTATGTGTTTGGTCAACAATCGCAAAACTCGTTTTTACTTCACTTCTGGCTGACGTTCCAGTTTTTCGCAGGGGACGAGAGGCAGAGAGGTTCAAACAAGTTTGACCTTGTATGCAGATATTGTGCACCCAGAGTTTTGTACCACGAAAACGGGTTTAGTAATGCATTCTGTCTGTGTAGATAGTGCTTGTAACTTACGAATATATTATTGCCAAATTTCTACACACAGAAGAGGACATTATAAATGCTCTAAATGAGATTTTAGATAATGAATCTGAGGGCGAACCGCTGGAGTCTTTATCTGTGGAAGAATTTCCATCGCCAATAGTTCCGGATTCTTCATCAGAAGACGATGTTACTCCTGAGAAGGTTCTACTGAATGCTGATGAGAAAGGTATGCTTGTTTATCTGTTCGTTTTATAATAATACTTTGTTTTGTGTTGAATTTTTACAAGTTATATATTACACTTATGAAGGTTTTTTTGTTCTAATATTATACAATATATTCAATATTAAATTGCGTTCTAACATGTATAACTACTATTACAGGAACATCTGCCACAAAGACTAAGTAAACTTGAGGAAGTGGATGTCCTCAAGTTCGGTGTGGACAACAAAATGCCCAGGGCTCTGGACTACTTCAGTTTCCTTCAGGTAGCGATATTGTAGCACCCGATGGAACAACCTGGAAAGTTGGAGTAATAGGTGACTGTTCAGCTGGAAGATTTGGACAACAGAATGTTTTCAAAAATAGGACTGGACCATCCTTGCATGCAAAACGAAACGTGAATGAGACCTGTTACAGTGCATGGTATCTAATGATAATGGACAAAATTTTAAAACATATTGTAAAATGTACAGAAACTGAAGCACATTGTGTTCCGAGCTCAGATGAGTGGACTATAAAAATTGAGTATCTGGAAGCTTTTATAGCTACCGTGGTGCTATTGGAGCTAAGAGCTTAGAACTAGACACATTGTGGTCAGTGAAGTGGGGAAATAATTTTGTGAAATCAACAATGGCTCGTGACAGATTCAGAGACATAATGTGTTATCTCAGATTTGACATTAGATCCACAAGATCAGAACGACTAAGAGAAGACAAGTTTGCTTTGGTATCAGAAATCTGGAATGAGTTCATTGCGAAATCACAGTCTAGCTACATACCGGGTCCATATATAACAATCGACGAACAACTTTTTCCTTCAAAGTGCCATTGCAGATTCACGCAGTTTATGGCCTCAAAACCGGACAAATACCGGCAAAAGTATTGGATGGCAGTAGATAAAGACTCAAAATATATTGTGAATGCTATCCGTTATCTAGGAAAGGATGACACTAGGCGGAGAGATGAGCGTCTTGGTGACTTTGTTGTAAAAAAATTGATGCAACCTTAGCTCAACAAAGGAATAAATATCACATGTGACAATTTTTTAACCTCCTTAGCGCTCTCTGAGACACTGAAAGCTAATTCTACGAGTTTTGTGGGCACAATAAATCGATCTCGCAGGGAAATACCAGTCTGTATCAAGAAGGCAAGAGAACAGTTATACAGCACAGTATTGTTGAAAAAAGATGATACCACACTGACTGTTTATCAGGGTAAGAGCAACAAGACTGTCCTGATTCTGAGCGCTATGCATCCTTATGTGACAATTGAGGATGGTATAAAAAAGAAGTCAGATACAGTTACGTTTTATAACTGCTCTAAATATGGAGTGGACGTGGTCGACCAAATGGCTCGCAAATACTCTGTCAAAGCACCATCGAGACGTTGGCCTGTTCACACATTTTACAGCTTGCTAGATTTGGCTGGGATAAATGCGTGGATATTGTTCAACTCTCTAAATGATAAAAAATTGAAATGCAGGGATTTCATCCTGCAGCTGGGGGAGGAGCTTGCTGAGAAGTACACAGCTACTAGAAAGACTAGCGTCACTGTCAGACTTGAAGATATTCCTGACAGATAAAAAAAGCGAGCACGTTGCCTTGTAAAGTCTAACTGTGAAGGAAACAAATAATTTGTAATGTGTTACATCTGCAACAAAACTGTGTGCAACAAATGCACATCAAAAGAATATTATTTGTGTGCATTATGTAACGATAGCCAGTAAAAACACTCAGCAAATACATGTAAGTTTTAAAATATAAAATTATAATTTGTGTAAACCTTGTCTATTTTTGTTAATTTCATTCTAAATTTCCTAGTGCTTCTAACAATGGATTCATTGGCAGTAATAATAAGGCATTGACATAGTGGAAATAAAGGAACAGATTGCAGGTCACTAGTGACCCAGCTGCGGTTCTAGGTATGTCCAAATATCAGTGGTTCTAGTGATAATCAACACAGTTGCTTCAGGTCCCAGTCAACTGCTTATTCGATTACTAGTTATCTCATAGACAACTGCCTCATTGTGGCTCTGTGCTGCTGGTTCTGAATCTGGATCATTTTATTGCATGGATCTACCTAGCTTGCTGTTTATTTCGTATTACCACTGCTGTCTTGTATGTTTGACAACACAACGTAACACAGTATTAGCTGGAGCAATAATGAAGGCATAGATGCAATCTTGGAATTGAAAAACAACAATGGAATGGTAAAAGACAATGTTAATTCTGGCTGGCACACTTTATACACTGGCATGCCTCCTCAAGGGTTAATATGCACAAAAATTTAGTTTTAAATTGCTCTATTGGTAATGAGTGAATATCCTTAGTCAGAGGATTAAATAATTCTGGGCCACCATGGGGAACCTGATCTATGTCTTTCTTAAGTGACATCGTGATTATCTACCTTACTGTGTTTATTGTGAGTGCTGTGTTGATGAACTTCATTTCTCTCTCTGTAGGTCTCATGATTTGTCTTTGTGTGAATGAGGCATCTGAAAATACTTTCGTTGAAAACAATTAGAACTTCTAATCAAGCAAAAAATTGTTGCAATGGTCAGTTTATTTGCTTGAGGTAATGATCCTCATTGCTTTCTACTACAATTAAAGCAAATTTTGCAGAATAGCCCCACAGTAACAGCCCATAGCTGATATGGTTGTGGAATATTGCATAGTACACTATTATCAGTTAAGCAGTGTCATATTACACAAGTAGTTAACACACATAAATACTAGCTATGACATGCAGCTGTGCTCGCTTATCAAGTTTCTTGTTATAATTTTTTGATGATGAGTAAGTAAGCTGTGGTATATACAATAACATCAGCTGGCCTCGCATGACTGCCTATTCATTATGAGCATCGCATAGCTGATAGCCAAACAGTGTGTGTGGAGGGGTGTGGGTATCTATATATTATACAATGCATACATTACACAACAAATTTATTAAAATTTACGGTGGTTTATGTTCACTGATGTAAGAAAGAAACATGTTCCATCCCATTCTTCACCCACTTAAAGGTCGATTTTTTTTACTTTCTAAAGTAGGCTATGTTTCTTCTTGGGGTTTGAACTATCTCCATGCCACATTACATCGAAACTCGTTCAGGTGTTTGGTTGTGAAAACGTAACAGAGTTACTTGTGTATTTGATAATGTTAGTGTGGAAGTATGGATTAAAACTCCTAGGACTATGTAAGAACTTTATTGTAGCTGCATGAATTTATTGGCTAGGAGACACCAATTTGGATGTTTGACCACTTAATGCAAGTCTTTTTATTTTACGCTGCTTCAGCGACTTACACATCAATGCCGATGAAATGATGATGACAACATTCACACTTGGTCCTGACTGGAGAAAATCCGACTTGGCTGTAACTGAATGCAGGACCTAGTGATTCATAGTCAGCAAGGCTAACCACTTCTAAAGAAATATTCTCACACTAACTGTTGAATGTGCTTTTTTCCTTCTTTCTCCTGTTCTTATTCCTTATTCAATGTTAACTCTGAAAACTAAATCTTTTCATGCTGAAAATGGAGAAAAGTAAAATAAGAGAAGTCCCTTTTTTGAGATTCTGGTATTGGCTCTGGTCTAGTTAAAGACCATTAGCATTCTAGGAGGGGTGTCAATCTTCACCTTGTATATGTTATCAGTACAAACCAAAAGAGAAATTAAAAACTTTTGGAAGCGATCAACATTTTTCTGCCACTCGTTTGTCATACTCTCCGATGTTAATGTTAAATTTAAGATTGATAGTATAATATGTCCGGAATAGCTGTGGTAATCGAATGGTATGTGAAATAAGCCACTAGTAGGCATACAACTGATGTTTTTTCCCTGATATCATGGGCAAGTCTGGGTGGAAAACGACATTCAAGTTGATGGTGGTATGGCTTATTCTAGTAATAAAATCCAATTTCTACCTTGTTCATGACCAGACTGCATTTTCATCTGAACAAATGAACCTATGTGCAAGGGTGTCCTCTAACTGACACGTTCTGTGGAGAGGACTGGATATTAAATTGATGTTGTGCAACTCAACTTTTGTTGGAACCTTGACACAGATTCCATGCAACCAAGTGGATTTGACACATTATGACAGGAATATTTGATGAATGTTTCACCAAACTCTGCTCCAGTCTGTCGATGGGTAACTTCTGTAAAGTGGGTGTGCTGGTGGATACTAAAATACGTGTTGGTACAAAAAAGCTACAGAATCATGTACAATTTCTCCCCTATGTAACTTGCGATAATGAAATACGGCTGCATGTATGCAACAGAGGTTCTAGGTCAGATATGAATATTGCCGATGAAATGTGAATTAAACCACAAGACCATTAGCTGTTGATGTGTATCAGTAGTTTTGTTATAATGAGTGTTGGTGACGCCACAAAAATAAAATATGCAATTCTGAAATTATTAAATACCTTTAAACTCATGAAGAAAGAAAATGATTTGTAGTTCGGTCCAGCACAAATTTTATAACATTTGTACATACAATAATGTCAGCTGTGTTCATGTATCTGTGTTACTAGTGGCCGCTCTAGCATATCATATTCAAATATAGGCTCACTAAAAGCTGACTGCATGCTACAAATAAAAGGCATGACATTCCTCTACTTATCATGCAGTATGTAAATGACACCATCTTTGTGAGTCTTCAAGCGACTCAGAAGATGTGCATGATGCTCAGTGGAGAAAATGCGATGGGCTTGTGACTGATATTAATATGGAAATGTGGATTAAACAAGGTGAGGATTGCATAAACATTATGTTTATTACATTAAATCATATTACATAGAGTATTTTCACAAATATGATGAAGTTCAAAGAGTAATTATGTCTCAGTTTTTTGTGTTATATTCTTCAAATGGGTAAATATCTTCTATTACACATTCTAAAGTATCCTATGCTATTCCTCGGCATTCAACTTTATCTCCATACCAAATTTCACCAAAATTGTGTGAACGGTTTAGTGGTGAAAGCTAAATAGGCAGAGTTACATTCACATTTGCAATATTAGTATGGATTATTACACAGGAACTGTTTATCTTGCACTCATTATATAATTAGTTCTGTTATGCAGATATATATATAAAGTTGTGGAGCGTGTGGAACGATTTAATTCAAAATTTCCTATGATACTCTAATAAATATTTGGATCAAATTAGGTCAGAATGAAGTTTTATAACTGTTATTTGAAAACAGTTACAAAAAGTGCTGAAAATCACGCTTCTGCTTGAAAGCATGCCCATGAAATGCTGCTGAGTGACTGTTACACTCTTTCAAACACTCCTGGCAAAGTGGAAGTTGCATTGGAGGCTGTCATAATGTGAACTATTAGATCTTCATCAGTATCAATGGGTGTTTGATAGACAATAGATGTCATGTGGCCCTAGAAGAAAATATCAATTATCGTCAAGTCGGGCAAATGTGCAGGCCACGCCACTGGCCTACTGCGGCATATCGAGATCTCAAAAAAGGTTTTATTCATATGCATTCACACTGCATATGATAAATGCACAGGTGCTCCATCGTGTTGGTACCACATTCACTGTAGCCTCTTTGGTGGAACTTGTTCCAACAACTCAGACAGAGTTTCTCGTAAAAACATTAAGTATCTGTCTGTGTTCAGTCGCCAAGGGAACAAGTGTGGAACAAGCACATTATAGTCTACCAAGCTGGTCAAGATGCCAAGCTGGCCCAAATGTTGACAGCAAAGAATCTTCGTGACCATAAGCAAAGGCAGCATGCGGATTTCCCCATGCCCACATGTGTTGATGGTGGCTGTTGAACATACCCTCCCATGTAAGAGATGCCTCATCTGTAAAAAAAAGTCTGGTTGAATGGCACACCTTTGCAAAACCCAATGGCAGAATTCAATTCGATGTGGAAAATTGTCTTGGGTAAGGACCTGAACCTTCTGATGGTGATAGTGGTGCAAATCATCTTCACAACACACACACTAAACTGTGGAATGGCTTACACTCATTTCCCACATAACACACTGCGAACTTGTTGAGGGTGTTTATTCCAGCAGTGCTAAGTATAAACTGCATGTTGATGACTGCGTCTGAAATAGGTCTTAAATGCGCACATGCTATTAAGAGAACATGCCAGTGGAAGATGTACCGCAAGTGAGCCTGTCTCTCACAGGGTCCTGTGGATGGCAGTAAACGTACATGGATCTGGCACCCGATGACTTGGAAACTGCCGAACATACAAATGGTGGGCAGAATGAGCTTTTCCATCTCCTGCCCTGCAAGCACAGTGCGTACCTGCTCTTTCCACCCAAGAATAGAGCTCTATTTGACGTCCACTTCACACAGTAACAAACACAAATGTGACATTGTTTGATGATAAACTTTCGAAGGGCAAACCAGACTCTGCAGGTGGTGCCATACCTATGCAACACCTACTAAACAGGCATTTTCACAGCCGAAAGCAATGTGTTCACGTCCCAGCAAGACGTGGGAAATCCACAGTGCTGTCCTGCCTGCATATCTGCAACTAAGTCGACTACAACGTTGGTGAATAAAGGTTATAAACGTTCAGCCCGAAGTCTATTTTGATGTCACACAAACATTGAAACTGTTCCCCTACAGACCTGTTACCATGACAGCTCGGATGGCATGTAGTGTGCCTACCCCCTTGGTGGCGCACAACACTGTTCAATAACACCTAGCGCCTTCAACTAAGGGATACAGACCTGGGGTGCTATGTGAAATATGCTTGTTATGACCCAGTCTACCAGCCCCCTTGTTTTCTAGATTCATTTCAGATATACCCTGTATATAAAGGGAAAAAGTTGTTTCCAAAAATCTTTGAAAAGTTGTTGGCTGATATACTTCAAATTTTAGACATTACTCTAATAAATTTTTGGACAAGCATAGATTACCTATTTTTCAGTATATATATAATATAAATATGCACTTAATATAAAGTGAGTCACATAAGAAGTAACACCCCTGTCATTTCGTGAATGTTACACATTCAATGTTAAAGCGTCGAGTGGCACATATGTTTTTGTTTGGTTGATGTTTTTAGCACTGGTATCAATTGAGGTATTGAAGTAAATACATTTTTTAAATGGAACTGTGTACTTTTTATAACTCCATTTGATAGCTCTTGGGAAGACAGTTAGAGTGATATAGCGTTTGTTAATACTGATGCTGAAATCCCCGTAAAAAAATTCGACAAGTGTCTTAGAATGTGAGAGCATGGTGGCTGGACACGGCATTTGGGGTGCAAACACTGCCAAACAGGCGTCTTGGACCAGGCTGCATAGCTGTATAGCATTAGATAGGCCTGCTCTACGAGACTAAAGCTTTATTTCCTCTTGAACCAACTTATCGTCTGGATGCAGGTTCACCTACAAATATTGCATATGAAAATACGACATAGACTAGAATCCAGCTTATGACAAAGTGCTTAGGAAAACTGTTTCACAGTTGTGTGTCCTCTCAGATTACCATGAGAAATCATCTGTTCAATCTTCAAAAATAAAGAAGTATTATATGCTGCAAAAAGCTACTACTGTATTAAAATTTAAATGTTAGAAGGAAGATTTGACCTCTTTTTTCCTGTATGTGGCTGTGTGCTTGCTAGAGGTAAAATACTTGCCGCTGGACAACTGCCTCTACCTACGTTGCTCTAAATTGTATCATAGGGGCTACATTCGTTGAACTAAACACTTTATAAAAAAAAAAATACTTTGATGACCACCTGTACATCGCAAAATAAACACAGAGTGGTATTTAGTGAACCACATGAAAAAAACGTAAATTAGTTACAAACTACGGCTTGCACACATGTTATTCAACATGTAAACTTCACCATAGATATTCAGATTTCGGTTGTGACATATTTGATATGCTTGTCATCATTAGCGATGATGCGGAGCAGACGAATAGTAAAATTCTGCATGACCCGCTGAAGCATCGGAACGTCGATGCTGTTGATGAGCCGAATGGCTGTTTCCAGCCCAGCATTGGTTTTGCGGTTATTGCTGTACACCATGTCTTCAATATAGTACCACAAAAAGGAGTCGCATATGTTAAGATCCAGAGTATATGGCGACCAATCGAGGCCCATGCCAGTGGACTCACGGTACCCCATAGCCATAATGTGGTCCCCAAAGTGCTCCTCCAGGACATCAAACGCTCTCCTGCTTCGATGAATGCGAGCTCCGTGTTGCATGAACCTCATATTTTCGAAATCAGGGTCGCTTTGGATAATGGGGATGAAATCATCTTCCAAAACCTTCATGTACCGTAAAGTAGTCATCGTACCATCAAGGTATATTGCACCAATCACTCCGTGACTCGACAGTGGACACCACACAGTCACCCGATGAGAGTGAAGAGTCTTGTCGATCGCGAAATGCGGATTCTCAGTCCTCTAAATGGGTCAATATCACCTATTGACGAACCCATCCAAATGACACTGAGCTTAGTAGCTAAACCAAACCAAGCATGTGCGTACTAATTCCCTTCATTTCCAGTGGCCAACCGTGCAGTTTGAACGTCCTAACCCAATCCGCTCAGAAGTTATGACGATTTTATTTCATATAATTCAATAACTGTCATCCTGTATTCTTCTTAACGAATCGTCATTTCAAACAGAATGTAAGTGCGTAATGACGGTGTAGACAGCTATGTGCAATACACGCAATAGACTTGTTCGTCATTGCAGTGCAATTTCGAACACACGTAAATGAAATAAACAATATACTGACAATGATTTAGTAACCGCCCAAATCACATAACATAAATTTTGACTTCAAAAAAAAAAACTTTATCCTTTATTTCAGCATGTGCTCAAACTGTTGACAGCGGACTGAAAGGTACATTTCCAGTCGCCGTTGGAAAGAATGGTGAACAGATGTAGCTACAGTGGATGATATAATAGAGCATGCACTGGACATTCGACGACCTACACATATCGTCTGGCGTAGTTGGGGCTTAGTCACAGACTGCGTCTTTGACTGCTCCCCAAAGAAAGAAATCAAGAGGAGTCAAATCGGGTGACCTCGCAGGGCATTTTACAACAGTATTTCGTTCTATCCAACGTCCAAGAAAGTTCTCATTCAGTATTTGCTTTGCAATACGAGACGAGTGCGCTGGACAACCGTCGTATAACAGCCACATTACTCTTCTAGAAGAACAGGCAGAATGTTAGGACTCTGTATCCCACACTGAACAAAAATGGACTGCTTCAAATTCTGTGTGCTGCTTGTTACATGGTTGGCATGAAAGTGATACACATTTTTTTCTGTCATTCAGATGATATAGAAACCATGAACCCGCTGTGCCTATGCTCCATAATAATTTAAATTATGCATTAGGATGTCACATGATATTCTCAATGGTAGTAGTTTTTGATTTCTTGTTTCTAGGATAACATCTGTCTAGGTACCTACTGCTTGTTCAGTTGACTGTCCTTTTTGAAATCCAAACTGTTTACTACTGAGTATATTTGCCTGTATTAAGTGTATAAAGTTTATTGAATATTATCTTCTCAAAATTTTTGAAACTACTGACAGTAATGGGATGGGTCAATAATCCTATACTAATGTTTTTTGTCACTTAGGTGTTGTGGTTTGAGAACATCAAGTTTAAGTATCTGTGAGAAAGCACACTGCAAAAAATTCACTAAACAAGTTACTCAGTATAGAAGGAGCAGTCGAATGAAACTGAGACAGTTTGAAAAAAGTAGGTAAACAGTCAGATGAAAATGAGGCATATGGAAAAAAAAGTAATGAAATTCCTTATTATTTAAAAAACCTTCCACATATCCTCATAACTACATCATCATCATCATCATCATAACTTCATCATCTTCCTTTGAAGTACTAGGCTGTTGCCTGTTCTGAACCCACAAACGAAATCATTCTCATCTTATTTGAGGTCTTCTAATATCTCTTTTCCCATTTAGCTTATAGTTCAGGATCTTCTGGGGCATTCTGTGACCTGCCATTGATGTGTTGTCTTCAATCTTCACAATATTTTTGAATTTTTTAATTCATGTTGAAAATATTTAATTCTGTTCTAATGTCTTAATTTCTAATCATGTCACCTCTTGTGCTGCCATGTGTCATTCTTAGGGACCTCATCTTTGCTGTTTGAATTTTGCTTGTGATAATTCAGCTTTTGCTTCCATAAAGCTAAGACAGAAACTGCCATCAATTTATATAATTTCATGATGGCCTCTTCTTGGGCTTTATGCCCTAGTTTTCTGCTAACTGTACCACATATAGCTCGGAATTTGTTCATTTTATTTTCGGTATCAGAGCCAAAATCAAACCCAGTTGCACAGCTTAAATAAGAGATGTGAGAGATTTGTTCTAAAGTTGAATTATCTACAACAATTTTTTATCTGACTGAATATTTTTCCTAGAATGCCATTATTTTCATTTTATTACAATAAATTTTAAAGGTGTATTTCTTGTATGTTTCGTTCAGCTGGTGTGCTGATCTTTAGAGGTCATGTTCATTGTTTTAAATAATAACGATATGATCGACTAACAAAAGTACATGCAGGTATTCTTCAATCACAATTTTTTAATTCCATTGTTTACTTTTTATTCACATTTACGAAGAATAAAGTCAATGTAAATATTAAAAAGGCTAGATGATAGCCCACAGCCTTGTCAAACACCTTGGTTAATAATTACTTCTTGTAATCGATTCCTACTTGAGCTTGTTACAATACTTATATTTTTGTAAAGACATTTTGCTACCTCTATTAGGTCATAAGTAATCCACATTCTGACATAATCTTCCATAGGTTATCATGGCTCATACAGTGAAAAGCCTACTCAAGATCGATAAAGGCCATATAGATTTCATAAGTAAAATTTCAGTGTTTTTCTGTAATGCTTTTATTTATGGACAAATTATCTGTGCACAAATGACCTGATATAAATCCACTTTTTATTCATAACTAATAGCTTCTGTGATATTATTCATGCAATTATTGATTATCTTTGATTACAGTTTGTAACTAGTGTTTAGAAGACTGATTCCACAATAGTTTTTATAATCATTGCACTTCCCTTTCTTGAAAGGAAAGGACACTTCTGCTGTATATGAAGGACCTAGAATCTTGCAGTTTGTTGTAAAAATTTTTATCTAGTGATAATGCTCCATATTTTATTAATTATACATTTATTCCATCTATTTAAGTAGCTCTTCTGTTCTGCACGTCTTTCAAAACCTCTTGTGGTTTCTCCATAGCCATTGGATCTACTGTTTCATTGCACACACTTCCTGCAGTGACATCTTGGGCTTCTGTGTACACCATAAGTCTGTATAATGATTTCTCCATTGTTCATTGGGTATAAATTTCACTGATGCAGTGTCATTTTCTTTCTTGTTCAGGGTTTTCCTGATATTTAATGGACACTGCTGTCTACCATGTACATCATGTTGTAAGACACTTACGAACAAGTCCCATGACTCTTGGCGTGCTTTGTGCACTATTAATTTGCATCATTCCTTTTTATTTTGTGTGTTCCCCAGCAGTGTGTCAGCAGTGCGCAAGTAGCAGCGTTACTGCATTTACTAGGTAACCTTGTATTTTAATAACCATGTACATTTTGTGTCGAATTGTTTGTGCTCTCTGTAGATTAGTTCAGACGTTCTTTGCACAACAGTTTTTAGCATGGATAGGGACTGCAACTGCTGTGTTCGAATGCGGGCTGAGTTGGCATCCCTTCGCTCCCAGTTTCAGTCAGTGTTGGCTTTGGTCACACAGCTTGAGGCTGTTGCTAATGGGCATCACTGTGGGGGTCCGGATGGGGGTTTGTCAGGGCAGCCACCTCGTCCCACGCATCCCTCGATCGGACTACGGCTGTGGCTGCCTGGGATACTGCCCACATTGAGGCTGACCCCTCACCCGTGGTATAGTGGGAGGTCGTCTCGAGGTGTGGCAGGGGGCAAAAGACATTCCGGAGGGCTGAACGGAAGGTATCTCCTGTTTGTCTGATCGACCGGTTTCAGGATCTGTCTCCGGTTGATACCGATCTTCGGCCGGACATGGCTGCTTGTCCTGTTCCAGAGGTTGCCCCTGAGTCTGCAAGATCCGGGTGGTCGCAAAGGGTGGGCTTACTGGTAGTTGGGAGCTCCAACATCAGGCACGTAATGGGGCCCTTTAGGGATATGGCAGCAAGAGAGGGGAAGAAAACCAATGTGCCCTCCTTTTGCATACCGGGGGGAGTCATTCCAGATGTGGAAAGGGTCTTTCCGGATGCTGTAACCTCCCCCTCACTTATCGACCTTAATGACAGTGAAAAATTAAACCACGCGTACGTAATGGAAATTTGAGAAAAGCAATCGTCACCGAAGTTAATCTGTCGGTAAAGAGGGAGGAAAGGGTTTCATCTAAATGAAAGGAAAAATGCAAATGAAACTGGTGGAAATAAATTTTGAAGAGGGGTAAAGTTAATAAAGAAAGTAAATGTGTGGCCGTTACGTTAACAATTAACTAGCGGTAATTAGATATTTGAGATTTGGGGGACATTACAGTCGCCAGTCCTAAGGACAATTACTATAGTAACTGAAAAAGAAAGGTTATTACACATATAATTAGCACTAGAAGCGTGGCAACTGAAGGTTGACACGTGTAGTGTGAAAACTGAAAGTTTGTCAGAAGTAATAAATTTCGCTACACTCTGACTTAATTTAGCAAAAGAATTAATAAAACCGGAAAATCGAAAGTTAATTTAGTTACTGAAGTTAATAGTGAGCTTTCTTTCTGAAGCACATCGAAATTCAGTAAAATACAGTTAGTTTTGGACTACCTCAACAATCATTTCAAAAGCTACTTGAATCTATGCAATTTAGAAATAAGAGATTTAACTTTGAACTTGAATTAAATGATTCTGAACAATGAACAATAGTAAAATTTAGTACGTACCAAGCTGAGCTGCAGTCACAGGTAAGCTAAAATACGGTAACAAAACTCGCACTCTTAATTTGTGCTTGTGTAATCTAAATATTGTAGCCAGCTATGAATACCTTAACTGAACTTTGAAATTAAAGCAGTGAAATCGAATGATGCTGGCGTTTGAATTTCAACGACACTCGAGTTCATTCCAGAAAAGGAAGGGACCCTGCTTGGTAATGCAATTGGGACAATGAGCAACAAACGTTCATGCTAAGTTGCTGTAATTTTGTGATGCAACAATTTTAAAAGTTTGAAAAGCTGAGGTCTGCCATACAGTTCTAAAACTTTACGTGCTTCCAGTCTTACTTGTTGGTTGATTGAAGGTTTGAAGCCGTCGATCGAGGAGGTGGCGACAGTCACTCATTGTCGGCCGTCGCTGTTGCAGAAGCTGGATGTTGGCGCGCCTTCTTCTCGACACGGTCAGAAGACGAAACGGGCTCTTGATGTGCACCAGCTAATGCTTCCCGTCCGCGACACCATGTCAGAAACTATCATAGCAAGCCGAGCGCAATTACATGCTGCCAGAGCCCGAAAGCGCGGCAACTCGCGGGAGCTTCACACAACACACCTGCTACATTGCACCACCCCAGCCAGACACTGCTCTGCCCGCGCTCCACGCGGCAGAGTTAACACTACCAAAGATCCTAAACACTTCGGTTCTCCACACGACCTATCGATGTATTCGTTCGATAGCATAGTTTTCCCTAGGCCAGACCCAGCGTAAAAATACAAATAATATTTACAAAACAAACCAATTATACATCGACATAAATGCATAAACATATACGAATAGTAAAACAATTACAATATACAAAGACACAGAAATGTTATATATTCAGGTAACAAAATAAGGAAAAAAATTTGCAGTGCAATAGATGGAAATAGGAGGATATGCATTTCCGGCGTTACAATACCATGAAGGGTACAGGGTGCACCCATCTGCAGGCACCATGTCGGCACCAATGATGTGTGTCGCTATGGATTGGAGGAAATCCTCTCTGGCTTGCGGCAGCTATCTGATTTGGTGAAGACTGCCAGTCTCGCTAGCAGGATGAAAGCAGAGCTCACCATCTGCAGCATCGTCGACAGGGCTGACTGCGGACCTTTGGTACAGAGCCGAGTGGAGGGTCTGAATCAGAGGCTGAGACGGTTTTGAGACCGTGTGGGCTGTAGATTCCTTGACTTGCGCCATAGGGTGGTGGGGTTTCGGGTTCCGCTGGATAGGTCAGGAGTCCACTACACGCAGCAGGTGGCTACACTGGTAGCTGGGGTTGTGTGGCGTGGACTGAGCGGTTTTTCAGGTTAGATGGCCTTGGGCAAGTACAGAAAGGGCAACAGCCTCAAAGGGTGCGGGGCAAAGTTAGGACATGCAGGGACCAAGCAGCAGTCGGTATTGTAATTGTAAACTGTCGAAGCTGCATTCGTAAAGTACCGGAACTTCAAGTGCTGATAGAAAGCACTGAAGCTGAAAACGTTATAGGTACGGAAAGCTGGCTGAAGCCAGAGATACATTCAGCCGAAATTTTTACAAAGGCACAGACGGTGTTTAGAAAGGATAGATTGCATGCAACCAGTGGTGGCGTGTTTGTCGCTGTTAGTAGTAGTTTATCCCGTAGTGAAGTAGAAGTGGATAGTTCCTGTGAATTATTACGGATGGAGGTTACACTCAATAACCGAGCTAGGTTAATAATTGGCTCCTTTTACCGACCTCCCGACTCAGCAGCATTAGTGGCAGAACAACTCAGAGAAAATCTGGAATACATGTCACATAAATTTTCTCAGCGAGTTATAGTCTTAGGTGGAGATTTCAATTTACCAGATATAGACTGGCACACCCACATGTTTTGGACCGGTGGTAGGGACAGAGCATCGAGCGACATTATACTGAGTGCACTATCCGAAAATTACCTCGGGCAATTAAACAGAGAACCGACTCGTGGAGATAACATCTTGGACCTACTGATAACAAACAGACCCGAACTTTTCGACTCTGTAAGCGCAGGCCACGGAATCAGTGATCATAAGGCCGTTGCAGCGTCCCTGAATATGGAAGTAAATAGGAATATAAAAAAAAGGGAGGAAGGTTTATCTGTTTAGCATGAGTAATAGAAGGCAGATTTCAGACTACCAAACAGATCAAAACGAAAATTTCTGTTCCGACACTGACAATGTTGAGTGTTTCTGGAAAAAGTTCAAGGCAATCGTAAAATGCGTTTTAGACAGGTACGTGCCGAGTAAATCTGTGAGCGACGGGAAAAACCCACCGTGGTTCAACAACAAAGTTAGGAAACTACTGCGAAACCAAAGAGAGCATCACTGCAAGTTTAAACGCAGCCAAAACCTCTCAGACAAACAGAAGCTAAACGATGCCAAAGTTAGCGTAAGGAGGGCTATGCGTGAAGCGTTCAGTGAATTCGAAAGTAAAATTCCATGTACCGACTTGACAGCAAATCCTAGGAAGTTCTGGTGTTACGTTAAATCAGTAAGTGGCTCGAAACTGCGTATCCAGACACTCCTGGATGATGATGGAATTGAAACAGAGGATGACACGCATAAAGCTGAAATACTAAACACCTTTTTCCAAAGCTGTTTCACAGAGGAAGACCGCACTGCAGTTCCTTCTCTAAATCCTCGCACAAACGTAAAAATGGCTGACATCGAAATAAGTGTCCAAGGAATAGAAAAGCAACTGGAATCACTCAACAGAGGGAAGTCCACTGGACCTGACGGGATACCAATTCGATTCTACACAGAGTACGCGAAAGAACTTGCCGCCTTTCTAACAGCCATGTACCGCAAGTCTCTAGAGGAACGGAAGGTTCCAAATGATTGGAAAAGAGCACAGGTAGTCCCAGTCTTCAAGAAGGTCGTCGAGCAGATGCGCAAAATTATAGACCTTTATCTCTGACATCAATCTATTGTAGAATTTTAGAACATGTTTTTTGCTCAAGTGTCATGTCGTTTCTGGAAACCCAGAATCTACTCTGTAGGAAGCAACATGGATTCCGGAAACAGTGATTGTGTGAGACTCAACTCGCTTTATTTGTTCACGAGACCCAGAAAATATTAGATACAGGTAGATGCTATTTTCCTTGACTTCCGGAAGGCGTTCGATACAGTTCAGCACTGTCGCCTGATAAACAAAGTAAGAGCCTACGGAATATCAGACCAGCTGTGTGGCTGGATTGAAGATTTTTTAGCAAACAGAACACAGCATATTGCTCTCAATGGAGAGACGTCTACAGACGTTAAAGTAACCTCTGGCGTGCCACAGGGGAGTGTTATGGGACCATTGCTTTTCACAATATATATAAATGACCTAGTAGATAGTGTCGGAAGTTCCATGCGGCTTTTGCGAATGATGCTGTAGTATACAGAGAAGTTGCAGCATTAGAAAATTGTAGTGAAATGCAGGAAGATCTGCAGCGGATAGGCACTTGGTGCAGGGAGTGGCAACTGACCCTTAACATAGACAAATGTAATGTATTGCGAATACATAGAAAGAAGGATCCTTTATTGTATGATTTTATGATAGCGGAACAAACACTGGTAGTAGTTACTTCTGTAAAATATCTGGCAGTATGCGTGCGGAACGATGTGAAGTAGAATGAACATATAAAATTAATTGTTGGTAAGGCGGGTACCAGGTTGAGATTCATTGGGAGAGTCCTTAGAAAATGTAGTCCATCAACAAAAGAGGTGGCTCACAAAACACTCGTTCGACCTATACTTGAGTATTGCTCATCACTGTGGGATCCGTACCAGATCAGGTTGACGGAGGAGATAGAGAAGATCCAAAGAAGAGTGGCGCGTTTTGTCAGAGGGTTATTTGGTAAGCGTGATAGCGTTACAGAGATGTTTAGCAAACTCAAGTGGCAGACTCTGCAAGAGAGGCGCTCTGCATCGCGGTGTAGCTTGCTCGCCAGGTTTCGACAGGGTGCGTATCTGTATGAGGTATCGAATATATTGCTTCCTCCTGTTTATATCTCCCGAGGAGATCACGAATGTAAAATTAGAGAGATTCGAGCGCACATGGAGGCTTTCCAGCAGTCGTTCTTCCCGCGAACCATACATACTGGAACAGGAAAGGGAGGTAATGACAGTGGCACGTAAAGTGCCCTCCGCCACACACTGTTGGGTGGCTTGCGGAGTATAAATGTAGATGTAGATGTAGATATATTTGATGTCTTTATCTGTGGTAACATCAAATAAACTACTTGTTTTTCTTTAATGGCTTCTTTAATTTGTGTGTTGCAAATTCTGAGTCGTCTTTTTCCACCTGATTTATTCCCTTGAATAAGTGCTTCTTCTGAGGCTGTTTCGATGATGTAGGAACTAATATTATTCCATTCTGTATCAATGGCTTTACTGACCTGTAGTGATACAAACTTTTCTTGGAGTCAATACTGATAGAGTGCCCTAATACTATATTCTGGCAGAAGATGTACTATGAACAACTTATGTTGTGGTTTCTTTTGGAGTCTCTTTGTTTTCTTCCATTTTGATAGTAATTTTATCCTACTGCCTAAAAGGAAGTGGTCACTGCCTATGTCGCTTCCTCTATAAACATGTGTATGTCGTGTAACATTCTTCCTTTTATCATTAATTAGTATATAAACAATCACAAACCTTAATCCTCATGCACTCCATGTAAACTTGTAAATGGTTTTCTTTCTGTAGAAAGTGTTAGTAATTTTAAGATGATTAAAAGAAACAAACTTGTGTCATTCCTTTCCTTTATTATTAAGAGTCTTCTCTCCAAGTAGTCCTACTGCTCCTGATATAAGTGGGTTCCCAGCTCTTGCACTGACTTCACCAGTGATGGCAATATGGTCTGTTTTGTTAATTTTGTTCACTGCTTTCTGAAGATCACCATAAGAAGTGTCAGCATCATCATTCTTTCCCTCCTCTGGGTCAGATATACCCAAAACTGCTAACGACCTCTTGCAATTTGACTGGCATTATTCCGTCATTTATGAAGCTGTGTAGCTGTATTCACGAAATCGTTACTCTTCATTTATTATTGATGAAAGTTGCTCCTCCAGCACTAGCTGGGTTTCTTTATGGGACGCCACTGCAAGCCATCCAGAGGTCTATCAAGTGTTTTGTTTCTTTTGATTTTTTCTTAGCTTCTGTTACTATTGCAATGTCTAACTTCATCTCTTCGAGTACCTTTTAATACATCTATCACGTTGTGAGACAAGATGGTTAATGCCCTCACGGAAAAATGTTTGTGGTTGCCTTCAGAACCATGATTGCATCCAGGCGTCCACGTCTTCGTCTGAAGCAAACCTACATCCACAAATGTCTTTCTTTAGGGATCCAGAAGTGTGGAAATCGCATCAGCAGACATTGGAACTGTTTGGTGGATGTGTAAGGGGTTCTCTGTGAAACTTTTGCAATGTAGCCGGGACATGGTTGGCAATATGCATGCCTGCATGTTTCCGAGGTTGTTTTATGATGCAAATGTTTTGCTGGGATGCCCTTACACATCTTCCATACAGTTCAAAATTCTCTCCATGCGATTTTCACACTTTCGTGGCCCTGAAGAAAGACATCACCCCAAATCTTGCAAAGGGTGTCCCAAATACTCTACGGAAGTTTTACTGGGAAGCTCTTACACATCCTCCATACATCCATGATCTCTCCACATTTGATTTCCATTTTTTGGACCCTGACGAAAAACATTCATTGTCGTCGATTTGCTTCAGATGAAGAGTTGTGTGTCTGGGCACAATCATGTTCCCATAGGCCACAAACAGTTTTTCATGAAGGAACTGACAGACTTGTCTGACAGTAGGATAAATGCATTGCTAGATATGGTGATTACTTTTGAAATATTAAAGAGTTTACTTTATTATTACATCTGTCTCGCTTTCGTTTGACTGTCCCTTATACTATCAAGTTTAGCTAATGAACATTTCATTATTTTACTACTGATTCATCATAAATTCATAAACATATTTATTTGTAAGAGAGATGATAACATTGAAAATTTTTAGAAGATGCAGAATGAAGGCGAATTTTATCAAACATGTTTTGGCAGGTTTTTCTTAGAAACTGTAAGGAAGTGTTCAAACCAAAACTATCAACAAAAAAACCATCAAAAGTTTCTGCAATTTGTGGGCTGTCTTTGATTGGCACATTTTCAACCTTTAAAGAAGTTTTATCACTTCCTTTATTCATTTGTACAGTCTAATGTTTTCTATGATCGAAATAGTTTTTATTTCGTTGCTGGAGGAGCTTATCTTTTTTAAAGTACTTACATTTTGATGCTTGAGTGACTGAGCTTATAGTTTAACAGTGCAGTTTGTAATGTGATTTAAGCCCATAATCATCCATGTCCCTTGATTCCAACTACAGCCATCTCTTACGTTTGTTTGATGTTCTGATCCTATATGTAATCTGCAGTTTAGGTGCAGTCTGCTTACACCTAGTCATTTCCTAGGGAAACAGTTTTCCAAGTAGCCTATCACTATGTTACAGACTACACTATGTTTTTCATTTATACCATTCTTATTGTGCACCTCTTTTCAGTCTGTATTTCACAAATTTTTCTTGAAATAATTAATTCCTTTTTCACTAATTATCCCTATAGTTTCCTAATATTTTTATTTGTGTTATGCACTCTGATATTCACCATATGTATTTGGTCACTGTGACGTGAGAAGCCATTGACTATGGGAATTACTCACACTATGACCTTGCTGTATCTTGAAAAATATTGGTTCCCATGTCTTTTGTTGCAAACTATCAGTGGCAAATCTGTTCACAGGCTTTTGAGGCGTTGTATGCCATCCAGTTTAACAGTACACGGGAGGCTTTTAGAAGCAGCCTCTTGTTTCCACACAGCAGCCAGGAGTGTGGCAGGCAGTCACATGTATTGTAAGAGTGTGGGATTGATTATTGCCTCAGCTATGAAACTGTGTTATTCCATGTGGTGTTCAGTCCTGGTCAAACAAAACTTGTTTTAGTAGTTATAATATGTCAGTGCATGTGATTAATTGATCATATTATTGCTTGCACAGAGGAAACACTTATGTCTTTATTGTGTGCATTAAATGGCAAACCATCTTCAAGCTGTACTTATCAAACAAAGTGCACTTACAAAGATTAGCGATTCGTGGTGCATTTAGACATTAAAATATGTGATGGGAAACAAAGCAGAAAACTTCAATTTTATTGGTATAAAATGTCCTTGGCTTACAGGTTTTTCTGTAAAAAATGAATTTTATTGTGACATATTTTATTTGGTGGGTCTGTAACTGGAAAAAGAAGGGACATCACCTTTTTTTTCAAGTATGTGTGAAAAAAATTGACAGAAACGCTGAGGACACCAGAACTCGAAGAGGCACCTTCAGGTTCAAGAGAGTTTTCTGTTGTTGAGTCATGAACGTATAGAACATTCAGTTTCTGAAGGAGCCAAACTACTAGCCATAAAACACAGTACAATTGTGAATCAAAACAGATTCATAATTGCTAGAATTATTAATGTTGTTTGTTTCTGGGGTCAGCAACAGCTTGCATTCAGATGATGCTTTATAGGTGAAAGTTCTGACAACAGAGGGAACAGCTTTGAATTATTGGAACTTTTGTCAGTATAGGTACAATTTATTTGTGATCACTTGAAGAGCACTTCCAGGTTCAAAGGAACATCAAGCACTACTATAAAATGAATTAACTGAGTCAGTTATCAATGCCATTAACGATTGCATTTAAGAAGAGTTACAGTCAAGAGAGTTTGTTGCAGTGCAAGTAGATGACGCCCTGGATGTTTCTTGTAAGTCACAAATGATTATTAATTTCAGTTATGTATGCAAGATGGTACCATAGAAAGATTTATTAATTTTCACAATGTTTCTAGTGACAAAACTGCTCAGATTAGATCAGAAATTTTACTCAATGCACTTGATGTTCCTGACAAAATAGTGAGCCAGACATGTGCTGGAGCCACAGTAATGGCAGGTAAACATGGAGGTGTCCAAAATGTTTGAACATATCTGTCTGTGAGCTATATTTTTGCACTGTTATGCTCATAAAATTGATCTAGCGCTTTTACATTTTTCTAAAACTATCAAAGCAGTTAGGCTTTTCCTTTAAATCTTGTAGCAGTCCTTCATATTTTGGCAAGAGCTTAAAGAGAACGTAACTCTTAGGAAATAGAGGATTCAGATTGAATCAGTTGTGTACTACATGTTGGAATTTCAATGGATGAGCTGTAAGACAATATATCTTAAATACCATGAACTGAAAGACATTTTCCAAAATATCAAACAGATAATGATGTCTGATACATTGAGTCACTCAACAGCATTTCTGGCTGGCTTAGTATTCTTAATAAAACTCAGATCGTTTTCCTGCTTTATCTTTACAAATAAATATTTGTGTATGATGCTGACCATCTCCACGCACTTCTTCAACACAAAATGCATGTGACACTAGTCTGTGTAATGCTGAAATCAAGAAGACTATCAGTTTGTTAAGGGATGTGGGATCAGAAATTTCACAGTGAAGTAAGTGTTAGTCAGCATGACTTCCACTCCCTTAAGATGCTATCTTACGAGATCTTAGATAATATGATAGCGCAAATGAAAATGCATTTCCAGGGTCACAGCACAGAGTTATAGAGTTGATTGATAAGAATCAATTTCAAAATCATAAATGAAATATCCCAACAGTGGCAGTGAATGGCCTTTTCACTACCTGTTATTTAACAAGGAACTACTGGGAAATGAGTTAGGTAACATTTACATCGCTGAACTTAAATATTTGCCATCTACAGATGTTCTTAATGTTGATAAAAAGGCAACAAAGCTTATCAAATTGATTCTTACATTCCCTGTCACAACAGCTTCTTCTGAAAGAAGTATGACCGCCCTTAAGAGATTCAAAAATTGTTTTGAGTATTCAGTGGCAAACAACAGGTCAAATTCTCTATACACAGTATTGCCACAATAAAAAATCTCTATAAAAATGTACAAGTGATGAGAAATTTAAAGAATGTGATTGAGAACTTTGCTACCAAGAAGAATCGATGCATCGATCTTCTGTCCAAAAAAGTTAAGCTTACTCACTATTAGAGGGGCCTAGATTATATGAAATGGCAAGACACCCAAGCCCTAGAACAGGTACGCTGTAAAAACACAAAACTGAAATTTCCATGTAATGCTACCCCAACCTGATTGGAAGTCAAGAAAATTAATAATGCATCAAAATTATCTGATGGAGCCTTGAATATTTTAATTACGATTATTAACTTTCCATGAAAATGTACTTCTGCTGCTTACTTACTCACTCATATAGTGCATGTCATTTATGACGGCGGCCGAGTTTAGGTTCGTTCTGCGCATCTGACGTCACAAAACACAGTCAGCCAATGAACAGAGAACGACGTTGCCAGAGCTTGAATGCAGTGCAGAGCACAGATGAGTGGCTTCAGTTTTAGAAACGTTCAGTCGTAAATAAAGTAATTGAACAAAAGCAGTGTCCTGATAGTAGACTTTCTTTTACAGAAAGTTTGGAAAAAGCATTTTTTATACCAATTGCTTCATATTCTATTAATTAATTAAACCAAACAAGCAATAAGCCTCCTAATTCAGGCGATAGCAGGGAAAGGTGTTTGTATCATTCTCACGAACCGCTTTTTTGCAATAAAGAACAACAGTAACTGTTTATTTCCTATTGTACTTCGACGAAACGTGAATAATTCATAGTCATACCAACAGTGTTTGTCGGTATTTTGCCCGATAATTTTAGACTCCTCCCGAAATTTGTTTCGAACGATGAGCTGTGTTAGTGTAATGGTTAAGGTGTTTGAGTGCTAAGGTCGGTATTACACTATCAAATTTCTTTGTCAAATATCTTTGACAAAAATCTTTGTCAAAGATGTTTGATGGTGTAATAGAGAACTTTGTCAAATGTCGTCCAATATTTGATCAAATCTAGGACCTCGCTGTAGATTTGATAAAACAGTCGCTTGTCTTCTGTTCACTGCAATGTGACATGTTACCACATGGAGCGCTAGCATCGCTACAGCGCTCTGTCGTCTGTAGTGCATTTATAATGATTGCCGGTAAATACAATTGGTGTGTGCCGACAACTACAAAATTAACAGAGATGTATGAAGCTGATGAGGCGCTTTACAACGTGAGGCACCCTGAATACAAAAATAGATTAAGAAGATTGGAGACCTGACCCGACCTATCCTAACCTAGCCTAACCCTCTCCTGTAGCAAGTGGTCGGAGTGTTACAGTAAGCCTGTCCTCTGCAGATGTAGCAGTTCTTAAGTGAATATTGTGTATTTTGATATGAGGATACACTTCACTGAGCATATATAGAAATGTATGCTCATCCATTCTTAAGTAATTGATGTATGACTTAACGTCCTCCACTATAAGCTCATGTAACAAGTTTTGTTGAATGCTTTTACCATGTCATCATAAAACCCATGGCTTCAACCAGGTGTTTTTCCACATTTTCCCCGATTCTCTTCCGCATGTGCACACAGTGCAATTGTGGTACATGTAACTGCTGCGGTTAATAAAAGTTGTTGTTGTCAGCGATCTTTAAATTTGACGAAAAATATGATGACAGTGTAATACCCCTTCTAGTGCTACATCAAAGATCTTTGTCAAATATATTTGACGGAATATATGATCACATCTTCGATCAAATCTTTGACAAAGAAATTTGATAGTGTAATACCGGCCTAAGCAGAAGTTTCTGAGTTCAAAACTTGTTCGGTACTTACTATTTTATTCATTTAAAAACAATATCAAAGTGTCTTACTTCCTGAATTTTATTCGTTTGAATGTATTTTTTTTATATTTCTAGTTCTTTGTCTCTTCATTATAATCATAATAAGTTTTCGGTTTTTCTAATTTTGTCCTCCAATATTTCTTTTCACAGCAATTAAAAACAATGAAAAGACACACATACAATATCCATGTTACCTGTTTTGTTTGTATATCTTCTCTTCTGCAGTCACTGTTTTACTATTCATATTGAAATACATTCTTTGCGACAGTATTAAAAGTATTATTTAGAGCAGCATTTCGGCCCATACGTTGCCGAGCTACTTGATTGTATGACGCAGTTCTTTGCTTTGCTGCTTTGGCAACATCATCATATACAATGCTTTCGTCAACTGATCTATGTTTTGGCAAGTATTTGCTGTCCGTTGTGACAAACACAAATTTTTTGCACATTGCCCCTCACTGACAATATATTTTAGTTTCTATGTTTTATTACATCCACAATTCAGTTTTGTGTACGTCGCCAATTTTGTTTTAATCAGCACTTATTAGAAAAAAGCGAAATGACTCTGGTATAAATAAAACTTTTATTACAGTCGCGAAAGACGGAATATTTCTCAGTATTGTATACGACACCTATCTGGTACTTTGATTAAATGAGATATTATGCAGTAAATTGTATATGAAATTTAGGTATATTGTCCACATTTCATTCCCAACATTGTGGCAACTAAAATCGACCATACAGAAAGTATACACCATGGACTTTTACCTCTGCAAACTCTTAAAATTTCGTGCAATGGCTTACTACATTTAATGCTGCACACTAACTGCGTTGAACATCGAAACAAAATTAAGTCATTTATGGGGGCAACGTATCAGTAAAGAAGATGTGTAAAAATCAAATTCTTGGGCCAAATAGTTTTTGTGAAATCGAATGATAAGTGTGTTAAAGCAGTCGGAACACAATGTGTCAGCACAGGCGAGCAGTGCAGTGATGACAAAATCGCGTACAGCGCGGAATGTGGGGAGCACGTCTCTGTAGCAGAGAAAGGGTTAATGCTGTCGTGGTAGCTTAACTTCATAAACTGCGCGCTCCCCCCTAAACGTAAGTTTGCGAACTGCTTTGCGCTGCTTCTCTTGGCGCGTGCGTCGTTTGCAACTGGCAATCCAGCAATCTCCCGCTTGTGTGTGGGCATGCCCGAGCCGCCAAGTTAAAAGAATTCAACTGTAGTGGTCCATCCTTGGCCTCAGTTCAGCCTTCCATACTCTTCTTGCAGCTTCCAGACCGAATGTCTGCATGTCTCCCGTGGTATTACACTTCCATCTCGTTCTCGGCTGTCTTAATGGTCTCTTTCCTTCTACTTGTCCATCCATTACTGCCTTTGTTACTGTATTCACCCCTCTCCTCCTTACATGTCCATACCACCTGCGTCTTTTAGTTTCCACACTCTCTACAATGTCAGGTAATGTGTATAATTGTCTCTTTGATCTCTGTTTTTCCTTATTCTCCACTGTTCATTTTCTTTCACTGGTCCATATATTTTTCTCAGAACTTTATTTTCAAAAGTGATGAGCTTTTCTCTGGTTTTTTTTTTGCTCACTTGTGTAGCACACTATTGGTTTCACAATGGTCTGTGGTCTGATATATCAGACCATCTACTTCTGCAGCACAAAATTTAAAATGTTCATCACTGCGAAATCTGTGGGCATTGATGTTTTTTACATTTGTATCCCTTCCTAGTGTAAATAGCAACTCCTTATTTCTCCATAATTGATTTGCAGTAACTGGTTTGCTAATTTATATCCAACTATTTTCAGCATTCCTGCATCTATGATCTCTGGTCAAACGATGTTCAGAAACACATATTGCATCTACATGATATCCGAGTCACAGTTAATCTAAAAAACTTGGAAATTCATTGATCTCATTTTTGCCCTGAAATGCTGTCCACTCCTTTACCCCCTTTAAGGTTGTTGGCAGAACAAGGAACTCCTTATTCTGGAAGTCTTCTGCCACTATTAATGGTGATTTTTATTGAGAATTAGCGATAGCTGGGATGGAACCTAGTTGATTATTAGTCTAAGACACCGCCCCCTCTCTTAACTTTGTTCCATTTTTAAATTTTTAAAATTTTGCAGTCCTAGTGTTAATCAGCTTATTTCTCATCCTGTTCCAAATGGTAATGATCTACTTGCATTATAATGTATTGGCTACAGTTCCTACATAAAATTGTCTTAAATAGAAATTAGTGTTGGGAATAGATTAATTCTGTGTATCTTTTTCATAAATGGATAGGTTTCCAAGACTAAAATCTAACCACATTGCCCTTATGTTAGTGGACAGAAACCTGGAGTGAGTGTTGCTCCAAATTCAGTTCCAGTCTGCTTACAGGTATTTGGCAAGCAAAGGGATGGCTTGGGACACCTTGCTAGAAAAATTAATACGCATAGACTGTTAGCTGTTTCAGGATGTTTGGATCAATAAAGTTTTTGGCAGAAACCACTCTGCATCGACGTTTACTGGTGACCTAGCATCTATAGAGTGATATGTATTGAACCACCTTTCTGTTATACTACCTTTTTTGTTACCAATAAATCGGTGAGTTTGTTTAAGATATGTGGCCATACAATGTTTATATGGCCTTTGAAAGCCAAGTCCTCCACTTGGGCAGGGAGTGGTGATGGTAAGAAAGGGTAATTTGATAAGATTTAAGCTCCATGCACACCACACTGTTGGTGCCAGAACCTGTCCCTCATAACTGACGCATAGATAAGATGGCTGCAATCTGACAGAATTTTGCATTTTACATAATAAGATCTTTGCAGTGTGTTCAAGGGTTGGAGATGGTGTTCCATTAATGCAGCGTTAAGTAGTTGTACATTCCATTTCCAATTTCATTCTGTTATAGCTTGTAACTGAGATTTAATGACCGTACACAGCTAGCACCTACAGTCTACCAGATTCAGCCAGTCATCAAACGGGGGTTGAACAGTTGGACTGAGGGTCAGAAATGCGGAGTTATTTTTGTTTAGTAGCAAATTGGTAATTTTCTGATATTTGTCTATAATTTTTTCTGCTACTTTTTCATCATCTAGGGTGCTCAATATAATGCTGAGGTAGTCAGCATAATCGTGCATGGCAGTTTTTGCCTCAAAGAATCTACCTCCTGAGAGTCAACTTGCAGACTCCACAGTAGCTGTAGCCGTAGCACACAGTCAGGCCAACAGAGGGCAGCCCTGTCTCAGTCCCTGCTGGAGTTGTCTATCAGCTGTGAAGGTGTCATTTCGATTTTAATAGTAGTACTGTGCCCTGCACCAGGGGCTCTCAAACTTATTCTATGTTGTCCCCTTCTGAAACATAAATTATTTTGAGCCTTATTTTTCTTTCCTTCTTCAGCATTTCTCATACTTAGCACAAAAACAGCCCACAATATCTGTTTACTTCTGACTAGTTACTGTAACCATCAGTAATAATAATAATAATAATAATAATAATAATAATAATAATAATAACAAAAATACTGAAAACAGAATTGACAGCAAGAAACGAAACAAAAGCTATAAATACTTATGCTATACCAGTATTGACCTACTCATTTGGAGTAGTGAAATGGAGTGACACAGACCTAGAAGCACTCAATACACTTACACGATCACAATGCCACAAATATAGAATACATCACATACATTCAGCAACAGAAAGATTCACATTAAGCAGAAAGGAAGGTGGAAGGGGATTTATAGATATAAAAAACCTACATTATGGACAGGTAGACAATTTAAGAAAATTCTTTCTAGAACGAGCAGAAACTAGCAAAATACACAAAGCAATCACTCATATAAATACATCAGCTACACCATTGCAATTTCATAACCACTTCTACAACCCTTTAGATCACATAACATCAACAGATACAAAGAAAGTAAATTGGAAAAAGAAAACACTACACGGCAAGCACCCGTATCATCTAACACAGCCACACATAGATCAAGACGCATCCAACACATGGCTAAGAAACGGCAATATATACAGTGAGACGGAAGGATTCATGATCGCAATACAGGATCAAACAATAAACACCAGATATTACAGCAAGCATATTATTAAAGATCCCAATACCACAACAGATAAATGCAGACTTTGCAAACAACAAATAGAAACAGTAGATCACATAACAAGCGGATGTACAATACTAGCAAATACAGAATACCCCAGAAGACATGACAATGTAGCAAAAATAATACATCAACAACTTGCCATAAAACATAAACTAATAAAACAACACGTTCCCACATACAAGTATGCACCACAAAATGTACTGGAGAATGATGAATACAAATTATACTGGAACAGAACGATTATAACAGATAAAACAACAACACATAACAAACCTGACATCATACTCACCAATAAAAAGAAGAAATTAACACAACTAATTGAAATATCCATACCCAACACAACAAATATACAGAAGAAAACAGGAGAAAAAATTGAAAAATACATCCAACTGGCTGAGGAAGTCAAGGACATGTGGCATCAGGATAAAGTCGACATTATCCCAATTATACTATCAACTACAGGAGTCATACCTCACAATATTCACCAGTACATCAATGCAATACAGCTACATCCAAACATATATATACAACTACAAAAATCTGTAATTATTGATACATGTTCAATTACCCGAAAGTTCCTAAATGCAATATAACATATACCATACAGTTACAAGGAAGTCACGCTTGACCGAGGTCCGCGTCACGTTCCATTTTTAACCAGACTTAAGTCTGAGAAAAAAAAGTCAAAAAGATAATAATAATAAGAATTGCTCTGAACCCACTATCCAACATGCTAAATAATACAAATTATGGATACAATATTACTGGAACATACCCACACAAAATCACACATTTGCTATACATGGATGATCTAAAACTACTGGCAGCAACAAATCAACAACTCAACCAATTACTAAAGATAACAAAAGTATTCAGCAATGATATAAATATGGCTTTTGGAACAGACAAATGTAAGAAAAATAGTATAGTCAAGGGAAAACACACTAAACAAGAAGATTACATATTGGATAACCACAGCGACTGCATAGAAGCGATGGAAAAAACAGATGCCTATAAATATCTAGGATACAGACAAAAAATAGGAATAGATAATACAAATATTAAAGAAGAACTAAAAGAAAAATATAGACAAAGACTAACAAAAATACTGAAAACAGAATTGACAGCAAGAAACGAAACAAAAGCTATAAATACTTATGCTATACCAGTATTGACCTACTCATTTGGAGTAGTGAAATGGAGTGACACAGACCTAGAAGCACTCAATACACTTACACGATCACAATGCCACAAATATAGAATACATCACATACATTCAGCAACAGAAAGATTCACATTAAGCAGAAAGGAAGGTGGAAGGGGATTTATAGATATAAAAAACCTACATTATGGACAGGTAGACAATTTAAGAAAATTCTTTCTAGAACGAGCAGAAACTAGCAAAATACACAAAGCAATCACTCATATAAATACGTCAGCTACACCATTGCAATTTCATAACCACTTCTACAACCCTTTAGATCACATAACATCAACAGATACAAAGAAAGTAAATTGGAAAAAGAAAACACTACATGGCAAGCACCCGTATCATCTAACACAGCCACACATAGATCAAGACGCATCCAACACATGGCTAAGAAAAGGCAATATATACAGTGAGACGGAAGGATTCATGATTGCAATACAGGATCAAACAATAAACACCAGATATTACAGCAAGCATATTATTAAAGATACCAACACCACAACAGATAAATGCAGACTTTGCAAACAACAAATAGAAACAGTAGATCACATCACAAGCGTATGTACAATACTAGCAAATACAGAATACCCCAGAAGACATGACAATGTAGCAAAAATAATACATCAACAACTTGCCATAAAACATAAACTAATAAAACAACACGTTCCCACATACAAGTATGCACCACAAAATGTACTGGAGAATGATGAATACAAATTATACTGGAACAGAACGATTATAAGAGATAAAACAACAACACATAACAAACCTGACATCATACTCACCAATAAAAAGAAGAAATTAACACAACTAATTGAAATATCCATACCCAACACAACAAATATACAGAAGAAAACAGGAGAAAAAATTGAAAAATACATCCAACTGGCTGAGGAAGTCAAGGACATGTGGCATCAGGATAAAGTCGACATTATCCCAATTATACTATCAACTACAGGAGTCATACCTCACAATATTCACCAGTACATCAATGCAATACAGCTACATCCAAACATATATATACAACTACAAAAATCTGTAATTATTGATACATGTTCAATTACCCGAAAGTTCCTAAATGCAATATAACATATACCATACAGTTACAAGGAAGTCACGCTTGACCGAGGTCCGTGTCACGTTCCGTTTTTAACCAGACTTAAGTCTGAGAAAAAAAAAGTCAAAAAGATAATAATAATAAGAATTGCTCTGAACCCACTATCCAACATGCTAAATAATACAAATTATGGATACAATATTACTGGAACATACCCACACAAAATCACACATTTGCTATACATGGATGATCTAAAACTACTGGCAGCAACAAATCAACAACTCAACCAATTACTAAAGATAACAGAAGTATTCAGCAATGATATAAATATGGCTTTTGGAACAGACAAATGTAAGAAAAATAGTATAGTCAAGGGAAAACACACTAAACAAGAAGATTACATATTGGATAACCACAGCGACTGCATAGAAGCGATGGAAAAAACAGATGCCTATAAATATCTAGGATACAGACAAAAAATAGGAATAGATAATACAAATATTAAAGAAGAACTAAAAGAAAAATATAGACAAAGACTAACAAAAATACTGAAAACAGAATTGACAGCAAGAAACGAAACAAAAGCTATAAATACTTATGCTATACCAGTATTGACCTACTCATTTGGAGTAGTGAAATGGAGTGACACAGACCTAGAAGCACTCAATACACTTACACGATCACAATGCCACAAATATAGAATACATCACATACATTCAGCAACAGAAAGATTCACATTAAGCAGAAAGGAAGGTGGAAGGGGATTTATAGATATAAAAAACCTACATTATGGACAGGTAGACAATTTAAGAAAATTCTTTCTAGAACGAGCAGAAACTAGCAAAATACACAAAGCAATCACTCATATAAATACATCAGCTACACCATTGCAATTTCATAACCACTTCTACAACCCTTTAGATCACATAACATCAACAGATACAAAGAAAGTAAATTGGAAAAAGAAAACACTACATGGCAAGCACCAGTATCATCTAACACAGCCACACATAGATCAAGACGCATCCAACACATGGCTAAGAAAAGGCAATATATACAGTGAGACGGAAGGATTCATGATTGCAATACAGGATCAAACAATAAACACCAGATATTACAGCAAGCATATTATTAAAGATCCCAATACCACAACAGATAAATGCAGACTTTGCAAACAACAAATAGAAACAGTAGATCACATCACAAGCGTATGTACAATACTAGCAAATACAGAATACCCCAGAAGACATGACAATGTAGCAAAAATAATACATCAACAACTTGCCATAAAACATAAACTAATAAAACAACACGTTCCCACATACAAGTACACACCACAAAATGTACTGGAGAATGATGAATACAAATTATACTGGAACAGAACGATTATAACAGATAAAACAACACCACATAACAAACCTGACATCATACTCACCAATAAAAAGAAGAAATTAACACAACGAATTGAAATATCCATACCCAACACAACAAATATACAAAAGAAAACAGGAGAAAAAATTGAAAAATACATCCAACTGGCTGAGGAAGTCAAGGACATGTGGCATCAGGATAAAGTTGACATTATACCAATTATACTATCAACTACAGGAGTCATACCTCACAATATCCACCAGTACATCAATGCAATACAGCTACATCCAAACATATATATACAACTACAAAAATCTGTAATTATTGATACATGTTCAATTATCCGAAAGTTCCTAAATGCAATATAACATACACCATACAGTTACAAGGAAGTCATGCTTGATCAAGGTCCGCGTCACGTTCCATTTTTAACCAGACTTAACAGTCTGAGAAAGTAAAGAAAAAGAAATAATAATAACAATTACAGAGTGTCCTTTGGACACATTAGAGTTTAACATTTTTAAAATAATTATCTTACATTTGTATTATTCCAATGTGGTGAAAGTTAACATTTCCAGATAGCTTATAAATAACCACAATGATGTGTGCAAGTACTGAAACTGAGCAAATGTATAAATTTCATTACAATTTTTTAAAAATTAGTTCAAAAATTAGTTAAACTGTTTCCTCTATATTGTTTTTAATACATTTAGAATGTTTTAATGGTTGAAAGATCATGCCATACAAATGCCAACAGAACAATAGTGAACATTTTAATGCCAATTTAAAAACTTTTGTATTTATTTATTTAGCATCCATTCCATCATACAGACAATATTGGGCCCATCATAAACAGAAACAGGTTAACAGTGCAGCACGAAACTGAGCTGCATACAAAAATAAATCAGTAAATTTACATTCTGTCAAATGATAAATCAGGTTAAATTAATCACTGCTGCCGATAGAATTCATACAAAATAAACTATAGATATTAGGCTAAAGTCCTATAAACTGCACCATAATAAATGCAAAATATAAAAGTTATCACAGCAATTAACACACAATTGTACTTCCTCTTTTGTGGTGATTAATTTCGTGGTCTATTACAGGAATGAGATTACATAACATTAACTGTAAATTCACATTCTGTTTGAAGATGTCGTGAGGTTTGAGCATCGGTAATAATAATATAGAGACTAAAGTGTTGGACTTTTGATGGAATATATAATACACAAACAAAACAAAGGCAGCTCAAAACTTTTAACAAAGCTATTGCACTTATTGTGATGGTTAGTTTTCGATTCTTTACCTTGATCTTCATAAAATTCATTCAGTGAATAAAATTATTTTTCAAGTAAGTATTTCTTAAACCCTAATCTAAATTTCATAGCATCTTTTAAATCTTTAATGTGTTGTGGGAGAGCATTCAGGCACTTCCCCTTTTATTTTGTTTAGGTGATTATCAAACAATTTCATTCGCCTTTGGTGTATCTAAATTTTCCCTAATTGGTATTAGTCTGATGAACTATTAGTGTAAGGGTAAACCACTGATTGAGATCACAGTACATGCATGACTTGGGTAGCAGTAGCAGAATTAAACTCAGCTATAGAGACAGATTTTCGGACGCTGGAGGTGACAATGGCATTAGGGGCAGATTTAGAACTTTCCTCAAGCAGCAGGCAAGTTCTCGGTACCTTCTCATTGCTAGTCTTCCCTTCGTAGTCACCGAATGCGGTCGTGGGCCCTGCAGAGCAGCGGTTTATGGGCCGCCATTTTGGCGGTCCGCCTGGTTCCGCTAGGAGCCGAAGCGAGAGGGTAGCATTCATTTCACGCTAGGTGAGGAGAGCCCTACGTCAACGTGACGTAGGCACGAGTCATCATGAGTTTCACAAGTTATCCTATCGACTGTTGTGTGGATTCAGTATACATCAACTGTTGTGTGCGTCTTGAATCTGCACTGTTCTTTGTTCTTAGTTGATTTACAAGATGAAGGCAAAATTAAATGGAACTAGATGGTTTAATATTTCCAGCAACATTCGAAATTACTTCCAACTTCAGTTTCTCAGTTTAACGTTTCTGCCCACATGAATTATGTACAATGCATTGGTTTTTATAAAAATACGAAAGACTTTAATTTCTCCCTATTTCACGTTTTTATCCACATGATTTATGCATGATTAATCGGACTAAAAATGCCTAGACACTTTCGTTATAGTTATGATTCCTTCATTCCGATATTTGTAATGTTCATGAAACACACAATAACATCCCACATTCTTTGGATTGCAGCTTAATAATTAATTATTTCATGTTTCTATCCACAGGATTTAGACACAATTCATCGGATTTTTTTTAATGGGGTAGCATTCATTTCAGGCTAGAAAAATAACAAGACACTTTTTTATGGTTATGATTCCTTCATTCAGATATTCATTATGTTCATGAAACACACAGTAACATCCCAAATTCTTAGGATAACAGCTTAATAATTAATTATTTCACGTTTCTATCCACATGATTTATGCACGATTCATCGGATTTTTTTAAAAAAATTGACTAAAAGCTTTTTTTTTTCTTTCGTTATGGTTCCTTCGTTCAGACATTCATTATATTCCTGAAACACATAATACCATCCCATATTGTTGGGATTACAGCTTAATAATTAATTCAGCTGGGATGAGCGTAACAGATAACTCCTGTCACTTCGTTTGTACACATGTATTTACATTTAGCTTTGACGTTATCGGTACAACCGCAAAGATCGATATACGCACTCATGTAGTCGATTTAGGTTATTTACGTCACGATGATGTAGTGTTACATCACTATGACGTAGGGTTCTCCTCACCTAGCGTGAGATGAATGCTACCCGAAGCGAGAGGGTGGGGACGCCATGGCTGAATGCGAAATGACACTTCGTTAGAAACTGGCGGCGCCGGGCAGCCAGGCGCTGGCCTAACCACTTTATTAGCTAGTGGACGTGGTGTGGGAGTCTGGTCTCCTTATACCATGTGTGGATCAAGGTAAAGCTGGCACCCGGCTATGTGTTTATGACAAGAACAGTGTACCTTGTGAGACGGAACAACGAATTTCTCCGGATGTTCTGTTTCTTAGATGCCGCCACGCCTCGCAAAAACGGCGCCTACTAAGTCGTTTTATGGACGAGACGGAGCTTGTTTTCACCGGATAGCATCCTTCATCTTGTGAAATGCGCCGGGGGTTTGTCTGCAGGAACTCCAGGCATTATGCAATGTTTCTTCGGAGAACAGAATGTGTACTGCACTGCAGTGATTGGTTGAGAAAGATCGAGTCTCCTTGCTAGAAAACATGATTGGCACGGTAACCATTGCTGATCCATGATAGGTTTATTCAAGAACCTCTGGGGGGGGGGGGGGGGGAACTGTATTTTCGGAAGGTTTTGAGCAACGGGAGAGGCGAGGACTTGCTTCTCGTCTGTCGTGGAGTACAGACTCTAAAGTTCTTCCGTTTCTATGGAGAGAGCAGTTAGTTGTAAAATCGTCTGGGCACCCAGGCGAAACTTTTATATTTTCGCAGACGTGAGACAATCACTAGCGGACTCTCCTGCAGTACAACGCACCACCGAACCTTGTAGCTTCGGAAGCGCCCGCACGCAGACGACAGTATTTCTTCTTTCACTGGCTATGTCGGTAACGGTGCGCAGCATCGGCAAATTCAGAAGCATATCAATCGTTTTCACAGCCATCTTTTTTATATGAGCCTTGTACTCACAGCTGTCACTCCCAGTATTTTGACGTGAGAGATCTATCAGTGGAACGATACAGCAGGGTGTGCTTGCTTAGATTGTCATCCTTCCACTCACAGTTGCCAGTCTCATCTACACGTAAATTCCAGTTAGGTTCCCCAAGTCTATTGCCAACCAACCTGAGTTCGTGTTAATGAAATGTTATACAGTTGAAATTTCTGTATTTGTTCTCTCTTGACCTTGATATCAATTAATAAATCTCGTTGTGATACCATAGATCCTTGTTATTACTTTTTCTGTGACACTAATTCTCATTCTCTACTACGTCATTTATTTTGTTGTGGGTTTGAAGGAATTAAATTAATTTTATGTCAAGTTAGTCAGCTCATTAGATGATGCACACAGGGGCCACTATATAAGATTTCGTTGTGCTATTGACAAACGTGGCACCTCTTAGGTGTAGTGATCACGACTTTTAGTCATTTGGCAGACGGAGAACTGCCACCACTATAGGCTAGCGTGCAATGTTTCTGAATTTGTGTGCTCTTTTGTATGTTCTACATGCAGATCATTCTTGTTCCTTGTGTTATAATTGTGACAGTCTACATTTGTGTGTAGATTGCTTAGGTTTGCTTAGGCTACAAGTACACACCTGAATATGTATAGTGATGGCAAAGCGAGAATTTCTAATTTCTGCAACAGTGACCTGCAGTGAGCTTCAAACTGATCGTCCAAAAATGAAATAAACAAGAATACAAACGCCTACAGTCCAAAATTAGGAATCTTTCTGACATTTGTGCATTATGTATGATGTGTACTTGAATTTGTAAAGAAAGCAGATCCATTTTATTTGGATCTTTGAAACAGCAACTCGCAGATCCTCTTCCAGTTTCAGCTGAGACCAATGTTTTGTCACTATTAATGCCATTGCCAAAAATGTTAACTCACATAAGTAAGTTAATGCAAAAATAAACTGGGGTATTAATTGCGAATCTGCACCCAAAATTTTTCAAGATTCTTAGATTTGAATTCATTTCAATCTGTTCCGTCACTGAGAGTTCAGTTGGCTACTCCTATTGTACTATTGACAAGTGGTCTTTTATGATCCTGATGAATGGACTGTGGATCCAGTCATACTCAGGTGACGATTATGGAAACTTATCCTCGAATTTTTCCGAGGGTTTTCGAGATGTATTAAACAAATTCAACTAATTTTAACTGTATTCCACCCATTTTCCTTCAGGAAATCATTCAGACATGAAAACATCTCACAGTTGCCCTTCTCCGTCCGGGCTTTCCAAAGCCCACATTTTCTTTCAATCGCAAGCACTTTCTTACTTGGAAAATGATATTATTATAAGGGGCAGCCAAATGAAAACGAGATAGATGGAAAAGATAAGGGTGTTGCTACTACCCTGCAGAAATTTCGCTGAGAAGCCCTTACAGACCCACATTTTTTGAGTCCTGAAGAAAGATTCGATTTGTTTCAGACGAAGGGGGGCGTGCCTGCATAAAATGATGCTCCTGTTGGCAGCTGCAAACGTGTTTCGATGAGGGCATTGACCCTCTTATCTCACAGTGAGGTAAATGTATTAACAGTTACGTTGATTACTTTTGAAATAATGAACAGTTGACTTTCTTCTTTTTCCATCTGTCTCATTTTTATTTGACTGCCCCTTAAATTTCGGTCTTGAAGTGATACGTTAATATCATTCAGTTTCTCAAAAACGTCTGCTAAGTAGCATAATGCAGTATTAGAAGCCATTTTTCTTCCAGAAACACAGGCGAGACATGTTCAATAGAAAAGGAAGAAGTTCATCCTGCAGCTCCACAATACGATCAAGAATTTTATCACCACACGACCAACGTACCTCTGTGTGCAATAGAAGCGAATCATTAGTAAAATCCATCTCACCGAAAAGAATGGAAAATATCCTAATGATTGAAGCTCGTGCTTTCGGAAAATTTATAGCACTGACTGGAGCGTTCAGCACTTACTTGCCTTACGGTTAGCTGCTTTAGTAAACGCTACCTTCGTGTGTATAATGCAGTGTGTGAATTTTATGGAAGAAGAAACAGAAAATACTTTTGCCTTAAACACCTTTTAGTTAAATACTGCCACCTCATCGGTACATATACGAACACAATTTGTGCATGACATATTGTTGTCAAATAAAAGGCAATTTGCTATCAAGAAAATATCTTTGCCTGTAGTCCTCCCTTCCAAAGCTTTAAAAGATAGTAAATCCTCGTGAATATCACTACCTGCAAAAGACTTCCATTATCAGTAGTCTCATCAAGTTGAAGTGCGAGTGTTACTCTAGCAGGAAGATGTGATAGTCATTGATTTTTTATGTCGGTGGCTATTGCAACAATTCGACGGGCCACAGTATCATGTGACAAGAAGACCACACGATAGTTTTTTATACTGTGTATGTGATACGGTATTTGAAGTTCACAACACAGTTATGAATCAACCAAAAGCGTTCGGTGCAACTCTTGAAAGTTCTAGAGTACATCGATGTTGAAGTTTTGTGAGAACCTTTTTATTCATTAAAACTGGGAAGCTCTTTGCTGGGCGACGTGGTTGTTTGATACAATGCTCGTTTGCCACGTCGATTTGATTCTCACCTGACGCAAGTTTTTAAGCAAAAGTACATGTTCTACGAGCATTTCTGTGAAGGGTAAAATGCTTAAAGATGAAAGAAAATATCAGGAGCGCTCGTGACTGAAAGTCGCTGTATTGCTGTTTCGAGTCTCCTTTGTGTAATTATTTCTTTCGTTATCTCTGTTCATTTCGAATACTTAATCATTTAAATATAAAATTCACCAAATGTTTGCTAATTAATTCGCATCTCATTGCGTTTCTTATGAAAAATCACGTTCTCTTATTTCCGATTATGTATCGCACACAATATTCCACTGCTCATTGCAAAGATAAAATTTTAATTACTGCCCTATAATAAAAATACTGCTAATAAAGACTGTTTAAAATATAAAACACCAAAAAAATAATTTTTCCCTATTTATTTATTTTACACTTCATCAATATACTTGTAAACATACACCTGCCTTCAGAAATTTGCATCAGCCAAGAACTGAACACAGGTAGCGCATATGGCAGGTTAGCATTCTACTAAACATCCACGTTGACCACCGACAAATCATTCTTCTGTTAAAACTAAGTCCTCAGAAAACTTCAAAGTCGATTTTCTCCAAAATTTTTGAGTTGCACCGAACTGCTTTGGATAATTGATATTTAAGATGTGAACATCTCATACAATAAATATAAACAGTTACAAAAATCCAGTGATCACCTTGTAGAGTGGTATCGACTTTAGACTCTCGTCAGACATTTCTCAGGGGATGATTTCTCACATTTTGATGGCTGTGGGAAGAAGTAAATTCTCGCCAGCAATGTGTGATTATTTGGATTTTTCAACTAAGTGGAAGTCCTCTAGGGATTCTATTAGGGCAATCTCAGAAATGTAACATTTCGTTTCAGTTGTTGCTCATGAGGGTTAAAAAATTCTGTGGAGTCACCTATATGGTCTAGATGTTTTGTCTGTTGGTGTCTGTTTAGTTTTATAGGCTTCAAGCTATGACTGGCTTCAATCTCCAAACACATTGCGGTTGGCCCACAGTATTCAAAAGAATGATGACAAGGCCTAAAGGAAGGTAACTAACTTGATACTTACACAATCTGGTTTTGCATTTAGAATTAAAATTGCTGATAGGAATAGATGAATATGCGAAAAAAGAATGCACAGTTTTAGACATAAAACCTGATCACTGGTCGCCGAAGACAGAGACTAAGCCCAAATCGTCCACTTAGGTGGCCAATAAAGCTGGCTGCTCCTCAGAATTCTGTCCAGCCATATGCGCGATTTGGCAACACTGTTGTATGTGGAAGCATCTGGAGGTCGCGCTGTTGCCTTCTCGAGCTTTCCCATTGATGTGGCAGATCGTGGTCTGTAATCCGTTCATCATAAGAATAAAATAATAAAAAGAAATAATAAACCTGATGTAAACAAACACAAACGTGGTGAGTGGTAAGAAGCTGTAGCACACGTACACTGGTGGGTTTAGGCTCTTGGTAGTAGGTCCTACTTACGTATTAGATATATCATTACTAAGTTACGTTAAATGAAATTTTAAGATATTCAAAAGTATTAACAGCAATCAACGTTTTTCTTAATCACACTTTAGCTACGTAGTTTTTATTTTAAAACTCGTACACAGTCACAGTCTCTGTACTGTTGTGCTCTGACTGTCATGCTGTTAATGTGCAGTCTGAAAATGGCTGAGGCTGCTTTATGTTCCGTAGAAAAAACACGCGCGTGGAACTCCGTTAAAAAGTGCCAAGGGATAGGCTGATCTTAATGTTTTTCATAAATTTACAGGTATAACCGGCTTCGAAAATTTCCCAGCGTAGTATATACTACAGTTTATGGATAAATTTGTATTGTTCGTGTAGTGTAGTCAGTAGCATAGTGGAAGGCGAACCTAGGTAGCTATTCATGCGAAAGTTCAAATTTACCCAATATAATTTTTTTCTCGTTCAATTTGAAATACCTGCATCTTGTAATTATGAAACTCATCATCATTTTTTATGAATAATGCTCGTCTTCTTGTTTCTAATAACATATTGGATGCGATATTCCTGTTCTCATTTTAAAATAAAAATTCTTAGTTATCAGTGTTTTGTGAAACACTGTTCATAAAAGTTGTTTAAATTTAGAAAACATAACAGTTCAATTTTTAAGGCAAAAATGAAAAACCAAATCCTCTTTAGTTGGACTGTGTCATTCGTCTTACACCACAGAGGTAGATATGTATCGTAGAAACATGAAAAATAATCCTTTTCACAGCATCGAGCACATCATGCAAAAGCTGCATTTTTACATTTACTACTGTACCATTACAATATGAACGCAGCACAACTGATCTAGAGCCAAGCTGCTGGATTTGGCCCGAGAAGTAACAAGACTGTTAAGCTGCCAGACGTACTGGAACTAACGCACATAGCTTTTTCACACGTCACTGCCGAACGCTGGCGGGATATAGAATGGCTCGTCATAAAAGAAGAAGAAAAAATGCTGCGCCTGGTTGACTTCGTGGATTCTGTTGTTGTTAGGGTCGTTATCAACGTAGCAGGTGACACTTCCAGAACTGAAACGTATTTCTCGGATTCGGATAAAGACGGAGCTAGGAGATTACCAGACGATTGGCTGTAAGTAATACCTTCAGTAGCGACTATGCTGTGAAATCCTTCAATACCGTCTTACGTCACACAGCTTGAGCAGAAAAATTACCCTGTAGTTAAGTCAGGAATTTTCATTATTCTTGTTTTTAATTACAATAGTACGCCAGCTAAAAACGATAACGTGTTGCGGTTTCCGTCTTGTTTTCTAAGGAGCGTATTGTGGGAGATTTGCAGTGAATTATTTCATTCTGCATAAAAATTAAATGACATTCGAAGCTTTATTGTTCCTCTGCTCGTCTCTTTTTACGCATGAACTGCAGCTGGCCACGACACTCCAGGCTAGCTGAACCAGCTGACCGTCCAGTACTATCCAAGTTAAATGCGCCGTTAAAACTGTTGTCCCGTGTTATCACTAAGTCGATGCGCGGGTAACGCCCAGCACAAAACGTACCCTTATTATCGTACCTGACAGTACTCGAGACAGCTTGGCTGCAGTCCCACGTGAAACGGAAATCCAATGAGGTTCCAACAAAAGCGGAAGAATACATAGTGCAATGTTTACATCATGTTTATTCTTATGATGAACGGATTATAGTGGTAAACATCGCACAATGTAGGGACAAAGTCACGAGATCGAATCCATTCTTCCCTCCGTTTTTAAACTGCATTTCGGCTGCCTGCTAAAATTATTAGTGTAATGGAACTTTAACGATAATTCGCTTCACTTTCTAACTCCCAAGTAACAGAAAAAACTTCCATAGACAACTCTACAGAATATCTCGTGGGTGTCTCATTATCAGGTTTACACTCCAAAGATTTCCTTGCTCTGCTGCAGCTACTGGCTGCCGGCTACTGGCCACACGCCTCCCATTGCCTCTTGTTAGGTGCCTCTGACCAGGTGACCATGACGAGACGCTATGAGTGTATTCATCAAGTGGCATTTTCTTTTTCGAAGCTATAGTATATAACTTGCAGCTACGTATGGGATTTTAATACTTGAAACTCGTGAAGATTGTTTAAGCTTTGTAAAACAGAGTTGGATGTGGGGAAAAGCCTATCATTTAGGACACATTGTTTGCTTTGGGTTTAATGGAAAGTTGAAAGCAGTGTTGGTAGTTCGAAACGTGTTGTATTGTGTGTGGGGTGAGAGCTTTCGGGCAAAACACGTCATAAAAGGATTTCCTTCTTTCAAGGATGTTCGTTCTGGCATGAACAATTTACAACATTCAGGAAGTTTCAATAACTGACATACATGATAAACAGCGATAATTTAACCATAGTGGGACATTTGCATTCAATAGGCAATTTCGGAAGTCGGGTTTAGGAGTATTGCACGCTCTAATTTAAAGATTGTATTTGCTTGAACGCCATGTGTTCGCCCATTGAGCATTCCTATTCAACATTGTTACTGGTGGTTAGTTTATGTTAACTTCTTACGAAGAAGAGGTCTAATAAAAGACATATACTCGACCGAAGGGCACTGCGAACATTATGTTTTTCATCTGATGGCTCAAAACTGATGTTGTTTGCTACGAATTCCTCCCCAGGGGTGTGTCCATCCCAGCTGGTATTTGTTGCCAGTAAATGAGACACTTTTGGTAGCAGCATAAGAAAAATGATGAAGAAAACTGCGTCACATGTTGCTACTACACAATAACACGCTCTGTGATTTCACAAACTGACTATCCAAGAGTTTGTTTGGGAAGTCATCAGCACACACTTCGTCTTTTGATCTTATTTCTTCCAATGCTACCTTTCGCGCTTCTTACCGAATAACGGTCAAGAAAATTACTTTACAGACGAAAGTGCAGTTCAAAACCGGTTTGACGACGCCTGTAATTCAAAACCAGTAGGTTTCCATAGGCATGGAATTGATAAACTACTTGAGCATTGTCAGATTGGTTTTGGCAATATGAAAAAATACGGTGTTTGTGCTTAAACATCTCTCTAATGTTTATTGCTGTGTTTAACAAACTAATGGGAAACAATTAAAATATGCACTGTACTAATACAAATGAAATAAAACTTACCATGGTAACCTTATGACGAAATTGTATGTTCATAAAACATAAAGTATCTGTAACACAAGTATTCCTAAATCCGCACGAATTAGTAAGAATTTGGGCTTTAAAATTGTATATATTTACTTGTTGTCTGCTGTCATATGCAAACGTAAGGAAAATGTAGCATTTCATGAATAAAGTAGTATATTCACAGTTGTCAAGAATTGTGTGAGCAGACGTGGAAAGAGACATTTTCAGTTGTGTGATATCATAAGTTCTTCACCCTTGCACTATATGGTAGTGGAAGTTGTGATGGGGTTTTGATGGAGAGATATTCTTAAGATTTAATTACTGGCTGCTTGTAGCTTTATTACAGAAAAAAATATTGCCTCTCCTTTGTTGTCCCAGTGGGGCTAGGACAGATAAATCGCAGAGTAAAGGATGAGATTAATTGCATTTTCTATGTGGAGCGACTTTCCTGCACTCGTAACCATAAACTGATATTTTTATCTCACAACTTAAGTGAAAATCATTAAGACTATTCAATGGAAATGACACAAAAACTGAAATGAATTTAGCAGGATAAAGCTATGCTAACCAGGAATTAACTCATCAATCACAGAGTTTCCAAACATATTCTGTATTGCAGCCGAGATTCAGTTATATAGTACTACTAGTAAGCAGAATACCAGCCGATGAATTCCATGAGAGTGTTTTGACTACAGCTTGTGTCTCAAAGACACAGCTGTTGAGGGATGGAATGCCCAAAGGTTACAATATTTACATTATAATTAGATGACATAATAATCCTATATTTAAACATTATAAATAAGTACACTTACATCCATTACATATTAAATACAGTTTAGGTAATATAGCTTACAGATTCATATTTAGCAGCATATTACAATTTATTATGAGTTATTAAAAGGCGACAAACTTTGTATGGTGCAGAAGGTATTTTATCTATATTTTCGGCGTTACATGTGCACAAATTGCATGAGTTTTTTCCTGAAGGGGAACAGAATCAGGGAATGTCTGAAGAAATACGAACAGAAATGTAGATGCGTAAATGCATTCAGTTTGGTCCACATAAATTAATCACTCATTAAGCTCCTCATTAATTATCATAATTATGCATGGGCATGTAATTAACATCACAACACAGTGTCATATAGGTCAAAACATCATAGTGTACTGTAACATATTTTAAGCAACAAAACTACATCTTTCAAAAAAATCATCGTTACATTTGAAATGGTTTATGTATTTCGGAAATTTCATGTCAGTACTGTATAAGGAAACGCAAAAAATACAGTTAAAGGTACACAAAGGTACAACTAAAATAATGAGAAACAAAATAACAAATACACTAAAGCTTTGCACTGGTTGTGCTGAAAAGAAAAACGTCGCGTCTCACATGCATATTTACAAAGGACGCCACAGCATTCTAAGGGCCCGCAGCGGCTTGGTCCAAACATGCCACTGTTGCATAGTATACAGCATCACGCTTCATCTCTCTATTTGTTTGTGCAGTGGCATTCCAGAACGCCTACTTGCCTCACATTCTTTGAAAACTCACTCCCGATTAATCTCTAGGAGCCCCTACATTTCTATCACAGTAATAACACTCTCCATATTCGTACGCTTACACAGGTATGAAACTTACATGTTGTCCGAAGGTGTGGGAATTCAGTTACATAATATGTGATAGAAAATAATTTCTTACTACGTATTATTTACAAAATTACAAATGATACATAAACCAGAGTGACGTTTATACACATTAGCCACAGTTTAGGTTTTTCTTTCATTTCAGCTGCTTTCAGAACATTTACTTTGTAAGCTAAATTTCTCACTATACTTTCAGCAAATTCGTTGATGACCGTCTGGCCCAAGAAATAAACTTGGAATCAATTTTTAAAATTACGATAATAATTAAGTTTTTACTGGGAATTCTTTCTCAGATTATTCAGTTCTTGATTGATACTATTTCAAATAAACCATGTTTACGTTCACCTAACAGTTTGCCAGAATTGGGAAAAGCTAAACAGTAAGCGTTAGTGTGAAGTATACTAACAATCTTATATGTCCATTATAAATTCTGAAATGTCATCAATCTCGCTCGGTTTCTAGACCACTTTAACGAGAATGTGGTCGGCAAATGCAAATTTAGCAAACCGCGCTTGCGCGTCGTGACCCCATATTCGCGCCTCGACTTTCTTTTTCATTACCTCTCCACTCTCGTAAATGTTCTTTCTTCACCTCAATGTCAATACTTACTCACGGAAGGAGATCAGTTATCTCTTCCACCAAGTTCTTAGAGATGTGGTCTAACAGGAATCCCTTCGGAGTGTATGCTACAGAATCGTGCGTCGAAGCATCAATATTCTTTTAAAAGTCGTTTATATATTTGCCCCACACCCTGTGATTGTTTACGCAAAAGTCGCCCCAGCTCACACATCTATCGCTCCGCTAGATTTCCACCCTGGCAGTAGGTCGGGATATGTATCACTTCAATGACATTGCTTTCCATAGCTTCAATCCATAATTTTTAAAGTAAGCTGTGCCCTATTACTGGACGAAATCTCTTTCTGTTTGCTGATAAGCACGAAGTAAACGTTTGCAAGTTTGTTATGAACCGCTTTAGATGTCTTTCTTAACGGATATAACGTAATGAACTTCCAAAAAGCTTCCAGCACTACTAATATGTAGGTGAAATTATCTAAGGTCTTTAACATGGGGCCAAAGAGGTTCGAGCACATTAACTGTAGTACATCGTCAGGTTTCTTACTGTGCGAAGGACCACGATTTGTGCAGTTGGTCACTTTCACTCTCTGACACTTATCGCAAGTCTTTATCCTATCTGTTATTCTGTGTAACATGTTAAAGTTAACAACTTCAGCCATTTTCTCTGTGCATTTCTTTGGCCTGTCCATTAGTTCTGTTGGTCGATTTTTGGAATGACCGTGCTGGGAGGCAGCCCAACAGCTAACACAGAGAGTATGAATTGGCATAAAATTTATGTAATGAGAGATAATTACTGCTTGCAGTACTGTAATTAAAGCATGAATTCTTGTTGTAACTAAATTGGTCTTCTTCGCAGTGTAAGAAAAATACAATGCAACATGCCAATGTTGAAGTCACAAAACCGTATTTTGCAGCAAATCTGGTGTTTCACAAAAAGTCAGTTGTTCGATTATTTCTCTCTCTCTCTCTCTCTCTCTCTCTCTCTCTCTCTCTCTCTCTCTCTCACACACACACACACACACACACACACACACACACACACACACACACACACTATTAAGTTATAGTGACATTATTTTACCTCTAATTTTTGTGGTTGCCGATCATACAGTCCGTCCATCAAATCTTGATGATTAGTATGTATATATTTTTAGATGTCTTGCAGGATGGAAGAAATTACTGCCTCTTCTTATGATTGCACGTAAAACTCAAGCTTTTGAGTGAATATTGGCATATTCTTGCGTCTATGATAACTCTTAACGTAAGGTTTTTTTTAAATTTTTTATCACACACATCTTTTACTACTACATTGTTGACGTACCAGTGAAAATTACACTCCCTTTTTGTGTGACATCTAAAACATAAGTACTCTCAAGCGAGACTGAAACAAAAAATTGTTAAAAAAATTAACATTCCCCTGACATTCCTCTTTTGTTACAAAGATAATTTTAAAATTTGCATCTTCTGTGGCAATTTACCAATTTCTTATCACTAATGAGGAAAGAAAAGATTCATAGAAATTGACACTGTGAGAAAAAATAAAAAAAGTTAATACACAGCTGCCTCCCCCCACCCTATTGTACACTGACATTGTATGGAGGTTTATAGTGTTAGGCAGTAGTATTTTTCGGTAGCTATCTATTACCTATGTGGGGGAAGGGGAGGGGGGTCAAAGCCCTTTATTTCTTTGTCTTTTTGGTAGACTTATGTTAAGCGGAGATGTAGCTTTACCTTGTTATGTGTATGTATACTAATACAAATAATAAAGGAAAACAAGCTATAAAAAGGTGTACAAATATCAAATACTGTGAGTATTCAACAACGCTTGGTCAAGTCTCTTTCATTATTGCTCCCACACACTGCAAGTAGTTGGCAGCCTGGCACTGAGACATCAACGCTTAACTCGTGCGTGCCAGTATCGCGCAGAGTTAAACAGGGAAGTCGTCGTTTATTTAACCATGGATTGCTCCACAAATATCTTGGAAACGGTGTTCGTATTTGTGGTAATTTCGATGCTGTGGCAGAAGACCTCCAATTTTATGGCACGGGACCCACCGCTTACCCGTCGTAATGCACCTAATCAGCGGAGAGGAAGTTCCATATAAAACACTCTTCCATTTATTAAGAGTTGAGTGTAGTTTAGTAAAACTTTTTGTAGGTTTGCACACATGCAATAAGCGTCAACACACTTGCGAAATAAAAAATCACCTTTACATATGTTCTTTGCCGAATTGCTGTCCAATTCGATCAATCTCTTATTTTGCATAAAGTGTCTGCTTTCGTATGTTATTACTCTTTAAACAAACTGCTATTTACATAGTTACAATTTTAATACATTCATATATTACATGTTATTGCCGACATTCCACTCACACTTACTTCATATTGAATTTCATTTTGATTATTTTTGTAAACAATCATATCACTTTAGATTCATTTATGCTCATATTATAGAATAAACATGCGTAACCTAAGTTACGTCGATCAGCCATATATACATATATACATCCGTATGTTTGGGCATCACAAATCTTTAGATAAGTGACATTATACATAACTGCTTTCACATTATTCATGGGAGCTCGTTATTCACTTATAGGGCAGGTGGGAAAGCTTTGGCATCTACTTCAAATAAGCTAAACGCTGCTTGTCTAACCACACTTAGCATCGCCTCTAGGAATGAAGGGAGGAGCGTATTTGACTACAGGACCATCAGATTACTAAAATAAGGACGTATAACTCATATATCGTGTTACAAGAAAACTCTCAGTCTGCATTGTTCATGGTAGACTCTTGTTATGTTCCTACTACGTGAAACAGAATTGTTTACTTCAGACCACATGTAACATAACTACTCATGACACGTCTTTAATTGCCACAAATGTTGTCATTCGACAAGTAGAAATAATAATCCTGTTAATAATGATCATGTACATACACATGTATACATATTATAAAGAGAAAAATGGGTGTTGGGAGTTTCTGAAGCAGTGACTGTATCCTGTTACTTGTTCAGCAGCATCAAACCTATGTCATTATGATGTCACTTATTGGACTGCTGCTGTGTGTACTTATATATATTTAACGTCAGTATGCAGCTGTTTTATTCGCCTGCTCTGCCCAGTACATCACCAGCTTCACTTACTTTCACCCTGTGAAGAAAATTATCTACAAAATTCTATAAAGCGTGAGATACTTGTGCTCCTAATCTCTGTATCCTGCTTTCATCTTAGCAGTCATCGTTCATATCCTCAAATGTATGTTACTCGTCCTGTAGATCACTTTCTGTAATTGCCTGTACATATCTGTATATAGTAGGTTAAAATTATTATTTTATGTAGATATTACTCATAGTCCCTTACACATTTCCTTAGTTCAGTTTATGGTTATTATATAGTTATTCCTTCCTTCTCCTATATGTATATAATTCTTCTAAATATATTTTCGCATTTGTTCATATAATATTCGCTAGAAAGAGTCTGTTCATGTTAATCTATGACTTTGTCCTGACAGGGTCGCCAATTGTGTTATTTCTACTTGCAGTACTGGAATTAAAGCATGAATTCTTGTTGTAACTAAATGGGTGCTATGAACGTTCTTCCTCACAGCGAAAAAAAAAACAATGTAATGTACCAATACAGAAGTCACACAAACCGTATTCTACAGCAAACTTGCAAGGGAAGTCTGGGAGGTGTCCTTCTCTGATTTTCTTGAAACTTTACAGGTAAGTAGAACATGAGTATTAGACATGTGTTTTTCTTTTTAGCTGCTAATATGCTGATTTAGAGGATAAAATACACCGCTAAAGTTGACCCTGCAAAACACATTTATACAGATATCTTCACTTTAAATCAATATTTTTGAACCAAATCAAATTGAAATAGTTTATTATAATAAACTGCATTATAAAATAGTGAAATTAACCACAGGGGCTGCTTTCCTTATCTTGCAGGGGGTCAAATCGTATTTTATGAAGTACACTCTGTAATAAAAATTCATAAACTTTAGAAACAAAAAAATATTTTTACAAACTACACGATTAAATAAAGTTGACGCGTTTTTGAATTTTTCTTAAAAGTGCCCCTGTGTAGGGTAAACTACCCTTAATGCCACTGAACAATTTTCAGTCTCCCAGCTAGCAGTTTCCCATGATGTTTCGTATAATAATATTTTTAAAAACTAGACAATGAAATAAAGTAGACATATTTTTTAATATTTTTTAAAAGTGCCCCTGCATAGTGCGAACTACCCCTAATGCAAATGAGTTATAAGTGCTCTGACTAGTAATTTTTGATGAACTTTCGTATTTTGGATTTGTCTGTGTTGCTGATAACAATTCTGCCATAAATATTAAAGAATTAATTTTGGGTATCTAATATGGCAGACAAACCTTTTTTAAAAAATATTGTAACTTGGTACAAGGATGAGGTGTTTTCTTAATGCAGTTGAATATCAATTCATTACCATATTTCACAAATTAAAAATTTTGGAACAATCATGCTGGTACTGATTTACAATTGGATGTCGATTTGCCCCACTTTGTTTCATTTCCAAACTATATTGTTGATTTTCTATTGGATTAGTCTCTAGAATTAATTGAATTCGAAAAAGATAATAAGAAACAATCAAAGTTCATGTATGCAGTGCAGTTTAATTGTTAAAAATATATGTGACCACTCTTAATTTGATAATAATTGTATTATACTATTTTTTGATTTTGATATTCATTGTTTAATATTAGAGAACAATAATTTACATACATAAATCGTTGACAATTACAATTGTCTTTTATTTTATATTTTTATGGTTTATAATTATTCCAGTAGTGATATTCCATAGAAAATGATTTATGCACAATTGGTTCTTACACCATCCACAAGTTATGATTGCAATATTGTCCTGGAAGCTACATATAGGTTTTGCTGTTGTACTGAAGTAAAATTCAATAGGGTTATTGAATTTTTGAGGCCTGTCAGTTAAGTATCCACTTTCGAACCATGAATACTTGAAAGTATTCTGAAATCTTGGAGATGATTGCTGATTATGCATAAGAGATGCATTTTAATGATATTATTTCTCTTGTGAAAGTTATCATCATAATCCATCAAAATAATTATATCTGATAATTTTCTTACAGAGTTTTTCCCAGAATCGAAATCTGTACACATTTAAATTTTGAATTTTACCAGTTGTGCCAGGAGATACAGTCATTAGTTTTAAATTCACCTCTTTTGGTACAGCTTCTTGTATGATAATTTGATACTGACCACTCCAGGCATCCAAAAGTAGCAAAGATGAATTAATAGTATTTTGCAGAAATACTTCTCTCATCCATGTCTGAAAGAGTTCCTTGGAAAGCTTTTCAGATTTAGAAAATCGTATTAATATATTTTCTGGAGTAAATAGAGTTTCCCTAACCCAGGGTCTAAGAGCCCCACTTGCCTCCTTCAATACTAAAAATAAAGGCGAAAGCAACTTACCCTCTGGTGATGTAGTAGGCTGAATAGTGTAACTGTGTGTTAAAGAAGATAGTGGTTGTGCTATATTTTGTACCTCCTTAATTTCTTTGTTATTTAATGTTCTACCGGTACAGATCTACAGACTGAATCCACTTTGATCTGAATTAAATACCTTTTCTGCTCCATATTTTGTAAGCAACTGTCGGACTTCAGTTCTAAAAGATTCACAGTTGCCTTCTACTATGTTAATCTTCATCAGTGAAGCTTTTGTATGAATTTAGTAATTTTTCGAGATACGATTTTTTAAAAATTCCTGGATCCACGAATGTGATGCTTTAAAAGAAGGCATATCTATTTCAGCTTTCTTGTGTAAAGCCCATCTCTTCAAATGAATATCATGTATAATCAGTTTTGATGCATTGGCTTCTTTTACGTTTTGTAAAACGTTTTCCAAATTTTTTAGTAATTTTTCATGTTTGTTTCCTTCTGCTTGAACTTGCTTTTTCATCGTTGAAGTTGTTTCACACTACTTACTTGTCGATACCTGTTCTTCACAGTATCTAATGAGTAAGTCTTACTTCTCCCACTCAACCAAAATTTAACTGTTGCCTCGTTGTATTTAAAGTCTATATTTTTCTCGTCATATGATCAGCCAAATACCTCTGGAACATCTCTTCATTTTCTTTATATTCAACACCTTCTGGATAAATTTCATTATTGTCATCAAAATATAGCATTTCTTCTTCTTCTACATCAATTTCCGAAGTTGTTACGCATTGTCTTATTATTTCTGCCAGTAAATCATGTAACTGCTTTTGTTGTTCATTAACTGGAAACTTAATTTCTTCACCATTGTACTGTGAGGTAATGGGTGAATTGTAGCGCTCTGAAAATATTCAAAGTATGGAGTTGGCATGGTTGCATGGGCCGCTTGGCTAGCCGGGGCCCGGCAGCAAACGTTAGATTTACAAGAAGGGTAACGCCATCGCATGGTCCAGCCATGTGGCTGGGAATTCCAATGTGATACTGTGTCGATGAAGGAGACACGCTGGGAGTGCCAAAGATGGCGGACTTTGTGAAATCTTGATGGCAGACATTTCACAGTTCGTATAGAAATTAATAGTAGCCAGATGAATCATGATACCTCAAAAAGAAACATGTACATTACCATTATTTTTGCACAACAATTCTGATGGTGTAATCAGATTTTCAATATATTTATTAGTCTAAAGTTTAGCATCTGACGATAAATTATACAAGTAACACAAAGCAACGAATTTCAAAATCTACACGGTTCATCAGATTTCGTCGATCTACATATCTTTAGAAAGCTATTAGTGTAAACCTAAATTGGTATGAATTACAGGCATGTAACTTAAATAGTACATGAGTTATTGGAGGTCAAAGTGGCCGATTACTATCGATCGCGTTAGGCCATAAGTACTCCACAGTTACACGAAGAAACGGTAGCAGCATGCTTTTAAATATCTTTATTCATCTATATCCGATATATACTATTCATGAAGAAACTGGTTAAATATTTACTGTGTTTTAGAAAGCACAGAGACATTAGGCTACGGGCCTACCTTTTATTGCTATTCCTTTGATATATGTTTATTTAATTTGCTTATGTATCTAATAATATGTGTTAGAGCGTGTTTATGATCCAGCTGTGGGAATATTTATTTAATTTCAAGTTATTTAAATGCTAATCTATTATTTCTTATGTGTTTCTATATGTTTGTAACTGCACATTGGCTTGGAGACATGGAGTGAGTGCTCGAGCCAATCACATCGCTCGTTACCGAGGGAGACGTATGGAGGTTGGGGAGGATCATCGTTTTCGGAGAGGACAAGGGGTTCTAGAGGTTACGGCAGAAGACATGGGAGGTGCTGGACAGTATGGCGCGAGGGAAGCACTGTCGGGCGAGAGAGACTTGGAGTGTGGAGCGGTTTGCGCGTGGTCGCGTGAAATAGAAATACTTTGCACTGCGGACTTGTGAACTAGTGAGATTTCCGAGGTTTCTGCAGTGAAGACATAGTATGCACTTAAAAGTGAATATCTTGCGCGAGCTATGTTGTCGTTCATAACTAAATAAGTGCAGCAGGAATCTATTGTTTTCCTGTTATTCAACTTATATTTTATTTTATTGCTGGACCATCGATGCCAATAAGTGATTTGCAGAAATATACCACATTCTCAAAAGTAGTTCTACTATCATACTCATTATTTAAAGTTATTAAGATTGTACCTGCAGATTTTATTTATTGCAGTCTTTTATTTATAAATTTCTACGTTACATTCACAATTGCCGAGTGATAGGAACCTTCGACCATTCGATTCATGTGTATATTCATATTGTATACTGTAGACTCAGCAGTGTTTGGCTTGCAATGCGGTAACTACGTATCCCAGCCCTAGACAACGAAATCAGCCAAAACTTTTAATACTTCAAAACTGAGTCGGAGGGTACATAGATGAGGACTACACCACCATCCTTTCATCATTTTATATGAAAGCCCGCAGATCGAAGGTCTTAATAATAATGTCGGTACTACGATCACACTAATAGGCATTGTATTTTTATTATTACTTATTTTCAATCTTTTTAATAAATACTATATATTCCTGATTTGTACACAGTCCTATGACTACTGTAACACAACTCGTGGGTGATGGATCGCTGCACCTAGTCCTAAAAAAAGTATACTCCAAATTATTGAAAGAATATGCATCCATGTCCTAGTACAAGTTCCAGTTATGTTGAACAACTTTGTTCAACGTGCGTGCCTCTATCACTACATGGATACTACCGCCTCTTTTTCCTTCTATGACCAAGGGATTCTTACAGGCACTGGTACTCTACTCTCTATAACATTTCATTCCAGCATTCGATTTATTTCTTGTAGTATGGTCTCCTTTTTGGACCGAGCACAGGGTCGCGGGTTCGATTCCCGGTGGGGTCAGGCAGTTTAACCTCCCTCGAAATGACTGAATGTTTGTGTTGCCCTCATCATTTCATCATCATTCATGAAAGTGGCGGGATTGGACTGAGCAATGGTTGGAAAATTGTACAGGTGCTGATAATTCCACAGTTGAGCGCCACACAAACCAAACATCATCATCGTTATCATCATTTTTAGACAGTGTTACCGTGTACACTTGTACAAAGAACGGTTCATGAGGCATTACATTTAATTTGCACTGACAACCACTAACAATCGATGGTTTATTGAAAAAAACTTTTTTGTTTCTCATAATTAAGTTACAAAAGACTCGTTTCTGTTCTGGTGTAGCATTTGGTACACCATCCACAAACTCTCTAACTAGTCTTCCGAACTATAGTCAACATTTGCATTCCGCATTCTGTTGTATTCCATATTTCTGCATAAATCAATCTCATGAGGCCAAGTAGCAATGTGATTAGGTCGATATTGACTACTCGCATCATTAACTGTTTCATTAAAACCTGATCTTCATTAAAAACTGATCTTAATTATTGCACATAATAGTTTTATCATTGCAGTCAATTACTGCATGGTATTTCAATAACAAATCCAAGCCAATTATTATCTCGGCACTCAAATCTGGCATGATGATAAATTCATGTTCCCTTTGAATTTCGAAACAGGCAAAAATTTGATGGGATATAAGTTTGCTACTCTTTCCAGTAGAGCCAATTATTTTAACTCCCATAATGGGCATTGCTACTTACTACTCCTGGCCTTTCTTTTAACCAATCGAAATTTTTTCCAGACACAACACTTAGCTCTGCTCCGGTACCAATTAAAAAATGCGTTTGTAAGCCGTGCAAGTCGACAGGCACTAATTTATCTACACTTATCTGTGTCTATTTCTTGGTTTTCCGATAACAAGTCCTCATCCATGTCAAGGTCATTCCAGAAAAATCTGTCCGGTTCTGACACCGATAGCGGTTTATCTGGTGTTTTTTTTAAATTTTCTGTTCTTTGACATTCTTAATTTCTATCTGTCTGTTCTGCAGTTGCTGAAGCCATTTTGATGCCAAACGTAACCTTTTTATTAATTTCTTCGATTAACGAACCTTGTATTACCAACAAGTTGCTTACTGTCAAATCAGGTAAATTCTCTACGGAAGGATTGCTATCGTCTTCCAAACTGCTTGGAGAAATGTGCTTTGTTTCTGCTTCTAATTCTGCTCTCTTTCTTTCGAACCCACACCACTCCCATCTGACTGTATGATGTCAGCCTTAATCTCGTAGATGCTATAATCTGCTTTGCTTTCAATTAGTCGTACCCTGTCATCATCGGCAAATTCGTCTTGACCCTCTTCAGAAATTTCGCCTCGTTTTTTCTTTTTGGACCAGCCTCGTTGGGGTTGGTTACCGCAATTACTAATTTGGACAAGCCTGCCTCTTCAGTGCAGAGCTTTCCGTTTCTTCACAAACGCTAATTTCATACGGGTTGAGAAGCGTCAAGTAGTGTCCGCTCTCGCCATTAGCACACCTCCCATACAGTCCACTATAATTCTTCAGGTCCTTTTATATCCGACCACACCTCGGGTTCCGCGTTGCCCTGCGCGATAACGGAAATTTTATCCGATATCGGCTTCCTTAATCCTGCCGGCGAATCTCACTGTATTGGAGACTGCAGTACCGTTGCTGCTTTAACAGCAGCCGTCTCTTCCTGAATGATCGGTACTCTATTTTCATCGTTATGACGGACAGTGATCGTTTTGACGTTTGCCATTTCCACTTCAGTTATTGTTACCGCGGGTGTGTTACTCGCTGTGTCTTCTTGCGCATTCTCCCTTCGCCGATTTAGCCATTCGGATCTCTTATAGCGACGCTGCCTAGATTTTCTTCTTGGCCGTCAAGGTTTCCCCAAGCCCTATGGGCCCCAAACCGGCGCGGCTAATGGTTTCCCCGGTTAAGTACGACAGGCCTGTTCCTATCCGTCTTTTGCTATTGCTGATTTTGCTCTGCCTACTATCCTTCTGCAGAGAACTATGTACCATATTCTCTTGGTACTGGCCTCTGTCATTTCTACTATTATTGTTCCCACTACGACTGTTGTTGTTATAGTGTTGTGAGTTATTATTACCACGGTGGTAGTTACCATTATTGTCATGGTTATTGTTAATACGGTTGTTGCTGTTGTGGTAATTGTTGCTATTACCATGGCTTTTAAAATTTTAGCGGTTATTCCGCTTCATCTTCGACCTTTTCTAAGAATGCAGTAATTGTTCTGTAACTACTGCCCATATATCCCTTGGAATCATCTGGAAGCTTCTACCACAGTTCCCAGACAATCTCCGATTCAGTTCATTGATCACGCAAATATTCCAATTTGAGGAACCACTTTTCGCAAAATTCTTTCACTGGGCCGCGTGAGTTTGCGTCGTAGGATTTTGACACAACTAAACCGCGCCATACATTCTCCTGCTTCTGCTCTGACCAATATTCTTTCAAGAACTGTTCTTAAAATCTTGAAAGCTCAAGTTCACAGCACCGAGGTTTAAGCCCCATCGCTTAGCCTCTGCCGCTAGCACGACGATTACAGCTTTAATTTTTCTCGTACCAGTTCACGATTCAGGCAACACCCTTTCGCAATTTTTAACGAAGTCGGTGGCGTGCAATCCACCCCGATTTTTGCGGGGATCGAAACGCTCGTCCTTCGTTAAGATTTCAGTATTAAGTGCGGGGCATGACAAAAAATTTAGCTTTTCGTCTAATCTCTTTTCTAGTTCAGTTACTTTTGCAACTGCTTGGCAAGTGGTCGTCACTAACGTTTCCACTTCCGTCTTTTTCCCATCACACATAGTCAACTGCTTCTTCACTCTAGTATCTACGTCTGATACTAAAGTTTGCAAATTCGTAACCTTTTCCCTATCATCTTTTTGTGCAAAGTCTGACTTTTGAGTTAGTATATTTTCAGTAATGAGATCAACAGTCTGTTCCAGTTTCTGTTCGACCTCCTCTACTTCCCTCTCAAAACGACTATTTATACTTCCTATTTTTGACTGTACCTCTGTCATGTCCTGGTTAAGATAACCATTTCCAGAATTCATTAAAAATTACTTTTGTTCCTTGATTTCATTTACTTTCATGTTAACAACTCCAATATTATTGAACAATCTTGACTGCTTTGTTCTGGTCATCCATTTTACTTAATTGTGCATCAGTTTTACTGTTAATTGATTCGGGATGAGCAGTAATTGATTCAGACTGAGCTTTTATTGATTCAGACTTAGCATTAATTTTTATTGATCAACATGCTCAACAAATCGTTTATATTTCCAGATATTATTGGTTTTGACTCTTAACTCTGGTTCTTTCTTAATGATTTCCTCGTATTCATCGTCAATGGATTCGGTTTTGATTTTTATTCCATATTCCGTAGCATCTACAAATGCTAGGAATTCCATTTTTGTCAGTTCCTTTGTTTCAGCAGTAGCGTCTGTTATGGTAGCTGCCGGTTCCTCAACAATGGGTTTCACTGCCAGAGTTTCCCTTTGTTCTATCGATTGTTCCCCGTTAAGTACAATAAAATTATCAGTTTCATTTAAATTCCATGTTGCCTGTTCTACTGATTAATTCAAATTTAGAAATTTTGTACATTATTTCCACAATTGCTATTGCCATACGTGCATGACTTTATTTGTAGCGAAAGGGTTTAATTCGCTAGAAATCTGCACAGTACAAAATCTGTGGCAAGAACAATACCAGATTGATACTGTCCTGTCACTAGCGTCAGCACATGTAACCTCCCTGTTCCTAATCAGGCTGTTGGATTGCGATATAAATGACGATGATCGAGTATGCCTAATGAAATTTTATATTGAGTAAGGCTATCGTTACCGAAGGACAATAATACCAGATGGTAGGAGAAAATTTTAGAACAGACCCTTCTGAAGGAAGAATCTATTCTAAACCTAATCTAAATATTGACACTAATTTTGAAAGAGGTGATGTGTAGTGCAATCGCTCATGAACCACACAGGGAGGGGGGAAGGGTACCACGTAATATTTAAAACAGAAAATACAGACCTGGACAATTAACATGAAGCACATTAAAAAATTACAAGCTCTAGAGATGAACTTCTGGAGAAGATCGGCAAGAATCTCCAGGAAAGAAAAGATAAGGAACACCGAAATAATAAGGAGAATGGAAACAAAAGAAACAATATATGACGTAATGGATAGGGAGAAATTACAGTGGTATGGGCATGTACGACGAATGGAGAAAACCAGAATACCGAAATTGATACTGGAGTGGGAACCGGAGGGGAGAAGAAGAAGAGGACGACCTATGACCACCTGGCTCCAGAATGTGCAGCACACAATGAGGAGAATGGGCGCAGAGGAAGAGGACACGCAAGATCGAAACACCTGGAGGAATATTTTGAAAATATAGTTTAAGAACGTTTATTGTTTGTATTGTAATTTCCAAGTAAATTATTATGTTGGAGATAAGCCTCTGTAATGAGGAAAAGCTCAAAATAATATAATAAAATACTGATTAGCAAAAAAAAAAAGGATAATTAAACGGTTGCCAGTCCCCTAGTGCAATGAATATCCAAAATCCTAAGAAAAGTAATGGCAAACAAAATTAAGAAATAATCACTGCCATGGCAACAGAAGGTTGTCATGCTTTTCTACAACTCAACAGTTCATAGGAAAATACATGAATCAGAAAGTACTGAGTCTGCAGTCACTTATTCTGAAATACTAAATTTTGAAGGCAAATTTAAATGAAGTTGCTGGTTAAATGAATGACTGACTGTAGCTGAAACCCTGCTATGTAAAGAAAATGGCTTTCAGTAACCTCAGCATAAAGTAAGGCAAAATTTGGAAAAAGGCAAGCAATTTACTTTTAATTATTGAGAGATTGAATTAACATTAATTTAAGCAAACAAACAAAATGGCTGTAAATAGTTAATCAGTTTTTATATTTTTACGACACTTGGTGACTGGATGGAAAGGAAAGGAACCATGCTTGGTAATACTGTCTGAGGGCAATGGCAGCACAGGTACCCTATAATTTTTAACTATTGCAAGTTATTATCCAAGAAGATAAAAGTTCTGCTTTGTCAGTTAACAGTCTTACAATGTTGTAGCTGTGTGGACAAGGGAGAACGTGGAGCCACAGAATTATGGGACAGGCAACAATTAGAACTGCAACTTCCTCCGCCCATCCATTCTGAATGTGTTCTCAATACTCACGGGCTAACAAAGTAGGTGCGTCTACACTGGCGCTGTCACAGCTGCACACCGTGTTGCGGGAGCAATCAGCAAACACTTCCACATCCTTGCAAGACTCAAGCTGCTCTGCCTACTCTCTGCTTGCAGCGTTTCAGCGCAACAGAGACTCTCCATACGCAAAGATAAACAATGACACAGCTACTGCCATTTCATCGTTGCTATCGACACATTCGAACACAGTTCCCTTGGCAATTACCCAACAATAGTATTTACATTATAATTGCAATCAATTATATACGTTGACAAATAAATACACTGTTACAGCCATTACATATTCAATATAGATTCTATAATAAAGCTTACAGATTCAGAATTAGCAGTATATTACAATTTATCAGCAGATATTAAATGGCGACAAAATTTGGATGGTACAAAAGGCATTTTCTCTGCATTGTCGGCTTTATAGTACTTTATAAGCTACAAATAACAAAGTTACAAATCAAGAATGTTTGCTGTCCACGGAAATCATTAATCATGACTAATTTAGTGGAATGAGAAAGGAAAGGAGAAAATCAAAGTAGCTCACATGAAAGGAGAAGCAGTTGTCCCATTAGTGTGGAACAAGGGACACGGAACGTTAGAATAAGTAACCCTTAAGCAAAATTTCAGTGTGTAAATAGTGAAAGAACGATCACAACCAACTACCCATAATAATTACAGTAATATCACTTCTTATATGTCAATAAAAGCGAAAAGCATCTATATTGAAGAACTTTTCAACTTGTAGTACACTGAAGGCAGAAGACTAAGTGTGTTGCTAATTTTCTATGCAGCACCTTACAGTCGGCGCAGAGTGTTATTAATTTAGTCCCTGATGTTTTCATACGAAAAACATCCCTAGGCTAGCACAATATTCATGCAAGAATTATCGAGATGTAATGCGACGGATTTGGTAGTAGGTAGCTTCCTCTCACGATAACGGTAAGTAGGATCATATCAGGGAGATTTGAGTCCAGCCTATACAAGCAAAGCCCTCATCCATCCAAATCTCTATTAATTCATATACAACCATCCATCTCTTCTCAAACCACACTTGACCAGCAGAGATGATATGGTTCAAACTTTCCCTTAACGAAAATGTAAAACTTTTTAAATAAGGCACATTCTAGGCTCACAATCTTACACTGAGATGTTAATCTGCCCCATGGTTTCTGCGAAAGGGGAGGGGGCAAATAGTTGATTAATCAAATCAAATGGCAAAATAAACACACAGGAAATAATAACAACTTGAATAAAACTTTCTATGCTACAGTATATAATATTCTCACCACGGTACTTGACCACCTCATCCGTTTGGAACATGAACTGTAGAGCATCAAATGGTGTATAGTCGGAATCAGTGAGAGGAGGTTCAAAAGCGAAACGACTACTGCTCTCAAGTCTGGGCACCTCTTATTTCAGAATAACATGGACGTAAATTCGTATATTGGCGGCGTGCCTCCATTAATTTACGACTGGAGCGGACACTTTATCACAAATACTACATTCATTTCAGACAGAATGATCTATCTACATCATCCTTGAGTTGAAGCTAAGGTTATCCTTCAAGTCATCTGTGCCAATGCACCTACTTACATAGCAACCGATGAAGGACTAAAACAGTTCTATGAAGATCTGGAAACAGAAAAAATTCAGAAACCATCACATTTACCTTAATACTGAGCGATTTTAGCCATGATAGGAGTGAAGTCACAGAAGACTATTCCTACATGGGAAATTTTGGGCTTTCAACGAAACACCAGAGGGTAAATGGCAATGAATTCCTTTAACAACCAACAGAAAAGTGAAGAGGAATGGAACTAAACTAGCATTTAACAAAAATTGCCAGCAGTATTCAAAAAGTAGTAAAGAAGGTCATTTCACTCCAAAAACGGAAAAATCCGAGATTCACCCTCGATACAGAACAAGAAAGGCGAAATACCGATGGAAACGCACCCAAATACAGGGACCTCAACCAAAACGTAAAGGAGGCGATCAGAAGAGATCAGTGAACCAAAAACACAAAACACATCGAAGGAGACCGACAAAATCATTGTGGACAGGAGAGCCCTTCGTTCCTGTCAATCAAAAGTGAAGCTTATCGTCCACAAAATTCGAAAAAGCGGTGAAGTTGTTACTGAAAGAGAAGAAATTATAAAAACTGTGGATGGCTTTCATTAGAAGCTCCGCAGTAATCGCTTTCCAGCCGAAGCCTGCATGATGAATCATGAAGGTTTGTTATGAGTGTGGAATCGGAAAACTGGAACACCTCAAGAATTGTAAGGCGCCAGGAGATCAGATCATGTGCGAGATGCTTGAAATTGGGGGAGAGAAGAAGAAGCACTCCTAATTTTATTAACTAAATGTCCCAAAGAAGAGAGGAGTCCAGACTCAGGAAAAATGCACAAGTCATTCTCCTCTTCAAAAAAGGTGCTAACAAGAACATTGAGAATTAGAGGCCTATTAATCTTATGTCTATATTTTGGAAGCTGCAACAACAAAAAACATTACGAACTGCCTGAGTAATGGAGCAATTTATGTCCCAGTCCATTTTTGCAATATTGCAAATTTTATGCAAATGCGCTGTCAAGGTCAAGGTAACCCTCATCCCCCTCCCCCACCCCTACGCGCTCCCTTTTCACATGATATTACAAAATAGAGACAGAGAAAAGATGATGAGGTAAGATATCACAAGTCTGTTGTGCAAAAAAAAAAAAAATGGCGGCAGAGAAAATATCTGAAAGGAATTACATTCACACTAAAGGTCAGACAGAAAAAATCCCCATTTCCGAAAAGAATTACAACAGTTACGTTGGTCAGACAGAAAAATAGTACTTCAAGAATGAACTAGCTCAACTACTAGTCATGTGGTCATTGAAAACCAATCAGATATGTCCAAATTGGTATCGTAGGAAGTCTTATACAATGGTTAAATAAAAAAGAGTAGCGATCAAAAAAGTTTTTAGTACACCTATGACGTCACACTGGACTTAGAAAATGTCACTGCTCCAATGCTGAATTGGCCTGGACGCGAGATTAAGAAATAAAAATTAAATATTTAATGTAGAAACACTTATAATCATGATTATAGCAAAAAAAGTTGAAGTAGAAATTTGCGGTATGGGCAGTGACGACTAGGAAACTTACATTGATCAGGCAGAAAAAACGGAAAATAATTGCGGTATATCATGACAGCTAACACTCAGGAAATAGACACATACAGTTGATCACAAAAACGATAACCAGAAAAAATATGTCTACTATTTAAATTGGGGTTGCTACAAGGTAGCAAGGAGTGTGCCAGCAACTCATGTAGCAGCTGCAACAACTATCCATCTGAAGTGGCTCCCAAAGGTGTAATGGTGCTGTGATGTGATCTACATCTACATCTACATCCATACTCCGCAAGCCACCTGACGGTGTGTGGCGGAGGGTACCTTGAGTACTTCTATCGGTTCTCCCTTCTATTCCAGTCTCGTATTGTTCGTGGAAAGAAGGATTGTCGGTATGCCTCTGTGTGGGCTCTAATCTCTCTGATTTTATCCTCATGGTCTCTTCGCGAGATATACGTAGGAGGGAGCAATATACTGCTTGACTCTTCAGTGAAGGTATGTTCTCGAAACTTTGACAAAAGCCTGTACCGAGCTACTGAGCGTCTCTCCTGCAGAGTCTTCCACTGGAGTTTATCTATCATCTCCGTAACGCTTTCGCGATTGTTAGCACAGCGTCTCCATTCCTCTTGCCCTGCCATCCACACCAACTGGTGCCCCACCTCCCAGGCTGGCCACTGCAGCTAGCAACTCATTAGCTGTGGTCTGGACCATCCAGCACCAATGCGCATCACCATTGTGGACTGTGTATTCTGAGGAGACCATGGCCTGAAACCCTCATCCATCCAAATCTCTACTAATTCTTATATGATCCTTCACTTCTTCTTAAACTAAACTGGCCCATTGTGAGAAGATATGGTCCAAACCTTCACTGAGCGAAAATGTCAAACTTTAAAACAAGCATACTCTAGGCAAACAGAGACGGAGATTCGTAATTTCATACTGAAATGTCAGTCTGCCTCATGGATTCTGGGGAAGGTGAGTAGGCAGATAATTGACTAAACAAATTAAACAACAAAATAAACACACAGGAAATTGGAACAACTTGAAGAAAACATCGTATACTGCAGCACATAATATTTGGATAGTGAAACTTGAAAATCTCTTCCATTTGGAACATAAATTGCAGAACGACAAATGGGACATAGTCAGAATCAGCGAGACTAGGTTCAAAAGGTGGATTATTTTACCTCTGAGGTGTTTTACTCAGGAGAATGCCATCACCATTAAGTCACACATTGGAGCTGCATGTCCTAGGGAAATATAGTAGCTGTAGTTTCTCCTTGCTTTCACCTGTTCACAGTATCAACATAGGAAGGCCATGTTGGCTGATGCTGAAAGTTGGATGTCCATGATTCTGCTGTATGCATACACAAACTCTTGAGTCTGAGCTATTATTATCACGTGTATTAGCGAGCGAGCCATTGTCGAGGGGAGTCAGAAGTGGTCGGACACAGTGTGTAGTGCGGTTGAGAGAAGCAGTGCGACATGAGAGGTTGCAATCTGCTGTGTTCGTGCTAGTAGCGCCAGAGGAGACTTTGCTAATAATTGAGGGTTTCTGGTAATTTGCTTTTTCGCTGCACATAGTTGTTAGTTGCTTCTGCACTCGAGGGATTTTGTCAGATTTGTGTATGCATATATTGAGAGTAATATTCGTATCATTTTGTGGCCAGAAACATGTTTATTCAGTATAGACATTGTGGAATAATTAAAAGTCTGCGTAAAGTTTGTCAGTGTTTAAATAATATATTACAAATATAATAGCGCTTATACTTCATTGGTTTCTTTAAATTTTTTTTTTACATCGTATGAGGCTAGTTGACCAAGACCCTCTTGATCATTCAATTTTTATGTTTAAAAATAGGGCAGTAATTGTTGCAATTAGTCCGTCATTGCTTTTTAAATATTTTAGCATGTTACTGATCACATAGTTGCAATGGTAAGTCAAGGTAAGTTGGCTGTTGTGCACAAGAGCATTGCAGAACAGATGTTAGGAGACATTAGAAAATTTATTTTAAAACTCACAGACAAATAATTGAGAAATGATTTCTTTATAATTTACATCTACATCTACATTTATACTCTGCAAGCCACCCAACGGTGTGTGGCGGAGGGTACTTTGCGTGACACTGTCATTACCTCCCTTTTCTGTTCCAGTCGCGTATGGTTCGCGGGAAGAACGACTGTCGGAAAGCCTCCGTGCGCGCTCGAATCTCTCTAATTTTACATTCGTGAACTCCTTGGGAGGTATAAGTAGGGGGAAGCAATATATTCGATACCTCATCCAGAAACGCACTCTCTCGAAACCTGGCGAGCAAGCTACACCGCGATGCAGAGCGCCTCTCTTGCAGAGTCTGCCACTTGAGTTTGCTAAACATCTCCGTAACGCTATCACGGTTACCAAATAACCCTGTGACGAAACGCGCCGCTCTTCTTTGGATGTTCTCTATCTCCTCCGTCAACCCGATCTGGTACGGATCCCACAGTGATGAGCAATACTCAAGTATAGGTCGAACGAGTGTTTTGTGAGCCACCTCTTTTGTTGATGGACTACATTTTCTAAGGACTCTCCCAATTAATCTCAACCTCGTACCCGCCTTACCAACAATTAATTTTATATGATCATTCTACTTCACATCGTTCCGCACGCATACTGCCAGATATTTTACAGAAGTAACTGCTACCAGTGTTTGTTCCGCTATCATATAATCATACAATAAAGGATCCTTCTTTCTATGTATTCGCAATACATTACATTTGTCTATGTTAAGGGTCAGGTGCCACTCCCTGCAGCAAGTGCCTATCTGCTGCAGATCTTCCTGCATTTCACTACAGTTTTCTAATGCTGCAACTTCTCTGTATACTACAGCATCATCCGCGAAAAGCCGCATGGAACTTCCGACACTATCTACTAGGTCATTTATATATATTGTGAAAAACAATGGTCCCATAACACTCCCCTGTGGAACGCCAGAGGTTACTTTAACGTCTGTAGACGTCTCTCCATTGATAACAACATGCTGTGTTCTGTTTGCTAAAAACTCTTCAATCCAGCCACACAGCTGGTCTGATATTCCGTAGGCTCTTACTCTGTTTATCAGGCGACAGTGCGGAACTGTATCGAACTCCTTCCGGATGTCAAGGAAAATAGCATCTACCTGTATCTAATATTTTCTGGGTCTCGTGAATAAATAAAGCGAGTTGGGTCTCACACGATCGCTGTTTCCAGAATCCATGTTGATTCCTACAGAGTAGATTCTGGGTTTCCAGAAACGACATGATACGCGAGCAAAAAACATGTTCTACAATTCTACAACAGATCAACGTCAGAGATATAGGTCTATAATTTTGCGCATCTGCTCGACGACCCTTCTTGAAGACTGGGACTACCTGTGCTCTTTTCCAATCATTTGGAACCTTCCGTTCCTCAAGAGACTTGCCGTACACGGCTGTTAGAAGGGGGGCAAGTTCTTTCGCGTACTCTGTGTAGAATCGAATTGGTATCCCGTCAGGTCCAGTGGACTTTCATCTGTTGAGTGATTCCAGTTGCTTTTCTATTCCTTGGACACTTATCTCGATGTCAGCCATTTTTTCGTTTGTGCGAGGATTTAGAGAAGGAACTGCAGTGCGGTCTTCCTCTGTGAAACAGCTTTGGAAAAAGGTGTTTAGTATTTCAGCTTTACGCGTGTCATCCTCTGTTTCAATGCCATCATCATCCCGGAGTGTCTGGATATGCTGTGTCGAGCCACTTACTGATTTAACGTAAGACCAGAACTCCCTAGGATTATCTGTCAAGTCGGTACATAGAATTTTACTTTCGAATTCACTGAATGCTTCATGCATAGCCCTCCTTACGCTAACTTTGACATCGTTTAGCTTCTGTTTGTCTGAGAGGTTTTGGCTGCGTTTAAACTTGGAGTGAAACACTCAACATTGTCAGTGTCGGAACAGAAATTTTGGTTTTGATCTGTTAGGTAGTCTGAAATTGCCTTGCTAAACAGATACACCTTCCTCCCTTTTTTATATTCCTATTTACTTCCATATTCAGGAATGCTGCAACGGCCTTATGATCACTGATTCCCTGTTCTGCACTTACAGAGTCGAAAAGTTCGGGTCTGTTTGTTATCAGTAGGTCGAAGATGTTATCTCCACGAATCGGTTCTCTGTTTAATTGCTCGAGGTAATTTTCGGATAGTGCACTCAGTATAATGTCACTCGATGCTCTGTCCCTACCACCCGTCCTAAACATCTGTAGGAGGAGTAATTAATTTTTCTGTTCCTACTTCTATTTATTTTTGTTGTCAATTAGAATACTATTATTGTCAGAGATGGAACATCACACACATTTCCATATGTCTTACAAAATAATTACCTACTCTATTTCAATGTTACCAGGCCAGAATAGTCAATCATTCAGCAACAACTGAAAAATTTGCTGCCCTTTTTCGGGATTGACATGCTTGTCTGACATAACCACAGATTATCTTCTGTGGCTATACCTATGGTTGATCTATCTGTACTCTTGAGAATAACGTATTGACCCCAGCTTGACAAGTTCCATTTCTCATATTTTTCGTAATATGGAATCTTAACTTAGAAGGGCAACAAAAAAGTTTTAAAACAAAAAACATCAAAAGTCGAAAACAGATAAGTGGTGGTGGTGGTGGTGGTGGGTCGCCACCCTCTGTAAATCAAGCCCTGGCCATGGCCTTATGACTGTGATGCTGCTGGTTGCAGATTGTTGCAGAGATGGGATGAAAGGTTGGTGCGTCTTATGAGGGATTGTTGTGGCAGTCCTGTAGTGATGATAGCTAGGATGATGCTAACCTCCCCAGTGTGATGCTGAATTGCCTCCCGCACTACCAGTGGATGTGCCTAGGGATGGGTTAAACTGTTAATTACAACTAAAGGGCTATAACATTCCACTTCAAACAAAGTAATAGGTTGCAGGTTATGTATTTGGTAGATATCACTTAGCCATGAAGTATACAGAAAACAAAGAAATAATTCCCATTACCATATCAATCTCTTTTAAAGCGAAACATGTGCCCAGTACTTCACTTTCCTATAGTGTGTCACATTCACATAACATATGAGTACAGGGCAGTAGCCAAGAACGTATTACACACTTCGAACAGCAACAATGTCACGGCTTCTGCATTGAAATGATAGCACTGCCTGCACAGTGGAACAACTCAATACACAGCAGACCCCCATGAAAGCACTGCATATGGAAAGTATGGCCAGGTGGCCAGCAACCACTATGTTGGCCCCTCGTGCTGCACATTGATCATTATGGTATTATGATATAACAGTCATTTCTACTGAAGCAGGGAGCTCAGTTATCTGCTATACTTCTAAGGTAGAGTACAAGCTTCAAATTTAATGTCTGGAATCCTTATCAATAAAAAAGTAACCAAAATGAGTTGGAGATATGTTTTGTATAGATGTAAAAGGCTGTTTTCACATCGCTGCCTTTTCCTTAACAGTGACAGTGATAGATTTCACTGTTCCTATTGCGACAGCCATCTCAGATACCTAGTATTGTCATAAGTACCTTAAACCTCTTAACTCGAATCCTAAAAAATAGCAACAGGAAAACTACAACCAATATTGGGTTAAACAACATTTTCTTACAAACTGTAACCAAAGCTGTAGGCAGTGGCAGCAGATGCAAAACTGTACTAATGTTGTACAACATTATAAAAATAATATTTCACTGTGTCATCGTTATAGCTGTGACTTATTATTGTTGCTATATTAGGTTTACCTAATGGAATAACATCAAGTTTGTTGTTTATATCTTCACGCTTTCCACTTTGTTTTTTTTTATTAATGCATTAATATATCCCAGTCCTGTCAGTCTTCCTGTACCCCAAGCATCACTGTTCACAAATAACTAGCATGGAAAGCAAAAATGAGCATTACGAACATCGCACCTGCAGATCCAACTCTTTCTATACACTTTCATACTAAATTTCCAAGTACTCGCTTTTTTTGACATCCTACAGCCTCTATACTAGAGATGGGGGATCCGCTCTTGAACTAATTCATAGAGTTCAATCTTTCAAAGGAGTGAACAATCAGTGATTCAGAAAAAAAGAACGGTAGCTCCAAACGTTTCCCACGGCAGAGAGAGAGAGAGAGAGAGAGAGAGAGAGAGACGGAGCATATCAGCACTGCCTCTGCTGGTCACAGCACAGTGCACGCCACACAACACAGCCAGCGCCGGCCTCTGCCCTGCTTCTACCTTGGCTGCCTGCATTGTGCAGTGCCCCATTGGATTTTGTGTTTCACATATGCCGTGGCGTCTCTGTGCGTCGTCTGCCGCGCAGTGTCTGGCGCAGCGTAACTTCGCATCGCACTCTGTTGGCGATCGTTTCAGTCGCACGTCCTGCCCTCTGGGCAGTTGATGCGAGCAACAGGACAGAGAGCCACCTAGCGGATAACATAGGAACTACTTGCAAAAACCCGCTCGCAAGGGAACGAACTATTTGTCTCGGAGCGGGTGAGTTCACCGCTACCCCCTCCCTCGGAACTCGCCCGCTCAACGCTCGCCCCACCGTCTCGACTCTAGCCAGAGCGTCGAGCAAAGCGACTCAGGTGTCACTGTGGTCTCTGCGGTCTCAGCTCACGCAGTAATACAGCTCGCGGCTCGACCTGCTCGACTCAGCGCCTCTGCATCGGAGTTCGTCCCCACTGGATATTGTTCTTCGTAGTAATGCCGCTATGTATATTACATTATTATGTTATGTATACATCAATTGTTTTTATTTTATTTTTATTTGTTTAAACTGATTAGATTAGGTTCCTGATGACTCCTCTTACTATAGGATTTTTATTATAGACACTCGAATTTACGCTTTAATTACGAGCGAACCGATAAACGTATCGCAAAATGTGATACACCAATATTTTCCTTGTTTTATTCTGCGTAAGGCTATATGCAGCACTTTCGTTTTACAGTCAAATTTATATATTTTTTTCTTATTCTGGTACGGATTTTGCGATTTTAGGCGTCTTCGAAATGAAACGTTCACTTTAAAAATATATGGCTTGCGATTTATTTGTATGAGGTTAATGAAATTTTAATACGTTATAGCCAAATATATTGTTAATGTAAATCTCAAGTTACAACATTTTCCGATCACCCAAAAAACCACGATAGTGCAAAATAAATCAATAATCAAAAACTTTGTCATATCGTGGAAATTTCAATAAACAATACAAAATTCTTACTCATTATCTGTGTTACTTCAAAATAGGATCAAATAAGATCAAAATACAGGTATAGTACTGGAATAAACCAAGTTTAAAGGGCAATGTGCCTTCCATTTATTTTCTATTGTAAATGAGTGGTGAGTCATGAAAAAGAGCTAATTCATTTCAGGGAGTGAACAGTTCTGATCCAATCTCTGAAAAGAACAGTTTTGCCCATCTCTACTCTATACATAAGGTGGTAGTAATCATAACCAAAGAGAATATATTAATTTTCTGTATAAAATGGAACAGTTTAAATATATTTAAATTTTATAATTTACAGCTTAACATTGCAAGGAATAAAATAAAATGAAAAAATTAGAAAATGGAAGCAGTGATAATCAAACACGAGCTGATGAATTGCTGCTCGGTGCTCTTGACCATTGTGCCACAGCACATTAACCATCGCTTCCTTACAGATATTTAGAAAGCGTTTCACCTTTTCCTATGCCTCACTCAGGCGAAATATTCCATGAACTTTAAAGGGGCACCTAGTTACTTCTATTTGGATAATTTGACCCAAGTTGGTGAACCCCAACCCACACCCTCCCTTTGCTAGATTTCAGTTTCGAGTAAATCTACTGAACTGTTTAACTTTCACATTATCTGCCAAAGACCTAATGGAAAAAGGCCTCTTTAACAGACGGGGTGCTTGCACGATATGTAAAAAGCAGTTTCAAAGAAAAATACTGACTTTATGCTATGAGCAATTAGTACCCTTAGCACTGGCAGATATGACATCAGTACTGGGATAAAGTTAGTTCTACTCCACTTTGTTAGTGTGGATTGCCTATATAAGGGCGAAAGAATATATTCAGAGGCACACGTATTGTTCTGCTTCATATCAGCCCTTAACCTATTGTTCACTTTTGATTGAGAGGTCCTTAACCTATTGTTATACAAAGCTTTGTATCAAATTGACATCAAATTAATTAATTAATCTCCCCACCTCTCTCCCTTCTCCTCCTCCCACCTGTCAGAGAATCTACAATGCTCCACCTCCACCTCACTGATACAAGTACACTTTCAGGCCTGAGTTATTCGAATAGCTTCTTCCCTCTCTACCAATTTGATTGATTATATAACGAAGTTGATAAATTACTTCATACCTACCCCTCTAGGAAATCCCTGAGCCCTCCCCCTCCACTCCCTCATTTGGAAATCGACAGTTCAGTGTTGGAGAGGAGGGGTATCAAACAACAGGAAATTCAATTGTATAGGGGAGGGTATATTGTTTGCTAATAAAATTCAGTTTGCAGGGATTGGCTCTCTCTTGCTCATCATTCTCTTCTGTTTGGGAAGATGTAGGTCATGTAAAATACATCAAAAAAGTAATTAAATCGATCGCTTTTTTTATTCTGAACACACAAGGAATATCGTCATGAAACAGTCATCACATGTAGTTACATTTTAAAAATCTTTCACTCGCGAAGGATGCTCCGTCTCCCAGGCTGCACCATGTGTCAGCCACTTCGTGTGTTCGTGCATGTGCTGGGTGCCTTGCAACTGCTGTCATGTCAGCTGCCGCCGTGCCAGTCAGAAGTTGCGCTAATCCCCAGACAAAAGCTACAGGTGGTGGCAACCCTTTCATATTTAGTACCTGAGAAACTCTTGTCGAAATGCATGATGTCTCTCTCTCAAGCGACCACATTCTGTTGCGTGCTACTGCCAGGCAAGCACACACCACCAGTCAGGGTTGGATTGAACCACAAACGAAGCAGCGTTTACATGGAAGTCTTGGAAATATTCCCTCTCTCTACCAGATTGATTTACTAATAAATTAAATCAATGCTGTCTGTGTATTGCCAGTTTCTTCCTTGCGTCCTGTTGGTGGATGCTAGGACTGGTATATTTGGTGGAATTCGACCCCACAACTGCACAGTTTCCAAACCCTATTGGATTTATCCCCTTGCCTTTTATTGGTGGTAGCTGAATTGCATTGGAGGTAGCTGAAAATTTCAAATTTCAGCTCAGGTGCATGTTATGTCCTTAAAAAATTCACAGGAGGCGCTGGAGATATGCATGCTTGCAATACAACTACTGAAAACAATAAATTGACCACATGGGAATTTGACATTGCGACTGGATTTTTAAAGCACTATAGAATTCCTAAACGGGTTCACTCCATTATATCGGGAAGGAAAAGGAAGGGCCTACTGTGTGACAGGATAGAGATAGCGACAACAAATACCTCTGCTAGATAGAGTACATTGCGATGTATCGAGAGGAACTAAACATGACACACTTAAACCACTAGCCAGTCCATAGCAGTAGTTGTCATGGCTAGATGTCAGAGATCGCTGAAACATTCACACATGTCATGCACTCATGTCTCCATGTTCATACGCATAGCGCCAATCTCCTTATACACCACCAACGCTCAGATGTCAGTGAAAACTGCAACCTCGACCACAACTGCAGCCATGGACACAAGTGTATGCCAGAGTGCACCATCTCTAGCCATGGAGGTCATCTGGGGATGATAGAAGTGGTAAGAATTTGGATGTTATCAATACGTTCAGTGCCAACACTTGGCAGTGACTGATACTGAATTGCTCAATTTTCCACCGAGAATACATGCAACACACGCGATTGTAAAGTCAGCCCAACGCATGCTGAGTATTAGTTCGCTGTTCAGCTATCCAGAGGGAGCCACCACCACGACTTGCCCCTGTAGCTGTGAATAAGAACCAACTAGCCAGCCTGCTGAAATTTTTCTTTGTGCCTGCTGCTTCTGCGAGATTATTCCTCTTATAAATGGACATAATTTTCCACGTAAAATCCTTCTTCCCCCTTATGGCTATCAGTGCTTTGAAATTGCAGTCTCCCTCATCAAATTCATACCTCCATTACAACCTGACATAGTCATTTTCTTTGCACATGTTGGTACAATGACCACAATAACTTTACCCCAACACAGACTGCCGATCACAGCGAATCTATCACACATCCCCTACTAAGTGTAATATTTCGCCAGAAACTGAGTTCTGGTGGCACCAAACAGTACTGAGCGAAAATCCACAGTGGATGGGTGTGCTTCACTTGTTTTTTTTTTTGCAAGAGGTACCAGTGTCTCGTAGGAAGAGAGACGTAATTGCCTTATACGCAACCAGATGTTAAAAAGACTATCGCGACTACCATGTTACTCTCACCCTGCGTAAAAAAGTCGTCATAGTTATACAGGCAGACACGTGTATCACTAAGGATATCCATGTTAACTACTAGACATGCTTTATAAATCCAGGTAGGGTATTGCTTCTGAATGAAGTGGTTTTCCTCACAAATACCACGACACTGAATATAGATGGTGATCGCAATGTGTGTTATTAATTGACTGAAAGTGCTGATGCACATCACCAGTGGTGTAAGATCGTAAGAAAATCACCCTTATCACCGAATTTAGAAAGTAATTCGGCTAAGGAACGTGGTGTTAAACCGATATTTACAACTCCCCCTTGCTGCTGCTAGATATTCCCAAAGCTAACAAACAGTATTTGTGACACATTCTATCTCGATACCATGTAGACAGTGTAACAGAGGTTCTGCGATGTATCCACGACGTCAAAGGTGATGGATGGTGATGATTGATTGAAAATGATCACATACAGTAGATGGCATGCTATGTGGGGAATTACTTAAAAATGCAATTCTACTTTGAAGTTGTAAGAAATGTACAAAATCCTATGACCAATGCACTAGCTTTTCGGATGTATAGTCTTACGCTTTCTGGCAGAAATGCTGCCTGCAATTTGGAGTCAAGTCTCTCCAATCAATCACATACTTCCATTGAATCCTGTGGAGATGTATTTTATTGATTACAGCCACTGGTGAATCATACTCATGGCAGTATCATATCTCGAAACGAGTCAGCTTTTTTGAACCTATCTACTACGGAGCCCATACAGCAAACTCCAGTGTTGTTGTAAACTGTCCCTCTGCATCTTGTAACTGTTGCTCAGTCTCTGTCCCGCCCTTCCTGCTGCTTTGTCCATGTCACCGTTCCAATTTAAGCTGGAACTGAGAAGAAGTCAGAGAGCACTATATCTAAGACCTTCTGCATCCTGCAGAGAAACAGGGTGAGTTGAATTAATGCGACAGGACTGCGTTTCGACCACTCGGCGGAAATGTGAACATGTTGCTAATCGTGTACAGTGTGTGAGACCAGCGTCAAACGAAGCTTTTTCCTGCAACACAGGTAGTAGAAAAGCTAGTACGCCTATTTACAGTAGTGCTTCTTATCAGGAAATCGTGAAGACTCCATATCACACAGGAAATGGAAAAAGGATTAGGATTTTGCTATTGCACTGTGGTGCATCTCCAAACCACATATAGGTACAGCAGTCCGAAAGAGATCTGCATTTCTCAGTGTGCATTCGTATCTCTCACACAAACATTCTCTCTATCCTCATTATCTTGTAGCATCCAACAGAGAATAACTACGAACTATAAAAACTCCACTAACATCACCTGGTAGATAACTCAATAAGATTGCCCCTCTCTTTCAATACATCGAAAACAATCACTGTCTGCATGCTGACATCGAGCATATGTGGCGATCATATTACAAGTGTTGGTCATTTGGAGCAGGTGGCCAGTGATCGAAGTCACCTGCACAGGCCAGTGCAAAGTTTCATCTCCCATACTGCAGGAGAACCATATCCCTTTTTTTTTTTGGTCATCAGTCTACTGACTGGTTTGATGCGGCCCGCCACGAATTCCTTTCCTGTGCTAACCTCTTCATCTCAGAGTAGCACTTGCAACCTACGTCCTCAATTATTTGCTTGACGTATTCCAATCTCTGTCTTCCTCTACAGTTTTTGCCCTCTACAGCTCCCTCTAGTACCATGGAAGTCATTCCCTCATGTCTTAGCAGATGTCCTATCATCCTGTCCCTTTTCCTTATCAGTGTTTTCCACATATTCCTTTCCTCTCCGATTCTGCGTAGAACCTCCTCATTCCTTATCTTATCAGTCCACCTAATTTTCAACATTCGTCTATAGCACCACATCTCAAATGCTTCGATTCTCTTCTGTTCCGGTTTCCCCACAGTCCATGTTTCACTAACATACAATGCTGTACTCCAGACGTACATCCTCAGAAATTTCTTCCTCAAATTAAGGCCGGTATTTGATATTAGTAGACTTCTCTTGGGCAGAAATGCCTTTTTTGCCATAGCGAGTCTGCTTTTGATGTCCTCCTTCCTCCGTCTGTCATTGGTTATTTTACTGCCTAGGTAGCAGAATTCCTTAACTTCATTGACTTCGTGACCATCAATCCTGATGTTAAGTTTCTCGCTGTTCTCATTTCTACTACTTCTCATTACCTTTGTCTTTCTCCGATTTACTCTCAAACCATACTGTGTACTCATTAGACTGTTCATTCCGTTCAGCAGATCATTTAATTCTTCTTCACTTTCACTCAGGATAGCAATTTCATCAGCGAATCGTATCATTGATATCCTTTCACCTTGTATTTTAATTCCACTCCTGATCCTTTCTTTTATTTCCATCATTGCTTCCTCGATGTACAGATTGAAGAGTAGGGGCGAAAGGCTACAGCCTTCTCTTACACCCTTCTTAATACGAGCACTTCGTTCTTGATCGTCCACTCTTATTATTCCCTCTTGGTTGTTGTACATATTGTATATGACCCGTCTCTCCCTATAGCTTATACCTACTTTTTTCAGAATCTCGAACAGCTTGCACCATTTTATATTGTCGAATGCTTTTTCCAGGTCGACAAATCCTATGAAAGTGTCTTGATTTTTCTTTAGCCTTGCTTCCATTATTAGCCGTAACGTCAGAATTGCCTCTCTCGTCTCTTTACTTTTCCTAAAGCCAAACTGATCGTCACCTAGCGCATTCTCAATTTTCTTTTCCATTCTTCTGTATATTATTCTTGTAAGCAGCTTCGATGCATGAGCTGTTAAGGTGATTGTGCGATAATTCTCGCACTTGTCAGCTCTTGCCGTCTTCGGAAATGTGTGGATGATGCTTTTCCGAAAGTCAGATGGTATATCGCCAGATTCATATATTCTACACATCAACGTGAATAGTCGTTTTGTTGCCACTTCCCCCAATGATTTTAGAATCAACGTGAATAGTCGTTTTGTTGCCACTTCCCCCAATGATTTTAGAAATTCTGATGGACTGTTATCTATCCCTTCTGCCTTATTTGACCGTAAGTCCTCCAAAGCTCTTTTAAATTCCGATTCTAATACTGGATCCCCTATCTCTTCTAAATCGACTCCTGTTTCTTCTTCTATCACATCAGACAAATCTTCACCCTCATAGAGGCTTTCAATGTATATCCCACAGACTATCAATAGTAAGAGTGTCCCTGTGCAGTTCTTTCACAAGCAGTTTGACACTTTGTTTTTTTCTGCTGTAACACATCCAAGCAGTGTATGACTACAGCTTTGTACACCACTATATATTTTGTTTTTCCACCATGACTTCAAGGTATGTGCCAAATGCTAATCACACATTAACACATTTTGATCCATTGGCTCTCACAGAAAGCTGGATACCGCATGGTGTAAACTATGCTGCTCCCACAACACACAGGATTCTTGAAATAAAAGACAGAGCCAGTGTTTCTTATTTTCAAAAATGTGGAAGACATCGGAGGATACGGAAACTGGAAGAGTTTGTGGCGTTGTGGAGCGTTTACAAACAGCTGCCTAAAGGCAATGACCTCTACATTTAATCTCATCGATAATAAAGGGTAGCAGATATCTAGGTGTTCCATTTCGAACAGACCAAGAGCATTGATTCCTTATATTGCCACCATGTACATGATCACTGTTTTGATGGTAGCTATCCCCCAATATTCTCTCCATCTCAAACAAGTGGTGCCAGTCAATCATTATATGGTAATCAATATCATAGCAGTGGATGGATGGGATGGAAAACACACCATCGATATGGAACAAGATACAGTATAAAGCACCGCAGTTTGTAGTGTGAGCAATTTTATCAGTTTCTCCGTAATTTCAATGCTGACCAATGACACAGCAGCATGCTTACCAATTTCTATATCATCGCTAACCCCCCCCCCTCCCACTACTTTGCATGTACCATATACTAGATAGCGTATGTAGAGTGATGACTATGCAGTATGTCCATTCATGGTTAACAGTCGAGCGTATATACCGTAGCATATCAGATAGTGTCCTGTACCGATTTTCATATTTCTAGATTCTCTTTGTCAACCATCTTTACAATACTGTCACCAATTTAATTTGCTGCTGACCGCGAAGTAGGAGGGTACTATATCCACTACATTCCACGTCTCATGAAGGAAGAGAGCGAGCTGAGTCGATAACTGCTGTTTAGCAAAGACTGCTCCACACCAATCTTACTCACAGCAGCCATCCAAGTGCACAAGATCTCACCAGATGCCGCACTTTTCGAGGAGGTTAGCGGCTGTTATTGGGGTATAGTAGCTATGAGAGCGTTGTGATGACATAACAGACACTTATGAAGAAACGTGTGGTTTATGCATGATGGAGCTCGAGACGGATGGAGTTTGAAACATTTTACGTAAATCAAGTGTGCTATTAATTCAAAAGTATTGTTCTTGGGTCTGGGTCAGCACTAAGAAGTTATCGCCAAGAGACAAATGATCGCAGAATATAAACACATGCACTTCTAAGGCTAAACGATTCTGCACTTAAAAATGCTATAATATTAAAGCCATTTGATTTCCGAAATATTATTCACGTGTAGTGCAACAGTCTTAATACTCCAATGCAGGACATATATGTCCAACATCAGACATGCATCCACATGCAAATTTTCTATCACTACCATGACCAACTTTTTTTGTTGATAAAACTATTTCCGTCCGCACTAAAGAAATGCACGATATAGCTTTCTGGAGGTGTATAGCTCCCGCTGTTCACATCCAATTACAGTTCAGGAATAATAGTGCGTTCGTATCTGTCCTATAACATGATTGTCAGTAACAGAAAATACCTCTGACAGGGATGTAGCAATATTTGACATGTGAAAATACAGGCCATGCTGCACAAACTCCTTAAACAGGACAAATGTCAAGCACAGGTTTTCATAGGGTTTGCAGTACCTCAAAAACACCTGTCACTAGCTTAGAATCACTGCAGTTATGAAACTGAAACTCGATTTATGTCCAAGATGTGGCAGAGGGAGTACTTAGCATTCATCTTTGTTTGTCTAGAGAGATGTGTTGAAATAGGTTTTCTACAAGTGGACATGATTCATCACAGATGCATTTGTAGTCCTCTGCTGACTGTGGAATGGAGATGTTTGCTGTGAATGATTAATTGCAAATGGATAGTGCTCTAAGTCACACACTGAACATGCAGATGTATATTAGTCAGTCACTAGTTATACCAAACAACTAATGCACCCTGAGATATCAATGTAAAAAAGGATTAAATGCGTGATAAATTACCTGCAGCATCATCTCTCTCTCTCTCTCTCTCTCTAGAATGCGTCAACAGTGTACCTTTAAATCATACCTCATTACAGTTACCCTCAATGGATCACTCCATCTACTTTCTATCATCCTTTAACGAAGATCCATGTCAATTTAGAGGCAGATGGTTCTCTTTTCCAGGAAACCATAAAAGACATCAGTAAGCTTGCATTTATCACTATTACCTCTATAGACATACAGTAGAATGTGGTTACAAAACCATGCAGCAGCCTTTGCATAAGGTATTTGTTAGCCAACAGTGCACGGTTGTGATTGGTGGAGCGTACAGAGAAGCACATTGTAAACACTGTTTGTTAGGGTTTAAAACACAAAAACAGTCTTACACAGGGTCGATTCATTCTGTAGCTCTAAATTGCAGTCCCCCATGTTGTAATAAAGCGACCTTTAACTAAGGACACTTTATAAAAATTTATAAGGTGGTTGCCGATAACTTTGGGGTCACACTTGGGCTTGTGAACGACATATACATATGTATTAATCTACATTTGGTGGCCATCCACGTTAAACATTCTATTCCAGCTGTCTTATCGCTGTCTATGAAAAACAGTTTCTCTGGTTCCCGGTACTTGCAAGTCAACTTTTTCTCATTTTCCTCTTCCTGTCACATACTTATTTCCATGTACAAGATTTTCCTGCACCAAGCGGAACACATGCAAATACTCCTTCATTCCCACCTCAATTTTCCCGCGTTTTCCGTCATCTTATGCGTATTTTCCATCGATTTTCGTAATTTTATCAATTTTATGTGACATCTGCCCATGTGATCATGACATCGCTTCTCAGGACAGCAACACCTTGCGCAAATGCACTACTTTACTGGTCGGACGGTATAGTATAGCAGTGTACTCGAACATATCGAGTCACTTCCAACCACATACTCTGCAGCTGCAGTGCATTCTCTCTGTTCCCTGCATGTCTGTGTCTGTGCCAGTGTCGTGGATGGCTCCCACGACTCAGTCCTCCCGCTGGTGAATGAATCTTCAGACATAGAACACATCTTCGGACATGACGCCTGGTTTATCCACCTTGGAACCCTAACCAGGACGTAGTGTATTGTGGATCCACCTCTGAACATCACTTTGGCTATAACACGTGGGGGATCCCCACTCAAACACTAACTCGGGTTTGTCATCTGCAATACACACACAACCACAGACATTCAGAAAATGGAACAAATGCACTGCACCTGTAGAATATGTGGCTTGAGGTGATTGGATGCACTCAGGTACACTGTTATGCTATACTGTCAGACCAGAAAGATAGCGCTTCTATGGTTGGTGTCGAGAACCGTACTAAATTTACAAGCTAATTTAGAATACGTGGCGAGAAGTGACTTCGTGTCTGCATGGACAGAAGTGACATAAAATTGGTAAACTACGAAAAACGTCGGAAAATGCTTATGCAATAAGGGAACATACACTAAAATGCGATGAACTTGGGGGGGGGGGGGGGAGGGGGGGCTGAGGGAGTACTTGCATGTCTTCCACTTGGTGCAGGAAAATTTTTATACTCATACATGAAAACAACTACGTGACATCAAGAGAAAAAGGAGAAAAAGTTGATATGGAAGCACCGGGAACCAGAAAAACAATTATTTTCCGTCGACAGCGATAAGACAGCTGGATGGCCAGCAAATGTAGAGTAATAAATTTATATGCATTGGATCACAAGCCCAGGTGTGACCCCAAACTTATTGGCAACCACCTTATAAATTTTTATAAAGTGTCCTTAGTTAAAGATCGTTGAATTAAAACGTGGGAGACTGCAATTTACAGCTACAGAATGAATCGCGTGTTTGACCCTGTGTAAGACTGTTTGTGTGTTTTAAACCCTAACAAACAGTGTTTACAATGTGCTTCTCTGTACTCTCCACCAATCACAACCGTGCACTCTTAGCTAACAGATACATTACCCAAAGGCTGCTGCATAGTTTTTTAACCACATTCTGCTGCATGTCTATTGAGGTAATAGTAATAAATGCAAGCTTACTGCTGTCTTTTATGGTTTCCTGGAAAAGAGAACCATCTGCCTCTAAATTGACATGGATCTGCGTTAAAGGATGATAGAAGGTAGATGGAGTGATCCGTTGAGGGTAGCTGTAATGAGGTATGATTTAGAGGTACACTGATGATGCATTCTAGAGAGAGATGACGCTGCAGGTCATTTAGCACGCATTTAATCATTTATCCCGTTGTTCTCTCAGGGTGCATTAGTTGTTTGGTATAACTAGTGACCAGCTAATATACAACTGCATGTTCTGCGTGTGACGTAGAGCACTATCTACTTGCAATCATTCACAGCAAACATCTCCATACCACAGTCAGCAGACGACTACAAACGCATCTGTGATGAATCATGCCCATTTGTGAAAAACCCATTTCACCACATCTCTGTAGACAAACAAAGATGTATGCAAAGTACTCCCTCTGCCACATCTTGGACATAAATCTGGTTTCAGTTTTATAACTGCAGTGATTCTAAGTTAGTGACAGGTGTTTGTGAGGTACTGCAAACCCTATGAAATCCTATGCTTGACAGTTGTCCTGTTTATGGAGTTTGTGCAGCATGACATGTAATTTCTTTCACATATCAAACACCGTGGCTATGTGTTTGGTTTGTCTGTTTCCTTGTAAGAGGCGTTTACTTTTTCTGATGATCATTTTATGGGACTGATGTGAGCATAGTATAATTTCTGAACTGTAATTGGATGTGAACAGTGGAGTCTGTACAACCCCCAAAAAAGCTGTTGTGCATGTATCACAAAGAATCTATGTTTTTCTTTGGTGTAGAGGGATGTAGTTTTATTATCTTAAGGTTTGTAACGGTAGTGAGTGGGATAGAAAACTTGCAGGTGGATGTACACCAATTGTTGGATGTACATGTCCTGCATTAGAGTATTAAGAGTTTTGCACTACACGTGACTAATATTTCGGAAACCACACAGGTTTAACATTATGGTGTGTTCAAGTGAAGAATCGTATATACTTATGAGTGAATGTGTTTATATTCTATGATCATTTCTCTCTTCCTGATACCTTCTTGGTATGATGCAGCCCCAAGAACAATACTTTAGAATTGATAGCACACTTGATTTACATAAAATGCTTCAAACTCTGCCCATTCAGAGCTCCATCATGCAGAAACCACATGTTTTTTCTTAACTGTCTGTTACATCATAACCCTGTCATATTTACTATACACCGATAAGAGGTGTAAAACTCCTCAAGAAGTGCGCATCTGGAGGGATCTTATACACTTGATGGGTGGTGTGAGTAAGATTGTCTTCGCTAAACAGCAATTGTGGACTCACTCGCTCTCTTCCTTCATGAAACGCAGAATGTAGTGTACCCCCCCTACTTCTAGTCAACTGCAAATTAAATCAGAGACAGTATTGTAAAGATGGTTGGTCAAGACAATCCGGAGAGATCCTTGAATCTCCAACTTTATCCTAAGAATGCTAGAATACTCTGTGAATCCCATCCACACTGGGAAAGAAGAGCAATCGTAAACGTAAATTACGCACTATCATTGAATTGCTACAAATATGTAGATAATCAAACTGCATTTGTATAGGATGCTGTCTGGTATACTTTGGTGTATATATTTATACTTGGTAGGGGATGTGTGGTAGGTTCGCTGTGATCGGCAATTTGAGTTGGGGTGTAAAGTTACTATGGTCATTGTCCTAACATGTGCAGAGAAAATCACTATGGTCATGAGGGAGATATGGATCTGAAGTGGGAGATTGCGATTTCAAAGCACCGATAGCCGTAAGTGGGATGAAGGATTTTACGTGAATAATTATGTCAAGTCATAAGAGGGATATAGATTCTGATATCTCCACAGCCATAGCTGTCAGCAGGAAGTATTTATGATACTTTACCCATTGTCGAAATTCATCATATTGTGGCTACAGTCGTAATATTTAATTGTAAGTACAGTGATAAATACGTGACTGCTTTCCTAGGATGGCACCGTTTGGCACGTGGGACGCGCGGCGGAGGTAGTCTGTGGCCAGGACGATTGAGAATTTCCGGCTTAAGAGTCTCGTGAGTGGCGGGTACAAAGAAAAATTCCAGCCAGCCGGCTAATCGGTTCTTGTTCACAGCTGCAAGGGCAAGTTCCAGCGGTGGCGCCCTCTGGATAGCTGAATAGCGAACTAATACTCAGTATGCATTGGTCTCCACAATCGCTTGTGTTGCATGTATTCTCTGTGGAAAATTGAGCGATTCAATAGCAATTACTGCCAAGTGTTGGCATTGGACATGCTCATAACATTCGAATTCCTACCATTCCAATCACCCCAGATGCTCTCCATGGCCGGAGGTGTGTTCTCTGGCATACGTGCACGTCCACGACTGTGGTTGCGATCGAAGTGGCAGTGTTCAATAACTTCTGAGCGTTGGCGGTTGAACGATCTCCAACATCTAGCCATGACAAAGACTGGTACCAACAGGTTCGTGATTTAAGTGTGTCGTGTTTAGAGCTTCACAATACATCCCACTGGACTCTGTCCAGCAGTAGCATTTGCTGTTGTCTCTGCCCCATCACACATTAGGTCCTTCGTCCTCCTTCTGGATGCAATTCAGAGAACCAGTTATGTATTCTATAGTGCTTTAAAACCCCAGTCGCAATGCAATTCAATTTATTTCTTCCTACAGTGATATGGGGCCAAAGCAGGTGTAGTGCGGTCTGCACTTGCGAGAACACGTGAAGCGGCTGGCACATGGTGCAGCCCAGCAGACAGCGTGTGCTTCGTGATCGAAAGATTTTTAACAGTGTAATTACATGTGATAAGTATTTCATGATGATATTTCTTCTGTGATCGGAATAAAAAAAGCGAGCGATTTCATTACTTCTTTTCGATGTATTTTATGAGATCTGTATCTTCCCCAACGGGAGTGAATGATGAGCAAGAGACGTCAAATCCCTGCAAATTGAATTTAATAAATAAAAAGTATATCTTCTGCTATGTAATTATATTTTCTTTTGTGAGATCCCTCCTCCCAGCGCAGACCCTTCAGTTTCCAGGTGAGGGAGGGTAGGGCGAGGTCTGGAGGATTTCTTAGAGGGGGAGGGATGAATTAATTGATCAATTTAATTAATTAGTCAATAAAATTGATAGAGTGGGAGGGGGCGATTTGAATAACTAGAGCCTGAAAGTGTACTTGCATCGGCGAAGGGGAGGAGGAGTGCTGGAGATTTCCTTAAGGGAAGGAGGGAGGAGAAGGGGGAGGGTTGGAGTGATTAATTAATTAATTTGATATGAATTTGATATAAATTGATGTATAACAATAGTTTAAGAACCAGTGAATCAAAAGAGGACAATAGGTTAAGGGTTGACATGAAGCAGAACAGTAGATTTGGCCCTGAATATATGCTTGCCCTGATATAGGCAATCTGCATCAAAAAGTGGCGTACAACGAATTTTATCCAACAACTGACGTCGCACAGAGCATGCACAGTAGGAAACAGGTAGCTGCATCCCTTCTCTGAACTGATTGTAGTGAGGCACACCATCATTTCAACAATTGACACTGTTTCTGGTTATAGTGGAGAGAGCACCACAAAGCATGTTTTCGTCTTCAAAGAGAAATGGTGCAATTTTAGTGCGATATCCGGTTTGCATTTGAAGAGAAATGGCTTAATAATAAATGATTGACAGCTGACGTCCGAATTTGTAGTCACGTAATTATCACAATACGACAATGGAATAAATACTTACAGCACAGTACAACATGTGCGTTGTACTTTAAAAATGGACATAAAGAGTCAAGATCGCAATAACATTTATTTTGTTGGTAACCGGTTTCGGCCAGTTTTTGACTATCCTCAGACTCTCATACAATGATGCTAGGCGGTGGTGGTGAATGGAGCGCATGTTGTAACTCCATTCGCAGCCGCAGCCTATCATCATGTTATGACGATGGTCAAAAGCTGACCGAAACTGGTTACTATCAAAAAAATGTTTTCGTGCTAGAGACTGTCCATTTTTAAAGCACTTTTTGTGCGTAGTATTTACGACAGTTTATCCTTGAAGACCAATCTTGAGTTACACGAAAGTGGCATCGAGTGAAAAAGTAATAATAGCTTGTAACAATTTCGTCAAGTCGGCTGTGAAGGAAATAAATAATCGACTAATTTACTGGTCAGGAATGCAACAAGATTTAAAGTAATAAGCAAAGAAGACGTGCTTTTTATGTATTAAACGTCCATTAACTTAATACGTACAATGTTACTGAGAACTGTTATGTTCGGAGCTGACCTACTATTTATGAAAAGGAAAGAAACATCTATTTTTATCACTCTACTATTGCCTATAAATTTCTTTTTAATAGCATTTCCATGCTTGGAGTGAGATTACTGGTCATCAGACGCATTGCTCTAGTCGGATGAACGTCAGTAAGACCTCACCTAAGACTAGATTTTGTTAATTCCTTTGTTGAAATAACATCCTCTAACAAATATATGGTCCCTAACATATTGCACCCTATAGCAGTTGTTCGAAACAACTGCAGAAACTGTTCTCGACGGCAGATCTCGCAAACATTAAAGTAATTTCTGCAATGCGAAACCTCTCTGTGAGCACACGACTACACTGAAAGTCAGTGAGCTCCAACTGAATTTCAGAAGACACTTTTTCAACGTCCAATAAAAAAGGAGTCACATAACACTAAAATCATGTTCAAACCAATTCACTATATCTTCTACAAACATTTTGTAACAAAGCTTGTAGTGCAACAATTTCATCAAAACAAAATGTTCGCCCGATCTCACCTTTTCAAATTTACACTTAAGAGCCATATCGTGTGCACCCTCCCGCCCCCGAGCACGCAGAAGTTGTAAGTAGGCTGTTTATGTGATAGTATGTTGGCAGCGCTTTGTAGCGCTCTGCATTAATAGCTCTGACAGCGCTGTGCGCAGTCTGTAAGAGACTCTGTGGCTGATTGGACTCACAGCTGGAAGTTAACAGTCAGTGGTGACGGCAGTTGGAGGTTAATCGCCAGCAGTGATGGAAAGCTGGAGGTGAACAGTCAGCAGTGATGAACGTTAGAGGTCAATAGTTAGCGCTGTTTGAGGTTTGCAGTATTAGCGCGAGCAGACGTTCTGGACGTGTGTCCGACATGGAAGTGTAATATGTCGATGATTATATAATTTTTGGAACTGGACGTCATGCACGATTATGTAATTTTTGAACTGGTTGTGACATTCTTAACGTGAATACATTGTTTTCTCTGCAACAAAATCTTTTCTTTGCTAATCACATGCCTATTAGTAGTTAGAGCCTTCTGTAGTTAGAGTCTTTAATTTAGCTGGCTGTATTGGCGTTTGCTGTATGGGAGTAGTTCGTATAATGAAGATTTTTGTGAGGTAAGTGGCTTATGATATGTATAGGTTATTGTTAGAATTCCCTCTAATTCAGGGCCATTCTATTGTAATTTGAAGTCAGGTTATTAATTTTAAAGCAGTCAGATTGCGCTATCCTTGAATATTGTGAGTAATTAATGAATAGGAAAAGTTTGCGTTCTGTTTGTCAAGGCAAATTTTGTAGGTCAGTGTTGAGATGATAAAGAATAGCAAAGAGGCTGTATAGTCAGTTTCACTCAGCGGTTTAAGAATACTGAGTAAGTATTCAGCAGTTTAGGTAAAACCATATTCAGAAGTTTCAAAGTGCGGCAACACGACGTGGAATGGACTCGACTAATGTGTGAAGTAGTGCTGGAGGGAACTGACACCATGAATTTTGCAGGGCTGTCCATAAATCCGTAAGAGTACGAATGGGTGGAGATCTCTTCTGAACAGCAATTTGCAAGGCATCCCAGATATGCTCAGTAATGTTCATGTCTTGCGAGATTGGTGGCCATCGGAAGTGTGTAAACTCAGAAAAGTGTTCCTGGAGCAATTCTGGAATGTAGGATGTCGCATTGTCCTGCTGGAATTGCCCAAGTCCGTCGGAATACGCAATGGACACGAACTGATGTAGGAGATCAGACAGCTTTCGTACGTGTCACCTGTCAGAGTCGTATCTAGACCTACCAGGGGCCCCATATAACTGTAACTGCACACGCCACACACCATTACAGACCCACCACCAGCTTGAACAATCCCCATATAACTCTAACTGCACACGCCACACACCATTACAGACCCACCATCAACTTGAACAATCCCCTGCTGACATGTAGAGTCCATGGGTTCATGAGGTTGTCTCCATACCCATGCACGTCCATCCGTTCGATACAATTCGAAACCAGACTCGTCCGACCAGGCAACATGTTTCCCGTCATCAACAGTCCGATGGTGTTGTCGGGCCCAAGCGAGGCGTAAAGCTTCGTGTAGTGCTTTCATCAAGTACACGAGTGGGCCTTCGGCTTCGAAAGCCCATACCGATGATGTTTCGTTGAATGATTCGCACGCTGACATTTGTTGATGGCCCAGCATTGAAATCTGGAGTAATTTTCAGAATGGTTGCACTTCTGTCACATTGAATGTTTCTCTTCAGTCGTCGTTGGTCCTGTTCTAGCAGGATCTTTCTCCGACCGCAGCGAAGTTGAAGATTTGATATTTTATCGGAACCGATATTCATGGTACACTCATGAAATGCTCGTACGGGAAAATCCCCACTTCGTCGATACCTCGGAGATGCTGTGGCCCATCACTCGTGCGCCAACTATAACGCCACGTTCAAACTCACTTAAATCTTGATAACCTGCCATTGTAGCAGCAGTAACCGATCTAACAACTGCGCTAGACACAAAAAGTGTTCAAATTGCTCTGAGCACTATGGGACTTAACATCTGTGGTCATCAATCCCCTAGAACTTAGAACTACTCAAACCTAACTAACCTAAGGACATCACACACATCCATGCCCAAGGCAGGATTCGAACCTGCGACCGTAGCAGTCGCGCGGTTCCGGACTAGGCGCCTAGAACCTCTCGGCCACCAAGGCCGGCGCAGCGCCGTATTCTGCCTGTTTATATATCCCTCTATTTGAATACGCATGCCTATATCAGTTTCTTTGGCGCTTCAGTGAATTTCTTTTATAGTTACTGCAACATTCGGAAAGTGCGAAAATGACCTTTCTGAAAGTTGCGTTATCGGCAACGGCAATTTCCTTTTAAGACCCAAAACCGGTGTCAAAACGTGGGACATGTCTTTACAGAAGTTGAAAAAAGCCTATGAATAATGGTACGTCTTCACAGAAGTTGAAAAAACGTTCTAAAATAACACCTCGACACAATCAACGTCTTTCACAAAAACACGTCAGGTCGCCACTATTATGCCCCAGCTCTGCTAGGAAGGATTTAAACTGCTGATGTCTCACGCCGTGCGATCTGAGTTTATTAATTGTTTGTACAACAAAGTTCATGATGTCATTTATTTTTGTACATTTTGCGAGCAGGTTAACCCAATGTAGGATGCAGTGTATCGCTGAAATTTCATGCTGGATACCAACTTCTTTCGCATTGTCCATTATGAAAGCAACGACACCAGATTTTTGATTAACCGTTGCAGGAGCTCCATCTGTTGCAACCAACAGAGATTCTTCCCAAGAAAGGTAATTTTCGTCAGTAATCTTTCCTAAGCAAGAAAATATAAAGTCGACCATAGCTTTATCGTGAATTGGCGCTAAATCAAGGAGTTCCTCCATCGGGTTGAATTCAGTATCAACATCTCACACAAATACACCAAACTGAGCAGTATCTGTATCCGCGCTTTCATCCAAAGTCAAGGGGAAAATAACTAGATCTTCAGTCTTATCTTTTCAGTTGTGTTTCCAAGTTGTATGCCACTTCTTCGGTGCATCTGCAAACTGTTTTCCAGGAAGAGGAACTGTTTCAAAAACCGGAAGAGTAGCTGGAGAAAAGACTGTTGCAGCAGCAACAAAACCAGTGACAGCCGGTTATCATTTAATAATAAGCCGCAGCACCCTGTAAATATCGCTCTAAAATTACGCCATTTCTTTTCGAATGTCAGCCGGTAATCACACAAAAATTACGTCACTTCTCCTCGAATGCATGCTGGTATGCAACTAAAACGGGCGAAAATGTGTGTTGTACGAAATCAGAAGGCTGTGTCGAGTGCTGAAATGATGGCCAACTGCGCTACGATCAACTCAGAGAAGGGATGGAGCTGTCTGTTTTCGACTGCACATGCTCTGATGTGACGTCATCCCTTCCGGCACTACGAGTGTGACGTTGCTCACAGCACCAGGTCAGTATTTTTCTTTGAAACTGCGAGAAAAATGTATTGCAAGTGAAGAGTATGGTGGCTGAGTCGCAATTCATCAGCTCGTGTTTCATTCCTGCTGCTATCAACATTTCTTTATCGTCGCGATATTAAACCATGAATTATAAAATTTAAATACGTTTAAACAGTTCAGTTTATATATGTAAAATTAATATATTCAGTTTAGAGGCAATTACTACCTCTGTAAGCCAAAGGGCTATACACAATTGTAAAAAAAAAAAACGAGTATTTGAGGAAATCTAATACGAAAGTGTTTCCTGTAGACGATCTGCTAAATAAACCCTTTTCCAATGAGTCTTTGATGGAGAAAGTGAAAGTTAAAGAGTTAGGTTGATCTACTCGAAATGTAAATCTAACAACGGGAAGGCATGGAACGACGCTTACAAATTTGGCTCAGACTATGTGAGCAGAGGCAGATAGGTGCCTCTTTCACGTGGCCTGAGTGGGCCGTAGGAAAAGGTAAATCGTTCTCTGAAGATTATAGGGGATCTTCGAGCAAGCATTCTATTAATGGCGTGGCAGCCAACTCGTCAAGTGCACTGACTCTCATCTCATTAGCTCGGGTTGTATTCTCAGTGGTATCATAATCTTTTTTTAATTTAATTTTATTCCTCTCCATGTTAAATGACAACTTATAAATTTAAATAAAATTTCTATTAAGTTTACTTAAGTAAACTTAATATACTCAGTTTAGTTACGATTACTACACTTGCATGTCAAAAGGCTATTGGCCACCAAATTGTAGCACATCGGCAAAACTTTGCATAACCCGCCACTGAGCGAAACATCCTTTAACAAATTCTCCATCAGTGAAGGGGCGTACTGTTTCGGCTATTTTAAGAGCTCACTGTCAATGCACCATCATTGTGGGTGACATAGTTCTCTTTCTCCAAATACATAACAAGGAAGAGGTAAAATCGGGAGCAAAGCCACGTAATGCTTTATAAATAAGAGTAACATTTTAAAGAAATGACATGCATCCATATGGACTTCCTTCTTTCTCTCTTTCCTGTTTTATCTAGAGAAATTTGGCGTTCCTTTCCTCAATATGCAAAATGATCAGGAATTTAGACTGAAGGAGGTGAAATGTAGCTTCACATTGCACTACTCCCATGCCGATAAAACAGCATTACAAAGCATTCGATAAGAAAATAAAAAAAGCCGGCCCACCTTGCCACACGCGCATCGGTAACAAACTTGCGGTGGACGATGTAAGGTGACGTGAGGAAGACATTTTTACCAGTTTTAATAAATTATTGACTCTTATTGATGTATTCACGATAGTCAGGAAGTGCTGTAGTCCGTAGCCGGCCATGAGTCGGAGAGCATTTCCCACGCTGACTGGCTAGGTGAGGAAGCGACCATATGTCGCGCGTAGTGGGGTGGGGCTCGGCGCTGGACCGTAGCAACAAGCGTCAGCCTGGGAAATATACATGACGGGAAGTACCGCCATCTTGGCGCCAAAGTCACCGATTTTGTTTATTTATATTTAATAATTAAAGTCATTTATGACAAGATGAAAACTAGGAGAAGCCTCTGGATGTTTAAAACTACACTCCTGGAAATTGAAATAAGAACACCGTGAATTCATTGTCCCAGGAAGGGGAAACTTTATTGACACATTCCTGGGGTCAGATACATCACATGATCACACTGACAGAACCACAGGCACATAGACACAGGCAACAGAGCATGCACAATGTCGGCACTAGTACAGTGTATATCCACCTTTCGCAGCAATGCAGGTTGCTATTCTCCCATGGAGACGATCGTAGAGATGCTGGATGTAGTCCTGTGGAACGGCTTGCCATGCCATTTCCACCTGGCGCCTCAGTTGGACCAGCGTTCGTGCTGGACGTGCAGACCGCGTGAGACGACGCTTCATCCAGTCACAAACATGCTCAATGGGGGACAGATCCGGAGATCTTGCTGGCCAGGGTAGTTGACTTACACCTTCTAGAGCACGTTGGGTGGCACGGGATACATGCGGACGTGCATTGTCCTGTTGGAACAGCAAGTTCCCTTGCCGGTCTAGGAATGGTAGAACGATGGGTTCGATGACGGTTTGGATGTACCGTGCACTATTCAGTGTCCCCTCGACGATCACCAGTGGTGTACGGCCAGTGTAGGAGATCGCTCCCCACACCATGATTCCGGGTGTTGGCCCTGTGTGCCTCGGTCGTATGCAGACCTGATTGTGGCGCTCACCTGCACGGCGCCAAACACGCATACGACCATCATTGGCACCAAGGCAGAAGCGACTCTCATCGCTGAAGACGACACGTCTCCATTCGTCCCTCCATTCACGCCTGTCGCGACACCACTGGAGGCGGGCTGCACGATGTTGGGGCGTGAGCGGAAGTCGGCCTAACGGTGTGCGGGACCGTAGCCCAGCTTCATGGAGACGGTTGCGAATGGTCCTCGCCGATACCCCAGGAGCAACAGTGTCCCTAATTTGCTGGGAAGTGGCGGTGCGGTCCCCTACGGCACTGCGTAGGATCCTACGGTCTTGGCGTGCATCCGTGCGTCGCTGCGGTCCGGTCCCAGGTCGACGGGCACGTGCACCTTCCGCCGACCACTGGCGACAACATCGATGTACTGTGGAGACCTCACGCCCCACGTGTTGAGCAATTCGGCGGTACGTCCACCCGGCCTCCCGCATGCCCACTATACGCCCTCGCTCAAAGTCCGTCAACTGCACATACGGTTCACGTCCACGCTGTCGCGGCATGCTACCAGTGTTAAAGACTGCGATGGAGCTCCGTATGCCACGGCAAACTGGCTGACACTGACGGCGGCGGTGCACAAATGCTGCGCAGCTAGCGCCATTCGACGGCCAACACTGCGGTTCCTGGTGTGTCCGCTGTGCCGTGCGTGTGATCATTGCTTGTACAGCCCTCTCGCAGTGTCCGGAGCAAGTATGGTGGGTCTGACACACCGGTGTCAATGTGTTCTTTTTTCCATTTCCAGGAGTGTATTTATCATAATTTTGCCTCATTAAAATTCACACCCGTTCATTAGCAAATGCATATCTTAGTAAGTACGAACTTGATTGGAAATCCACGAACTGTGACGAAACTAGTAAGAGATACGGACTGCGCGCCAAAGTCGGCAGTCGGCGTTAAGAGCTCTTCCTGTCTTGTTCGATGGTAGCCATGCTATCGGTTACGAGTAGTTTGTAACATGTGTGTTTCATTACTGATCTAATAGAAATAAAAGTGATATTACGGCATTCTGAATGTTAATTTCGAGTAAATAGATACCCCAAAGTTGATCGACAGTAATTTCAGATAATTAGCTGCCCCCGACAGAGATATCCAATGCGCCAATGAAGAATCTGCACGGGACTACATTTTCGAGAGCTGCACCGCGCAGAGGTAGGAGGAAATCCGACGACACGACCCACCAAGGCGGATCAAGGAAGGTCCGACTTACACTCACAAATTCCGGGTGGAAATGCTGACCAGCAATACTGTACGTCACATATACCACCCTCTACAGACTCGAGACTAAGCTGAGTGATAACAGTATCAGTTTAGAAGCGAGAGGATCTTGCAACGAGATGGGACTTCATCAAGTGCTCCCCGACCCCTGAGTAGACGGAGTCGTAGTAGGCTATTCCTACTTTGCCTCCATGGCTTCTGTGACTGTGGACGGAATGTGTTGCTTCTCTTGTTGTAGATGTCAGCATTTGCCCTTCTCAGGATTTTTGTGCTTCTTTGCCGTCTGCGGTGCAGATAGCTGTGGCGATCCATGACAGGGCGCCGCTTCACGCGCGGTCAGAATTGGCTGCGCCTTGACTCCGATGACTGCTTGGCAGCCGCCGGCGCGGTTGTCAGCGCTGCCTCTGCTATTCTCTGCAGCGTCTCGGCCAGGTGCGAGACCTTTTAGAGTACTGCAAAGAGAGAGTGGAGACTACTGCAGACATCTGTCCTGCATGCACAGCAGTTTCTGTGCGGTGGTTGGGTGCAGCTGGGCTGCGGGCGGCGGCTGGGGTGTTTTCCACTCCTGTCGCCTCCGGTCATGTTGTCATCTTCTTCTCTACGCGTTTTCCCCCTGGGGAAACCGTCGCGCAAATTATTCTGGTATGCCCTGTCAGGCACGTTTGCTGACGCGGTCGCATCGTCTTCTGATACCCATTTCAGTGGGGGCGGCAGTGGCCTTTGTGTTTGCCAGCCTGGGCACGGTCGGCGGACGGAGCGGTCGGTGTGCTTCTTTGGCAGCTGTCCGCCCTGGTGAGCTACTGCGGCCTCAATGACTGCACAGCCGCGGCAACTTGCCACGTGTGGGCCGCCACAGTTTGCATTTGGGCGTGTGTGTCCTCGGCTGCGGACAACAGCGGCTGGCACGGCCACCGGCGCACTTCAGGCACACCTAGGGGAAAGTGCAGTGGAGAGCCACATACCCCATCCCCTGGCAGCGGTAGCAGTGCACCATGCCCTTCTGGTTAACATTCCCACGGTGACCTTGGTGTTGGCCACCCGTCTCAGTTGGTAGAGCCACGTGTTCTCTGGGGTACCAGTGGCGATAACCAACAGAGAAAGCGACTGACTCTTTGTGTGTGGCATGGGACTTGGCCCGCGTACGACTGCTGGCTGACAACACCCGCAAGCAAAAATTGTAGGCGCCCGCAACAGCGCATTTGCCCACCTTGCTGTAGGTTCATCCAAATGCTCTATTTCATAAGTCATCTATTTACGAAAAATTGTTAGTAAACCCTTAGTTATTTTGTTATCTCATTCGCAGAACTATAGTCTACAGGAAGGGGTTGAAGGAAATAAGACATTTTTGTATGAAAATATCATTATTTTTTTTGATACAACAGTAAAAACCATGTGTTGAGTGCATTAATTAATCATCTTTAAAATACACCAACTGATTCTGTTTTCTCTGATGAGTGTTAATGGCAGGGGCAGTTATTGCACCGCTGCACGTCCTGGTTCTGCTGCCAGGAAAAAAAAGCAACAGTATAAACGAATATATTAAATGGCGATAATAATAACAATAATGGATAAAGAGAGTAACTTACTTTTCTGATGTGTGTAGAAGCTGCTCTTTGTGTTCCATAACTCACTCATTTGAAAAGGGGGAGATAGCTCCAGTAAATGTAACGTACTGTTTTGAAGCCTCCTCCCATGAACCATGGACCTTGCCGTTGGTGGGGAGGGTTGCGTGCTTCAGCGGTATAGATAGGTGCAACTACAACGGAGGGGTATCTGATGAAAGGCCAGTCAAACATGTGGTTCCTGAAGAGGGGCAGCAGCCTTTTCAGTAGTTGCAGGGGCAACATTCTGGCTGATTGACTGATCTGGGCTTGTAACAAACCAAAACGGCGTTGCATGCTGGAACTGCGAACGGCTGAAAGGAAGGGGAAACTACAGCCGTAATTTTTCCCGAGGGATAATGGCGTTCTCTTGGGTAAAATATTCCGGAGGTAAAATAGTCCCCCATTCGGATCTCCGGGCGGGGACTACTCAAGAGGATGTCGTTATCAGGAGAAAGAAAACTGGCGTTCTACAGATCGGAGCGTGGAATGTCAGATCCCTTAATCGGGCGGATAGGTTAGAAAATTTAAAAAGGGAAATGAATAGGATAAAGTTAGATATAGTGGGAATGAGTGAAGTTCGGTGGCAGGAGGAACAAGACTTTTGGTCAGGTGAATACAGGGCTATAAACACAAAATCAAATCGGGATAATGCAGGAGTAGGTTTAATAATGAATAAAAAAAGAAATAGGGGCGTGGGTAAGCTACTACAAACAGCATAGTGAACGCATTATCTTAGTCAAGAAAGACACGAAGCCCACGCCTGCCACAGTAGTACAAGTTTATATGCCAACTAGCTCCGCAGATGACGAAGAGTTTGAAGAAATGTATGATGAGATAAAAGAAATTATTCAGATAGTGAAGGGAGGTGAAAATTTAATAGTCATGGGTGACTGGAATTCGAGAGTAGGAAAAGAAAGACAAGGAAAAGTAGTAGGTGAATATGGAATGGAGATAAGAAATGAAAGAGGAAGCCGCCTGGTAGAATTTTGCACAGAGCATTACTTAATCTGTTGATATACTTTCCGGGATGTGAGGTCGTGGTCCAAGAACTTTTCTGCTCCTTACGTTTCGTCCAGCGCAGTCCTGGACGAAACGTAAGGAGCAGAAAAGTTCTTGGACCAGAACAGCGCAGTCCTGGACGAAACGTAAGGAGCAGAAAAGTTCTTGGACCACGACCTCACATCCCGGAAAGTATATCAACAGCCATGTCAACCGGTCGTGAAAGCCTTCATTCTACATTACTTAATCATAGCTAACACTTGGTTTAAGTGCAGATTCCTCGACTTGCGCCATAGGGTGGTGGGGTTTCGGGTTCCGCTGGATAGGTCAGGAGTCCACTACACGCAACAAGCGGCTACACGGGTAGCAGGGGTTGTGTGGCGTGGGCTGGGCGGTTTTTTAGGTTAGATGGCCTCGGGCAAGTGCAGAAAGGGCAACAGCCTCAACGGGTGCGGGGCAAAGTCAGGACATGCGGGGACCAAGCAGCAATCGGTATTGTAATTGTAAACTGTCGAAGCTGCGTTGGTAAAGTACCGGAACTTCAAGCGCTGATAGAAAGCACCGAAGCTGAAATCGTTATAGGTACAGAAAGCTGGCTGAAGCCAGAGATAAATTCTGCCGAAATTTTTACAAAGGCACAGACGGTGTTTAGAAAGGATAGATTGCGTGCAACCGGTGGTGGAGTGTTCGTCGCTGTTAGTAGTAGTTTATCCTGTAGTGAAGTAGAAGTGGATAGTTCCTGTGAATTATTATGGGTGGAGGTTACACTCAACAACCGAGCTAGGTTAATAATTGGCTCCTTTTACCGACCCACCGACTCAGCAGCATTAGTGGCAGAACAACTGAGAGAAAATTTGGAATACATTTCACATAAATTTTCTCAGCATGTTATAGTCTTAGGTGGAGATTTCAATTTACCAGATATAGACTGGGACACTCAGATGTTTAGGACGGGTGGTAGGGACAGAGCATCTAGTGACATTATACTGAGTGCACTATCCGAAAATTACCTCGAGCAATTAAACAGAGAACCGACTCGTGGAGATAACATCTTGGACCTACTGATAACAAACAGACCCGAACTTTTCGACTCTGTAAGTGCAGAACAGGGAATCAGTGATCATAAGGCCGTTGCAGCATCCCTGAATATGGAAGTTAATAGGAATATAAAAAAAAGGGAGGAAGGTTTATCTGTTTAGCAAGAGTAATAGAAGGCAGATTTCAGACTACCTAACAGATCAAAACGAAAATTTCTGTTCCGACACTGACAATGTTGAGTGTTTATGGAAAAAGTTCAAGGCAATCGTAAAATGCGTTTTAGACAGGTACGTGCCGAGTAAAACTGTGAGGGACGGGAAAAACCCACCGTGGTACAACAACAAAGTTAGGAAACTACTGCGAAAGCAAAGAGAGCATCACTGCAAGTTTAAACGCAGCCAAAACCTCTCAGACAGACAGAAGCTAAACGATGTCAAAGTTAGCGTAAGGAGGGCTATGCGTGAAGCGTTCAGTGAATTCGAAAGTAAAATACTAGGTACCGACTTGACAGAAAATCCTAGGAAGTTCTGGTGTTACGTTAAATCAGTAAGTGGCTCGAAACATCATGTCCAGACACTCCGGGATGATGATGGCATTGAAACAGAGGATGACAAGCGTAAAGCTGAAATACTAAACACCTTTTTCCAAAGCTGTTTCACAGAGGAAGACCGCACTGCAGTTCCTTCTCTAAATCCTCGCACCAACAAAAAAATGGCTGACATCGAAATAAGTGTCCAAGGAATAGAAAAGCAACTGGAATCACTCAACAGAGGAAAGTCCACTGGACCTGACGGGATACCAATTCGATTCTACACAGAGTACGCGAAAGAACTTGCCCCCCTTCTAACAGCCGTGTACCGCAAGTCTCTAGAGGAACAGAAGGTTCCAAATGATTGGAAAAGAGCACAGGTAGTCCCAGTCTTCAAGAAGGGTCGTCGAGCAGATGCGCAGAACTATAGACCTATATCTCTGACGTCGATCTGTTGTAGAATTTTAGAACATGTGTTTTGCTCGAGTATCATGTCGTTTTTGGAAACTCAGAATCTACTATGTAGGAATCAACATGGATTCCGGAAACAGCGATCGTGTGAGACCCAACTCGCTTTATTTGTTCATGAGACCCAGAAAATATTAGATACAGGCTCCCAGGTAGATGCTATTTTTCTTGACTTCCGGAAGGCGTTCGATACAGTTCCGCACTGTCGCCTGATAAACAAAGTAAGAGCCTACGGAATATCAGACCAGCTGTGTGGCTGGATTGAAGAGTTTTTAGCAAACAGAACACAGCATGTTGTTATCAACGGAGAGACGTCTACAGACATTAAAGTAACCTCTGGCGTGCCACAGGGAAGTGGTATGGGACCATTGCTTTTCACAATATATATAAATGACCTAGTAGATAGTGTCGGAAGTTCCATGCGGCTTTTCGCGGATGATGCTGTAGTATACAGAGAAGTTGCAGCATTAGAAAATTGTAGCGAAATGCAGGAAGATCTGCAGCGGATAGGCACTTGGTGCAGGGAGTGACAACTGACCCTTAACATAGACAAATGTAATGTATTGCGAATACATAGAAAGAAGGATCCTTTATTGTATGTTTATATGATAGCGGAACAAACACTGGTAGCAGTTACTTCTGTAAAATATCTGGGAGTATGCGTGCGGAACGATTTGAAGTGGAATGATCATATAAAATTAATTGTTGGTAAGGCGGGTACCAGGTTGAGATTCATTGGGAGAGTCCTTAGAAAATGTAGTCCATCAACAAAGGAGGTGGCTTACAAAACACTCGTTCGACCTATACTTGAGTATTGCTCATCAGTGTGGGATCCGTACCAGATCGGGTTGACGGAGGAGATAGAGAAGATCCAAAGAAGAGCGGCGCGTTTCGTCACAGGGTTATTTGGTAACCGTGATATCGTTACGGAGATGTTTAACAAACTCAAGTGGCAGACTCTGCAAGAGAGGCGCTCTGCATCGCGGTGTAGCTTGCTCGCCAGGTTTCGAGAGGGTGCGTTTCTGGATGAGGTATCGAATATATTGCTTCGCCCTACTTACACCTCCCGAGGAGATCACGAATGTAAAATTAGAGAGATTAGAGCGCGCACAGAGGCTTTCAGACAGTCGTTCTTCCTGCGAACCATACGCGACTGGAACAGGAAAGGGAGGTAATGACAGTGGCACGTAAATTGCCCTCCGCCACACACCGTTGGGTGGCTTGCGGAGTATATGTAGATGTAGATGAAGGAAGGTTATATACGTGGAGGAGACCTGGAGACACTGGACGGTTTCAGGTGGATTGTATAATGGTAAGACAGATATTTAGGAACCAGGTTTTAAATAGTAAGACATTTCCGGGGGCAGATGTGGACTCTGACCACAATCTATTGGTTGTGAACGGGAGAAACTGCAAAAAGGTGGAAATGTAAGGAGATGGGACCTGGATAAACTGAAGGAACCAAGGGTTGTAGAGCGTTTCAGAGAGAGCATTAGGGAACGATTGACAAGAAAGGGGGAAAGAAATACAGTCGAAGAAGAACGGGTAGCTTTGAGAGATGAAATAGTGAAGGCAGCAGAAAATCAAGTAGGTAAAAAGACGAGGGCTAGTAAAAAGCTCTGGGTAACAGAAGAGACACTGAATTTAATTGATGAGAGAAGAAAATATAAAAATACAGTAAATGAAGCAGGCTAAAAGGAATACAAACGTCTCAAAAATGAGATCGACAGGAAGTACAAAATGGCTAAGCAGCGACGGCTAGAGGACAAATATAAGGGCGTAGAGGCATATATCCCTGGGGGTAAGATAGATATTGCTACAGGAAAATTAAAGATACCTTTGAAGAAAAGAGAACCACTTATATGAATGTCAAGAGCTCAGATGGAACACCATTTCTAAGCAAAAAAGGGAAGACGGAAAGGTGGAAGGAGTACATAGAAGGTCAATACAAGGGCGATATACTTGAGGGCAATGTTATTGAAATAGAAGAGGGTGTAGACGAAGATGAGATGGGGGATACGGTACTGCGTGAAGAATTTGATAGAGCACTGAAAAATCTAAGTCGAAACTAGGCTCCGGGAGTAGAGAACATTCCATTAGAACTGCTGATAGCCTTAGGAGAGTCAGTCCTGACAAAATATCATATGGTGAGCATGGTGTATGAGACAGGTGAAGTACCCTCATACTTCAGGAAGAATATATTAACTCCAATCCCAAAGAAAGCAAGTGGTGACAGGTGTGAAAATTACCGAACTATCAGTTTAATAAGTCATGGCTGCAAAATACTAACACGAATTCTTTACAGACGAATGGAAAAACTGGTGGAAGCCGCCCCCGGGATTCCATGTTTGAACACGTGAGGCAGTACTGACTTACGACTTATCTTGGAAGATAGATACAGGAAAGGCAAACCTACATCTCTAGCATTTGTAGACTTAGAGAAAACTTTTGACAGTGTTCTGAAGGTGGTAGGGATCAAATACAGGTAGCGAAAGGCTATTTACAATTTCTACTGAAAACAGATGTCCGGCCCCGGTAGCTGAGTGGTCAGCGTGACGGAATGTCAATCCTAAGGCCCCGGGTTCGATTCCCGGCTGGGTCGGAGATTTTCTCCGCTCAGGGACTGGGTGTTGTGTTGTCCTAATCATCATCATTTCATCCCCATCGACGCGCAGGTCGCCGAAGTGGCGTCAAATCGAAAGACCTGCACCAGGCGAACGGTCTACCCGACAGGGGGCCTTAGCCACACGACATTTCATTTCACTGAAAACAGATGGCAGTTATAAGAGTCGAGGGACATGAAAGGGAACCAGTGGTTGAGAAGGGAGTGAGACAGGGTTGTAGCCTATCTCCGATGTTGTTCAATCTATATATTCAACAAACAGTACAGGAAACAAAAGAAAAATTCGGAGTAGGAATTAAAATCGATGGAGAAGAAATAAACACTTTGAGGTTTGCCGACAACATTGTACTTCTGTCAGAGACAGCAAAGGGCCTGGAAGTGTAGTTGAACGGAATGGACAGGTCTTGAGAGGAGGACATAAGATGAACATCAACAAAAACAAAACGAGGGTAATGGAATGTAATCGAATGAAATCAGGTGATGCTGAGGGAATTAGATTAGGAAATGAGACACTTAAACTAGCAGATGAGTTTTGCTATTTGGGGAGCAAAATAACTGATGATAGTCGAATTAGAGAGCATATAAAAATGCAGACTGGCAATGGCAAGGAAACTTGATTATAACTGGTCTTAATACACCTTATATTCATATCAAACGCGCAGCTTAAGTAAAACAATTATCTAGCCCTAACCAAAATTTCCACTTACCTCGCGTCTTTTGCAGATTTCTCGAAAGCACAACAGCAAGCAAGCAGCGTCCAAGCTAGATTTCTATTTCTAAATAAATATTAAAACTGTTGGTACTACATGGTGCAATGAGGTAATATGTAATGATAAAACTTCTTTACAGAGTGGGATGGGGATAGTAACTATTCTTACGAAGTGATATTCCAATACAAATATTTTATTTATAATATTACTTGAAAATACAGCTCTTCGGTTACACAGGGAAATTTTTTTTTCTGATGCTGCTTACAGTGCCGGACGCACACGCGACCCTTAGCGGCGCATCTTAATCAAGTTGTGCATTCCTAGGAAAATTTTATAATGTACAAATATATTTTTATCTTTAACGTGAGCACTGTTGGTCTAAACCATTTCATAACTATTTACTCTATGTAATGTAAAATTTTTTTACTTCTGATGAAGGCTGCCTTAGAGCAGTTGAAATCTAGGTAGAGTTGAAAATTTTTTGCCTGTGCAACTGAAGAGCTGTATTTTCAAATAGTATTATAAATTTCGTCAACGGTTGCTGCATTATCGGCCATATTCAAAATTGACAAATATTTTAGAATGAAGTACGTTTTCAAAAAGACGGAGTGAACGAGAACTCCAGTGATAAATTTTCAGAGGTTGTTTAGGGATACTTTCTGCCAATTCACTACTAATGAAGCCTCTTTTTTAGTAAAGAATACTCTCAATATATGTATCGTATGTATATGTAAGATTGCATGTAACAATATTCCTCAGAATAACGAAAATAACTCTTGTCTCATTAATATACGACCTTCAGAAACACGATAGTTAAGATTAACATTTATATGCCATCAATCACTTGCCAATTCCTAAAGTGTTGAAAAGTGTCAGAACTGAAGTATTTTCGTAATAAAATCTGACATCCATATCCAAGGGCACAAATTTTTATCAAGACTATGTAAATAAACTTCTTTAGACAGCACCTCTGGTTATTTGTTCTGGTGTTAATAAATGTTTAATATAATCTTTAGATATATATATCAGTTTATTTCTTTGGTAAATATTTTAGATATATTCTAAAAGTTTCAATACCAGCTTCTTTTGAAATTTCTTTAATATCTTAAGCTTTAAGGTGCTAGTCTTTGAAAATGACTATCTTTGGGTTTAACTATTCTCAGTTCAATTGTCTAGATCTAATCGCTGTCTTGACCATGCTTACGCTACTTGCTAAATGTTAGAACTAATATTATTGCTTTCCTTTTTAAATTATTTCCTTTTTTACATTTATTGAGAAATCGTCGTGGGCAATGGATAACTCGAAGACTAAAATTTAACTGATGAAAGTTTATTTTCTTCTCTTTAAAAATGTAAATGTTTTATATTGACCAAATGTCGATTGTGAACAAGTGACTGCAAAAAACTAATAGTCTAACACTAAGCGAGATGAACTCAAAATAAATCCTCGGTGCCACCATTACTTTATATCTCAACCTAAAGTTCAGATTTTCAAATAGCAGGCTCTTCACGTGTTGGCCTCTCGTGTACTCACAAGCAAATCCTAAGTGTCATTGTCACTCATAACTTTTGCTACGGAAACAGTGGTAGTTGTTGGTATTTCCGCTTTGCAATGGTTCATTTAGGACAATGTGGTCTCAATAGTTACGTCACTAACAATACATAAGGGAAACTATAATAATTCACCTCTGACCTGTGTGTTCCTGTGCTTGCTTCACCGATCAAGAAAAGCTTCTGGAATAAAGCTCGGCAAGCAATTATTCCACACACAAAATAACATTACTATCTTTAGTGGAACTCTGTTCTCAAAAAAACAATTACACTCACAGCAGTACCTTAGAGGGTGTCTTCATAATTCTTTCTTAACCATTTGAAACATCCAAAATCTGCTGGCGTTTGCACTAACTAGTATCACAAGCAACACAACATGGACGACTTTAGACAAAATTACTGAAGCCAGAACTTAATTGTTGTCGTAATTTGACTACTCAGGTATCCTACTCTCAAATACTGACCCAGCGTACAAGCCACTCTTGACTGAACTCATGTCAACTTAAAATCGCTTGACCTTTCATCAAACATCAAGCAAAATGCGAGGTGCTCGACTCTGACAAGATTCAGAAAATGATTATACTTATCATGCCCTTGACCACATACTGCATTCTTCAAACCTTGCATTTCGAACACAACTCAATCGAAGGCCAAATTCCTACACTCTGTCAACAAAATCGTCGAAAATTCAACACTGACAAAATAATCGATACAATATGCTCTAGGTAGGTATCGATCACAACCCTTGTAAACGTGTTCTAAATCACAAGCTGTAACACCGATGTCGTCTTATCGACTCATGCTCACTATCCCTCAGTGACTGCCTTAAAACCCCTTTAATGTCATAGCTGAACTATTAATTAAGAAACATGTAGGGCGCACCACTATTTCTTAACAATCAAAATAAAGAATCATGTGACCGTCAGTTGCTCTTCTAGCAGCCGGCTCGCCCAGGATGATCTCTGGCGTGCCCAAGTTCTGCTGTCGGCCGTCTCTGTACGAATACTTGCATGGCTGGACACAGTACTGATTTTTCTAGAACATATTCATCGCTTTACTTGTAATGAAATATCACATATCACATTCTTTTCTTTGATTTACCTTACTTCTTGACTACTATTAAAACTAAATCTTGACGACATGAAAATCTAAACAATAATTTTCATCCATTACAAAATGTCAGCGCTGTTTCTGTGTTGTGAGGATGACTTTGATGACTGTTTGTACGGTGTCGTGTTGAGTTTGTGTTGTCATGGATGAAGGTGAGGGATGGGGTGAAAGCTGCCGCCGGCACACAGCCTACTTCTCTCGAAACACCAAATGGGTCGCAGTGCTCAACGTGCCCATCCGACAGACGGATCACCATCGACAGTGTCACATACCCTCACTTTCAGAGACGCTGCGAAGAGGTTTGAAATATAATCGACGACACTGGCGCAAACGCTGGTGACTGGGAATCTTACGCCACCAGCTCTCCTCCGCTTGCCAGCCAAATACTGACAGTAAAAATGTTGCGCCACCAAAATCTGAACTGGCTTACATCTGACAATAATTCGAGCACCACCGAGCAGGCATGCGTTGGTGATGTGACCTCGGGTATGGAGAACAACAAAAAGTTCAAATCATTTTTTAATCGAAACGATAATGAATTACTTTACTGAGAAACAGGTACCAACATAAAAAAGTAATGCAATTGATATCAGTACCGAACTTTCCAATTTGCCCTCTTAGGTCACCATTTCTTCCGTGAGAATCTCGATAAAGTGTAAGGACAATCAGGCAATTATCATTGCTATTGAAATGTTCACTATAGAGGATGTTAGGGGTATAAGTGCAGATATTTTTATTGGTGACTGAGGACAGTGTACTGAGCAACATTAAATCAGTATGTACTTCATTTGCAGACTAAAAACATAGCTGTTAGGAGTAATATGTTTTTAGGTTGGTTAGTACCTCCAAGAACATGAAGCAGGAGCAAGCCATTAGTGGTTATTTTTCACTGAGCAGCAGGTCAGATGTTGGAAGTATGGACGTGTGGGGGCAGAATCATTAGCATACAGTGGCAGGCATAGTTGACTTAGTGGTGCGGTTACGACCATGCAGAAAACATTAGGCAGTAAATTATACGATGAGTTAGTGGGAAGACTGTTAGATGCAGAGAAAAAACAACCAGCACACTGAAGAGGGTGAAATTAAGGTACCAATGATCACAATATCTGCTTTTATATCCCTAACACCTTGTGTAAGGTATCAGGACGAAATAGTTATGCAGTTGAAAGAGCACACTAGTCGCTTTGGAGCTTTGTAGATGGTGTAGAATTGGTACCAGTTGTTCACGTGAGCCTCCACCACTGACATAAGTCTTGGTAGTGAAGCAGTGCGTTTGTGCCATTCAGTTCTATGCAATCAGCCTAGTAAGATTGGTCGACACGGTTAGAATGACAGAATGTAGGTTATAGTGTTCGGACGTGCCAATGACAATACCGTGAATGAAGTTGTTCGAATGGCAGTGTATCAAAGCAGGTTGTTCAACCTCTCTACAAGAAATAGTATACCATTCGCAGCCAAAAAAAAAAAAAAAAAAAAAAAAAGGCTCTGAGCACTGTGGGACTTAACTGCTCAGGTCATCAGTCCCCTAGAACTTAGAACTAATTAAACCTAACTAACCTAAGGACATCACACACATCCATGCCCGAGGCAGGATTCGAACCTGCGACTGTAGTGGTCGCGCGGTTCCAGACTGTAGCGCCTACAACCGCTCGGCCACTTCGGCCGGCATTCGCAGCCATGTAACATAGTATGCGGAAAGTGGTAGTAAAAATATGTTAACCATGCGTCTCACTCTTTGATACTGATGATCTGTTTCAAACTGGACAGGAATTACTGCTGCCAGTGTATGTAGGTCCAACTCATACGGTTTTGTAGTGACCATAGTGGAGGGAACAGCATATAAGGGACATTTTTAGCTCTCTCTCTGACCGGGAAGAAGAGTTACATTGGTAAACGAAATTATTTGAGAATGATGATATGTAGACCCATACTCTTCTGCCGGGGTGACAGGCTCGCAATTTATAATTCGCGACTACGTGAATATTAATTATTATCGGCGAGCCAGTTTTTTCGCGCTTGGACATCGGACATCGTAGTGAAATAATAGCTGCAGGCTCTGGAGAAGTTTGTCACCGTTAGTAGCGTTCTGCGCGAGACGTAGAAAGTGACTGATAATAATTGTTCCTCGGCAAGACGTTATTCCAGAAAGCATTACAAGTACTTACAGAAACTGGAACCTGTGGTTCGTCAGCTGTAAAAATAGTGGTTATTACTCTTTAAATAAATATAAATATACCATTTCCAATCAACGCAATTATTATTAACTAAGAATTATAAATGCTCCCATAAGCAATGCCCAAGGCAGGAGAGAGTAGGTTGCATGAAGATGAGGGGAAAAAAAAGAATGTATAAAAAGTAATGAACAACTGACAAAAATTGAAAGATAACATTTTCTTATTTTTTTCGCAATTACTGATATATATGGAACATACCTTCTCTGGCCATGTGTATAAAAGGTCTTTCAACTACAGACTACTAATAGCATTTATAACACAAAATATGTAAAGCTTTACCAATCATTTGATGTACCGTTTCAGTTTGACGCTAAGGACAAACAACACTAGGGACAAACGACACATGAACTGGACAGTAGCTGAGTGATGTGTTTTATGTGATCCGATGAGTTGAGATTTTGCTTCTTTTCAAATGACACAACGTGGCTACTGTCCCTGCAGCCCAACGAGAAGTTTAACCCATAGCGTATGGTGTAGTTCAGGCCGAAGGTAGTTCTGTGATATTCTGAGGATGTTTTATGAAGAATGACTTGGCCCCGCTGATTCAAGATTCAACTACCATGAATATGAACCATGATATTTTTATGATACCATATCTCAGTCGGTAAAAACGGATCCCTTATAGGATAATTTTGTTGTCTGTCAGTCAGTCTGTCGTTTGCCCGTCTGATTGTTAAGATCCCTTTTTCTCAAGAGCGGCAGGAGGTATCAAGTTGAAATTTGTGTCACATGCTAAGGTTTACAGTCTCTTGGCGCTGTAAACAATTTAAGCTTCAAAGTCCATTAAACCAAAAGATATGGCCATATATGTCATATAACTTGATACTTGTAAACTCACTCATCAAAACCTACAGATGAATTATTATTATACAGGTCGAGCCTGGTGGTCTAGTGGTTGCCGGCATGGTAGCTCATTGTGTTCGGTCAGAGGGCTGGCTGTCCTCTGCAATAATAATAAAAAAAAGCTGAGTGAAGTATTCAACGATGAACGTAAAGGGTGTCATGTGACGGCCGCCCAGGTGAAATGACGAGAGCAATGGTGGAAAAAGGGCGGTAAAGTGTATTCTTTCATACTGAGAGAACGCGCAATCTGATCTCAGTCGGACCTTGGAATCTTCAGCCTTCGTTTTAACGTAGCTTTCCCCTCTCAATGATGTGAGGAGTCGCTAGATACAACACATGGTTCGAATTCCACGTTAAACTGTAGGTCCCCTTTCCCCAGTTGAATAACTGGGGTAACTTAGGAATCTCCAGGTCACCGAAGTGACGTCCAGGTCAGTGAGCCATGCGAGATTTTTAATGTTGTGCATATACATAACTACGTTTGTACACAACTCTCAGAGCGCGAGTCCTACACTAACACGTTCAGCTTCTTCAGCATTCTTGATAACAAAGCGCTGCTCTTTCTTCTACATCTTCATCATGAGTTTCCAGCAGCTCATAGATAGACAAAACCGATCTTTCCACAGATCGCATTAGAACTGTTCACTAACTGAAATGAACTAGCTCTTTTTTATGACTGAAACTCATCATTCACTCATAAAAATAAATAAAAGAAAGTCGTCTTGCCTATTTTAAATCAGGTCATTATACATGTATTTTTACGTCATTTATTCCTGTTTTGACAGATTATAAAAAGAGAAGTAATAAGTTTATGTTACGTCCATAGCAGTTTTGAGACTTAAATCATCTACTGTAAAAATTAAAAATATTACAACAGAATCGTAATTTTTTTTCAAAGTTGGAAAATTTTAAAAGTAAGTCCAATTCATGGAGGTAAAATACACTATAAGAAATACAGCGTAACTTACTTAGTTTAACTATCTAATATCTTCATTTACAGTCAGTTTTATAGAATATGTACCCAAGAAGGAAAAACTAATCAATATTATGACTTATAAATAAAATTTGATCTATTTTACACAGAGTGAGTCAGTTTCTTTTCTTGGTGCATATTTGTCCTGCTTTTGGAAAGAAACACTCACAGGGCGCTGGTACAGCTGAGATCATAGTATTTTCAGAACCAATTTGTATAGTGCTGGGTACAGCAATTTTTTAGTTTCCCATTAGTTAAAGAAGTCGTTTTTTCGAGGCAGTTATGTCTCAGATAAACATTTGTCTAGTTCTACAGTCCCTACACAAGACTTATTTGGAGCTGAGGTCACACTTGAGACAGCTGTTAATATTTTATCCACTACTACAAAGGGATATAATCTGTTTGTATCGTCAAAGAGAACAGAAGCTATGTCTTTAAGGGCTCATAGCCAACTCATAGCAAAATAATAATAAAGGATCAGAAAATCGAATGGGTAAACTTGTTCAATCTCTTAGGAAATACTATCTCATTCATGTTAGGAATGGACATACAAAAGAAAGTGGAAATATTTACTTACATTAACATAAAAATGTATAGAACCTTTAGAACTGAAGTAAGAGAGGAAACTCTAAACAATTTTAAATTCCCCACAAAAAGTGCCTACGTATTCAGTTTTCCTCTAGGACTAAGAGAAATCGAATATCCCGTGTGATGCACACGTGATGTAGCTTAGGTAATTTTTGTATGCCAATTTGAGGTCATTTTCTGATTTGATATCCCACAAGTATTCTATATCAAATTGTTACTGCTCGACTTCTTCAACAGCTCTGTGTTACATTGTAAACAGTTTCGTTTAAACCACTATAATGTGCAAGGTGTTTTCTGCATTAATTTAGTCTTCCAAAGAACTTACCTTTCTTCATATTCTATTCTTTTCAAGGGCTTAGAAAAACTGCACCAGGGTGGTTGCTCTCAAACTTGACAAAAAAATTGCCTCAGAATTCCATGTGTAAGGGGGAAGGTGGTGTCAAAAAGCTCCAGATAAATTAATAGTGAGAGGGAATGGTGGGGGGGGGGGGGCTTCTTTCCTTTCAGCTAGAAATACTACCTATGATTAACAGTTTAACTGCAGTTTTTAACATCGATAATTTATATGGAATAATTGACATATTTTGAAATTTCAAGTATTTAAAAATGTGTGATTCATGAAACTCAATAAGCTTAAATTTTAAATGCAGGGTTGAAAGTATAGAATTCTCTGATATTTTATGAAATTTATGAAATTTACCTGATTTTTTCATGTAAAATGTAGTTCCGTGAGAATTCCAGGTTTTCCAGAAGAATTACCATACTGTGTTTACATCAGTAAGATATGCAGATTCATACATGCACATGGTCTATAGTGTTTTTTTTTTTAAGCTTGGGCCGCGCGGGATTAGCCGAGCGGTCTAGGGCGCCGCACTCATGGACTGTGCGGCTGATCCCGGCGGAGGTTCGAGTCCTCCCTCGGCCAAATAAGAGCTCGTTTCTAATCGATTCTTTTCCAAAGCCGATCGATTAAAGTGGTTATCGTGCTGCCCTAGTCGGCCATCCTATTGGAACTGGAGCAGGATGACAATGGTGGTGCAGATTGCGCCACATACGGCGAGCAGCAGCGGCGGGTCGACGGCGAACAGTCCGCTGTCGCGGAGTCCGGCCATGGCGAACTGCAGCTGTTCTGCGAAGCCGGCGAGCTCTCGCAGCTGCTGCAGGTCCCTCGGTCTGCGCAGCTGCAGCTGCAGCTGTAGGCAGTGCACCAGCTCTGGCGTTGCCTCCGCTTCCTGCAGCACTGCGTCGCTCACCACCGCCAACGCCAGCAGTCGAATGCCGTCCCACGCTGACCATGCGCCCAGCAGTGCCAACGACCGGTCCTGCGTTCACAGCACAGCAGTTACAAAAATATCGAAACACCGCGAGAAAGGCATGCTTTTTACATAACTGCACATACTAGGCAAGGCTGCAAGTTGTGCTACTATATTTGACCACAAACGTCACCTGCACAATATCCTCAATACGTTGCAAGTCGTGGTCAGAACAGTGTTCTATGTAATTCTGAGTGCATTATGTGAGAGCTCAGCGCATCGAACGTGGGCAAATTGTTGGTGCTCGTATGGTGGGTACTTCCGTAACGAAGGCAGCCGAAGTGTTTGGTGTTTCAAGAGGCACGATATCGAAGTTCTATACTGCGTACGGAGAAAGCAGAAATCATCCTCCGCTAAGTCACAACGCGGTCAAAAGTGTTTGTTGAGTGATCGTGACGAACGATCATTGAAGAAGATTGGGACGAAAAATAAGAGGACACCAGTTGCAAAAGTCACTGCAGAACTAAACGTCGCACTCACGAATCCTTCCAGCATCAAAACAACATGAAAGGGGGCTCAATAAGCAGGGAACTCACTGCAAGTGGGATTCCAAAAACACTCATCAACAGGAAAAAGTGGTGCCGAAGTCGTAAAACCTGGACTGTTTAGCTGTAAATGTAAATGTCGTGACTAGGGCCTCCCGTCGGGTAGACCGTTCGCCAGGTGCAAGTCTTTCGATTTGACGCCACTTCGGCGACTTGCGCGTCGATGAGGATGAAATGATGATAATAGGACAACACAACACCCAGTCCCTGAGCGGAGAAAATCTCCGACTCAGCCGGGAGTCGAACCCGGGCCTTTAGGATTGACATTCTGTCGCGCTGACCGCTTTTTTTCCCAATAATCTTTATTGAACAAACTACCAGTATATATATATATATATATATATATATATATATATATATATATATATATAGAACAAACTACCAATATATATATACTTACTTACTTACTTATTTATCGCGAATGGACCCAGAAGGATCACGCAAAGCTTTCTGACGTCGTTTCTTCCATACTTCTTTCATTCGTTCTCCATGTTTTCTTTTTCTTTCTTCTGTCCATTTTGTTCCTGGTCTCTTTAGTGCTTCCTTCTCCGACAATACAATCCACTTTTCCACCTTATTTCTAAAAGTTTTTCTATCTTTGACATCTTTAAGTTCAATATTTGCTTTTTGTAAATCTAATTTTACTTGGCTAATCCATGGTGTTGTTGATTTGACTTTTTCTATGTAAGTGAGAATTCTGTTGGTGAGTCGTGTGGGGGGAAGTCTAGTGACATGTCCATAAAATTTTAATATATATATATATATATATATATATATATATATATATATATATATATATGGCGGTTAGTAGACCCGCAACCGAGCGCCTCCCCAGGTGGCGGATAGGGGAATGCCTCCTAGATATAGGTGGTACCGAGGAAATGAAATACTCGGGGCGGACCAAAACTGCTAGTAGCGTCTGTTCCCACAGTGGGCGGCAACAAAAGGCGTCTGCTCCACATGTCAGTGGCGGCCTCAACCAACCTCCTGATCTGGAAAGTCAGGTTGTACTCGGCAGCATGCCATACATCCAACTACTAAACATCATGATGGTACAACGAGAAAAATCTCATTACCCGGGCCCCAGTCAATAGACTAGGATTGTCGTGAGCATCGGATTCCGGGGGCTCACGGACATCATGAGAAGAATCGGAGCTTCTCAAACTCCCTCAAGACCAAACGCAAACACTACATCGGCACACTCAACGTGAACACACTGATGAAGACAGGAAAGATGATACAACTGACAGACACTCTCGAAAAATTTCAAATCAAAATATGTGCACTGCAAGAAACACGATTCACAGACGAAGACCATTTCAACACGGAGAATTTCAGAATATACAAAGGAAAACCATCGAGACAACTGAAAAACCTAAGGCTTTTTGGCACAGGATTTGCAGTACACAGGTCCATCACGGACAGCATAATCGACTTTTCGTCACCAAACGAAAGAATCAGCACCATCACAGTGAAATCAGCCAATAAATCCTACACAATAATCAACGCACATGCACCGACTAATGACTACAACAGGAAAAACCCGGACGAAATTGATGACTTCTGGACGACAATGGAAGAAACTATCAGAAAAAATCCTGCACATAGAGTCAAAATAATACTGGGAGACTTCAACGCCAAACTCGGAAAAGAAAAGATATACAGACATATCACAGGAAAACATACTCCACACAAGGACACCAACAAAAACGGAAAACATCTGATAGACTTTTGCAAAAGCCACGACCTCGCCATTATGTCAACAAAATTCAAGAAACCAACACGAAAACTTACCACATGGAAATTCCCCAGCGGAAAGCAAGAACTACAAATCGACCACGTAATAGTGCAGAAAGACTCACAAAAAGAAATTTTGAACATAGACACCCGTAAAGGCTACTTCGACTCAGACCACCACCTACTACAGATCAGGATTTGTCTTTTGCCCAAGAAAAAGCTCCAGAAGAACAAAATTGTTAGACCAGATCCAGAATACGTTACTTTAAACCAGACACAAATATTACACAAAATTAAAATGGAGAAAACGACAGACTGGACACAACTTTCACGAAGAATCCGAGAGGCCATGAAACTAGCACAAGCACCACGCACACGGAAACACCGTTGGTGGAACCACACATGTGACCAAGCTATTGACCAACGAATCAGTGCATGGAAAAAATTTAGTAGCCATAAATCCCAAGAGAATTGGATGAACTTCTTGAAAACACAGAAGCAATCAAGCAAAATCATTCGCAGTGAAAAACAACAGTATGACAAACGGCGACTGACAGAGATCGAATCGGACTTCATGAAGAACAATACAAGAAACTTCTACAGAACGTTCAGAGAAAATATGACTGGATATCAACCACCCAACTTGTGCTTCAGAAGACCGGATGGAACCCTAGAAACCAATACCAAAAACAATTGCGACATTCTGGCAAAGTACTTTGAAATACTGCTCAACACGGACCCCCCCCCCCCATGGAAGAAATGATGACAGAAACGAGCACATACAATCCAGATAGTGAACCTCCAACTCTAGAAGAAGTTAAAGAAATAATAAAGTCACTCAAGTATCGTAGAGCACCAGGAGAAGATGGCATCATCGCGGAAATCTGGAAGTTACAAGACCCAGAACTCACCAAAGACATCCACAGGATCTTGGAAGACATCTGGAAGACCATGAAAATTCCTGACGACTGGAAAACTGCCCTGATACACCCACTACACAAAAAAGTTGACAAGACTGACCCGAACAACTACAGAGGAATATCTCTACTACCGGTCACATACAAGATCCTCTCTAAAGCTTTACTGAACAGACTAGAATGCCAGACCGACCACTTGATTGGGGAATACCAAGCAGGCTTCCGTAAAGGGCGGTCTTGTGCGGAACAAATTTGGAACCTGAAAATGATTTTACAACACAAACAGAACCTGATCATTACCTTTGTTGACTTCAAAAAGGCGTACGACTCTATCGACCGGAAAACTCTCTTCAAAATTCTAGAAGAATACAAAGTAGACAACAAAACACGGGCTATCATAGAGCATACTTTAACCAACACGACCTCCAAAGTAAAGTTCTGTGGGGAACTATCAGAGCCCTTTGAAATTCGCACAGGTGTCCGACAAGGCGATGGCCTCTCACCTCTCCTTTCCAATTTGGTGTTAGATAAGGTCATAAAAGAATGTGAAACATCACAACAGGGGATAACCTTAGGAAACCTACAGATTAAATGCCTGGCTTTTGCAGACGATTTGGCGATTGTCACGAAAGGTATAAAGGAAACAAAAGACGCTATTGAAAAACTGCTCGAAATCGCTTCCAAAACTGGACTACAGATCTCTTACGAAAAGACACAGTTTATGAGCACAAAGGAACTCTCATCTCTGAACACAAAGTATGGCACGATTTACAAAACGGCAAACTTCAAATACCTCGGTGAAACACTACAAATGAGTGGACATAACTGAGACTCAAACGAAGAAAGAAAGACTAAACTGGACAAGGCATACAAAGTAGTGTGGAATCATTACAACAAGAAGTCTATCTCACAAAAAGCCAAATTACGCCATTACGACACGGTGGTGCTCCCCGAGGCACTATATGCAGCAGAGACCACACTAATCCTAGGGCATACACGTATCAGACAATTAGAAAAAGTAGAACGGAAAATACTTAGGAAAATATTTGGCGCAACTAACAACAATGGAATATGGATCAAGAAACCTACAGAGGAACTGTACAAACATACGGAGACAATCACAGAAAAGATTAGAAAACGCAGACTACAATTCCATGGACACCTATACAGAATGCCATCACACAGGCTGACCAAACAGATCTTTGACTGGGTAACCACTAGAAACAACAAATGGGTGGCAGAGGTAGAAAACGACCTGAACCAACTCAACATAACAGCAGACACAATAAACGACAGAATAAAGTTCAGAAACATCATTAAGAAAAGTAAACTACATGAGATACAATGTGACAAACGAACAGGCATAAAATGGACCGAAGAACGCAAGCAAGATCACAGCCAGAAGATGAAAGAAATATGGGCAACCAAAAAGGCAATCAAGATGAAGCCGAAGACACAAAGCCGACAAGAAGCATGGACAGAGGACCGGAAACAGAAACACAGCGAGCGAATAAGGGAAGTTTGGGCAGCAAGGAAGGCAGCAAAAGGAACTGGCCATGTAGTTTAGTCCAAATGCGCTCTTTAAGGGCAAAACACCAATAATATATATATATATATATATATATATATATATACAATGCAACAGTTTTTCAAGGTACCATTTAAACATATACAAATGATCGTTAGTTAAACAAAAAAATATTAGAAAAACATTAAATACAACAGACTGTAACATATTCTGTCTTCTTCCTTTTTTTTTGGTGGATGCATGAGAACGTTGATAAGGATGTTGCATCATGTGACGGGTAGGCATGGCACATCCCAACTTTGAAGGGGCCAAGGAGGACGCTGCGGAGATAACCGGCAAAAGTTTGTCGGTAAGATGGTTTCCGGGTGAGAGTGCTATGCGCGGTTACAACTTTGTACCAGAAGTCACAGTGGACCACTCTGAAAGAGGTATTCTAAAGCCTGTCCTCGAAACCAGATGAGTGTATGTTGCTTAGCAAGAGAGTAGTGAAATGTCTGGGGCAACAACAAGAAATCCGGTGTTACCGTCGTTGGCGGGGCACGGAGGTAAAAGCCCACGATTCGTTAGATGAGGAGCAATACGTTTCGTTTCAGGGGGCACGTAAGACGGTGCTCGTCGGTGCCTTCGAGCTGACAGTCGGGGCAGAGTGGGGAGGTGGCCAGTCGTGTGCGATAAAGTCGATTATTAGTCGGGAATTTGCCATAGACTAAAACATACCAGAGTGCAGACACAGACGACGTTAAAGAGGGAGCATGCACACACCCCCAAACCGTTCGCCAGTTAATGTCAGGATGCTGTAGCACCATGGGGTCGCAAGGATTGGACAGCATAAACAAACGATAATAATCTTTTGATGGGGAGGACGGGTGATAGGAAGATCGGCCCGAACGTAGCTGAGTTCTATGAAACAATTTGCGACGTGGTACAATAATGGAGAAATATGTGTGGGACCGGCCCCCGCCAGTGCCGCAACATAGTGTGGACAAAGAGTGCAGATCGTGCCCGCACGTTGACGAGTCCGAGGCCATCTTTTGCAGGAGGCAGTGTTAGAGTGCTGTAGCGGACTTTGAAAGTGCCCCTGCTGACACGAAATATCCAAAGGCTGATTGGATGCGGCGACCAAGGAGTAACGATATTGGGAGGATCTGGGCGACGTGTACCAGTTTAGGCTCTGAGCACTATGGGACTTAACATCTGATGTCATCAGTCCCCTAGAACTTAGAACTACTTAAACCTAACTAACCTAAGGATATCACACACGTCCATGCCCGAGGCAGGATTCGACCCTGCGACCGTAGCGGTCGCTCGGTTCCAGACTGTAGCGCCTAGAACCGCACAGCCACTCCGGCCGGCACCAGTTTAGGGGCGACATACATGTTGACATAGGACACACATTGGAGTTGGTTTAAGTTACGGTGCACTTGACCGCGGACATGGTGCCGAATCGACTGCAAAAGCCGCCGGTAAGCGAGGGCCACTGTGAGGTGTGTGGAGCTCGTAAATTCGATACCCAAGTAACGAAGGGTGGTACTGACCGGGAGAGGGGTCGGCACCATAGCCGGGAGGCCGCGCCCAATGTGCATCATAGTCGATTTACGGACATTAAGAATGCTACCACAAAGACGTCCATACTGGTGGATCCTTTGGATGGCGTCATTGAGTTCAGTGGAGGAGCAGGTGAAAAAGAGGAGGTCGTCCACATAAGCCCTGCAGTGAAAGGTGCAGTCATGTAATGTGAGACCCTGCAGTCAAGAGGTGAGACCAGTGACGAGGGGCTCAAGTGAAATGGCATATAGTAAAGTAGACAGAGGGCATCCTTGACGCACAGAGCGGCGTATAGGAATCGGTCCTACAAGCCTCCCATTGACTTATGCCATCGAGACCGCGGGAAGTAGTAATCGGCGAATGGCATCGACAAAAAGTAATTGGAACCCCATACGTTTCGCCACCATGAGGAGGAATGGGTGTCGAACGTGATCAAACCACTCAGCTACCGGGGGCGGACTGTGGAGCAGTGGAAGTACGTCATTTGGTCGAATGAGTCTTGTTTCACACTGTTTACGAGTTCTGGCCGAGTTTACGTCACAAGAGTGAAACACGGCGAGGGCTCGGTGATGACTAAGGGTATCTTATCGTGCTGTTCTACGAGCTCCACGATTACTATGCAAGGTCGCATTACTGTCACGGATGGTGAGGCTAGTAACGTCCATCCCACGGTACAATGTTTGTTCGCCAATCACTGGCTCACAGAAAGATTCGTACCTGCCGGCCGCGGTGGCCGAGCGGTTCTAGGCGCTTCAGTCTGGAACCGCGCGACTGCTACGGTCGCAGGCTCGAATCCTGTCTCGGGTATGGATGTGTGTGATGTCCTTAGGTTAGTTAGGTTTAAGTAGTTCTAAGTTAAAGGGGACTGATGACCTCAGAAGTTAAGTCCCATAGTGCACAGAGCCATTTGAACCATTTGATTCGTACCTAAAGACTGGAAAATTGCTCAAGTCACACCAATACCCAAAAAGGGAAGTAGGAGTAATCCACTGAATTACAGTCCTGTATCATACCGTCGTATTGCAGTAGGGTTTCGGAACATATACTGTATTCGAACATTATGAGGTACCTCGAAGTAAACAATTTATTGACACATAGTCACCACGGTTTCAGAAAATATCGTTCTTGTGAAACACAACTAACTCTTTACACTCATGAAGTAATAAGTGCGATCGGCAGGGGATGTCAAATTGATTCCATATTTTTAGATACCGTTCGACACCGTTCCTCACAAGCGTCTGTTAACCAAACTGCGTGCCTACGGAGTATCGTCTCAGTTGTGCGACTGGATTCGTGATTTCCTGTCAAAAAGGTCACAGTTCGTAGTGATAGACAGAAAGTCATCGAGTAAAACAGAAGTAATATAAGGAAGTGTTCTAGGCTCACTATTGTTCCTGATCTATGTTAACGACATAGGAGACAATCTGAGTAGCCGTCTTAGATTGTTTGCAGATGATGCTGTTCAAAAATGGCTCTGAGCACTATGGGACTTAACATCTGAGGTCATCAGTCGCCTAGAACTTAGAACTACTTAAACCTAACTAACCTAAGGACATCACACACATCCATGCCCGAGGCAGGATTCGAACCTACGACCGTAGCGGTCGCGCGGTTCCATACTGAAGCGCCCAGAACCGCTCGGCCACACCGGGCGGCCAGATGATGCTGTCATTTACCGTCTTGTAAAGCCATCAGATGATCAAAACGATTTGCAAAATAATTTAGATAAGATATCTGTATGATGCGAAAAGTGGCAATTGACCCTCAATAAAGAAACGTGTGAAGTTATTCACATGAGTACTAAAAGAAGTCAGCTAAATTTCGATTAAGCGCAAAGTCACACAAATCTGAAGGCTGTAAATTCAACTAAATACTTAGGGATTACAGTTACAAATAACCTAAATTGGAACGATCACATAGATAATATTGTGGGTAGATTCATTGGCAGAACACTTAGAAGGTGCAACAGGTCTACTAAAGAGACTGTTTACACCACGCTTGTCCACCCTATTCTGGAGTATTGCTGTGCGGTGTGGGATCCGCATCAGGTGGGACTGACGGATGACATCGAAAAAGTACAAGGAAGGGCAGCTCGTTTTGTATTATCGCGAAAGAGGGGAGATAGTATCACACACATGGTACGTGAAATGGAGTGTCAATAATTAAAACAAAGGCGTTTTTCGTTGCGACGGGATCTTCTCATGAAATTTCAGGGCTCGCACAGAAAAATTTAAGTACTTGTTTTTCCCGTGTGCCGTTCGAGAGTGGAACGGTAGAGAGACAACTTGAAGGTGGTTCATTCAACCCTCTGCCACGCACTTTATTGTGAATAACACAGTAATCACGTAGATGTAGATGCAGATGTAGATGTGATGCTGCGTTCCGAGACGACAGACGACTGCGACCCTGTTCACGCAGCTCGCATCGTCCGGGACTGGTTTTGTGAGCACGAAGCAGAACTGTCGCCTCTTCCTTGGCCACCACACGAGAACTCAATATTATTGAGACTTTGTGGTTTACTTTAGAGAAAAGCATACGTGATCGCTATACATCACTATTACCGTTACCTGATCTTTACACTGTTTTGCAGGAAGAAAGGTGTAAGATTCCTTTGAAAACATGCAGGACCTGTACTTACCCATTCCAGCATGTCTGGAACTGTTTTGAATGCCAACGGGTTTCCTACACCGTGTTAGGCATGTAAATGTGTTGCAGTTTTGGTGTTTAATTTTTTGTCTACTCCATGCATTTGCTATCAAAGAACAGAGCAAGTCGACTTTCACATAACCCGTGCAGATAGACAATAAAGAAATCCTTCTACCTACATTTGCATGCGCAATTATAAGTAGAGAGTTAGAATGCAGACTCAACATAGGAGATTCAAGAGGTTTCACCAATTTATTCAACCTTTTCATTTTATATAATCTTGTGATGCTTTTCACTCATATCTAGAACCTTGTAAACAAATTGTTTTGTTACAACAGTTCACACTTCCTTCTACAAGAGTGCGGCAATTACCAGTTACAAACAGAGAGAATATGTTGACAGAATGTGGCCATTGACGATACAACCTCTGATCGGCGGAAACCTAATGACGCAATGTTTTAACCGTAGTTGCTTCCTTTGGCTACTATAATACATTGAAGGGCCAAATAAACTAATATAGGCAGGCGTATCAAATATAGAGATAAGCAAACAGGCAGAATACCGTGTTCCGGTCGGCAGTGCCTATATAAGACAAAAAGTATCTGGCGCAGTTGTTTCTCACACACTGCCACTGCAGTAGGAAAATCGCCAAAATCGGTCACTTTTTGCACACAACATGCCACAAAAAATTATAATAATAAAAATAAAATAAAATAAAAGTCGTGCAGTTGTTAGATGGGTTACTGCTGCTACAATGGCAGGTGAGTTTGAACGTGGCGTTATAGTCTGCACACGAGCGATGCGATACAGTATCTTCGAGGTAGCGATGAAGTGGGGATTGTCCCGTACGACCATTTCACGAGAGTGCAGTGAATATCAGGAATCCGGTAAAACATCAGCTCTCCGACATCGCTGCGACCGGAAAAAGATCCTGCAAGAACGGGACCAACGCCGACGGAAGAGGAACATTCATCGTGACAGAAGTGCAACCTTTCTGCAAATTGCTGCAGATTTCAATGCTGGGAAATCAACAAGTGTCAGCGTGCGAACCATTCAACGAAACATCATCGATAAGGGCTTTCGGAGCCGAAGGCCCAATCGTGTACCCTTAATGCCTCACCTGGGCCCGTCAACACCGACATTGGACTGTTGATGACTGGAAACATGTTGGCTGATCGGACGAGTCTGATTTCAGTTTTGTATCGAACGGATGGACGTGGATGGGTATGGAGACAACCTCATGAACCCATGGACCCAGGATGTCAGCAGGTGACTGTTCTATCTGGTGGAGGCTCTGGAATGGTATGGGGCGTGATATGTCTAGATACGACTCTGACAGGTGACACGTACGTATGCATCCTGTCTGATAGCTTGCATCCACTCATGTCCATTATGCATTCCGACGGACTAGGGCAATTCCAGCAGGACTATGCAACATCCCACACGTCCAGAATTGCTATAGAGTGACAAAGTGGCTTCAGGAACACTCCTCTGAGTTCAAATACTTCCGCTGACCAGCAAACTACCCAGACATGAACATTATTGAGCATATCTGGGATGTATTGTAACGTGCCGTTCAGAAGAGATCTCCACCCCATCGTACTCTTACGGATTTATGGAGAGCCCTGCAGGATTCATGGTGTCAATTACCTCCAGCACTACTTCGGACGTCAGTCGAGTCCATGCCACGTCGTGTTGCGGCACTTCTGAGTGCTCGCGGGGCGCTACACGATATTAGGTAAGTGTACTAGTTTCTTTGGCTCTTCAGTGTATATGCAGTAGTTTTGTACGCTGTTTTAACGTTCTGAATAGCGATTCCATAGTATATTATTTGTATATGGGAACTGGGGAGTACCCAGCATGTGTTGCGGGGTGGCTCAACGAAAGAAAGTGTTTGTTTTTAAATTCTGGTCATTGAAGTGTTTTGTTTGTTTTGCCACATGAAACGCTTTCCAGTAAGTCAGTAAACCACATGCGTCTGTCCCAGTGGGATGTTTGGATTTGACAATTTTTGTCTATACATTTGTAGCGATTGTTCCTGTGCTTTATTGATGGTCATTGAAAATGAGAGTCACACCGAAAGCTGCAAAAGATTGAATTCGAATGGCATATCTGCCGGAATCGTTGGGATGCCTGTCAACAGTATATCTTCTCCTGGAAATTTTCCGTTTAAAATCATAGCTTCGATGACATTATTCATCATCAAATTTTTTACTCATAGCTTGGTGCCGTTGCGGAGTCGTCGTGGATTTATTTCAGAGAAGAATCATAGGCACGTCAATTTTCAATGTTAAAACATGCGGCAGCATGCCTGGTAAATAAAATGAAATCAAGATTTCAGTTGAATAACTGGTAACTTCCTCTTGATTCATTATGTTATCGATGGACTGTTGCGTTGTCACTTCGCCTCCTATTTCCTTTTGATTGATGTGATTGACTAACATAATCGATTTGGGCTGCTAATATAGAAGGGATTATTTTTGTAATTCTGACTGATACTTTGAAAACTTTTTGATCATTTGTGATAGTTGTTGTGATTTTATTGAAGTCTGTTAGCAATGTGCTACACTTTGGGGGTCATCGACTACCATTTTTCCGTTTCCAATAACCAACAACTATTTCGTGAAACTGTTTGTGGATGCATCACTGCTGTAGTTGTAAACGCATATTAGTCTTGACAGTCAATTTTTGTACGTGTTGCCATGCAAATGATGATCTGAGGCCTGCATTAAGTTGTTCAGTGGCTGTTGAACGTGGTATGACTGATAGAGTTTGTCGACAACTACCAGAGTAACACGAGTTAATTACCAAAGAGCTGTTCATTTCCTGTCAAATGTGAGTGTACTTCACCCATTCCAGACTATTTGTTGGTATTACACGTTGGTGTATCAGTGATTTGGATATTCAACGGCAATTTCAATGCTGAGTGTGCTGTTTGGCCGCTAGCCAAAAAGAGTTACCGAATTTCCAGATGATACCACTATCAATGCAACATTTCTTTCGTGATCTTTTTGGTGCCAAGTTAAGTGAAAACGAGAAAATTTTTGCCTGTGCCTACGGATGCATCTAGGAAACACAATTATCCGCTTTGGCTTGCAATTGTATGCATACTTCTGTCACACGCCATGCGTTGTTCTGGAATCAGTTTCGGAAGGTTCGTTTGAACAAATGTACCCAATCCGTCAACATCTAAGTATTTTTTTCGTTGCAAATCACTATGATAAAGGCTGTTGCAGATTTTTTCGGCGCTGTCATTTCCAGTTGTACCAGCACTTTGTTATGGACTGCGAAGCATATGTCCTCATCGAACCAAATCCTCATTATACACCTTAGGTGTGAAATGAATGACCGGATTTTGATTTGTAGCACGCAAACGATGTAGGATGTTTTCACTCATGCAGTCTTCGTACTTTTTCCCAAATATCGTTTGGATTGGAAGGGATACAAATTGTCAATAGGACTGCAAATAACATGCGTGCGTATTTGCTGTGGTTGAGCACTATTAGATGCATCAGCGAGCGAGATGTTCCATTGTACATCGTTTTCAAGAAGCTCTAATTTTTGGCGTGGTTCATGATAAAAGACTCATACTTAACGGTTTACTGTTCGTAATTCTTGGAAGAATGCTGGTCCACGTTGGTTGGCTAACAGTAGTCGCCAGTAAAAGCATTCAGCATTGTTTGGGCGAATAGAATAAAGAGCCTAACGTGTGGGTCGAATGTAAACTGGGATTCCCTTCAACAGCTTTACCTTGTTTTGCGACTTTGAAACTTCTTGACTGATGCATTCCCTGTGTAGTACGTTGGCATTTCAGAGTAAAGTAGCATCTTAGTAAACATATCATCGTCGAACAGCGAGAAAAATGCAGTTAACGTTGTTGACGGTGGTAACAACGCTCTTGTGCGTGCTGTTTTTTCTTGCGAAGTACACGCACTGTCCATTTTCCATCCGACAACTGTTGAACGTAGTTCATGGATTGGAAATGCTAAAATGCGCCATACTGCTTCATTTCTACCAATGTTGCGTCTCAGTTGGTTCTAATCGAGAAATAATTCAAAAGCCAAGATCGCTTAAATACTGTTTATTGGATGACCGGTTTCAACACACTAAAGGTGCCATAATCGGATCTGAATGTAGCTTAACATTTATAAGATATAAACGATACATGAGGCAGATCAGCTCATATAAAATCATTGTCGCAGAAATATAAAATAAAAAACAACTGCTCTCATGGTCATTCTATTCCATCAGATATATAAAACCGAAGTCACAAGATAAAACTATTTGACACATGACCGCAGCTCGACTAACAACTGATCGATTTTACTGATAGGTACTGCTGCATTTCCACTCCAAAAGCTGCCATACCGCTTCCTTTGTTGACTTTTTGCAAATGTACTTGATCGATTTCACCGAATAGCACCCGTCATTGACGTGTGCTTCGTACATATTCGAGAGTAACTTTGAATACGGTATAAACCAACGATTATCGACTTCACCATAACTGGCTCGTACTGTGCTTTGAAACTGATGTGTTCCCCGCCATCTTCAGTTGATTGTCAACGGTAAAATGTTTGCCACCGCCAGCGATAGTCTCTGGAAGTAAATATCTTGGGTAACGTTTTGCGCTTTTACTCTTTGATATATATGGCGAATTGTTGTTGAGTAAGCTACATGGACCATGAATCATATTTTTATGTGGAATAATTTATACTGCTGCAGTCATTTTTTACTAATTTTTTATTAGCACAATGCATTTCAGCAGCATGCTGCCATCATCAGGAGCTTTATACAGTTACTTATCCATCAGCTTTTACTGTGCCATGTGTGCCAGAAAATGACATTGCCAACAGAAATATAAGTAAGCGTATTAATATATAACCTAATCATGCTATTCACATAATGTACACACTGTAACAGATTTATCCTTCCACACTGGTTTATTTTTCGATTCTTAGCCCCACTGGCACACACAGCTAATGTACATAACCTATCAGCTGATGTATAAGTAACTGTATAATGCACCTGATGATGGCAGCATGCTGCCGAAATGCATTGTGCTAATAAAATATTAGTAAAAAGTGACTGCTGCAGTATAAATCATTTCGCATAATCTTATAATACAGTCGCAGACCTCGAACAACATCCATATAACATGGATAAATTATAAAAAAACATATTTTTGGTGACCACTTTAAATATGTCTGGATCAATGTCGGCATCTGGTATTTCTGCTGAGGTCACTTGATCTTTATTAATTTGATGTAGTTTGTAAGCAGTCTCCTTTTGTACACTGACTTCATTTCCTCAGTATCTTGCCAATGATCCGAACTCTGGCACGTGCCTTAGCTACGACTGAAACTCTGTGTTCAGTCCATTTCATATCCCTACGTTTTGTTACACCTCACACTCATGTAAAACGGTTTAAGGAAGACAATAAATATGTAAAGCTGCTTGCCTGGAATTCCACTGTCAATGCAGGTGGGTTGATGCATGTATCACTGCTAACCGAGGGCATTTTGAACATTACATCTAGGAAAATGTTTCGTGCTGCAGCCAAGAGCGTATTTTGAACGTTTCATGTAAGAAAATATTTGATGTAATTCTGGTGTGTTCTGTTTATGTGTGTTTCCATCACTAATATGATTATGAATAGAAGTGGAAATAAAGCGTTTCTGGACCCATTGTGACGGTCGCACATTTTCTTTCTCTGCATATGAAGGTTCCTGAAAGTTTGTCCATACTTTTTTGTTACGCCCTTTACTCACCTGACCAGATGTCTTGTTCCTCCTGACACCACACTTATCTAATTCTCACTACATCTGACTTCAACCTATTTATTCTCCTTTCTGAATTCTCTAATCTTCCCGCCTGATTCCACGCTCCGATAATATTGCGAGGTGCCGGGGTGGAGAAGAGTTTGTACCTCTTTAATTCAGACGAATTTCGCATGAGAATGAGACATGCACTCGACCCTCTCCTTATCTACCAGCTAATTGATTATGAGCACAACGGTAACGGAAGGAAATGATAGTGGACCCTGCTAGTTGGTAAAATAAAGAGTGCACAGTCACAATAATTTAATAAAAATTGTAATCTACTCAAAAAAAGAGAACTTTATCATAATAAACAATAGGAAATGGGATTCTGCCTATATCTACGTAATGATATGCGGATTAAATATTACAATGAGATTTATTATACATTACGACATAAATGCACATGATTGTCTACACACAGTAAGTTAAAGGATAGGGTGTACTGAAATATTATGAGAATAAGAGTTGGCTCAAGTACAAGGGGCTCCTACTCTCTGTGATGCAATAGATTGACGATAATGACTGGAGGTCCTAATGAATCAAATATTAATCTCCCGACTATATAGCAGTATCGCAATTAGTAGTGAGAGCTCAAATGGGATCACATGGAGAAACAAGCAAGGTGGACTTGTAGCAGAGTGAGCGCGCTTGCTGCTGAGGGATTCAGTATAAAATTGATAAGGTCCTACAATGCTGGAGCCGCAAAATACTGTACCAGTACTGAAATCTGCATCACGTCGTCGGTAGGCAGCGTCCTGTTGATGTAGGCGCCGACTTCTGCCATGCAGCAACTCTGTGTCAACCCCTGGCTGCGAAGGCTGTCTGAGAATTCTAAGTTCTACCGAAAACGCGCGACCAAGTCGCAAGCCCGTCCGACTCCGATGAAGATCAGATCCCGAAATCTCTTTGCCCGCGCAACGCAAGAGCGAAGCCAACATTGCTCTACTCCCTACTCTCCTCGAAAAATGCGAATCAGCATTCACTTCTGATTCCAAAATTCCCCCACACTGTCTCAGAGCATCGTTAGCGCGAATAGCGACCGTTCCCTCCAATTTCGAGTAGGGTTTATGACGTCAACTAGCCTCAGTTTAAGTTGGCCAATCATGCCTCTGCTATTCAGCTGAGGGCACTGAACTTGTCGTTTGACCGGCTACGAAAACAACCTGCCTAGACCACCGGCCATGCAGTGCCAGACAGTCGCACCCATCAGGGCACAGTCCACAAGTATTCTTAAAATCAAGAGGATAATTCAGTCAGTCGGTGCCAGGAATCTTCGTACCGGACGCACCAGAATGGTAAACACATAAACTACAGCGACACTCAGACGTCCCGCAGGTCGTTTCGCCCTGCATACAACAGGCGAAATTCGACCGACGTCAGTCGTTCCGCCAAGCGCTTAAGCCTATTGTACAACCCCACAGAATTCAGGGAAGTGCAGCCTCCAACCGGAAATGCCGTGTGCCGCGTCCTCCGATGCTTGCCTCGCACAGGCCACCCATGGAACTAAACCAACATGCATGGGAATCAAGTGAAAAGTAGTTTTTTGAGCTCTCAGTACAAATACTCTCATTACAATAACCTTATTCGGTCTGTTACTACCGTGCAATGACGTAGAACAGGGGTCTCCAAACTACGGCGCGCGGGCCGAAACCGGCCCACGATGGCCGGCAAACCGGCCCGCGTTAGCTGGTCGGACATCTCCGGCATCCGGCCCGCCAAATATTTGAGGTGGTACCTATACTGTCTCTTCGAATTCAAACTTTGAATTGTCCCACACTTCGTCGTCTCACCTACTAGTACAGAGCATAAAACACTAAAAAACTCGTGAGACACTCGCGACATAGACACAATCACGCAACAAAACTATCAAATATATGCTCAGGCTCTGCTACTCGCTACAAGACTCCGTAACTAAACTTATTATTGCACCGCTTGAAATAACAATGCGTTGACATACTCTACCTCTGTTACGTCTTGCAGTAATAATGTTGCTAACAATGATTTTGAGATTTCGTTAACTTTGCAGGACGCTTTCGTGAAGAATGTGCAGTGACATACTTTTTTGTTGGTGAAATTCGACAGAATTTCGATCAGGTACGTCCACCAATCAAAATTATGTAATTAAATAAAAATCTTAGTTCGTTTCAGTGCTAGCTATTCCCACAACCTTAGATTTTTGCGATTTCATCTTTCGTTTAGCCCTAAATCACGGTGTTCATGGAGTGCTAGGGTGCTTTAATCCCACTAGGTAGATCTTGGCCCTTATGACTTCGTGGAGGAGTCAATGTGGCCCGTGGACTAAAAAGTTTGGAGACCCCTGACACAGAACATTAATAAAATAGATGAAAATGAGAGGAGACATGCAAAAGAGGACATGGAACCTCTCAATGTTACCGGAAACTAAATTCGTCTCGTCAACAAATTGTTGTGTTAGTTAAACTACAATAGACAATTGAATACTTTTCATTGTACTGCTTTAGCTAGTGCCGTTGATACTGGTATAAAACTTCAACTTCGTAAGTGTAGCGGTTAATAGTAATGTACTTTCAAAGTTTGGAGTGAAAATACTCCCTGTCACGTCCACGTTCTCATAAATCTCGAGAGCAAAATGTTGACTCTTTACGTGAGTCAGAACTCACCTTACTGAAGTCGTCGACGGTGTACGCCAGAACGACCGCTGCGGCGCCCCGCGTCATTGAGGCGGCTGCGGCGGCGAGCAGCAGATAGACCAGCGGGCGTTGGCGGCAGCCGACCATGCCGGCCACCTCGCACAGTAGGTAGTGGCACTCGCGCAGCGCCCGCACCTCGCTGCTGTTCGTGCAGGCGCGTCTGCCACGTTCACACCATTACGTCAGCCGTACTCTTACATGTATCAAAATCTTAGCCAAAGTGTTCGTTTAATTTGCAGCTTCCAGGTAGATCAAGGTTGCACTGCTGTAATACTGCAGCGAATACAAGAAGACCTGCAAAGGAGCGACCATTGGTACAGGGATTGGCGTCTGACTCTAAACATCAATAGATGTGACGGACTGCCATAAAAAGGCCAAGAGACCCACTCTTGCCAGCACTTCACTGGAAACAATAACTACGAGGGGCGTTCAATGTTGTTGTTGTTGTTGTGGTCTTCAGTCCTGAGACTGGTTTCATGCAGCTCTCCATACTACTCTATCCTGTGCAAGCTTCTTCATCTCCCAGCACCTACTGCAACCAACATCCTTCTGAATCTGCTTGGTGTATTCATCTCTTGGTCTCCCTCTACGAGTTTTACCCTCCACGCTGCCCTCCAATACTAAATTGGTGATCCCTTGATGCCTCGAACATGTCCTACCAACCGATCCCTTCTCCTAGTCAAGTTGTGCCACAAACTTCTCTTCTCCCCAATCCTATTCAATACCTCCTCATTAGTTAGGTTATCTACCCATCTAAACTTCAGCATTCTTCTGTAGCACCACATTTCGAAAGCTTCTATTCTCTTCTTGTCTAAACTATTTATCGTCCATGTTTCACTTCCAAACATGGCTACGCTCCATACAAATACTTTCAGAAATGACTTGCTGACACTTAAATCTATACTCGATGTTAACAAATTTCTCTTCTTCAAAAACGCTTTCCTTGCCATTCCCAGTCTACATTTTATATCCTCTCTACTTCGACCATCATTAGTTATTTGGCTCCCCAAATAGCAAAACTCCTTTACTACTTTAAGTGTCTCATTTCCTAATCTAATTCTCTCAGCATCAACCAACTTAATTCGACTAAATTCCATTATCCTCGTTTTGCTTTTGTTGATGTTCATCTTATATCCTCCCTTCAAGACACTATCCATTCCATTCAACTGCTCTTCCAAGTCCTTTGCTGTCTCTGACAGAATTACAATGTCATCGGCGAACCTCAAAGTTTTTATTTCTTCTCCATGGATTTTAATACCTACCTCGAATTTTTCTTTTGTTTCCTTCACTGCTTGCTCAATATAGAGATTGAATAACATCGGGGAGAGGCTACAACCCTGTCTCACTTCCTTCCCAACCACTGCTTCCCTCTGATGTCCCTCGACTCTTATAACTGCCATCTGGTTTCTGTACAAATTGTAAATAGATTTCGCTCACTGTATTTTACCCCTGCCACCTTCAGAATTTGAGAGTATTCTAGTCAACACTGTCAAAAGCTTTATCTAAGTCTACAAATGCTAGAAACGTAGGTTTGCCTTTCCTTAATCTAGCTTCTAAGATAAGTCGTAGGGTCAGTATTGCCTCACGTGTTCCAATATTTTTACGGAATCCAAACTGATCTTCCACAAGGTCGGCTTCTACTAGTTTTTCCATTCGTCTGTAAGGAATTCACCTTAGTATTTTGCAGCAATGACTTATTAAACTGATAGTTCGGTAATTTTCACATCTGTCTACATCTGCTTTCTTTGGGATTGGAATTATTACATTATTCTTGAAATTTGAGGGTATTTCACCTGTCTCATACATCTTGCTCACCAGATGGTACAGCTTTGTCAGGACTGGCTCTCCCAAGTCTGTCAGTAGCTGTAAGGGAATGTTGTCTACTCCCGGGGCCTTGTTTCGACTCAGGTCTTTCAGTGCTCTGTCAAACTCTTCACGCAGAATCATATCTCCCATTTCATCTTCATCTACATCCTCTTCCATTTCCATAATATTGACCTCAAGTACATCGCCCTTGTATAGACCCTCTATATACTCCGTCCACCTTCCTGCTTTCCCTTCTTTGCTTAGAACTGGGTTTCCATCTGAGTTCTTGATATTCATACAAGTGGTTCTCTTTTCTCCAAAGGTCTCTTTAATTTTCCTGTAGGCAGTATCTATCTTACCCCTCCTGATATAAGCCTCTACATCCTTACATTTGTCCTCTAGCCATGTCTGCTTAGCCATTTTGCACTTCCTGTTGATCTAGTTTTTGAGACGTTTGTATTCCTTTTTGCCTGTTTCATTTACTGCATTTTTATATTTTCTCCTTTCATCAATTATATTCAGTATTTCTTCTGTTACCCAAGGATTTCTACTAGCCCTCGTCTTTTTACCTATTTGATCCTCTGCTGCCTTCACTACTTCATCCCTCAAAGCTACCCATTCCTCTTCTACTGTATTTCTTTCCCCCATTCCTGTCAATTGTTCCCTTATGCTCTCCCTGAAACTCTGTACAACCTCTGGTTTAGTCAGTTTATCCAGGTCCCATCTCCTTAAATTCTCACCTTTTTGCAGTTTCTTCAGTTTTAATCTACGGTTCATAGCCAATAGATTGTGGTCAGAGTCCACATCTGCCCCTGGAAATGTCTTACAATTTAGAACCTGGTTCCTAAATCTCTGTCTTACCATTATATAATCTATCTGAAACCTGTCAGTATCTCCAGGCCTCTTCCATGTATACAACCTTCTTTTGTGATTCTTGAACCAAGTGTTAGCTATGATTAAGTTGTGCTCTGTGCAAAATTCTACAAGGCGGCTTCCTCTTTCATTTCTTACCCCCAATCCATAGTCACCTACTACGTTTCCTTCTCTCCCTTTTCCTACTACCGAATTCCAGTCACCCATGACTATTAAATTTCCGTCTCCCTTCTTTTATTTCATCATACATTTCTTCAATTTCTTCGTCATCGGCAGAGCTAGCTGGCATATAAACTTTTACTACTGTAGTAGGCATGGGCTTCGTGTCTATCTTGGCCACAATAATGCGTTCACTATGCTGTTTATAGTAGCTTACCCGCACTCCAATTTTTTATTCATTATTAAACCGACTCCTGCGTTACCCCTATTTGATTTTGTATTTATAACCCTGTATTCACCTGACCTAAAGTCTTGTTCCTCCCGCCACCGAACTTCACTAATTCCCACTATATCTAACTTTAACCTATCCATTTCCGTTTTTAAATTTTCTAACCTACCTGCCCGATTAAGGGATCTGCCATTCCACGCACCGATCCGTAGAACGCCAGTTTTCTTTCTCCTGATAACGACGTCCTCTTGAGTAGTCCCCGCCCGGAGATCCGAATGGGGGAATATTTTACCCTAGAGGACGCCATCATCATTTAACCATACAGTAAAGCTGCATGCCCTCGGGAAAAATTACGGCTGTAGTTTCCCCTTGCTTTCAACCGTTCGCAGTACCAGCACAGCAAGGCCGTTTTGGTTAGTGTTACAAGGCCAGATCAGTTAATCATCCAGACTGATGCACCTGCAACTACTGAAAAGGCTGCTGCCCCTCTTCAGGAACCACACGTTTGTCTGGCCTCTCAACAGATACCCCTCCGTTGTGGTTGCACCTACGGTACGGCTACCTGTATCGCTGAGGCACGCAAGCCTCCCCACCAACGGCAAGGTCCATGGTTCATCCTCTGGCTACTATTGTATACATTAAGTTTTGGCTGTATCTTAGCTGCTACGGAAGTATGTCTTACTAATGGAAACCTGAGGTACACATTTGTGAATGTTCAGCCTTTTCATGAAGCGGAAGTGCTGCTAACTGCTGCGCATTATGAAAATATCAGGAAGTCAATGTAGCAGTGCGCTGCAGCTCGTGGCCATCAGAATACACGGATGTGGTTGGTTCGATTTTATTTCACGTATAATTGAATATTGTCATTGTTATTTTGCATGGTAAAATTGAATGATCATTTTATTATTTATCAAAATAGAGTAATTTCGTAACTAGTTATTTTACTCCATAAAATGTTAGCAAGTGTACAAATTACTTTTTTAAAACGGATACATATTTTCATATAAATATTGCATCTAAAATCATTAACAAATCACCTAAGAGCATTACCAAATAAAGAAAAATTTTCCTTCCTATAGAAAAAAATTCAGATCCGAAAGAGTTAAAAAATGCGCAGTTTGTTGTGGGACATCGTGGAATATTCCATCTTCACCCCCTGTAGCTACATCAGTGTCCGGTATGTGACGGCGCTATGCGTAGCCTTCAAAATACCGTCTGCAACGGAGGTGCGTCTCAAGCAGAGAGCTGTCATTCAGTTCCTTTTGGCGGAAAAGCACAGCACCGCAGATATTCAAAGGCGCTTGCAGAATGTCTACGGAGACCTGGCAGTGAACGAAAGCATGGTGAGTCGTTGGGCGAGGTGTCTGTCATCGTCGCAACAAAGTGGCGCAAGTATGTCCGATTTCCGGCGTGCCAGCCGACCGCACACACCTGTGATTCTTGCAACCTTGGGACGTCCTGACACTCATACGAGGTGATCGACAGATCACAATCAAACACATCGGTGCACAACAGGACGTCTCTGTTGGTATTGCCTACACACTCGCCCACAAGTTGGGGCAGACAAAAGTGTGTTCCCGCTGGGTTCTTCGCTGCCTAACAGAAGACCATAAAGGGCAACGAAGGACCATTGTGTGACACTGATTCGCGTTACGACGCTGATAGTCACAGGTGATTAAACATGGAATCATTACTTCGGACTGGAAACAAAACGGCAATCCACGGAGTGGTGCCACACCACCTCTCCTCTGAAGAAAAAGTTTAGAAGCACACCCTCAGTTGGTAAAGTCATGGCGACGGTCTTCTGGGACTCTGGAGAGCCGGCAGGTGTGGCCGTGCGGTTGTAGTCGCTTCAGTCTGGAGCCGCGTGCCCCCCGCGGTCGCAGTTTCGCATCCTGCCTCGGGCATGGATGTGTGTGATGTCCTTAGGTTCGTTAGGTTTAAGTAGTTCTAAGCTGTAGGTGACTGATGACCACAGATGTTAAGTCCCATAGTGCTCAGAGACATTTGAACCATTTTTGGTACTCTGGAGGTGTTATTCTGTTTCGTGTCCTCCCTCATGGTGCAGCGATCAACTCGGAAGTGTATTGTGCTTCTCTCAGGAAACTGAAGAAAGGACTGAAGCGTATCTGTCGCCACAAAAATGTAAATGAAATTCTCCTTCAGCATGACAACGCAAGGCCTCACAGGAGCCTGCGCACCCGCGACGAGCTCACAAAACTTTGGTGGAGCATTCTTCCTCGTCCACCCTACAGCCTGGATCTCGCACCTTCCGACTTCCATTTGTTTGTCTCAATGAAGGGTGCACTCCGCTGGAAGCAGTATGTGGATGGTGGGAAGGTCATTGATGCAGCAAGACGTGGGTTCCCACGTCAAGCAGTAAAGTGGCTCTGTGCGGGCGTACGGGCTCTCTCAGTAAGGTAGCGTAAGGCCGTCGCATTGAACGGAGACTGTGTTGAAAAATGGGTAACCGAAAGAGTTGGGAATAATATGGTGAATTGGAATCCTGAATAAAATCAAACCGTATTCAGAAAAAAATGTTGCGTTGCTTATTGAATGTCCCTCGTGCCACAACATACCTACAGCTGGGATCAGAAACGACAGCGGTTAGGTCTGGGCTTGTTCTGCGGACCTACTTCACGCATTCTCCGACAGCCAGTAAGCGTTCAATAGTGTTCTGAGCGCTCTACTGTGAATGTCATAACCAATGCGAGCGTGATCATTGCGAGTTATTTAGTTAATTTTTATTCCATTTGTTGTGAGTTGTCATCGCCGATGATGATGATAGGCTACAAATTCTAGGTAAGCAAGCGAGAGACATAATTTGCAAGATACATGCTTTCTTCAACCACATAGCACGTGTCTGCTCGTGTCGCATCTGTCGCTTGGACCCACCAGCACTGCAATCTTCGTCTGTGCGTCGACCTGCGCTACTCGCGATTGTTCGTGAATCGTACTATAGTAGTAATCATCGTGAGCGATCTAAAGTGGACTGACCACATAAAAAAAAATAGTAGGAGAAGCACATTCCAGGCTTAGATTCACTGGGAGAATCACAGGGAAATGTAATTCATCAGAGAATGAAGTGGCTTACAAACCAGTTAAACTGATTTTTGAGCATTGTTTCACAGTGGACGCTTACCAAATTTGGTTAATAGGAGAGACAGAGAAAATCCAACGAAGGGTGCCGTGTTCCGTTACGGGGTCGCTTAGTCGTCGCGGGAGAGTTACGCCTACGCTCAAAAACGCTACAAGAGAGCCGTTGTGCATCACAAAGAGCATTACCGCTGAAATTATGAGAATGTACGAGTACGTGTTGAAAAGTAATACCTCCGATTTTTTACGCGAAAACTTACTGCTTTTCAAATAAAAGAATCGTTATTAAATTTCTACCTCTTCATTCTTCATGTCTACGTATTTATTTCTCAACGTAGTCACTCTAGCGACGAACACATTTCTCACAACGAGTGGCCAGTTTGTTGATACCGTCACTCTACCATGTTTGACGACGGAGCCAAAACCTCACCTCTGCTTGCACCTCTTCATCACTATCAAAGTGAAGTCCTCGAGTGGTTTTTAGAAACAAATCTTAATCGGATGGGGCCGTCAGGATTGTAAAGAGGATGGTAGGTGACAAAGAAGCCAAGGGGTCGAATTGTTTCAAATGCTGAAGTGCTCGTATGTGATTTGGAATTGTCATGCTCTAGGAAAGGGTGCTCCATGTGTGGACGAAGTTTTCTGCGGTTAGAAACTCGGTTACAGCACGCTGTTTCTCACTCACCGACATAGTCATGTGACACACCGCCAAATTACACGATACTGTCCGGAGCTCTCTTAGCGGCAAAGGGCTGCAAATATGTAGATATGAAGAATAAAGTCGTAGAATATTAATAACGTTTGTTTTATTTAAAGAGCTTTAAGAGTTTCACATAAAAAATCCCGAGGCGTTACCCTTCAGCGAGCCGTCATATACTCCAAGAATAGTTGGGCAGTGTGTTACCTCCTCCCGCATACGTTTCACGAAGAGATTGCGACGAGAAAATTCAAAGAAATTAGAGCTGATACAGAGGTTTATCTACAGACGATCTTCCCACGTACCATTCGCGAACTAAATTGGGGAAGCGAGAAAATATAGTGGTTTCATAAGTGCCCTTATCCACACACCGTAAGGGGGCTTGGGGAATACAGATGAAGATTGCGTGTGATGGGACTGAACTCAATGACATATTTTTCACAGACATAGCTATCCCAGAGCTCCGTGTAGATCGAGTCTATCAGTCCGTCTCTCCTGCATTCCCAGACTTCTTAGTAGATCTTCCGCATTGACGAACAAATGAGTGTATGGCGAATGATATTCACGAGTAACAGTGCAGTCTTGCTATGACAATACAATGGCTGATGACTCTATTGTGCTCAGAAGAATTATGGACGAGGCAGCGATCTGTAATGTATCTGGGACTCGGTATAAAGCATTCAGAGATAGCTGGTTCACTTGAAGTGCTCTAATGTAAGGTGAAGGAGAAGTCTAATGGTATTTACTTTGGGCAATCGGAAGCTACAGCAGTATTTTATCTTACTGAAATGCGCTTTATACCAGATACGCCGATGTGCTGTTGTACAGTATCATCGTTAATACATATTTTTTATTAATTTTGCCGCTATCGGCCAATCAACCTCAAGTATGGGAGCTTCACGTAGAGAAAACGCATCGTTACAAAATAAACCTTACTATGTAACTGATACGAATACATGTCTCACATACTTTACAAGTATTAAAGTTGTTCAGTTAAAGAATGTAAAATGTAACTTTGAAAAACTAAAAGTACAAATCAAATTACCTTGTTTTATAGTTCCTTTAGCAAGTAAGACGCTTCTCTAACAATGCCTACGCTCATTCAGTCTCGTGTTAAAAGTGATCTCTATTTCACATACACACTGAAGTAACCATTGCTACGTTACGTTTCCACACTAAGCAAGGAATCATGGAAGGTTTTTCATTTACGTACTACTATCAGATGTTTCTTCATGACAATTACTGATTCTCAGACACGACACTGTTTCAACCATAATTCCGTTTAATTATTTCCGCACGCTTTTCCACGAAATAACAGAGTTATTCAAACACTTTTCTTCCACGATGCGACATATCACTTTCAACTCTTGATTATCTTTCTGTAAATACAACAGTCTTTGATCGCGAATATACCTTTATTCAGTAACCGGTTTAAATCATTATGGTCGTCCTGAGATTGAACTGTCTTCATGAAGTTAACAGAGCAAGCAAATAAAATATATTGGAGATGTATTTCATATGCTTGCTCTGTTAACTTCACGGAGTCAGATAAATCTGAAGATGATCACAATGGCTGAAACCGGTAATTGAATAAAGAAATATTTGCTATCAGAAACTGTCGTATGTAGAAATGTGCGTGTGGCAAGGGAGTTCCGTCGGGTGGACCAGTCGCCTGGTGCGGGTCTTTTTTGTTGAGCCCAGTTCGGCGACTGTGGTATTTACAAAATTTCATAGCATTGGATCACTGTCACCTTGACAGTGGCTACGTCAGCCCTGGCCAATTATCTTTCTACCAAATTATTTATATAATTTATCCACGGCACAGCTGCTCGCGATTGCTCCGTGTAGGTGCTCAACAGCACAATATCGACTCTCCTTCACACAGCAAGCTGGCGGTTGTCTAGTAGCGCCGGGGCGTTGTTGACATTACACAGAAAGACAATGGCTCCTCTGAGAAAAGGCGCGCTTGGCTTTGAATGTTCCAGTCAGCTATAAATAAGGAGTACACTATCAATATGTCACAACATCAAAGATAGCAGTACTCCTTTCAAGGGGCGCCGACTTTCCAAAATTTGTGTGGGTGCATATCAATGGCGGAATGTAGTATTTGTGTCCTGGGGAGCCTAGGTATTTTTTAAAATGAGTATTGTGCTTCCTTCAGAGCCATTGTTCAACAAACAAAAGGTTAACCATCGAGAGATTACGTGGAAACAATTCCACTGAAATCTTAAACCACACTTCTGTTGCGTAAAAAAAGACTACTGAGGTAGTCTGTAACAGTCGGCTTCCTTGTATCTCGGATTATTCTTTATTATTGCTCAATATTGGCAAGCAGATATTTTAAAACAGTTGTTGACGAATGGAGTGCAGGTGTTGTAGCGTGTCACTTGTAAGGAAACATGAAAGCAAACCTAGAACACGGGATTCCATTCACAGTATAGTGCGACTGTTATTCTGGGGAATGCCTTTGTCTTGGCTAGAGAAAGGCAGGGAACGGGTGAGTGTGTTGCTTGGTTGCCTTTACATAAAGACATCTGAAACGAACAGTTTCAGGATAGTTCATTACTTTTTGATATAGGCAAGTGAGAAATACACATTTTATTCTGTTTTTATCAAACTAAAAATTTTGTGGGTGCGGCGCACCCATAAGATTATGTATGTGGTTGCACCCACGTAGCCGGCGCGCATGCTCCTTTCAATGTCATCTCGTATCTCTCAATAAACGATGCGGCTACGGATTGAGATTTAGTTACAAAATAGACAAATTAGCTTGTAGAATATCTCATAATCGTCACGCAGAGTTCATCGGTACTGAGTTGGTGAATTATGTACTAATTCAGGTGTGTTAGTAAAGACTGACGCCAACGCAGGTGAGGGAGTAAACGACGGTTTCCCGCCCGGTTAGCCGTGCGATCTAACGCACGGCTTTAGGGATTGGGAAGGAGCGGCTGGTCCCCGGCACGAATACGCCCGGCGGACTTGGTATCGAGGTCCGGTGAGCCGGCCAGTCTGTGGATGGTTTTTAGGCGGTTTTCGATCTGCATCGGCGACTGGGGGCTGGTCCCCCTTATTGCGCCTCAGCTACAGTATGTCGGCGATTGCTGCGCAAACAAGTTCTCCACGTACGCGTACAGCACCATTACTGTTCCACGCAAATATAGGGGTTACACTCGTCTGGTGTCAGACGTTCCCTGGGGGGTCCACCGGAGGCCGAACCGCACAATAACCCTGGGTTCGGTGTGGGGCCTGGGAGGGGTGAAGTGGACTGCGGTAGTCGTCGTGGGGTTGCGGGACACTGCGGCTGCGGCGGGGACGGAGCCTCTCCGTCGTTTCTAGGTCCCCGGTTAACGTAACATATATGACATCATGTACCCACAGCAGTCGCAGCTGAAAAACTCGTTGGTTAACAAGGGAACACGTTGGGGTGGTCTGCACCGGAATCTAATGTTCAGCAACGTGTGCTGAACTCTGTGCTCTGTAATACTTGTGCCTTCAACTAGCATCGTGCTATGTTGTCAGCTCTGCCCCAGATCGCCGCCCATCTTGCTTCAAAATGCATGCAAACCTCTCATTCTGTGATGAGGCGTGCATGTCCAACATGTTGTCACCTACCTTTCAAACACTTTTCATTGATTCTCACGAGAGTATTACTCGAGCACCCGATCAGCTTCGCAGTTTCAGAGATACTCGCCGGCACGCCCCGGATGTCGAGTCATAACAAATTGTCCTTTGTTAAAGTCAAATTTGTTAGTGCTTTTCCCCCTTTACGGCCTCCACCACCACTAGAATGATTCCACGCCCGTCTTTGCTCCGCTTATATACTTTGCTTGCTGCGCCACGTTCTCACAACGTGACCTGGCGGCATTCAATCTTGCAGTGTGCTCTGGTCATAGATTTACGAAATTTTACCGCATTTGCAAACCGACGATAAAAATACTAGCGATGAACACGTTTGACTCATTCACCCAGTTGTGATAATCCAAATAATGTTGCAAGCAGTATGGATAGAGTGGCATAAGGAGGTTTCGATGAATCCAGGAAGCGTGCACGGATAGCCAAGTGGTTAAGGCGATCGCTCGCGATGAACTGGAAATGCTGGTTTGGGCCCTGGTCCGGTTCAAACTTTCTTTTGTCATCAATCGGTAATATTATCAAATCTAAAACAGTTGATGTCGAAAGAATAGCAAATGAGTTTCGTAATATTAATACAGCTGCAGATCGTCACCACTGTCTGTTCTTTAAGATATGCATGCAAGTCTGAAAGAACAGACATTGTAGAATAAGTGATCATATGTTTTGGATTATCAGTGTACATGTTAACGGAACCTATTTCAGGCAACTTTGTTTTGCTGATGTGAATGTAATGAATATTAATTATCTTATGCCTCACTAATTGAAACTGATGAACAGATTGTGTGTATTCATGTAAACAACTTGTTTTGTTTTTACCTTGCACGTGATTCCATAGGATATTCTGCGATTTCCGTCCAACAGTTTCTTCTCAACAGGACCTCAGTAGCTAATCCGTCTAACCCGTGTTCGAAGTGACATTGGGCGTCTTCTTTCACATCACAAGACGTCTGAAAGATTTAGGGAATTAGTTATTAGTTTTTGTAGATTTTTGCTCTTTTAAACATTCCGCACAATCTCGAAAAGTCACCAAGTTAGTTTCCAATGTTCCTGGTGATATCATTTGTATATTAATATTTATTCTGTTTCATCAAACTAAACATTGTCTACGGGGCACGTGATCTAATATTAACAAATGTTTTTATTTACATTGTCTCGATCGCGAAATTAATAACAATGTTGATAGGTTTCAACTGCTAAGCAGGCATCATCAGAACTAAAGAACAGACAAGATAGAAAGCTAATGCTTTCGGTGAAAACATGGTCGCACAAAACCATTAAGTTACATATATGACAAACAATATGGAAAATTTACATACCGCATTTAAAGGAATACTGATTAACGTGCCGAAAAAAGCAGAGATAGACAGTAGCAAGAACAAACATCCTGGCCGTGTTCTTAATGAACAAAGTAAGTTTACCGAAAACTTATTTTTCGACATCTTTGAAGAGCCCAGGTTATAGTTGGAAGGAAAGGTATATGTCACAGTGAAGTTCATGTATGTCACTAGGTACCTCGTATTTGTATATGTCTGAATACTGGCTTATCTATATGTACCAGCCGAGCACAATATTACTGCACATGGTCGTCCGTGGTCATTGACATTGTAATTAGAATGTTTGAAATTTTTCTGTGACACGAGTTTTATTTACCGTACATTTCTCGTGAGTGTAACCGTTAGTGGAAAATAAAGCATTTATTAACAGTATCTGAGGCGATCCTTTACACACACCGATGAGCCAAAACGGTATGAGTACTGCCCATCGCGAGACTGAATGACGCCTCGTGGAGGTGTGGGCACATGGGTTGGTAAGCAAAGTGCTTCAGAGTTAACTGTACACCTCAGCCGCAGACCCGTATGTGACCCATGCCGTCCCATCAACATCGTTGATTCCAATCGCATTGGGCGCGGGACTATCGAGAATGGACCGTGAATCAATGTTACAAAATGTTGATGGTTCTGGCAGTGTGAGATCTACCAAACATTTACTTCCAGACCGGAGTTCCCCTCTGATACTGAACCAACCTCAAGAAACATTTTATTAATCTGTGCCCAAGGGATTCCTACAGCGCTAATTAATCAAATTTTGGCCCAATACTGTATCTTATCAACATATACCAGGTGAAGTATCCCACAAATGAAAATACAATCGCAAAATTAAGTGACTAAACGACTTTTTAATGTTAAAATGAAACACGTTACCCGATAACAGATAGACTTATTTATTTAGAAGATCGTGAGAAATGACGTTTTCTCATAAACAAAGTAATACAAAATTAGTTCATATCAATGGATCACATTAATGGGAACTGAAGTGTTCAGTTGGCATTGCTGATATGTAAAGGGCACCTGTTCGAAAACATTATACTATGCCACCTATTGTAAATACTTTTTGGTAAGACTATCTCACTGGCTTAGTCCATGAGACAGTGATTGTCGACTGCAGAAGTTATCGGCTGCAGTACATGCAAAAACTGATCAGCTGCTGCCGCTAAATCGGAAATACGCTATGGTGAGCGTAAATAGCAAAATTGCATCATATTTCCCTGAACGCTGGAGTTGCGAGTATATTTACCACATGCCGCTGCTGTCGTGTGAGCTCTGGTCTCAGCACTGCGACGAGCTGCAAATCTGCATCAATGGACGTCTGTGCGCGGTCGTAGTCGTTGGACTCTGCCATCGCCACAGATTCTGCATCTCAGCTTCTCGCCGCTGACTCTCTGCCTCGGCTTCTCGCCACCGACTCTTCACCTCGGCTTTATCGTCACCGACTCTTTGCCTCGGCTTTTCGCCAATGATTCTTCACCAGGGCTTCTCCTCATTGACTCTTCACTTCAGCTTCTCGCCACTGGCTCTTCGCCACAACTTCTCGCCACTGACCCTTTCCCTCAGCTTCTCGCCACTGATATTTCACCTCGACTTCTCACCACTGACTTGTTACCTCTGCTTCTCACCCCTGACTCTTCGCCTCAGCTTCTCACCACTAAATCTTTGCCTTGGCTTCTTGCCACCGACTCTTCCCAAACAACTCCTCACCGTACGGCTAGCACTTCAAAATTACTCCACACAGATACAGCCAAAAATGTATATCAACCAGTAGCAGGTGGCGGTTTATTTCATTGCAAATCACATAAACAATTTTTATTGGTTGCTCTCACTCCTGCAGATGGGCTAAGTCATTCTCCTAACAGTTATTTCCTGCGAAAAAGTTACAGGTACCTCGTTACGTCTTCTAATGTCACTAGCTGATTTCCAACCAAAATGCTCGCTCGCTTGTTGCGCTTGCGGGAAATCACAAGGCATGAGAACCAAACTGAAAACAGGAAAATATGATGTCTATGCAGGTGACACAGTGTCAGCCGCCCTGCTGTGTGGGTCCAACTTTTACTTCGAAACTAAACATTGACAGCGACTGCAGATACAGATCTCTGAAATAATGTGCTTGTCCATTCATACTGAAAACACTGAGTGACTCTCAAAACAGTCGTCTTCCAGCATGAGACGTTTTGGAAGGTGCCTCTCTGGCGTTGTTTGCTAGCACAGTGAACGGCTATCGGACAATGGAGCCAGCCAGCGCTCGCAGCTGCTCCTAGGTCCATTTTGGCCAAGATACTGACTCTCTCTCCTTGCGTGAGGTCCACTTCCAGTGAAAGAGCCGCATTGACCTCACCTTCTGAGCAGATAACCCCTCCTTCTGCGAATACCTGCCTGGCCTTAGCCCTCTGGAAACACCTCTTGTTAACACGTTTCCCTCTGCATGTAACGGCAGCGAAACAAACCAATGAAATAATAATTAAATGAAGGAAGGATCTGTAACCACTCGATTAACCGGAGCAACTAAAAGCCGACCCTAAAAGTGCGCAGTAACTGTCAGATCAAACACACCTCATCACGCCACGCGGGATCAGCCGAGTGGTCTGAGGCGCTGCAGTCATGGACTGTGCGGCTGGTCCCGACGGAGGTTCGAGTCCTCCCTCGGGCATGAGTGTGTGTGTTTGTCCTTAGGATAATTTAGGTTAAGTAGTGTGTGAGCTTAGGGACTGATGACCTTAGCAGTTAAGTGCCATAAGATTTCACACACATTTGAACATTTTTGAACACCTCATCACAGTATTGATACGTGAACCCCTTGACGATCATAATTATGAAAGGGCAGCAATCCAAATGAACCTGCTGTCTTTCAGTATAAATGTATTACCATTTCGCATCAATCACGTTTCTTGCTACAACACGTCGATGGCCCTGCCGTTCCTGGCGAACGACTGGTCGAAACATGCGCTGTGTTATGGATGCAGGCTGGTCGGGTCAGTATTGTGCTAAGAAAGACATTCACCTGTGCTTCCATGGGACCCGCATTAGTAATCCAAAGCATAATAACAGCTGCAGACTACATGAACATTATTATGTACGATCTCCATCCGTTCATGCTTTGACATCTTACCGAACAGTGATGGCACTTCCAACAGGATAACTGTACGTGTCACAAGGCCACAATCGTGCTACAATGGCTTAAGGAACATGATAGTGAACTCACATTGGAAAATATCTGCAAGTTCCGTGCCCACAAACCACCGGCTCGCAATTTACTTGAATTGCATGGCCTGTACATAGACATTTGGTCCCACATACCTCTGGAACAGACCAGAGACTTGCCAAATTCATACCACGTAGAATATCCGCTGGAATGCTTTCCAAAGGCAACGCAGTAAGCTATCAACCCTTTGAGGTTCAGTGGTTTGTGCCTCAAACCACCGTTTTATTATTTTTGAAGTACCAGTGCCTTTCGTGTGAAACCATCGATGCTACTGCAAGACAGACACTCCAAGTGGGGCACTGAAGTGCTTTTCGAAACTAATGCAATGCAGCAGTCGCTTACAGCGCTCAAAGCAACAGTCGGCGTGGAGTATTTATTACGTGTTTGTAGGATATTTGCATCTGCAAGTTTTTGTTAAATAATTTACTTGGAGTTTGGTTTTTGCATAGCGATCATATTGAGGAGATCATTAAAAGTGAAAGTAAGTATATCTAAAGTTATTGTAAAGTAAATTAGAATTTTTACTACAGCTTTTAGGAGCGGTTTAACAGGAAACCACTGGGGCTGTATGTATTTTTATAATTAATTTTGTAATTAATGTAAAATTATTAGATTTTATGCTCGTTTTTTGCTTATTGTTTACGACTGAAATTTGTTTTACTCATTGTGAATTCATGGAAGTTCCGAAACTTCACCCATGATCTAAATGTCCGTCCTTTAGAAAGAAAGGAAGAAAGATTATGTTTAATGTCCCGTCGACAACGAAATCATTAGAGATGGAGCACAAGTTCGGATTGTGTCAAGGATAGGGAAGACTATCTGCCGTGCCCTTTCAAGGGAACCATTCCTGCATTTGCCTGGAGTGATTTAGAGAAGACATGCAAAACCTAAATCTGGGTAGCCAGACGCGAGTTTGAACCGTTGTTCTCCCGAATTCGAGTCCAGTGTGCTAACAACTGCGCCACCTCGCTCGATCTGTATTTTAGAAGAAGAAATTCAGAGTGATTTGGATTCAACGATATATGAGGAAGAAAGAGACCCTGAGGATGATTCTGTGAACGTTCGCCGTCAGTATATCAAGAACTTCAGCTCTTTTGCCAGGTCCTGAACTACTCATGGAAAACGCAGTTCATGACGATAGTGAAGATGAGCCTGCTGTGGTAAATTCACAAATGAGATGGTTTACATGGTACATACGAGGGTTGAAACTTAAATAGTGGCAACTATTTATTCGCAACCGATACAAAAGAGTTATATGTTTGCACCTGTTATTGTCCTTCAAAGTAGTCATCGGCGTTGTGTAGAACCCGTTTCCAGCGATGTGGAAGGCGTAGTATACCGTTAGTAGAGCCTGTTCTGTTGATGGTGCGAATGGAGCGGTCTACTGCCAGTCGAATCTCTGGAGCAGTTCTGAAGCGAATGCCACGAAGTGGTTCCTTCATCTTCCGAAGCAAATCAAAGTCACAAGGACTTAAGTCCGGGGAGTATGATGAATGGTATAGTACTTCCCAGTCCCATCGACCGAACAGAGCAGCCAGAGCTTGCGCATTGTCGTGCAAAATGATGGGTGGGTTGCGAAGGAAGTGTCGCCGCTTCTTTCGCAAAGCTGGCCGCAGGTGATGTTCCAAAAACTTACAGTAATACTGTGCATTGACGGTCTGCCGTGGAGGAACGTAATGCGTTAGGATAACACCATCACAGTCGTACACGAGAATTACCATAACTTTCACCATGCTGGGGCTCTGACGCACTTTTGACTTTCGCGGCGACCCATAATGACGCCATTCGTTGGATTGGTGTTTCAGTTTTGGCTCGTACGATGTGGCCCATGTCTTGTCCAGTGTTACGATACGGCGAAAGAAATCGTCTCCTTCGCGCTCATAGCGCTCCAAGTGCATCTGAGCAGCATCGTAACTCATCCATTTCTGCATTTTAGTCAAGTCATGCGGAACCCATCGTGATGCTTGATTTGATTCCGAAGATGAAGCATTCGCTTCAGAACTGTTACAGAGATTTAACAAGCAGTAGACCGCTCCATTCGCACCATCAACAGAACAGGCTCTGCTAACGGTATACAACGCCTTCCACAAGGCTGGCAACAGGTTCTACACAACGCTGGTAACTACTTTGAAGGACAGTAACAGGTGCAAACCTGTAACTCTTTTGCATCGGTTGTGAGTTTTGCCAACCCATGTATTAGTAGCTCTGCGTAACTTTTCTGAAGAGGTCGGACAAAATGCTGATGTAAGCTGTGAATCTACCGCGGAAGTTTTCTGAGCTTGTTTCCACAGAAAATGATGGGAGGTTGTAACTGCATGTCCCAATGGTTCCAAAGTGAAACCACGTTCATAAAACAATCGGTTGTTTCCTTTTTTGACAGTTTCTTTTTGTACTGGTTGCTTACAATGACAGTAAAGGTATTTTGTGAAAAAACTTAACGTTACCGGTATATATTTTTTCATATTGTTGCGACTCTAAGGGTTAAGAAGTTGGTGATAGGAGTGGCAACAAATTTTCTCGGCCAATTTCGGCTGAAAAAAAAAGCGGTATGTTAACGCTTCAGCCCCTATAGTTTCACGGAGTTCCATTAGGTGGCGGCGCTAGATGTAGCCTTCAAAATACCGTCTGTAACAGAGGTTCGTTCCAAGCAGAGAGCTGTCATTGAGAGTTTTTTTTGTTTTAAAACTTATGCTGCTAAGGTCATCAGTCTCTAAGCTTACACACTACTTAACCTAAATTATGCTAAGAACAAACACACGCACCCATGCCCGAGGAAGGACTCGAACCTCCGCCGGGACCAGCCGCACAGTCCATGACTGCAGCGCCTTAGACCCCTCTGTCATTGAGTTTCTCCTGACGGAAAACCACAGTATCACAGATGTTCATAGGCGCTTGTAGAAGGTCTACGGAGACTTGGCAGTGAACAAAAGCCCGGTGAGTCGTTGGGCGAGGCGCCTGTCGTCATCGCAATAAAGTCGTGCAAACCTGTCCCATCTCCCGCATGTCCGCCGACAGCACACAGCTCTGACTCTTGCAATGTTGGAACGTGTGGACACTCTCTTCGAGGTTATCTAAAGATCACCATCAAACACCTCGCTGCATAACTGGACGTCTCTGACTGGTGGACACATTCGTCCACCAGTTGGGGTAATCACACGTGTGTGTCCGCTAGGTTCTTCGGCACCTAACAAAAGACCATAAAGAGTAACGAAGAACCGTCTGTGCCGATTGATTGCGCATTACGAGGCTGATCGTGACAATTTTTTGTCGAAAATCGTCAGAGGCGATGAAAAATGAGTTCATCACTTCCAACCGAAAACACAATGATAGTCCATGGAACGGCGGCACAGCACCTCTTCTCTGAAGAAAAGTGTCAAAGCCACACCAAAAATAAAAAAATGTTCAAATGTGTGTGAAATCCTATGGGACTTAACTGCTAAGGTTATCAGTCCCTAAGCTTACACATTACGTAACCTAAATTATCCTAATGACAAACACACACACCTATGCCCAAGGGAGGACTCGAACCTCCGCCGGGACCAGCCGTACAGTCCATGACTGCAGTACCTTAGACTGCTCGGCTAATCGCGCGCGGCAAAGCCACACCCTCAGCCGCTAAAGTCGTGGCGACAGTCTTCTGGAACTCTGAAGGATTTATTCTGGTGCATAAGTGTATTGTGCTAGCCTCAGGAAATTGAAGAAACGAGTTCAGCCTGTTCGTCGCCACAACAATGGAAACGAACCTATTGAAGTCATGAGCAAAACCAACCAATGTTGTGGCTCGCTGATGCCTAGCTTAACAACTGTGGCAGGTCAATTCAGACCGTGCGTAAAGCGATTAAACAGAATTTCATACGTCGTCGATGAGAGCAGCGAGCCACGGACAGGCGGAGCTGGCCCGCAGACCCTCGCGGAGCGCCGTGTTGAGGCGGCGGTAGGCGGCGGCGAGCGCGCGCGCCAGCAGCAGCAGGTGGGCGGCGGCCAGGCTCTCCGCGACGTGGGCGGCGGGCCCTGCGCTGGCCCTGCTGCCGCACGCGTCGCCGCCGCCCTCCCGCAGCCACAGGCAGGCGTCTGTCGCGTGCAGAGCCGCCACCACCACCAGCGTCGCCGCCACCATCAGTGTGATGGCCACTCTGAGGCGGGCAGGCGCAGTGCACCGGTCCAGCGCGCCCTCCGCCTCTGTCATCTTCTGCAGCAGCCGCCGTCCCGCCGCTGCCGACACAGGCAAAACGTCCAACATAACAGATACATTCATTTCCAACACGATATCCGCAAACACTGCTAGAAAAAAGTTAGTGTAAGTAGGCTGTTTAGGTTTTCTTATTGGTAACGCCACGTGGCGCTCTGTATGAAAATCACTGGCTGTGCTGTGTGCAGTCTGTGGCTAGTTTGCATTGATGTCTGCCATTGTAGTGTTGGGCAGCGGCAGCTGGATGTGAACAGCGTGTAGCGTTGCGCAGTTGGAGGTGAGCCGCCAGCAGTGGTGGATGTGGGGAGAGAGATGGCGGAGTTTTGTAATTTGTCATGAACTGCTATATATATTATGACTATTAAGGTAAATACATTGTTTGTTCTCTATTAAAATCTTTCATTTGTTAACTATGCCTACTAGTAGTTAGTGCCGTCCGTAGTTTGAATCTGTTATTTAGCTGGCAGTAGTGGCGCTCGCTGTATTGCAGTAGTTCGAGTAATGCAGACCCTGCCAGGATCCATATGTAAAGTCCCCTTAGAACAATTTTTCACGACTGTGCTTAAACTGACACACAATATTTTTAGCGCAACGCAATCTGACTTTCAAAAATACCTACAAAAGAATGGCCCTGACTAACATTAAACTATACCTTTCACAAATAACTTACCTCACAAAAATCTTCATTACTCGAACTACTGCAATACAGCGAGCGCCACTACTGCCAGCTAAATAACAGATTCAAACTACGGAAGGCACTAACTACTAGTAGGCATAGTTAGCAAATGAAAGATTTTAATAGAGAACAAACAATGTATTTACCTTAATAATCATAATATATATAGCAGTTCATGACAAATTACAAAACTCTGCCATCTCTCTCCCCACATCCACCACTGCTGGCGGCTCACCTCCAACTGCGCAACGCTACACGCTGTTCACATCCAGCTGCCGCTGCCCAACACTACAATGGCAGACATCAATGCAAACTAGCCACAGACTGCACACAGCACAGCCAGTGATTTTCATACAGAGCGCCACGTGGCGTTACCAATAAGAAAACCTAAACAGCCTACTTACATTAGTGCACCTGGAAAGACGACAACATGTTGATCCGATGACGGCTTATGCCGCTCTGGGGGATAGATTTTCTGATAATGGTGACAACGTCGTCCGCCAACAGATAGCGTAGTGGCATAGCTACCAGAGCGCCATCTGTGTCCAGCCTTTAGTGGGAAACGCTCACAGGCAGAAGGCTCAATGTAGTGCAAACGTGTGAAGTAAGCAAGCAACTATACTACAGAGGCACACTCGTTCGTCCTGCAGCCAAGTGAGCGAGTTCGATAGGAGTCAAATTGCGGCCTTCCGAGTTGAGAGGTGGTTCTTTTGGAGAACTGCCACACAAGATGGACGTGCTGCGTCAGTTGTGCAACGATGCCGGTATCAGCAGTCAGGTGAACATTCTCACACCCGTAGACGAGGTTCTGGACGTCTGCGCACCATCTACGCCCGCCAGGTTTGTTGTATTGAAAGGGCAACGGTGGCATATCGTACAACTGCCACAGCACAGGTAAGAGGGCTTGAGAGGCCAGACGTGTCAACACGAACTGTTGTGAAGCGATTATTAGCAGTGGGACTATAAGCAAGCCCACCTCTTGTCCATCTTCCACAGCATTGACGTCCAAGGCTCAACTGGTGCCGTCACTTTGTGGTGTAACAGACAAGTGGTCTGTTGCATGCGCCATCTATCACCCCTGGCCTAGCACAAATTCTAATTAAATTATAAAATTGAGTTGCAGATTAGGATTTGTTAGTTATGTGCATAAATACTGCGTAAGTATTTGTTTTTATATGTGCAGATAATTCAAACACCGAGCCAGCAACCGGCGCGGACTTTCGTTGACGCGGAAAGTAGCGGCCCGCCATGGAACAAACACAGTGAGGCTGATGACGTCGCTCCATGGAGGTCCAGAGTCGCGGCGGCGGGATACTCCGAGGGGGTTGTTGGACTTCGGAGTAAAAAAATAAAAACGAAAAATGTATAATGAGGAACTTTGTGTATAACAGCGAAAGTAGGAAGAAGCAATGTAACGGCCGGTAACGCAGTAGGCGGTACCTCAAGAGCCGACTGTAGATAGGTATCAGAAATAAATCGCTGTAACTATTGTAAAAAAGGAGTTCTGAATAAGAGTTATTACGAGAAGCAGTCAGACAGCGTCAGTTACTGGTGAATGATCGGCATAGGCGACATTTTCTTCATCTGCTGCGCCGTCCCCTCTTTCACTCGACGAATTTAGTCAACATTAAGACAGAGCCGAACTACGCAAATAATAAAACTCATCAGTGGGGCGGGGACAGCGCAACTCGGAAGACAGAATGGCTCTTCGTGATCTTCAGAGATGAAAGCAGATGCTGTCTGGACTCAGGTGACGGTCGTTTGCGCGTACTATGTAGACCTGGTGAGCGCTGTCTCGTAGAGTGCACTCGCCCAAGACACACTGGCCTCGTCACAGGCCTTTTGGTCTGTGGTGGGTTAGGCTACAACACAGGTTCACCTTTTGTGCATCTGGAGGGGACGCTAACCAGTGCTCGGTATCTACAGAATGTCGGTAGACCCGTTATTTTGTCACTCTTGCAACAGGAAGGTGATTTGTTGTTCCAGCAGGATAGTGTTCGCCCATACACTGATCATGAAACTCAATGTGCTCTGCAAGACGTGCAGCAACTTCCCTGGAAAGCACGAGATACGGACTTGTCTCCAATCGAGCACTTGTGGGATATCATGGGACGAAAAGTGACTCGAGGGACTCCTCAACCAAGAACTCGAGCATGCGTGGCATAACATATCCCAGCTCAGCATTCGCCATCTGTACGATCTGCTGGATGACAGAGTCAGTGCATGCATTGCCACCTGTGGAGGCTACACCACGTACGAATATGGGTATTTCAGCATAAATCGATTACTAGTACCTCAGAACCACTTGCGCTCTTGATCCGTAATTGCAGTTATTTCATGTACTCAATATGCCCTTTTGCAACAAAAAAATCTCGTGTGAATTGAAAACACTTAAAAGGTTGTAATAATTTTTTCCGACCGTACATTTGTTCGATGCAGTTTTGCCACTATCACTGATAACTCTCCAGCCGCTTCCACACCAAATGCGCCATGCGCCGCGCACAATCGCGCGCAGCAGAGCAGCACAGAATGGCGCGGACCTTTGCAGATCGGAACAGTGTGCTCGTTCGTGCACAGCCATGTTCCAGTGTGCGCCCGTGCGTCAATGTAGTAGTAGTAGTAATAGAGTTAGTAGTAGTTTCATTCATGTCTCTTACAAGGACACTGGACATGTCTTGGTATTACAGTTTAAGAACAGCAAAAATTACATAATTCACTTATATACCCACAGGTCGAATTTGACAAAAATGGAGGACGAAACTAAAAACTGGAAGTGTTGCTTTCGTAGTTGCTTACCATAAGCTGAAGGGGAGTAACATAGAAAACGTCAGGAGTGGCTGAGTCCAGATCTGAAACGTCGAAAGATGTGCGGGGGAGGGGGGATTAAGATTCACTGATAGCACTGCTATCTTCAATGAAAGCCAAGAATACTTACGTGATACACTGAAAGGTATGAAGAGTCTACGGAGTACAGAATATGGACTGTGAGAAAACTTTTAAAGAAAAAAAAATTATTATGTAAAATGAATGGACGAAAATAGGGATGAAATGGCTTTAAATATTTTTGTTATTTACTCTTTCAGTACGAACTTTGTTGTAGAACCCTCTTTTTACGTGTGGTAATAAAAATTGATTTAGACAGAATTAAGCACATTTAAAATTACGTGAACTTTAGCAATCCTCTCATGCTGATAATTCAAACTAACTGATTAATAACATTTATGACTTTGAAAATTATTTAAATTAAATTTTTTACGCATTTCGGCCTTGGCACACATTTTCTGAATGCAGTGGGTTTTTAAATATTTACTGAATTCTTTCCCGGCGTTAGCTATGGAACACAAGACTGTCTCTGTTAGCATAAAATGGTTAAATATTGCGAAGCCGACCTGAACGTTTAATTATCATTGACAAAACACACTTCACTATACGTGTAAGTTATTTGCTTTAGAAATTGAAAGAACCAACAGATTAACAACTTCAACGTTAATTATCCGCCTATGAATGCACAAATGTAAAACCAGTAATAAATTCAGTCAGCCTCAGGATCGCTGTAAAAGAAAAATATTTCGTAATTCACTGCTAATTTTATCTGCTCCCGATTTACGGTTTGGTTAATTTTATAGCGGAACAATTTCTTAAATGTGCCGCCGCTGCAAATCGTTCGGTCGCGGCACAGCCCAGCAACACCAACGATAATCGCTAAAAGTGCTGAAAATTCTTTAAAGAAATATTATAGATGACATGGGCAAGCTAATTTTCATTAGTAATACACAATTTTGATAAATTATAATGTATTTAGACCACAACAATAATTAAAATTACACACCTTTATAATTTCTCCTCTAATGGCGGCTAAAGACATACAGACAAAAGAAGTCTACTCATGCATATAATGCTACGTTACAGGTTCCTCTCTCTCTCAGCTCTCGAGGAAGACGGCAAAGAATGCACATTATGTAGTGCTATTTATACTATTGCTGATTATTAATATCTCTTTGTAATCTTACAACATTATTTTCCTCTGTGGCTATATTTTACATTTTTCATCGCAGATATTAACATATTTCGTAATTACATTATGAGTATAGAAATATTACAATCATAAATACATCGAGAATATTATTACAGAAAATATTACAATAATAACCAACGTCCTTTATACAAAATTAAATAATATTTTTTGTTAAACAATTATAGTACATACGAATTGCTTCATAGCGGCGTACATAGTACAATTAAACGTCATTTCAGTTTATGAACAGTGTGTGTGCTGCCAGGGAACATTACAAACTGAAGAAAGACGAAAGAAATGAGGAGTTAAAAAATGAGATTAGCAAGAAAATCCCACCAAACTTTGGCGCCGTGAAGCAGACGAAGTGAAGAAATTCTGATATCTTGGATTCCAAAGCGAACATGACAAACGAAGCAAGGAGGCTGTAAGAAGAAGACTATGCAGGCAAGGAGGATACTACTGGCCAGAAGAAGTCTGCTAATAGCAGACATAAGCCCCAATTCCAGAAAGACATATGTGAGAACTTACGTTTGGAACACAGCATTGTGTGGAAGTTAATCAGGGACTCTAGGAAAACCAGAAGAGAGAGAATCGAAGCGTTTGTGATGTAATGCTATAGAATAATGTTCAAATGACGTGAGCTGATAAGGAATGACGAGGTTCGCAGCAGAATCAGGGTGGAATTGTGTTTAAAACACCGACAAGGAGAAGAGCCAAGAGGACTGGACATGTGTTACGACATCAGGGAATAACCTCCATGGTGCTACGGGGAGCTGAAAGGGGTAAAAATTGTTGGAGGAGACGGAGATTGGAATATATCCAATAAATAATTGAGGACGTTGGGTGCAAGTGTTTCTCTGAGATGACGAAGAGGTTCACACAGGAGAGTAACTCGTGGCGGGACACATCAGAGGACTGAGAAGTTGGTTGACTCCCAAAAAAAGTGATGGAAAGTTTGAACATTTTTGTCGTCTATTGTCAGAAGAATTCGAACAACTGGCCAGTTTGACTGAACCAATAATAAAGAAACAAGAGGCTAGTTATAGCAGTGCAGTGTGATCGAAGAGAAAACGGCAACAAATCGGTTTTTTTGGATTCGTTTACAAGTTTGATGCATCTTTTCACAGTATCTGAATAAAGATCTCAATGCTTGTTCCACTTACATATTGAAAGATATGATTCATGATATAGTACAATCATAAACATGCTAAACTGTTCTCAATGTAAGTCCAAATGAGGAAGTTTTCCAGTGGAGCAGAAGACGAATGATACGTGATCAAATGTAGGTGAGACACTGAAACAGATGTGGCGACATTTTTGTGCCTATACGGGCCTTGAAAATACTGTTGTAGCTCCCAAATGCGTTGGACAGTAATTAGAAAATAAAAATATTGTGACTGTAGACGGAATATTATTAATTAATATATCCCTAACCTTGAGGTTACAATCACGGGCAACCCATAAATTATTATTTTCTTTCGGTACACTACTGTCTCCTTCTCTCTCGGCAGTGGGCAACCTTGACAAACAGAGATCATATGAACGGGCCGTTTCTTTTAACGTAACGGTATAGCGCTGAACCTTTTCGTTGCTCGGCAGAGCGGCGCGGTTTGCAGTCTACACCGGAAACGGCTATGCTGTATATACACTGCCTGAAAAGAAAATGTAACAACCAGAAGGGAAGGACAAAACGAAACGAAACTTCGTGGGATGAGATGGCATGCGATGTTATTCTGTTATTTCATTGATTAGGAAATCGAGGAAAATTTACAAAGAACTCGGAAGTATGAGCCCACTTATAACTGTGAGGTTGGAGCCCCTCTGCCTTGCATGGATGCACCGGTTCGGCTGCGAAGAGTGTCATAAACTTGTATCCTCTCCTGAGGCAAGCTAGCCCACAACTGTTGTAAGTCTTTCTTGATGTTTTAGATACTGGCACTGAAGTGGAGCTGGTGTCACAAATGATGTGTTGGTAACAGATCTGGGTGTTTTGATGGCTACGGGAGTACACCAGCATCACACAGAGACATATACCATTTGTGGATGAGCACTGACTTGAAAAATGGCACCACAGTAATGGCAAAATGAGAGCTAGCTCATGAGGACTCAAGGTGTCCGTGAGGTACCGATGTACCATCAGAGTTCCCTCGAGCACTACGAGCCGTGACCTGAAATCACACCATACAGATCACCACACGATCACGCTAAGAGTATCACCACAGAGCCTTTCTCCCCAGGCCGTCGCTACACTACAGTCTAACACAGAGAGCTGCGACACTCATTGCTGCTATAATTGCTACCGTGTGACAGTTGTAACGACCCTACCACCCCTAGCGGCAAGGAAGTCAGTCGTAAGATTAATGTTTGTTTTTAATTGTTTTTATACATAATTAATGAAAGAGTTATAATAATTTTATGTCCTGAGCGTTAGTAAATTATCAAGTGACATGAATCATCGTGAAATAAACGTAAAAACAGGCAAATTTCACTAATTCAGTAACATGAGCTACAACTTAATCATAAAGAAATACTTTCGAATGTGCGTGTAATTGCTGCTTACTCCTCTGAAAGCAAGAGAATATACACACATGTTTCATGCCAAAAAAGCATGTTTTTTGTTGTTGTCTGCTCTTATTATGACAGACTCTTTCCTTGACACGTAACAATTTTATATGCAGTGTGAAAGATTCGCATAATCTTACACTTCACTCGACTTTCAAACGGAAGAATATTTTTGTAAAAGTGATCACTTTCGCTTCAAATGCGAATGTGCTGAAGATGCTTGTCGTCAGTGGTTCAGATGTAGCAAAAATAGTGGAACTGATTTTTTTGTGTTTGTGAAACAGTTTTAATAATTTGGACGTTTTATTATCATGTCTATGTACTGTTTACCTTCAACTACAGTTGTGGTGCCTTTTTTGGTACATCAAATAATGTAAATATTGCATTCCATAAAAGTTTCAAATGGTTCAAACGGCTCTGAGCACTATGCGACTTAACTTCTGAGGTCATCAGTCGCCTAGAACTTAGAACTAATTAAACCTAACTAACTTAAGGACATCACACACACCCATGCCCGAGGCAGGATTCGAACCTGCGACCGGAGCGGTCACGCGGTTCCAGACTGAAGCGCCTTTAACCGCACGGCCACACCGGCCGGCGCCATAAAAGTTTCCTAAGTTCCAAATTTACTGATTTGACTGCAAGTAAAGTGAAGAAAACTTCATGCTGCTGAGTAAATATACGACGTCTTTCTGCAAAATATCGGGATTCTGCTGTTTACTAGCCATTTTTTGTTCTTAATACGAAATGATATTGTTCAGTAAATACCTGTAAGTTACAGAAGAATCGGAAATAAACTGTTCTGTAATGTACCGTTTTATATCTCCCGCGGCCCTTGGGAAACTAAAGAAAGACATATGTGATGTAAGGTTTTAGTTATTTCATTGCATTGCATACGCTCCCTATTGTAAAAACTGTTACAAATCAATATAAACGATACTACTCGCACTCATCCTATACTGGGTACGGAAGTGTATCCTTCTGACCTCTTGGAGCGCTGCTGTCGCATTGTGTAACAAGACTGGGCAGTAGTGTCGTGAGTGTATGTGTTAGACTGTGATATAACCAGGGATGGATCTACGCATAGGCCAAGTAGGCCCGGGCCGAGGGCAACGGGAGGAAAGGAGGCCACGATCGGTTGCGTGGCTCCTGCCACTGTCACCCGTGTTTTGTGCTTACATAAAAGAAAAGCAGAGGTGACACACTCGGAAATATTGGCAGAGCTCGGAGACTAATGAACTTCTTCCAGGTCTACTTCGTTCAGCATAAGAGTAAATCTGTGGAAACAAACACAAGCGCGATGAATGGTCAGCAGCCGTAGCACACGTACGTTGGTGTTGCTACGCTCTTGGAAGTAGGTCAACTTATGTATTAATTATGTTATTACTATGTTACTACAGTAACATGAAACTTCAAGATATTGAACAACTAACGTTCTTTGTCGCGCTCTTAGTATGTACTGTGAAAATGGCTGACGCTACTTCTGCTCCGTAGTGAAACACGATCGTGGAACACCGTTGAAAAACGACAAGAAACAGGTTGTTCTTAACGTTTTTCACAAGTTTACAGAGAAAATCGACTATGAAGTTTTCCGAGAAACTTTATTAGTTCAGGTGTTTTTGCAGATGAGATGAATGGAAGTCAGCTGTTCTATGAATCACTGGTTCGAATCTTTCTTTCCCGTTCAGTTCGAATACTTACATCATTTAGATATAATGTTCATCAAACGCAAGGTGATTCAGCTGCCCCTACCTATGGGTTTAATGCAACCCGCAATGCTTTCAAAAACCAAGTGCAAGGTTCTCATATTCTGTCGCTCGCTACATGAAGCTGTTAGTCCTACACAAAAAATAAACATGATCTTTTTGTAGGAAGTTTAATGTAGTTAAATTTTGTACTGTGATACATTTCCACTAGAGGCCGTATTTTCGAATTATTCAACAGAATTGTACAAAAGTGACCTTAAACGCGTTTTTCTTGAATAACTCGAAAACTATTGCCTCCAGAAAAAACGTATCCCAGTACAAAATTTGGCTGCATTAAATTTCCTACATAAAGGCCCTGTTCATTTTTTTCTGTAGGATTAATAGTTTATGCATAGCGAGGAAAGCATATGAAATCTCGCATGTGGCTTTTGAAGGCGTTATGGGTTGCATAAAAACCGTAGGTAGGGGCAGCTGAAACACCCTGTATATGCTAATTAACACATATATAATCGTCATTATTTATCAAGAATGCATGTCGCCTTGTTTCTAATTACATATCACACACAAAATTCCCGTTTTCATTGAAACAATGAATTATTAATTATCGATATTTAAATAAGATTGTTAACAAAGATTATTCTTCGTAGCCGCGAGCTCAGCACAGCGGATTGTTATTTGGAGGGGCCTTGGTTCAATTTCCGGCCACGTCGGAGATTTTCTCCAGTCGGGGACTGGATGTTGTATCGTCCTTACATGCATATCATCATAATTGACATTCTACTGTTGAGTTGGCTGTATGGGCTCAACCCGAAAGCCATTAAAAAGGGGAAATGAATTACTTGGACTATGTTCAGTGTTTTATACCACAGATATGACCCCCCCGAGACAGAGTGATAAGCGTCTTAGAAACATGGAAAACAATTCTCACGGCTTTGAGTACAACATATAAGTGATTTATTTCTACATTTACACCGCACCACTGCAGTATGAACCCCACAGGACAGAGCTGGAGCCAAGTAAAGGGATTGTTGCGAAAAATAACAAGACTGGCTGACCAGTACTGTCCAAGTTAAATGCGCTAGTAAAACTGTTGTTGTATTATCGCTGAGTCTATATGGTCGTAATGCACAATATACGAGGTTCGACAATAAAGTAATGAGACTGAAGTGAAAAAAAATGTTGCTTCCCGTTTTAGTCAAGTTTAGTGTTGTCTCCTTCAAAGTAGTTCCCTTCTGGTTGCGCACACTTTTTCCAGAGCTTCTGCCTTTGATGGTAACATTTCTGGAACTCATCTTCTGTAATATCCTCCAAGACCCTCGTCACAGCTTTTTGGACATCTTGTGTTGTTTGAAAATGGTGTCCCTTGACCGCCGTTTTGAATAAGGTGGCTGTGGTAGTACTGAACATTGTTTTGAGGTTAAAAATTGCTGTACTGAGAGTGCAGTATGGTATGGCGCATTACAGCAGAATCCTATTATCAGCAATGTTGGCACGGACACGAAGAACTCTTTTACGCAGTCTTTCTAAAATTTCTTTGTAGTAATATTGGTTAACTGTTTGTCCAGGAGGCACCCACTCTTTATGAACAATTTCCTTGGAATCAAAGAAGCACACAAGCATGCATTTCACTTTTGACTTTGACATGCGAGTTTTTTTGGTCTGGGTGATCCCTTTGAGCACCATTACGAACTTTGGCGTTTCGTCTCTGGATCGTGCTGAAAAAACCAACTTTCATCACCCGTGATAACACGGCTCAACAATTCTGGATTGATTTCCGTTTGCTCTAACACATCGGCTGCCACATTTTTCCGTGTTTCTCGCTGTTGTGGCGTGAGATTTTTGGGGACCATTTCTGCACAAATCTTTCTCATACCAAGATCTTCAGTTATTATTAGACGAACCATTTCTCGGTTGATGTTCAGTTCTTCCGCAATTATTTTCACGGATAATCTTCGATCAGATCGTACGAGTTCACGCACCCTGGCCAAGTTGACATCTGTCCATAAGGTTGATGGTCGTCCACTATGGTCTTCATCTTTAACATTCGTTGTGCCTTCACTTAACGTTTTATGCCAACGACAAACTTGAGTTCTTGACATACCTCCTCTCCAAAAGCCTTCTGAAGCTTACCGTAAGTTGTCGTCGCGTTTTCACCCAATTTAATTTATGCGGTTCCTTTTCCGTGACGAGAGACACAAACACGTGTTAACTTATTACAGCACAACTCACGACTGAGCAGTTGCATCGATGTGCCACTTGGACTAGAAGCAGCTTATAGACCAAGGTCAAAGATATTGTGCCTACGCAAGCCTGCAGGGTTGCCCTATCTTGCAAAGAAAATCAGTCTCATTACTTTATTGTCGCACCTCGTAAAACGTATCCTTATTATCGTACTTGATTGTAATCGAGACAGCTTGACTTCCGCTCCGTGTGAAACGAAATCCATTGAGATTCCAGCATCTAACAACCCTACCACAACAAAGGTCAAAATTTTAATAACGATTGTGGTGTTGCTCACGCTGCTAAATACTGCATTATCGGGCAACAACAGTCATATTATGTGGCAGGTGTCATTAGAGCACAGTTAATAGTCATTTCATGTAATAATGAAAAAACTAGGCACTCATCTTTTTGTGTTTCCCACGCAGGTCTCGTCGTAAAATCATGGCTCAATCGTTGAAAATCTAGATGGTTATGATTCCAAGCTCGGATGCAAAGAGGCCTAGGTTTTATTTTGCTATATTCTAAAGTTTTGTAGATGCACTTCTCAAACCATTCTTGGAGGTTACACTTTTGCTGGAGAATGGTGATGTAAAAAAATAATCAGCACTCCGAAATTAAGTTACACTTCCTTTTAATTGCTTTTATTGCAATATCACGCGACACACTAAACATCACTTCACAATACAAAACATACTTGAAAACATCTCTCTCACAGTCACTGTTAAAGTTCACATTTTATAAGCGGACTACAATATGCGTCTTTCCTACATTACTTCCAAGACGTCCGACTCTCTAACAACTCATAAACTAACTAACTATCGCTTACGCGCCCAAAAATCAGAGTTACAAGTACGTCAAAGATTACAGTAGCCGGCCGCGGTAGTCTAGCGGTTCTAGGCGCTCAGTCGGGAACCGCGCGACTGCTACGGTCGCAGGTTCGAATCCTGCCTCGGGAATGGATGTGTGTGATGTCCTTAGGTTAGTTAGGTTTAAGTAGTTCTAAGTTCCAGGGGACTGATGACCACAGATGTTAAGTCCCATAGTGCTCAGAGCCATTTGAACCATTTTGATTACAGTGACAAAAGAAAGAATACACATAAGAATAATATCATTGCAATATAAACATATCGATGTATCACAAATGAAATCAAATCTGAGTGTTGTCTCAGAAATATGTTAAGTAGTTAACAGAAACACAGTAGAATATTACTGGTATCGATAGCTTCAGGTGAGGTGCCGTAATGGTTGCGTAATTCAAGTACCATTACAAGCAGAAGCGTAAGAATGCATAGTGTAATGTTTACATTAGTTTTATTCTCATGATTAAAGCATTAAGTGTCGGTTTTCTCAGCTATTGGCAGCACCAGTAAAAAGGGTTAACTTATCGTGGCCAAATAATACTCGTCGGAGTACTGCGGCAGACTCACCTCCTGTGTACGGGCTGCTGAAGGCGAACGTTAGGCTGGCGGCGTAAGAGGCGATGGACATGACGACAGAGAAGACGTGTGCCACGGTGCAGTTGAGGGGCAGGCGGTAGGAGGCTGCGGCGGCCGCCTCACCCCACAGCCGGCGGTATGTCCAGTAGCAGCTGGCGCTCAACAGTGCCGCACCGTACGCCGCGGACACCAGTCTGAGTCTACCCGTCTGTGGGAAGCAGGAGCGTCAGTGCTAAGCAGTCACTGCAAGAGTTCCAGGTACCAAGGCCCCGGATGGTACACAAGAATCAGTACGGTACAAGGTTCATAAGAAACTCGGTGCCACCTATCAGTTTTTCTCAGAAAGTTTTCAGTTAGTCATCGACGTTTCTTTTCTCCACTGCAAAAATCTACTTTTCATGAGGTATAGTATACGATAACGTTCGATAAGTAATGCAACATATTTTGTTCTCGGCCAATTTCGTTAAAAAAAAGCGGAATTTGTTGTGGGACATCGTCGAATATTCCCGTTTCAGTCCCTATAGTGTCATGAATTTCCTACAGGTAGCGGCGCTGTACATACGAGGGTCACTCCAAAAGAAATGCACACTATTTTTGTAAAAATACAGTTTTCATTCTGCATGTGTGAAAGTTTTACAGTGTGTAGATACATCCTTCCCGCTTGTTTTCAAACTTAGATCAACCTGTTCCCGTGAGTGGCGCCATCACAGCATGTCTTCAAGATGGCTGCTACACTTGACGTTCGTCAGAAGTAACGTGCTGTCATAGAATTCCTGTGCTGTGAAAACGAGACAGTGGGAAACATCCACAAGAGGTTGAAAAAGGTGTATGGAGATGCTGCTGTCGATCGCAGTACAGTTATTCGGTGGGCAATCACGTTACCTGATGCAAGCGGGCACGGCAATATTGAGGATTATCCCCGCAGCGGCAGGCCTCGTACTGCACACGCTCCAGACAATGTGCAGAGAGTTTACGAATTGGCGACTGCTGACAGACGCATCACAGTGAACGAATTGTCACGCTAAGTTGGGGTAGGGGAAGGAAGTGTTTGCAGAACACTGAAAGTGTTGGCGTTAAAAAAGGTTTGTGCCAGGTGGGTTCCCAAGATGTTGACAGTGGCTCACAAAGAAACAAGAGGAACGGTATGCAGCGAACTTTTGGAACAGTACGAGAATGGTGGAGATGAATTTCTTGGAAGAATTGTGACAGGTGATGAAACATGGCTCCATCATTTTACACCAGAGACGAAGAGGCAATCAATGGAATGGCATCATGCAAATTCAACCAAGAAAAAAAAATTCAAAACCACACCTTCTGCTGGAAAAGTTATGGCTACGTTGTTTTTCGATTCCGAAGGACTCTTGCTTGTGGACATCATGCCAAGTGGAACCACCATAATTCTGATGAATATGTGACGACACTGAAGAAACTTCGAGCTCGACTGAGTCGTGTTCGACCACATCAGCAAAAGCAGGATGTTTTGCTGTTGCACGACAATTCACGGCCACATGTCAGTCAAAAAACCATGGAAGCAATCACATAACTCGGATGGACAACACTGAAACACCCGCCTTACAGTCCTGACCTGACCTCATGTGACTATCATCTCTTTGGGAAACTGAACGACTCTCTTTGCGGAACAAGGTTTGAAGATGATGTCTCCCTTATGCACGCTGCCAAACAGTGGCTCCAACAGGTTGATCCAGAATTTTACTGTACGGGTATACAGGCGCTGGTTCCAAGATGGCGTAAGACAGTAGAGAGGAATGGAAATTATGTGGAGAAATGAAAATATTGTTCCCAAAGGATGTATATACACACTGTAAAACTTTCAAACATGTAGGATAAAAGATGGATTTAAAAAAAAATAGTGTGCATTTCTTTTGGAGTGACCCTCGTAGGATTCTAAATAGTCTCGAACGGAGGTGCATTCCAAGCAGAGAGCTGTCACTGAATTTTATTTGGCGGAAAACCAGAGCATTGTAAATATTCATAGACACTTGCAGAATGTCTACGGAGACCTGGCAGTGAACAAAAGCACTGTGAATCGTTGGGCGAGGCGTCTATCATCATCGCAGCAAGGTCGCGCAGATCTGTCCCATCTCCCACGTGCCAGACGGCCGCATACACCTGTGACTCCTGCAATGCTGGAACGTGCGGACACTCACAGTGGAGATGATCGGCGGATCACAATCAAACACCTCGCTGTTCAACTGGACGTCTCTGTTGGTAGCGCTGACTCACTCCTCCGCCAGTTGTGGTACTCAAAGGTGTGTGCGCGCTGGGTTCCTAGCCACCTGGTAGAAGACCATAAGAACAACGAAGGACCGTTTGTGAGGAATTGCAGTCCGCGGAAAGCAGTGCGTGGATGGCGGTGAGGTTACTGATGCAGCAAGATGTTGAGTTCGACGTCTACTAGTAGTCTTGTACCGTGCGGACATACCGGCCCTACCAGTTGTAAGTAGGCTGTTTATATTTTCTTATTGGCAACGTTACGTAGCGCTCTGTATGAAAATCACTGGCTGTGCTGTGTGCAGCCTGTGGCTAGTTTGCATTGTTGTCTGCCATTGTAGTGTTGGGTAGCGGCAGCTGGATGTGAACAGCGCGTAGCGTTGCACAGTTGGAGGTGAGCCGCCAGCAGTGGTGGATGTGGGGAGAGAGATGGCGAAGTTTTGTAATTTATCATGAACTGCTATATATATTATGACTATTAAGGTAAATACATTGTTTGTTCTCTATTAATATCTTTCATTTGCTAACTATCCCTATTAGTTGTTAGTGCCTTCAGTAGTTTGAATCTTTTATTTAGCTGGCAGTAGTGGCGCTCGCTGTATTGCAGTAGTTCGAGTAATGAAGATTTTTGTGAGGTAAGTTATTTGTGAAAGGTATAGTTTAATGTTAGTCAGGGCCATTCTTTTGTAGGGATTTTTGAAAGTCAGATTGCGTTGCGCTAAAAATATTGTGTGTCAGTTTAAGCACAGTCTTGTATAATTGTTCTAAGGGGACGTTTCACAGTAAGGTGGCATTGGGCCGTCGCATTGAACGGAGATTACGTTGAAAAATAGGTTTTTGAAGCCAAAAGAGCGGGGAACAAAATGGTGTATTGTAATCCTGAATAAAACTAGTCTCTTGTCAGAAAAACTATGTGTTTCATTACATACTGTCCTCCCATCATATTAGCTTTTCTCAGAAATTATTCATTTAGTCATCGATCACTCCAGAGAATCTGATTCTCATGAGTTGGGCAAGCACTTTTTCCAATCTTCGAAGCACTTTATGAGCTACCAACATTAGTACTTCGGAAGCAGAAATACCATCAGCATAGCGAAGCAGTAAGTGAAAGCTGAAATCAGTAAGTGAGAGCCCTCCGATACAGACTGTATATCAGTTGGATTCCTTTCAGAATAGGCTGATGAAATAGCTCATTTTAGCACTCGTTACACAACCAGCTCACTCGAGGAAAGATTCGTAGCTAAGGAATGGAAATTTGGACAGGTCAGACCCACACACAAGTCCGCCCCCGGGTAGCTGAGTGGTGCCGGCACGGTAGCTCAGCGTGTTCGGTCAGAGGGTTAGCAGCCCTCTGTAATAAAAAAACTGAGTTAACCGATCAAAGACGAACTTAAACGGATGTCTTACGACGTCCGCCCCGAGCACATACAACGAACGAAAGCGAACAAAATGAGAATAAAAAAAAAGTGGTCAGCGCGACAGAATGTCAATCCTAAGGGCCCGGGTTCGATTCCCGGCTGGGTCGGAGATTTTTCTCCGCTCAGGGACTGGGTGTTGTGTTGTCCTAATCATAATAATTTCATCCCCATCGACGCGCAAGTCGCCGCAGTGGCGTCAAATCGAAAGACTTGCACCCAGCTAGCGGTCTACCCGACTGGAGGCCCTAGTCACACGACATTATTATACCCACACACAAGAAAGGACATAAAAGTAATTATAGACCCACATCAATGACATCGATTTGTAGCAGTATTTTGGGACATATGCTGTGTTCTAACATTCCCCCAGGGACTGACACCTAGTGAGTATGTGGCTGGCGACAACGGGACCACGTGACTAGTCTGACGCCACTTCCAGTCCCTGTTTTCTCTTACATCCCTTAGCGGAGTACAGTGTTCTACGTCACGTAGCTATAATTTTACAGACAATTAGCAGTTTTATGTCTCTTCCAGTGTCTGTAATTTTGTATGGCTTAAATATTCTCTTCGTCTGATGTATTTTATAGAATAAGGGCGGTTCGCTCATAAATCTGTTCATCTGTTGCTACTTGTAATTGTTTTGGATATTCTTATGAAGAGACCATTAGCCGGTGTCGAAACCCTCTGAAACTAAAATCTTGTTGCAGTCGGTTGGCTTTATTATACAAACATATTTTCTCTTCTGTTTCACAGGCCACGTTCAACTTTCTTTGTCTTCTTCTTCACTTCTTCTGATTTAGGCTTCAGAGTACATAGCACGAAATACACCTTTACGCTGTATGGCTCATTTTTGTACAAGAGTTAGGTCACGAGCGCAGGTACTGATATAAAAAAGCATTGCACTGAGCATCATATAAAAGGAGATATTATAGCAAGAAAATTATCTTTTGTGACTATATGTGTGGCAGCCCGCGTATAATATTCATGTGGGAGATAGACATCTAAAAAGGTAACGTTGTCAAATATTTATCTCATGTATAAAGAGAGAGAGAACCATGCACCTTCGGTGAAAGTAGTAACTGTTGTTTCATTCTGTTTAACCAGAGTTGAGTGAGATCAACGACTAATTTACGTTCTTTTACGTATAGTGCAAAGAAATAACAAGATATCTTTTAATAATTGTTAATTTTTACAACTTTCAATTATATGTCAGCGGACATCACATTGTGTGAGCATTATCAGAGCCAAGAAACAATAACGCAGCGTTGGTGGGATTGAGAAACTGTGCTCATTCTCTCTCGTTGTCACCCATTCCCTGCAGTGTAAACACTCGTTCACAGGCAGAGGCAGATGGCAATGAACACCGGCCAATTGTCTGCGACTGCCCACTCGCTGTTTTCGCTTCTATTCGCTTCGGTGTAATCGAAGTTTTAGGGGCAAAGCGTGAAGGGATGTTGCATCGTGTGAAGTACTTCCGGGCCTCTACCGTTATGGCACAGCTAGTCTGAATGGCTGCATTCCTTAGTAACATATCGGACGAATGCCAAGTGCAATGGTTTGGAAAACTGTTGGATACAACATATTATGATATCAGCCTCAGCAATTACTCGCAAACTGGAAAGCTGCTACATCAGACACCTATACATGCTATGTTTTAACTCGACAGTGTTCCACACCAGTATTTGTTTTAATTGATCAAGTGAGAAGATGATGGCGAGGTATAGAAAATGTATTAGTAAAGGCTTGATCAAAAACATGATGGAAATTAAAACCTGATTCAAGACACAAAGGAATTAATGACACTAGCGGCCAGTGGACATTGATCTAAATAAATGGAAAACTGGAAAATTTTGTGCAGACCCGGGACTCGAACCCAGATCTTCCGCTTACGAGGCATGCACTGACCACTGCGCCATCTGGACAGAGTGGTCATCGCAACTGAACGGACTACCCTGGCACGCTTCCCGTCAGACCCAAATTCTCAACTTACCCACACACTACTGATGTGTGCCCCTTGCCCATTATTCTCATTATTCGCGGCATTTCGCCGATTCCCAAAAGAGATCGAGCGTGGTATGCATCCACACTGAAGTGATCACACGTTAATTATATATGTGAGATATCCGAAAGAACAGACATCACATCAATAAAACGTGATAGCCTTGGTTGTCTAGATTGCTATAGTAGGGGCGAAAAAAGAACAAAATCTTTGAAAGATATGGGCTGCAAGAAAGAAGCGACAGAAGAGAAAGGTTTCAGGCTTTGTATTAGCCTTAAATGGCAATAGCTTTCCTCAAATAACGGGAAAGAAGATTTATATGAAAACACTAGGAATTAGGAGAATGAGCTCACTCTCCTGTTTTCTAGTAATATAAAAGCTTGGAAAAGGAACAGTGGATTATAACCCACAACCGAGTTAGATATAGTATTTTGATAATACCGTAGTGGTGATGAGCAGTAGGCTGAAATTTAAAAAAGGAAAGTCTGTAAGAGGGAACAGGACATTCATAAATTTAAAAAAGGTAATGATGAGATAGATTAAACAAGCACGGACACAGGAATTTTGGTCAAACGAGTAACAGGCTGTAAAGGCTAATGAACCAGGCTGACAACATGAAGGCCTATTAAGGTTCGTTGCAAGTGATTATATCAGAAAACCGTTTTGAAAAAAAAAAAAAAAAAAAAACTCGTCTTCGCTACACTTACGTAATTGGTCTTACCTGAAGTGATTCGGGTAACAAACCCAGAGGTATGCAGACGAGCTGTAGTCGCTTGAGATGCGTGCCAAATGATTCCATTTGCTGCGTAATATCCTGGACGCCGATCCTGTGAATGTATGGTCTCTTCTGTCGCTGGAGCTCACCAAAAACTATAAGTTTTTATATCTGCGATAGAAATTATATTAATGAAAACGTACGTAAATTTTTAGTACTGTCATATTTTACACGTGTTATCCACTTAGTAGGTAGCACATGATAAGTCAAAATAACAACATTAGTTACTTATGCTCTTGGTCTTCAATGAACCAAATCGCCTGACAAAAACTCACGTGGCAGTTGGCCTATTTTTTGTCTTAGTTATCTGATTAATAGTTTACGAATATCTCTTTCCTATTCCATGTCAGAATGAAATATATGCTTCCTCCGTTATGGATGCATGCTGACTCAGTTTATCAGACAAGCAATGGACTGCGCTGGATATGTAGTAGATAGGCGAGGTATGATCATGTCGCTGATGTCAGCCGAAAGGATGTGCATGCAGTGAGTGCAATGTGTATTATGAATTGTGATGAGATGTAAGTAAATACTGTAACATAAAGTTTGTAATTAACTAGATCTGTAAGCAGTTATAGGTGTACGTCTTTCTTAACATTTAATTATGTTTCAGTGACCTATTATGTAAACTGACCCGTGGATGAATAGGTAACAAAGTGTCTAACTCATCCTCCTTGTATAGGGTGACAATGACAATAAGACCTTTGGTCCACTGCTTCGCAAGATCAGCCTATACTCATCGAGCAACGACTGTAGTACGACTGTGGTGCCATTATGTAGCCAGAGTGTCAGAATGGATCATCAGGAAGCGAGAATGCCACCCAGTAGGTTTCCTGTCACGCCTCTGCATCTGCATCTACGTATATAGGGTGAGGCAGCTAAGATAGGCCACAATGGATAAATACATCGAGGTGCGATTTCGCCATGTTTTAGCGGACAAAGTAGCGAATTTTATTACGTTCGCAAGTAATTTTTATCGTTCACAGTCGCCGAATTACGACACCGACTTCGGCTTTTTTCTAATGGAACTATATGCCTTTTTCTTGAAGCCTATCAGTCTGTGTTCCGCTGTTGTAGCAATTAGATAACTTAGCTCGTAAAGCTGTTCAAACATTGATAATGTATACTTCAATTTATTATATGTACTAACGACCCGTTCCGACTTCGCAGGTGGTTCAAAATGGTTCAAATGGCTCTGAGCACTATGGGACTTAACTTCTGTGGTCATCAGTCCCCTAGAACTTAGAACTACTTAAACCTAACGAATCTAAGGACATCACACACATACATGCCCGAGGCAGGATTCGAACCTGTGACCGTAGCAGTCGCGCGGTTCCGGACTGAGCGCCTGAACCGCTAGACCACCGCGGCCGGCTTCGCAGGTGAATGCAACGTATGTATAGCTGAATGGCATAGTTAATAATGTGCAGTGACATAGACTAACTTTTATCGTTAATCACACTATCTTGTAGTGAAAAAGTATCAAAACTGCTATAGTAGTTCCTGAGAGTTGCCTTCATATACAGACAGAAAACGCGGCGGGGAACTTAAAATATGTATAGATTGATAGATTTCTTATATACGGCTTGATTCCAGCATCTTTATGTCGATTCCGAATGGAACCGTATAATCATGCTACTTAAAAACAAATTACCGCTAGAGAAAGTCTTTTGACAAACACCGTTTGTATCGCCCTATCGCCCTGCACTGTGCAACTGGTAATGCACTAGTGAATAGTTACTGCACTGAGGCTGCAGAAAATACTTACAGAAGCCTCGTTCGCCACCCTGCCGCCCACACCCTTTTGGTATTGTTACCTCTGACAATACTATGGGGGCGTCTAAAGCGGAACTGCAAACCACAGGCGTTTAGTTATCTAACATGTGTGGCTATTGATTGGTCTTAATTATACCTCCGAGTTGAACTGAACTTTAGACAGGCTGTGACGAATGGTGCATCAGCGTGTTGTTGACGAAGTGTCGCCTGTCATCAATCAAACGGATGCCAACTGATTAGTGAATATTTAATGTGTGTATTGCTCAGCTGAGTGCCAAACTAGGCACTTGAATTTTTCAACAATACTTGATTCGGTACCGGTAATTTGGAGAATATACAGGGTGAAGCAAAATTCGCGCACTCGGGCTTCGCAGAGCGACTGCTCACATGCCAGGGATAAAAAAAAAAAAAAAAAAAAAATCTGTCACAAAATTTCGTCCGGTGAGTGCATCCGGCAGAAAAAGGACGTTAAAGAGTGGCAATCTGGCAACACTGTAACCAGATGTAGAGCAACTATCTCTGTCAGCACCACTTAGTCGTCCTGCACGGTTTGTGTAGTGTATACAGTTTTGGGTTAGCATGCAGGAGATCGAGGGTTCGATCCTGAGTTGGGGCGCATTTTTTTTAATTTGCTTATTTCATACTGTAATATACATCTTTTCTTAGGTCACATGTGTCCTAAATTTACAATATTTTGTAACGGTGAACATAACAGATACGTGGTTAGACAAATAAGAAATAGACAGTTGAAACAAATGGCCTGCCAATGTGGCGTTCGCTGTGTTATTCAGTGGTTTGGTATTTAACTAATTTGTAAATGGAAATGATAATCTTATTTTATTACATTGAGTAATTACTAAATAATTTTTCTCCCGGCTAAAGATTTGATCAAGTTGCTAAAGAACTCCCAGTTAACGTCGTGTTAAAGTGTTGTCTGTAAGTTGTGTAAGTGTCACTAAATCACAGTTCATACAACAGATTCTATACAACTATGGATTATGATGGAAACAGTTATCTTCAGCAAAATGATCATTAAAACCACAGAATATCAGCCGCGCACAACACTGACGTATGTTACCTGAAACAATACTCTTCGCAACTCGTGCGTAATTAATTTCGGCTCCATACATCAGCCGATAACGATCGTGCTATGAGTACTGTTTTTAAAGAACCAATCTGATTCGAATTATTTTCATTAATGAGTTCGGGACCACCGGTGCACATTTATTTTTACACATTTGTATTACGTTCAGCATTTATGTCTGCAGAGTTGCGTAATTTGAATTTGCCGCTGTGATAATTGTTAAGATGGCGGCAGACAATTGATAGAAACTTTCTATTGTTAGAGCAAATAAGTAAATATTTAAAATGTTTATTAAACGCTATAGACTATACTGTCATATTGTGCAGTATTTAGACTTCATCAAGCAAACATTTGATTTGTTTCTAAGGAAAACACAGACAAAAACGCGATACAAATCGCTTTCATCAGTGGCTGCGCTCCTTGCAGCGGAAAGAAACAATTAACACAGATAATGCTTACTGAGCGAGGAATTACAGTTACAAATTATTATTCACTCATGTTTATAATAATAATGGACTCTATTTTCAAGTAATAATTAACAAATAATTACAATTTCTTAACAGACCTCAGTTTGATATGCGTCTTGCGTGCTGAACCTACAAAAGCCATCCAACAAAAGGTAAAAAAAAAAACAAAGGAAGACAAACGCAGATCATAAAAGGAATTTACAATTATCATTGTCTTTGTATGATACACATCGATATGTCTAATTACATCATAGAATATTATATAAATAATTAATTCACTATTTTTTCATATACCGAATAGATAATGTTTATAACTGTTACAGGCGTAATTTCCTCTCGTCGCACTGTAGCCAAAAATTTATCACGTGGATGTTACACATAGGACAGTATAACTAAAAAAACAATATCAGTTTCGAGATGATAAATATGATGTCACAGTACAATAATACAACATCTACTTGTCCTTTATACTTCATGTAATATGAGCTCTCAGATATCGCACATTAACAAACAGAGACGATAATAATGTACATATTAATGACTGCATGACCTTCACCACAGAATATGTAGTCCTCAGAACAACAAATGCTCAAAGCGGCCTCCCTGCAAGTCCAAACATTGTGCAACCCGCCAGATCATACAGTTGTGGACCGTTTGCAGCAAAGCTGCGTCCACAATAACAAGAGCAGCATGAACACGCTCTACCAATTCTTCCACATTCGTCAGCGGAGTAGAGTACGCATGCTCCTTCAGGTGTCCCCACAGGAAGAAATCCACGGGATTTAGGTCAGCTGAACACAGTGGCCGTACAACTGGACGTCCACATCCGAGCCATTTCACTGGAAATGTTCTGCTCAAATGCTGTTGCACATTAATTCCAAAGTGTGGGGGAGCACCATCATGTTGGAACCATATCCTCTGCTGAACATGTAGTGGAACATCTTCCAGCGCATCAGGCAGATAGTTTGAGAGGAGTGCATGATACCTATGGTCAGGCAACATGCAGGGGCCGGAACACCTGTCTCCCAATATTCCAGCCCCAACGTTGATACCAAAGCAAACTTGATATCCATGGTCATGGGCTAACCTCACACCAATGATGGGCATTGTGGATATTGAAGACACCCTCACGAGTGAATGCTGCTTCATCTGACCATATTACAGTTCACGAAGGCATCCTTGGATTCCTGCTATTGTTGGAACTACTCACAGAATAGCATCCGCTGATGGCGATTTGCAGGATGCAAGTGTTGTGTGAAAGCATAATGATAGTCATGCAGCTCATGCTCATGGAGCACGTTAAAGACCATGTGTTGCAACACATGCAGCTGCCTTGCTACTCTACGTGTACTTTGCTGAGGTTCTTGGTGTATGACCTCCAGAACAGCTTCCTCAGTAGCAGGTGTATGGAGAGTCTGTGGATGACCTCTGTGACTCGATGGCAGAAGGAGAGAACCTGACTCCCGAAGGCGCAGATGCAGGTAACGAAACACATTTTTATCTGGATGTCATCGTTGAAGATATCAAGCAGGATACTCACGAGCGGCAAACCAGCCTAGTTATCAGATGCACCAAGGACCAGAATCATACCCACATATTCATCATTTGTGTATGCCATATTTCTACCACACTGGTTTAGAGGTTTGCAAAGAGAAAATTCGATTGGTGTACGCATGTACATTGGAGTCTGTCATCAGCGTGGTACTCTGCACACAACCAGTCCCTGTCTGGTGGAAGGCGCATACAGTATAAACACGCCGTCAGTCCTGGGTGCTGTTCCACTTAACGCACATTACCCCGCTCATAGATATCGTTCTGCATGATTCATCTCGACACCGGTAATTGTGAAGAGTTCAGTTCCGAATTACACTGTTTCTCTGACGGTTCAAACATGGTTCAAATGGCTCTGAGCACTATGGGACTTAACTTCTGAGGTCATCAGTACCCTAGAACTTAGAACTACTTAAACCTAACTAACCTAAGGACAACACACACACCCTTGCCCGAGGCAGGATTCGAACCTGCGACCGTAGCGGTCGCGCGGTACCAGACTGTAGCGCCTAGAACCGCTCGGCCACAACGGCCGGCTCTCTGACGGTAACTGACTAATAATAATAATAATAATAACAATGCTTTGAAATATGCTCTAAACAGCATGTGGTTACCAGACTCAGTGTTGAAAGGCATAATTAGTGGGACCATGGCGATAACACATACAAATAGTAACCGGGTTTGGACATTATTCGCAAAGCATGTTGCCAGTCCTACTGGTAACGTAAGGCCATAACGAAATGTAATGGACCTGAGCAAGGCAAGAGTAATAGTTGGTACTAATCTATGGGACCATTGGAGGAGGGTACAAAGAAAACAGGTTTCGTATCTAGTAGATGAAGTGGTGTGAATAAATTCACGCCCACGAAATGGGAAGGGCTTCTTTCAAAGCTGACCAATCTTCCATTTCTACGACTGTGGTGTGTAACTGCAGATGTTTTCTAGAGGACCCGCTACAATCGCTGTTGATGATGAAGATGCCAGATATTGTACCACCTGAACTACATTTACCAAATAAAAAACATATGCCTCAACCCCGGATCGAACCAATGACCTTGTGCTTGCTAACCCAAATCGCTATCCACTGCACTCACTGTACAGCGCAAGGTCGTGTTCATAACAGAGATAGTTATAATAGTTATAATACATGTGGATACAGTGTTGCCAGATTGCCACTCTTTGACGTCCTTTTCCTACCAGATGCACTCGCCAGACGAAATTCTGTGACAGTCATTTTTTTATCGCTGGCATGTGAGGGATCGCGCTGCGAAGCCCGAGTGCACGAATTTCGCTTCACCCTGTATACTTACTAAACAAGAGAACAATATCACGGGCGCCCGGAGTGGCCGAGCGGTTCTAGGCGCTACAGTCTGGAATCGCGCGACCGCTACGGTCGACAGATTCCAATCCCACCTTCGGCATAGACGTGTGTGATGTCCTTAGGTTAGTTAGGTTTAAGTAGTTCTAAGTTCTAGGGGGACTGATGACCTCAGAAGTTAAGTCCCATAGTGCTCAGAGACAGTTGAACCATTTTGAACATTATCACGTTACCTGCCTGTTCCGTTCATTCTTCTTTTTGTATCTGTATTTTTGGGACATAACTTTGTACGTCAATTTTCAGAGTATGAGGAAACGGGTAAATGTGATGCTTGGCATAAATAAGAGGGTCTGCATTAGTCATTTGACACCAGTAAGTAATCCAACTTCTCAATAATGAGTCGTTGGCAACTACGCCAATTTTAAGAACTGTTGAGCTGTAACATTTTACAGGGTCCTATTTCTGGCAGCTAATGAGAGTCCCCTCTTTTACTCGTGTGCGCCTGTGTAGAGCGTTCTGTATTTACGTGCTACGATCCTCCGTTTTTTTCGTTAGCAGACTGACAAAAATTTCATCTTTCTTGGTCGGAAGAAGCACTACTTTCTACAGAGGCGATGTCATATTTGCTGTGTTCCGCTTTTATGTCAACTAAATGACACTGATGTGAAGCCGCTAAGTCGTGGAGTCGGCACGGGCTGTCCGCTATAAATGGAGTACCAAGAACGAAGAGCTCGCATTAAAAAGGGTGTAAGGCAGAAACGCAATCTTTTTCCCCTACTGTTCAATCTCTACATCGAAGAAACAAGGACGTAAATAAAAGAAAGCTTCGCGATTGCGATTAAAAGTCAGGGGGGAAGGGTATCAATAACATTCACTGATGACACCGCTGTCCGCAGTGAAAATGAAGAATATTCCCAGTACTTGTTGGATGGAATGAACAATCTGATGAGTGTAAAATATGGACTGAGTACACGTATAAAACAAAGACGAGGATAATGAGGAGTGTCAGAAGTGAGCTTAGCGATAAAATTAACATCAGAATTGGTGACCATGAAATAGACAAAATGCAGGAATTATTCCACCTTCTAAACAAAATAACACAAGAGGGACGAAGCAAGGATGACGTAAAAAGTAGGCTAGCACATGCAAGGAAGGCATTCCTGGCCAAGGTTGGTTGGTTATTTGGGGAAGGAGACCAGACAGCGTGGTCATCGGTCTCATCGGATTAGGGAAGGAAGTCGGCCGCGCCCTTTCAGAGGAACCATCCCGGCATTTGCCTGGAATGATTTAGGGAAATCACGGAAAACCTAAATCAGGATGGCCGGACGCGGGATTGAACCGTCGTCCTCCCGAATGCGAGTCCAGTGTCTAACCACTGCGCCACCTCGCTCGGTCATTCCTGACCAAAAGAAACCTGCTGGTATCAAACATCGGCCTTAGTTTTAAGGAGAAATATCTGAAACTGTGTCCTAGGACCCAACACTGTTATTGTTGTTGTTGTGGTCTTACGTCCTGAGACTGGTTTGATGCAGCTATCCATGCTACTCTATCCTGTGCAAGCTTCTTCATCTCCCAGTACCTTCTACAACCTACATCCTTCTGAATCTGCTTGGTGTATTCATCTCTTGGTCTCCCTCTACGATTTTTACACTGCTGCCCTCCAATACTAAATCGGTGATTCCTCGATGCCTCAGAACATGTCCTGCCAACCGATCCCTCCTTCTAGTCAAGTTGTGCCACAAACTTCTCTTCTCCCCAGTCCTATTCAATACTTCAAAAAAATGGTTCAAATGGCTCTGAGCACTATGGGACTTAACATCTATGGTCATCAGTCCCCTATAACTTAGAACTACCTGCACCTAACTAACCTAATGACATCACACAACACCCACTCATCACGAGACAGAGAAAATCCCTGACCCCGCCGGGAATCGAACCCGGGAACCCGGGCGCGGGAAGCGAGAACGCTACCGCACGACCACGAGCTGCGGACTTCAATACTTCCTCATTAGTTATGTGATCTACCTATCTAATTTTCAGCATTCTTCTGAAGCACCACATTTCGAAAGCTTCTGTTCTCTTCTTGTCTAAACTATTTATCGTCCATGTTTCACTTCCATACACGGCTACACTCCATACAAATACTTTCAGAAACGACTTCCTGACACATAAATCTATACTCGATGTTAACAAATTTCTCTTCTTCAGAAACGCTTTCCTTGCCATTGCCAGTATACATTTTATATCCTCTCTACTTCAACCATCATCAGTTATTTTGCTCCCCAAATAGCAAAACTCATGTACTACTTTAAGCGTCTCGTTTCCTAATCTAATACCGTCGGCATCACCCGATTTAATTCGACTACATTCCATTATCCTCGTTTTGTTTTTGTTGATGTTCATCTTATATCCTCCTTTCAAGACACTGTCCATTCCGTTCAACTGCTCTTCCAAGTCCTTTGCTGTCTCTGACAGAATTACAATGTCATCGGCGAACCTCAAAGTTTTTATTTCTTCTCCATGGATTTTAATACCTACTCCTAATTTTTCTTTTGTTTCCTTTACTGCTTGCTCAATATACAGATTGAATAACATCGGGGAGAGGCTACAACCCTGTCTCACTCCCTTCCCAACCACTGCTTCCCTTTCATGTCCCTTGAGTCTTATAACTGCCATCTGGTTTCTGTAAAAATTGTAAATAGCCTTTCGATCCCTGTATTTTACCCCTGCCAACTTCAGAATTTGAAAGAGAGTATCCCAGTCAACATTGTCAAAAGCTTTCTCTACGTCTCAAATGCTAGAAACGTGGGTTTGCCTTTAGCTTAATCTATTTTCTAAGATAAGTCGTAGGGTCAGTATTGCCTCATGTGTTCCAATATTTCTACAGAATCCAAACTGATCTTCCCGAGGTCGGCTTCTACTAGTTTTTCCATTCGTCTGTAAAGAATTCGCGTTAGTATTTTGCAGCTGTGACTTATTAAACTGATAGTTTGGTAATTTCCACATCTGTCAACATCTGCTTTCTTTGGGATTGGAATTATTATATTCTTCTTGAAGTCTGAGGATATTTCACCAACACTGTATGGAGGTGAATCATGGACTGTGCTAGAGGGAGCCGTAAATAAAATAGACTGGAATACATCCAACAATTAATTGAGGAGATGGTGTCTGGGATGAGGAGGTTGGCAGGAGAGAGCGTTTCATGGTGGTTCGTACCAAATCAGTCCAAAGACCGATGATTGAAAAGAAAAATAATTGAAACGTTTGAGATGTGGTTCTATACAAGAGTGCTGAAAATTAAGTCCCCTTAGAAGAATTTATACACGACTGTGCTGATAAACCTCTTACACTATTTGCTTTTCAAACAGCTGTGCAAAACTGAACGTACTCAAACATTCACTAAAGTGACACACAATATTTTTTAGCGCAACGCAATCTGACTTTCAAAGATCCCTGCAAAAGAATGGCCCTGACTAACATTAACCTATACCTTTCACAAATCACTTACCTCACAAAAATCTCCGTTACTCGAACTACTGCAATACGGCGAGCGCCACTACTGCCAGCTAAATAAAAGATTCAAACTACTGAAGGCACTAACTACTGATAGGGATAGTTAGCAAATGAAAGATTTTAATAGAGAACAAACACTGTATTTACCTTAATATCATCAAAAGTCATAATATATGTAATTTCAAAACTCCGCCATCTCTCTCCTCACATCCACCACTGCTGGCGGCTCACCTCTAACTGCGCAATGCTACGCGCTGTTCACATCCAGCTGCCGCTGCCTAACACTACAATGGCAGACAACAATACAAACTTGCCACATACTGCACACAGCACAGCCAGTGATTTTCATACAGAGCGCTACGTGGCATTACCAATATAAAAATCTAAACAGCCTACTTACAATCTCTGGTACTAGACACAGAGCACAATGATTCACAACTTCATGGAAGACGGTGGCTGGTAGCTTTGGTCACTGTATGTGTGCTCGCACATGCGCACTCTCTCTCTCTCTCTCTCTCTCACACACACACACACACACACTCACACACACACACATACACACATACACTCTTTGTTTTTTAACTCAGTTTAGGCTGCTGGGAATTTTCGTTTCTACATTTACACTATGCAAACCACTTGAAGCGCGAGGAAGACGGTACTCCTCATTGTACCACATTCAGTGATGTCTTCCCACTCTTCACGCAGGGACAGCGGTGTGAATGACCACTTATATACTTCTGTGCCCTCTGTAATTGCCGGCCGCGGTGGTCTAGCGGTTCTGGCGCTGCATTCCGGAACCGCGAGACTGCTACGGTCGCAGGTTCGAATCCTGCCTCGGGCATGGGTGTGTGTGATGTCCTTAGGTTAGTTAGGTTTAAGTAGTTCTAAGTTCTAGGGGACTTATGACCTAAGATGTTGGGTCCCATAGTGCTCAGAGCCATTTGAACCTCTGTAATTAGTCCAATATTGTCTTCAACGTCACTACAGGGGCGGTAAGTAGGAGAATGTAGAATAGTTCTGGATTCCTCACATAGTACTGGTTTTCGAAGGTTAACCATGGATCGTTTCATGATCCTCCGTGTCCTCGATGGCTGTAGTCGTGGTCGGGCACTCGGCCAGTGCACATCGCGCGGTGACGGGCGGTCGCGCGGGCCAGTGTTTACATCGCGAGAGGTGCCGAGGTGGGGAGCCGAGCAGCGTGTGGGAGCGTTGCGTGCGTCTCTTTTCTTTGTAACTGTTGTAAGTATGATGTCGTCAATTACAGGGCCAATTGTGTTCACTGTGTTTTCGATCGCGCTGCATTCTGGCCGACGGCGTTTGAAATTCACGAGTGGATTTTTGAGGATTTGAAACCTGAAGATATAGTCGACACGTTTCAGTTGGGCTTTGTGCAATACTCGTTATCTGTCAAATTTATTTCGAGTGACGCTTACGGGAAATTCGTTGAGGAGCATGCTGGCATGAGACAATTTCGTCATACTGATGGTAGTATTAGTAATGTCCAGATCATGCCTTCGGGATACGGAGTGAGAACCGTCAGGGTATTTAATGTGCCCCCTGAGTGTCCTAATGAGCTCATTGCACGTCCTCTGTCTCTGTACGGCATTGTTTTGTCGGTTACCAATGAAAAATGGTCAGGTGCATATTGTTACCAAGTTAACAGCGGCTTGAGAAGTCTACGTATAGACTTAAAAAAAAAAAAAAACATATACCTTCGTACGTTGTCATTGGCGGCCGGCCGGGGTGGCCGAGCGGTTCTAGGCGCCACAATCTGGAATCGCGCGACCGCTACGGTCGCAGGTTCGAATCCTACCTCGGGCATGGATATGTGTGATATCCGTAGGTTAGTTATGTTTAAGTAGTTCTAAGTGCTAGGGGACTGATGACCTCAGAAGTTAAGTCCCATAGTGCTCAGAGCCATGGAACCATTTTGTCATTGGCGGCTGTCGCGCGCAGGTAACTTACATTGGTCAACCTCCTAACGCTTCTATCTGCTATTCAACAGAATATCTGCGGATGAACTGCACACGTCGAAGTCCAGTTCTGCTTCCGCGTGAACGTCCTGCAGACGGCAGTGAAAGGCTTGTTCCATTATTGAATGAGGTATTTGCGGGGACTGTACCACAAGCCCGGCAGCCGGCACATGTTAACGAAGCGGCAATGCCAGGACAGGTGGAAAACAGTGACAAAGACATTCCCGGTAGCACGGACGGCACTTCGGCCCCGTCATCCACGCCGGGACAGTTACCGCTGGATACCGACGCTGCGCCGGCCACCTATGAAACTCAGCCGTGTGAGACGCAGGAGCAGGTGCAGATCAGTTTGCCTGAACCACCCCTACCGGCAGAGAATGCAGCAGAAACGAAGGAAGGACGTCAAAAGAGAAGCAAAGGGAATAGCGGCAAAGAGGAAAAGTAGGATGATTTGATAACCGTACCCATGTCTGAAAGTGGCAGCGAGACTGAACCTCAGTCTTCTTGCTCAGTGCGCTGTGAGAACAACGCTAGGCAAGAACGCAGTTGTGAACAGACCAAACATCTGAAGGCACTACTGACAAGGGAACCTCCCCATCGCACCCCCCTCAGATTTAGTTATAAATTGACACAGTGGATAGACCTTGAAAAACTGAACACAGATCAATCGAGAAAACAGGAAGAAGTTGTATGGAACTATGAAAAAATAAGCAAAATATACAAACTGAGTAGTCCATGCGCAAGATAAGCAACATCAAGGAGAATGTGAGCTGACGAGCGCCGGGGTCCTGTGGTTAGCCTGAGAAGCTGCGGGATGAGAGGTCCTTGGTTCGAATCTTCCCTCCAGTGAAAATTTTACTTTCTTTATTTTCGCAAAGTTACAATCTGTCCGTTCATTCATTGACGTCTCTGTTCGCTGTAATAAGTTTAGTGTCTGTGTTTTGCGACCGCACTGCAAAACCGTGCGATTAGTAGACGAAAGGACGATCCTCTCCAATAGGAACCGAAAACATTTGATCCCAAGGTCATAGGTCAACCGATTCCTCCACAGGAAAACACGTCTGATATATTCTATACGACACTGGTGACGGCATGTGCGTCACATGACAGGAATATGTTGTCGACCCACCTAACTTGTACACTTGACGAATGGGTAAAAAGATTCTTCTACCTTGCCCGATTTAGGTTTTCTTGTGGATGTAATAATCACTCCCAAAAAGTGATGAAAACATAAGAGTTTGTCACATAAACTGCAACAAATGAATGCAACAGTTTCACAGTCGCACAGCTTTCCCTGTGCTCTGTCAAAACATATGTTTTTTACGTTTTCAAATGTTTCCGTGTGCAGACCGTCAAATCCTGTATATGTCCAAGCAAATCTGAACATGTCCTGGAATTTTGGAGAGCGAAGTTGATTATGTGTGAGTGCCTGACCTTTGATAATTGTCTGAAATTAAAAAATTAAACTTTTTACTCGAGAGAAGACTTGAACCAAGGACCTCTCGTTCCGCAGCTGCTCACGCTAACCACGGGACCACGGCGCTCGTAAGCTCACATTCTCCTTGATGTTGCCTACCTTGCGCATGGACTACTCAGTTTGCATATTTTGCTTATTTTTTTCATAGTTCCACACAACTTCTTCCTGTTTTCTCGATTTATCTGTGTTCAGTTTTTCAAGGCCTATCCCTGTGCCAACTTATAACTAAATCTGAGGGGGGTGTGATGGGGAGGTTCCCTTGTGAGCGCTGAGAGGGAACAGAGCGCTGCACCAGCGTAGAGGAAGAGCGAGCAGAGCAGCGAGCAGCTGCCGCAGCGCTCCCGCAGGCACTAGCTGACGTCAGTCGCAGCCCCGCGTGGCGGCCAGGCGGATGCGGCCACGTTGACAGACTCATCCGGCAGTGGCGGGCAGAGCGGCGCGAGCACCGCACATCACCCCAACAGCAGTGAGCCGTGGTGGCAGCAGCAGCGGCTCTCGCGCATGACTATCGCGCTGCGACCCTCTGCCACTCTCTGACACGCTATGGCCTCATACTCAAGTAGTTGCAAAACGAACCTGGTTTGAAGCTGTCGAGAAGAATGGTCATTGCCCTATGCGCCATTATGTGCGATAACCAAACCTACAATATTACCACACTTAACATCAATAGGATCCAAGTGCGGTGAAACTCCGTTCGATAACTGATTTCTTGTATGGTACCAGCGTTGACGTTGCCCTGCTACAGGAGGTAGTCACAGTCTTATAAGTGCCCGGTTATGTACTTATTGATAACGTCAATATGCAGGATGCTGTGGGCACTGCCATACTTTTGCGCGACGGTATACCCGTTACGGACGTGCAACGGCTGCCTACTGATCGCGGCATTTCTCTTAGAGTGAACGGTGTGCAGATTGTTAATGTGTACGCCCCCTCAGGTAGCAGTCATAAGAGAGAACGAACAACTTAGCGCTTATCGTGCACATCTCATTCTTGGTGGTGACTTCAGTAGTGTGCTTAGCGACAGAGGCCAAACTCCTAACACGAACAGATGTGTAGGACTTGAACATTTAACTCATGACACGCGTCTTCACGATATGTGGGGAAAACTGCACAGTGAACAGGTAACGTGCACCCTCGTAACCAGTCATTTTGCCAGTCGACTGGATAGGATCTATGTGTCCGATGCCCTCCAGCGACACACTGTGACCTGTGACATGGCTCCTGCCAACATCTCTGACCATTGTGCATATCATTGTCACCTTAACCTACAACGTCAGCAAATCTACGGCGGTAAAGGCTACTGGAAATTGAATGTCAGCCTTCTGCAGGATTCCTAACTTGAACAGGAGGTGAACATAATGTCGCAACAGCTCCAGCGGCACCGACGTCGTTTCGCTAGCGTTCTACAGTGGTGGATTCAGTGTGCCCAAATTACGCATCACCATCATGACATACGCTCGACAAAAAAGCTTTTAGCAGAAACAGACTATGGAATTTTATTATCGCTGTTTGAGAGAACTGTACAGTCACACTACCAATCCTTCTCTCGATATCGATGTCAAGATCAAACAATGTGAAGCGAAAATCACGGCGATCAAACGCAAACGGGAGGAATCATCGTCCGAGCCCGCCCAAAAGACGTTGCCGACAAAGAATGTGCCTTTCTGTACCACATTCTGAGAACGACGAAACGATGTAAAGCCATGTTGATTGAAGCCGTCGTTTATGACGCCGAGAATACCATTACGAAGCAACGTGACATCATCTCGCACGTTTACGACTATTGTAGTCAACTTTACAAGAAGTAACCAGTTGATGAACATTTGTGCGACAATTTTCTGAGGACCTTGAGCTGCCGGTTGTCACACGAGGATAATGCAAATCTGGAATCTGTTTTCACGGAGGACGAAATCCTACTAGCGGTCCACAGTGCAAAGAAAGCGACATCACCAGGACCCGACGGTCTCAGCGCTGAGTTTTACCAGCGCTACTGGAACATCCTCGGCCCGACACTCCTCGAGATAGCGAATGAAATATGGCAACTGGAAGTAATACCCAAGGCATTCAAGGAAGGTATCATCTCGTCCTTACCGAAAATAGGTAACAGCAGGAATGTCGAAAACATGAGACCCATCACACTCCTGAACGCCGATTTCAAAATCATTGCCAGATCAATTAAGCTTCGGATGCAATCCGTTATGCACAAGATTTTAGGTAATTACCAATACAGTGCAGTGCAAGGCCGAAGTGCAATCTCAGCTGCTTGTGAGTTGAGGGACATCATCTGTTCATATGCCGAAAAAAAGGAAATGGCGCTCTGATCTTTCTAGATTTTGAGAAGGCGTATTATGGTGTACGTCATGACTTCCTCTTTAAGAGCAAGGCAAAAGTAGATTTTGGACCTCATCTCATAGAATTAATTCGCAAACTTACTACAAACGTCTCTTCCAGGATTTTAATTTATGGTCATGGTCCGCCCCAGGTAGCTGAATGGTCAGCGTGACGGATTGTCAATCCTCTGGGCCCGGGTTCGGTTCCCGGCTGGGTCGAGGAATTTTCTCCGCTCAGGGACTGGGTGTTGTGCTGTCCTCATCATCATCCTATCATCCTCATCGACAGCAGGTCGCCGAAGTGGCGTCAAATTGAAAGACCGGCACCCGGCGAACAGTCTGCCCGACGGGGGCCCTAGCCATACGATGAAATAAATAAAAATTAATGGCCATTTTACAAAAGAAGTTTCCATTGGGCAATCCATCCGACAAGGATGTCCTCAGTCAATGATTTTGTACGCCATTGCAGTAGAGCCGCTGCTGCACAACTTAGTGCACTGTGGGACCGGGCTTAGCATCGATTCTGTTACTATCCCACGTATTACGTATGCTGACGATATATGCGTAGCTGTTTCATCGTCACAACAACTTATATCAGCAGAAACTCTTCTAAAAGCATTCACGTTTATTTCAGGAGCAATATTAAATAGAACTAAAACCACAGCTTTGCCCATCGGAGGCGATATCGGAGATATATCCCATGTTACGTGGTGCAATGTAAAGGATTGTCATAAAACTCTCGGTGTAACCTTTGTGGCCATCCAAGACAAATTCTTGACGGAGAACTGGTCACAAATGCTTAATAAATTACGTGCTGTTTTGATACTCCACTCCGACCGTGATTTGAACATACTACAGAAAGTTAAGACCGTAGGGATCGCCATTACAAGCAAGATGAATTATTTGGCGCACACTCTTCCTATATCCGACCGTCTAGCAAAGAGTATAGCAAGCGCTATGCTGGTTTCTTTTTAGAGGTCACATTTTCAAAGTTCAGTTTGATACATTAGCTTTACCTACGCCCAAAGGTCGCCTCAACCTCATTAAGGCACACAAAAATGTGTCACCCTGCTCCTAAATTGCACCAGGAAGGAAGTTCGCACCCTGAGGACCAGTTATCATCACAAACCTCATCCAGCAGTGGAAGCCTCATAGCCTTGACCCACCCGTTCATATCACCGGCATTCCGTCTTATTACCGACATGTGCGCTGTACTACATGCAAATGAGCTACATCCGACACAACATCGTCGATACCGGCATTCTGACCAACAGGAAACTTTATAATCTTCCTAAGACAACAAACCACAGGAATCGTCTCGAAGACAAATATCCACATATAACATTGAGTGTAGTATGGCGGAATGCGCACAGCGACATGTTACCGTCACGCGTCATAGCCGAGTGGTAGCTCACAGTCAACAACAAAGTAGCAACGCATGACTAGCTACATAAGACAGGCCTTCATCCGACGCCCAACTGTGACGCATGTGGGAGTGTCGATACACTAATTCATGCGCTCACGTGCGGACATGCAGAAGAAATTACAACATTTCTTCTTCAAAGATTGTCGGTGATAGACCGCACAACGCCCAGTAGCGTCGACCTTTTAGAGATCATTCAGCCACACAAACTGAGGTATCCACGAGCAAAAAACAACGCTGCAACGTGGTTCAAGGACCGCACAGCATCGTCGCTTATTACGCCGAATAGGCATGCTACTTTCCTAGATTATTACTCTTACATCGAAATTGAACACCTTAAAATAAGCCAACATCGTGACTACAGGAGATTATTTGGAAATATACTGCACATTATAATCAACGGTTAAATATTTCAAATCCAGTATTTCGGATAGTATAGGTTGACACTTTTCTATAAATGAGAATCCTAGTTGCTTCCTGAGATTTTAGTTATTGTCGAAATTTTAAGAAATTATTCCAGGCGCTTACCATTGTAGAAGGCAGTTTTATTTCAAATGGTTCAAATGGCTCTAAGCACTATGGGACTTAACATCTGAGGTCATCAGTCCCCTAGACTTGGAACTACTTAAACCTAGCTAACCTATGGACATGACACACATCCATGCCCGAGGCAGGATTCGAACCTGCGACCATAGCAGCAGCGCGGTACCGGACTGAAGCGCCTAGAAACGCTCGGCCACAACAACCGGCACAGTTTTACTTCCCATTTAATGTTCTTAAATTTCCTTTCTCTCACAGAACAGGAGAGCAAATTCCCTTCAACAATGAAGTGATAGTCATTCGTGTAATATAAGTTTTTCTGTTTGCCACTTTGGGAAGAAGATATATCAAGAGGAAATTTCATTTCATAAATTGCGCAACGGAGGGGTGCAAATAACACATACTTTTGTTAGTTGTACTCACATCACATTTTACCTTCCTCATCAATGGAATTTCATTCTTTTCCGCTTTCTTTTTCCAAATAGAATGTAATGACTCATTTGCAAATACCGCTTAGAAGTTGGCCGATGAAGGCAACACAGGTGAGAGATTGTCTGGGCTGTAAGGGGAGAAGGGAGGCCCAAAAAATAGCAAAAAAAAGTTGAGTCGGATAGAGCGTCCGCCATGTAAGCAGGAGATCCCGGGTTCGAGTCCCGGTCGGGACACACATTTTCAACTGTCCCCCGTTGATATTTAGTAAGGCCTGTCAGCAGCTAATGGTCTGAATTTCATAGTAATTTCACTCTTCGAGAGCTGCAAGATCACCAATAGTGTCTGTTCTTTCGGACATGTCCGAAAGAACAGATACCATCTTCATATTCATATGGATCGTTTCAGTCTCTCCCGATTGTGAACACTTGCTTGTTAGCTCTGAAAATTATTCAGCGTCCCGCATAATGTTGGACATTTGCGAATTATTGTGTTAATCACGAAATGATGCGGTGAAGATCACTAGGGAAAATTTAATTATATTGTTACGACCCAGCGGACACTAAAAATTCGTCCAAGTTCTACCTTGGCAACGCCCAGAAGCCAGACCACCTGTGTCAATGACCAGTTGACTGCGAGCGAGGGGAAAATACAGAGCGAGTTGCGGCATACCAAAAACTAAACTCTATTCGAACAGGCCTTGGAAGGCCCAACGGTACCAACCGGCCGCGGTGTCATCTTCAGCCCACAGGTCTCACGGGATGCGGATATGGAGGGGCATGTGGTCAGCGCACCGCTCGCCTGGCCGTATGACAGTTTCCGAGACCGCAGCCGCTATTTCTCAATCAAATAGCTCCTCAGTATGCCTTACAAGGGCTCAGTGCACCCCGGCCGCCAACAGCGCTCGGCAGACCGGATGGTCTCCCATCCAAGTGCTAGCCCAGCCCGGCAGCGCTTAACTTCTGTTATCTGAGGGGAACCGGTGTTACCACTGCGCAAAGGCCGTTGACTAGTTACGGCATACACGAAAGGTATTACAGCAACGGGGGAAAGACTGAGGGCCCAAATCTGCAAGCGAAGCTTAACGACTTCATGAAAGCCAAGAGATATCGTCGCACTAGTGACAAAGCAGATTGTCTTAAGGACGCCTAGGTACAACGCAACAATAAGTATCCAGACGCCGAACTAGCAGAAAAGAGCTTCTGAAAGGTGGAGTAAGTTTGAAGTCACTATTAGAGCTTACAGTGAAAGAAAACTAGGAAACTTGATGTCGCAGCCGTCCCCACCACCACAGAGGGCACGGCAAACGCCAACATAGATACCCCACTGTTGTAACAAATGTCTGCTTGCTGAGTGCTTGGCCGAGCGGTTCTAGGCGCTTCAGTCCGGAACCGCGTGATTGCTACGGTCGCAGGTTCGAATCCTGCCTCGGGCATGGATGTGTGTGGTGTCTTTAGGTTAGTTAGGTTTACGTAATTCTAAGTTCTAGGGGACTGATGACCTCCGATGTTAAGTCCCATAGTGCTCAGAGCCATTTTTTTTGCTGAGTGCTGATTGTCGACTGCCCATTACGTAGTCTCAGCCCTTCTGTCAGCTGCAGTTATCCAGTGAGACAGGGGGCTATGGAAGTCGACCCTCGACACACTGTCTTTAATCTTCTTTCGAACGACGAGTCCGTCTGGAAGGACGCTACTGCTGCCAGTTGCACTGAGGTGCGGAGGCTTGACCTGCGTGACGTGGGTGCTATCCGTCATAAGCTGCCACTGTTGCTGCTCATCCCGTTTGAAGTCGACACCGATCCTGCCGGCTCCTGTCTCCTATACGGGGACTGAGAGCCGACTCCCGTCAGTCAATGAGTATTTCAGTTCAACCTGGGTGCGTGACTCCTGAGTGCAAATCTTCGACAGCCGCCCAGTTACGTAAGCACCTGTAGTGAGTGACAAAAATTTTTAACTCTCTTGTTCTGTATTTTCTTATGGCCATATTGAGCCGTAGGCACCTTCACAGTACGTTTAAAGTGTCGTTTGTTGGACCGTAGTAACCTGCAAACTTGCCTCAGTTCTGTGAGAACACTAGAAAAATTTACTTGCAGCCATTGAGGTATCCATACTGTAATTCATCTGGGCATCACTTTCCATGTGTTCAAGCCATGTCAGCTGCCTGCAGTATGTGTAGAAGGGCACAAATCTCGTTGAGAAAGGATGCGGCGTAAATGGCTCTGAGCACTATGGGACTTAACATCTGAGGTCATCAGTCCCCTAGAACTTAGAACTACTTAAACCTAACTAACCTAAGGACATCACACACATCCGTGCCCGAGGCAGGATTCGAACCTGCGACCGTAGCGGTCACGTGGTTCCAGACTGAAGCGCCTAGAACCGCTCGGCCACATCGGCCGGCGATGCGGCGTAAAGATTAAGTGTATTTTAATTCCTCTTTTCGGTTATTGTTTGTGCAGTTACCTTCCTTTCTGTTATAACGGCAGATGGAGTTTACACAAATGCCAGACACACGAGCAGCGACTCTGAATGAAACGGTGCAAGCTTTGAAGTGGCATATAGCCCCGCTGTTACAAAATACAACGCCACAGGGGCAACACAATGAGGCAATGCGCAGGAGAATAGAGCAATGGGAAGCCGTTGGTGGGCAAGCACTCCTTCATTCAGGGGAAAATAAAACAGTGTTGAGTGTACCCACCCATTCCACCGATCCCGCAGGAGCTAATCTCATAGTGCCATTTGCTGGGAAAGCAACCGAAGATGTATGTATTTTCATTAGTGACTTAGGCAGCCGCCAAACGGTAAATGAGTGGAAGAAATGTCCTTGAATATGGCTACATTAAGATTAGTGGGTGAAGCAAAAACATACGTTATGTATCACGAGACCCATAGTACGGCCCAAACATTTGATGAACTGGATAACGATCTAATACAGTGTTGTCGGAAGCAACTGTGCGAGATTCTTTCGGGAGAAACTCGATGGACTTGCAGAAGCGCAGCAAACAGTGGCTTCTTCAAATGGCTCTGAGCACTATGGGACTCAACTGCTGTGGTCATAAGTCCCATAGAACTTAGAACTACGTAAACCTAACTAACCTAAGGACAGCACACAACACCCAGCCATCACGAGGCAGAGAAAATCCCTGACCCCGCCGGGAATCGAACCCGGGCACCCGGGCGTGGGAAGCGAGAACGCTACCGCACGACCACGAGATGCGGGCACAGCAAACAGTGGAATCCTTCTCTGACATGATCAGGAAACTTAACTTGCAAATGTATGAACTAACGCAGAATGCGGAGGCCAATAGAGAGGTTCTACCTAAGGCAGAGAATAGGGGCTCTGGAGGTGTTTCTGAGAGGTATTTCTGCTGATATGTCAAAGAGGGTCACAATGCATAACCAAAGTGACTTACCTACTGCCATTAGGATTACTATGCAATTGGAGAAGATCAACATTGCTACACGAAGACACAGTGATCGCCTTGTTTTTTTCTTCTGAAGTGAAGCGTTTTAGCTGTGGGCACAAGCGCCACATCAGGAAATTATTTCATCAACCCGAATGTTATGAATGTGGGGAGGTGGGCCACAAAGCGCGTGATAGTCGGAAGAAAGCGCGGGACAAGATACGTTCTAGTAACCGGTCGTTAGATGGGAACGGGGATGGCTCATCTGTCGGACAACATTCCAAGTAGAACACGAGGCTGCAGAAAAGAATGCAGATATGGGGTGCTGCTTGCCAGTCAAAGTAAATGGCAGGGAACACAAATTTCTCGTGGACGCATGGGCTCACGTGTCAGTAGTCAGTCTGGACCTTTTGAACAGAAGGGGTCTGAGGTGGCCAGTATAGGTTACATGTAATTGTTGATAATGGCGTGACGTCATCTGGGACAACACTGTTCAGTTTCACCTTGGGAAATACGTGGTTTTGAGAACATGCAGAAATATTGCCATATGGTGGTAATGGACATTGTGCAATCCTAGGACTCGACTTTCTTGCTAAACATCACGCGAAAATGCAGTGTCCAACTGGACTCGATGGGGCATTGTGTTGCTAGGGACAATAGCTACAAGTGTTACATTGTCGCAAGATTCAGCAATCACGAAGGTGGTACCCAGTAAACTGTGGACGCAGGCACTAAAGATCAGTTCGTGTGATACGATATCGCAAGGTACTGGGAAGTTGATCTGGATCAGAATAGATACAGACTGACATAAGGATTTATTATATGTTGTAGAGCCGTTGGAAACTAACGAAGAGTTGGATAAGTCACACTGTTTTGTACGAAAAAGTATTGTACTCGTGAGTGTAACTATTATTGTTGATTCATAGAGAACTTAACTGAAGTTGCCACGCCTTTGAACCATTTGTTATGAAAAGGAGCAAAATTTGAATGATCTATCAAATGCCAGATGGCTTTCAATACTTTAAAGCGATCACTGACATAAAATCCAGTTTTGACATTCAGTGATTTTGAGAAAGAATTGATCCTGTTTTGTGATGCGAGTAATTGACTCTTGACGTTGTCCTAGGACATAATATAGATGGTAAAGGATATCCTGTAGTGCACACATCCCAACAGTTGAACAAAGCAGAGCAAAATTATTCCAGATCTGAGAAGAAGCTCTTAGAGTAAACCATGGTATTACGTACTTCCGCTGTTATTTACGTGGACAAAAGCTTTAAGTTGTGACAGATCACACTGCTCCAAAATGGTCAATTAGACTAGAGGACCGTGGAGCAGATTAACAGGGTGGACACTCCTTTTGAGTGAATCTGATTATGAGGTAATACACAAGTGAGGGAAAAGGCGTGATAGGCAATTTGAATGGGAAAATTGCAATTCTACAAGTGCTCGGCAGGAGAGATGCTGAATGGTGAAAGGCTCAAGCTGTCAGCAATTCAAGTCGCAGCCTCAGTTCACGATGCTCGATGTCTTGCTGTGCAGAAGAACAAAGTGCGGACTATGACTGGCTGTGCGTGCAGCTTTCCAGAATGAAATTTTGGCGCGAGCACGTGACCATATGTTATCAGGCCATGGTGGGCGAAGAACAACTGATAGACGAATTGCCGAAAAATTTTGGTGGAGGACTAGTAAACGAGAAGTTGATCAGTATGTCAGGGACTGCGCACCTTATGTGCAATGAGTTGATCTTGGCCACCGACTCTTCCGTTACAATGTGTTCTGGAAGCCTCTAAACCATTTAAAATGCTTGGGAAGGACATTTTGGACCCAGTAAATAAAACACCAGCAGGAAATAAATACATGTTGACTATAGTCGATCGTTTCTCACGTTATAAATGGCTCTGAGCACTATGGGACTCAACATCTTAGGTCATAAGTCCCCTAGAACTTAGAACTACTTAAACCCAACTAACCTATGGACATCACACACACCCATGCCCGAGGCAGGATTCGAACCTGCGACCGTAGCAGTCCCGCGGTTCCGGACTGCAGCGCCAGAACCGCTCTCACGTTATATGGTGAGCTCCTAATGATGACTGTGAGTAATGCGATTCAAATATCGTGCAAGTACTATGCGGATTAAGGAAGTACCTGATGAAGATTGTTAGTTATGTGGTCGAAATATTGTGCAAGTACGTCAATTACTGACAGAAAGCCCAATTTTCCGAGATGACAATGTGTTGCAGGGAAAGCCTAAAGACCTACAATTCGTAATGCATCAAAGACTTAAGTATGATGATAATGATTCCAATAAAAATAACAAAGCAGCTGCATGTGAAGATGACAGAGCTTTGAGCGTACTAACTCATACTTTGGGAATATTAACAATAATACTACGCAGACGGATTCAGAACAAAATTGAAGCCTGTTTAGCTGAAGACTTATTTGTCTTCCGGGAAGGAAGAGGCAAAAGAGAAACCGTACCTTCACAGTATAAGTGAAGAAAAATTTTACATATCTTTCGCAAAATTCAGGAAAGCCTTCGACGCTGTCAACTGGAAAAAACTAATGGAAAATCTAAAACTGATGATATCCAGAGGCAGACGAATGATGAAAGAACTGTATAAAGAGTAAATAGCAGCAATAAAGATGAGAATCATACATAAAGCAGCTGGAATTCTTAAAGTTAGACAAAGGTGCAGTCTGTTTCAGTTCCTACCCCACATAACGAAAAAGCGCAAGAAATGAGTCCATGGGATACAGTATAGGTACCTGAGTAAATGGAGAAAGAATAGAGATACTTTGGTTTACGGATGACCTAGCTGTGATAGCTCCATATGAAAGAAATCCCCAAAGAAGCTTAGACGTTATGGATATAGTAGTAATTAATGAGTACAAAATGGAAATTAACTAAAAAAGACAGAAACACTCACGTGCTCTAAGGAATCTTAAGAAATAGTCTTTAAAATACAGTAAGACAAACCATATTGTATAAATATTTAGGAAGCAGAAGAAGAAATAATCAGTGAATGTAGGTCCTGACGAAGAGATTCCAAGCAATCGACAGACTGATGATGATAATATTATTATGTTTAGAACATTATTTGTACAGTGGTACGTTTTGACACGTTCGACGTATTGAATTTTCCTTCATACTGGATTACCACATCTCGAATAACAGCCTCACTTACCTGTCATTGTGCGATGAATGTTTGATATTTTCGGGATGTCACTATATGTTTTAAAATCTTTTGGCATAGAGATGCAGGATTTTATTCAGCAAACATTGAGCTGTTTCAAATTTTCTTTTGACTTTACACATTACATCCTTGCTTCGAGGTATAAGTAGACTACCTCACATGACCAATCCACCAGGAATTTTTTGCTGATGTATACAAGTTGTTTGTATCTGACTACCATTCTACTTCGTGACTAATTCATGAGTGATGCCTAATATCGGAGACGCTTCTTACGTTGGTGTTAAAGGCAGAAAATTTACAACGGTTGAAACTCAATATTATTGATAGAAATTTAAATGGTATGACTTTATAGAGGTCGTAGTTTACACATATGTTCGCTGAATGCATAGTTTTCATCTACTGTCGGAATTTGTCTTACACGCCTAACAGTGACAGTTTCAAATTAGACATGAGGTGAAAACATGTTTGTTCCTTCCTTTGAACCTGATTAGCCAGTTAGTCGATCAGAGCAATCAGACAGCTGTTTGTCAGTTCGTTTCGTAAGTACCTTGCACTCAGTTTCGCAAAATAGTCAATAAAAAACGTGTAATGCTTACTTTCCTTGCAGTTGGATGGCTGTAGAAGCGAACCTTCATGCTTACGTTCTCTCTGCCAGACTGACTTTTCTCCAGGTATTGTAATAATTACCGACGCTTACTGTTCACAAACTGTTCACACCTGCACAACCAAAGTGACATTATTACATGTCTCCCAAGAAGTAACGGTGGTGTCTTTATAGCAACTTTCACCATTACAGCATGATGGCTCTTTAAGCGCGTAAGAGAGTGTTTGCTGAGAATGTTACCTTTTATGGGTAGGCACTAATAATGATGATAAACAATTTTCCAACAAAGTTGTGAAATTAAATGACTAATAAACTGGCAACTAAATAATCCGAAGTTATTAGAAAACTTCAATGAAGAGTCAGATTTTAATGAAGATTTAAATTTCATCTTCCTGTGAACATTAAAGGAATATCTGTTCCAAATAGTTTGTGTGTAATGGTTTATTTTCTCACAATAGTGGTATATGAGTAAAAGTAAAAAAAAAAAAAAGAAAAAGTAAACTGTGACGTGTTATTGCTTTCAGTGCAGCGTGTTTACTATCTTTCGGTAATGAAGTAAAATAAAAACTAAAATTTTAAGTAACCAGTAACAATGAAGACTCCACCTCGACACATCACCAGAAAATCAAAACGTTGTGCCATTTCGAAGAAATCACCCGGCTGGAAACTCTAGAGCTTTATATTAAGATTAAACATTGACATGTTTGTTTCAGTAGCTTAGATCTGTTAGTTGCATTAAAGTTAGGGTACATACGAAAATATGTAATAGCACCGAAATGCATAGTGTTTATTAGTGTTTTACATTAACTATGCTAAGTCTCCTACACAAAATTTAGTCTGATGTGCCTTGGTCAGATACCCAGAGTCAGTAATAAAATAACGAGAAATAATAAGTATTACAAATAATGGAAGGGAGCTTATATCCAGATAGGATTTTTTATCTAGCAAGTCGAATTACTTTTTAAGATCTTTCATTGCTATTGCGTATTGCCATCTCTTCCCATATTAAAACAAGCGCTCACGAATAATCTCTCTAGAAGCATTCCTGGTAATCTTGAGTGTTGTGCAGTTTCTTCAAAATTTGAAAAGCTCCATATTCTGATAGGTCGTAATTTGTCTTGTCTACAGACTCATCAGTTATGAGGCCTTAGCAAAAAATCGTTCACACAAGCTTATGAGCAATAGCCCCACTCATTGAGAAGAGACAGCGGCACTGCATCGGCTCACATACCGTCCTAGCAGCGAGCCAACGTACACACTTGCTTTCTTACATACTGCAAAACTGCGTGGCGTACAACGCCACCAAGCAGAAGCAAATGCAATTAAACACGACTGTCACGCCCTGTTCCCTGAAACTTTAGTTATTGAACATAGTTTCAGGTTTATAATTTTCCTCTTTTATACGTTTCATGCTTTTGTACCTTCAACGTTTTAGATTTTTAATTGTTCATGATACTTAATTCAGTTCTAGTTGCTTTAAGTAATTCCACTTTTATAATTTTCAGTTTTATGTCTTTCAGAATTACTGTATCCATTGTTCTACACTTTTAATATTATAACAAGAATTTTTGTTCAATTTTACTTTTTATAATTTTATTGTTAAGTACTTCTGGATTGACACTTTCACTGCTTTACACTTTTAATATTTTAAGACACAAATTCAGTTTTAGTTTCTTAATGCGCCCCCTTTTACAGTTTTACACATCCATTGGTCTACGCTTTTAATATATTAACAAAAAGAATTTTACATAGTGTTAGTTTTTACAATTTTAGTATAAACCCTCTCTTGTTAAACTGATGATATCCTTGCAACTCCCCCCCCACCTCCCCCTCCCCCTCCCCCTCCCTCCCCAAACCGCCTTCTTTCCTCTGTACCAAACCATCCTCGTCGTCTTTTACAATTTTACTATTTTATGCCTTTTGCAGTTTACACAACCATTGTCCTACATATTCAATAATTAACGAAAATTTATACATACCGTACTTGTGCTTTATATAATTTTAAATCCTTCTCTTCTCAAGCTCACTATATTCCATCACCGTCCCTCCCTGCTTTCTTTCCCGTCGCCCAATCACCCTCGCTCCATTTTTCCGCCTCTGCCCTCTCCCCCCCCTCCCCCCCTCCACACGCCCGCCCTTCTCTTTTCCCTGCCTTCACCAGATACCAATTCAAAACAAAGAACACAGTTGCAGAACACAGTATTCTGTTTGACACAGACAACACGGGTAGCTGAATTATCTACATTGGTAAAGTCTACACATGTCCTATTCTTTTCTACTTATTGTAAATTAACTCGCGTTACATATTTAGCTTTACTTTGTTTTAGATCTTAATATGTTTCAGAGCGATCTCAACATGCCTGTTTAAGCATTGTAACTGTTGTGCTGGTATGAGTTGTGTCGTGCATGTTTATTTCCTGTGTACCTCATTACTGTTGAATCAGTATGGTAAATTACAGAACAATGAAAACTAAAACGGGGTCCTGAAGAATACAAATAAGGTAAGAGGAAGAAAAACGTGAGACAAGGATCATGTAAAACGAGCTCACATAGGTACAAATTTCAAGATGTTTATGAAACTTTTAGTTAACTTGTACAATGGAAATTTGTTCCAGCACAAAACAATCCCCGCCAGAACGTTTGTTAGAGCGTTAATCAGTGATATTTGTGTTCGCAAGTAGCTATCAAGGATGGACGGCGTATAATTTAATAAACAGAGTTTCTGGCAATGCAATGAGATTGCTGTAAAAGGTAGATCTCGCTGCAACAGACAATAAAAGGTAACGCCGAACGAGGTGACGCAGTAGGCAGTGATTCAGAGGCTGGGGCCTTATTCGAGAAGATGGTCTGACCCATCATCAGTTTCAGCTAAATATTTTTTCCCTGAAAGTAGCTTTCTGTGTCCGCGATCGTTCTTTAAGCAACACTAAGGCAGATTTTCTTTCCCAACGGAGGTAACGGCCGATGGTCTTTGGTGTGTGCACCTGCATGTAAAGAAGCTGTTCATATGTGACTGTAATTTCTACCATTACGACGCAGATTCATTAAACAATGAAATGAGCAGGTAAATTTATATGTAAATCTGTCGACTTGAAATCAAGTGACTCACATGAGGAATTATATTTTAGTTATAGAAGTCAAAAAATGTTGGGTATTGCATGAATAATAAAAAATGTTATGGAACAGAGTTCGTGTAATTTTTCCTTTTCTGAAGTACATGTCAATTGTGGAACAATTTTTTCAGTCTTGGTGATGTAACACGCCACTGTACTGCACGACATTCAGTACTTTTCTCTAACACATGCAGATACTGCATTCACAGCTTTTTGGTTAAACTTAACTCTAAGTCCAAGAACTTGTTCGCACAATAGTGGTCTAACCGCTAAAGAGATCATTGGACAGTAATATTGGAGTGGCATGGCTCACACGTAGTTCTGTTTCTGAAATGTTTTTGGAAATCATTTGAGATATAGTTATAAGATGTAACAGTACACAAATTTTGTAGCCATTCGAGAAGCAGGAGCTAACTCAAAAATTAAGGCAGTTGGTTGCGGAATCTTTGGCAGATTTTTTTTTTAGAGTTCTTCTGACTGGTTTGATGTGATCCACCACAACTTTCTTTCCTTTCGAACCATTTCATCTTTCAATAACACCTACATCCATTGCCGTCAGTTGTCTGCTGGATATATTTCAATCTCTTGGCTTAGCCTACAGATTTTTACCTTCCATTATTCCCTCTAGTAGCACGGGTGTTATTCTCTGAAGCCTAATACATGTTCTGTCATCCTGTCCTTTCGTCTAGACATTCTTTTCCTCATTTTCCTTTCCTCAACGACTCTGCGGAAAACGATCTCATTCATTATCTAATCAGTCAGAATGCCGCTCAATAGTGTAGGCTGGGAGACTGTAATCATTGCGACAGTGACTAACACATATTTAACTATTGCTGTAGGACAGGTTGAAACGGGTCTCGTTCGAAATCACTACTTTTGTCACTTAGCAGAACTGTTCTTTAAAGGTGACGTTTCATCAGTTGGTCATTACATGGAATTTAGCTCACTTTTATGTGGTGAAATTGGTGTACTTCTATATAGAAGATACTAGCTGGGGTACGCGGCTACGCTCAGGGTGTTGATACAAGATTGTGTGGTAGTTGGAATGAGAGTATAAACTTTATACTTTAAGAGGTAAAAAAATTATTGAAACATATTCATTTGGAAGCAGGTGTTGTGCGCTTTTAAATTTTGAGGAAAGTGTTTTGATTCTGGAGTTTCCGCGTTCATGTAATATAAAAATTCCTGCGGAGGTGCTTCCAGTGATGTTAATCGAATTTTTCCATTCGTGCAACAGAATTCTGGTGTTTTTCTCCTGAATTTTTTCGTGTTGCAGAATTGACAGATGTTACCCATTTTACGATTACGACGTATTTGTGATTGTTATACTCTTTCGTGAGATCGCAGTGGAATGGTTCATTTGTTAGGTTGTATTGTTTACTTGTTCTCGTACGCGCTTCTCGTAAGGTGATATTTTCATGGTTGTGTTGAGTTCGTAGTCTTTTATGATAACACTGTGTCACAATTCTAGATTCTTCAGGTCCTCCATTAACTTGTTCTTCGGTTCCTCCTCATGGTGCTCTTTCTCTTTCGTTGGGGACTTAAATGTGCTTCACGCTCTTCGCCTGTTGCGTTTTTTCCCAGTTTTTTGTTTTCGCCGTTTTGCTTCAGAATTGGCAAGATCTCTTCCTCCTTTAGGTTTAGGCAGTATCTAAAATATAAATCAAATCAACTTTTTATTAACAAATACATTAGGTACATTTTACATCTTTTTACACCTTATATTAGATTTACATTCAGTCACTGTATCACTCTGACTACTCACACTTCACTGTTTGTTTTTATTCACTCACTGTACTACTTCTTTGGTTTCTCCCTTCGTCACTGACAAGAAACTGACGTTCGCACCCACGACGAGTCTTGCTTTATATTTCCCAACCAATGGGTAGCCCCATCAGTGGCGAATTCTAAAACAAACTAGAAAGGCTTCGAATGGTCCACAATGTTGCAGAACATTCCACAACATTCTAGAGTGTACTGAAACGTTCCTAAATGATATGGGATGTTCCCGAGCATTCTGGAATATTCCTGAATGTTCCAGACTATTCCCGAACATCCCGGAATTCGCGGATCATTGTGGAATATTCCGGAACATTCTGGAATGTTGTGAAATGCTCTCAAATACTCTCGAATGTTCTGGAATGTTCTTGAATGTTCTGAAATGTTCTAGAAATTTCTGGAGGTCGAAAGCTCCCAGCTCTTATACCTTCAAAAGCACCCGCTAGGGTAGCCGAGAGCACTAATGCGCTGCTTCCTGGACTTGGGTAGGCGCGCCTGCCCCTGCCCCAGAGCGAATCCACCCGGTGGCTTAACAACGCCGGTATGCCGGCCAGCCTGGATGTGGTTTTTAGGAGGATTTCCACATCCTGCTAGGTGAATACCGGGCTGGTCCCCACATTCCACCTCAGATACGCAACTCGCAGGCATTTGAAAACGTTCGCACTCTTATATCGCTTACACTAGATACAGACAGCTGGGGTACACTAATTCCGTCCTGGTGCGTTACGGGGCGGCTGCAGGAAGGGTCTCTGACCAGCCCTTGCATCCAACACTGCCACATCAATAGCATCAAGGCTGATCCCGCGTTGAAGTGGGATACAGGCTCCTAAGGAACAAGGAGAATCGTACCGGGACTCGCTTCTGAGCTTTAGCCACACGAAAATTGCACACTTACTTTTATAATATACATTGTCTGGATGCACTTTTATAATATACATTGTCTGGATGCAGTAGTATGCATGTTACAAAATGGATGTTGACGTGACATGCAGGAGCAAGGGACAGTGTACCGCATGATGTTCCAGCTAATAGCAACATTGTGCCATATCTGTCACTAGCGTCCACTTCGATCTGCCATGTAAAACATTTAGCATTCATTTTCATGTTAGTTTAGACAGGGTGAAAGGAATTTACTCATTGTAGTATCATTGTGGGTTGTCATGGTGGCTTTCATTATGAGAGGCTTAAAGCAAACATGACAAGTATCACACTAAGAAACGGTTAACAGCATAGACTGTGGCTGGAATGTATGGTGTGATACAGAGACAGAGCCCACACTGTCAAACACTGCAAGGTATTCCGTGTACCTCTCTGAGCAGATGACAGGACGCAACCGCCTTCTTGCTGGTACAGCAGTCTAGTACCAAGGGACGTGCTAAATGAGTAAGTCACCGACACGCTTTCGGATCGAGCGGGCTTCAGATACCATGTTCCGACGGCCAGATTTAGGTTTCCCATGAGTAGGAATGCAGAAGAGACTTGGCCCAAAGGGCTTCGATAGTTCTTTGCTGTGCGGCAGGTGGCTAAGGCGATGAGAGCAGCTGTGGGACACTTCATCAGCATATGCAGAACTGACACAGTTTTGTCAGCATTCGTAGAACCCACCCACCCACCCACCCACACACACACACACACACACACACACACACACACACACACACACACACCTACAATTTAGCCCAGTCGCAGCTCGGTATTTTACAGCCATTTCAGGTTGTCCAGTCACATTTCTCAGCTGCTTAATAAACCATACCACCTCCTCCCTTTTCTATTTTATTTCTTGGACTCAGGCTAATCAGAGAGCTTGCAACGTTAAGGATGACCAAGGCCTGACATCATTATCTTCCAATGACAATGGCAGTTGCGTAACGTCTGCGTGCGGTTGTCTGCAAAGCATTTACTTTGCTTGTCTGCGTGCAACAAAGTCCTTACACATGCAGTCTCTGAGAGCTATCACGTGATGCAATCCGTGCTACTGTACACGTGCGTGAAGGAGATGGAACATTCTGTCTGCCATGGAAGTTCAAATATGCATAATTTTAACAAAATTCACCGGATATTATCATTCCATGGAGCTTCCTCGGTGAATTTTTATATTGATATTAATGCTGAGAAACATACGAAAACAAAAAAAGAATTTGGAAAAGAATTTTTTCTAACTACTGAATAACAGTGTTTTTGGCATAACAATGCAGAATGTGTGAAAAATAGTGATGTGGCGCTAGTAAGAAGTTGTGAACTAGATATGGAACTGCTGCTTTGATTGCAAGACCGAATTTGAAGCACGGAGTTATACAGGGTGTTTCAAAATGAATGTACGGGTTTTAAGGATTTGTAGCACATATTACATTCACCGTACAATTATAAATAATACACCAAATGAAAGAGAAACACAAACATTTTTCTTACAATTACTCAGTGCAAACACCGATCACACATCGAATCGATAGGCGAGTTGTTCCGAAACGTTGATCAGTGTGTCAGGAGTAACTGTTGAACAACACTGTTTCTAAAGTCGGATAGATCAGTTGGTATCGGAGGCACATACTCATGATCGCGTCAGATCGTGTGTGAACGAGGTGGTCATGCATAAAATGCTGTGTCAACCGGCCCCTTGTGCCCAATCCACCGGTCGCATACAACGTCGTTCAACCAGTCGCGTACTGAGTTATGCCAGTGAGGCGGCACACCATCTTGCTCCCAAATAAAGATGTTCAGCTTCTTCCTACTGAGGCACGGGCCATAGCTGTAGCACATCGAGAAAAAAGAAACATCAGTTACTGTTGATTCACCGAAACAGAAAGGCCCACAAACTTACCATGGGGATATTTCTTGGCGCTCAGCGTGAAAGATTCGCACTCGTTCAACACGTTTTTCAGTCACTCTTTGTCATTCCATACTCTTCCGATTGCGCACAGGTATAAAAACAAAACTAATTTGCTCTTTCATTTGATGTATTATTTACAATTGTAAGTTGAACGTAACAACTGCTACAACGACTTTAAACTGGCATGTTAATTTCGAAGCACCCTGTATTTAAGGAGATTTTGGTTGTCACAAAGTGAACGTAACATTGTGTTTGATAAAGACATAGCTGTAGGAATGCCTGTTTTAGATATTCCTAAGGTACTTCTTGTAGATTTCCATTATGTCGAAGAAATGTGAGTCAAAATGTTTACATAGACATGGGTAACTTAATACTTTCATCATGTAACTACCTTAAAATGTATGATAGTGATGTGCATCTCTGGTCTGACATGGATTACTCCGAAAGTAACATATTAACATCCCAAGCGCCCATAAAAAGAAAGTTCGTTGAATGAAAGATGCATTGTCAGGGGTGGTTATTAGAGAATTCATAGGACTGATAACAGAGATGTACGCACTCGAAACTGAAATACAATGTGTAATGCAGAGAGAGAAAGAAATTGAGCAGTGGTGATAACCAAGAATGTGTAGTATCAAATGATGATGACGAATCAAGCTACATAGAGTTCCCACTATATAGCCAACTTAGTTAGTACTCTCGGGAAAAGACAATAAATGCTTTTAAGTGATAATTATATTTGACTGTTGTGTGGGACAGTTTTCGAGAAGACAGAGTTAGTCAGCTACTGGGTTCACAACAAGAGGCCATTCATAACTGTAACGGTATTGAAGTGCTAAGTCTTCATTCCCTATGCGACATAACCATCGTTGAGGTAGAGATTCATTCAGGAACCGTCGAACATTCAGATACTAATGGGGTACAGCTCCGACTTGAGGGAAATTTAATCACCTGACTCTTCAATCATTTGAGGAACAAGCTATATTCAGATCTCACTCGAATCTGCTAAACGTTCTCCTCCGATGCGCTCATCCTGGTCTTTTACCTGTACACAGAGATACAGTTTTGTCAAATTCTTTATTCCAACGATCAGTGCTTAACCTTGTTGGAGGATCAACCACAGTGGCAGACTCGCTTTTACTGAATTCACGGATGCAAAAAATCTTTCGTTGCATACTAACCAACTACCTTAAAATAGATGTGGTATGCACTACAATCAGTGTGTTGCTGGAGCGCTCTAACGGTGGTACTCGAAACTTCACAACATTCGCTTTCAAATATACTTAACGGAATCCAAGTGCAATGTGTAGTGCAGGAAATATAGCCAAATGAAATTGTGTACATCTGTTTGAACCACTGTGCAGTATTCCATGACATATTGAACGACATATCACAATGTTTTTGTGTGATCTGTAATTGTAATCCCCATTTGAACCTCCATTGTAAACAGAATACCCCATCTCCTTCATGCATGTACACAGCTGCATAGATTACGTTACATGACAGCTTTCAGAGGCTGCATGTGTAAAGACTTCGCTGTGTGCAGGCAAACAAAGTATCTACAATGCAGACCATCACATGCAGATGTTATGTAATTGCCATTATGAATAGACCAGAATGATGTCTGCTTCAAAGTAGGAACCTTTCTAATTAGCCTGTCTCTGAAGAAAAAAAAAAGGGCAGAGGTGGCATGGGTTGAGGAATGGCTGTAAAATAATGGATGTAACTTACGCGTCTGTGCGCTGACGAATATCTGTTTCCTGTGAACGCTGACGAAGCTGTGTGGGTTCTGCAAATGCTTGGGAAGCTGCAAGTGTTCTACAGATGCAGACACCACTGTGTGAGTTCTGCAAATTCTAAGAGAGTTGTGTGGGTTCTACGGATGCAGACGCCTCTGTGTGGGTTCTGCGACTGCTAAGACAACTGTGTGGGTTTGTGAATGCTTACGAAGTTGTGTGGTTCTTCGGATGCTGACAAAATATCCCACTGTTACTCTCGCCGCTGTAGCCCTGGCCTCATCCCCCACCTACCACGGTATGAGGAATGGACGAAGTGGGAAGTGCATTCTTGGCCCAATGTCACTATTTCATTCCTACTAGTAAAACATTTAATGATTTTATCCCGAAGAATTCATTTTTTTGTTCATTTTTAGGCAAAGGTCGGCAGTCCTGGTACACACTCAAATCCCTGTTTCACAGTACCGTAGCACATTGCTACAGCAGCCAAAATAAAATGGCGCAGCCTATTGCTGAAGTGAAATTTCATGCGGTAATTAGTTTTCGGCAACAAATGAAATTTAGCAGTTGTATCAGGCCAATCCATATGACGCATTTAGCCTCCCAGATTGTCCAACACAACTGCAAAATTCCCGCTATTGCCGAAAACTAATTACTGCACAATACCCCACTTTATCAGTAGGCTGCAGTACTTTCTTTTGGTTGCTCTTGCGGTGTGCTATGGCACTGTGATGCAGGGATCATATCTTGCACTACGACTGCACCCACGAACCTGAAAAAAAAACAGTATGTAACTATTTTTTCAGGGCCGTAACACTTTATGACAATCCTTCGTACAGATTGCATGGATCCACTTTCGCAGTATCCCATCCAAACAATTTTCGATCGTTGTAAGGCAACAAATGCTACGTTCATACTTTAAAATGGTCCCTCTAAAATGGTATGTCAACGTAATCTAGCAATGACATAACAGCCCTGATCCTCACATGATGTTTCTCTGCGCCACAGCCATTAATATGTATTGGAGCATCTTTGATGCTCATATACTATGGAACTACTTTGTTTCTGATTACACTCTGTGTGAGTTAAACTATGTAGTGCGTTTTGCCAACGAGTCTCTTAACCCAGAAATGTGATAAATAACGAAAACAGTGTGTGACTGTGCTTACCTCAAGAACAACATGAATCGTATGATCTGGCGAAATACTTTGAATAGGGCAATACATGTATAAACCAACGCACCACATGTTTCGAACGTAAAAGCATATATAATCTGCCTGTAGATGAAATTGCAAATTCGAAACTGGTAACAGTACTTTCAAGAGCGTATCCAGAAACCGAGCAACTCAGAGGCGAGCAGGTTGGTTTCGTAATGGTTTTGAGATTCCACGACGAATGGCTATTGGTGCACTTTGCTAAAAATCACTATCCGTGACATGTCCTCGCTTTCTTCAAACCGATGCTGAGTTAAAACGTCTGCCTATTTGTTGGACCAGGATGCGAGTTCGGTATTTGAATTTTGTTTTTTCTAGAAGCGCGAGGGGGAGAGCTTCCTTCCAATGTCCCTCGCTGGGTATGCTCTTGGATACTTTTTAATGTGAACGAAAGCCAAATTCCCGTAGTCGCTGTTGTATGTTGTAAATGTTCTATATCCAAGTTCTCGTTGTCTCCGGAACATGATGTACAGAGGATTGAATTTTCAGTTAGAGACTGTATCATTTCTGAAATCTTGAGTATTTGACTAGTAACCTTGATATAATATTCGTTTTAGTCTTACACATTCTTCTTCGTGTTGTAGTTTTCGTAAATTGTACTGAATTTGTCTTGCTGCTCAGTTGAGGTTTCCAGACGGCTGTTCAATACTTAGTAACTTACTATTGCTATACATCTTCATGCGTTTCAACATTTGTTATTTTATTGTAATCTCTAATTTAAATACATTCCTCAGCAGTTCAGTATAGAGTCAATATAACTTAGTTGATTTGTTTCCTTATTGTTAAAACTTTCGGCTGCGAGTTCGACTGACAAGCTATGTTGAATCAGAATTTATTAAAATTGCCAGTAAATTACGGCGATAGTTGTACGGTATAGTTAACAATGAATAAAAGTTCTCCATTGAGTGGCTATTTATTGGATAGCTGATCATACCTGAATCAACCGTATACTATTTATGAAGTCTACGTACTCTAGAAGTACGAGATCTGTTGTCGAGGAAGTTAAAACGGTGAACAGTACTTATGATTTTTCTCTTTCGAGACGGCCATTTTGTGCTTTTACCATGCTACAAGGTTTATCATTGCTTCAACGTGAATGTTGCACTATTTCGTTAATGAGTAATCGATGCAACTAATTACTAAATATGCATCCCACAATACACTATTACATCAAATTTACTCCTGCCACATTTTTACAAGTATCACGACGCCTGCAGACTGACGTACAATACACCATTGCAAGTACACTTATTAATACGAGAGGCACGCTATGTATAACTAGTTATAAGTGCCTCAAAGGAAGTAGTTCGTTGTGTTTAACTGAGGCACGTGACATCCTAACGACACTGTAAAACAATAACTGTTTCTGGACTTTACGAAAAAGTCACCCAATTGATAGGTATTCTTCAATCTTTGGTCTGAGAACAGTGTCCCTCATTTGCTTGGTGGTCCCTCATTTGTTTGATGGATCACTTGGTCCTTCACCATGCTAGGATGCAGCAAACTGAAACAAAGAATGCTTTGCTCTAGGTTCCTCTGTTGATATAATGATAAAGCTACCATTTATTCATTGTTTGTATATTTAACCACTTGTTGGTGTCTGACATACCTTTCTATGTCCTCTAGGCGTTTGAGATTGGTTAAGATATTCTTTGTGAGGTCCCGCTGCAACTTTAACAACAGCTTTCTGTTATTACGGTCCTCAGCTGAAAATCGTATCACATATTAATAGCACTGCAACAATAATGTCATTAAATAGTTTATTTATTAAATAATACAACTCTTTTATTTCAGTGTAACAAAGCTAATAAGGTCCACATGGAGTAACTATCAGTTTTAAATGAATTTGTTTCTTATGAAAAACGTTATGGATAAATTAATGATTTTCATAGCACTTTCGGGTATAACTCTGGATGATGTCTCCTAGATCAGTTAGCGTTAATTGTCCCTAAGGCTGAAAACGTAGTGGCTGAATACTCAAATGGGTGTACCTTCAAGCCACCTACTAATTACAAAATATTTACTTTCATTACTAAATGTTATTACATGTAAATCATTGAACACACCATTACTGTTGAATAGAGCTAATTTTGAACCAAAAACACATATTTTTCATATTATATCTTTTAGTTCAGGTCATGAATTTATGACTTGCTACAAGGAATATTTTTAAAAAAATTATTAATGTTTGTTGAGCATCACCCATAAAGCCAGTTTAAACATGATTTTTAACATTTAAATGTATAGCAGTCTGAACCATTAAAGCACATGATTATCTGCTACAGTCATTTAACTTGATTTAAGTCCATGAACTTAAGAAATTCAAATACAGCCATTAATATGAAAGGAAGCTTGCTAACACAAATCATTCATTCATTTACTATATTATAATGGAAAAAATTAGAAATAAACATTTAATACCGCTTTTTCTGTATTATTATTTGTCCTATTGCTATAAAATCATATAGAGTTGATACACTTTTAAGTCTTCTGTCGCTAAAAGAGTTTGAATGTTTGATGGTAAAAGATTTCCAGAGGACAACAGACCCTCAATTAGTTTCATAGTTTCTTAACATCTTCCAGCACAGCTGACTTTAGCAACAGGCAGCAAAAGGTCATTATTCACAATGTTGAGAGTGGGTGTGATGTGGGGTTTGAGTGGGGTACAGTCAAGTGGGGGGTGCCCCAGGGACCAGTATTGGGGCCACTCCTGTTCCTTATTTATATAAATGATTTGCTATCTAGTACTACAGGTAACTCTAAAATATTTGTTTGTTGATGACAGTAGCTTGGTAGTAAGGGATGTTGTGTGCAACACTGGCTCGGTTTCAAATAGTGCAGTTCATGACCTAAGTTCATGGCCTGCAGAAAATATACTAACGCTAAATCACAGTAAGACTCAGTTTTTACAGTTTCTAACACATAATTCAGCAAAACCTGACGTTTTAATTTCACAGAATGGGCATATGATTAGTGAAACTGAACAGTTCAAATTTCTAGGTGCTCAGATAGATGGTAAATTGTCGTGGAAAGCCCACATTCAGTATCTTGTTCGAAGACTTAATACTGCCATTTTTACTATTCGAACAGTATCTGAAGTGAGTGATCGTTCGAAACGAAAACTAGTCTACTTTGCTTATTTTCATTCGCTTATGCCGTATGGTATTGTATTTTGGGGTAACTCCTCCCATTCTAAAAGCATATTTTGGCTCAAAAACGGATGGTTCGGGCAATAAGTGGTGTAAGTCCACGAACTTCTTGTCGACCCCTGTTCATTTTGACATTGGCTTCTCAATAGATATATTCCTTACTGTCATTCCTTGTTAACAATATTAGCTTATTCCCAAGAATAAGCAGCTTTCACTCAGTTAATACTCTGAAGAAATCAAACCTGCATTTGGATCGGACTTCCTTAACTCTTTATGCAGATAGGTGTGCAGTATACTGCTGCATACATTTTCAATAAGCTACCACTCGAATTCAAAAATCTTAGCAGTAATTCACGCGTTTTTAAATGGAAACTGAAGAATTTCCTCATGGGTCACTCCTTCCATTCTGTCGAGGAGTTCCTTGAACATTAAGCTAATTCTTGTTGTATTGTTGATTGCGTTTACTTAAACTTATAGATCGACTATTTTCGGGTTCATACACATTTTATTTTTATCTGTTATTACTTTTATGTTGTAATTTCATGTACTGACACGTTCCATGACCTTGGGAATTTGCTCCTCAATTTGGTCTAACGGAACTTGAGGTGCAAATAAAATAAATAAAAAAATGGGGCTCACATCTTCCTCACTGTCCATTCACTTGAAGACATGGCGATCATGTTGAGTTGGTAGAGATGTTACTGACGTCTCCCACGATTGAATCGGAGTCGTGTCATTGTCACTAGAAATTTTCTGCTGTATATAGGCTGCTTCCCCTTAATTTCGCAAAACCGATGGAGGTTATCGTACCATCAGGCCATGATTCAAGTTATTAAGATGTCTAGGAGAAAATAAGGTGGTATTTTATCAAATTCCACTGAACCAGTATACACAGATTACTTGGAAAAGCATCTATTTCTTTATTTCCGTCTCTTCAACTGTGTGCCTTCGCCCAAACTATTTGATATTCTTATTGAGGCGGGAAAGCTGCTGAGCTGCATGTGTAATGCGGTATACTTCGCGATTGTTGACCTCGTATCATTTTAACAGCATCAGTGTTCAGCGTGAATCTGATAAAATCAACACGGATTTAGAAAAAATCGTTCTTGTGAAACGCAACCAGCACATTACTCACATGAAGTACTGATGCTATTGACAAGAGATTTCAAATTGATTGCTTTTTTGTAGGTATCCAGAAGACTTTTGACACTGTATCACACAAGCAGCTTGTAGTAAAATTGTATGTTTATGGAATATCGTCTCAGTTACGTAACTAGATTCGTAATTTCCTGTCAGAGACGACACCGTACTTAGTAACTGACGGATAGTCACCGAGTAAAACAGAAGTGAATTCTAGTGTTCCTCAAGCCAGTATTATAGGCCCTTTGCTGTTCCTTTTTGAGCAGCATCTTAGGTTGTTTGCTGATAATGCTGGCGTTTATCGTCTAGTAAAGTCATCAGAAGATCAAAACAAATTGCAAAACGATTTAGAAAAGAAATCTGTATGGTGCGAAAATTGGCAGTTAATGAAAAGAGCTAAAAGGTATCCATTAAACTTCGGTTACACGATAAATCAGTCAAATCTAAAGGCCGTAAATGCAACTAAATACCTAGGAATTGTAATTACGAACAACTTAAATTGGAAAGAACACACAGAAAATGTTGGGAAGGCTAACCTTGTCGACCTCCGTTGCTTGGGAGATTTTTAGGAAAGTGTGGTTCATCTGTGAAGTAGACCGCATTAGGACGCTAGTGCTATCAACTTTTGAGTCATGCTGGAATGTTTGGGGTCCACACCAGGTTGAACTGAAGAAAGATATCAAATAAATTCATAGGCGAGCAGCTATATTTGTTACCAGTAGGTCGAAAATTCGGGAACTCAGATGGGAATTCCTGGAGGGGAGGTGACGTTATTTTCGAGGAAAACTATTGAGAAATTTTAGAGAACCGGCATTTGAAGCTGATTGCAGAACGTTTCCGCTGTCGTCAGTGTATATATCGCGCAAGGACCACCAAGATAAGATGAGAGGAATTAGGCTTGTACCGAGGCATACAGACAATCATTTTCCCCTCGCGCTACCTGCGAGTGGAAACGAAAAGGATATGACTATTAGTGGTACAGGGTACTCTCCGCCACGCACCTTACGATGGCTTGCGGAGTATGTATGTAGATGTAGATGTAGATACACCACGGGGAAGTGTTTACGAGTGGATTGAACAATTCAAAAGGGGCGAGAAAGAGAAAGACATCCAGTCTCATCCACTAACGATGCCATCACTGAACAAGTCCCTGAACTCATTTCGAATAGCCGACGAGTGACTGTTGATGAATCCGTAAACCAAATGCACATTAGTGATTTTATGCGTATTATATCATACATAATACTCTAGACTTTCGTAAAGTCTGGACAAGACGAGTTTCAAAACAACTCAGTGAGAGCACAAGTGCTATCGTGTGAGAATCTGTCAGCAGCTGCTGGACCATCATGTACATGAAGTGTTTCTGAAACGAGTCGAAACATGACTTTATCGCTCTGAAACAGAGAGAAAACTTCAGAGCACTGAACGGAAAAACGCGAATCTCGAGCAAAAAACAATTGCAAGAGTCATACTTGAGCAAGAAAAGTAGTGCTCACAGTACCGCACTTACAAGGGCCAATTCTGTAACATTGCGAGGAAAAAGGGGCCAAAAGTAAACAGCAAGCCTTACAGTGACGTGCTTTGTAACGAGCTGAAGTCTGAAATTTGAAATGAATGCAGAGATTTATTATCAAACAACTCTTTATTTTTATTTTTTCATGAAAACGCACGGCCACACATCGCCATCTGTACTCTTAAATCTGCAGAACATGGAGTTAGAATTGTCAGAACCTTTTACATATAGCCCTGATCTCGTTCCGTCGCATTTAGATTTGTATGGTCCACTTAAAGAGGTTTAAGAATCCGTCGATTCACCTCCAACGAAGAGATGAAGGAAACGGTGCCCAAATAACTTTTTTCCGAGGGCATTGGAAAGGTTTGTTGTTGTAATAATCAGATAAATGTTGTGCGGATACTTTCTGGCTTACCTTATTATTCTGAGAGATCAAAAGCAGTGTACCCCGCACTCACCGGGAGAAATGGCCGCCCCTTTGGAGACGCGCTGCTGTGGAAGGCTGCTCAACGAATCCCTGACGGTTGTGTCCACGTGGCCCCACAGCTCGGATGAGAGCTCAAGAGTAGAGCATTCTCTCTGCGGCTCCATGTCGCTGCTGTCGCCGTTTTCCGTCCTTGCTGACTTGCTTTTTGCCATCAGCTATACAACGGAAGGAAAGGGATGAACTATTTTACCCATATGAAAGTTTTACGACTACACCTGAAGTTATTATAAAATGCCAGGTATCTAGTGATTTATTAAATTGTTTTCGTAGTCTTTAACAAAGTGTTCGTTAAGTTAACGGAACTTCCTTTTTGACAGTACTGTTCTCAAAATATGATGTAATTAAAGCAACAAATGAAAATTTGTACCAAGGCTGGGGTTCGAACCTGGGTCTCCTGCTTGCTGGTCAGATGCGCTAATCACTACGACTACCTTAGCATGCTTCTCTTCTCAGTCCGAATTCCCATCCACCCCTCAGCCCACTTGGTATTCCCCCTAAAGTCGAAAAACAGTTTAGGGCGAATACCGAGTGGGCTGAGGCGTGAATACGAATTTGGACTAAGGGGGGAGGCATGCCAAGATTGTGTGTGCAGTTGTGCAAAGCTACTGTGCCTGTGTGGCGTAGTGGTTAGCGAATCTGCATGGTTAGCAGTAGAGCCGGGTTCGAATCCCGGCCTTGGTACAAATTTTCTTTGGTTGCTTCAGTCTTCATATGTCATCATAGGTGTTTGAAACTTGGGACCACATAATTTCATACTTGTAGACACCTGCAAATACATGTAGTCTGAAACACATGTTGTGGAAGTAAAAGAAATGGTTACATCTATTGATTGTGTTTACTGTTTAGGAAGCTGATAATCCCCTCTTGCCTCCTCGCTCCCAGACGTAAGTTGTGCTTCGCTCTGTCCGAACTCGGGTTTTGTTTGTCGTTGTGTCAGCTGCAAGTAAGCAGTTATGGTATTGGGATGGGTTCACTTATTTACAGTTGTGGTGTTTGTAACTTGTGTATCAGTACTGGCAACCAGATTAATGCGATTATGGACTAAAAACCATCGCTGACATTTCTAGTAACGAGCTGACCTTAGAATGTGAACATGAAGACTGATGTATAGTTGTTGAAATTGTATATCAATATGGTCCATTGTATCGAGAGTCTCGGCGTCTAACGATTTTAAAACCACGTAAGCAGTCGAGTTCTCAGTAAGACTACTCTGTAGGTAGGATCAAATCCCAAAATTGTTGACTATACCAGCCTATACACGAACAGAGAAATGGTGTTGGTAGGATCGATACACAGTGTGTTTGGTTTCGTCACCGTGAACACGGCTATTAGTATTGTTGAGCATATATTTTCATGTAAACACTTATTACAAAGTATGAAACCAGGAAAATTGTGATTTTCTGGACATTTCTCCAAAAAGCAATCTGCAAACTGCACACGATGCAGAGTATCTGTTGACTTCAAAGGCTGTACTTACAGTAGATGATACGGTTACATTATTGTTTATGTGAGAATTTAAGAATAATTGCCTGGCTTATGTTCATAGCTCCTGCAAAGCGCCATGATTACCGCCATACGCGCCTAACACGTCCTCTGAAAGTTAAGGAGTTCTATCAGATCTTCCAGTTTTATTGTGATGATGTTACTGTTGTCGCGGCGACAGCTCTCCTCTTGCACACCTACCAACGGAGAAATTAAATTTTCAGATATAATAAACACACTGTCTTAGACGCATTTGTACTAAACACATCAAAAAAGTTTTGACGCATTTGTACTAAACACATCAAAAAAGTTTTGCATCACTATAGTTTGTGCAGGTATCGGTCCGTATGTATCGGTTTTCGATACACTCTGTGTACCAGGTTTTCACCATCCTTCGTGACCAGCACATCTAGAAAGGGTAGCTGCTGGACTTTTTATACCTCCATGGTAATTTTATGTTGACATGGAGACTGTTCAGGCATCTTAGGAAGTCACCGAGATGTTCCTCATCATGGCTCTACAGCAAAGGTATCGTCGATGTATCTGTACCACACATTGGGTTTGCAACGTGACCAGTCCGGCGCCTGTCCTTCGAAATGTTGTTCCATGAAGAAATTGGTCACCACTGGAAAAAAGTGGATTCTCATGGCGAGGCCTTCCAGCTGTTCTTAAAAGTTGCCATTCCATATCAAACAGCTCGTGGTGAGACATGCATGAAAGAGCTTGTGGTGCCTTGCGGGGAAATGGAACAAAGATTCTCAAGAGTGGCACTTTTGTAAACAAAGAAACGACATCAAAGCTGACCAAGAAGTTGTTTGGTCCAAGTCATAAAAATTACCAAACATATGCCGGCCGAAGAACCTGAGATCGAAGCAAACAGGACGTTTGTCAGGATATTTTATGTTATTACAGTGATTAGAAAATCGAGTCAAATTTAAAAAGAACTTGGCAGTATGAGCACACTTATCAGTATGACGTTACACGCCATTTGTCTTGGATGTATGGAAAGGTATCATAAAACCATTGTATCCTCCTCTTAGGAAATCTGGCCTACACCTGTTGTAACTGATTCTTGATATCAAGGGTACTGGAACAGGGATGGAGTTGACGTTCTAAATGGTCCCACACACGTTCTACTGGAGACAAATCAAGCAAATTTGCTGGGCACAATAGTACCTCAGCATCATTCAGTCAGTTCGTTGTATACATGTCTTGTGCAGACAAGCATTGTCCCGTTGAAAAATTGTATCTTGCTTCTGTCACATGAGAGATAACCCATGAGGACGATGGGTATCTTTGATGTACAGTTATGCCATCAGATTTGCCTCAGTACTGCCAGCCATGACCTGACGTCATACATGATGGTTCCCCACACAATGACCCCAGGAGTAATACCACTGTGCCTCTCAGAAACATTGGAAGAATGGGATCTCTCTCCAGCTCGTGGCCATACTCGACGACAATGGTCATCCTGAGCAGTGAAGAATCGAGCTTCATAGTTGAACACAATGCGATGCCAAACATTAGGTGTCCATGCTTCCCAGTCACGGCACCGCTGCAAACGCAACTGTATATGTAGTGATGTTAACGGCAGCCTACACATGGGACCGTAATTCCCTAGTCTGGCTGCTGCCAGTCTCCGACGAATTGCGCTGTATGACAGAATATTGTAAGGAGCCCACTATTTGCTTTCGGATGGCAAGCATAGATGTGCATGGCGCTCAACATGGCGAACCTCAGACGTGGTTGACCGGAATCTTCCCGATGAGTACGCCTGTCGTCATGCTCACATGCAGACGAACATTGGAATACCTTCACATCCGAATGCTCCACAAATCTGGATACTGCGTGATTCGACCAGCACGCCAAGTGGAGACCCACCAAGAGGCGTTTTTCAAACTCTGGGAAGTGTTGAAAACGCTGTCACACACACGTATGCGGCATCTCCGTGTCCTTCACAGTCATCGTTCAACTTCTGATCTGTTTACGCCACTTGCATACCATACAAGGCCAGGTAACAACACTAAACACGAACAACACCAACGCACTATGGTGGCCGTTCTACCTTTCACAGAGAATTGCTGTGCTGATCACTTATTCACCCACCGATTATACGTACACGTACGAGGTTACATGGACAACACAGGGAAAGCCACAAACACATTGCCCAGACCATAACGCTCCCTCCTGGTTCAAAAGGCTCTGAGCACTATGGGACTTAACTTCTGAGTTCATCAGTCCCCTAGAACTTAGAACTACTTAAACCTAAATAACCTAAGGACATCACACACATCCATGCCCGAGGCAGGATTCGAACCTGCGATCGTAGCGGTCGCGCGGTTCCAGACTGTAGCGCCTAGAACCGCTCGGCCAACCCGGCTGGCGCTCCCTCCTGGTTGCAGGGGATTAATTTCACACGTTTCACACCGTGCACGCCAATGGAAATCTGTCCAATGGAGCATATAATGTGTTTCACATGAAAAGGCCACCTGACGCTACTCAGTGGACGTCCAGCTGCGATACTGGAATGCAAATTCCGTCTTTGTCGCTAATGAACAGAGGCTGGTTGGTTGGATGATTTGGGAGAGGGGCCAAAAAGAGAGGTCATCGATCCCAGCGGATTAGGGAAGGATGGGGAAGGAAGTCGCCTATGCCCTTTCAAAGGAACTATCGCTGCATTTGCCTGAAGCTATTCAGAGAAATCACAGAAAACCTAAATCAAGATGTCTGGACGCGGGATTGAACCGTCGTCCTCCCGAATGTGAGTCAAGGGTGCTAACCACTGCGCCTTGAACAGAGGTCAGGATGGGTGCATGAACTAGACGCCTGTTGCGGAGCCTCCACACATAGCAACGTTCACTGATCGGTCGTTGAGGAGACACTGTTGGTAGCCCCTTGGTTCATCTCGGCGATCAGCTGTTTCAACAGACGTACGTCTTTTCGCCTGTACACAGCTCTGAAGCCGTCGCTCACCCCTGTCAACTACGGCCCTTGGAGAATCACAGTTGCCTAGGCGCAGGTTTTGGAGAGCGCCATTTTGCCAGGCATTGTTTACTTTGACCATTGGTGGGTCGCGCCGGCCGGGGTGGCCGAGCGGTTCTAGGCGCTACAGTTTGGAACCGCGCGACCGCTACGGTCGCTGGTTCGAATCCTGCCGCGGGCATGGATGTGTATGCTGTCCTTAGGTTAGTTAGGTTTAAGTAGTTCTAAGTTCTAGGGGACTGATGACCTCAGAAGTTAAGTCCCATAGTGGTCAGAGCCATTTGAACCATCGTGGGACGCGAACAGTTCAGTTCACAAACTTAGCCGCTTTGGAAATGCTCCCACCCCGGATGCCCTTTTGGACGGCAGATAAATCGCTCCGTTTCTGCATTACGACAACGACTGCACTGTTTACTGCGTGGCCCCGACACACTTTAAATACCGTCCACTGCTAGCGCACTCTGTGAGTGGTTATTGCACATTGACGTCGAACATAGTCGGTGGTCGCATTAATGTGACTGGACTGTGTATAGGATTGCTGTGATTAAAAAAGAAATTTAAATGAACATCGATATTGTCAGTACGAGCACACTGCTGATTCTTAGTCAGTAGAAGCTGTACTCAATGAACCTGGATGCATGCACTGACCCGGTTTCGAAGAATGTCATACAGATAAATGACTCCTCTCCTGAGGTCCTGTGTTATGATGCCCCTTGATATCCTTGAATTTGCCACGGAAATGTATTTTTTATTTAAACCAGCTTTCCATTACGTCCCACACAGACATCTCAACAGTGGAAATACGATACGACAGTGTGCTTCGAATACGATACGACAGTGTGCTTCGACGATTCAGAATATTTGTTAGGGTCAAACTCTACCCTAGTACGAATTTACATAGGCTTAAACTTGTCATGTGACGCCATGTAGGCAATTTTAGCGTCAGTTATGACACTGCGAAGTTAAGGGCGACACAAAACACCCAGTCCCTGAGCGGAGAAAATCGGGAATGACGTTGATATCCGAGCTGGTCATGGTGCATGTCCTACCGTGACTGATTAGGGGGTCTTGCTGGTCGGGAAGTACTTCAGCACCATACAGGCAGTTTACAGATACATGTAACGTGTGTATGTGCATTGTCCTGTTGAAACTTGGTATCATGGTACTGTCTCATAAGATTTAATGCATTAGGATTTAGGATGTCTGTCGTGTACTGTCGTCTCATTAGCATTCCCTGAATTGCTATCAGAGCTGACTTGAAATTTTACCTGATGGCTCTGCGTAGCATGATGGTAAGTGTAACACAAGTGTGCCCCTCAAAAACATTCGCAGAAAGCCTCCTCTGTCCTCGGAGTGCCATACTAACAGACTACAGACACAAAACTAAAACTGTGACTGCGCTTGTCAGCGGTCCATGTTGCCTGAAAAGCAACCCTCTGCGTTGATATGTTAATGGCAGTTCAGTAGCTCAGCTTCTGCTTGTCTCCAAACAATGGCGCGGTCGCGGCATGACACAGAGTGTCGTAATGAATTCACTGTACCCGAATGGAAGGATCAGATGTGGAAGGACTGTGATGTACCTGGTTCACAGTAGGGTAATCTACCCTTGGTGTGGTTAGATTTTGTGCTTTATTTCGGATTCCCAGTCAGTTTAACATCGAGCTATTGTCACATTCGAACGTCACACAGGCTTAGACATTGCAAAATTGGACCAGCCTGCCGCAAGCAGACTTACAATGATGCCCATGTCGTTTTGGTAACGTTGCCTCATACAAATACGTAGCCTCCTCCAGGGTAATTCGAAATTCTCACTAATCATCAGACGCGTTGTGAGTTCATTATATACTCTATCAGACTTCATATCATGGTCAAATAGTCTTTTATTTTATTTTTTCTTTATTACGTCTCGTTTCCTAACGCAGCAGGGGTTTCATTTTCACAAACAAATATTAACTGTAATAATTTTGTTAACTGCTGTAGTGGCAGTGGATCTTAATTGAATAGATATCGAAAGCATAAAAGTGAAAAAACATTGACTATCGCAAATAAAGTAGATTTGTGTATATATGCCCAAATACTGTTCAAATGGTTCAAATGGCTCTGAGCACTATGCGACTTAACTTCTGAGGTCATCAGTCGCCTAGAACTTAGAACTAATTAAACCTAACTAACCTAAGGGCATCACACACATCCATGCCCGAGGCAGGATTCGAACCGGCGACCGTTGCGGTCACGCGGTTCCAGACTGAAGAGCCCAGAACCGCACGGCCACACCGGCCGGCAAATACTGTTCCCCAGATGACAGGTCAATAGTGAATTTAATGTAAATACAATATGACAGAAATTTGCTTGTGGTGTAATAATAGGGAATGAATTAATGGCGGAAGTGAGACTGATTCTGGCTCTGAAAACACCAGGATGGTTGCCGATGTCAAAATTCTCCGCTAAGCACCCAGGGTGGTTGCCGATGTCAAAATTCTCCACTAAGCACATCACCACATATGTTGTCTTACACAAGTTGTAAGTGGGCTGCTTCTGTGTTGGCAGCGCTGTGTAGCGCTTTGCATTGAATCTCTGACTGCGCTTTCTTTTTGAGAGACTCTGTGGCTGTACGGACTCGTTGTTGGAAGTTAATCGCCAGTAGTGTTGGGCAATTGGAAGTTAGTCGCCAGCAGTGATGGAAGTACTGTTGGGCAGTTGGAGGTGACCGGCCAGCAGTGATGGATGTTAGATGTGAGAAGGAGGTCTGAAGTGTTAGCGTAGGGTAACGATCTGTACATGTTCGACTTGGAGATTGAATATTATTCGTGATTATATACCTTTGTACTAGATATAAATGACGATTTATGTTTGTGTCTTAACTGGATGTCACATTATTAAGGTAAAAAATACATTACTTGGTTTGCAACAAAATCTTTCCTTTGCTAACCACATGCCTATTAGTAGTTAGTGGCTTTAGCAGTTAGAATCTTTTATTTAGCTGGCAGTACTGACGCTCGCTGTATTGCAGTAGCTCGCTTAATGAAGATTTTTGTGAGGTAATTGCTTAATGAAACGTATAGGTTATTATTAAGATTTCTTTTTAGTCAGGGCCGTTCTTTTGAACTAATTATTTAAGTCAGGTTATCTTTTATTTGAACAGTCAGATTGCGTTGCGCTGGAGTATTGTGGGTCAGTGTTGACATGATAAGAATAATTAAAGAGAAAGTAGGTTCACTTGCATTCAATTTCACTCAGCAGTTTAAGTAAAATATTTAATAAAGAAGTTTCAAAGTGACTCATAAACAGTGGAGAGATTTGGAATGTAAGCACACATCGTACAGTCTGATGAGCAGGAACAGTGAACCGCTACTCTTCCTTTTATTGCTAGGTGATTACTGAAGATAAGAATTCATTCTTTCACTAAGCTCATAACCGGTTTCTTCTCGAAAATGTGAGTTTTCAGCCGGCCGCGGTGGCCGTGCGGTTCTAGGCGCTGCAGTCCGGAACCGCGGGACTGCTACGGTCGCAGGTTCGAATCCTGCCTCGGGCATGGATGTGTGTGATGTCCTTAGGTTGGTTAGGTTTAAGTCGTTGTAAGTTCTAGGGGACTGATGACCTAAGATGTTAAGTCCCATAGTGCTCAGAGCCATTTGAACCATTTTTTTGTGAGTTTTCTGAAGGCTACAATAATTTCAAAAACAAAAGAAAAAAGTAACGATGTGCCCGGCTGGTGGACTTGATGGTTGGCTAAATGTTAAACTTGGGCAAGAAAATCTTGAAGAGAAGTACGAAGTTGTCATCTACGAACTACCGTAAACAAAGAAAGAAGATGCAAGAAGGACACAGTGGCACAAAAACTGCACAATACAGAAGGACTTTATTGCTGACATTACAAATATAGATCTTGAGACAAGAGAGAGAGGCAAAAAATTATGTTTGGAGCATAACTGCGTGTAGGGAACGAAACGTTGAAAATGTGGAGTTCAGTTGTTAGTTTTATTCAGGATTCTTATACACCATATTGTTCTCCACTCTTTCGGCTACAAAATCCAGTTTTTAAACATAATGTCCGTTCAATGCGACGGCCGGACATCACTTTACTGACAGGGCCTGTAAGCCCGCATGGTACAACACAACTGGTCGACATCGGAGTCAACGTCTTGATGTATCAATAACCACCCCATCATCTACATACTGCTTCCCGCGGAGTTCATCCTTTATTGGGCCAAACAGATGGAAGTCGGAAGGTGCGAAACCCGAGCTGTAGGGTGGATGAGAGAGAATAGTTCAGTAAAGATTTGTGAGCTCCTCTCAGGTGCCTTGCGTTGTCATGGAGAAGGACAAGTTCGTTTGAATATTTATGGCGACAAACATGCTGAAATCGTTTCTTCTGTTTCCCGAGGGTAGTAGAGTACACTTTTGGAGTTTATCGTTGTACCATGAGGGAGGACATCAAACGGAATAACTCTTTCAGGGTCCCAGAGAACCGTCGCCATGACTTTACCGGCTGAAGGTGCGGCTTTGAACATTTTTTCGGAGGGGAGGTGGCGTGGCGTCACTCCATTGATTGCCGTTTTATTTCTGGTTGGAAGTGATGAACCCCGTGTTTCATCGCATATGACGATGTACGATAAAAACTGTTACTATTAGCCTCGTAACGCGCAAGCAGTTCCGTGCAGATGGTCCTTCGTTACTCTTCATGGTCTCTGTTAGGCAGATATGGACTAAGTGGGCATCCACACCTTTAGTACAACTCCCAGTGGATGAGTGTGTCAGGACTACCAACAGAGACGACCAGTTGAGCAGCGAGGTGATTGATTGTGATCTTTCTATAACATCGAAAGAGAGTGTCCGCACGTTCCAACATTGCAGGAGTTGCCTGTTTGCGGCCGGTCGGCGAGCATGAGATCGGGCAGGTTTGCACAACCTTGTTTGGACTTCAGGGACAGACGCCTCGCCCAACGACTCATCGTACTTTTTTTACTTCCAGGTCTCCGTAGAGATTCTGCAAGCGCCTGTGAATATCTGCGATGCGCCAGTTTTCCGCCAAAAGAAACTCAATGACAGCACTCTGCTGAGAACGCACCTCCCTTACAGGTACCATTTTGAAGGCTACGTATAGCGCCGCCATATATCGGAACTTTATGTAAATATGGGAGCTGAAGCGGGAATATTCCACAATGTCCCACAACAAATTCTGCAGTTTTTTCAACCGAAACTGGCGGAGGAAAAAGGGTGTTGCATTACCTCCTGAACGCCCTTCTTAGAAGTGAAATGATTCGAATCTTTCAAGGTGTGAAGGTATTAAAAATCAAATGAATTTATTAAGGAACTAGTAAACCCGGCAACGCTTCGCAGGTGCTAAATATGTATGGGAATTCTATATGTGTTCTAAACTCCTCCCCAATCCCCTTTTCTCTCTCCAACTCCCTCCTCCTCACCCCTCTCAGTGTGCATCCCCTCCTGCTCCTTCTCTATGTCCATATCCTCACATACACTCCGTCTGAGTCTTCTTACCCCTCTCTCTGAACTTGAACCTTGTTTATTGTTTTTGGAAACAAAACCTTCATTGGGAATTGAAGTGGCTTGAAGTGAATGGATAAATCGGTTGGGATCATTGATATACGAGTTATGAGTGACATCTCTCCAGTTGCTGGATTTGTGAATGGGTAGGGTGGTAGCATTACAAAGTTTAGTACGATTCAGATTCCGTAGTCATAATAAGCTGATAAACCATAAATAGAAATTTCCTGTTTTCTACCAAACCGACAGAGAGGAAGAAAACAAAACATTAATGTGTATACAGTCTTTCGCCCGCCCGGTTGGCCATGCGGTCTAACGCACGGCTCTCCGGGCGGGAAGGAGCGCCTGGTCCCCGGCACGAATCCGCCCGGCGGATTTGTGTCGAGGTCCGGTGAACCGGCCAGTCTGTGGATGGTTTTTAGGCGGTTTTGCATCTGCCTCGGCGAATGCGGGCTGGTTCCCCTTATTCCGCCTCAGTTACACTATGTCGGCGATTGCTCCGCAAGTTCTCCACGTACCGCGTACACCACCATTACTGTACAACGCAAAAATAGGGGTTACGCTCGTCTGGTGTGAGATGTTCCCTGGGGGGGGGGGGGGGGTTCCACCGGGGGCCGAACCGCACAGTAACCCTGGGTTCGGTGTGGGGCGGCGGCGGGGTGAAGTTGACTGCGGTAGTCGTCGTGGGGTTGTGGACCACTGTGGCTGCGGCGGGGATGGAGCCTCTCCGTCGTTTCTAGGTCCCCGGTTAACATACAATCCATACATTACAATACAGTCCTTTCGGAAAATATATATAAGGAGGAAGACCATACAGAGTGAACATTAATAAAACAACAAATTGCAGGAACGGATTCCTCACTGGAAATGGAGGAAAGAAGGTCTCTAATTGCATCGTTGTTACTGTGGATGGCGCTCTGACAAATGAAAGTTCCTCTGATCACATGCCGTGTTTTTAGGCCACAGATGACGATTATGCAGACTAACGATAGCATTTCTCACAAAGGCTGCTTCATCAGTAATGAGGACTGGTGACAGAAATCCCATAACTGTGACGGTCTGGTGCAAAAACCATCTACCAAATCCTTCGCGTAGAGGGAAATCTGCTGCTGAAAGTCCTTGAACTCGTTGCAGATAACAGGGATTGTAGCGGTTGTCACGTAGGACACGCATAATCGTACTTTTGGCCTACACCATGTTGGCGGGCCACTTGCCTGGAGCTTGTACCAGGGTTCGTCTCAATATCCCGTACAACCCGGTCCTCCAAATCTGGCGTACGCACAATCCGCCGTCTCCCCGCACGTTGTCTGGAAGGACCCATGATGACACAAACGCCCAAAAAGTGCTGGAAATGTTGTGTGACGTGAAGGTGTCTTTGAGGGTACTTGTTTTGGTACAGCCGTGCTGCCTCTAGACCATTTCCATCGGCTTGGCCGTATACAAACGCCGTATCGGCTTGTTCCGGACTTGAATACCGGACCACTCTGCTGCTTACAGTGCCTGCAAGACACAAGGAACACACGGTACTTGGTGAGAGGAATTTTCATTTGTCAGCGCCATCTATCGTGGCAACGATGCATTTCCGGACACATGTTTATAAGATCTTTTTTTCTCCATTTCTAGTTAGGAATCTGTCCTGCAGTTTGTCGTTTACTAAAGTTTACCCTGCATATGGGAGAAATAATTTATCCACCGGTTTACATGCCCTCCTATTGTAGTTCAAACTACTTGCTACAAAGGAATCAAAATTGCATATTTTCACAGCATACCAAAGCAATATCCTTTTCGTAGTTAGTTTCAACATAGAAACTGAACATTGTTGTTTAAAAAATATATAGTCTATGTACGTCTGAAGGTTTATTAGGGTATCGTGTAAAAATTAAAAAAATTAGAAGTAAATTGGTCCAAAACGTTTCAAGATTTTGGTAACAACGTTACCGTTTTATGCATTAAATATATGTTTATTTAATAAATGTATTAAAGTATATATAGTCTTTCTCCGTCGTCATGTTCATTACAATATCGTGCAAAAATTGAAAGTAAATCGGCCAAGAACTTTTCGAGATTTTTGGACACAATGTTTCCCCTTCATTACGATTATAATATAATATTATATTAAAAATGTACAGTCTATGTCCGTCCGAATGTTCATTAGAGTATCGTATTAAAATCTGAAGTAATTCGGTGACGTACTTTTTAGAGTTTTGGTAACAACGTTAAACTTTGACTTCGTATAGTACGAGGGTAATCCCAAAAGTAAGGTCTTTTATTTTTTTAATAAGTACATAGACCTGTTTATTTCTACATTGGTTTACATCAGTTTACAGCTTGAACATTTAGCTATTTTTCGACATAATCACCATTTCTGTCGATGCATTTTTGTAGACTCTGTGGCAATTTTTGTATGCCCATGTAATACCAGGTCGCCGCCATACTGTTCAGAAAGTCATCGGAGCTGAATCGCTTTTCGGCCAAATGTTCTTTAAACCTATGGAACAGGTGACAGTCACTGGGCGCCAAGTCAGGACTATAGGGTGGGCGGGTGATTATGTCCCACTGAAATTGTTGCAGGAGAGAAACGGTTTGCCGAGCTATGTGTGGGTGAGCGTTGTCATGGAGAATGTGTACGCCCTTGCTCTTCTCCGGTTCTGTATTGCCCGTTTGAGTTTTTTAAGTCTCACAGTACCTGTCAGCGTTAATTGTGTCCCAGTGGGCATAAAGTCGACCAACAATACCCCTTTCCGATTCCAAAAACCGATTGTCATGACTTTACCTGCAGACTGTGTTTGTTTGAATTTCCGCGGCTTCGGCGAAGAAGGATGCCGCCACTGGCGTGATTTTGCTTGGTCTCAGGTGTAAAGTGGTATGCCTAGGTTTCATCAAGCGTGGCAATTGAGTCCAGAAGTTGTCCTGTTCGACTGCAAGGCGGTGAAGAAATGCGCGGGAAGCATCAACTCGTTGCCGCATGTGGTCCTCAGTCAGCGTGCGTGGCACCCATTTTGCGCACACCTTCCGGTAGTTCAATGTTTCTGTTAAAATGCTGTGAGCGGTGCTTCGGGAAACCTCAAGAACCAACGTGCAGAGATCATCCAGAGTGATCCGCCGATCTTCACACATGCTTTGTTCAACCTTCAACACTGTCTCCTCAGAAATTGACGGTCTCCCGCTCCTTTGTTCATCATGAATTTCGGTCCGACCAGCTGCAAACTCTCTACACCACTTACGAAGATTTTTGACATCCATGCACGACTCACCATACACTTCCGTCAATTGGCGATGGATTTCAATCGGTGGAGTGCCCTTTGCGTTCAAAAACCGAATAAATGCGCGCAATTCGCATTTGGCGGTAACATCCAACGGGAGCTCCATTCTCAACGGCTGCCAAGCTAAGACTGAGCGCCTCACCGCGGCGTGCGTATGTTTACACACAGTGCGTGAAGCACTCTTCATAACAGTGTGACTAACTGGCACACAAACAGAGTTCTGTACTTATAAAAAAATAGGAGACCTTATTTTTGGGATTACCCTCGTAGTATAGAAGTATAGATGAAGACGTTCTTAAACGAGAAAAAGTATCTTATGCAGAACATAATAAATCGAAAAGATGGAATGGTTAAACTCATTTTAAGATACAAGACGTTGCCCCTGACAAAGGGATGGTGGAAAGAAATAATGGCAGATATGAGTGTACGAGGTAGATCATGGTAATGTAGGATGCAACAGTTGCACTGAAATGGATAGCTGTCGAGTGACATCACTGGAGAACTGCATCAAGCAAACCTTAGAACATCCGACAGAAAACGTAGTGAAGAAAGGGGTATGCTTACCTGACCTGTTGATTGTAGATTTGATTGGCAGCCAACGTTATTGAAGTCGGTAGGTGAAGAATTTACGATAAGGGCGAGTGCTTTATCGATACACTCGATGATCTTATTTCGCGAGGCTTCCACTTGTTCGCTTACCCTGTAGAAAACAGCATAAGTGTTTGTTCATTTGCCCTGCGCGAGGCACACATGTACTTGTACTCACAATTCCTTAAATTTTAAAGTATTTCTGTGTTAAAGAGATCGTAACACAGATACATTACGAGAAGTTTTTTTTTTTGAAACTTCCTGGCAGATTAAAACTGTGTGCCCGACCGAGACTCGAACTCGGGACCTTTGCCTTTCGCCGAGTTCCCGAGTTCGAGTCTCGGTCGGGCACACAGTTTTAATCTGCCAGGAAGTTTCATATCAGCGCACACTCCGCTGCAGAGTGAAAATCGCATTCTGGAAACATCCCCCAGGCTGTGGCTAAGCCATGTCTCCGCAATATCCTTTCTTTCAGGAGTGCTAGTTCTGCAAGGTTCGCAGGAGAGCTTGTGTAAAGTTTGGAAGGTAGGAGGCAAGGTAATAGCAGAAATAAAGGTATGAGGACGGTGCGTGAGTCGTGCTTGCATAGCTCAGTTGGTAGAGCACTTGCCCGCGAAAGGCAAAGGTCCCGAGTTCGAGTCTCGGTCGGGCACACAGTTTGAATCTGCCAGGAAGTTTCATATCAGCGCACACTCCGCTGCAGAGTGAAAATCTCATTCTGCCAAGTTTTTTTTGCTTATTTCTTGGAGGAGAAAAAAGCAAACTGAAGCTTTCCACTTTTAAATCCTACTAGCATCATATTCCGTCTAATATGTAGACAGATACTTCTCACTGAAATAAGTGTTGTTATGAATCATCTGAAATGAGTAAAAAAAGGAAAATAAAGTCACAGTAACTCAATAACGCATAGCAACAGAGAGGTCATTTCGTTGTTGAGCAATCATTTCAGCCACTGGAGTTGTCTGTAGGATCTCTCAGTCTTCATCATATGCGGCATGCTTGCGATGCACTCTGGAGGTACGAGTCTAAACGCAGTCCTCTACAGGTCCTTGCTTATGTGCAAGCAGTCTTCCAAGAGGAATGGGTTTCATTTGCTAGGGAGAAGATGCGTACCATTTTTAGTAACAACATACTTAGCTCTTTGTGCTCTGTCTTTTTGTACACTTCAAATGTGGGTAATTAGGAAGGAGCCTTGAATGGCGAAGCCGCGTGTGCACTACCAGCGATGTATATCAAATGCCTCTACCTAGCGGAAGTTCACTTTCGTGGCGGAAATTAATTCGTCGAATATGTACAGTGAAGAAGTGCTTAAGAGTTTTGTTGGGAGTCTTGTTGCCAATGTGGAACAAAAAAATTGTGTCGAATGTCACGGTCAGACAGGCGCTAAATTTTACACAAAAACCTGTGATGTCGAGTTCCCCTTTGAGCTGAATTTCATGAAATATAAGAAAAGGATGTCAATAACGAAGAATACTTGGTTTGACATATCAAAATTGAGCACTAAAAAGAGTGTTATTATCTTTTCCTGCTGGGTCAGAAGTCACTGCTTGTGCAAGTGAAATGCCTATCAAGACTGTGTGTGAGACTAATGCGGATTCTATCGCGATGTGTGGGGGGTCACTGCCACAAACGAAAGTGTCCTCATCGGTGGTCACAACAAAAACGGTGAAACGACGAATCGCACCTCGCTACTCGTAAGTACGGCATTGGACGTTTCCTGATAAACGAAACCGAACACGTTTGAGAATTTGGTGGCTTAGGGAGAGAACCGAAGAAGTGTTATGTCCTTCGTGTGTACAGTCGGGGTAAGGCAATAAAGCAACTGTAGTGCCCCTGATAAAGCATTTTATTATACCTGTTACGAGAGTCGGGGTGAAAGTCGTATCGCATTTAGCGAAAAGAAGGTATCGATCACGATTTCGTCAACCACTAAGGCTAAGCGCAAACTGAGACACGTAGAGTGTGACTTGACACGACACTACAGCACGATGCGCTCTTTCTGTCCGTGTCGCGCTGGCCCATCGCATATTGAGACGTGTACACATACTCTGCGCCGACAGAAAAGAGGCGCGCGCACCTTGTAATCTTTCTCACCGTATTTTACAGAAATTATTCATTAAAAATATTTGATTTATGCCTTTCTTGTAGCGTTATATGCCAGCTTCGTGGCGAAGTGCCCATCATCCCGCTAATGGTCATACATATTGTGATATACACATTCTAGTAAGACGCTACGCAAAATTCGAAAAGTTTGAAATGAAAAATAGCCGTCACTATGATTTTGCGTTTGGTGCATATTACACCATATGTTGCTGCGTATGAAATTTAGCTAACATGTTGAATTTTTCTTTAGACTTTGGAGGAGTCTCTATCTGCCTCCGATCTTGAGAAAATGGATCCTATGTAGGAAGCGCGCTCACTCCCGATCTCACGCCCACGCGAATGAATTATTCACAAGATCTCTCATAGCTCCTAAACTGCTGGAGTCATCAAAACGAGATTTTGGCGAATGATAGCACACAAGGAGGAGAATATTTTGCCAGTTCTTAAACACACAGAACTTTCTTATCTATGTCGATATATCAGTAGTTATACATCCTTTTTTATTTTTTTCACTCCAGTGACTGTAATTTTTAAGAGTTATCAACAGGCAGTGAAACAACCGTTTCCTAGTATGAAAATAAACATGAAATTTCTTCACATATGTTACTGCAAACTGACACTATGAGATTTTTCGTAAGCTATTAAGCTCTCTGATTGCCAGTTACTTGTTTAATGAGGCACTCTGCTTCAGAATTCTGTGCAATAGCTGCTGTAAGATGAGTTTGTGTAAATTATACTGTGTTTTAGCAAAGGAAGTACAATAAACCTGTTAAAAAGGTAAATGTAGCCATTACTAATAAATTGTGATGATTCTTCGAGTGAGAAAAGGTTAACAATTCTCACAAAAATAAATTGCCAATTCTGTTGAAATTTTGGTTGAATCCCGTAACTCATCGTATTTTTAACACTGGACGACTGGAATGGAAACTTACCAAAAGATTTTATTCCTTTTCTTGATCTGAGCAGTATTAAAATAATGTCGAGCTTTCCCTTCAGGCGGAATGATAGGCACAAGCCAGAAGCTGGTTACTCACCTACGGCTTGCCAAAATGACCATGTGTGAAACTTCCTGGCAGGTTAAAACTGTGCCGGACCGAGACTCGATATCGGGACCTTTGCCTTTGCGGGGAAGTGCTGTACCAACTGAGCTACCCAAGCACGACTCACTCCTTGTCCTCACAGCTTTACTTCTGTCAGTACCTCGCCTCCAACCTTCCAAACTTCACAGAAGTTCTCCTGCGAAACTTGCAGAACTAGCACTCCTGAAAGAAAGGATATTGCGAAGACATGGCTTTGCCACAGCCTGGGGGGTGTTTCCAGAATGAGATTTTCACTCTGCAGCGGAGTGTGCGCTGATATGAAACTTACTAGCAGGTTAAAAGTGTGTGCCGGACCGAGGCTCGAACTAGGGGTCTTTGCCTTTCGCGGGCAAGTGCTCTACCAACTGAGCTACCCAAGCACGACTCACGCCCCCTCCTCACAACTTTACTTCTGCCTTACTTCTGCCAGTACCTCGCCTCCACTGCAGAGCGAAAATCTCATTCTGGAAACACCTCCCCCCCCCCACCCCCCCCCCCCCCCCCCCACCCCAGGCTGTGGCAAAGCCATGTCTCCGCAAAATCCTTTCTTTCAGGAGTGCTAGTTCTGCAAGGTTCGCAGGAGAGCTTCTGTAAAGTTTGGTAGGTAGGAGGCAAGGTAATAGCAGAAGTAAAGGCTATGAGGACGGTGCGTGAGTCGTGCTTGCATAGCTCAGTTGGTAGAGCACTTGTCCGCGAAAGGCAAAGGTAACGAGTTCGAGTCTCGGCCCGGCACACAGTTTTAACCTGCCAGGAAGTTTCATATCAGCGCACACTCCGCTGCAGAGTGAAAATCTCATTCTGACAGTGTGTGATTCGTGAATAACGTAGTTGCTATTGAGAGTAGTAAAGAATTGATCTGTCGCACAACACAATGGTCAGTGTATTGTCAGCAGCTGAGAATAATGTGCAGCGACAGCCATGTGTGCCCTGTCAGTGGGAGTTCACATCGTTCGAAAAACATTGTCATGAAAGTAGATCTGCTTTTGTCAGCAATACATTTCAACAAATTAAATACGTCTAATCACCACACTCTTTGAAGATACTCATACTTTCGTAATAATAACGATCTTTTTTTTCCATTTGTGTAGCCTGTTTATTAGTTCATTAATGCTGATAATGCTTTTTATCGTTACGGCGAGACAATTAAAAGATAGATATTCGTGAGGGCTTCTCGACTGTTTCTAGCTTGCTGTGGAAATGTGATGTCCTCATGTACGTAGTATAATGTCTCTTATTACATCCACATCTAAGGAACGATAGTGAAACTTATTTACTTAATATCTTGGACGCTGCTTACCAGAAGCACAATACCTGTGGAAATTACCCCTTTTCGACTTTTTGCAAAAGATTCTAGAGATACGTCAGCATAGCAGGCAGCAAATAGATAACTTTGTTTTACTTTCCTGCTTTACTTCTAGGTCATACGATTTTATAATATTTCTTACTTCCTTATTCACTACCCTCACGATGAATCGTTTGTCCTTCCTTACGATCTGGAGACAATGTCGAGGAAGAAGATATAATCCATATGGCTAATGGCTCATCAGTTATTGAACTGTGTATGGTTCTTGAGAAATGAATAAACAAAACAAACGAACTGTACAGATATACACACACATAAAAAAAATTGTATCACCCCGGTTCCCAGAACTCCTGAAGATTGACGTTGACTGTGGATATTGTATCACAGACACAGTCCCTTTGACTGTTCAGAGATGTCACTAAACCTGCCCAAAGATGTAAACAACCATGCATGAGCAGTGTCTATTAGACGGAGGGGGTCCAGCAGCCGATCAGTACCAGTCATTCTACCAGGAAGGAGGTACACGAATCGTGTTGTCTGTAGTTCAACCATGCCTAGATGGTCAATACCGCGGTTCGATCGCGCCCGCGTTGTTACTTTGTACGAGGGAGGGCTCTCGACAAGGGGAAGTGTCTGGGCGTCTCGGAGTGAACAAAAGCGGTGTTGTTCGGACACGGAGGAAATGCAGAGACACGGGAACTGTCGTTGACATGCCTCGCTCTGACCGCCCAAGAGCTACTACTGCAGTGGATGACCGCTACCTACGGATTATGGCTCTGAGGAATCTTGACAGCAACGCCACCATGTTGAATAATGCTTTACGTGCAGCCACAGGATGTCGTGTTAACGATTCAAACTGTGCGCAATCGGCTCTATGATACAACTTCACTCCCGACGTCCATGGCGAGGTCGATCTTTGCAACCACAACACCATGCAGCGCAGTACAGATGGGCCCAAAAACATGCCGAATGGACCGTTCAGGGTTGGCATCACGTTCGCTTCACCGATGAGTGTCGCATATGCCTTCAATCAGAAAATCGTCGGAGACGTGTTTGGAAGCAACCCGGTCAGGCTGAACGCCTTAGACACACTGTCCAGCGAGTGCAGCAAGGTGGAGGTTCCTTGCTGTTTTGGGATGGCATTATGTGGGGCCGACATACGGCTCTGGTGGTCATGGAAGGCGCTGTGACGGCTGTACAATACGTGAATGCCATCCTCCGACCGATAGTGCAACTGTATCGGCAGCATGTTGACGAGGCATTCGTCTTCATGGACGTAAATTCGCGCCCTCATCGTGCACATCTTGTGAATGACTCCTTCAGGATAACGACATCGACTAGGGTGGCCAGCTTGTTCTCCAGCAATGAACCCTATCGAACATGCCTGGGATATATTGAAAAGTGCTGTTTATGGACGACATGACCCATCAACCACTCTGAGGGATCTACGCTGAATCGCCGTTGAGGAGTGGGACAATCTGGACCAACAGTGCCTCGAGGAACTTGTCGATACTATGCCACGACGAACAGAGGCATGCATGAATGCAAGAGGACGTGCTACTGGGTATTAGAGGTACCGGTGTGTGCAGCAATCTGGACCACCACCTCTGAAGGTCTTGCTGTGTGGTAGTACAACATGCAATGTGTGGTTTTCATGAGCAATAAAAAGGGCGGAAATGATGTTTAATCTCTATTCCAATTTTCTGTAGAGGTTCCGGAACTCTCGGAACCGAGGTGATGCAAAACTTTTTTGATGTGTGTATGTAACTGAAAACTATTACATACTAACGAAAATAGATGGAGCGCCTAAACAGCGAAAAACGCAACTCTACCCAGTCATAATAAAATTCAGAATACTGTACGGTCGTATTTTTCGGATGGGCATTACTTTTTTTGCCCATATGCGCCACGCTGAAGTGAGCGTATGGGAGTGCCTTCCTGCTCACCGCCTCACCCCTCGTGCAGTGCTCGCGTTGCGCGCGGCGCGAGAAACTGTGCCACAAACACAACGCTGCGCGACCTGGCGTAGGCACGTGTCGCGTCCCCTTCGGGTCGCGTCCCCGTCGCGTCGCGTCCCAATTTGCGCTGTACGCGTCTTAATTTGCGCCTAGCGTAAAGAGTTCGTTTCATCCGGTGATTTATCTGTACAAAACATTGAGCGTTTATGGAAATTATTAAAGTCATTTGTTAAGTGAGAAGGTCGTTTGGGGCAAAGAGATTCCAGTACTTATATTTCCATAATTTTCGCCTGTGTGGGAAATATCTCGAATCAGAAACTCCCCCACTATTTCTCAGAGACGCCTGTGTGTATCCTGGCTACGAAAATAAGGCATGCTGTCGGCTGCCTACATCACACACGGCATTGTCTCCGGTGAGGATGTCGTTGACGACTGAAGTAAATAAAATTACTCCTTTTCTTTACTCCATCGTTTTAACTTGAACGTCTAATATTATCCTTCCATTGCTAATTTCTTTCAGTTCACAATGCGTTAGTCTTTTTTCGTCTGTATTGGCGACGGGTCGACAGTGAGGCATTCGATATACATCGCTCGTAGTGCACACGCAACTTCGACACCCGAGGCTTCTTCCAAATAACCCAAACGTGTTCTAACTTAGAACATAGGTTATTTGTCGGGAACACGGCTTCCACGTTCTGTTTAGGCTATGCTTTGCTTCTTTTACCACATTCTATGCGTAAGTTATTGTATCATACTTTTGTGAGTCTTATTTATAAAAACTGTTGTAGACAGGAAAGAGAAATGTCAAGAAGGTCATACTTACGACAAATGGCTAGCTATTGCGACCACGCTCTGCGCGTCGTCGCTCTGTGATGCGCACACTTTGCCGTCACCCCCGCCTCCATCTTTGGCTCGTCGTCGCGCAGTTTTCGTGGAAGCAGCTATACTACCACTACGACTCGTCGCGCGCGAGCTGGCTACAATTTTTTCTTCTGCATTCAGCGTCGCTTTGTAGCCGATCTCGGAGCGAGGTGTGCCGCCCCGTGAAGCATTCCTCGCCGCCTCCTGTGGCTTCTCACCTTGCTGGACGTTGCTGCGGTACGTGTAGCCTCCGCAATCGTCGCTGCAGAAGGAAGTGTCATCAGTCCCTTCACTGTCGGAATAATGAGAAACGTGCGACTCGGCTAACCTTGCTTCAGAGTCTTAGAACTTAAACCACTTATAATAAAATTCTGAAGCAGTAAATCCTATCTGTATACAGGGTGGTCCACTGATCGTGACCGGGCCAAATATCTCACGAAATAAGCGTCAAACGAAAAAAACTACGAAGAACGAAACTTGTCTAGCTTGAAGGGGGAAACCAGATGGCGCTATTGTTGACCCGCTAGATGGCGCTGCCATAGGTCAAACGGATATCAACTGCGTTTATTTAAACAGGAACCCCCATTTTTTATTGCATATTCGTGTAGTACGTAAAGAAATATGAATGTTTTAGTTGGACCACTTTTTTCGCTTTGTGGTAGATGGCGCTATAATAGTCACAAACACATGGCTCACAATTTTAGACGAACAGTTGGTAACAAGTAGGTTTTTTAAATTAAAATACAGAACGTAGGTACGTTTGAACATTTTAACTCAGTTGTTCCAATGTGATACATGTACCTTTGTGAACTTATCATTTCTGAGAACGCATGTGATTACCCGTAAATATCACATTAATGCAATAAATGCTCAAAATAATGTCCGTCAACCTCAATGCATTTGGCAATACGTGTAACGACATTCCTCTCAACAGCGAGTAGTTCGCCTTGCGTAATGTTCGCTCATGCATTTACAATGCACTGACACATGTTGTCAGGCGTTGTCGATGGATTACGATAGCAAATATCCTTCAACTTTCCCCACAGAAAGAAATCCGGGGGCGTCAGATCCGTTGAACGTGCGGACCATGGTATGGTGCTTCGACGACCAACCCACCTGTCATGAAATATGCTATTCAATACCGCTTCAACCGCACGCGAGCTATGTTCAAAAATGGTTCAAATGGCTCTGAGCACTATGGGACTTAACTTTTGTGGTCATCAGTCCCCTAGAACTTAGAACTACTTAAACCTAACTAACCTAAGAACATCACACACATCCATGCCCGAGGCAAGATTCGAACCTGCGACCGTAGCAGTCCCGCGGTTCCGGACTGCGCGCCTAGAACCACTAGACCGCCGCGTCCGGCACGCGAGCTATGTGCCAGACATCCATCATGTTGGAAGTACATCACCAGTCTGTCATGCAGTGAAACATCTTGTAATAACATCGGTAGAACATTACTTAGGAAATCAACATACATTGCACCATTTACATACCCATCCATAAAATGGGGGCCAATAATCCTTCCTCCCATAATGGCGCACCATACATTAACCCGCCAAGTTCGCTGATGTTCCACTTGTCGCAGCTATCGTGGATTTTCCATTGCCCAATAGTGCATATTATGCCGGTTTACGTTACTACATTACCGCTGTTGGTGAATGACGCTTCGTTGCTAAATAGAACGCGTGCAAAAAATCTGTCATCGTCCCGTAATTTCTCTTGTGCCCAGTGGCAGAACTGTACACGACGTTCAAAGTCGACGCCATGCAATTCCTGGTGCACAGAAATATTGTACGGGTGCAATCGATGTTGATGTAGCATTCTCAACACCGACGTTTTTGAGATTGCCGATTCTCGCGCAATTTGTCTGCTACTGATGTGCGGATTAGCCGCGACAGCAGCTAAAACACTTACTTGGGCATCACCATTTGTTGCAGGTCGTGGTTGACGTTTCACACTTCCTGTTTCCTTAAATAAAGAAAGTATCCGGTGAACGGTCCGGAAACTTGGATGATGTCGTCCAGGATACCGAGCGGCATACATAGCATACGCGCAATAGCCATACATCAACACGATATCGACCTTTTCCGCAATTGGTAAACGGTCAGTTTTAACACGGGTAATGTATCACGAAGCAAATACCGTCCGCACTGGCGGCATGTTACGTGATACCAGGTACATATACGTTTGTGACTATTACAGCGCCACTATCACAAGCGAAAAAAGTGGTCGAAGTAAAACATTCATATTTCTTTACGTACTACACGAATATGTAATAAAAAATGGGAGTTCCTATTTAAAAAAACGCAGTTGATATCCGTTTGACCTATGGCAGCGCCATCTAGCTGGCCAACCATAGCGCCATCTGGTTTCCCCCTTCAAGCTAGACTAGTTTCGTTCTTTGTAGTTTTCTCGTTTGATGCTTATTTCGTGAGATATTTGTCCCGGTCACTATCAATGGACCACCCTGTACATAAAAGGCATTGTCCTGACTGGCTGACTCACCATCGGCCGGCTCAAACCACTAAGGACAGAAATTTAAAATTTGGAGTGGGTGTTGATCTTATACTATAGGCGTCGTTTGAGAAGGGAGTTACGAAATTTCGCCCCTAATGAGGAAATCTTCCGTCCCCTAGGGAATGAAAGATCTTTTTGAAAAATGTCGCTATTAAGTCAGTTTCGGAAGTAGACCTACGAAAATTTATTTGGTTCCCCTGCCATAAAGAAGTAAATACGTGCTTCAGAACTATCGGCATTTTAAACCCTATTGGGCTGAAAGTTCTTTTGAAAATAAATCATTAGTATGTAACTACTGAAGTATTTTTAAAGCTACATCTTTGGAAATTGGTATTTGACTTCTCGATTACAGATTTAAAAAATACATGTTTCAGTGATTTTGGAAATTAAACCCTTGATGGGGTGAAATAGGGGATGAAATGGTTTGCGAAAATATATCGTTAAGCATTTTTAAAGCTAAATCAAAGAAAATTTGAATTTGGCTTCTCGGTTAGAATTGTAAAAGATACGCATTGCACTGTTTGTCGAAATTCAACTCCTATTGTTTTTATGGAAATATTTCATTATGTAAGCATTGTCAAAGCTAAATCTGTGAAAATTTCTATTTGGCTTCTCTGTTAGAAACCAAAAAAATAGGTGCTTCACCGTTTCTGAGTATTAGCCCCCAGGTGAGCGAAATTGGAGAAGTAAATTTTTAAAAAAATTTTTCGTTATATTTAAAAAATTGATATTTCACTACTCAGTTAGATATAAAGAAATATGTGTTAGGAGATGAAAGTTTCTGTGGGAATATCACCGCAAGAAGACAAAAGGCATGGTTTACAAAGATCTTGGACTCCAGCTTCCAGAATCGGTTTTTGGTCAAAAATACATAGGAAAAGTCCATGCTTCTATGGCATTAACTAGCGTGAAAAGTTTGGAAGCTGATGCTGCAATTTGTGAACAACATAAAAATTCGAATACGGAAAAAAATACGTACCACAGTCCATGCGAGCGAAGCAGCGGGTGCTAAACTAGTTACCTATGTAGACTGCTCTGCAAAACGTAAGGACAAGACAGATTAAGTAACACAACATATTAACAATTCGTTGGAAATGAATAAAAGTGCGGGAGAATGTTTCCAGAGGTCTCTCAGTCGTGCACAGAAAGCTGTAAGTCACATGACCTGAGGTCAGTGTGACTATAGCATCAAATGAGACTGTCCCCACAACACGACACAGTTGATGGTGTTCTTCGTTACAGCATGGCCTGAAAACAACATAGGGATGACTTCAGACAGAAAGAATCATCGGGAAACTGGAAGAAGAACGAAGTGTGATGAGTGTATCCCAGAGTTTGTATTACGCACAGCACTGCTTAACGTGCATGGCGAGCGTTCCGAGCCACAGGCACTGCTGGCCAAAGCAGAGCAGGCGGTCGACCAAGGTCAACTACAGAAGCAGACGACCGTTACATAGAGCAACAGGCAAGAAAAGACCCACGTCAAACAGTGGGTGCCATTAGAACAAAATTTAACTAGAGTGCAAGGCACGCAATCTCACGCTCTTACTTGAAAATTGAAGTACGTGGGATAGTACGATGGTTGTGGGCAAAAAGTCTTAAGTTCCACACCGATATACGGCGGAACTCTGGCGATATATTTACCAAATGCAGTCAACCGCAGGGAAATAGCGCCAACTATTTGACCAAGGCCGCACAGACGTGGGTGATGCTGATCAGGGACCACAGACGATGAACGTTGGTCCAGGCAATCGGGGAAGAACATCTGGGAAAATTTTTTCTAACGACGAGGTCATTCAAGCAGCAGTTCTCGAATGGATCCGCGATCAAGGAACGGATTTCTATTGTCGAAAAACTGAACGACTTCTAGAACGTTCCGACTGTTGTTTACGGAGACTTGGTGACTTCTTTTGAGAAACAGTGTCGTGTATCTGTGTCACTTTGTAGTGTAGTGCAGCATTCAATAAAAGTTACGAGGGTCACTCCATAAGAAATGCACACTATTCTTGTAAAAATACAGTTTTCATTCTGCATGTGTGACAGTTTTACAGCGTGTAGATACGTCCTTCCCACTTTTTTTCAAACTTGTTCAACCTGTTCCCGTGAGTGGCGCCATCACAGATGTCTTCAAGATGGCTGCTACACTTGACGTTCGTCAGAAGTAACGTGCTGTCATAGAATTCCTGTGCTGTGAAAACGAGACAGTGGGAAACATCCACAAGAGGTTGAAAAAGGTGTATGGAGATGCTGCTGTCGATCGCAGTACAGTTATTCGGTGGGCAATCAGGTTACGTGATGCAAGTGGGCACGGCAATATTGAGGATTATCCTCGCAGCGGCAGGCCTCGTACTGCACACACTCCAGACAATGTGCAGTGAGTTAACGAATTGGTGACTGCTGACAAACGCATCACAGTGAACGAATTGTCACGCTACGTTGGGATAGGGGAAGGAAGTGTTTGCAGAATACTGAAAGTGTTGGCGTTACAAAAGGTTTGGGTTCCCAGGATGTTGACAGTGGCTCACAAAGAAGCAAAAAAAACGGTATGCAGTGAACTTTTGAACAGTACAGGAATGGTTGAGATGAATTTCTTGGAAGAATTGTGACAGGTGATGAAACATGGCTCCATCATTTTTCACCAGAGACGAAGAGGCAATCAATGGAATGGCATCATGCAAATTCACCCACGGAAAAAAAATTCAAAACCACACCTTCTGCTGGAAAAGTTATGGCTACGGTGTTTTTTGATTCCGAAGGACTCTTGCTTATGGACATCATGCTAAGTGGAACCACCATAAATTCTGATGCATATGTGATGACACTGAAGAAACTTCAAACTCGACAGAGTCGTGTTCGACCACATCGGCAAAAGCAGGATGTTTTGCTGTTGCACGGCAATGCATGGCCACATGTCAGTCAAAAAACCATGGAAGCGATCACAAAACTCGGATGGACAACACTGAAACACCAGCCTTACAGTCCTGACTTGGCTCCATGTAACTATCATCTCTTTGGGAAACTGGAAGACTCTCTTCATGGAACAAGGTTTAAAGATGATGACTCCCTTGTGCACGCTGCCAAACAGTGGCTCCAACAGGTTGGTCCAGAATTTTACCATGCGGGTATACAGGCTCTGGTTCAAAGATGGCGTAATGCAGTTGAGAGGGATGGAAATTATGTGGAGAAATGAAAATATTGTTCCTAGAGGATGTATCTACACACTGTAAAACTTTCAAACATGTAGAATAAAAGAAGGATTTAAAAAAAATAGTGTGCATTTCTTTTAGAGTGACCCTCGTATTTGGCCTACCTTAGTAATGCTTGGCTTACTTTTGAAGCCAGCTCGTACCTCCGTCACTGTTCTTTTGTCCTGTTCAAGTCGGGAATGCTCAACTGGAAGAACGATTTTTGGTAAATGCCGGTCGCGAGATATACGGTGAATGAAGATATATATATTGAGTGGAGGAAGATATATATTGGCTAACTCTTCTAGGAACGCATGCTACAGGAATTTTAACAGTAAACCACACTTGGTGCACAACGCCTTTCATGTAGCGCTTGCTATTGGAGCTGGCTGAACCTCACCGTGACGCTTTCGCGCTTGCTGAATGAACCATAACGAAACGTGCTGTACTTTTTTTTTTGGATTTTCTCTATTTCTTCTGCCAGTCCTACCTGGCACAGGTTGGAGACTGATGAGAAATATTGAAAGGTTTTATAAGTTACCTCATTTGCGGGTGGACTACACTTCCTAAGGATTCCTCCAATGCATCTCAGTCTGACATCTGCCTTAACTGCTATTAGATTTATGTGGTTGCTCCACTTTAAACCAATCCGTACGTATACTCATAAATATTTTATGCATGTGTCTGTTCACAGTGATTGATCTGCATTCGTGTAATCATACAACAATGGCTCTATCTTACTATTTGCGCACAATAAGCCACATTTATTTAAATTGAGTGTCACTTTCTAAACTCTGCACTAAGCGCTGATCCTCAGGAGGTCTTCCTGCATTTCGCTACAATTTTATGCCGTTGTGACTTCTCTGTGTACAGCATCATCATTCGCAGGAAGCGTCATGAAACTTCCGATGTTATTCACTATGCCATAAAACGCCCTAGAGTTGCGCTCGAAATTACTTTTACGTCTCAAGATTTGTCTCCGTTAAGAATGACGTGCTGTGTTCTGTTTGCTAGCAACTCTTCAGGATAGTCACACAGCTGGTCTGACTTTTCGTATGCTAGTATTTTGTTCATTAGACGGCAACTATATCGAACGCCTTCTGGAAGTCAAGGCACAAGGAATCAACCTGGGCGTCGGTATCGGTTTTTTTCCATAATCCATTAAGAAAATTTGTGGTTGTTTTATACACTGTTTATTGCACTGACCCAAAAACCAAAACTATGTTACACTACTTAGCCAATACTAAGTGGCAACGAAAGAGAGAGAAGAAGAAGTAGAAAGTAAGAAAAGAGCCAGGGGACGTAAGAGGTAGAGAGCGAGGGTTGGTGGGAGCGAGGGAAGGGAAGAAGGAGAGAGAGAGAGAGAGAGAGAGAGAGAGAGAGAGAGAGAGAGAGAGAGAGAGAGAGAATGATAAGAGAGGCAAGTGACTACCATGCATTCTACCCCAGTAAAAGATTGGACCAGCATACCTGATTATATTGCTCCCCATTCCATCCCTCCTATTGTCTCTCTCCTTAACTGATCTTCACATTTCATGCACGATGGGAAGTCAGTGCTCTTCAGCTTGGGTGTCCACAAGGTTTTGGACAATACCTTTCCTAGACGCTGGACTGACACGAAGACACAGTGAATTAGCTGCAGCAATATCAGCGACTTGAAATAGCTTGTTCGTAACGCCTCTCCAAGCTCGGCTCGGCTCACTGTAAGGGAAGAGGAGGGGAGGGGAGGAAGAATCGGATCAAGGCAGCTCAGCGCGAGAAGCAGTTGTCCACCAACCTATTCTGTGGCCGCCAACGTTAGTTCTAAGGAGAAGAGTGGCTATTAGATGCCTAATTAATGTTTCACGTGATAAATTTATTTCCCAAGACTGTTGCATTGATGAGAAATGATAATGAAATGAAACTTACACTTCTTTTAATTTATGAGGTAAAGAACATGGGACAAGTAAGTAGGAAACATGAAATTTCTTATTACTGATGTAGCCTTATAATGAATGTCGTTTCCGGACAAAGTATAAATTGGTTTAAACTTGTATTTCATGATTCGTCGCACATTCAATGTAGAAGCATTAGATGGCAATGAATACTTCTTATTTTCTTCAGTAAATCGTCATTGTATGGTACCACTTTCAGAGCACTGCTTTCGAACGTGAGCTTGTAAGTTCAAGTATGTTAGTGAGGTTTTGTGGGTAGAATTGCTTCTCATCACTGCGGAAAAAAATTGCTCGAACAAATGTGTAGGTGCAAATATCGACATAATCGTAGCTGGAAACTTGTGAATTCATGGACATTTATGTGAGGAAAATTTTTATACAAGTCTACAAGTGTTATCGTATCATGAAACTTATCGCAACCACCTGTCACACTGCAGGTATATAAGTTCTAACTGCAGCTAGATGTCCAGCACTAAAGCGTTATAAATTGATACTGGAGTGTCTGGCTTTCGCTTTGAAATTCTTAACCAGGCCAACAGTGCTGCTTTTCATCGGCTTTAAAAGCGCTATCTCCACTTTAAGAACTGAGCTATTAAGCATATAACCTAGCGTCTAAGGCAATGGCGAACTTAATAACGGTCACTTCTTTGAAGACTCAGGCTGCGAGCGACCATGAGAACTCTTATACTCGCCTAGCCGCCTACTGAAAAGGCCTGTTTTATACTATAGCCGCTGCCTGTCTGCTAGAGTGCAACTCAGTATAAACGTTTCTACAAACATATGTTCATAGGAACCTTTCGGTTTGTTTTAATCTGAATAATCATCAACGTTTCTTTATAAATGTTTAGAAGATTAAATGTATACAAATCTAAAATTGCATCTTGCTTTAGAGGTCGGATGGGTTTTGCGGACCGTTTCATGGCTTCACAGTTGTTTTAGCCTGGATGTTACATAAGATTAGTTCCAAAATAAAGTAAAATACTCCACATGTTGGCATCTGTGCCAATTCGTTCGGTACTTGTTATATGAAACGCAGCATTCTACGACGACGATTGTCATGCTGGGAACGCTCGCAACATTCTAGTGTATCCCAAACATAACAATCGCATTCGTCCGTCAAATCTATGGAGTCAAGTTTGGAACTGGCCATGCCCAGCAGCCGGCCGGGATGCCCAAGCGGTTCTAGTCGCTACAGTCCGGAACCGCGCGACCACTACGGTCGCAGGTTCGAATCCTGCCACGGGCGTGGATGTGTTTGATATCCTTAGGTTAATTACGTTTAAGTAATTCTAAGTTCTAGGGGACTGATGACCTCAGCAGTTAAGTCCCATAGTGCTCAGAGCCATTTGAACCATGCCCAGCAAGGAAATGTACAAGTCTTAATGTGGGCTGAAGGTGGTTCAGCCTCGAACTTGTCGTTAGGCCGAAGCGGAATCCATATGCCTCCGTCTAGTGTCCGGCGTATGTCACTATCACTGTCGTATACACTGATCAGAAGTATCAGGACGCCCCGCCGCGCGGGTTAGCCGCGTGGTCTTAGGCACCTTGCCACGGTTTGCGCGTTTCCCCTCGTCGGCGATTCGAGTCCTCCCTCTGGCATGGGTGTGTGTATGTTGTGTCCTTAGTGTAAATTAGTTTAAGGTAGAATGAGATTTTCACTCTGCAGCGGAGTGTGCGCTGATGTGAAACTTCCTGGCAGATTAAAACTGTGTGCCGCGCGGGATTAGCCGAGCGGTCTCAGTCGCTGCAGTCATGGACTGTGCGGCTGGTCCCGGCGGAGGTTCGAATCCTCCCTCGGGCATGGATGTGTTTGTCCTTAGGATAATTTAGGTTATGTAGTGTGTAAGCTTAGGGCCTGATGACCTTAGCACTTAAGTCATATAAGATTTCACACACATTTGAAGATTTTTTTTTTTAACTGTGTGCTGGACCGAGACTTGAACTCAGGACTTTTGCCTTTCGCGGGCAAGTGCTCTCCCAACTGAGCTACCGAAGCACGACTCACGCCCCGTCCTCACAGCTGTACTTCTGCCAGTACCTCGTCTCCTACCTTCCAAACTTTGCAGAAGCTCTCCTGCGAACATTGCAGAACTAGCACTTCTGAAAGAAAGGATATTGCGGAGACATGGCTTAGCCACAGCCTGGGGGATGTTTCCAGAATGAGATTTTCACTCTGTAGCGGAGTGTGCGCTGATATGAAACTTCCTGGCAGATTAAAACAGTGTGCCGGACCGAGACTCGAACTCGGGACCTATGCATTTCGCGGGCAAGTTCTTCTGCAGGAGATCTTCTGTAAAGTTTGTATGGTAATAGACGAGGTATTGAGAGAAGTAAAGCTGTGAGGACGGGGCGTGAGTCGCGCTTGGGTAGCTCATTTGGGAGAGCACTTGCCTGCGAAAGGCAAAGGTCCCGAGTTCAAGTCTCGGTCCGACACACAGTTTTAATCTGCCAGGAAGTTTCAGTTTAAGGTAGATTAATTAGTGTGCTAGCCTAGGGACCGATGACCTCAGCAGTTTGGTCCCATAGGAACTTACCACAAATTACCAATTTTTCCAGGACGTTCCTGTGTAAAGCGGAATTGTCGATAGGGTGTCTCGAGAGGCGGAACTGTCAAAATTCATTCAGTCTGTAGCGAGTGTTGCTCATTTGTTTTGTTTTGAAATCAACCGTCTGTTGGGTTAGTAAACCAGTCAGTCAGGCTCCAGCTCTAGGCTGATATACTTCTACAGAGCGGCAAGTTAAGCATTTATCTTTTTCCGTGTTTTCCACGTAGAAAATTTATTAAATCTCGTGCGTGTTTCTCTGTTTAAGAGGTTTAATCTCGCTTTTTTCTAGTGTAAATTAATTCAATCCATAGTGCAATAGTTGCACACTGAACAGTTAGCTAAGTAGCTCATTAACGCATCAGCGCCCATTGGTGACACATCAGGCGGGTATAAGGTGCATTTCTAGGACTGACTGCTTTTATAATTCACTTCTTCAGTTTGTCTTGCTAGGATGACTAGGATGTGTGCATGTTATGTGCGGACACAGGAGCAGCTGGCCGCAGTTCGGGAACAGCTGAATGTGCTTTGGGCTTCAGTCAGTCACCTCGAGGCTGCTGACTCGGGGTGTAGCGGTAGCGGAGAATTTGGCGCGTCGTATGTGGTACCTCAGTTGTCGTTTGTTTTGCCCACAGGTTCTGCTTCCAAGGGTAGTGGACCCAACGCGGTGGATCCGCCCTCAAGGCGGGGATGAGTGGCGGGTGCTAACGCGTTCGCGAGGCTCGAGGCGGAGGACCAATGTGAGTGGACAGGTGACCGCTCCTTCAGCAGGGCCTAGCAGGCACACGGGCGTAGGGTTTGCTAGTTGTTGGGAGCTCCAATGCTACGCGCGTTATAGAGCCCCTTAAGCAGATACCATTCTGGGCTGGAAAGAAAAACAATGTGCATTCGGTATGTCTGCCGGGGGGCCTCATCCGAGATGTGGAAGAGGCCTTGCCTGTGGCCATCGAGCGTGCAGGGTGTCGTCGTCTAAATGTTGTGGCTCACGTCGGCACCAACGACGCCTGTCGCATGGGTTGTGAGACGATCCTCAGTTCGTACAGGTGGCTGGCGGAGGTTGTGAAGACTGCTGGCCTCCCGCGTGGAGTGCAAAAAGAGCTCGCAATTTGCAGCATCTTTCCCACAGTTGATGGGGATCCTTTGGTTCGGAGCGGCGTGGAGGGTCTCAATCAAATGCTTTGTCGACTCTTTGACAGTCTTGGCTGCAGATTTCTAGACCTGCGTTATCTTCTGGGAATTTATAGGTATCCCCTTGATGGGTCGGTGTACACGATACAAAGGAAGCAGCTACTCGGGTAGCAGAGTACTTGTGGAGGCCACATGAGGTTTTTTTAGGGCAGGCTGTTGGTTGAGGTGCTCTGATGAACACTCTCCAGTCGATATGCAGCATGAGATGTTTCAGCAAGGGAAGTCAAACGGCTTTCAGAATAAAGATACTTCGACTGTCACAATTTTATGAGTAAACAGTCGAAGTATTCGTGATAAAGGTACCGAATTTAATGCCCTCCAGGAAAGTTCCCGCGTTCAAATTTTTCTTGGGACTGAGAGCTGGCTGAAGCCGAAGTGGAAAGCTCTGGGATATTTAGCGAGTCGAGTAACGTATATCGGAAAGATAGATTAGAGGTCATAGGAGCGGGGGAGTCCATTACATTTGACAAAAATATTGTCGCTATTGAGGTCGAAGTTGAGTGTGACAGTGAAGTCATCTGGTCGCTTATAACAGGTGTAGGTGAAACCAAGTTAATTGCTGGATGTTTTTACCGGCCACCCGATTCTGCTGTGACAGTTCTAGAGTCATTCAAAGAAAGTCTAAGGTCAACAGGGCGTAAATACCCAGATCATGCAGTGCTAGTTGGAGGCGACTTTAACCTGCCGAGTATAGACTGGGATGTGTATGGATTCAGATTCACTGTGTGTGTGGAGGGGGGGGGGGTGGCGTTACTGGCGTTACAGACAGTCAGTCATGCGAAATATTTTTGAACACATTTTCTGAAATTTGTCTTGAGCAGCTAGCTCGGCAGCCCATACGCAATGGACGTATCTTAGACCCTGTAGCTACAAATAGGCCGGACCTTATCGATAATACCAGTATGCGATCATGATGTCATTATAGCAACTATGATTACAAAAGTTAATAAATCAGTCAGGAACGTGAGAAGAGTGTTTCTGCTAGACAGAGCAGATAAGCAGGTATTAAAGTCTCACTTAGTGACTTGGCATCACATAGTTCCAGTAAGATGGATGTAAAGAAATTATGGGCAAAATTTAAGCAGATTTTATTTGTGGTATGGAGAGTTATGTCTCCAGTAAATGGATAAAGGATGGAAAAGACCCGCAATGGTTTAATTCGGTGGGTTCTGAGGAAGCAGAGACTGTTGCACTCTTGGTTCAAAAGGAACGCAAAAATGACGACAAGCTAAGATTAGTAAAGATTCGTGTGTCTATGAAAAGACATATGCGCGATGCATACAACAAGTACCACCGCCACACTTTAGCAAAAGATCTCGCAGAGAACGAAAAAATTCTGGTCGTATGTAAAATCGATAAGCGGGTCTAAGGCTTCCATTTAGTCCCTTGGCCGGCCGCGGTGGCGAAGCGGTTCTAGGCGCTTCAGTTCGGAACCGCGCGATTGCTACTGTCGCAGGTCCGAATCCTACCTCGGGTATGGATGTGTGCGATGTCTTTAGGTTAGTTACGTTTAAGTAGTTCTAAGTTCTAGGGGACTGATGACCTCAATGTTAAGTCCCATAGTGCTCAGAGCCATTTGAACCATATTTTAGTCCCTTGTTGGCCAGTGTGGCGTGGCAATTGAAGATAGCAAAATGAAAGCCGAAGTTTTAAAATTCACATTCAAGAAATCGTTCACACAGGACAATCGTACAAACGTACCGTCATTTGACCATCGGACAGACTCCCTTATGGACGAAATACACTCCTGGAAATGGAAAAAAGAACACATTGACACCGGTGTGTCAGACCCACCATACTTGCTCCGAACACTGCGAGAGGGCTGTACAAGCAATGATCACACGCACGGCACAGCGGACACACCAGGAACCGCGGTGTTGGCCGTCGAATGGCGCTAGCTGCGCAGCATTTGTGCACCGCCGCCGTCAGTGTCAGCCAGTTTGCCGTGGCATACGGAGCTCCATCGCAGTCTTTAACACTGGTAGCATGCCGCGACAGCGTGGACGTGAACCGTATGTGCAGTTGACGGACTTTGAGCGAGGGCGTATAGTGGGCATGCGGGAGGCCGGGTGGACGTACCGCCGAATTGCTCAACACGTGTGGCGTGAGGTCTCCACAGTACATCGATGTTGTCGCCAGTGGTCGGCGGAAGGTGCACGTGCCCGTCGACCTGGGACCAGACCGCAGCGACGCACGGATGCACGCCAAGACCGTAGGATCCTACGCAGTGCCGTAGGGGAACGCACCGCCACTTCCCAACAAATTAGGGACACTGTTGCTCCTGGGGTATCGGCGAGAACCATTCGCAACCGTCTCCATGAAGCTGGGCTACGGTCCCGCACACCGTTAGGCCGTCTTCCGCTCACGCCCCAACATCGTGCAGCCCGCCTCCAGTGGTGTCGCGACAGGCGTGAATGGAGGGACGAATGGAGACGTGTCGTCTTCAGCGATGAGAGTCGCTTCTGCCTTGGTGCCAATGATGGTCGTATGCGTGTTTGGCGCCGTGCAGGTGAGCGCCACAATCAGGACTGCATACGACCGAGGCACACAGGGCCAACACCCGGCATCATGGTGTGGGGAGCGATCTCCTACACTGGCCGTACACCACTGGTGATCGTCGAGGGGACACTGAATAGTGCACGGTACATCCAAACCGTCATCGAACCCATCGTTCTACCATTCCTAGACCGGCAAGGGAACTTGCTGTTCCAACAGGACAATGCACGTCCGCATGTATCCCGTGCCACCCAACGTGCTCTAGAAGGTGTAAGTCAACTACCCTGGCCAGCAAGATCTCCGGATCTGTCCCCCATTGAGCATGTTTGGGACTGGATGAAGCGTCGTCTCACGCGGTCTGCACGTCCAGCACGAACGCTGGTCCAACTGAGGCGCCAGGTGGAAATGGCATGGCAAGCCGTTCCACAGTTCTACATCCAGCATCTCTACGATCGTCTCCATGGGAGAATAGCAGCCTGCATTGCTGCGAAAGGTGGATATACACTGTACTAGTGCCGACATTGTGCATGTTCTGTTGCCTGTGTCTATGTGCCTGTGGTTCTGTCAGTGTAATCATGTGATGTATCTGACCCCAGGAATGTGTCAATAAAGTTTCCCCTTCCTGGGACAATGAATTCACGGTGTTCTTATTTCAATTTCCAGGAGTGTAGTAATAAGCGTGCCTGGCGTAGAGAAACAACTGAAAGATTTGAAAGAAAATAAATCATCAGGTCTGGATGGAATCCCAGTTCGATTTTACAAAGAGTACTCTACGGTATAGGCCCCTTACCTAGCTTGTATTTATCGTGAATCTCGCACCCAGCACAAAGTCCCAAGCGACTGAAGAAAAGCGGAGGTGACTCCAGTATATAAGAAAGGTAAAAGAACAGACCGGCAAAATTACAAACCAATATCCCTGAATTCTGTTTGCTGCACAATCCTTGAACATTTCCAAGTTCGAATATAATAAATTTTCTTGAGACTGAGAAGCTTATGTCCACGAATCAACATGGTTTTTGAAAGCATTGCTCGTGTGAAACTTAGCATGCTCCTTTCGCACATGATATACTGAGAACTAGCGATGAAGGACAACAGGCTGATTCCATATTTCTAGATTTCCGGAAAGCATCTGACACGGTGCCCCATTGCAGGCTGTTAACGAACGTACGAGCATATGGAATAAGTTAACAGATTTGTGAGTGGCTCGAAGACTTCTTAAATAATAGAAGCCACTGAATTACAGACACGTAATGTTTATTCACAGACATATGGCCTGCAATTGCAAAAGTGTTATGATGATCTCTCCATTGCAAAAGATTCCGGACTAGTCCCCCGTTCGGATCTCCGGGAGGGAACAGTCCAGGGGCAGTAGACAAATAATCAACGAAAGGGTAACGTTCTAAGAGCAGGAGCGTGGAGTGTCAGAAGTCTAAATATGATAGGAAAGCTAGAAAATCTGAAAAGGGAAATGCTAAGATTCAATCTAGATATAATGGGGGTCAGTGAAGTGAGATGGGAAGAAGACAAGGATTTCTGGCCAGACGAGTATAGAGTAATATCAACAGCAGCAGGGAATGGTATAAAGGTAGTAGGACTCGTTATGAATAGGACGATAGGGCAAAGAGTTATTGTGACATTTTAGTTATAGGGTTGTTCTCAGCAGAATCGACATCAAAGAAACAGCGACAATAACAGTTCAGGTGTGCATGCCAACGTTGCAAGCACATGATGAAGAGATAGACAAGTATATGAAGATATTGAACAGGTCAATCAGTACGTCAAGGGAAGTGAAAATCTAATGGCCATTGGGATTGGAATGCAGTTGTAGCGTGTGCTGGGACAGAATGATTTCGCACGTTTTGTCGATGTAATTTTTGCAGGGTTCGTTTCACTCTATTGAAATAGCACGAGAAAAATAAAATATGGATTAAGGAATATGAAAAAATTTGTAACTTTCTGTATGTAATGTATGTTGTTCGGGAGTTGGCGGCAAAGATCGTCCGTCAGCCCAGCGACAGTCTCAAAGCGCTACAGCCAGAGACCATCGTGCACCAGCTGGCCGCTAGAAGAACGATCGAAGGCTATATACACTCCTGGAAATTGAAATAAGAACACCGTGAATTCATTGTCCCAGGAAGGGGAAACTTTATTGACACATTCCTGGGGTCAGATACATCACATGATCACACTGACAGAACCACAGGCACATAGACACAGGCAACAGAGCATGCACAATGTCGGCACTAGTACAGTGTATATCCACCTTTCGCAGCAATGCAGGCTGCTATTCTCCCATGGAGACGATCGTAGAGATGCTGGATGTAGAACTGTGGAACGGCTTGCCATGCCATTTCCACCTGGCGCCTCAGTTGGACCAGCGTTCGTGCTGGACGTGCAGACCGCGTGAGACGACGCTTCATCCAGTCCCAAACATGCTCAATGGGGGACAGATCCGGAGATCTTGCTGGCCAGGGTAGTTGACTTACACCTTCTAGAGCACGTTGGGTGGCACGGGATACATGCGGACGTGCATTGTCCTGTTGGAACAGCAAGTTCCCTTGCCGGTCTAGGAATGGTAGAACGATGGGTTCGATGACGGTTTGGATGTACCGTGCACTATTCAGTGTCCCCTCGACGATCACCAGTGGTGTACGGCCAGTGTAGGAGATCGCTCCCCACACCATGATGCCGGGTGTTGGCCCTGTGTGCCTCGGTCGTATGCAGTCCTGATTGTGGCGCTCACCTGCACGGCGCCAAACACGCATACGACCATCATTGGCACCAAGGCAGAAGCGACTCTCATCGCTGAAGACGACACGTCTCCATTCGTCCCTCCATTCACGCCTGTCGCGACACCACTGGAGGCGGGCTGCACGATGTTGGGGCGTGAGCGGAAGACGGCCTAACGGTGTGCGGGACCCTAGCCCAGCTTCATGGAGACGGTTGCGAATGGTCCTCGCCGATACCCCAGGAGCAACAGTGTCCCTGATTTGCTGGGAAGTGGCGGTGCGGTCCCCTACGGCACTGCGTAGGATCCTACGGTCTTGGCGTGCATCCGTGCGTCGCTGCGGTCCGGTCCCAGGTCGACGGGCACGTGCACCTTCCGCCGACCACTGGCGACAACATCGATGTACTGTGGAGACCTCACGCCCCACGTGTTGAGCAATTCGGCGGTACGTCCACCCGGCCTCCCGCATGCCCACTATACGCCCTCGCTCAAAGTCCGTCAACTGCACATACGGTTCACGTCCACGCTGTCGCGGCATGCTACCAGTGTTAAAGACTGCGATGGAGCTCCGTATGCCACGGCAAACTGGCTGACACTGACGGCGGCGGTGCACAAATGCTGCGCAGCTAGCGCCATTCGACGGCCAACACCGCGGTTCCTGGTGTGTCCGCTGTGCCGTGCGTGTGATCATTGCTTGTACAGCCCTCTCGCAGTGTTCGGAGCAAGTATGGTGGGTCTGACACACCGGTGTCAATGTGTTCGTTTTTCCATTTCCAGGAGTGTATATTGCTCACTGATAATTGTTAAGGAATAATGGTCGCGCCGTGCATTTGGCAACGAAATGGTTCAGCTATGGTTTCATTCCTGAGGAAAGGCAGTTAGTATGGAGGAGCAGCGAGAGACACTTAAGAGTAACTAAATTTGTGTGTAGAAGGTCTGAAGGACCCGATACGTAGTTGCTGTTTGTTCGCTAACTTGAGTTGATGCGGTTAGCTATCGATATTAATTAATCGGACGGTTGTATCGGTTTACAGTACAAATGGGAAGTTTCTGCGATTTTAGGGGTATGACTGAAAGTGGCTGTATACCGGTAAAAGATTGCAGCAGCGCGTATAGGGCTGGATATTAAAGACTGGAAATAATTTAATTTTATTGCTCTCCTCGATTTAAATAGAATAATTATCGCTATGACGCATTCTTCAGCTAGCTGAGTGCGGTTTTAAGTTTGTGCTTGTAACACTGTTGCGAGTTTTCTAAAGATTGAGAATCGTGAATCGAAGAAGAATTGTTCCGGATGTGGGGTATCTGTAGCTCGCCTATAAAGTGGGTGCGGTGATTAATTGTAAAAGCTGACGAAGACGATCTCTGAGGCATAGAGTAACGGCCATGAATTTATTGGATGGATTTGGTATTTGAGGTGTTATGTGAGTAGGATTTCGGGGAGTTAATTATTTGACTGACGTGCGGAGTTCTCGATTCTTGAAATGATTTTACCGGAACACCCAGACTAATGGTTTCTTTCAGGTTGCTAAGGTTTACGTCAGAGTTGCGATAGTAAAGTTTCGTGTTGATCCAGACCCTAGCTAAACCATTTTAAGCGGAATTCCATAGCAACCATCATTCCTGTAGTTAGTGACGAGCGACATTTTCATTGAGGTTTTGTTAGTGGGATCGCGGATCGCTAACAGCTGAAGTGGCTGAGAATTTTGCAATTTATGTTTTAAATTGAGATAACAAGTGTTGGTAGCACCTAGGATTTTTGTTTGATTTTTTAAATTATTTTATTTAGTTTTGAGTGGGGATTTAATTTTGTTTGTCACCCGATCACCCGAGAGCGTTTGTCTCTGTACGTAGTTAGTAAAGAGAAGGAAATAAACTGGTATTTTGTTTAAAAGTCAGAACATGGTCTCCACGTTCTCTTTTAGCCCTAAATTACTAAATCATTGCTATTTGAGAGAAATCATTCCTTATGACAGAAACAAGTTAGATCTTAAACTGTGGAATATTCACACGTAGAAAAGAGCTGTAAAAGTCAGAGATTCTTGAGCAACAAATGAACGCAAGATAGCTAACCCAAACTACTTACGAATCGAACGATCTTCACTTCAAGAACATTTAATTGATAAAACCATGATAAAATATTTAGTGCTACAGTAGGTGATTAAAAGATGCAAGAGTGTGTTATCTTTTTATAAGTACAGAAAATACGAACGATTCGTTTATTTATTTTTTTTTCGAAAATTGAAAGTTTACGAATGTAGTTTCTTAACGTAAAGAATCATTGTTTACATTACCGACGGGCGATGCCGTAGCAACAGAACAGATCGCTAATTATATCTGTCAAAATCCATAAATTTGAAACATTTTGGATCTTTGCTGAAGGTATACGTGTAAGTAAGAAGGTAGCAAAATATATCAACTTTTAATGTGATTTTACTAGAAGTTCAATAGGGGAGTGAGTGCGTTTAGGGTCCGTGACTTATGTTAACAGGCGGTCTGACGTGTGAATTGTTAGTAGTGATTCTTGGCTACTCTTAAAGGCGACGAGTAAGACAAATTATTTCCGTTACAGGAACAGTTCTAGAGCGCTACCTGTTACATACGTGATTATACAAAATAATTTCAGATTAATTTTGATCAATTTATGGTATTTCATCTGTGGTCTTACTTGGCAGTGTACGATACGCAATTGCATTTTTCCGTTAGTGTGTTGACGTCAGTATAGGAGGAAATACCTATTAAAAACCACTAGTATTGACCTTAACATAATAATAACACAAAACGTAAAGGTATAAGTATAGCGATAACGATCTACGCAAATCGCTAAAATTTGTGGGCTCAATTGCAATTCCCCAGAACCTGAACTACTGTGTAGCGAGAGTGTTGCCGCTGCGTTCCTTCACATTATAAGCTATTATTATTATGGCGATTTAAAAAAAAATTACTCAATTGCTTCTCTTATTGGGACTGAGTTGTGTCTGCAAACAATAAGGTTTTCTTTACGGGGAACTGTAGGCGGAAATTCCGACACAGTGCAAGGGGAAGGAGTAGAAGGAAGGTTTACTGGAGAATATGGACTTAATAGTAGGAATGAGAGAGGAGAAAGATTAACTGAGTCCAATAAATTTCAGCTAGTAAGGACGAATACTCTCTTCAAGAATCACAAGAGAAGGCGGTATACTTGGCAAAGGCCGGGGGGACACGGAAAGCGTCCACTTAGATTACATCATGGTCAGGCAGATATTCTGAAATCAGGTATTGGATTATAAGGCGCACCTAGAAGCAGATCTAGACTCACATCACAATTTCGTAATGACGAGTAGGCTGAAGTTTAAGAGACTAGCCTGGAAAAAATGATGCGCAAAGAAGTGGGTTGCGGGAGTACTAAGGAATGAGGATATACGCTTGAAGTTCTCTGAATCTATTGATACTGCGATAGTTAATAGTTCTGTACATAGCTCAGTTGAAGAGAAATGGACATCTCTAAAAAGGGCCAAGAGAAACATAGCTAAAGGAAGGTAACTGCGACGAAACCATGACGAATAGAAGAAATTATTCGGCCGATAGACGAAAGAAGGAGGTACAAAAATGGGTAAGGAAATTCTGGAATACAGAAATACACTTAAGAATGAAGTAAATAGTAAGTGTAGGGAAGTTTAGGCGAAATGGCTGCATGAAAAATGTGAAGGAACTGAAAAAGAAATGATCTTCGGAAGGAATGACTCAGCATATCGCCGAAATTAAAAGCAAGGGTGATAACATTAAGAGTGCAATGGGAATGCCACCATTAAAATGCAGGGGAGAGAGAAATGTTAAACGTCTAACACTACTCCTCCTCATCCTCAGTACTCTGCCAAATTACGAAAACAGCTTCATCCAATAGTATATAAGAACTAAGGTTTTCTTATTCAGCAGTAAGCAAAACACCCTGAGGAAGCCCATCTGGTGAGTGGCCGAAACGACGGAGAATTTTACATATTGGCAATGATGTTATATACCCCGAAGAATTTTACTAACAGTAACAACGGCCGCAGAAGCCTCGTTTATATGAGTGGTAATAGTTTGTAATCTGTAGTAGCAAAATTTCAGTTTTTCTATAAAAAGTCGTCATTACCTCTGTTCTCGTAGAAACACTGGCGGTTAAAAAACCGCTGCCTGTCCTGCGTGAGCAGTGGAGTGAGAGGCAGGGGTCGTTTATACATACTCGCTGCACCTCATGCACCAAGTGCCAAGTTACACTGCGTGTTTGGTATTAGATGTTGTGCATTTTAATTTGAATGTAGCTAATGACATGTAATTAATTCCTTGTCCTTTCCGTAATGCTGCAACTAACACGGACAAAGATCATACCGCGGTTCTTGATTTCTGGAATGTGTTTGATAAAGTTTCACATTTCAACGTGATAAACAAAATATCTATTATTTAGGTCATAATATGGTTTGATTGCAGGCATCTTTGCAAACTAAATGCCGTTTTATACTGACTTGTGTAAAATATGATGACTTGTGTAAAATATTATTTATTTGATCACGATCCGCCCACTGGCTCCTCAGACCATCCTGAGGCAGTTCTGACGAAAATGACATCGGGTATCTATCAATTCAATATGAACATACCCCCAACCCATGAACCATGGACCTTGTCGAGATGCGGTGGCTTGTGTGCCTCGATTCAGACAGCCGTATCGTAGGTGCAACCACAAAGAAGAAATGTCTGTGGAGAGGCCAGACTATTCCGCGGTTCCTGAACAGGGGCAGCCTTTTCAGTAGTTGCTGGGGCAACTGATCTGGCCCTGTAACATGAGCTAAAATGGCCTCGCTGTGCTGGTACTGTGAACGACTGAAAGCAAGGGTAAGCTGCAGCTGTGGTTTGTTTTTTCGTGAGCATGCAGCTCTGCTGTATAGCTTAATGATGATGACATCCTCTTGGGTAAAATATTCCGAAAGAAAAATAATTCCCCACTGAGATCTCTGGCGCGAGCTACTCAGAATGACGTCGTTAACAATAAAACCAAAATTGCCAATCTACGGGTCCAAGAGTGTAATATTAGATCCCTTAATTGGGTGGGTACTAGAGCAGGATTCCCCTAACACTGGTATTCCGCGGGAAGTGAATAAGTGCTCTACGAAAAATTATTAACAACATGGCTGTTATTCTTACGTTTTGACGATACTATTTTTGTAAATTTTATTATGATTTCTGTGTTATGAGCTATGATTTAAAATTGAAGTAATCACTGAATGAAACAAGTTTTTCTCATTATTTAAAATTTTTATTAACCTTCAAAGTATACAAGGCGTTCCACCCAAGTACCAAGGTGCTCAAAGCGTCCCGTCAGAGGAAAAGTCGATAGGTTGATGTCAGAAGTAGTGGGGATTAGTGATATTCGGTGGCAGGATGAACAGGTCTTCTGGTCAAGTGAATACAGGATTAGAAATGCAAAATCAGATAGAGGCAATGCAGCAGCAGTTCTGATAATGAAAACCAGCTCCGCAAATAATAAAGAGATTGAAAGAGTGTATGATGAGATGAAGGACGTTATTCAGATAGTTAAGGTAGATGAAAACTTAATTGTGATATGCGAGTAGAATACGATACTAGAAAAAGGAAGGGATGGAAAAATAGTAGAAGAACATGAACTAGGAATAAGTTGCGAAACAGGAACGCACCTGGTGGAGTTTTGCACAGAACATAATTTAGTCACTGCTAACACTTGCTTCAAGTGGAAAGCAGATTGTAAACTGCAAGACATTTCCGAGGGCGGAGTGGAATCTGACGATCATTTATTGTTTACGAACTGGAGACTAATACTGAAGAAACAGCGAAAAGATAGAAGATTAACGTGATGGGACTTGGTAAAATTGAGGTAACCAGAGGTTGTTAAGTGTTTGAAAGACAGCATTAGGCAATATTGGACTGAAACAGAGGAAAAGCAAGCACTAGAAGACGAATGGACAGCTTTGAGAGATGAAACGGTGAAGGCAGCAGAGGATCGCAACTCCTTGAATAACTCAATTTTAATATAGCTCCTCCGTAATATGCGTCCACTGCTCAAGGCCTGCGCCTCATGTGTCATTGCTGGACTTTAGAGGTATGTCTCATGAAGATATATTAGAACACGGATCGATAAATGAAATGTTCTTAAAAATAATAACACTGGTCTGCATGATATCAAGTGACTGAAAACTAATATATAATACTACCTCAACTTTTTATGCTCATTCCAAATCTGTTTTCAGTTTTTTCCTATCACGCACAGTTCAGCCGCAATTTGACTTCAGTGATATATTGCTATGCCAGTCAGTTATGCTTATTGTTGGAAGGAAATTTCTCAGTGTGGCCCTGTTTACCTTTAGGTTGCTACAGCTTTTGATGTTAGTTGTTGTCGGGTGACCATGAAAGTGTTTCTTATCTCTCAGGCTTGGATTACCAGTGCTGTATTATGATTATTCTGTATATTTAAGACAATGTTAATAAAACACTCGCCCTATTGTTGATAGTTACTTCTACGTCAACACGCAAGTGTGTGAAGAACCTAAATATTTTCCGTTGCAGTTTGGGACTCATACAGTGGCTAAACAGACTTTGTGTAAAAAGCCTACCATGCTTATTTTAAAATGAAACTTGGTGACCAGTACAAGGGATGGGCGTCAGCAACAGTTTTCCGCTGTTATGTGGAAAGGTTAAAATTGTGGGCAAAATAAAAGAAAACATGCATACAATCTGTGATTACAACGCTGTGGAGGGAGCCTAAAAATCACCTTTCTGACTGTTACTTCGGCTTAGTTAATGTTCAGGGGTGCATTTCGAAAAATAAGAGGCAAAATGTGTGCCCAAGCATTGATTCTGCCACTAGGCCAGTTTGCACATGAAGAAGATGTGACTGCTCCACCTCCTCCAGCTACTGTAGAGAACGTGGCAGCAAATGATGAAGAAAATGAAGTTGATTCAATTACCGAAGACGTTAGTGATGTCCACCAGTCTGAATGCGACTTTACTTCATAACTGTTCTCTCAAAGTGAACTTAACGCTTTGGTACGAGATTTGAATTTCCCTAAGGAATCTGCGGAACTACTTGGCTCCCGGTTAAAAAGTACGAATCTTCTGGAACCAGGAGCACATTACTCATGGTACAGACATAGAGAGAAACAATTAGTCCATTTATTCTCACAGCACGAGTTAATGAACTTCATTGCATTGAAAATGATCCTACACAGTGGAAAGTTTTCTAGACTCGTCAATGAGGAGTCTGAAAGGCGTATTACTGCATAATGGAAACGTGTAAGGGTCCATTCTTGTAGCCCATTCAGTTCAAATGAAAGCGACGTATGAGAACATCAAGATGCTTTTAACATATATTCAGTATGATGAACACACTTAACGTATCTACGGTGACTCCAAAGTTATCGGAATACTTTTAGGACAACAAGTTGGGTTCACAAAAATGTCTTGCTTTCTATGCTAATGGAACAGCCGGGTAACGCGAAGTCATTGGAGTGTGAGAGTTTGGTCAGAGCGGAGAAATTTTGAGCCCGTAACTAAAAAGTATCCTGCACGAACCACTTGTAGAACAAAAAAATGTCTTGCTACCACCTCTACAAATAAAATGGTTCAAATGGCTCTGAGCACTATGGGACTTAACAGCTATGGTCATCAGTCCCCTAGAACTTAGAACTACTTAAACCTAACTAACCTAAGGACAGCACACAACACCCAGTCATCACGAGGCAGAGAAAATCCCTGACCCCGCCGGGAATCGAACCCGGGAACCCGGGCGTGGGAAGCGAGAACGCTAACCGCACGACCACGAGCTGCGGACCTCTACAAATAAAATTGGGCTTAATGAAGTAACTTGTAAAGGCTCTACCACAGGATGGACCCTGCATCAAGTACCTTTCCAAGAAATTTCCCTTCACCACATGAGACAAACTGAAAGCTGGAATTTGTTTTTAGTCCTCAAATAAAGAAATTGACGAAGGATGAAGATTCTGAGAAAACAATGAAGAAAAGAAAAAGGGGCATGACCGCCTTCCGATCAGTTACTGAGAACTTTCAATGGAATTACGAAGAACCTAATTACAAAGACAGTGTTGAAAAAAGTTGCAAAATTTCAAGAAGATGGGCTGTTAAATGAGTGTGAAAGTCCACTTTCTGCCCTCACATATCGACTTCTTCTGGAAATTTGGACATTGTATTGAAGAGCAGAGTGAACGTTTTCACGAGATATTAAGAGGAGGTACCATCGGCACTGGACAGCAGCTATGTTGGCAGACTACCGTTGGATGTTGAAGAGAGACAGTCATCATATACAAGGATCTGCAAGGACGTCAAAGAAGAGAAAGTTTAAAAATTTATGGAACGCTCTTGATTCCTTGTTTTTATCAAGGTAGTCAAGAAACAAATGAGGAGAGTACTGATGAGTATTTTTAAATGTATTTTATTTTTTAAATATGTTTTGATTAAAAACTCACCTTATGTGAAATGTTGTTAGAACATATTTGTGGGCTCAGAACTGAAAGTCGCTAAAATATTACTTCTTATTTTGTGTAAGAACCTGACGTGATAGACAAAAACGGTAGTTATTTCTAGAATCAGCATAAAAATTGATTCAAGGATACCTACTTTCAACAAATCATCTGATTGTTGTTTGCATTCTATATATTACTAATCTTGGATAAAAACACATTTCCTTCTGTCACTTCGGAAGATTTGACGACGCCATGGCGTCAGATCGTCTGAAGGAAAAGTAATTAATAAAGCTAAACTTACCAAATGTTGGGGTGTCCACTCTAATTGATAAGTAAAATATTACAGATATTCTTAAAGGTTAGAGTTCAATCGGTTTTGTATTATCTAATTTAACTTATTTTGTGTATTTTAATCCAATAACGTCTTCACTGAGAAAAAAGCTTTCAATCCTCAGAAACGTACCATAAAAAATAATATCTGGTGATCATCCTCTATATATTGGAAAGATCCCATTTCGTAGCAGCGACTATTTCAGACAGCCTTATGAAGCTTGTTTTCATCAATTAAACTTAATTAAAAAGCAAAAGTAACTACCATAAATGTAATTCTGTAAGAAAAATTCCAGGCTGCCCATTGCTCAGACTACGAGTGGCCCACAAATTTGTGGAACAGTCTGCAATAAGTAACTTTACCCAACTATGTAATGTTATGTAGGACCTATCAGACTACATAAATTAATTTAGAAAAGAATTAAAATGATATCTAGCTGACAAACACCTCCAATATGGGAAAGGGCTTCCAACAGGGTATTTTGCATAGAAGTGAAACAAAAACCTATAACGTTAAACACAGAATTAAGTTCATTTATCATTTACAAAAATTTACAATTATAGGATAAATACAACTATGGAAACGACCAGTATGAAGTTGTAGGAGCAGCTGATAGATATGACTTATGGATCTGCTTCCATTTTGACAAACTCTACGTCATTATAGAACATTGTGAATATGGCCCAAGGAACAAGCAAAAAGTGAAACTAAACTAAAAACTAGTGAGAAGATACATAGACGTACTCACGGTTTACTGAGACTCTCCACGTAGCTATGTCTTGAGTAACCGGCACTGTCATCGCTTCCAGTCACCTTTACATTGTTGTTACAAGTGTTTCCTGACTTTCTGACATCTGCTTCTTGATGGTTGCCTTCACCCCAGTGTGGAGTGGGAGATATAACCGACTTACGAGACGAGGGAGATGCTAGAGGACCCGCTCGTTGGAAACCAGGGAGGTGGTTCACATCGCCTGCAGCTGGCGCTCGACAAGCGCTCGCTACAGGAGATGAGAGCTTATCTGTCCGGGTTTGCAGCCCGTTGACTTGGGCCGCATCACTTCCGCTGGCCTGCCAGCTTTTCAGCGCTTTTTCCACACCATCCATGTGACGTAAGCTACCTCCACTGCCAGCGGGCGTTTGGTTACCTGACTGAAAGTCTCCATTACTGCTAGAAGATCCCGCTGCCACTGTGAGGTTCCCCGTTTGCTGTAACCCCGATGCATCAGTTTCGTAGGTACCCGCTGTGAATCTGGCACTGTCTGGCTCTGACTGCGGCATAATCCTGAACTCTGTATCGACGTGTCCGACGTGGTTTCTCGAATCGTCTGCGTTGTGACTTCCAAAAGTGAATATACCTTTGCCAGAAGATGGAGAAAAAAACACGTTGTCAGAAGGCTTCGCACCGTCACTTGCAGCGCGGCGTGTTGCTTGCTGAAAGTTGATGGTCACGTTTTCTGGTTGGCTTACAATTTCTTCCTCGTAAGAGTAGGCACCACTGGGGGCATAGCGTCTCCGATTTGCACTTTCTGAATTCTTTGTGGTGGCTGCCCGGGCGCTAGCAAGGCTATGCATAGTGTATGAGGCCTCAACGTCGAGCTGTGTAATAGGTGGTCCAGTTTTAACAGCGTCGTCGACCTGTGTAATAGGTGGTCCAGTTTTAACTGCCGCTTGCGGATGCATTTCATTGCCTCCTTCTAATACAAGTGATGGACGCCGCGAAAAATATTCTTCCAGAAAAGGACTGTTCGCTGCGCTCCGTGGACGTGGCATATTTTGTAGGCCCCGGTGTATGTCTCCTAACGGTGAACTGAGAGCGATGTCCATCGTTTTGATGTTAGTCATCAGGCTTGCTTCACCTTTTCGAGGTCCAGTAGAAGTAGGTGAAGCTGGGAAAAGGCTTGCTTTAGCACCTGAAGTGGGGTTTCTTTGCTGCCCAGTATGATCTCCGATGGTGACACTGTAAACAGGCAAAGAATGTCAGGTAAATTTTGTTTTGTTCTGAAATGCTAAGGTTTTGTGTCTTCTGAAAATTTATTTTGACAATGTGGATCACCACAGCTACCATATGTTTCATAAAATACATATTTAGGTAGTTACACCATCAGCTGCTGTTGTGATGTGAGCAGATTAAGAATAACTTAGACAGATCTTACCAAATATGTATTTGCGACCTTGCACAACCAAAGTGCAGATGTGCAGTGTACTAGTGACATGTAATAACAGCACTGATGCTTGGAAATTTAACTTAACGTCAAGGTAAGATAGACAGATAGATAGATAGATAGAGAGAGAGAGAGAGAGAGAGAGAGAGAGAGAGAGAGATACATACATACGAAAATCGCTAATTTTGTCAATTTTAAAAGTTGCAATAAAAATGAATTCGGCACAAAGAATTAAAATTGTACAGTAGATAGTTATTGACGGCTGTTCGCTGAAATAACGGGGTTGAGCCAGTCACTGTGCAACACACTAAAATCTCCAGTCTTTAAGTGCAGGCTGCTGCCTAGATGCTATATACAAAATATTAAAACTTTAGACCTGCCATGTCATCAGCTAAAATAGTATACAGATCCCGACTTAAATTTGCTCTCAAACAAAATGTGGCATATAGTGATTTTTACGTCTAAGGCATCACAGATTTGGGGGGAAGGAGTGAGGCGGTGTTCTCTTGCTGGAATATGAAGACATTTGTTAGGGGACAGGGTCCTCTTTGGAGGCGGGTTAGGATTCTTCATTCTGACAGAGCAACTGTGTGAGGTACACGATGTCAGCTTCAGCTTATTGCTCTTACGGCCAGATACTTGTCCTTCCGTGGATGTGCTACTCTGACTTAACAGCGAAATGACAACGTGCAAAGAACTGCCACACTGTGTCACGTCATTTTTCTCTATAGACTTTCTTGCCTGCTTGGTCTTCTTGCTTGTTTTCCAATATACCTGCGTGCCCTGGTACCTGGCAAAAGTGTACATATTTCCCTTCCTGTTGAAGAAGGGAAAGAGTATCCAATACATTGTGTATTTTCTCCGCTGTATCAGCAGGGAGCATTTTATGTGACATGTCCCAAAGGAACGAGTCTGCACTTTTTGTCTGTAGTGTGCGGCTCGGAATGTCACTTTATAACATTTCACGTTTAGTGACGGCTATCTTGTTAGTGTTTATTATGGATGAAACTGAGAAAGCAGTCGTAATATGACCAGGGGAAAAATACTCCTGCCTGAACACAAGAAAGGCAGATATGCACCCCTTTAAAAGACTCTGATATAAATGTGGGAACCAGTAGCTTAAATCATCATTCCACCTTCCTCACAAAAAATTTGGGGTGTGATGTGTAGATCACCCTGGGCAACGCTGTGCTGTGACTCAGCGGCGAAAAATCTACACGAAGACGGTGACCGACTGCATGAGTGACTCCCGGTTTAAGCCGAGGTGATGACAAGCAGAACAACCTCCCCCGACGGGAACAAATAGGATAAGAAGAGATTATGCGTATACAGAAGGCTACACGAACACGAAAGGAGAAATCCTGGAAAAAAAATCTTGGTGAATGGAGAAGAAATGGTTTTTATTTTTATTTTAATTTTTACAAGAAACTCATGTGACGGAGGAAACGGTTTCCAAACTTAAAATCCATGATTTTACATTTGTTTAACATAAGGGAGATGACAGTCATGACGTGGCTGATCAGGTCTGCCAAAAACGAAAAGAAAATACGAATATAGGATTAGGACAACCAGAACATGCTATAGGAATCAAACTGTGAGAACTATCCCTATATAATGCTTATAAACCTCTGCCAGAATTCTGGCCAATAGATACGTATATTGCTCAAAGATGAACACACAGCTACACACTGCCTATTTCAATTCTCATCATACTAAATGGGGTTATTCGGAACGCAACTCTGGAGGTGAAAGACTGAATAACTGGCCTGACGGGAGGGATCTCGCACCTCTTGTACAATCCAGAAGACCTAGCAACTCTTTCATCAGGAACATGGGGATCACAAACAATACCCAACTTGGCTTTTGTCACAAGGGGACCAACAAGAGACGTGCTTCAAGCGCAAAAGAAGGGTATTACCGAAGTTCCTTAGAAGCCAATACCAACCTCTGATTATCCAAGTGAAACTGTCAATACCTGTTATACAAAGCGTCCCAAAAACCCACGATGGAATCTAAAAAAGGTTGACTGGAAGAAATGACGGACTCTACTGAGAGAGCGGTGAACCGTATTCCTCCATTAGCAGAGAACTATGAGTAATTCACTACTTTGATATTCACTACTTTGATATATAAATCTGCACTGAAAATTACTCCATGCGGTACCAAGAAGGAATACACTCCGTGCTGCTCGAGAGAGTGTGAATCATTATTGGCAGAATACCAAAAGACGGAGAAATATGTGGTTGCGGAACAATTGATTCTACCAGTGAATGAAGAACGCAGGAGCAGATGAATGGAAACGAAAGAGAGCATGGACTTGACTCATTCTAGCCTCAAGAGTTCCTCTCAACCTTCGTAGCAGACTCCAGCTCTTGAGTCGTCTGCTACGAAGGTTGAGGGGTGCTATGACCTTCCACAGACCTACAATGAGTATGACTACCTCCATCTAAGGAGAAAGCCGTGGCACACTCATGCGACCTCATGCAGTGCTGGCGAAGGTTGTCGAGGTGCTGCGCTGACAGAAACAATGACCTGCAGTCTTACTCAAACGATTTTACAGAATCTACTCGTAATAAAATTAGATTTTTCCCTTACTTGTAACTTTATACGTCAGCTTCATGCTGAACTGCCCTTCATTTAGTTAATGGTCATGGTTATTGTGAAATTTCACATACAAGCACGAAATTCAAAAACGCTGCAATAAAAAGTAGGAGTCGCTATGAATTTGCATTTGGTGCATATTACATCATAATACTGTGAATTGAATTCTTGGGAGGGAATCAGTATCTGCCTCTAGTCTTGAGAAAAGGGTTTTATGTAGCACGTTCACTTCCGATTGCATGCGAGAATGAAATATTCATAACGTAGCTCATATTTCTTAAACCGTTCGAGATATCGAATCGAGATTTTGGCGAATGACAGCATGGAAAGAGGAGAACTTTCTACTTTGATGTAGATGATGCTACAGCTATCATTTTATTTTTTTCAGACTCGTACTTTAATTTTTAAGAATCACAGACAGCTAGAGAAAAGAGAATTCGGCAGTATGAATAACAAAAACAAAATTTCTTCTCTTATGTTGCTGTAGACCGATACGATGAAACTTACCAAAGGATTTTCTTTTTACACTTGATTTATCTTTGAGATATGAAAACTTAGAGTAAATAGTGTGTTATCTTTCCGTTCCTATCCCTGTACAGAGTGAGGGTGTGAATCTTCTTACTACAAATATCTCTTAATTCTTCAGTGATACTGACTTTGACGATGAGTTGGCAAGTTTCTGCAAGTCGTCAGTGTGTTCACAGCTTCAGAGCTACGAAATAATTTTATTGGGTTAGTTATAGTCTTCACCAAAAACGCAGAATAGTTCTATTCGAAATAACAAATTTGATGCTTGTTTGTCTGTGGTTAACAACGCCACCAAACATGACAGTCATTATTTTATGAATCACTTGAGACAACTTACTAAGGTCGAAATAGATTATAAATATACAGGGTGAGTCACTAACTATTGTCACCAAGAATAACGCCTAAAGTATGATAGTAGTTGGGGACGAACCGCACAATAACCCTAGGTTCGGTGTGGGGCGGCGGAGGTGTGAATGGACTGCTGTAACCTGTTGTGGGGTTGTGTACTACTGAGGCTACGGCAGGGACGAAGCCTCTCCGTCGGTTCTAGGTGCCCGGTTCCATACAATACAACGGCTACGTTTCTTTTGTCGATATTTTAATTTTGCTTACGTTACCAAAATACAGCCTAATTTATACAAACTAACCTTGCAGTAACTATTATGACGGAATCCTGAAGGTAGCTTACTGAAGGCCTCATTGTGTTAGTTTATAGCACCATAAAGCAGAAATTTCAAGTTTTTCATACTAGCAAATTCTCTTATTAGTAGCTGTCGATGACTTAAAAAATTGCAGTACAGGTTAATAAAAGGTAATAGCAAAATAAAAACTATACTTTCTGCTACATCGCTGTACATAAAAAGGTACCGTATGTTAACCATAGGGGAAAATACTCTCCTCTTTGCGTATTATCATTTGCCAAAATATCGTTTCGGTATATCGAACGGTTTATGAGATATGAACATTTAATTCTCGCGCGTATGCCATCGGAAGTGAACACACTACATAAACTTCATTTTCTCAAGACTGGAGGCAGATACTGGTTTCCTACCAAGTTTAAAGAAAAATTCAAAATGTTAGCTACATTTCATAGGTAACCATGCAAGGTCTAAAATTCACCAAAAGCATATTCATAGCGACCACTATTTATCATTGCAACGTCTCCGAATTTCATGCTTATATGTTAAATGTCACAATAGGTATGACCATTAACGAAATGATGGACAGTTCAGCATGAAGCAGACACATAAACCTACAAGCAACGTAGAAATCTAATTTTTTTACGATCAGATTCTGCAAAATCGTTTCAGAAGGATTGCAGGGTGGGCACCTCGATGGTGTCAGGAGAGTGCCTTGCCGACTGTGGCCCTCTCTGCATGACGTCAAGAGCGCGCGACAGCTTTCTCTTTGGATGGTGGTGGAATAAGACCCTCTCAGATAGCTCTGCACATAAAACAGACCTCAAAAGTCTGTTTAAGAACATCTGAAAGCAAAGACATTTCTAATATGATAAAAATGATAACAGAATAAAAAAGCGAACAAAGATCTACGCTCATGATCGTACATTAAGGATAATTGCAGAATGTGGTGCCACACAACGTGGCACTATACAAAACTGCGCTAATAGCATAGGCACATAGGGAATACGCACGACACAGATCTGTAAGACCACGGTACTTGTGATAAGTTGAGAAAACCGTCCTGAAACACATGTGCTACAAAACGCCACTGTTTCCTGCGCATGTACCCCGACATCAATATGGGATATGATCACCATGTACACATACACAGGCCGCACAACGGGTTGGCATACTCTGGATCAGGTAGTCGAGCAGCTGCTGGGGTACAGTCTCCCATTCTTGCATCAGTGCCTGTCTGAGAAGCTTCTGAAGTGTCGTAGGGGTTTGAAGACGTGCATCGGTACGTCGACCGAGAGCATCCCAGAGGTGCTCGATAGGGTTTATGTCTGGAGAACAGGTAGGCCACTCCATTCGCCTGATATCTTCTGTTTCAAGGTACTCTTCAACGATGGCAGCTCAGTGGGGCCGTGCGTTATCATCCATCAGGAGGAAGGTGGGACCCACTGCACCCCTGAAAAGGCGGACATACTGGTGCAAAATGACGTCCCGATAAACGTGACCTGTTACAGTTCCTCTGTCAAAGACATGCAGGGGTGTACGTGCACCAATCATAATCCCACCCCACACCTCCATACAGGTCTCTTTCAAGGACATTAAGGGGTTGGTATCTGGTTCCTGGTTCACGCCAGATGAAAACCCGGTGAGAATCACTGTTCAGACTATACCTGGTCTCGTCTGTGAACATAACCTGGGACCACTGTTCCAATGACCATGTACTGTGTTCTTGACTCCAGGCTTTACGGACTCTCCTGAGACCAGGGTCGGTGGAATGCACCTTGCAGGTCTCTGCGCGAATAAACCATGCCTGTTCAGGCGTCTGTAGACTGTGTGTCTGGAGACATCTGTTCCAGTGGCCGTGGTAAGGTCCCGAGCAAGCCTACCTGCAGTACTCCGTGGTTGTCTGTGGGCACTGATGGTGAGATATCGGTCTTCTTGTTATGTTGTACACTGTGGATGTCCCATACTGTAGAGCCTGGACACGTTTCCTGTCTGCTGGAATCGCCATAATCGAGATCACATTTTGTGGTACACGGAGGGTCCGTGCTACGACCTGCTGTGTTTGACCAGCCTCCAGTCGCCCTAGTACTCTACCCCTCATAACGTCATCAATATGAGTTCTTTGAGCCATTTTCAACACATATTCACCATTAGCACGTCTGAAAACGTCTGCACACTTACTCGCTGCACTGTAGTCTGACATGCACCAACACACCTCTGCGTATGTGAACTGCTGCCAGCGCCATCGTGCGACCGCCGCAGGTCAAATGCACGGCATGGTCACATCCCGAGGTGATTTAAACCCACAAACCGCCCTCCTGAGCGTTTTCACCATGTATCAGCATTATCCTTAAATTACGAGCATGAGTGTAATAAAAGATGTGGAGCTCTAAGAGACCAATAACTCACTGACACAAGTGAAAGCCGCCAAAGTAGCAGGAATCGATGGATTTCTACCAAAGTTCCTGAAAAACCTAGGACCAGTAGTAAATAACTGGCTAGCAGAATTCTTCTCTGAGTGCATACAGCGGTATAAAACATCTATTATATGGACAGAAGCTAAGGAAGTCGCCATTCAGAAATCAGGGAGAACTTGGAACAGCCCCAAACATTTCAGAACAGTTACACTGTTAACAAATTACACTGACGCAAAAAGTTTGCAAACACCAAAAAATGATTAATGTAGAGAACCAAATTTCGGAAATACATTTGTCAAGGAAACATATTTAAGTGATTAACGTTGCATGATCACAGGTTAATCTAAGCGCGAGATAAGCTATTGCAAATGCGAAGTGCTGGTACATTAATAAGCGATGTAATGGCCAAAATGTTGAATGCAAGCACGTACACGAGCATGTGTTATGTTATACAGGTAGCAGATATCAGTTTGTGGGATAGAGTTCTATGCCTTTTACATTTGGTTGGTCAATATAGGGGCGGTTAATGCTGGTTGTCGATGATGCTGGAGTTTCGTCCAATGATGCACAAAATGTACTCGTTTCGAAACAGATCTGGTGATCGAGCAGGTCAATACAACATATCGACACTTTGTAGAGCACGTTGGGTTACAAAAGCAGTTATCTGGGCGAGCGTTGTCCTGTTGGAAAACACTCCTGGAATGATGTTCATGAGTGGCAGCACAACAGGTCGAATCACCAGATTGACGTACAAATTTGCAGTCAAAGTGTGTGGGTAGCCACAAGCATGCTTCTGCTGTCATATGAAATCGCACTCCAGACCATAGTGCCAGGTATAGGTCCAGTGTGTTTAGCATGCTGATAGGTTGGTGGCAAGCCCTCAACTGGCCTACTAACCACCACACGGCTATCACTGGCACCGAGGCAGAACCAGCTTTTACCAGAAAACACAAGAGATTTTCACAGTGCTCTCCAGTGAGCTCTCGAAAATCGCGATGGCTTAGGGTCTGTGAAATACCCGTTACAGATCTTCTGGCTCGGAGCTGTCCTTGAAGTAACCGATTTGTAACAGTTAGTTGCGTCAATGTGGTGCTAACAGCTTCTCAAATTATTTCTACAGATGCAGTACGATGCGCCACTTCCTCATGTCAAACACGATGGTCTTCCCTCTCGTAGTGCCACGTGGTCGTCCAAAGTCCGGTCTTCTTGCGTCTGTACATTCCCGTGACCATCGCTGACAGCAATAATCTACAATGGCTACATTGTTGCCAAGCCTTTCTGCAGTATCGCTGAAGGAACATCCAGCTTCTCGTAGCCCTATTACACGACTTCGTTCGAAGCCAGTGTCGATAATAGCGTCTTTGTCACCTTAAAGGAGTTCTTGACCAACATTAGCTCACCACGTCCAATCTCAAAGGTAACTAACGCTTGTGACCATTACAGATTGTATTTAAAACCTTATTTGCGTCCTCATGGTGGCGCTACTAGCGCTACTCTTATGCAACGGGAGCGAAATTTTTAGATGTAAAAACACAGGTACCAACATTCGTTTATGTCGCACAACTCCTTTTTGGGGTTGTGATTTTTTTTCCCCGTCAGTGTATTTAGCAGAATCTTGATGATTAAACTCTCTTCATATAAAACACCTTCCCCGTTGAAGGAGCAGGTGGGGTTTTACGCCTACAAGAAATTGCTGTGGTCAACTTCTTGCCATCATGTTTTTTTATCAAAAAGTGTTACCAGCATAAAAATAAAACGGGTATTCTGCTGATGGATCTAACATCAGCATACAATACCGTGTGAGCGGTGGCATACTTTATAAACTGATAGAAAAGGTGGACTGACAAGGTAAGGAATGAGGAGGTTCTACGCAGAATCGGAGAGGAAAGGAATATGTGGAAAACACTGATAAGGAGAAGGGACAGGATGATAGGACATCTGGTAAGACATGAGGGAATGACTTTCATGGTACTAGAGGGAGCTGTAGAGGGCAAAAACTGTAGAGGAAGACAGATATTTGAATACGTCAAGCAAATAATTGAGGACTTAGGTTGCAAGTGCTACTCTGAGATGAAGAGGTTAGCACAGGAAAGGAATTCGTGGCGGGCCGCATCAAACCAGTCTGTAGACTGATGACAAAAAAAAAAAAAAAAAAAAAAAAAAAAAAAAAAAAAAAAAAAAAAAAAAAAAAATCAATGCATCCAGTTTTATGAACTGACGAACATTTTAACTGTAAGAAAAATTAGAGTAACACTTAACGGCAAGACTAGCATATGCATAGCGCTCAACGATTAACTATTAACTCACGGGGGGCTCGGTATTGGCCCCCTTATTATTTAACTTGTAAATTCCTGATGTTCCAGATACAACGTCCTGTAAGTTTATATGCGCGGAAGATATGGCAATAGCTTATCGAAGTAAATCTTTCGAAAGTTAGAGCAGAAACTGAACGGAGATCTAAACCCGCTGCACCTATATTACACTAAATGGAATCTAAAACTCAACTCAGAGAAGACAGTCAGTGTAAACATGCACCTTAATGGTAGAGGATCCAAAAGAAATTTCAGCATCTGCATGAATAACCAAATCACTAAACATGAAGTTTACTCTCAGTATCTTGGAGTAGAGTTTGATTGGACTTCCACTTAAAGAATCCCTTTAGAGGATACGAAACTGAAATACTATCCTTTTAGACTCACTGGAAAACCTGGGGGTGTGATTCAAACACCTTGCGAGCTTCAGTCGTGGCACTGTTATATAGCGTGATCGAGTATTGTGTGCCTCTTTGGGCCAGAAGTGTACACGTATCGAAAGTCGATACTCAACCAAGAGAAGTAATGAGAAAAATATTGGAACGCTTGGACCTACAACTATTGATTGGCTGTCTGTACTAACTAATAGAGCACCACCTTAAATCAAAAGAAATCAGTTAGTATTCAGAGAATATAGTAAAATACTGTTTAACCCAAATCTTTCTATACAACAGGACCTGACAACAAAAAACCGCTAGAAATCAAGATCACCCCTATGGCAAACAGGTGAAGAGGTGTTTACCTATGGGCTAGCAAAGGAATAGAAAATGTTGTGAAGTAGAAGCAAGGCCAAGAATAGGAGCCTGTTGATGATCCAAATATAGCAATAGAGGACTTTAACCTTTCGAGAAGAGTGTGGGCTACCATAAACCGTCTGAGGACTGGCGAGGTTACGACAGTATGGGAGTTTATGACAACATGGGCCTCTCGAACGAACCTCAGTGCGAATGTGGACACAACCAGTCGATGGACCACCTGATCGAGTGCACTGTGCATGGCTTTAGCAGTGATCTTGATGATATATACTGGTGTCGAAAATTAAAGCAACAAACCGTTTTGCTCCACCCAGTGTCTAATTCACGATACAATCATAAAAACTGTCAATCAGTTGTCCGGTCAATGGACAACCATGCCAACGATGATGTAAGGGCACCTATAAAAGGAGGTGTCCACTGGACGTGTTGTAACGAGGCAAACCGGTGTGCAGAAGGCTTCGACAGAGTAGCCTTTATTGTCAGAGACCTGCTGTATGTCTACCTCCGATGCGTCTTCACAGAAGAGAACATCTCGAGTGGAGTCATCAACCTGGCACGTAGTTGGTCGAACAGTGGGCCAATGCTGTTTTCACAGATAACTCCGAATTTAGCTTTGAGAATGATTCTCGATGGATTTGCATCTGGAGGAAACGTGGAACACAATTTCGGGACCTAAACATTGTGGAGAGAGATTATGTTTACCACTCGAACCCCTCTTCATGAAACTGTATGGGTGAATCAGCAAGCAAGTTTTAACTGCTGTCATGTATCGTGACGAGATCTGGGAACCTAATTGCGGTTGTTGCGAGGTGCTGTGGGCTCAGACTTCGTACTGATGGACGATAATGCTCGACCTCATAGAGCACGGGTGGTTGATGTTTTCTTGGAAACGGAAGATATTGCAAGCTTGGCGTGGGCTGCTCTCCCGATTTGGATTCCATAGAGCATGTCTGGGATGCATTAGGTAGACGACTTGCATTACGTCGGCATCCACAACCACTCCCAAGACAGCGAGCAGCTCTGCAGGAAGAATGAGGGTTATTGCCTCTACATGAGACTGATGACATCATTCACAGCATGCCCCATCGTTGGCAGACCTGTATTGCTGTCAGATGTGGTCACACCCCATATTGAGCACATTAACCGGTTGTCGGAATGTGTGTGCAAATCCGTTAAGTTGGAAAAAAACGAAGAAAATTTTTGTCCATCTTTATGCACGTTGCAGTCGTTTAGTTCCGTATTCTTTATATTGTTTGTACTTTACTATCACATATTTATACTGTTTTGTGGCAAATAAACGCAACCTTGCAAAATTTCCGTTTGTTGCTTTAATTTTGGACACCAATTTACTTCAACTCACAGACAGTACCACTGTCTGGCTAAAAAAATAAGTCTCATTGTGGAAAATTTTGTATATGTAATGCTTAATGTCCTTTATTTTTGGTGTAATCTCTTTTAATATTAACCTTACCAAAAATTTTGGCAAGCAGACATATTTGCACTCTTTTAACACAAGATATTCTTAATCCTTATACCTAGTCTCTCTTTTTAGTTAAGTCTTCATACTAAACATCTCCTACTCACTTCCCCTGTCTGTATGTGTCTCTCCCCTGCTGTTTCCTTTTTCCCCATTGACACTTTCTCCTGTCTGTATCTCCATTCACTTCCTTCGCTCTTCCTTACCAAAGTCTCTTTCTTGCCACTTTCACTGTCTCTCTGTCCAACTGCCATTGTCTGTGTCACATCATTTTTCTCTCTCATGGCCATGATTTCTTTCTTTCTCTCTTACAGTCAGCTGTCTTTCTCTTCAACCAACATTGTCTGTTACCCAAAAATGTCCTTGAGGAGGGTTTACTCGGGGTTTAACTCTTAGATCAAGAGATTTTAATATCTGAGTATAGGACCTGGGGAAATTTGGGCAAATATTTAACACTTGAGTGTAGTGCGATAAGAGAAAATTGACAAAAGTCACCCCTCCCCAATCTGGCAATCGCCAAGATTGGCTCCTCTCTTTCGCTGCCATTGTCCGCACTTATTTCTTTCTCTACCATTGGTCTCTCCCTTTGGCTCCTTCTGCCTTTCTCTCCCACTGCCACTGTCTCCTATCTCTCACTTAGAATGTCTGCTCTATTTACATGTAAGTAGGCTGTTTATGTTTTCTTTATGTAAGTAGGCTGTTTATGTTTTCTTATTGGCAACGTTACGTAGCGCTCTATATGAAAATCACTGACTGTGCTGTGTGCAGTCTGTGGCTAGTTTGCATTGTTGTCTGCCATTGTAGTGTTGGGCAGCGGCAGCTGGATGTGAACAGCGCGTAGCGTTGCGCAGTTAGAGGTGAGCCACCAGCAGTGGTGCATGTGAGGAGAGAGATGGCGGAGTTTTGAAATTACATATATTATGACTTGTGATGATATTAAGGTAAATACATTGTTTGTTCTCTATTAAAATCTTTCATTTGCTAACTATCCCTATCAGTAGTTAGTGCCTGCCATAGTTTGAATCTTTTATTTAGCTGGCACTAGTGGCGCTCGCTGTATTGCAGTAGTTCGAGTAAGGAAGATTTTTGGTGAGGTAAGTGATTTGTGAAACGTGTAGGTTAATGTTAGTCAGGGCCATTATTTTGTAGGGATTTTTGAAAGTCAGATTGCGTTGTGCTAAAAATATTGTGTCAGTTTAAGCACAGTCTCGTATACAATTCTTCTAAGGGGACGTTACAACTGTAGAAAAAAAGAAAGGGGAGGCCATTGTCCTCGCTATTGACATTTCCTTGTTGAAAACATACTGTGGAGCTCGTAATTTATGATATTTACTAAAATGCCTAATGAAATGATTAGAAACATTTTACATCTATTGTCTTTGTAGTTGAGAGATTGCTCATTTTGTTTAATACCTGGTTTCCAGCTGTGTTGCAGCATTAGTTTTATAAAATAAACTTAGATGCATTTGCTAATGTGAACACTTTCTGTCAACAGATCTATTAAATAATTATTTTATGATCCACATTCTTCGAAAAAGGAGCTTTTGGAATGGAAAGAACAATAAGAAGGGACTGATAACAATAACTGCATATATAATTTTCTTTTCAAGTACTTGGTAATTTTTTGTAGAATTAGTTTTTGTGGTGCACCACTTTAATTACATAGACATTAAGATGTGAATAGACATTTCCCTTTTCTGCATTGTTGTTTTTACTGTAACATTTTTTTTGCTTGAGCTATGTCATGTTTAGATATAAGTTATTTCTGCTGCTGTTTGCCAGGCATAGTGTTACTGAATTTGAGTTTGTGTTATTCTTCTAAGCCAGTTTACTACTGATTTATTTTTCTTGTTTGCTGCACAGTGCCTTATATTAGTTGTAGTACTGCAATTGCTTTGCCTATTTAAAATTTTTGTCCTTGATGTTTGTGTTAATTGTTTTATGCTGCTGCATTGCCTCGTCCCTTAGTTTAGCATCTGAGCTCAGTAGATTTAAGTTAGCTTAGGAGGGGGTAGACTATAAGAGAATGAGTTGTGACGAATTGGGAGAAATGCATTGTGAAGTTATACGAAAAAAGTACAGAAAGCAGGTATAGGTAGGATTTTCTTGGAAATAAATGATGAGGTAAGATAATGGAAAATAAATAATGAGGTAAGAAATATGTGAACATATAAATACAGAAAGCATGCTTGGATAGGATTTTTTTGGTGGAAGCAAAGATTATTAATTAACAAGGGTATAATTAATTTGATACCAAGAATGGCTTTATGGTGATTTATTTTGAGCTCTTCTAATAAGACGAACGATCTATGGAATGAAGTTTTGGGTTGGACTGCAGTACCAAATGTTACACTGAAAACGAACCCTGTCCTTTCCTTTTGTGTTATCCCACTATGTGTTTGTGTACCCTTGTGTATTTGTTTTCTTCCTGTCTCTGTGTAGTTTCATAGAATTTTTTCTTCTAATATTAAGCTACATTCACTATGATGAGGAATACTGTTCTCCTCAAATATAATTGGCATTAATAATATGTTATTTACCTTGTAAATATGCTTAGACATTATTTATTCTGTTTTGTTTTAATGCTCATGTGTGAAGTTGATGTTTCGAAAGTTATTCTGATCTTTTATGTATGTACTCATGTCATAATTCCTGTAACACTGATGTATATGTTATTTCGATTCTTTTGTAAAGCTTGTACTACAAATGTTATCTGTATTGTTATGTTCTTTAATGATGTATTTTGTACCTTTGTAATTGTATTCTCATGTTATAATATTGTAATTGACACCAGTTCATCAAATTAAGTAACTTGTAAGCATTCATTTCACTGCAAACATTTCTGTTGGTCATAGTAATGCCCAATATGTGAGAAGTTGGGACTGTTAGTGTTTGCACGTGTGTTGATAATTCAGCAAGGGACTGGATAACAGCATTGCTGGTTCTAAGGACAATTCCTAAAAATTTCTTGAGTGGACGAGTGGTGGTTTATGGACTTGCTATATTGTCTGCAAGACTTCTAAGGACAATTCCAAAAACTTTGTGCGTGCACAAGTGGTGGTTATGGACTTGTTATATTAACTGCAAGACTCTTCAATGGTGATTGTGCACCCGCACAGTCACAACAGATGGCTGCTGGCCATCTCTACAAGGACTACAGTGGGTCTGCATCTCTGATGACCCACAAATACCATTATTTCTACAAGGACTACAGTGGGTCTGCACCTCTGGTGGCCCACCAATACCACAATCTCTACCAGGACTACAGTGGGCCTGTCCACAATCTCTACAAGGACTACAGTGGGTCTGCATCTCTGATGACCCACCAATACCGTAATCTCTACCAGGACTACAGTGGGTCTGCTCTGTGATGACCTACCTACCAATCTTCTTCAAAATGTCGAATGACTCTACTGTGGGTTTGCTCTGTTGTGGCCCATTACCTGTCAGCATTGTCTTTCAGTTGGAAGGACAACACTACTTCTTCAAGACTGCATGGAAATCCACTACTTCCGTGTGCATTGTCTTTTACTGCTCAGACTTTGAGAAAAGAAACGGCAGTTTTACTGTGATGAACAATCTGGACTGCCTTTATAGACTGTGAGAAAATTTTAGCTTTTGACCAACATTGTATCAATAAGTGTGTGCATTTGATATCTTTGTTATTGTAATTATGAAAAATTTTTTCAAATCATTATTGGCCACTGCCCAAAACAATTTGTAAAATTTTTTGTGGGGAGCATGGGGGCTATGTAAGTAGGCTGTTTATGTTTTCTTTATGTAAGTAGGCTGTTTATGTTTTCTTATTGGCAACGTTACGTAGCGCTCTATATGAAAATCACTGGCTGTGCTGTGTGCAGTCTGTGGCTAGTTTGCATTGTTGTCTGCCATTGTAGTGTTGGGCAGCGGCAGCTGGATGTGAACAGCGCGTAGCATTGCGCAGTTAGAGGTGAGCCGCCAGCAGTGGTGGATGTGAGGAGAGAGATGGCGGAGTTTTGAAATTACATATATTATGACTTGTGATGATATTAAGGTAAATACATTGTTTGTTCTCTATTAAAATCTTTCATTTGCTAACTATCCCTATCAGTAGTTAGTGCCTTCCGTAGTTTGAATCTTTTATTTAGCTGGCAGTAGTGGCGCTCGCTGTATTGCAGTAGTTCGAGTAAGGAAGATTTTTGGTGAGGTAAGTGATTTGTGAAACGTATAGGTTAATGTTAGTCAGGGCCATTCTTTTGTAGGGATTCTTGAAAGTCAGATTGCGTTGCGCTAAAAATATTGTGTCAGTTTAAGCACAGTCTCATATACAATTCTTCTAAGGGGACGTTACATACAGTATATCCTAAAGCCACAGTCTCACTCTCACTTACAGCGTCTCCTTTTGTCTTTCTTTCTCACTGCCACTGTCCCCACTATACCTATACAGCACAAAAATTCTTGGAGATACAACTTAGTTTTTCCCCAGTACGTCTGAGTTTAGCCTTTCGGACCAAATTGTGCCCCCTCGTGTACCTACTTGTTAAAGTTCGCCAGTTTGGAGACCAGACACCCCAAGCCTATGTAAGGTCTGCACTCGTCTTTCTCTTTCACTTACAGTGTCTCCTCTCTCTTTTGCTCTCACTGCTAGTATCTTTACTCATCTGTCTTTCTCTTTTACTGCCACTCCCTCACTGACTCTCTCTTTGGGTCCTACTGCTATTGCTTTCTTCCATCTCCCATTCTCTTTCACTACTACTTTCTCTCTCCCTCCATCACTGTCTCCTCTTTCTTTCTTGTCCACATACGTTGTCTCCTCTCTCTTCCACCGTCACTGTCTCTCTGCTACTCTCTTTCAGCACAGTAAGACACTAATATGTTGACTGCCTATAATTTTGGTGAGGGAGATGGAATGAGGATTGAGACAACTGGTTCCCCACTTTTCTGTGACAGTATTTTACAGAGGAGCATATTCGCCTTTTTTGTACTCCGACAGGAGCAAATTTTTGCTGGTTCTCTTCATTTTCCTGCCATACCAGGGTGCACTATTTATTTAAAACGAATTCTATAGGCCAATAAAGCTTTGGAAGCTTTTTTATATACTCCGACTCATTTATATACATTGACACATACAATCAACGAATGAGTACGCATAATATAAGGTAAACATAAAATCGTTTGCTTTACATTCCTTCTGGATACTTTGCTCTTAAATTTCAGTTCATCAAAAATGCCCGGCTTTTGATTTGTATCTTAAAAGAGCAAAAATGTTATTAGAAAAATTTTACCGAAATTTCAGTCTTTGCAGTTTTCCATAAATTTTAGCAATCATTTGAAGTTCTTTCCAGGGATCGAGAACCCTTACCATGTTTTCATTACGTCTGGATCTCGGTAACGGATAATGATATCGAAAAAAGTTTATAGGTTCCATGACATCATTGTCTTAAGAACATATAAAAATTCTGACGATCTGTCATGAATAGAAATAATAGAAGTGACCATTCCAACAACTGGATCTTTTTTTACCAAAAAATCACGGTCTTACGAGTGTATCTTGATAACAGATGAAGAATTTCGGGAGCTGCAAAGTGGGGTTTCTAGCAAATGTCTAAAGAATAGACAGTTAAAATGCGAGCCATTTGCTATGGTTAGTTACTTACTCGGTAAAAAAAAAGGCTAAAAGCGAATTTTGTGGTTTTTTTCAGGAATCGCCCATTAACGAACAATGTTTTTATAAATCGCCTAAGGTCCACCCTAGACCACACCTAATGCAAAAGAACCAACCGATTTGCTCAGTTTGACTCGCTGAAGAAGTGTGTAATTTTTAAATTTTCACCCTATGCTGTAGGATAGCTAGAGAATGTCCACTTTACCGACAGGTATGCAAACGGAAGATAGGCCAAGGACTATCCAAAACATTCGGCTCGTTTCTCTGTGATCGTTAGAACCTGATATATGCTATGCATGGATCGATAACACACTTATAATACAGAAAACACTGAGGAGCTCGTGGAGCCACAATGCGTAACGTTCCTGCGTACAATGGCAGATTCAGGTCAAAAATGGTGCTAAAGTGAGAGTTGAGGTGTGACGCAACACTTGTCTTTTTTTGGGGAGTAGGTTCGGTGCTCGCATCCCACAATACACTAAGCTTATTTTGCTTGTATATAAATATCTGACGATAGCGTCGGAGCCAAGTCACTGAATCCCGACAGGGAACGTGTCACAGCGCTACCAATTGCAGGTGAATGACAGAGCAAATCAGACAGACAGCCTACTGGTGACGCTGCACTAGACTTCATAAGTTAAGTAAGATTCTGTATTTTGTTGATACCAACTGAATCGAGAAGTTAAGTGACGTTGTGTATATGTTTTGGACGAGTGTTTTGATATAAGAAATTCTTGTCTCTGTTGGCAAAAGCAGATTGTTACTTAAAATCCGTCTTGATTGCAATTTTTTTTTTATTATTATTCATATGACCGCTTTCGGTTCATTCAGAACCATCTTCAGATCTGATATTTCAGTTACAGGTGTAACCCGTCCAAATCTAGTTATGTGACGTAGCATGTGAAAGTTGCTAGATTTGGACGGGTTACTCCTGTAACTGAAATATCAGATCTGAAGATGGTTCTGAATGAACCGAAACCGGTCATATGAATAATAAAAAAAAAAATTGCAATCAAGACGGATTTTAAGTAACATTATAAAATCACTGATCGCTGTTATCCCATAAGACATTATGTCTGTTTTTGAAAAGCAGATTGATTTAATATAATCATGAAAATGCATCCTAATAGATTAATTCATAAATAAATAATGTACAGAAAGTTCTGGTTGAAAATAACGAATTATTTAGGAATAAAGGAGACGACTCACCAAAAGGCAGAAGTGCTGCGTCGTTGATAGCTGCACAAACAAAAGGTGCAGAGCTTTGCCAGCTTTTGGAACGAATTTCCTTTTTCAAGCTTGTAGGAGAAACGTGCGCACAAACACACACACACACACACACACACACACACACACACTCGCTCACATGCACATGCCTGTCTCCATTCATTGTGCTCAGTTGACTGCTGCCTCCTTACTGGCCCACGGTGAGTGTACTGCAGTGAAGTGGGGGTGCAGAGTCGAGAGGGGTGAGGGATGAATAGAGGTGGGAAGCAGGGAGAGAGTTGGGGAGAAGCATCTAGTGGCTCGTGGGAGAGTGGGGAGATGCCTGTGGGCTAGCTAGGAGTGCAGATACAGGCGGCAGGTGGCAGATGGCTCAAGACGTCGTTTCACAGACTAGGGCATGAGATAACAGCAAATAACTATCTGAGACGAGTTTGGTGGGGGTACTGGGGCTGGGGATCGTGTACACACACACACACACACACACACACACACACACACGCAGACACACACACACAAAAGGCACTATTGGGTGGGAATTGGTGGACAGTGAGTTGCCTTTGGTTTAGATCAGGGAGGTTATGGGAGCGATGAATGTGCTGTAAGGATAGCTCCCATTTGTACAGTTGAGAAAAACTGGTGGGGAGGATCCAGATGGCATTGGTTGTGAAGCAGCCATTGAAATCTCGCATGTTGTGCTCTGCTGCGTGTTGTGCTACTATGTGGTCTACTTTGTTTTTGGCAACAGTTTGGCAGTGGTCATTCATTCTAGTTGATAGCTGGTTAGTTGTCATCCCAATGTAAAACGCTGTGCAGTGATTGCAGCAGAGATGGTTTATAACATGTCTGCTTTCACCGGTAGCCTGGCCTCTGATGGGGTAGGATAAGCCTGTGACGTGACTGCAGTAGGTGGTGCTGTGAGGATGGATTAGGCAGGTCTTGCGTCTGGATCTTCCACAAGTGTATGATCCCCGTGGCAGGGGATGAGGAGTGGGAATGGTATAGATATAGACTAGGATGTTATGGAGGTTGGATTGGTGACAGAACACCACTTTGGTAGGGGATGGAAGTATCTTGGATAGGATGTCCCTCATTTTTGAGCATGAAGATAGATAATTCCTGAACCTCTTCTTTTCTCCACAATATACTATTAGATAGTGGCACCACTATCCAACCCCCACCCTACCCAGTGTTCCTCCAGCTCAATCCCTTAAGCATCCAGACCCTGCCTAGCAGACCTTTCTAACCTACCACATCTTCCAAAAACCCCTACCAACACTCCACAAAATCCAGAGCCGAAACAATACCACAATACTGATGTTAACCTTTCCACCAAAATCTTTAGCTGTACAGAAGTTTCAGTCATATCCAAAGCCCTTGCATTCAGCCCTACTCCTAGGTTTAACCAAGTTGGACATGTGAAAGGTCTACTCTCCCTATCCCAAAGTCTACAGTGGAAACAATTCTTTGCTACCAGCCCCTCCAACCAAAGCCAATCCAATCCCAAAAATGAACCCTGCTTGTCCCAATTCATACCACTATCCAACTGTGACCCTCCAAGACTCCCACTTAACCATCCCCTGATCACCTTCCAGGAGTTCCTAACTCCCAACCAGGCCTCACCATCCTTCCCCAGGCCCCTCCCTAAGAACAACAGTCTTTCAGCAGAAGAAAGGACTGCCCTACATAACCCAAAAATAGATATTGTTCTGATCATCCTTCCAGTGGACAAAGGTTCCACAACTATTGTGATAAACTGGAGTGACTGCCTGGTAGAGGGCCTCTGCCTGTTGTCTGACACCTCCAGCTACAAGATCTGCCAAAGCGACCACATCTCAGAAGTACAACATAACCTCCAATCCCTGTGAAATCCTTAGGCCTTTCCCAGAACCTCTCCCCTGTATCCATCTCCCTACTCAACCCAACAATAGTCTGCACACCCACCTTCTATACGCCCCCCAAAAGCCACAAACCTAATAATCTTGGGCACCCCAATGTTGCTGGTTACATGTCCCCAATGAAAGAATCTCAGTCCTTGTTGACCAAAATCTGCAACCAATTGTCCATACTTTGCCTCCAACATTAAAGATACTGACCACTTGTGCACCAGCTCTCCCACCTCCCAACATCCTTACCTTCCGGGGTTACTCGGCACTGTTGATGCAACCCCTTGTATACCAACATCAGGCTGGCTGATGTGTGTGAGCGATTCTAGGCGCTACAGTCTGGAACCGCGCAACTGCTATGGTCACAGATTCGAATCCTGCCTCGGGCATGGGTGTGTGTGATGTCCTTAGGTTAGTTAGGTTTGAGTAGTTCTAAGTTCTAGGGGACTAATGACCTCAGATGTTAAGTCCCATAGTGCTCATAGCCATTTGAAACATCCCCCAAGCCCATGGTCTTGCCACGATTAAACACTACCTCTCCCAACGCCCTGCAGGTTCCAGACCCACCACTTCCTTCCTCTTACACCTCACCAACTACATCATAACCTGTAACTACTTCACCTTTGAAGAGAGGGTATACAACAAATTCGTAGCACAGTCATGGGCACCTGAATGGACCATCCTATACCAACCTCTTCATGGACCACCTAGAGGAAACATACCTAGCTTCCCAAACCCAAAACCCCTAATGACATCTTTGTAATCTGGAACCAAGGTCAAGACACCTTATCCTCATTCCTCCACAACCTCAACATCTTCTCTACCGTCCAATTCACCTGGTCCTCGTCTACCCTTCGTACCCCCTGCCTAGATGTCAATCTCCTCCTCTCAGATGGCTGCATCCACACCTTGGTCCACATCAGTCCAGACAATGGCCAACAGTAACTGCAATCTGACAGATGCCACCCCTTCCACACCAAAAAATTCGTCCGATACAGCCTAGCCATCTGTGGTAGACACATCTGCAGTGATGATAACTCCCTCACTCAGTACGCTGATTAAGATATTTGCACACAGACAATACCCTCCAGACCTAATACACAAACAGATCTCCTATCCCAATTCCCCCCCCCCCCCACACACAAACACACACCTGATTATCACATCCATACCAAGAAGCAACCACAAACAAGTGGCCCCCTTGTTACCCAATACCACCCGGGACTGGAATGACTGAACCACATCCAGTGACAGGTCTTTGATTAGCTATCATCATGAACTGAAATGAGAGACATCCTACCCACAATACTTTCATTCATTCCCAAAGTGGTGTTTCGCCACCCACCAAAACTCCACAACATCCTAGTCCATACCTATACCATTCACATGCCTGATCCCCTGTCACAAGGATCATACCCTTGTGGAAGACCCAGATGCAAGACCTGCCTAATCCATCATCAAAGCACCACCTACTGCAGTCACGTCACAGGCTTATCCTACCCCCACCAGAGGCCAGGCTACCTGTGAAAGCAGACATGTTATATATCAGCTCTGCTGCAACCACTGTACTGGGTTTTACACTGGGACAACAACAACCCAGCTGTCAACTAGAATGAATGACGATTGCCAAACTGTTGCCAAAAACAAGGTGGACCACTCAGTGGAACAACATGCAGCAGAGCCCAAATGTGAGATTTCAATGGCTGCTTCACAGTCTGTGCCATCTGGATCCTCCCCACCACCACTAGCTTTTCTGAGCTGCATAGATGGGAGCTATTGTTACAGCACATCCTTCGCTCCCATAACCTCCCTGGCCTAAACCAAAGATAACTCACTGTCCCCCAACCACCCCCCCCACTCCTAAAAGTGTGTGTGTGTGTGTGTGTGTGTGTGTGTGTGTGTGTGTGTGTACACCATCTGCTGTGACAGCTGTGACAGTACCTCCACCCAAATTGTGTCAGTTAGTTATGTGCCACTCTCATACCATAGTCTGTGAAATCGCATGCCGAGCTGTCTGCCATCTGCCACTCTACCTGCACCCCTAGCTAACCCACAGACGGCTCAGCACGCCTCCACGAGCCGGTAGATACTCCCCCCCCCCCCCAACTCTGTCACTGTCTCCTGCCTCTCTCAATCTCTCACCCTACCCACTCTGCAGTCCCACCTCACCCCAGTACACTCACTGTAGGCCAGGAAAGAGCTGGCAGTCAGCTGAGCTCATTGTAGCGAGACAGGTGTGTGCATATGAGTGAGGGTGTGTGTGTATGTGAGCATGTTTCTGCTACAAGCAGCAGGTTGCTACACATCTTCTGTGCGAAACAGTTGTTCCCGTCATGTTAAGACTGTGGAACTTTATCCCTCTCGTGGTTGCTGGGACACATATGTCCCACTAATTTTGGACCTTATTTAAAACACTGGGAACCGAGTTGCATATTTCTGCTCAGTCCTACCATCTGTTGGCAGCTCTTCTGAACTCGGAAAAAAATCGAGGCACTGAAATTCTCAGTCTATAGAAGGCTGTGACTGTTGCAGTGCGTTGTCGCGTGAGTTTCCTAGCCGAAACTTCAATTTTTTGTGTCTCGAGACAGTTTTCTGACTACTAAAAATGTCCGAAGTAAGTATTTGTGCTATTTTCAATTTCTTAGATATTTACAAATGACAACCACACTTTCTAAAACGTATTTTACTTGTAAAATATTTTTTTTAGCGTAGTTACAATTAGTGGGACACATGTGTTCCAGTAACCATTGTGTGACCCTATAGTTCCTTTACGTTAGGTTGTTGTAGGACTTATATTTCAGAGAAACAGCTTTTTTCTGTAACATTTTGTGCTAGTAAAAGTACGGTATGTGGTTTAGAACTAAAACATAAACTCCTGGAATTGGAAAAAAGAACACATTGACACCGGTGTGTCAGACCCACCATACTTGCTCCGGACACTGCGAGAGGGCTGTACAAGCAATGATCACACGCACGGCACAGCGGACACACCAGGAACCGTGGTGTTGGCCGTCGAATGGCGCTAGCTGCGCAGCATTTGTGCACCGCCGCCGTCAGTGTCAGCCAGTTTGCCGTGGCATACGGAGCTCCATCGCAGTCTTTAACACTGGTAGCATGCCGCGACAGCGTGGACGTGAACCGTATGTGCAGTTGACGGAATTTGAGCGAGGGCGTATAGTGGGCATGCGGGAGGCCGGGTGGACGTACCGCCGAATTGGTCAACACGTGGTGCGTGAGGTCTCCACAGTACATCGATGTTGTCGCCAGTGGTCAGCGGAAGGTGCACGTGCCCGTCGACCTGGGACCGGACCGCAGCGACGCACAGATGCACGCCAAGACCGTAGGATCCTACGCAGTGCCGTAGGGGACCGCACCGCCACTTCCCAGCAAATTAGGGACACTGTTGCTCCTGGGGTATCGGCGAGGACCATTCGCAACCGTCTCCATGAAGCTGGGCTACGGTCCCGCACACCGTTAGGCCGTCTTCCGCTCACGCCCCAACATCGTGCAGCCCGCCTCCAGTGGTGTCGCGACAGGCGTGAATGGAGGGACGAATGGAGACGTGTCGTCTTCAGCGATGAGAGTCGCTTCTGCCTTGGTGCCAGTGATGGTCGTATGCGTGTTTGGCGCCGTGCAGGTGAGCGCCACAATCAGGACTGCATACGACCGAGGCACACACGGCCAACACCCGGCATCATGGTGTGGGGAGCGATCTCCTACACTGGCTGTACACCACTGGTGATCGTCGAGGGGACACTGAATAGTGCACGGTACATCCAAACCGTCATCGAACCCATCGTTCTACCATTCCTAGACCGGCAAGGGAACTTGCTGTTCCAACAGCACAATGCACGTCCGCATGTATCCCGTGCCACCCAACGTGCTCTAGAAGGTGTAAGTCAACTACCCTGGCCAGCAAGATCTCCGGATCTGTCCCCCATTGAGCATGTTTGGGACTGGATGAAGCGTCTTCTCACGCGGTCTGCACGTCCAGCACGAACGCTGGTCCAACTGAGGCGCCAGGTGGAAATGGCATGGCAAGCCGTTCCACAGGACTACATCCAGCATCTCTACGATCGTCTCCATGGGAGAATAGCAGCCTGCATTGCTGCGAAAGGTGGATATACACTGTACTAGTGCCGACATTGTGCATGCTCTGTTGCCTGTGTCTATGTGCCTGTGGTTCTGTCAGTGTGGTCATGTGATGTATCTGACCCCAGGAATGTGTCAATAAAGTTTCCCCTTCCTGGGACAATGAATTCACGGTGTTCTTATTTCAATTTCCAGGAGTGTATTATTGTTACTTTATGCAGAAGCTGCGAGACAGCGAGATCCTGGATTTTTTATTTTCACTGCCAGATAATCCAAAATATCGGACATTGAAGCTGATGATGATGATTTAGAGGAGGTTTTTTCATCTCATGGTCATTTGTCTACTCCAAGCACACAATTAGAAACATGGACACACGGTTATATGGAAGTGATTGTCAACAACGATGTGCAACTACATTCGTTGATAGATAAAAACTCGTTGATAGATGAAAACATCAGTGTTGCGAGTGAAAGTGGAGTGAATTTTGAGCAAGATGATGAAACTGGTGAATTTACAGATTCTCACTGGGATGATGATGTAACTCACTTTGAAGAACTAAATTTACCCTCAGTGTTCGACCCAAAACCAACAGTAAACTTTGCTTTGGCAGACAATGAACTTGTGTATTTTGAAAAATTATTTGACGATTCGATGATGCAACAGTTCTGCTTTCAAACAAATTTGTATGCCAAACAGAAGAATAGTGCACAGTGAAGGGAACTCACAGTTCAGGAACTAAAAGCTTTTCTCAGTATGATCATAGTAATGGGTATTCATCAATTACCTGAAGCAGCCAGTTACTGCAGTTCAAACCCATATCTAAATGTAAATGCAGTATCGAATGTTATGACACTTGCTCGCTATAAAAAAATAATAGAGAACCTTCACTGCAATGATAATTTGTTTCAGCCTGCAACAAACGATCCTGGTTATGACAAGTTGTGCAAAATCAGACCACGTATCTCAGCCCTAAACAAAAACTATTTGAAAGTATATCACCCTTCTACTTCACTTGCAGTTGATGAGTCAATGGTTGCATTCAAAGGAAGAATAAGCCTGAAACAGTACATGCCCATGAAACCTGTAAAAAGAGGTTACAAAATTTGGTGCCTTGCTGATGCAAACACAGGTTTTATTTCAAATTTTGATGTCTACACAGGTAAATCTGCTGCCAGTAGAGGGGATTCAAAGATTGCCAGATGTGTGAAAGAGTAGTGCTGGAGCTCTGTAAACCATTTTTTAATTCCAATAGAACTGTGGTTTTTGATAATTTCTTTTCAACATTTAGACTAATGAAGGAACTGAGAAAACGGGGGTTAATAGCTGTGGTACCGTCAGAGGAAACAGAAAAGGCCTACCTCCATTTTTGGCGAGTAAATTACCAAGTCTAAACCGTGGAGAGTTTACATTTGCTGCCAAATCTGGTGTTGCTGTGGCAAGATAGCAAAGCAGTCTGTCTCCTTTCCACTGCACATAATCCTAAAGATGTTGTATTCATCAAAAGAAAATTGAAAGATGGATCTACAATCAGCATTTCATGTCCTGAAGTAGTACTATGGGTGGAATAGATCGTTTTGACCAGCTACGAGAAAGGTATATGGTTGGCAGGCGATCAATAAAATGGTGGCACAGACTATTTTATTTTTTTGTTGACTTAGCCATCGTCAACTCTTATGTACTATTTCGACTGTCAAGGCGAAATGCAAACCAGCTGTCATTTCGAATGAGACTAGCAAGACAGTCGATAAATGGATTTTCATCAAGGATGAAGAAGGGCCCATCATCTGCTTTCTGTTCTAGCAAAAGAGGTGTCACTGCAGTGCCACAGGAAGTAAGGCTTATGAATGTTGGGTCTCATATTCCCAAGGAGCGAAAGACCAGGAGGCGGTGTAGGTTTTGCAGCACAAAAGACACTGAAAAACGAACAAAATATGTTTGTTCATCCTGTAATGTCCCACTTTGTATTTCACCTTGCTTTCCAAAATTTCACGCAATGTAAGTAATATTCACTAAGTAGCAAAATGTATTTTTTGTTGGAAATAATAAAGTATACCACATGTTTGCATATTGGCAAAAATGAATTACATTTAATTTCCAATGCATTAATGTTAAATACTGGTGCAAATAAGCCTTGTTCATAAATTTTACACTAATTTGTAGTAACTTCATTGTGAGGAAAATCGGTTCCAGAAATGATCAGTGGGACGTATGCGTTCCACTTTTTTTTTTTTTGAAAAAATGGTTCAAGTTAAAAATTATTCAAAGGCATATTTGTAATTCCGACCCAAATAAGACTATTTAACAGCTGAGATACCTCAATAAACTCTAAAAAATGAGTAAAAACCACGAAAGAGTTATGGTGGGCGTCATTATGCATCTATCTGCAAGTCTATGAACAGCAAAACAGTAACGAGATTCTAGGCAGAAATTGCCTGGAGCCGACTGCGATATCTACTGGCGTCTTCCAAAAGTGTCATCTAATTTCAACCGCCGAGGTACGAAGAAGGAGAATGGGGTGAGACGACTGCGTGCTGGAGACTTGTATCCCCAGTGACTGGACCCCAGTAATCCTCCGACGCTAAAATATTCATATACACAAAAACATTACCATTTACTGCGTCAGGCGCTTTTATTATGAACACCAATACGTGTTCCATAGGTCATGTCATCATCATCTTCAGATAGACCAAGATGTTTTTACATCATGAGATTTGTGACCGACGTGTATGTCAGATTTCATTGTGTATTTTCTAATCAGTAGCAGCTAACGAGAGGGAACGGTACATTATGGATGAAGTGTTTGTTAATAATCATTCATGATAGATAATCATCAAAAGGAGGGGCAAGTATCAAATGAACGTTAAGAGACATACAGGAACTCTAACTGAAAAAAGTTCGAAAGTATATGGACGAGACGTCTTCATAAACACACTTTTAAGCATACCAGGAATACTGAACTACACAATTAGTTCAAAAATGGTTCAAATGGCTCTGAGCACTATGGGACTTAACATCTATGGTCATCAGTCCCCTAGAACTTAGAACTACTTAAACCTAACTAACCTAAGGACGTCACACAACACCCAGTCATCACGAGGCAGAGAAAATCCCTGACCCCGCCGGGAATCGAACCCGGGAACCCGGGCGCGAGAAGCGAGAACGCTACCGCATGACCACGAGCTGCGGACCACAATTAGTAAAACCGCAGCTAATGAAATGAATATTGCAACATACTCCTACTACGGCGTATTGTAGGAAGTGCAGATGGAATAACACTTGACAATTACAACAATTTGTTGAAAAACCGGTCATAAAACTAACATCGAATGTAACGAAAATCAAGCGAACCAAGTCCAAAGTAACTGAAGTGTAAGACAAGTGAACCAAAGGCAATCGAATGTAGTCAAATCAAGTGAAATCAATAGATTAGGAAATAACGCGCTAAAAGTAGTTGACGAATTTTGCTATTTGGGTCGGAAAATAAATGATTATGACCGAAGTAGGAAGAATATAGGACGCTTACAGGCAAGTGCAAGATAAGCGTTTCTGGAAAAGAGATATTTGCCAAATGGAATATAAATTTAAGTGTTGGGAAGGCATCTCTGACAGTATTTGTGTGGAGTGTAGTCTTTTACGGGAGTGAAACGTGGTCGATAAACTTCTCGTACAAAAAGAGAACAGAAGCTTTCAAACTGTGGTGCAATGGAAGAACGTCCAAAATTAGATGGGTACATGGAATAACGAATGAAGAGGTACTGAATCGAAATGAAAAAAAAAGAAACTTATGATATAAAGTTGAGTAAAATAAAGGTTCAGTTGATATGACATAATCAGAGGCATCCAGAAATCGTCAGTTTGGTAATGGAAAGAAATGTGGGGCTGTAAATATAAGAGGGAGCTCAAGGATTGAGTACAGTAAGCAGGTTTAAATAGCTGTAGGTTGCGACAGTTAAGCTATTATCCTTGCACAGGATAGACTAGCGTGTAGACCTTGTAGTGATCGGAATTACTACAATACATTGTTAAATTGCACCTGAGTGCGGCATTTGCATATTTACTCAAAGCAATCGCAATGTACTGAACTGCACTTGAATGTGGCATATGCATACTAAATAAAATGGCCAAGTGCGAGGAGGACTGACGCACTGAGGGTTCTGTACAAATTTAATTATAGGAATAGATAATTCATCCATCCCGGGAATTGAGAATCTCGACGATTTTCGCCTGTTATCGATATCGATATTGGCAAGATGTCGGTAGCGGGAATTCTAAGACTGCAGTAGTTCCCGAGACAACACGGAACATACAAAAAGAAGCGAACAAGGGATCTCATTTTGTGCATGTAGAGAGAGAAGATGTGATAAAATATTTTTTATTTACTTGCTGACACATGACTGCAGCTTACGTTTTATATTTGCATGCAGTAAAATTTTTATTGTGTTTTTGACGGGTGATAAATGCAATGTAATTTCTAATGGCAAAAATACACAACCACAGGTGGAAGCACAAGCGGCCAAAGACACTGCTAGCTAGGGCATAGCCACCTATGGTAAACTAACATACGCAAACAGCGACAAACGTCGGCAAGCCCCTGCATATCAGCAACACTGACTGGCAACTACCAGCTGCTATTAGAGCCGACCAACAGGCCACAGCAGGGACACCGACGAGCTCGCCCACAGACGCACAAACAATCTGCCAACATTCCCTCACACTGTGCCTCCGGTATATGACCTATCGGACACAAGATCGATAACAAACCTAACTGTTGCAGGATGCTGTCGCTGAACGAGGACTCTGTACCAGCACCCAGCGCCAGCCGCCGAGCAGCACAAACGCACAACGTCAAGGTATCGATATGCATGATACCCACTACTAACAAAGCCTATCCTTGCACAACCTATCGCAGGCAGCAAGACAACCGCTACTGCTCTTACCACCCGACCTAACTTTCGCAGAAGTTTTTTTCCCTTGGCTCTTGCCTTGGCACTTTTTTTTCTCTGCCCTTCAAACCGCTACCCTTCGTCAGATTTCGACCAATCTATCTCCAGATGAGCGCGTATTAATGGTCAATCCTAACCAGACGTACGCAAACATCGCAGTACCCACATCCTGCGACACCTCACTTTAGTGAATACTAACCCTTATGCAGAGATGGCAGTAGACCTTTTGTGTGGGCGTGGAGGGGCTCCACCTCTTATAAAAAAATGGCAAATATTTTTTTTTATGTGACATAATTCCAGTTTTCGATATTTTTTCCCTACTTGTACTGTGAAACCTTGGATGTTGCCAAATTTCATGATTCTAGCTTAACGGGAAGTCGCTAGTTTGCGAGTATCAAAGAATGTGATATAAAAGGCCAGATCTTTTTATTGTATTGAGGTAAAAGCTTAAATGTTTTACACCGCCAGGGACTGCAGAGCTTACTATGCGACATGGATTTGAACGTAATACTCCTGAGAATAAGGGGTCTTAAGAGTAGGACTGACAGCCGCACGCAGACAAAAAATAATACAATGCTATTTTTTCTTGTGATATAGCTGCAAACTACCAGTTTTCACATTTTTTTCCTTTCGTTGAACTGTGAAGCCTAGTTTCTTGCGAAATTTCAAGACTCTAAGTGCACGGGAAGCATCCTATAGATTTTGGTGAGTGAGTTGGCGGTTATCAAAATTTGTGACGTAAATGACAGTACGTTTCTACTGCACTGACTTAGAAACTTAAATTATTTACAGTGCCAAGGGACCCTAGTTCTTAGTGTATGTGACATATAGGGTGACAATTATTGAATTATTTGAAAAACACGCAAATTAGTTTTAAACTACGGCGTACACGCACTTTATTCAACATGTAAACTTCGCTACAAATATTCACATTTAGGTTGTGACATGTTCGAGGTGCCTGCCATGATTGACGATGATGTGGTGCAGATGAATAGTGAAATTCTGCATGACCCGTTGAAGTGTCGGAACATCTATGCTATAGATGATCTCCTGAATGGCAGTTTTCTGCACAGCATTGATTTTGGATTATTGCTGTGGACCTTGTCTTTAAGATAGCTCCACAAAAAGATGTCACATGTGTTCAGATCTGGAGAATATGGCAGCCAATCGAGGCCCATGCTAGTGGCCACTGGGTACCCCAGAGCCAGAATGCGGTCCCCAAAGTGCTCCTCCAGGACATCAAACGATCTCCTGCTTGAGATGGGGTCGAGCTTCGTCTTGCATGAACCACATCTTGTCGAAATCAGAGTCACTTTGGATAATGGGGATGAAATCGTCTTCCAAAACCTTCACGTACCGTACGGTAGGAACCTTGTCATCAAGGAATATCGCACCGTTTATTCCGTGACTTGACATTGCACACCACACAGTCACCCGTTGAGGGTGAAGAGACTTCTCGATCGTGAAATGTGGCTTCTCAGTCCTCCAAATTCGCCAGTTTTACTTATTGACGAACCCATCCAAATGAAAGTGGGCTTCGTCGCTAAACTAAACCATACAGTGCATACTAATTCCCATCATGCCCCGCGACCAACCGTGCAGTTTTAACCATTCAGAAGTTATGACAATTTTATTTCATACACTTCAATAATTGTCACCTAGTAAATGTAAACTTGATACTTTTACCCGTTCCTGGGAAAAATGGTTCTTAACAGTCGGACAAACAGACAGGCAGAATGGAGGATAACAAAGCTATGTAAAAATGTGTGTGAAATCTTATGGGACTTAACTGCTAAGGACATCAGTCCCTAAGCTTACACACTACTTAACCTAAATTATCCTATGGACAAACACACACACCCATGCCCGAGGGAGGACTCGAACCTCCGCCAGGACCAGCCGCACAGTCCATGACGGCAGCGCCTTAGACCGATCGGCAACAAAGCTATGCCATAAGGGTTCACTTTTACCACTTTATGTACGGAACCCCAATGGATCAGCTTATCTTAAACTGGACTTGAGTGTGGCAGTTACAAATGATATAAAAATATTAAAAACGCCATCCGCAAAAATGTAAATAGGTTATTCACAAATGTTTATTTTAAGAAAGAAAAGTGTCTTAGGACCACGGTTATACAAATAGAATTTACAAGTTAATTTTAGTCGGGAAAAAGGAAATAATAATAATTGTCAGTTACAAGGTTCTCAGGGTCGTTACCAGAGTGTTTAAATCGCGGTTGCTATGACACAAATGCAACTGACAGGCGGACTTAGATGCGAGCCATAGCGCGTTTTATCGGCAGTCATTGGTCTGCTGACGTCAGGGTGGAAGACGCGTTGCAGTTCGGCTGGCGTCGTCTCATGGCAGCAGAGAGGAGTATCTCCGTGCGGTACGTACTCTTTCCCGTCTCGCCAACAAGTGTCTTCGATTCCCGGCTCGGTCACAGGTCTCCTCCAGGCGATCTCTTTTCGTCGTCTAGAGCTATCTACACTGAAGAGCCAAAGAATCTGGTACACCTGCCTAATATCGTGTAGGGTCCCGTCGAGCACGCAAAACTTCCGTAACGCGATGTGGCATGGACTCGACTAATGTCTGAAGTAACGCTGGAGGCAATGGAAACCATGAATCCTGCAGGGTTGACCATAAATCTGTAAGAGTGCTAGGGGGTGGAGATCTCTTCTGAACAGCACGTTGCAAGACATCCTAGATATGCTCAATAATGTTCATCTCTGGGGAGTTTGGTGGCCAGTGGAAGTGTTCTGACTCATAAGAGTGTTCCTGGAGCCACGCTGTAGCAATTCGGGAGTGTGGGGTGTCGTACTGTCCTGCTGGAATTGTCCAATTGCGTCGGAATGCACAATCATCAATGGATGCAGATAATCAGACAGGATGCTTATGTATATTTCATCTGTCAGAGTAGTATCTATACGTATCAGGGGTCCCATACCACTCCAACAGCACATGCCCCACACCATTACCGAGCCTCCACCAGCTCGAACAATTCCCTGCTAACATGCAGTGTCCATGGATTCATGAGGTTGTCTCCGTTCCCGTAAACGTCCATCCATTCGGTATTGACGGGCCCAGGCGAGGTGTAAAGCTTTGTGTCACGCAGTCATTAAGGTCCTAGGTTCTGAAAGCCCATATCGATGATGTTTCGTTGAATGGTTTGCACGCTGACACTTGTTGACGACCCAGAATTGAAATCTTAATTTTCGGAAGGGTTGCACTTCTGTGGCGTTGAACGATTCTCTTCAGTCATCGTGGTCCCATTCTTGTAGGATCTTTTCCCGGCCGGAGCGATGTCGGAGATTTGATGTTTTCCGGATTCCTGATATTCACGGTACACCCATGAAATGGTCGTACGGGAAAATCTCCACTTCATTGCTACCTTGGAGATGCTGTGTCCCATCGCTCATTCTCCGACTGTAACGTTTAAACCCACTTAAATCTTGATAACCTGTCATTGTAGCACCAGTAACCGATCTAACAACTGCTCCAGACACTTGTCGTCTTACACAGGAGTTGCCGACCGCGGCGCTGTATTCTGAGTGTTTACATATCTCTGAATTTGGATACGCATGCCGATAACAGTTTCTTTGGTGGTTCAGTGTATGTCCCTGCCGTGCGGGATTAGCCGAGCGGTCTAAGGCGCTGCAGTCATGGACTGTGCGGCTGGTCCCGGCGGAGGTTCGAGTCCTCCCTCGGGCATGTGTGTGTGTGTTTGTCCTTAGGCTAATTTAGGTTAAGTAGTGTGTAAGCTTAGGGACTGATGACCTTAGCAGTTAAGTCCCATAAGATTTTACGCACATTTTTTTATGTCCCTGGATGTGGTAATGCACTCGATTCGCTGGCTAATGTTCTTCTACACCCAATGAAATTATTGTTTATCATCTTTGCTCAAAGTTCTGTGTCACTCACATTTCCCAATGCCAGACGACCACATGTAGACTTAATTACGAGTCGAATACCCTAACTGGGCAAACTCCATGTTAGGAACGGATATTTCGTGTTCCGTCCATTTGTCACCTCCACTTTCTCTGCTAGAATCTCCTTCCACTTCTGTGCGATCATCCCGCCCACACCTTCCTTCCTTAGCAAACTGTATATCGCCTATTGGCATCTCAACCTGTAGAGACAACCGATAGTCACCTCTGCACCGTCATTTGATAACGAGTCCTTTCCACTCTTCTCAACAGCATGCTAACGTACGATAATGGCTGCTCAAAAATGGGGGAGGGGGTTCTCTCTTAGGTCGGTCGGCGCCTATCTGCTTCTCATACACAGAGGAAAACAGTAATCGGTACCCCTCCATTACATTACAGGCTGCATCAAACCAATCTTCCGATTGAAGATAACAACTAGAGCAACAAGAAGACAATTAGACAACAGCACATGATGGAACCATTTTACGAAGTGGGAATACCTTTATATCTCATTTCATCCTATAAACAAAAAGATTAAAGCAAAAAACAATCTTTTAGTTAACTGATGAACGTAGAAAAACAGCAAACAAAATGCGATAAAAGATTACATAACAAAATATTTCGCTGTCGGTACGGGAAGACAGAACGTTGGAAACTAAATAAGTGTGATTAGTAGTGTAGAGACAGTAACTGCAGAGCTGCGACACGAGTGAGGTGCCAGGAGTGAGCTGAGCGGTGGCCAGTGTAGAATGATCCCTCATCTCTAGAACCCGTGCTGTAGCTACAGAAGCATGGTCTCCTTCCACTTAACAAGGGGTGACAAGTTTTCCATGGTGACGTCACTATACAGACCGTCACACAGTAGCTCTTGAACGAATTAGGTCAAAACCAGTAAAACTGTGATTTATTAGAGAATCGAACTCCTATGTATAAACCATCTTCAAATGTAGGAAATATTTGAAAGTATGCTTAAAGTTTACTGGAAGTCGCTAAGTGCTCTCATTGTGAAACACTGAATAAATATAGTATGAGTGAATTACGCTGAATAAATATTGTCTGAGTAATTTACGCTCCGTTTTGCTCAAAAGCTAGTATTTCACGCATCTCAATGTTCGTGACGTCATATCTCCTGCACTATGTATCGTAAAATGATGCAATTTTGCAGATATATTCAATAGTATATGCGGATACTGCCTTTAAACCGTACTGCGAATACAGCTGGTAGTAAAGAAGCAATAAATTAAAACGTTTTGCCTGATGCTAAGTTTAAATGCATGAACAGTGAAAATGTAGTTTTTCGTTTCATGATTTTGCGTGAGAGGAGGGCCGGAGGGGTTGCCAACGAGAAACAGTTTTTTAAAGGTTTTAAATTATGTGTAAAGTTAGCTGGAAGTTGCTGAGTGCTCTCATTTTTAAATGACGGATAGATATAATCCAGTTATCTGCACTTCGTCAGTTACGCCGTTTCAAAACAAATATACAGTTCCCAGAATGAAATTTTCACTCTGCAGCGGAGTGTGCGCTCATATGAAACTTCCTGGCAGATTAAAACTGTGTGCCTGACCGAGACTCGAAGTCGGGACCTTGCGAAGGTCTCGAGTTCGAGTCTCGGTCCGGCACACAGTTTTAATCTGCCAGAAAGTTTCAAATATTCAGTTTCTAACTGTAATACTTGTCGTATTGTGTTAAACGTTTCATATACGATTATATCCCTTATGCAGCTGATTATGACAGCATTTTAAATTTCTTCGATAATTACGTGGAATACCAAAAGTCATTTTTTGTTGTCCCTGGAAATGGTAGGATAGGCAATCTGCGACTGGTAGCATGTTCCGCGATAGTGGTTTAGTAATATAGATTCTGTAGTCTGTACTCTTAGGAACAGCCAAACGTCGATTGTATTCGAATAAACGGAGACAGGGCACGTACCGCTGAGGTGTGTGTGCTGTCCTGGGGCCGGCACTGCGTCGGCTGAGCTCGTCCACCAGTCGATCCGCCGTTTCGCTCGACATGTCTCTTGCGAGCATCTCAGCAGGATCGTATGGCTGAGCCGCAGCCGGCGGTGATGGTTGTCTCCGATAACGGTGTGGGATATGGGCTGTGGATTCCGTGAAATGCTGCGGGTTTCCGCATATCTCGCATTTCTTCTCGTGGGGATCGCCCTGCTGCGCTGACTTCATCGGTTTGCTCTGATGCTGAGGCACTTTCGCTGGAAACTGTGCCGCGGCTTCTGGTTGGCAAGGAGCCTGGAAGTCAAGCAGTAAATTAGTCGCGGCAACTTTCCAGTCTCCCCGCAAATAACACTTTTATAGCTGGCGAAATTAGAATTATCTGTTAACAATACACGATTTCGAGGAATATCGTATTTGCGGCGTAGTTACAAGAAATGCTCCTTCTGAAACTCCACGACAATGAGCATCGTGCTGTTAAATTGATGAAACTAGACCAGACTACCCTTAATGTGATACTCTCACTGTTTCATGTATGAAGAGCCAATAGCCTAATCATTTGTTTTTGAACATGTCACTCGTTGACGAAGCAAAGCACAGGTGCAGGAAAATTTCCTCGCAGTTTCTGAAATATTGCACCGGCTTGCTGTATCTTTAATTCTTGAACACGAACTTACAGCAAGGAACCTTATGGATTGCCCCTCTTCGATTTTCTCCTTTTCTTCATACTTACGGCATTTGAAAGTCAGTAACCGGACACCAGTTTCCTCAGTCAGTGAGCTTAAAAAGATTTCCGAGCATCGTTAACTATAAAACACATATAGGTTGCCAACGTACTCCTCATTAGCAGAGTGCATAGCGTAAAGTCGGTGATTAGAATCTCAGCAATAGCAAATATGTTTACTTTTGTTTGAATTCGACACTTAATAAGAACGGAAATGTCAGTTAACAAATATATGGTAGGTCCCCACTTTTTCTAATAAAAATTAACATATTTTTATTTGTAATTATTAACTGCATGAAAATTAGAGAATTCACAAGAACTTGAAATTTGGTACAAAAATTCGGAACATCAAACACAAAATAAAATTTCTTTTTATTTCTAGAGATTGTACAGTAGTACTGACATATACGAGGTGGGCCATTTTAATCCATAATGGGGAATAAATCGGGATGGAGAGGAGATACAGCAAAATGTTTTAGGTAAAAGCTGTAGGTAGCAAAGAAGGTCACGCAGTGCTACTAACAGCCGTAGCCTTGATCGTGATTTTCAAGGCGATTTGGAGGGTAAAGTGATTTTTTTAAATGGAAACCCTAATATTTGATTAAAGATTTGAAAAGAGCGGCCAATTTTCCGTATAAAACGAAACATTGTTTAATTTCACAGTGGTTAGACGAGGATACATAGACTCACCTTTTGTGGCTGGCGTCGCTGATGTTGATACAGGAAGGATTCAATATGGGATCTCAGCTCCTCCGTTGTTCTCAGTGTATCACTATCGATATCCTCCGGCCTGAAACAGATGAAGTCTAAAGTGAGTTGGCTCTGATACAACCACAAATAATGCTCTCGTACTGATTGCCATGAAAGGATTTTTTCAGATCGGCCTGTCTTTTCAGTAGATATTCAAATAAACAAGCAGAGTTATATCTTTCTCGATAATTCTAAATTAGTTGGAAATGTAAAAAACTCATTTTTTCAGTTCATGTCTTATAGCAAGAGGTTTTAGCTATCTTTTTCGGTGCGTCTTCTGACTTACGGATGGGGACTTCCCTGATGTCACAAAATCTGGGTGTCGACATATTGATAAATACATTTGTAGATAGTGTAATACTTATGTTGATTATAAATACAATATCTCGAACTTGAATTGTATGTAAATATTTTTCTTATTCTGTAATATGATGTAAGCTGGATATACACTCCTGGAAATTGAAATAAGAACACCGTGAATTCATTGTCCCAGGAAGGGGAAACTTTATTGACACATTCCTGGGGTCAGATACATCACATGATCACACTGACAGAACCACAGGCACATAGACACAGGCAACAGAGCATGCACAATGTCGGCACTAGTACAGTGTATATCCACCTTTCGCAGCAATGCAGGCTGCTATTCTCCCATGGAGACGATCGTAGAGATGCTGGATGTAGTCCTGTGGAACGGTTTGCCATGCCATTTCCACCTGGCGCCTCAGTTGGACCAGCGTTCGTGCTGGACGTGCAGACCGCGTGAGACGACGCTTCATCCAGTCCCAAACATGCTCAATGGGGGACAGATCCGGAGATCTTGCTGGCCAGGGTAGTTGACTTACACCTTCTAGAGCACGTTGCAGCAAGTTCCCTTGCCGGTCTAGGAATGGTAGAACGATGGGTTCGATGACGGTTTGGATGTACCGTGCACTATTCAGTGTCCCCTCGACGATCACCAGTGGTGTACGGCCAGTGTAGGAGATCGCTCCCCACACCATGATGCCGGGTGTTGGCCCTGTGTGCCTCGGTCGTATGCAGTCCTGATTGTGGCGCTCACCTGCACGGCGCCAAACACGCATACGACCATCATTGGCACCAAGGCAGAAGCGACTCTCATCGCTGAAGACGACACGTCTCCATTCGTCCCTCCATTCACGCCTGTCGCGACACCACTGGAGGCGGGCTGCACGATGTTGGGGCGTGAGCGGAAGACGGCCTAACGGTGTGCGGGACCGTAGCCCAGCTTCATGGAGACGGTTGCGAATGGTCCTCGCCGATACCCCAGGAGCAACAGTGTCCCTAATTTGCTGGGAAGTGGCGGTGCAGTCCCCTACGGCACTGCGTAGGATCCTACGGTCTTGGCGTGCATCTGTGCGTCGCTGCGGTCCGGTCCCAGGTCGACGGGCACGTGCACCTTCCGCCGACCACTGGCGACAACATCGATGTACTGTGGAGACCTCACGCCCCACGTGTTGAGCAATTCGGCGGTACGTCCACCCGGCCTCCCGCATGCCCACTATACGCCCTCGCTCAAAGTCCGTCAACTGCACATACGGTTCACGTCCACGCTGTCGCGGCATGCTACCAGTGTTAAAGACTGCGATGGAGCTCCGTATGCCACGGCAAACTGGCTGACACTGACGGCGGCGGTGCACAAATGCTGCGCAGCTAGCGCCATTCGACGGCCAACACCGCGGTTCCTGGTGTGTCCGCTGTGCCGTGCGTGTGATCATTGCTTGTACAGCCCTCTCGCAGTGTCCGGAGCAAGTATGGTGGGTCTGACACACCGGTGTCAATGTGTTCTTTTTTCCATTTCCAGGAGTGTATTTTATAAATGTCTTTTCAGAAGAAGTCATATCATGTACTAAATTGTAATGTGTAACTAGTTCGTGCTTGGGGCATGTAGAATTGTATGGGACAGGAAAGGTGGTAGGAAATCCGTCTGCAACGAAAAGGGCTTAGCGGGAAAGGAAAAGGTGGAAAGGCGCGAGTTGGCGCGTGAAGAAGTCTTTGTGGCACAGATACTCTGTGGCTAAGGTTCAACGACTTAGCGTCCAGAGTATCCTGCGAGGAAAGACTATTTGGAAAACTTGAATAAACACATATGGATTACTATTGGCTGTTGGATCTTAGCATTTATTAGATCGCTCTGAAATGTGTATTGCGACGCCAAAAAGAAATACTGTAGAGTAGTTGTACATCGAGAGCCATGACTGCGTCACACAGCATTGTTCTACTACCACAGAAAATTCCCACTGCAACCATCTGCAGTTAAAGTTATATTTAGATCTGTATGTAATTGCTTGGACAATTATTCTGCTAAAGTTTTCAAGTAATAATTGTTTAACGTTAACGTTGGTGTAAGGAATCCTAAATTAACTCCAAGTCGTTTATCTCGATTGGATTCTGTTCCTGTTACAGAATATTCCGATTTTTCATCTTAAGACAAAATGAGAGTGTCGAACTTAATCATTACTATTATTCAAAATACCGTTAAATTTCGTGGAGCAATAAATTTTAGTGTTTCACATAGTCTTTTGTGTGTTGTGTTCCAAGTGCTATTTAAAGTAACAGAACAAGTTATCGAGGTCCATATTTGAAGTAATAATACTCAATAATTATTAAAATCACTTTCAGAACATAAAATGTAATAGATAACACTGATTACAGAAGCAAGGTCTAGGCTATAACAGTTTGAAGGCCTACAACAGTCATATCAGTGTAACAGATTAGTAAATAGTGATTTTGTGTGTCTATTCTCTTATGATGTTCTTACTACTCTTTATTATGGAAAGAGATGATTAAGGAATGTGTTGCGAGACAAAATAGTTCAAGGGCCTCAACATATTATACTCAGTGAACCAGTAAGCCATAGTGAAAGTTCATGTAAAACTTAACCAATTATTTTGAAGTATCTGAGCAGTTAAAATAATGAATTGCATATCTTACTTAAACTGTAACTGATTCAGGGCTCCATGTTACAAATTAGATTCTGGGCTATGCAAAGGTTACATACAGCCTATGAAAGTTACCTGTTCATGTTAGTTGAAATGACAGCTTGGTAACCATATCAATATAACTGTTCTTTAGTAGTGAGGTTTTGGGGCCACCTCATGTTCCAATTAGCAATATTTTTCCCTAGTTGAGTGGTTCATTGTAATTAGCAGTGAGCAGTGAAAACTAACGTGAAGTAATTTGTTACTACTGGACTGAAACAGATGGCAGATAGACTCACGATTATTTATTTCGTTAATACACGCTAGAGTGTGTTGTTATTTTCGTGTACATTTACTAAAGAGACTTCTAATTGAAATGAAGTTAAAAGCGGCAGTTAGTTTATTGTTTTGTTGTGCATTTACTTGAAATTACTTTTGCCTAATTAGGCTGGCGACCGTATTTAATTTGCATGAGTACGATTTTTTACTTCGCAAAAAACATACCGCTGGTTCCACTCCCGTTCGAATAACTTTGTTCCTTTCGACACTTAATCCTTCAGGAGACAAAATTTAATCTCCATATTTTTCATTAGCATACACGATCACTGCCAAACTTGAAAATTTTGTCCGAGTGTAATACTGTAGGATAGATTTACTATGCTAGTAATTCCCTAGCGTGTTATAAGTGGGATAGATTACAAGAGCGAGAGCAATCCGTTGAGATATGGCTGACTGCTTCGACACTTACTTTCGCCAAAAGCAGAAATCAAAGATGCTTCAGCTGCACTACAGAAACGCAGCGAGGACTTAAGGATGTGTCATAGATATGCAGTTACAGAAGTATACCGCCCAAGACATTGGCCACTGTTTCTATATCAGAAACGAAGATGGGGGGAAAGATTTCAGTATGACCAGGATATATTAAAAAGATGGAAAGATTATTTCACTCACTTTATATTCACATAAAGCTTGTCAACCAAGAGAAAGAGCTTTTATCATGCACCTTTTGACAATAATAAAGATAGGAAGCGTACTCTTGAAAACTATACAGCCAACTCTAAACATTGGAAGTTGAGCTTTCTTCGAGCATAAACGCAGTCCTACAGTTTTACGTAAGTCAGAAGCAATAAAGGCATTGAAACAGAGGATGACACGCGTAAAGCTGAAATACTAAACACCTCTTTCCAAAGCTGTTTCACATAAGGAAGACCACACTGCAGTTCCTTCTCTAAATCCTCGCACAAACGAAAAAATTGCTGACATCGAAATAAGTGTCCAAGGAATAGAAAAGCAACGGGAATCACTCAACAGAGGAAAGTCCACTGGACCTGACGGGATACCAATTCGATTCTACACAGAGTACGCGAAAGAACTTGCCCCCCTTCTAACAGCCGTGTACCGCAAGTCTCTAGAGGAACGGAAGGTTCCAAATGATTGGAAAAGAGCACAGGTAGTCCCAGTCTTCAAGAAGGGTCGTCGAGCAGATGCGCAAAACTATAGACCTATATCTCTGAGGTCGATCTGTTGTAGAATTTTAGAACATGTTTCTTGTTCACGTATCATGTCGTTTCTGGAAACCCAGAATCTACTCTGTAGGAATCAACATGGATTCCGGAAACAGCGATCATGTGAGACCCAACTCGCTTTATTTGTTCATGAGACCCATAAAATATTAGATACAGGCTCCCAGTTAGATGCTATTTTCCTTGACTTCCGGAAGGCGTTCGATACAGTTCCGCACTGTCACCTGATAAAGTGAGAGCCTACGGAATATCAGACCAGCTGTGTGGCTGGATTGAAGAGTTTTTAGCAAACAGAACACAGCATGTTGTTCTCAATGGAGAGACGTCTACAGACGTTAAAGTAACCTCTGGCGTGCCACAGGGGAGTGTTATGGGACCATTGCTTTTCACAATATATGTAAATGACCTAGTAGATAGTGTCGGAAGTTCCATGCGGCTTTTCGCGGATGATGCTGTAGTATACAGAGAAGTTGCAGCGTTAGAAAATTGTAGCGAAATGCAGGAAGATCTGCAGCGGATAGGCACTTGGTGCAGGGAGTGTCAACTGACCCTTAAAATAGATAAATGTAATGTATTGCGAATACATAGAAAGAAGGTCCCTTTATTGTATGATTATATGATAGCGGAACAAACACTGGTAGCAGATACTTCTGTAAAATATCTGGGAGTATGCGTGCGGAACGATTTAAAGTGGAATGATCATATAAAATTAATTGTTGGTAAGGCGGGTACCAGGTTGAGATTCATTGGGAGAGTCCTTAGAAAATGTAGTCCATCAACAAAGGAGGTGGCTTACAGAACACTTGTTCGACCTATACTTGAGTATTGCTCCTCAGTGTGGGATACGTACCAGGTCGGGTTGACGGAGGAGATAGAGAAGATCCAAAGAAGAGTGGCGCGTTTCGTCACAGGGTTATTTGGTAAGCTTGATAGCGTTACGGAGATGTTTAGCAAACTCAAGTGGCAGACTCTGCAAGAGAGCGCTCTGCTTCGCGGTGTAGCTTGCTGCCCAGGTTTCGAGAGGGTGCGTTTCTGGATGACGTATCGAATATATTGCTTCCCCCCACTTATACTTCCCGAGGAGATCACGAATGTAAAGTTAGAGAGATTCGAGCGCGCACGGAGGCTTTCCGGCAGTCGTTCTTCCCGCGAACCATACGCGACTGGAACCGGAAAGGGAGGTAATGACAGTGGCACGTAAAGTGCCCTCCGCCACACACCGTTGGGTGGCTTGCGGAGTATAAACGTAGATGTAGATGTGATGTAATAATAATAATAATAATAAGAAAGCGCTTTATTATGTGCACTTCGCAAAGAATGGTAAAAGGAGATGTGAAGCCGTTATCTTTCTAGGGATTTTAGAAAGTAAATTACACATGTCCTCGCAAACTAAGAGCGCTGGGCGACCAGACTGGCACCTTGTGAGAACAAAATACATCTTCCTGCCAATACATTTCTGCTGCGGTGCAGACAACAGGTGCATTACACTGTGGGAATGCAACGGCGCAGCAGCTGGAAGTGTGCTCCAAAGCTGAAGAACGTGGGACAATACGCTTCTTGTGGATAAAACATCCAAATTGCTCATAGATATGCGGTGAAATTTTGTCGGTGTTTGAACTAAACGCAATGTAGCGTCCAGCAGTAGTGAAATAGTGCCAACAAGTCTGTCAAGGCCGCACAGACGTGGGTGATCCTCATTGAGAAGGAAGGCTACCGACTTGGACGACAGGCGACAGTGTCCAGGTAATCGTCTAGCCGGGGGCTGAGGAGGGCGGGGGGGGGGGGGGAGGAAAAGAGATTTTTCAACGATGAGGACGTTCACACAGTGATTCTCGAATGCCTATATGATCAAGAGGCGATTTCTATCCTCGAGGAACTGAACGATTGGTACAACGTTCCGATCGTTGTTTACAGAGACTAGGTGACTATGTTGAAAACTAGTGTCATATACCTGAGTGACTTTGAAGTGTTGTGCAGCATTCAATAAAAGGTACTTGGCCTGCTATAGTAATGTGTAATTTATTTTTTGAGATCCCCTCATATAATGAAGTACTATCTGGAAAAAGCTCACAGATATTCAGCGGTCTTGATGGTATTGTGCAAAGAGTGTCAACTTTCTTTAAATTTGAAACTAATCACTCCAAAAAACGAAAAGAAATATTATTATTCCATGACTGCAACATCGATGAGTAGCAACTGCAATCAGTCAACTCAAAGAAATATCTGAGTGCAACAGTTTCTAGGTATATGGACTGGAACTACCTTGTAGTGTCAGTTGTAGGTAAAGAAGGTGGCATATTTTAATTTATTGGTAGAAAACTGGACCAATGCAATCAGTCTGCAAAGGAGACGGTGTGAAAAACATTTGTGTGATCCATTATACAGTATGAAATGATAATTAAATCAAGACCCTTCGCTGCCGTAAGGTGTTGATACATCAACAGAGACAGTTGAAAATGTGTGCCCCGACCAGGACTCAAACCGGGGATCTCCTGCTTACATGGCGAACGCTCTATCTATTTTTTTTTTTTTGCTGATCTCAGTTTGTTTGTTAATGTTCGTTGCATTTGTCTGGGGCGGACGTCGCATGACACCTGTTCCAGTTCATCGTTGATTCGTTCACTCAGTTTTTTATTAGAGAGCGTAGCTAACCCTCTGACCGAACACACTGAGCTACCGTGCCTGCAAAACAGTGCGACTGCACAGACTTATCCCTTGCATGCTCCCCGTGGACCCACATTGCCAACTTAATGTCGACACACTACATTCGTAGTGCCCCTGCCCATTACACTCATTACTCACAGCAGACAATCTTACCGAGTCAGCCGGCCGGTGTGGCCGAGCGGTTCTAGGCGCTTCAGTCTGGAACCGCGTGACCACTACGGTCGCAGGTTCGAATCCTGCCTCGGGTATGGATGTGTTTGATGTCCTTAGGTTAGTTAGGTTTAAGTAGTTCTAAGTTCTAGGGGACTGATGACCTCAGATGTTAAGTCCCATAGTGCTCAGAGCCATCTGAACCATTTTTTTCTTACCGAATCCCGTAAGTGTCCGGGCAATACGTGTGCATCCGCACAGAAGAAGAAGGTCAATGGCCGGTCAGCTTTAACTATATGTCCGAAAGAACAGATACCATCTTCATATACTTAAGGCTAACCGGCCATTGACCTCCTTCTTCTGTGCGGATGTACACGTATTGCCCGAACTCTTACGGGACTCGGTAAGATTGTTTACTGCGAGTAATGAGTGTAATGGGCAGGGGCACTACGAATGTAGCGTGTGGACATTAAGTTGGGAATGTGGATTCACGAGGAGCGTGCATGGGATAAGTCCCTGCAGTAGCACTATCCTCCGTGTCCACAGTTGCTCAGATGGATAGAGCGTCTGCCATGTAAGCAGAAGATCCACGGTTCGAGTCCCGGTCGGGGCACACTTTTCAACTGTCGCCGTTGATGTATATCAACGCCTGTCGGCAGCGTAGGGTCTTGATTTAATTATCATTTCATTCTAGAGCGCTGCATGGTCACCGATAGTATTTGTTCTTTCGGACATCTCCGAAAGAACAGATACCATCTTCAAGTTCTACAGTATTGTCCAAGTATGTGGAAACCAACCGAAATAGGACTAACAGGGTGTATTGAAAGTATACAGAGAAGGGCAGCGCGAATGGTCACAGATTTGTGTGACCCATGAGAGAGCGTCACGAATATGCTGAAAAAACTGAAGTAGCAGACGCCCGAAGATAGAAGCAAAGTATACTGTGAAAGGCTTCTTACGTAGTGTCAATAACCACCTCTAAATGAGGAATCTAAAAATATGCTGTAACGCCCTACAGATCACATCCGTAGGGATCGCGATGACAATATTAACCTACTCTAGCAAGCAGTCATGTATGAATCGAATGGGAGGAAGGCCATCATCATCAGGTCGCAACTCCCGTTTTTCAGGTGCTGGCGACGAGCATCTTCCAATTTTTTCTATTCTTGTTCGGCTCTCCCTCTTGGATCTTATCCCAGAGACGACCACTTACAGCGACATCCTCCTTAATTACGTAGATTCATCTTGTCTTTGAGCGTCCAACATGTCTTTTCCCATTTATAGTCATTTTCTTGGCTGTCTTGGTTTCTTCCATCCGTTTTACATGAGTATACCGTATTAGCCTAGATTGGTTTGCAGAGTGTTAATATAGATGTAGATGTTTTTGATATATACATCTCTGCTAGCGATACGAGCAGCCATATCTTCGACTGTGTTGTTTGGCTGATCTATCTCACAAGCATCCAACGAGGAATAATTGTCTAATTGTTGGAGCTCACATTTTATGTGGTTCCGCGACTGAAGCTGCAAGTCTACTGCTTTATCTAGTGTCATGTCAACATACAGTGACTAAGGGCAAACTGCTGAACCCAAAACAAGGGAAAAAAAGAAGGTTACCGAACAGACAGAGACATGATTGTTCCGTCTGTATGTTTTTGTTCTTTGTTATGTGAAATGTTTTGTACTTACTGTGGACAACCATCCACCGGAACGATGACAGGATTCTAGTCCCACCTTATTTACAAGCGGAGGCCACGACATTGGGATCACGAATTTACCTCAAAATTTGTACACCTTTAGTAGGCCATTAAAGCAACATGATGTGCAAATAGTAAGACGCACTACTTTGTAAATTCCGAGAAAATTGCAAGAGAACTTTTATGCGTGTATTATGTAGTTGATGTATCTTTGTGAAGATGTTGGACATAAGAAATTATTGTGGTCAAGTGGTTAGCGTTCGCGAATTGCGAGAGTGTAGTCGACAAGATGACGGTCTAATCCCTGCTTATATATATTTTTTAATCTATATTTTTTAAGATGACGGTCCAATCCCTGCTTATACATATTTTTAATCTATATTTTTTCGTTACTGATCACATTATTTAATTTATATGACATTTGAGAGGTAATCCATTTTCATGATATCGTAGTGAATTTCAAATGTTATTTGACTATTTACTACTTGTAATTAAATTTTCAAGGGCGAGAGACAGGCTTGGAAAGCTCAAGTCAAGCCTCGATAAATAATGATACGGATGACGTTATTCACTATCAGTTGCGACGAGGCACGTTACTTTATACCGCCCTGCCAATGTCTAGCAGTGTTCATTTGTCTAGCTAAAAGCTGTAGTAGAAAATACTAGACGACAACTGTCTATTGCAGGTCGCAACATACATAGAATTGTCCGGTAAACGGGATGCTGCTAATACTGAAATAAAAGTTTTAACTCGGCAATGTAAATTTTCAGGTGTATTTTTACGATAAAGATCACAGTTAATACTGCCAAATCCGTACTAAGTGTCTACACAATGTAAAGTTCCCAAGCACACCACAATCACTCACGTAGCCAGTGTATGGTATTTACACCCGTTACCGAAATTAATAGAGTTCACTAGATCGTTTAGTTATGAAAATGCTCGCTCAAATGTTGTACACTCTGCTCTACCGTAATACCTGTTCCAGTCTTAGACCGCACAACACGCCACGCGGTTTTAACTAACAGTCAAAAGCAATAATTTTGATATTCCGTCCGAAATTCCACACAACTTTCACTATACCGTTCACTTAAATACGCTTTGTACTACTTCGCGAACTCGTAATTAGCATTTTTCCGCGATTTTACAGTACTTTCGTCGGAGCTGCTTTCAATGAGATGTTACTAGTTCGAACCCTCAGCCACGACTTACCTAGATCACACCAAAGACTTTGTTCCCAGCCTAGATTGGCGCGAGCCTGCATTTTTCTGATTGGCTGATATCAAAAACAGCAAATCAGGTTGCAGTATTATCCCGCGCTAACCCGCGCTTTACTTCAATGACCAATCATACTAAAACATTTCTTTCTATGGCAATTGCTAAATAAATAAATTTAGAAAAGTATGAAATATAAAATTACTCCTTCCGAAATTACCGTTTAATTTGTGTTCTACTCACGATTTATCAGTACCATAAACTGACTGCACATTTAATTATAGTAAATCCCCTGTATAGTTTAAATCGTACTTCATGAATAAACAAAACAATTTTCATTTACTTCTGTTCTTCTTCACTCATAAAACACTCACACTGCTAATTACTACACATATAAAACAATAATTATGCAAATACATTAAATATTTGTCAAACATAACTTTACAACATTGTTTTGACTACGACTACTAGTACTGTCCGTCAACTGCTGACCTCTGCCGCCTACTACGTGCAGCTCTGTAACTGAAGTCCATGTCAGCTGGTGACATCTGTCGATGACTCATGCCTATAACGATATCGTCCTAACAAGTGACAGGAGCGATGCGGAGGCGCTACGCCTCACAGTACTATAGTAAGTCACAACGTGCCAGACCACAAAAGTACTGCGGAATTACTTGTCGGATGTGCTCTCGACATAACACATTGCAGGATGGTATTTGACATACAGACATGGAAAACATGATTGAAACTTCATGCAAATACACGTGGTTTCTTCATTATATTATCTCTTAAATCTCATATAAATTAAATAAAATGACCAGTGATGAAAAAATAGTTTAATAATTAAGACTGATTAGGAGTCGAACCGTCTCCTCATACACGTTCGTCTAACAAAGTTCGAACACTATTCATTTGACCATCATGAACTCTAACGTCCGGCACCTACGCACAGATACATAAACCGCATAACAGACGCGTGAAACTTCTCTTGTGTTTTCCTCGGAATTATCAGAATAGTGCACATTAGTACCTGCAAATTCTGTTGTTTTAATAGCCTACTAAAGGCGTAAAAATTTTGAAGTAAATCTGTGATCCCAACGCTGTGGCCTCATCTTGTTAGTATTAAAATTTAAGTAATGACTTTCCAGCTCCACTATTCCCATTCCTTGAAACATGAGAAAGTGCATTGAAATAAAACAAATTAGCCGGATTTTGATTATCCCAATAGTTTTGTGAGGCTTCATATTACCTACTTTCGAGAACCAGCCGAGCTCTGATCCATTCAACTTGCAGAAATCTTTCAAGTAACTTGGTACGTGACTGACGGAACAATATGGTGCAGTTCATATTACTGTTGTTGGAAGTAAATGGCCAAGATGTAGGTTTGGTAAGCTTACTGTAGCTCACTTTTAGATAAAGGCTCAGAATATTTAAAGACATTACCTGGCAGTGGGCGCTGATTTAAATCAATGGAGAAAGTTTGCGGACTAGGATTCTAACCCGCGTCCCCTGCTTAGTCGGCAGATTTGCTAATTACCGCACCGTTCGGACACTGTGGTCATCGCAACTGCACGGATTGCCATAGCAATTGTCCCGTCAGATCCAAATTCTTAACTTATCAACGCACTATGATGTAATGCCCCTTGCCAATTATCTTCATTACTCGCGGTATTTCTCCTATTCCTTTAAGAGTTCCAGCTTGGTGTGCGTCTGCTCTGAAGTGATCATTGGCCGTCCTGGCCTTAATTATGTATGTAGTATCTGTTCTTTTGGACATGTCAAATGGTTCAAATGGCTCTGAGCACAATGGAACTTAACTGCAGTGGTCATCAGTCCCCTAGAACTTAGAACTACTTAAACCTAACTAACCTAAGGACATCACACACATCCATGCCCGAGGCAGGATTCGAACCTGCGACCGTAGCGGTCACGCGGTTCCAGACTGAAGCGCCTAAACCGCACGGCCACACCGACCGGCTTGACATGTCCGAAAGAACAGATACCACACCTCTTAGATATTCCCAAAACGACGTCCTGTACAAATATTAGAATGCCTAATTATTTAATATATTATCCAAATGATTATTTGTCAACGCCGCTAATGATTTCACTCTCGCAGAATCAATCTCACAAATGCTGGGAGGCATTCAGATCGGCGTTTCCTATGTAGCTACTTCGTAAAAAGTTAACTATTATAGAAATGAGTCGGTCATAGTGAGATGATTCGGCTACTGAAGTAAGCACACGAAAGCAAATCTCAGCAACTCTGTCAAGTAAGATGATGCAAGGATATGTGGCACGTAGCTTTGCGACCATACCTCAGTCTCTGTCGGTGATGACTTCCTTTCATGACTGGGCACAGCTTCGGGTCAAACAGGCAACACGGATGATGCACGATCGTTGTCGTTCTGCGAAACATCAAGCAAACTGTTTAAGACTTAAGCGCACTTTGTGAAATTAATAGACAGAATATCCACTGCTTATCGCTTAGATCACAAACAAAAAAATTTTAATGTAGTAAGTAATTATTCGTGCCATTGCAAACAGTAACTAAAAAAGTTGTCACTGCAAGTTGTTGAACTTTTCTGTGTGGGGAACACGGGTAACATATACTATTTCAAGTGCTTCTTCGAAATCATTCTACGTGACACTGATTCTGCACACTATGACTAAATCTACAAACTATTTCAATTCTACCTAGTAACTATGTGAGAAAAGGGAAACGAAGATTTGAATTGAATCTAAGTCACGAAAATAAGCACCTGGAAAATTACCATCAAGAAACTGCTAATCATATAACCCTAGTGTTGCAGCTCCCGATCCACATTGAAAAAGAAATGTACGTACACATACTGAAAAGAGTGCATAAATAATTTATCTTAGATCTGTTTCTGACATGTTCTCAGTATTCTTAGAACCGAAGTTCCATTTCAAAATTGTTCCAGACTGTAGCGCCTAGAACCGCTCGGTCACTCCGGCCGGCCATTACTAACACCTTCAACTGAAATAGTACATGGATGGTTAAGTTAACGACTATAACTAATTGTTCACACCGTTCAGAGGTAGAAAGGGATGGCGATTTGCTTATGACGATTCACCATCGTGGTTACTGAACCACAAAGTCGTATGGTAGGTATGCAGCGATTGCAAGGCGTGAGGTTGACAGGGAATGAAGACCAAAATAGGGCAGAGCGACCATTATAATGTCTTTGCTTCCATCCAAATCAACTGGTTATTGAGCCTATCCGTCCCCATCATGTTGGTGCTTCAATGTAGTTACGATTGGCTCTGATGACTGGCGTTGAACGATAGTAGTGTAATTCAAGGAGGCCGTCCGTCTCTGCCGGTCGGGCGTTCATTCCTCTGAGTCAGTACATCACCAGGTCTGAACTCTGAGACCAAAATATCTCCGACGGACTCTGTCCGATCATTCTATTCAAAAATCAAGTTGTCCAAAAACCGCACTCATCTGCAACCCGCGACAGTTAAGCACATGCCTAAAATTTCCTAGTCAATCCCCAATTTACCGAAAGCTCTGCCCGATGGCACACTTTTTTAATGTCTTTCATCCTCCCTCCATGGGCTAAATGAAAACTACTCTGTCAGTCAGCTTCTTTACCACCCTTCTCTGTACAAAAAGTGGAACTAAAGACTAGCATCACATGCTGCCTTCCAGTGATAGTGTGTACTTTTCTCGTAGACGCGATTTTACCACCATGGGAAAACGAAAGGGAAAAAGAAGATTCTACTCTCTCGGCGTCGGCTAGGCAAGCCACTAGACATGTAATGAAGTCACAGTAGTAGTGTTAGTTTCTTGGTGCACTTTCTAAAGATGCTATCTGCTGCTGGAGCCTACGCTTATGCCCGCCCTGAATAGCATTTATCTGAAATCCATCACACTACCGGCAAGTTTTTCTCATCCACTTGATGGTGTGCTATTCACCCCGCACGTTGGACTGGGAGAAGAGGCAGCGTGTTGCATTTTTAGCACCGTAACTGTGTGCTGCTGCTGTGTCCTAAAACCTGGCAGTCTGCGTCCTGACGCCATCTTAGCTACTGTCTGTTCTCCGGCGCAACCCACTCTCCCGCTTTCTCCCTGCTGTGTCCGCTTCCTAGCTTATGAAAGGACATGGCCTTCTGCATTCCTCCCTAGTGCTCGCCTGCTCTCTGGACGGCACAGGATCCGTCCCTACACCTTACGATACAGCATGCGTGAAAGCACAACAGAAAAGAAACATCGTAGAGAGTTAGTACTACTACTGCAATCACTCTCATATCCATCCTTAAGATTCTAAGTGCCAATGAATTGTTCCATGTGTCATTAGCATATTATGCCATTCCATCTCTACTTACATGGATGAAGCGTGGATAGTTGGAAAGGTTAGCCACCTCACAAATTTTATGTTGGTATGTGAGCTACTCAGATTTCCTAATAAGTCATCGAGCATGTCACTATGGCTTCACACGTCGCTGTACCTATACCAGAGCTTTGCTTCGCATGGAGCCAAGTCCAACGCCTACCTTTGGAAATGTTCCGTGAAGAAGTTGGCAACCACGGGACTAAGTGGATTTCAACCTCTTCCATCTGTTCATAGAAATCGCCATTCCATATCTCGCGGTAAGACGTGCATGAAAGAAGTTGGGATGACCTATGGGTAAATGGAATCCATATGATCCAAAAAGCCGGCCGGGGTGGACGAGCGGTTCTAGGCGCTACAGTCTGGAAACGCGCGAGCGCTACGGTCGCAGGTTCGAATCCTGCCTCGGGCATGGATGTGTGTGAAGTCCTTAGGTTAGTTAGGTTTAAGTAGTTCTAAGTTCTAGGGGACTGATGACCTTAGAAGCTAGGTCCCATAGTGCTCAGAGCCATTTGAACCATTTTTTTGCTCCGAAGTTTTACTGAGTAAAACACTTTTTGAAGAGGATTCCCAACAGCTAGTACGTTTTAATTCTTTAAATGGGTGACACCCAGCTGTCTTCTATTATAACTAATAGTTTTGGTTTACAACATCATCATGGCATCTATAAACACCATAACAAATCAATTCTACTTGTTTCATGCTTTGTTTTCATATATACAAATACCTTGATGATGGTGTAAACCGAAACCGATAGTTGTTGTAAACAAAATTAAACAGCCGTTTCTCATGTACTTTTTTAAAAAAAATGCGCGGCATTTTGGCAAACAAGAAAACAGCGTCAAAGATTACCAGTTTGCCTATACGAAAGCTTTGGTCCAAGTTTTAGTTTCTTCAGCTTCTCAATAGTGGTGAAATCGGCCGTTACGGGGCACACACTGTGTGAGACGATCCACACAGAATTCGCCGACCCGGAGGTCCAAATGGCTCTGATCGCTATGGGATTTAACATCTGAGGTCATCAGTCCCCTAGAACTTATAACTACTTAAACCTAACTAACCTAAGGACATCATACACATCCATGCCCGAGGCAGGATTCAAACCTGCGACCGTAGCGGTTGCGTGGTTCCAGACTGAAGCGCCTAGAACCGCTCGCCCACAGCGGCAGGCCGACCCGGAGGTTCACACTGTGAAGAGCTACGGAACCCACTCGTTTAGGGACACCATAAAAATTTACGAACACGACTCTGTATGTATGTATGTATTAAACCATGGACCCCGAAACGACGGAGAGGCTTTGTCCCGCCATAGCCCTCAGTGGTTCCGAAACCTACAACAGGTCACAGCAGTCCACCCACCCCACCGCCGCCCCACACCGAACCCAGGGTTATTGTGCGGTTCGGCCTCCAGTGAACCCCCCTGGGAACGTCTCACACCAGATGAGTGTAACCCCAAATGTTTGCGCTGTAGAGTAATTATGGTGCACGCGTAATTGGAAATGGTGTTTGCGCAGCAATTTCCGACACATTGTAACTGTTTCAAGAAGAAAGAAGGAAGCTCAAAGGTAAACGAATCCTGGGTTCCTCCGCTACTGCGAACTACAATTGTAGGTAGCGAGGGGAGAACCACCCTTAAGTACTAGGGAGAAGTCCTGTCACGGTCATCGGCGATCAGACGGCGCTCAGGAAGCTTGCCTGTGCACCCTCTGTTTTCCTATACAGGCAATAACAATGCTAAGTTTAGAGTACGTACTCCTGTAGAACAAGTTCAGCCACTTGAACGGGGTGGCATTGTGGGCCTGCGGAAAGCTGGATGGACGTAGCGATGGACTGCTGCATATGTTGGGCACAATTTATCGTTAGTGCGTCGCTGTTTTTAACAGTGGTCTGTGGAACTTTCCCACACATGTAGACCAGGTTCTAGACGTCAACATAGTACAAACGCATGTCAAGGTCGACATATAGTGCAGTCAATGATGGCCGACCGAATATCATCCAGAGACGAAATCTGGGACCATGTTGCATGTGGTGTGTCATCAGGGGTCTTTGGGAATTGATTGCTTGCTGCAGGATTAAGATCACGTGTGCCTGTGGCCAGGCTACCAAGACTACCACCGACACCACGACACTGCCAAGCGTGGCTACTCTGAAAGAGTTGACTGGAGAACTAAATGAAGCCCTATTGCCCTCAGGGATGAGAATAGGTTCTGTCTGTATGCGAGTGATACTCACTCACTTGTATGCCGTCGACCTGGTGAGCTACCTACTCCAGCGTGCATTCACCCACGACAAACAGGTCCCAATGCAGGCTCCATGATGTAGGGATGCATCAGTTACATCTCGTGCTCATGTCTGGTGTTTCTGCAGGTTAAAGCAGGCAGTGCGCTCTACGTTGTGTAGAATTTTATCTCCGTGCTACTCTCATTTCTTCGATAGGAAAGTGATTTTCATTTTCAACAGGCCAATGCACGTCCACATCACATACGCCTCCTGCGACGCAACGAGCTTTTCGTGATGCACAAAGATTGTCCTGCCTATCAAGATAACCGGATCTCTCGCCAACTGAACACATATAGATTGCAGACCAATATCCTTAACATCGGTTTGTTGCAGAGTTGTCGAGAATACTCTCAGTTCGAATATAATAAATTTCCTTGAGATGGATAAGCTTTTGTTCACAAATCAGCACGGATTTATAAAGAATTGATCGTGCGAAAACTCAGGTTGTCCATTTCCCACATGAGATCCTGCGAACCACGGATGAAGGACAACAGGCAGATTCTACACCCCTAGATTTCCGAGAAGCATTAGAGACTGCGCCCAGTTGCAGCTTGTTGACTAAGCATACGGCGCAGGTTTCCAGATATGTGAGAGGCTCGAAGAGTTCTTAAGTAAAAGAACCCAGAAGAACCCAGTACTTTTTTCTCGTCCGCGAGTGTTCATCAGAGGCAGAGGTATCGTCAGGAGTGCCTCAGCGAAGTGTAAAAAGACCGCTGTTATTTTCTGTATCCATTCATTAATATATACATAAAATAACAGCGGACAGGCTAAGCAACAGTCTGTGGCTATTTGTTGGCGATGCAGTTGGGTACGGGAAGACAATCATTCTCTAATATGACAAATTAATGGAGTGTATTAACATTAAACCGCTAAGTGCAACCACATTGAGAAGTATAGGAGACTGAAATGGGTCAGAAACCGTTTCATACACTCCTGGAAATGGAAAAAAGAACACATTGACACCGGTGTGTCAGACCCACCATACTTGCTCCGGACACTGCGAGAGGGCTGTACAAGCAATAATCACACGCACGGCACAGCGGACACACCAGGCACCGCGGTGTTGGCCGTCGAATGGCGCTAGCTGCGCAGCATTTGTGCACCGCCGCCGTCAGTGTCAGCCAGTTTGCCGTGGCATACGGAGCTCCATCGCAGTCTTTAACACTGGTAGCATGCCGCGACAGCGTGGACGTGAACCGTATGTGCAGTTGACGGACTTTGAGCGAGGGCGTATAGTGGGCATGCGGGAGGCCGGGTGGACGTACCGCCGAATTGCTCAACACGTGGGGCGTGAGGTCTCCACAGTACATCGATGTTGTCGCCAGTGGTCGGCGGAAGGTGCACGTGCCCGTCGACCTGGGACCGGACCGCAGCGACGCACGGATGCACGCCAAGACCGTAGGATCCTACGCAGTGCCGTAGGGGACCGCACCGCCACTTCCCAGCAAATTAGGGACACTGTTGCTCCTGGGGTATCGGCGAGGACCATTCGCAACCGTCTCCATGAAGCTGGGCTACGGTCCCGCACACCGTTAGGCCGTCTTCCGCTCACGCCCCAACATCGTGCAGCCCGCCTCCAGTGGTGTCGCGACAGGCGTGAATGGAGGGACGAATGGAGACGTGTCGTCGTCAGCGATGAGAGTCGCTTGTGCCTTGGTGCCAATGATGGTCGTATGCGTGTTTGGCGCCGTGCAGGTGAGCGCCACAATCAGGACTGCATACGACCGAGGCACACAGGGCCAACACCCGGCATCATGGTGTGGGGAGCGATCTCCTACACTGGCCGTACACCACTGGTGATCGTCGAGGGGACACTGAATAGTGCACGGTACATCCAAACCGTCATCGAACCCATCGTTCTACCATTCCTAGACCGGCAAGGGAACTTGCTGTTCCAACAGGACAATGCACGTCCGCATGTATCCCGTGCCACCCAACGTGCTCTAGAAGGTGTAAGTCAACTACCCTGGCCAGCAAGATCTCCGGATCTGTCCCCCATTGAGCATGTTTGGGACTGGATGAAGCGTCGTCTCACGCGGTCTGCACGTCCAGCACGAACGCTGGTCCAACTGAGGCGCCAGGTGGAAATGGCATGGCAAGCCGTTCCACAGGACTACATCCAGCATCTCTACGATCGTCTCCATGGGAGAATAGCAGCCTGCATTGCTGCGAAAGGTGGATATACACTGTACTAGTGCCGACATTGTGCATGCTCTGTTGCCTGTGTCTATGTGCCTGTGGTTCTGTCAGTGTGATCATGTGATGTATCTGACCCCAGGAATGTGTCAATAAAGTTTCCCCTTCCTGGGACAATGAATTCACGGTGTTCTTATTTCAATTTCCAGGAGTGTAACAAAAAGGCTCCCACTGTACGCCCTGTCTGCAGCTGACGACACACGTCTCCCGTATGTGAAAGTGACATGTCTTTGGAAGAGACAGGAGCTTTGTGCCTAACATCGTTACGTTTGAATACTTCTTCTGTGTTTGAAACGAAGGATGCATGATCGTTTGGTTAGCCTTTAGTTTGAAAATTTTCCCTCGTAAGTATAACCTGTAGCATAACATCTCAACCGACTGGAAAACGCAAGTGAGTCCTGAATATAAGGATGGTAAAAGAACGGACCCGCAAAATTACGGACCAATATTCTTAACATCGGACCGTGGAAGGTAGGGCAGTGGTTAGCACACTGGACTCGCATTCGGGAGGACGACGATTCAAGCAAGGATCGGGTCATCCAGTCTTAGGTTTTCCTTGATTTCCCTATATCGCTTCAGGCAAATGCTGCGATGGTTCCCTTGAAAGGACACGAACGATTTCCTTCTTCATCCTTCCCTAATTCGAGCTTGCGCTCTGCCTCTAACGACCTCGTTGTCAACAGGTGTTAAACACTTATTTCCCCCTCCCCCTTAACATCGGTTTTCTGTTGAATTTTTGAACATATTCTCAGTTCGAATACAATAAATGTGCTTGACAGGGACGAGCTTCTGTGTGCAAATCAACACTGTTTTATTAAAGCGTCGCTCTTGCGAAACTTAGCTTGCCCTTTTCTCACATGAGATCGCGCGAATCACTGATGAAGGGCGACAGGCGGATTCCATATTCCTAGATTTCCTTAAGGCATTTGACATGATGCCACACTGCCGTCTGTTAACGAATGTACACGCATACCGAATAGGTTCCCAGGTATGTGAGTGGCTCGAAGACTTCTGAAGTAACAGAATGCAGTATGTTGTCCTCGATGTCGAGTGTTCATCAGAGACAAGGGTATATATAGTCCATAGTGCCCCAGGGAAGTGTGATAGGACCGCTGTTATTTTCCATATACAAAAATGATCTGGCGGACATGGTAAGCAGCAGTCTGTGGCTCTATGATGTGGTGCATGAGACGGTGTCACCGTTGTGTGACTATAGGAGGAAGCAAGAAAACTAAGACAAAAATTGTAGTTGGTGTCATGAGTGGCAGCTAGCTCTAAATGTAGGAAGAAGTAAGTTAATGCAAATGATTAGGGACAGCAATTCCCTAATGTTCGAATACAGTAATAGTAATGTGCTGTTTCACAGTCACATCGATTAAATATCTAGGGGTAACGTTGCAAAGCGAGATGAAATGGAACGAGCATTCCGGGATTGTAGTAGGAGAATATTGGGAGAGTGTGGATCATCTGTAAACGAGATTACTAATACAGTACTAGTGCGACCCTTTCTTGAGTACTGCTCGAGTGTTTGGTATCCACACCAGGTCGGATTAAAGGAAGGCATCGAAACAATTCAGTGTTCAGAGGCTGGCTGCTAGATTTGTTACCGGTAGATTCGATCAACACCCAAGTACTACGGAGATGCTTTGCAAACTCAAATGTGAATTCTTTCCTCTAAGGAAAGGCAACATTCTTTTCGAGGGACATTATCCAGAAAATATTGAGAACTCGCAATTGAAGCTGACTTCGGAACGAGTCTACTGCCGTCAACTTACACTATTTGATCAAGCGTTTCCGTACACATGGCTGAAAGTGACTTACAAGTTCGTGGCGCCCTCCATCGGTAATGCTGGAATTCAATATGGTGTTGGCCCACCCTTAGCCTTGATGACAGCTTCCACTCTCACAGGCATACGTTCAATCATTTGCTGGAAGGTTTCTTGGGGAATGGCAGCCCATTATTCACGAAGTTCTACCCTGAGGAGAGATATCGATGTCGATCAGTGAGGCCTGGCACGAAGTCGGCGTTTCAAAACATCCCAAAGATGTTCTATAGGATTCACGTCAGGACTCTGTGTAGGCCAGTCCATTACAGGGATGTTATTGTTGTGTAACCACTCCACCATAGGCCGTGCATTATGAACTGTTCTCGACCGTGTTGAAAGATAGAATCGCCATCCCCGAATTTCTCTTCAACAGTGGCAAGCAAGAAGGTGCTTAAAACATCACTGTAGGCCAGTGCTGTGATAGTGCCACGGAAAACAACAAGGGGTGGGAGCCCACTCCGCGAAAAACACGACCACACCATAACACAAGCGCCTCCGAATTTTACTGTTGGCACTACACGCGCTGGCAGATGACGTTCAACAGGCATTCGCCATACCCACACCCTGCCATCGGATCGCCACATTGTGCACCGTGATTCGCCTCTCCGCACAACGTTTTTCCTCCTTACACCAAGCGAGGCGTCGTTTGGCATTTACCAGCTTGATATGAGGCTTATGAGCAGCCGATCAACCATGAAATCCAAGTTTTCCACTTCCCGCCTAATTGTCATAGTACTTCCAGTGGATCCTGATGCAGTTGGGAATTCCTGTGTGATGGTCTGGATAGATGTCTGCCTATTACACATTACGACCCTCTTCAACTGTCGGCGGTCTCTGTCAGTCAACAGACGAGGTCGCCCTGAACGCTTTTGTGGTATACGTGTCCCTTCAAGTTTCCACTTCACTATCACATCGGAAACAGTGGACCTATGGATGTTTAGGAGTGTGAAAATCTCGCATACAGACGTATGACACAAGTGACACCAAATGACCTGAAGACGTTCGAAGTCCGTGAGTTCCGCGGAGCGCCCCATTCTACTCTCTCACGTTGTGTAATGACAACTGAGATCGGTGATATGGAGTATCTGGCAGTAGGTGGCAGCACAATGCAACTAATATGAAAAACGTATGTTTTTGGTGGTGCTCGGATACTTTTGATCACATAGTGTACATGTCGCTTACAAATCACGAAGTTGAAATTAGGGCCCGTACGGAGACATATAGACAGTTGTTTTTCCCTTGCTCTATATGCGAATGGAGTAGGAAAGAAAATGTCTAGTAGTCGAACAAGGTGCCTTTCGTCACGCAACATACGGCGGCTTGCGGAGTATCTGTCCGTAGATTTAGATGTAGATGTATAGGACATGATGAGGTGGGAACTTAGTCGGTCTCCAAGGAGTGTAAAAACCATTGCTGAATTGCAACAACAGGCGCAAGATGCATGGGACAATCTGTCGCAAAATGGCACTCTGCATCTTGATGATCATTTGTTTGCGAATACTCGTACCTGCATTGCCTCGAGAAGTTTGTACTGTGTGTATCGATGCGACTGTTTGGGCACCCTTTACTGTGACTTGTGTGTTTCATTTGGTCTGAAATGGTTATCGTATGCTCCCACAATGATGAACTACATGTCATCTCACTTGTCAGTATAGTGAACTTGTCCGTAGGAGTGCTGCATTTTTTTCCGGCAGTTAAGATGAAAGGAGACATAGGAAAGTTATGGTACGGACCTTAGTGTGCGCACGCTGGTGACTGACCTGCGGTGTCGCGAGGATCCACGGCGGCTGGCGGGCAGCGGGTAGACGCGGGGCTGTCGCAGACTGAACCTCGACCTGTCTGTCTTGTAGCGGCGCGCCGCGCCCATCGGCGGCAAGTCGGAACGCGTGCGTCGCGAAGCCCAAGCGCTCAGCTCGTCCGCCGACGTTGTCGACAGCTCATCACTGCCGTGACAAATGTTGCAGACACGTCGCAAAATTAACAGAGCAAAAACGTGAACGGAACACTACAGGGGGAGACCGGGTCTGGTTGCCACAAGAATTAGTTGTCACAACTTTCAGTTTTCATTCCCTGTTGCTTCCTAGTGGTCTTAAACCACAGTGCGATCACAATATTCTGAGTGAGTGCGTACAGTTTAAAGTTCCTGGCTGCAGTTTTCTGCACTTTATTGATGTTTTTTTGTTTTTTTACAGCTGTAAGTACTCACTGATTGATAAAGGATAATTAACTCTCATTGTTCTCTCTGCATTCAGTCAAACCAATACCCCAACTACAAGGGGCGTTCAATAAGCATTGAAACACATTTTTTTTTCTCGGCCAATTTTGGTTGAAAAAATGCGGAATTTGTTGTGTTCCGGAAGGTGGCAGCGCTTTACGTAGCGAAGAAACGGCGTCAGTAACGGAGTTTCCTTCCAAGTAGACAGCTGTCATTGAGCTTCTTTTGGAGGAAAATTGGAGTATCGTAGATACTCATAGGCTGTTGTAGAATGTCTATGAAGACCTGGAAGTGAACTAAAGCAAGGTGAGTCATTGGGCGAAGCGTCTGTCATCGGCTGGCGTCACACAGGTGTGACTCTTGAATGTTGAAACGTGCGGACACTCTCATCCGAAGTGAAGGACGGATCGCAATCAAACACCTCGCTGCTCAAGTGGACGTCTCTGTTGGTAATGCTGACACACTCGTCCACCAGGCTGGGTGCCAGTTGGGTTCACTGCCGCCTGACCGAAGATGGTTCAAATGGTCCTGAGCACTATGGGACTCAACTTCTGAGAACTTAGAACTACTTAAACCTAACTAACCTAAGGACATCACACACATCCATGCCCGAGGCAGGATTCGAATCTGCGACCGTAGCGGTCGCTCGGTTCCAGACTGTAGCGCCTAGAACCGCTCGGCCACCCCGACCGGCGTAACTTTGGCCTGTGGTGTCTCTGCTACTGCAAACGATAATCCGCCATTATTTATGCTTCCAAGTTCAATTACTGGAAACTCTTTAGAGAAACTGCGCCTGCAGTTCTCTTGGAAATGCAAATAAATCTGTATGGGTACAAGCAGACGATTTCATCTTATTTTTAAATAATTTCCATAAGGACACAAAAAGCACAGCTGAGAATCTGCATCTGCTTCTCGACAATCATGACTCTCACCATAGAAGGGCTCAGTTTTGCTAGATCCAATGGAATTGTCACGTTATGATTCCCCCAAATTCTTCACATAAGATCCAGTCTATTAATCGCACTTTTTATCAATTGTTCAAGATATTCAACTGAGCTTGCGACGACTTGGAGACTAACAACCCAGGGATGACGATGAAAATTTATGATCTGCCACAACTCGTTTCTCCGGCATGTTTTCTTGCAATGATTCCGTCTAATATTTCTGCAGGATTTCAGTGCACAGAGCTATACCCATTAAATTGCGACATATTCATAGCTGCGGATTTTACACCATGCTATTTGACCCCAACAAGCTGTGTGACAGACAGAGAGCAGCCCGTACAGCAGCTTCCAGAACAGCTCCCAAGGCTGTTTTCACAGCTGCCAAATAAGCAACTTCCAGAGATCTCTCCAGATAGCTCATATGAACCTCATCCTGGGTCCAGTAGGTAATTTACCGAAGGCTAGCGATAGGAAAAATACAGATACAAGTAACTCCCGAAAAACTGATACAGTATTTTTAAACAGATTAATAAGTTAAAAGAAATCTTTAAGAACTAACTGAAAATTCAAGTAAAAATATGCATGTAATGTCCGTCTAGTGTGCTCATGAATCATATACCGCTAAGCCGAACCCTTTTATACATGTCAAAAATGTTAGAATCCGCTCGAAAACTACGGCGTTCATATGGGACATTATGTTAACAATTACATTACTATTCTACTGTGTAAATTGGTCTTCAATATATATTCTTGGTCTTAAATATGTATTCTTAATACACTATGTGATCAAATGTATCCGGACACCCCAAAAATATACGTTTCTCATATTAGGTGCATTGCGCTGCCAGGTACTCCATACCAACGGCCTCAGTAGTCATTAGACAGCGTGAGAGAGTAAAATGGGGCGCTCCGCGGAACTCACGGACTTAGAACGTGGTCGGATAATTTGGTGTCACTTGTGTCATACATCTGTACGCGAGATTTTCACACTCCTAAACATCCATAGTCCACTGTTTCCGATGTAATAATGAAGTGGGAACGTGAAGGGACACGTACACCACGAAAGTGTACAGGCCGACCTCGTCTGTTGACTGACAGAGACCGCCGACGGTTGAAGAGGGTTGTAATGTGTAATAGGCAGACATCTATCCAGACCATCACACAGGAATTGCAAATTGCATCAGGATCCACTGGAAGTACTATGTCAGTTAGGTGGGATGTGGAAAACTTGGATTTCATGGTCGAGCGGCTGCTCATAAGCCACACATCATGCCGGTAAATGTCAAATGACGGCATGCTTGGTGCAATGAGCGTAAACGTTGGACGACTAAATAGTAGATAAACGTTGCGTGGAGTGACGAATCACGGTACACAATGTGGCGATCCGATGGCAGGTTGTCGGTATGGCGAATGCCTGGTGAAAGACATCTGCCAGTGTGTGTAGTGCCAACAGTAATATTCGGAGGCGGTGGTGTTTTGGTGTGATCGTGTTTTTCATGGAGGGGGCTTGCACCCCTTGTTCGTGGCACTATCACAGCGCAGGCCTACATTGATGATTTAAGCACCTTCTTGTTTCCCACTGTTGAAGAGCAATTCGGAGATGGCGATTGCATCTTTCAACACGATCGAGCACCTGTTCGTAATGCAAGGCCTATAGTGGAGTGGTTACACGACAATTACATCCCTTTAACGGACTAGCCTACAAGGATTCCTGACCTGAATCCTACAGAACACCTCTGGAATGTTTGGGATAGCCGACTTCGTGCCAGGCCACACCGACCGACATCGACAACTCTCCTCAATGCAGCACTCGGTGAAGAATGGGCTGTCATTCCCCAAAAAATCTTCCAGCAACTGATTGAACGTATGCCTGTGAGAGTGGAAGCTGTCATCAAGGCTAAGGATGGGCCAACACCATACTGAATTCCAGCATTGCCGATGAAGGGCGCCACGAACTTTTAAGTCATTTTCAGCTAGGTGTCCGGATACTTTTGATTACAAAGTGTAGTAGGCACTTTTGTACCGAATTTTAAACTTACCTTTCGCAGTGGGAGACAATTAAAGGGTTCCGAAAACGTGATCGTTTTGATTGTGTTGCACATTGTAGTTAAACCAGTGTGATTACTTCACCGCTTTGCCGCGCGTTGTAGCCGGGCGGTCTTGGGCGCCTTGCCACTGTTCGCGCGGCTCCCCCTTCGGAAGTTCGAGTCCCCCGTCGGGCGCGAGTGTTTGTGTTGTCCTTTGATAAGTTAGTTTAAGTTAGATTAAGTAGTGTGTAAGCCTAGGGACCGATGACTTCAGCAGTTTGGTCACACAGGAACTTATTACAAATTTCCACAGCTTTGAGGAACATCTAGATGCTGTTTGGCAGAGACATAACATCAAATGGGACAACTTAATCGAGTGATCCAACTTTGATGCTTTTTGAAAACTGTTGAGTCTGGCGCTGTGCCAAGGACCTTAACAAACCAACTGAAGCGCCATTGTTTGCATCATACGCAGAAGACATTTAAGAACAACCATTCGGCGTGTTTTCAGCATTTCACGTTATGTCAGTTGTTGATGTTTTTACTTTTGTCTTCGAGGATATTACTTTCTGGGTAGTCTACAAAAGTTTCTTACCCTGCTCATTCATTCAATTCTGAGTAAAAACTACTTATCTTCTTTAATAGAGCATATAATTGTCAGTTTTGGAACTGAATATTTTGTTGGATGTAGGTGTAACAACATCAACTGGGAATGTTGCACCACGGAGCTTGACAGAAACGAGACATCTGTGGCAATATAGTGTTTCGTAATTACTTCAACTCTTTCGGTATTTGTTCTCAGGTTGTATATTTCTCGCTTTTTTTGCATGGTGTCAACATTCCTAGATTGATTAGGACCTGAGTGGAAGACCGCAAGTATCAAAATTGTGACGATGGTACTCTGCAGTTTGCTGCTTTTGCAGTGGTTAGTATGGAAATGAAGAGTGCAAAAGCTGCAGACGATTCCACTGAAAATTTAACGACGTGTCTGTATTGTAAGACTCCAGGGTGCCAGACAGCACTGAGCAATAATGAGGAAGAAGGAAGACCCAAACAAGTAATTGTCAGTTCTGTGAAGACGGAGACGTCGAAGTATACATTTTCGGATAACAAGCAGAGTGAAAAGATTTTACTCCCCACACATATCTGACAGAAGTTTACGCTATGTACAAGACGTTAGCCACATAATAGACCCTCCCTAATGGAAAATTTGCCTTTTCTGTCGAGAATTTCAGAATTTTCTTTGAAATCTGAATATCTTGTCAAGGTACCTATTTCAATGTTTTGAATATTTACACGTAAAGATATTTCCAACATGAAGTTTTCATTGTTTCAAGCTGGCCAGATAATCGCGTTGCTGAGCGAACTTTACCATTACTATATGCACTGTTCCCACAAGCTGTGTAATTAGAGATTAAGACTAATAGTCTGTGATGGTTCTGAAGTATTTTCGTACATATCAGTTGACACAGCAATTGAAAGAAGGGAAAATATTGGTAGAGTTGTCCCTGTTGGCGGTACCTTCTGGCGAAAGTGTTGGGGCAGGACATGTGCTGATGCAGCAGGCGTCGACGGCTGATATGACGTGGGTAGCGGCGCCTCGGGGGACGCCGGTAAATCTCCCGCAGCGACGCAGTCGCCGAGTCGGAGGCCGACAGCATTCCGCAGCACACGGTGTGGTCGCACTCGCAAGACATGCTGCGCCCAACCAACACAACAAAACATCATTATTCATTTATAGAAAAAAGACCATTGGTAGTTTACTTTTATTGGAGTTTTTTCTTAATTTTCATTTCATTCTTTTCATGTCCGCCCCCAGTAGCTGAGTGGAATGCCGGCACGGCAACTCAGCGTGTTCGGTCAGAGGGTTAGGTGCCCTCTGTAATAAAAACAACTGAGTTAATGGATCAACGACGAACTGAAAACGGGTGTCTTGCGACGTCCGCCCCGAACATATAAAACGAACAAAAAGGAACAAAATGAGATTAATAAAATAAAATTAAAAAAAAGTGGTCAGCGTGACAGGATGTCAATCATAAGGGCCGGGTTCGATTCCCGGCTGGGTCGGAGATTTTCTCCACTCAGGGACTGGGTGTTGTATTGTTCTAATCATCATCATTTCATCCCCATCGACGTGCAAGTCTCCGAAGTGGCGTCAAATCGAAAGACTTGCACCAGGCGAACGGTCTACCCGACGGGAGGCCCTCGTCACACGACGTTAAATTATTATTCTTTTCATGAACACAGTTGGTCTGTAAGCGGCGCGTCTCGTATGAGCCAAAAGATTAAAAAATGTTCAAAGACTTCAGACTAGACATTTCAGACACCATAGAAATTAAGAAACATTTCATACCACACTCCCAGTTCATCTCGCAGGAGAAACTGAAAATGAATTCAGTTTAGTCCTAACAACATAGAGTAAATTCCTTAATATGTACTCACTCCCACTCCCTCTCTCCAGCAAAGATAATTTAACAGTACACACCATCTCTGTTTCTCCATACCCTTCTTTTGCTTCTTGATATCAATAATGTATATCCACTCGCTATCTTGAAAGTGGCCGGCCGGAGTGGCCGTGCGGTTCTAGGCGCTACAGTCTGGAACCGAGCGACCGCTACGGTCGCAGGTTTGAATCCTGTCTCGGGCATGGATGTCCTTAGGTTAGCTAGGTTTAATTAGTTCTAAGTTCTAGGCGACTGATGACCTCAGAAGTTAAGTCGCATAGTGCTCAGAGCCATTTTTCTTGAAAGTGTAGTGCTCTTTGGTGCTCACTATCTGCGTTGATATCCGCATTTCAAATAGCTGAGCACCAAAACTTCCATATTAACTATCCATAACGGAATTCACTAACCATCAGATTTCAATATATTAGGCCTGTAACGTGTGGTTGCGATTCTGGGACGCACAATGGATAACACGGAGACACAAACACGAATGGGAAACGTTGCATTGCAAACAGAGGCTTAACTTAAAGCATTGGGCTTCATTTTCAGTAGCATCTTTTACGGATAATATTTATACATCGTTCTCTGAAAGGGTAACATTAACAAGAGAGTATCAGTCAGCAGGAGTAAAATTGGACTTTCTATGGCATCGTAATTTAGAAGCATTTTGTTAGCTTTGAACCTCTAACTTTTCAAATCAGTTACACACATGTTACCTGAAACGCAGCAGATAATAGATGACAGTCTGAAGGATCATATTTACTGTAGAGGTCAGTCGAATTTAAGGTATAATAACTGAAATACCAGTCGGTCTTTCCCCATGTTATTAGCCAATAAACGTGATCCATCGATAAAACAAAAAGAAAGCAAATAATCGACTTAGTTATGCGCACAGGATTTCGGATAGGATCATGTGGCGCTGGAGAGAAAGGAGGATACATGAGACAACGAGGGAGGAGGAAGAAAACATCCACGAATCGATCCACATACACAATAAAATCAACAACATCATTGTTACACAATTAGTAGCTACACATCTATAGAAAGCTTACCAGAGACAGTCTATTCCCATTCCATACGTAGTCACGGGTTTTCAAAAAAAAATATGAAGTCTTTAGGTGTGGAATTCCGCGTATTATTCGCCTAATGGAGAGGTCTGGGTTCTATTGGCAAAAAATGAACAGGTACATCTCTCTCAAAATTACACCCGTAAAACAGCAATTACCGAAACTCCCTAAAAATGGTTCAAATGGCGCTGAGCACTATGGGACTTGACATCTGAGGTCATCAGTCACCTAGAACTTAGAACTACTTAAACTTAATTAACCTAAGGACATCACACACATCCATGCCCGAGGCAGGATTCGAACCTGCGACCGTAGCGGTCGCGCGGTTCCAGACTGTAGCGCCTAGAAGCGCTCGGCCACCTCGGCCGGCCGAAACTCCCTATACAGATTCGTTCTCTTTGTTTTAATTAAGAGGAAGTGGGAAACGTTTTGTGACTTAGCCTTAGAACAAAAACGAGTCTAATCGACTCACAACCACATGTGGTGGTCATGAAGAAGAAAAATTTATCTCTCACAAAATTCGACTAAAATTGCGAGTGAAAGCGTTATTAAGTAAGTGATTAACGCACGGGAATTGAAATTTTCTCGGAAGGCAGACGGCATAGATCCCATTCGGCATCACATGGAAAGTCATTGCATAAAGAAACAAGTCTTTAACATGGCATAATACGAAGCAATTTAGACATAGTTAAGATGAACTATCAATCATAACGCTTACAGCAAGACTTAATATTACCTTTGGGATTGGACTTGAATAGACAGACCTAACCGTAACGCAAATGCCGTATTATGCTACTTCCGAACGCAGAAAAAGGCACTGCTCCAGATCTGGCGATTCTCACTAGAAATTAACTATGGAATAAATCCTCTGTGACCGAAAGAAGTTAACAATGAATTTACCCTCGGCTTAAATGTAGACGATAATGTCCACACTGTTCATCCCGTCATCGCGACAGCAGGTTGGATCAGGATAGAGCGCCATCGCGGAGATCTCATTTCCTACTCTTGCAGAATGTTGTAAAAGATGCAGTAAAATCTCCCTAATCCCATACATCTGAAAGGAGAACATTAATCATTCTTCCAAAGGGAGATATGCTGACTATTGTGTCCCGAACGTATGCAGAGTGTTCAAAAAAAGAAAAAAATCCATACCTATTAGCAGTCACACGATAATGCATCCTTGCTTTCACACACAGAAGAAGTGTGAACGTATAATCTTGTTAGACAGGCAAAATCTCCACTTTCTTCCAAAGACATGTCATCTTCACATACAGATGGCGGCTTGTGGCGTCAGCTGCAGAGAGGACCCACACTGAGAGCCTTTCTGTTATAAAACGGTTTTGGACCCATTTCAGTCTCTCATACTATGCACTGTGGTTGCACTTAAGAGTTCACTATTAATAATCTCCGTTAATCTGTCATATTAATGAACGGTTACTGTATATTGTATAAAAAGGTTTACATATTTGCACTCCTGCACATTATGCTACTATTTATTTCAGTACAGAAACCATACGATTGTTAAATATTCACTTATGTTTTGTTACATATAACACTACATTTCATGTTTGATTTCAATCATTGACAACAGTAGACATTATTTTTCTTTAAGAGCACATAAGTTAAAATTTTGTTTAATGTTTAAGTTGTGGTGTAAATATAAATTATTTATTATCTTTGGGCTATTGAAGTATGCATGCAATTTTGCAAATTTTACAAACCTGTAGTGACATCTTTGGAAACTGTGTATATTGATATAACAGAGTAAACGACTTGTGGAAACGACTTCTTTGTGATGTCCTTGGGTGACCGCAAGGGGATAGCAAGAAGACTGTGTATGCTGATATAACAGAGTAAATGACATATGGAAGTGACTTCATTGTGATGTCCTTAGGTAACCGCAAGAGTGTAGCAACAGGGGGCTCTTGCCTTCCCCCTTCCTAGCATCTGGAGTACAGAGTTTTTATTCGTTACAGAATTCTCACGCACTTCTGGAAGAGAGTGGCTAACCATCATTTATATGGTATATAATGAGTTTTTTGGGTCACACATAAAATTTAGTTCTTGTAGTTCAATTCATTTAAACAACAAATGGTAGTTTTAGTCCCCCACTTCCAATAAATGGCTATGGTGATGTCATACGCAAGTAAAATTAATTAAATTCGCAGGTATGATGAGAGTGTTAACAAAAAATCATATATACATTCATCTGTAATTATATATATATTCCATCACAATTTCGCAGACGGCTGTTAGGAATGCACTACAATTTCTACAGTTCGTGTTAATAGCGCAATGGAGGTCCTTACGTAAGCACTGACTCCCTTATGACCTTATCTCTACAATGGTATAAAAAAGATATTGAAAAGACAATGAAGGAAATTTATTATCAAGTTTTTCATTGTAAGAGTGTTTTAAAATCATTAGAGGTGCAGAAATACATATATTTTTCACATTTAAAATACGAATTCTAACATTTCAACTTTCATCTGCGCTGTGAAATAGCTGGTTATTTACGAAAGTTGCAGCTGCCGTTAGGTGGCTATGAGGCACAAGTTAGGTGACAGTTACCACAATGACAGATGGTGTCGAATCTGTTAGCTTCACTGCTACCGTGTGAAACTAAATACAAGTAGCTCATAACGCTGGCCTGGAACGCCCATCCTTGTAGGAAGTTTCTCTTCTGAGCTTCAACTATTCGTAACATTGTTTTAAAGCAGCCGTCACCAGAAGGACTGTGCGAGAAAGCTCCATAACTTAATTGCTGTCATTACACATGTACAAGTAATTTGTTTAACAATGTTCTTATGTACAGTAGAGCTTCAGAAAGATCCAGAGTTCTTGCGAATGAGCAGAACACTGGTCACAAATGTTTGCAGGCAGTCTAGGATCAGCGGCCGTCGTCTTATCTTGCCTGCTGCATGTGGAATTGCATATGGTGTATATGAATTAAAATGTGGGATTTCATTATGTAGCCAAATTTTGAAACGAATTGTTGAGGGGCGCCCTGTCACTCTCAATGTGAAAAACAAGCCTGGAATGACTATTAAACATAGAGTACTTGTCATATTTGTGTCGAATGAATTTAATGTTGGTGATGAAGCATTGATTTCACGATTACATGTAGTGCATGCCGATTGCCATATTATTCATTGTTTAAATATGAAGGAGGAGATGGCGTCGGACACGTCGGACGTGGAAGTTGAGGCGGAGACCATTTGCATATCGTCGGATGAAGATGACGAACCGGTTTCGCCGTGCACGTCCGAGGCGATGGATTCGCCGACGGAACACTCTGACTAGGCCGTATTCTGGACGAATGTGCAAGTGGCGTACCGAATATACACATGCGGACGCAGCTAGATTCGAATATGGAAAAATGGCAACTATTGAAAAATATGATGAGAACGCCCAAAATTTTACTACTTTTAAGCACTATGACATAACAGATGAGTTTAAGTTTTTTGCTAACAAATATAATTCTGTCATTATTAATAAAATTGTAACATATGTATATAGAATTAATGTAAGGGTAGAGCGATTAACACTAGATGACAGAGCAAATAAAAAATTCTATGAGGATCAGGGCGCATTAGAAAAAGTTAGAATAGCGTGTACTAATAAATTGGGGCCATTTAGTTTGAAACCTGACAAATCGTCTGGTGTACCATGGAGAAAGTATAGTAGGCGTAATGCATTTAAGTTTGTAACATATTGTAAACCCGAAACCAGTGCCGAAATTGGAAAAGTAAAATCTTGGGTAGATTTAGAAAATCAATGTAAATGTAAAAACAAGCTGTTCCAAGGAGTAAACTCTTTTTATATAGGTGTACAAGTTGCTGGCGATGAACCCGATAAATCGGACGTTGTACAAAGTGAAGTTAAATATGTAACCTTTATTGTACGTAATAGAGTTTATATGACATTTTGTAAAAGAAAGGGGACTGTCACGTTCTGAATAAAGATTGTTGTTACAGCTAATGTCTGCGTTGGAATTTTTTTATGCCAATTGGGAGCACATCCGTAACTATCCTGATGACCTGCGCCTCGCCTTCCTGGTACCAACTACGCAGCAGCGTATCGACGATTTAGCACTTACATTTTATGGGAATAAAATAAATTATGCAGCCGCTGTAATTGTTCTTGAAGAATTGTGGTTTTACAAACCAAATTTGCAACAGTTGATTAATCAGTTTAGAGAACCTATAGGGAGTTTGCTTTTATGCCGAACGGTATACGATGTGCACAGCGCTATTTTGATTTTAGGCTAATAACGCTGAATATATCTAATTTTGTGTTCATGCGTATTATTTTTTTGTGTTACGAGTGCGTCACGTTGGGCCGTCGAAGGCCTAAAAGAATGTCGAGAACCCAATGCTTCTTTACAAGAGAGAGACTTTGTATTCGGAACAACACAGATGAGTGGAAAATTTTAGTGAACCGATTATACTGCCTGATGCTTATAGAAATTGCAGAGGCCCTGTGAGGCACAAAGCCGATTCCGTCCTCTTGTATTATCACAGAAATAAATTCAATAGAGGTCATTATAAAATTAGACAATTTCTTTTTAGAAAGAGCTTATTTTGTTAAGGTGTACCTTAAAAAAAACTGGTGGTTTGTGCGGAGTTTAGTGATTTTACTTTAAAGGTAACGGACGGTTTTTTTGTGACGATATGTGCCCAATATGTACGAAGCAGGGATGGAAAAGAACTTATATTAGTAGAAGTGGATGGTGAAATGTGGTGCAACGGCATGTGTAGTGCATAGGTAATGGTGGAGTGAATATTGTGCGAATGTTATTTGAGAGAGTAAAAGGATGGACTGGTTGGAAGAATATTCCAAACCAAGCTTTCGGAAAGGGAACGACAAGTGGGGAGGAGAGGAGCCCAGGTGTGAAGGCGAGGAGCAGCGCTCACTAAAAGATAATGCAATAATGGCTAATAACAGCCACTAATTAATTACTATTTTACTTCACGAAAAAAGGCTTCTGGTGCGTCTTCCGAGTTTCTGCAAATTTATGGTAATTCTATTTCTCCAGTACATTTGACAGCATAGTCATCTTTAGTGATTAGCTACTCTCACTACTGCATTACCTACTCTGGAATGGGTCACGGAGATCTGCTTATCCGTTACAGATACAACTTAAAGCTTTTAACTGCTAGGAGAACCACAGTCTTAGAGTTCGTTTTATTGACCATAGCTTGTTACCTACCACATCCAGCCACTGTTAATCCAATTAAACGCATGAGAAACTCTTCTACATCGATATTACAGCATGCAGAGGGATGGCACACTGAGTCACACTTGACAAGACGGTAGTTCAGTATAGATGGCCCAAGCGTATTTGATATTTACGTGACATTATTGTTATACTATATTAAGAAAGAACATTTCAGCAGCTTAAGTGGGTGCAGCAACTGTGCAATGCACAGCTGAATATTTTTATGTGACCCGAGAATGGCCAGATTCATGAACGATCTTTGATAAAATACAAAAGTACAAAATACGTATGAAGAGGCACAAAAATAAAATTTTATGAGGTGATGGTTGTACGTGTTCTACTGTAAGACAGTGAATCCTGGGCTGTGAAGAGGAAAGATTTTAGCCATTACTATTTATAAGTATGTAGTGTCTGTTCTTTTCCGCCCGCATCTCGTGGTCGTGCGGTAGCGTTCTCGCTTCCCACGCCCGGGTTCCCGGGTTCGATTCCCGGCGGGGTCAGGGATTTTCTCTGCCTCGTGATGGCTGGGTGTTGTGTGCTGTCCTTAGGTTAGTTAGGTTTAAGTAGTTCTAAGTTCTAGGGGACTTATGACCACAGCAGTTGAGTCCCATAGTGCTCAGAGCCATTTGAACCATTTTTTTGTTCTTTTCCGACAGAACAGACACCAAAGTGAAGAGTCACAATCTGGTATAAATTTTCACTTGTCATCGTTGAATTTATGTCAAAGCCCAATTGCAGTCGATGTCTGAGTTTGTCTTAGAATCTTAATTTTAGCTATGTTCAGGCAGCTGAAATGAAATGGAGGAGGTGCAAGTCAATATCCATCGACTCCAGATTGAGAGGCGTGGCAGCGAGCCTGGATGGGGTTACAAGTGAATGGAGGATGGGGTAGGGAGCGAAGGGGGTTGGGGCAGTGGGAAAGCACACTGCTGCAAGTGGGACGATGCGAGATGCAAATGGAACTATGTCGCGGCCAATCCTACTGTCCGGCTGACTGGTAGACACAACGGGTTAGGTGCATCCAGCCGACATAGACCCACAAACAACTGCCGACCTTTGTGATCCACCACAGCATCTGACAGCCACTCCCACTCCTGCTGCTGGGCAGAAGACCAGACACAAACGGCAATTCTGCCGCGGAGGGGGGGGGGGGGAGGCGACATCAAGAAGTTGCACGTGTTCTGGGGCATGCGACTCAGGGTGCAACAAACCCAGGAAACAAAATAGCTAATAGCTGGCGCCCATGCTAACGTTCGACCGGACTGCACACATTGAGCGGCGTCGCCTGATACACAGCCGGAAAACTCGACAACGCATCATCGCAGGAAGAGGCAGCCCTGTTTTTATCTATGAAAAGAAGCTCTCCACCTCCTTTTAGAAGCCGCTGTAGTCAGGTACAGGATACTGTTGCATCGCATAAGTCTTCACAATCCTCAAACATAAATTGCCGACTGTTATCAGACACGAGGGTCCTGGGGGATTCCTCAATGACAAAAATGATCAACATTGGGTGAACGGTGGCTGTCAATGTTGCGGAGGACAGTTTGACTATGTTGTTCAATGTCACAGTTGATCGCCGGCCTGCAGACATGTTGTGTCAAAACATTCATACGAGTGATACCCCAATGCGACACATGCAGCACGTTGAGTATGCCGGTGCAAAGAGCTGGGGGCAACCTCTTGACAGCATTGCTCCTCTGTGGCGGGTATAAGGACCCCTGGACAACACTGAGTTGATCACACAGGAGAAAAAATATATTTCACACTGGATATGCACCCAAAGAGACAGCCGAACCAATCCATCTGGACATCCGAAACGATTTTCCGGAAAAGCGGGTCGGTAGCCATGAGACTCGTAACATCTCACTTTGTCAATGGAAAATCCGACAAGGTTTTCTGCGAGGTATCATCCAACACGAACACGAGAGCCTACTGCGGATTGGTCCCACTGGCAGCTGCAAAAGCACATTCACTAGCATTTGCGTGCTGGGCAGTAGTGTGGTAATCAATGTCATAACAATAATTACTGAGAAAGATGGCCCACCTCTGCAATTGCTGGGTAGTCCTGTCTGGTAGCTTGGAACTACGGCCAAATAAGGCAACCAGTGACTTGTGACCGGTGATGAGAAGGAAAATTCCCCATAAAAGAAAACATGAACTTTTTAATTTCGAAAACAATAGCCAGCTCCTCCTTTTACAGCTGCGAATAATTGCGCTGCACTTAAAAAGCGTGTTGGATACATAGCTGATTAGCTGTCAGTGCCATCTGGGTTCCAATGGGACAGAACTGCTCTAGTGATATACTAGGATGCATCAAAGGCCACCTGTCGTAATAGCCAAACGGGGAACAGATTACAAACACTGCTTAAGGGACTGAAAGGATCTTTAACAATCCACAGTTCAGACAAGCATACACATTTTTGGCGAAGCTGGTTGAGAATATAGCAGATGTGTCTGAAATGGGTGATGAACTAAGCGTAGTACGAAATCTTGGCCAAAAATGACTGGATGATGACGACGGCTGTGATGTGTTTGTTCTTGGGCATGAGGACATCTCTGCTAAGCACGTTCCAAAAAGTGCACCTCTGTGGAGGAAAAACTGCCCTTTTCCAGCTTGCAACGAAGGCCATTCTATAGAAGGCATTGGAATACCGTCTGTAGGTTTCGTAAATGCTCCCTTCGTGTAGAGTCCATAACACAGACGACATAAACGTACTTTACGCAGTAGTGATGTTCTGAATCAACTACTCCAAATACGAGTACTATTGACAAATTCCTGGTGCAGACGAGACTGCTAGAGGGAAGCATTTAACTGGTAAAACCCAAGGGGAATGTTGATTACCAAGAAATTCTAAGAATCTGCATTCATCTGCAAGTATACATTGTACAAGTCGATACGTGAAAAATATACCCCACTGACTACTTCGCCAAAAACCCCTCTGACTGTGGAACTGGATACCGACCTGCGACGCATTGCGCATTGACCTTCTGCTTAAAATCGCCGCAAAGGCGCACAGTACCATCGAGCTTCTGAATTACCAAGAAATTGGTGGCTCACTGACTCGACGAAATTAGAGAAATCACGCCTTGATCCTACCAACGCTACAACTCGGCTCTTACCCGTAGCAAGCCAACTTTCACAAATAGTTGCTCAATGACCGACCTGATGGCTTGCCCCACACATGACCTCTACGTGTGGGCAGTGTCTCGTCGAACATGTACCAAAAGATAATGGGGGCTGGACTGCCGGTTCGTCCAATGAGCGGAAGGAGAGCGATGCCGAAAATCTGATAAAAGCCGCGTGTGAGAATTACGACGTAGCAGTCGACGTGAACTCGCAGAGCTACATGCTGACTACGGGCAGCACTGCGACGACACTACGTCGTAGTTGTCAACGGTGTCAACACCATGTGACTCGATGGAAGAGAAGGACGCCAGAGGTACTCCACGGGCATCGGGGGGCTGTTCACCATGCACGCCTTATTGCGCGACATGCCAATTGTCGGAAACTATGTTCCATACCTTCGCCGTAAGCTCATTCGGATTTCGCAGTCCGAGCAACGTCTGTTTAAGAGGGGTCGGACAGCAACGCCCTAGAATGGACCTCAGGATCGGGTGCTAACCAGACAATTACGTCCTGAATCAGCGATTCTGCATATGAGGTAGCACAGTTTGGACATTCAAAACGACACTTGCGCGAGAGACCCTGCAAATTGGCAATCAAGGCCGAATATGACTTGTGGTGCTGATTAAACTGCAATCTGCCGCCACCGCATGAGTTTGTTGTCCCAAGTAATGCGTAAGTAACCAACAAAATACATCAAAGTGAAGTTTCTAAGGCTCAGTGGGGGGCTTCAGACGTTGCACAACTTTATAAAACCCTCACTGTTGGGCAACAATAAGGTGGCTTTATCGACCGGATCGACGATATGCCTTACGTGGCAGTGCAGCAAGAATTGGTGCAGGAAGTTTTCCCACCTTTCAGTAGGTTCATAGAAACTGGCAAACGGCGTCGGGGGAGTCAAGGTTGGGGAAAAAAACTGCACAGCAGGTGCCTGGCCTGCCATGGCATGTGGCGCGATACAGTTCCGTAATCTGCTTCAGCAGCGCATGCATCTGCTCATGCTACAACTGCGTCTTCTCCTTCTATGAGTGCAATTGTGGTAGCACTGAAAAAATTTTGGGTTCGTGGTTGCCCAGAATGAACTATGAAAACAGAAGGAAAAAAATAGAAGCACCACACACATAAGAACGTATTTAGTCGCCACCTTAGTATCCGCACATGCGTGACAACGCCACTAAACAACACTCTCAGCACAAAGTACTGTACGGGCCGACAGTGCCTCGATAACAAGCTGGAGAACAGAACCCTGCAAGGGGATATGAGAATTCGCCATGTAAGTCTATCTACAGGGGAGCAGAAAGTCAGAATCAGCATAGAGACGTGCACGGGGATGAACACAACACACGGCAGGCGTGGGCGGCTGACGTCTGACATCTGAACGTACGGAAACGGAATACGGCAAGAGACGCAAGGCGAGGTCTACGGTGGTTGATTTCAGCGTGACAACTGCCCCACCCGACTTGCTGCCACATGCAGGTAAATAGTTCCGTCAGCTGGTCTGCCCACATGCGGCCTCGAGAAATACGGACCCTGCCATGAACTGGGCCCACGAGAAATACAGGCCCTGCAACGAATGGTGCCCATGAGAAATACGAGCCCCACAACGGACTTGTGACGTCACACAAATTATCTTGTCCGCTATACTTGGCGAACGCAAGGCTCCGTGCGAGGCCCACTGGAAATCAAAAGTCAATGGAAAGATACTTACTGAAAGTCGAGTGCTATCGAGAACTAGCACGCATTTAAACATGCAGATGAGAATTATTAAACTTGCCTGAAGTACTTACTGGCTCCCTGGCAGAGATAACTGCTGGCACTCGTAAGACCTGCAGTGTCACATACCGTGACGTATGCTCTGTGGCCTGTTTTTCTCATGGGCCTCGGGTCATACCATAGTGATCCCCCCCCCCCCCCCCCCGCTCCATGGCAGTTAACTGCACTATTCCGCGATGATAACGACGCCAGGTCATCTGCCTCCATCGCGATGTCCGCTGGCGGGGCAGGGATACTAAAGAAATAGTTATCAAATTTCCTTTCGTATTTCATCTAAAGCACTTAATACGTGTTATATCAATAAGTCGCCAGACTCCTGCGAAAGCCCATTTTATGACGATAGGTAAACAGTCTGCAAAACTGAATGGACAATTGCTAGTTAATTTACAGAACGTTTCGAGCACAGTACGCAATAAATATTACAACCTGTTATATGCAATATGGCTATCATTTCGTATCAACGGTACTTTACTTCTTATGCTTAAGTGTATACGTATAGACAGATGCAACTGCACAAACTTCAACTTCTATCTTTCGATACACTTATGACCATTCTGTCATAATCTACTGCGTGATTCTCAATAGAAATTAACTGCGGAATACACCCTCTATGAAATAATGAAACCCACAGTGAATGTAGCGTGAGGATAAAGAGAGACAAGGATGCCTACACTGTTCTCCTAGTTATTATAGCAGGAGTTTGGACCACAACGCAGCGTCCTTGCTCCCTTCTCAACTCAAAACTACTTAAACCTAACTAACCTAAGGACATCACACACATTCATGCCCGAGGCAGGATTCGAACCTGCGACCGTAGCGGTCGCGCAGTTCCAGACTGTAGCGCCTAGAACCGCTCGCCCCTTCTCATCTCATTTCCTACATTTGCGGAAGACTGAAAAGACAAAAAATTCTCCCTAACCGTAGAAAACCTGAAAGGAAAACGTTAACTATCATCATTCATGCAAAAAGAAGACATCCTGTCGCCTGTATCTGGAACGTAAGTGGCGATTTCGGGAAAACACAACCATTCACACTCATCACCGTAGACAGAGAGAGAGAGGACATACGTGACTACTCTAGGGCGCTTGAACGTTAAAGGCAGTGTGGGGCAAAGACATACTGGTATCCTCTAGGAAACACATTATATTAAGAGTTTGGTAATTTTATTTTCTTGCTTTACACGTTCCAAAAACATCTCTTAGTTTTTACAGTGAGCAACGTTCTGGAGCTCGTGCTTTAGAAATAGAAATTCAAAGAATATCATTATATACTTAGTTCCAACTAATGATTTTGACTTATTTATGGAACAACCAGACGCAGTATTAAAGGTTTTAGCTTCTAAGCAAAATAAGGTAATATTAAGTGGATATTTTAATTTAAATATTTATGGCTTATCTATTCTACATCCGTTCTTAAGTCCCTTGTCATTTCATATAATGTGATCCTCCCTCATACAATTTACAACAAGTGTTGTGGGAATCAACAATACTGCTATCGATAACCTTTCTATAGACATATCGAGATTGCAAAGCCATTGTTTAAATACTTAGGGGGAACAACAACGTCGCTGACCAGCGAGAAGGGCTGTGTGTACTCTCTCTGACAGTTTATGCACGCTGTGCCTTTGTTATGTCCGGATGTTATTTGTATAGTTGTGCCAATAAAGTCGTTGTTACTCTATATACGGATTGCATATCGTGTGTTCTACTCTCATCCGTATCCGAGTCCCTTATACCTGTAGTTTACAAGACTAATAAATGAAAAAGGAATTGAGGATTTTAAAATGTATTTGCGACATACAGACTGGAAAGATGTGGACAACACACATGATGTCAATGAAAAACAATGTATCCTGCAACATAGCCTACAGCACCAAACACAAATTCCAATATGAGTTCCATAAAAATCAATTTTTTTTCAGTTATTTCTTTACTTAATGTTGCAAATATGAGCTGACATACGGAAAAGAAGTACCAGTGTTGCTAAACGTCGTCCATTTCTCTTTGAAAACTTCATGACACAATAGCATTCGAAATACAGTATGAAAGTGTTTGGAAAATCGCTCGTGTGTGGAGGGGTCGAAGTGAGCAACGAATATATGCGATCCGTCGCTCACAAGGGGGGCCCGTGAGACAATATTCACAACATGGCGGCTTTAACTAGCCTTATCATATGCCCGAGGTTATCCCGGAGAGTTCTCGTTTTTTAGAGCTGTCCAGGGTTACAAAAATGAGAATTTTATGAGTGGTGCGTATTTTTTTTAATCGTTGACCTGTATGCTCGACATCACGTTTTTAAACATTTTCTTACGATCGAGCCTCTCCCAGCCGACCTTGGAGCAAGCGCTGGCGTCGATGGCGAGCCGCGGTTAGCGATCCCGGCACAACTTTTCAGTTAGTCATTTGGCAACACAACAGGGGATGGGTGTTTATATTAGTTTCGTTTGTGAAGTAACTAGTCTACATGATTCTGATCATTTTATCTCTATTCGTTTTTTGTCTCAGCGTTCAGCAGTAGGCAAAAGGGCAATAAAAATATTGAAATTGTTTAATGACAGTAACAATGAACGTTTTAATTGCACATTATGAAGTGGAGAATTTTCTGTTGCACATAACGGAAATTATAATATTAAAGTCCACATGAAAACAGCTAAAATAGGAAGCTATTAATGCTACTGCTTCACTAAACATACGAGAATTTTTTAAAGGCAAAGATGTGAATAAAAGTGATATGGGTTGTGCTGCTAAAGATGCTACATTTTCGTACCACTCTGTTGGACACGCACATCATTTCTGAAATAAAGTCGCTTCTACTGAAAGATATAACCAAGTAAATAAAGTTAACGTTTCAGTAAACTGTTTTAACTAATTTAAAAATGTGTCCTGGGTTGGACCCAAAAGAATATGGTAATACGTCCTAGGAACTATAACTTCATATCTTTCGTCACATTTTAAACGCAAAAAACAATTTTGATTACGACTGTTCACTGCGCTGGGAAAAGAAATATTTCCAACTTCAGATATGAGGTGCAGTCACAGGTTAGTTAGAGAAATATTTTTCCGATAGAACACGAATCGAGTATCATGGAGGACAAACAGTCCATTCTATCGTTATAAAGAATAGCACTTGGCCTAGCCGCTTACGCAAACAAACCACGCACATGTAAGTTACGTTTACGCAAATGTAATTCATGAACCTAATGTAAACTAACTGTGCACCAATGGTATTAAAGGTTGTTGATGTACGTCCAGCATGTTTAACCGCTTACCATCTAAGTCCTTTCAAGTTGCCACCTCCCACCATCCCTCTCACGACTCCCTACACTCCTCTTTTCGTACTGGTTGAAAAAAAAAAGAGTCGGTAAATCAAAATGACTGTATCCTATTGGCTGAAATACTACAATTTATGACGTCAAGACCAAGTTGCTACCTTCCATTTCTCCTCCCTCACTCCTCCTAGACAGTTTGATAGGCTAAATTACTATTATTTATGACCCAAAAACGACAGCAGACACTTTGACACCACAGTGGATGAGCGAAAATAAAAGGGCGTATCCCTATTGGCTGAATGTCATGGCCAAGCAATGGTATTGTCTGCAAGAACTCTAACATTCTAATTTGTTCATAGTTTTGGAGCAATTTATTACAATGTTGAGGCTATTTGTTACATTTTTAAGATGATCATCCAAAGACATACATACGAGACTTCAAAAATTTAGCAAATACCACAGTACATTACTTTAGCAAATCCACTCCGCTATGTTCCAAGTCTATTTATGTATCACTGTTTCACTGTGAGAAAGTTGTTTTTGCACTATCAGTGTTTGGAAATCGCCGCACTGCACTTACTGACGTATTATTCTGAAAATGCATCCACTCGAGGTCAGACACAAGACAACACAAAATTATACTGATACCCCATGTTTAAGCGATTTCGCCTGTTCACTTGTACTGCTGTCACCACTATCACTGTGATAGAGATAAGAGAATGTGAAGAGGAATCCTATGGACACGCGATCCTCTCCCACTAACCGCCCCACTTGCAGCACTGTGCTCCATAGTGTGTTGTGTCGGACAGCATACCTATCGCTGGCTGTGGCATGCCATAGCGTGTAACCTTTTCCAGTCTCTAATGTAGATGAAGAGGACGCCTACACATTGTTTAAACAGAGCATGGTCTAAAGCACTTGACTCGTGAGCATCACACATAGTACATATTTCTGGTTATTGATAAAACAAGAAACTGAATAACGGATAATACAGGCGACACTTACAGTATTTTCTTTTTAAAATACAGTGCGCCAATACATGACTGTGTGAACCGTAACTGTATATCGCTAACAATCGGTGATACAGTGTGTCCCTCCTGAAAGTCGTCATATGCATTTATTCTGGCGTTTCGTTATGTATTCGTAATATCGTTTTAGCAATTTGTAACTGAAGTCAGCTGTTCATTGTGGCTTTAATGTGACACTCACTATTCATGGGAAATGCTGCTTTGTTTTCCATTACGAAAAACATGATTTTAAAGCGAAATCTTATGTAACCTATCGACAGAGTAGTCCAAGCTTTGTCTACTTCAGTATTAATTTAATCGAAATGTATTACTAAAGACATTACGAAGCGAAGAATAGCCAGTACTCCAGCATAACGAACACAACACATCAATAATCTATACATTTTAGCCAAGTACCAGACGGGATAAGACGTGTAATACAGATCCCATCCAGTTCATTAAGAGCACATGCTTGAGTCGTCTGTATACTGTATAGGAACTTTAGTTAGAGTAGTGTTGCATGGCCCTGCCTCTCCGTATGTTCTTTTCATTAATAAATGTTTCAGCTTCCCAATTCAGTCCACTTTATACACACACTCCTACAATCCTTAAGTGTGCTGAGTGATTATGACTGCTAAGAGTGCTGTGTGAAGTTTTGGGATACTAAGTACCCTCCGCCCCGTACAGGATGGGTATACTGTTGGCTGTTAGACAATTTCCACATCGTGATGTACCACTTACAGGAATAGAAGTGCTAATGAAAATAAACTAATTGCATTTCAAAATCAGATAGACGAAATTAGCAAAGGCACTGATGGTGACCCTTACAGAAATTTTCTGTGCAATAGTCCTTACAGTGGGAAATTTAAATGGATGCTTTCCTCTTTAAACGAGTCGCTACTTCAGTTTGCTCTTACCCACCATACGAATAATACTCACATTCTCACAGATATACACTGAAGCGCCAAAGAAACTGACATAGGCATGCTTATTCAAATACACAGATATGTAAACAGGCAGAATACAGCGCTGCGACCGGCAACGCCTATATAAGACAAGTGTCCGGCGCAGTTGTTAGCTCGGTTACTGCTGCTACAATGGCAGGTTATGAAGACATAAGTGAGTTTGAACGTGGTGTTATAGTCAGCGCACGAGCGATGGGACACAGCAACTCAGAAGTATCATAATCGATGTGGGCTTCCGGAGCCCAAGGCCCACTCGCGTATCCTTGATGACTGCACGACATAAAGCTTTACACCTCACCTGGGCCCGTCAACACCGACATTGTGCTGTTGATGACTGGAAACATGTTGTCCGGTCGGACGAGTTTCGTTTCAAATTGTGTCGAGTGGATGGATGTGTACGGGTATGGACACAATCTCATGAATCCATGGTCCCTGCATGTCAGCAGGGAACTGTTCAAGATGGTGGAGGCTCGGTAATGGTGCGAGGCATGTGCAGTTGGAGTGATATGGGACCCCTGATACGTCTAGATACGACTCTGACAGGTGACACGTATGTAAGCATCCTGTCTGGACACCTGCATCCGTTCATGTCTAGCGTGCATTCCGACGGACTTGGGCAATTCTAGTAGGACAATGCGACACCCACCCCCCCCCCCCACCCTGCCCGTCCAGAATTTCTACAGAGTGACTCCAGTAACACTCTTCTCAGTTTAAACACTTCCGCTGGCCACCAACTCTCCAGACATGAGGATTACTGAGCATGTCTGGATGCCTTGCAACGGGCTGTTCAATAGAGATCTCCACCTCCTCGTACTCTTACGGATTTATGGACAGTCCTGCAGGATTCATGGTGTCAATTCCCTCCAGCACTACTTCGAACATTAGTCGAGTCCATGCAACGCCGTGTTGCGGCACCTCTGCGTGCTCGTGGGGGCCCTACACGATGTTGGGCAAGTTTACCAGTTTCTTTGGCTCTTCAGTGTATTTGCAACGAATTCCCCGGAGAGCAATTTTTACCTCTGAAATATTGTACCTGGCATGTCCACCTAAGACATAATTTTCATGACGTACTCACTAGAATTCCCGCAAAGAAACCGCAGCTGACTACATACCAAGGCTTCAAACGTATTACTTTATCTGAGCAACTGAAGCACAAGAAATAGCTAAGTGGACGTCTTCTATTCCCTTCTCGGACGTAAAGGAAGAACTTCATAGATTTGTTAACAAACTTACTCGTCTATATGACAAATATCATCCCCCAAAGACTTGAAAAGTAAGAAGGAAACCTACAGCTTGGCTAACTGAAGAACTAACACAGCTCATGAATCTCAAAGGCGCTGCACATTGGGCATACATACAAAGCCACACAACTGAAAATCATATTGCTTACAAGCAGAAGCGGAACAGAGTCCGTCAAGTTGTGAGATATGCAAAACGCACGCATGACGATACATTAACCGACATCAAAAATAAACAATCTGTCGTATGGAAAAACCTGCATGGTCTTGGTATAGGCAAAGTAAAAACTACAGTTGATACCATTGTTCCAGTTAAAGAACTGAACCAATATTCACACTACCTACAACCACAATTGAACGACAAACAAAACAGAGACTCATTTTTTAGTTCATGGGGTATAAGACTATAACAACGAAAAATTCTATCTAAAGTATGTCACTTGCTTTTCTGTCAAAAGGTCGTTATGCATATCAGATCAGCATCTGCACATGACGGCATCACAATCCAATTGATCATGCTTATTATTGACTCACAACAGCCCACTATAACAGGTATCTTCAGCCACTACTTAACCACAGGTGTTTTCCCTAAGGCCTGGAAACAGGGACTAGTAAAGCCACTACCTAAAATGGACGATGCCACAGCACCCTCTGATTGCCTGCCTGTTGGCATTCTCCCTGCAGTGTCCAAGGCCTTAGAATACATATAGTCCACGACGAGCTAACAAATTACCTAATTACAAAAAACCTAATAGACGAATATCAATCTGGACGCTGTAAACATCGTAGCACAACATCTGCCTCGATAAAGGAAACAGATGATCTGAAGCTTGCCATTGATGCACAAGAGGCGACTACGTGTGTTCCTTAAAGAGTTCTGTAAAGCCTTTGAAACTGTGGACTTCGACATTTTACGCGCCAGATTTAGCTGCCTAAATTTCTCGGCAAGTACTGTGCAATGATTTCGCTCATACCTGATGTCTCGCTAGCAATGCCTCATGTTCAGCACTATAAAGTCACAATGGAGACACATAGTATCAGGCGTCCCCCAGGGTTCGACACATACTCTTTTCATTGCATATAAATGATGTGCCATTAGTTTTCTTCTACTGAAATGTCACAGATACGATGATGACATCCAGTTGCACCCAAGTGCAAAACAGGGCAAACCTGAAGACAGCTATCGAGAATCTCAATACTGACCTATTTGCACTATCACTATGGGGAAAGGATACAGGTTTAAATCTGAACCCATCAAAAGCACTGTAAGATGGCAAGAACTATGCCCCTTACATGAAGTCATTAAAAATCACCTAACTTACGCTGAGCGAACAGTAGGGCTGAACAAAAATGACTGACAAGGCACAATGCATCTTGTAGAGGGCATAGTATGGACGTATTGGAATAATTAATGTCGGGTGATAGTTTTAAAGTAATTCACACGACATGAAAACTTTGTGGAAACGTGTCGATTTACTGGAGGCTAGTTTATCCCAGGGAAGTATTCAGAACTGACCGTGGCCAGCGGGGGAGCGGCAAAGGGAAGTGACAATAGGCAGCTTAGGGCAGCTCAAGCTCTGAGAAAGCAGTAACGGGGCGCGGCCTCCAGCTGCCTTAAGATGAGTGACAGTGAGCGGGTGGTTGGCCCCATGCTGGTGTACCGGGAAGCAGATGGAGAACTTGTATGCCTGTTGATAAATGTCCGTTGTCCCGTTTTCAGTGAAACATGCGAGAAAGCCGCGCAAAGCTATGGTGGAGCAGTCAACAGAGGTCAAAATATGCGTGTTCGTGACTATAGCAACTTCCGCAGAGTCTGAAGTAAATCAGGTGAAGAGCGACAGAATGAAATACGCCAGCCTCCGATGCAAACGTAGGACCAAGGAATTTGAAGTACTCTCCTGGGAGTCAGAATTCTGGAAAAATTGGTGTTTATGCAGATACTAACCCTGATGAATGGCCTGGGAAGAGCTAAATAGCAGAAGTTGAGAGGAAGGGAAATTTTGAGGGAATTTGTTCACTTCCCAGAGCAGGCATTGGGAAGCGATGTACACTCCTGGAAATTGAAATAAGAACACAGTGAATTCATTGTCCCAGGAAGGGGGAAACTTTATTGACACATTCCTGGGGTCAGATACATCACATGATCACACTGACAGAACCACAGGCACATAGACACAGGCAACAGAGCATGCACAATGTCGGCACTAGTACAGTGTATATCCACCTTTCGCAGCAATGCAGGCTGCTATTCTCCCATGGAGACGATCGTAGAGATGCTGGATGTAGTCCTGTGGAACGGCTTGCCATGCCATTTCCACCTGGCGCCTCAGTTGGACCAGCGTTCGTGCTGGACGTGCAGACCGTGTGAGACGACGCTTCATCCAGTCCCAAACATGCTCAATGGGGGACAGATCCGGAGATCTTGCTGGCCAGGGTAGTTGACTTACACCTTCTAGAGCACGTTGGGTGGCACCATTGTCCTGTTGGAACAGGAAGTTCCCTTGCCGGTCTAGGAATGGTAGAACGATGGGTTCGATGACGGTTTGGATGTACCGTGCACTATTCAGTGTCCTCTCGACGATCACCAGTGGTGTACGGCCAGTGTAGGAGATCGCTCCCCACACCATGATGCCGGGTGTTAGCCCTGTGTGCCTCGGTCGTATGCAGTCCTGATTGTGGCGCTCACCTGCACGGCGCCAAACATGCATACGACCATCATTGGCACCAAGGCAGAAGCGACTCTCATCGCTGAAGACGACACGTCTCCATTCGTCCCTCCATTCACGCCTGTCGCGACACCACTGGAGGTGGGCTGCACGATGTTGGGGCGTGAGCGGAAGACGGCCTAACGGTGTGCGGGACCGTAGCCCAGCTTCATGGAGACGGTTGCGAATGGTCCTCGCCGATACCCCAGGAGCAACAGTGTCCCTAATTTGCTGGGAAGTGGCGGTGCGGTCCCCTACGGCACTGCGTAGGATCCTACGGTCTTGGCGTGCATCCGTGCGTCGCTGCGGTCCGGTCCCAGGTCGACGGGCACGTGCACCTTCCGCCGACCACTGGCGACAACATCGATGTACTGTGGAGACCTCACGCCCCACGTGTTGAGCAATTCGGCGGTACGTCCACCCGGCCTCCCGCATGCCCACTATATGCCCTCGCTCAAAGTCCGTCAACTGTACATACGGTTCACGTCCACGCTGTCGCGGCATGCTACCAGTGTTAAAGACTGCGATGGAGCTCCGTATGCCACGGCAAACTGGCTGACACTGACGGCGGCGGTGCACAAATGCTGCGCAGCTAGCGCCATTCGACGGCCAACACCGCGGTTCCTGGTGTGTCCGCTGTGCCGTGCGTGTGATCATTGCTTGTACAGCCCTGTCGCAGTGTCCGGAGCAAGTATGGTGGGTCTGACACACCGGTGTCAATGTGTTCTTTTTTCCATTTCCAGGAGTGTATAATTAACGCGACTTCCGCTGCATTTGGTGTAAGTGATTTTGCTGGAGGGGAAACCGAGGTGAAGAGCGGACTGGGAGAAGTCCCCTTAGAGGTCTTCTGTTCCGAGCTTGCCTAGAGAGCGGACGTGGCGTTCTTTACTCAGCTTGCCTGAGAAAGAGTGAGCATCTCTGCAGTTTAGGACTTAGCAAATGGAACGATTGAGCTTGGAGATAGGAAGTTTTGGTTCAGCTATGTACTGAACAAGATAGCTAGGAGTGAACGGATGAGCGCAGCCTTGCAGCACCATGAGGTCGGTCGACGTCCGCACAACGACACCGCTCCGCCACGCTGTATTCGGTGATATTGCGCCCGCTCTGGCCACTGATTACTTTGTTGGATCACGTCGGCAAGGTTTCCTCGAGGGGTTCATGGTCCGTGTATTGTAGAATTCTTCTCGAACTTCACATTACGCCTGGGTCAGTCGATAGGAATTACTTTTGAGTTATCGCACTTTACTCCACGCAAACCCAATTTATTACCACTGACTGATAGGAGAGTCTTGTAATGTGATGATTGAAGGTCGAGAGTTAAAATAAATTTGTGCTAATCGTCTGCATCTGTTTTCAATCAAGTAGTAGAAATCCCAAGTCACTTTCTTAATTAATTTTATGTTCAACATTTGCATCTGGTGTTCAATAGCTGAATATAACATCAATGTGCACCCCTTTTTAATTAAAAGTGATCAATTGTGAATCAATTAATGTCAACACTGCCACCGCAGTTCAATCAGGAGTCACAGGGCGTTATTACTTTATTTTGCGTTATCCGATATTGCAGCAGTTTTTGCACTCTCTGTTGATCTGTTTGTCAATTAGCTGGGGCGAACACACGCCAAAACCAGATAAGTCTCAGCAACAAAGAATCTAGGAGTAATAACACATGGAAAAATAAATGGAACTGAACACTAACTGCAGTGCGCAAGAAGACATCAGCATCTTTCCACGGCATAAAAAAATATAAAAAGTTATTCCCTTTTTACCTGTAAAAGATACTTGTACAAGCACTTATTTTCCAGTTACCGGTTTTGATTAAGCAATTTATCCTACAAGATCTTTCGCAGGAAAGCTCATGGGGCCCGGAATAGTTACGAAAGCCTGTGTTCGTTATATCTGTGTTATTCGACTCTTTGATGATATTTCACCATTATATGAACAGCTATCCTGGCTGCATGCAGAGATTTCCATACCCTCTGTCCTCTTTGCTGTCTTATTAACAAACACTGTCCGTCATATCTTTCCTCGACCTTAACGCTCTTACCTGACCAATGTAGCACAAACACCCGTTCTCACCAGAGCAAATTCCTTTCTGACCCACTCCATGCTTCAGCCACTTTTTCGAAGTCTTTCTCAGTAACAAGAACCCAGCTCTGGAATGACCTCCTGCATTAGATTAGAGAACTGAATAATATATTCATCTTTAGAAGACGGTTAATGACATCTCTACTGAAACAACAATGAGGATTACTATTGTCCCTGTAGGCACTCGTTACCCTAGTACATTCTTCTTCCCTACCAGAATTCCTGTTTTCCTACTGTTCTTAGCTGATGTAGTCTCTTTAAATTTCCTTTCCCCAGTACTCACTATATCAGAAAACATTTGTCTTTCACATCTCGTAAATCCTTTTTGAATCTGCCATTAGCATTATTGTTATTATTTTCATTATTATTATTATTATTATTATTATTATTACTATTGTCAATATTAGCGGCGTCAGCTGCAGTAGTACAAGTACTGCCAGTATTAACTTTATTAGCCCATAGTCAGTATTATTTGCTAATACTGCCATTTCAGATGCTCATATCATTTAATACTATTTATCATATTAAAATTGTTATTTCTCGGGACACTATGTCGTAAGGCAGGTACTGTATGTGCGCAACCCTGTCCGATGCAAGAGAGGACTTTATGGCCCTAATCAATTCAGGTTAACTAAATAAATAAACAAAAAGTAAAAGAAATATGTCGCGAAGCCTATGGTTTTAATGTCAAGAATGTAGGGAAAGCAGAGTAATAGTTCTCCAGAGCAATGATCAGATAGGGCTATGGTTTTAATATCGAGAACGTTGGGAAAGGCAGAGTAATAGTTCTCCAGAGCAATGACCAAATAAGCTTACTGCTGCATATTTAATTATACACTGCTTAGTATGGCATCTGCAGACTGGTATTACGTTGTACAACAGTAACATTCTGTGAGGTATCAACAAACAATGCCGAGCTGCTTTAAGAGTATGGAAAGAGTATGCAGTTTAGTGTTTTGCATGTCGTCTTATTCTCTACGCAGTATCATTCCATTAGAGTAAAAGCTTAATCAACCCCTAACCTGTGTGTACCGATATCACAATGGGGAAAAAATAAAGCAGCCCTTTTGTATCTAACTGGAAATGGCCTTGCCGCAGTGGATACACCGGTTCCCGTCAGGTCACCGAAGTTACGCACTGTCGGGGGTGGCCGGCACTTGGATGGATGACCATCAGGGCCACCTTGCGCTGTTGCCGTTTTTCGGGGTGCACTCAACCTCGTCATGCGAATTGAGGAGCTACTCGGCCGAATAGTAGCGGATCCAGTCAAAGAAAAACCATCAAACCGAGCAGGAGAGCGGTGTGCTGACCACACTCCCCTCCTATCCGAATCCTCAACTGAGGATGACACGGCGGTCGGATGGTCCCGATGGGCCACTTGTGGCCTCAAGACGGAGTGCTCTTGTATCTACGACAGTAGTCGCACCAACTAAAGGGTCACGTGTGTCGGATCTTTCATTAGTCTAACTTGATTAGGATCCCACACAGATGAGCAACACCCAAAAATCAGTGAGACAAGTGTCTTGTAATCCACTTCTTTCATGAATGAATTAAAATTCAATACAATTCTCCAAATGAACCTCGTAGTAATACATAAGTTTCCTACAAGTTGTATTATTTGGTCATTCTACCTTAGATGGTTCAAAATAGTTTAAATGGCTCTGAGCACTATGGGACTTAACTTCTGAGGTCATCAGTCCCCTAGAACTTAGAACTACTTAAACCTAACTAACCTAAGGACATCACACACATCCATGCCCAAGGCAGGATTCGAACCTGCGACAGTAGCGGTCGCGCTGTCCCAGACTGTAGCGCCTAGAACCGCTCGGCCACCCAGGCCGTCTACCTTAGGTGGGTTTGGACGATTATTTCTAGGTAATATATGATAGTTATTGTTTCTAGTAGCATATTGCGAATTGTGTAATCGTACAGTACAGGGATTTCTTCTTCTGTGTACACTAATGAGCCGAAACTCCGAAACATTATGACTACTGCCCACCGTGAGGTTGTATGGTGCCTGATGACGCTGAGGACACCTGATGCGGTAAGAGAAGTATAAGAGTGGAGCAGAGACGAATATCGAATCATTTTAGCGACGATAAACGGCGCAAATGCGGAAAACCACCGACTTAAGCGACCTTGATAAAAGCCAGATTGTTGTGGCCCAGTGCCTGTGAACGAGCATCTCGGAAACGGCGAAGCCGGTCGGCTGTTCGCATGTTGTTGTCGTGAGCATACACTGAAAGTGGGCGATGAGTACTGAAACCACGAGTGGACGACAGAAAGTTGGACGTCGACACCTCATCACAGAATATAGGGATTGGAGGCTTGCCCGCTTTCTAAAGCAGGCTAGGCGGCCGTCTGTGGCAGATCTGACGACAGAGTACAGTGCTGCCGCAGGCACAAGTGTTTTTGAGCACAGTGTTGAACATGGTGTTCACAGCAGACGATCCCTATGTGTTCCCACGTTGACTCAACAACATCGTCGGTTAAGATTACAGTGGGCACGACATCATCGAGATTAGACCGCAGATCAGTTGATCGTGTCGCCTGGTCGGATAAATCTAGTTTATTGTTAAACCATGTCGATGGTCATGGCCAGATACGATGTCATCTAAGCGAACGGATGCTCGAAACACGCAGCGCGCCACAGACGTAGGCCGGTGGGAGCAGAATTGTGTTATGGGAGACATTCGCCTGGCCTTCATGGGATTTTCGGTAGTAACCGAAGGTACCGTTACAGCTGTGGACTATGTGAACATTATTAGTGACCACTCATAACCGCTTATGCTTGATGTCTTCCTCAGGATAACTGTCCCTGTCACAGGACCAGAATCGTGCTTCAATGGTTTGAAGAGCGTAATACTGAACTCATGTTGATGTTTTGGCCATCAAATTCCGCTAATATGAATCCGGTACGCTGTCGGGCACCAGGTCTGCGCCCACAAACCAACCACCCGTGAAGTACGGGAAGTATGTGACCTGTGCGTAGGTATCTGGTGCCACAAACCTCTCGAAACCTAACAAGTACTTGTAGAATCCAAAATTGTATTAACAGCTACTTGACAATGGCGACATGTGCTGAAAAAGTGTGTCGTTAATAAAGTTTAGTTATTACAAGCAGCTATTCTGGTGCATCTTTCTAATAATCATGTCGTTATCTGATTATCTGGCATATAGTATGCTCTTGGTCCTAAAGAAGAAAAATCAGGATAATTTGAGAAACCCACATTTTTTTGTTTTGTCCAAAAAATTCCTGGCCCTAGATACTAGCTGCAAAAGATGACTCTCAACCAATATTTTGCATATGTGATTTTCAGGAAAAACTTCAAAATGCTGTAACACCTCAGAATATTACATTTTGCTCTTTATTTGAAAGATGAGAAATTTATAATACTTTCAGTTTGGAAATATGTGTCAAAGTTCTCTTGGTTAACCTTTCAGAATTTTTTTAAGCCTCAAATTTTTAAAAAAAAATATCAATCACAAGAATTTAGATTTTTTTTACTCTTCATTAATACCGTATAATATTATACTCGCCGAGATAAGAATTTCCACTTTACAGTTTATCAAGTTTTATAATGTTCATGTTTTAAGTTGCGTGGCTAATATCTTTACTACAGTCATTCACTACTAATTTCTCTGTTGTGGTTGTTTACTTCTAATATCTTTGTTGTAGTTGTTATTTGCCAATTTATTGTTGCAGTTGCTTATTGCCGATTTTTCATTACAGTTGTTCATAGCTAATTTCTTTACTTCAGAAGCTAGTAGGAAATCTGGGTTGTAGGGCGTTTAGTGGAAAGGACTGTGTTTGAAATTTCTAGGGCCACAAAAGATCGGTGTAATATAAAATTACCAAAAAAAAAAAATAGAACAGGCTTCTTCAAGTTGTCAATAACTGTTTATTTCAAGGCCCTGTTTTGAAGTCAAAATGTTTACAGTAATGATCATGTGTGTTCAAAAAGATGTGAAACAATATCAACAATGACAAACTTAAGGGGGGCACATGGTAAAGTACCAGTGGTAACAAGTGACAGAATAACAGTTGTTTTGGGGTAGGGGGGGCAGAAAGGAAATAAGTTCAGAGACTACTCTAAAACGACATTAACATTGATAAAACAAGCCACCAGAAAGCAAAGTTTAGTATACATAAGCCATGCAAACAGCCCCTGATTGAAACTGAAGATTTTAAGACAATGACAGAATAATTATGTACACCCAGTTGTAATTCAGCCAATGCACAAAATCAGTTATCCTTATCACATCAGGATAGCCAAGAACTGAGGGGTTAGTTTAATGAGCTGCTTATTTTTGTTGAAGAATTAGGGTCGAGCAAACCATTTGACTTAATCTGTCTCTCTGAACATCATGTGACCACTTGTATAGATTTGTTAAATGTTACAGGATAAAGTTAGCCTCTTACTTCTGCAGAGAAAATATGGAGAAAGAAGAAACTGTCACATTTATAAGAAACTATTTTAATTTCAGGAATACTGATATTAATAAATTTTGCTCAGAGCAGCACTTAGAAGCTTGTGCAACAGAACTAGCATTTCATAATAAGACCTTTATAATAATAAGTATATACAGATCACCTTTGGGAAACTTAAAACATCTTCATAAAAAATCTGGAAGATCTATTGTCCCCTCTTGTACTAAAAAACAAGTAAATAATACCTGCACGTAATTTTAATGTGAATTTATTGAAAACCCCTGTCACTGAACAATTATTGCAATCAGCAGTACTGTCACTCAATTTAATGCCTACCATGAACTTTGCAGTTAGGGTATGTAAGTGCTCCGAGACTGCTATTGACATTATTGATGTACACAGATATAGGGAGAAAGGTCACATCACAAAACCAGTTGTAAATGGGCTACCTGATCATGAAATGCAACATCTTATGTTAAATGTTGAAAGTTGTCAGGATATAAAATTTATTAAATTTGAGTAAAAGGAAGGTAATAAATCACTCAAAAATTGAGAATTTTAGGAGACTGCTCAAATATATGAACTCGATAGATGTTTACAATATTTCTGATTCAAATGTAAAATGCAAAACATTCATTAATGAAGTTACTTCCTCATTTGGAAACTATTTTCCCCTAAAGGTAACTCAAAGCAAACAGAAGTATAAAAATAAACCATAGATTACACAAGGAATAAAATTATCATTTAGGACAAAAAGAAAACTGTATCTTCTATCTAAGAGTAGCTCTGATGTTAGCACTATGAGAATTAAAAAGAACACTGAAAAATATTGAAGCAAGTAATATAGAAATCTATGCAACTTTATTATGAGAAAAAGATAATTACATTAGGAAATAAAATAAAAACTATATGGGATATAGTGATGACAAAGATAGAGGGCCAGAAAGAAGAGGACAGATAGCTCTAAAAAATAAATGAAAAATCGGTAACTAGTGCCAATTGTGCTGTAAACCTCTTAAACAAGTACTTTATTTCTTATACTGATAGCTTGAAGTTATCAGGTTCAGTAAATAGTGCAATGAAATACCAGAGACCAGTCTCTTTACATAACTTCAGTAAAAAAGTGGAAATGACACTGACTTAACCAAAGAACTATCATCCATCTTAAAATCGTTAAAATCAAAGTTCTCTAATGGTTTAGATAACACATCAAAGAAGTTAATAAAAGAATGTTCATGTGAATTGGGTTCTGTCTTAAATTATTTGTGTAACCAATCTCATATCAGAAGAACATTTCCACACTGGCTAAAATATGATGAACTTAAGCCTGTTTATAAGAAGGGGGATAAAGAGAGATTGTCAACTATGGACCAGTTTCACTTTCGTCAAGTTCTTCAAAAATATTTGATAGACTGTTTTCAAGCATCTTCTTAAGCATCTGACTGCAAAAAATCCAGTCACAGTTTGGCTTCTGTAAGGGTTCCAATATAGAGAAGGCTATTTACACATATAGTGAGAATTTACTTAATTCATTAGATAATGAATTAGAGGCTACTGCCATTTTCTGTGGCCCTTCAAAAGCCTTGGACTGTGTGAAGTCTCTTAACTAAATTAGAATTTTACTGTGTTACTGGCAGCACTGCAAAATGGTTCAAGCCTTAGTATCTAACAGAAAACAAAGGTTGTCATTGCTATATACCTGTGGAATAAGCAATCAGACTACATCTGACTGGGAATTAATTATATGTGATGCTCCTCAAGGTTCCATCTTGGGTCCATTGATTTTTCTTGTGTACATTAACCTCTTGTCTGTTACATTGCCAGATGCTAAGTTTGTCTTGTTTGCATATGATACAAACAGTGCAATAATCAGAAAGTCAAATACAGACATTGAAATGGCTGCTCAAATTTTCACTGATATTGGTAAATGGTTTAAAGCTAATTCACTGTTTTTAAACTTTGAAAAGACCTACTACATGCAGTTCACACGCTGTAAGAGATTTCTTTCCAGCATGTACCTAACATATGAAGACATGCAGATAGAAGAGGTTGACACTGTTAAATTTCTGGGATTAGAACTTGATAATAAATTGAGTTGGAAAGGGCATACATACCACAGACCTGCTGAAGCACTTAAACAATGCGAATGATTTCAGATACAGGAGATATAAATATAACAAACTTGCATACTTTGCTTACCTTCATTCTATTATGTCATATGGCAACATATTGTGGGGAAACTCATCAAACCAAGCAAAAGGTTTTAGAGTGCAAAAGCGTGTAATAAGACTCATTTGTGGCATAAATCCAAGAACATCATCTAGAAACCTGTTCAAGGAGCTGGGGTGTTCTAAAAACTGCTTCTCAGTATATTTATTCTGTAATGAAATCTGGTGCAAATAATATGACTCTATTTACAACCAATAGCTCAATACAAAATATTAACACTAGGAATAAGAACAATCTACATAAAGATCTAAATTCGCTTATCTTGGTTCAAAAAGGGGTCCAATATTCAGGAACACACATTTTCAATAAATTGCCAGCAACCATTCAAAATATGGTGTCAGATAACAACAGTTTAAACAGAGTTTGAAAAACTTTTTGGTAGACAATTCCTTCTACACTATGTATGAATGTCTTAACAGGCATTGTTAGACCAGTTTAAATAAAAATGTCTATTAGATTTCAGTTCTGGCAAGACTTGGTCACCACAGTCAAGATTAGGTATTCTGTGTATGATAAATTTATTGAAAGTAGATATGCAGACAGTGTATTAATTCTGTAAACATTAGCAATTCCAGTCCATTCTAATGTATTCACATATCTTGACAATCTTCTGACAAATTATCAGGGAAGTGAGTATCATATTCAAATATTCTTTGTTTTTGATGTTATACTTTCTAACATATTCCACATCCATGAGAATCATATCATTTTTGGATCTATGGAAAGAAAACTGAATGAAAGAGACTGTGGCTAGTGAAGTCAAGTCATAACTTGAATACATCAAGATAGTGCAGCAAAATTACTGAAGCTGACAGGGAGTACACAGAAGAAAAACTAAGAATACTCCTCAAAGTAAAAATTGCATCTTCAGAAAAAGGTGAACCAAAGGAAGCTTGTACAGCTTGGCAGGAATTTTTCTTAAACATCAATTCAATTGTTGACACATTGTGGACCCTACAATGAAAAAGTGCAAGTTCGAATAATTATTCCAGTCAACCAGAACCATTTCCAATGAAAACTATTTGGCTCCACATTCCACCTGCATCAAAATACATGGTGGACAAAACAAGAAAAGTAAGGTCTGCAAGAGAAGTGTTTGGAAAATAAGATCCCTATAATGGTCATCCAAAAAGAAGCACATGTTCAAGTAGCAGTCATTTTATCTGGAAGATAAATGGGACTGTTCTCAACTATAACAGTTGTAGGAAAGTTAAAAGACATGTGACCCCTAGCATTAATGAAACTTTCGCCATATTATACAGTGGAAGATCGAAATTTTATGCACCACAATCTGAAACCTACAAACCTAGATATGTCCATTTGTGTGTGTATTGTGCAAATTGTGTCTTTTGATAACTTTAAAGAACTTAGGTACAAATATGATGTATGGATCGTTGATTGGTCATGTGAAGTCTTTGGTAGTGTGTAATGTAAAGCAAGAGACCTGTTTTTCACGAATGTGTTGCCTACACTGTAAAGGGAGGGCTTTCTTTATACATTTAGTCTGGGGAAAATAGCAGAGGACCCTTTGAAAGTTATGTATGGAGCATGGGGGCAAACTAAACTCATTCAGAAAACTATTGCCATGGACACCATCACTGACGATTTTGGAAAATGGACAATGGAAAGAATAAGACATCAACATCTGATGAAATTACAACAGCACATTGCAGAAATGAATGGACCTGAACAGACTACAAAAATTATGTTTCATGCTTCACTGTGAGTCTGCCACAAGTAGTACAAGGGTATCATTGGAGTAATGACCAGGTTTTGATTTTTGTGGAAACTGCATATTTTCAATACAAACGCACAAGTGCTGTTGTTAAAGTGACAACACAAGAGATGACTCAGCACATGCATTGTTAGCAATACACAAAATTGTAATCACAGGCAAAAAAGATCATCAATATTTCAGATGATGCTCCTAGTCACTTCTAAAATTGTTACCAACTGCTTGAATTGACTAGGTCACTTCTGCCAATGGATTGCGTGTATGCCACTACTAGTTATGGGAAGTGGCCTTTGATGACGTAAAAGGCTTCCTGAAGCACCATGCTTCAAAAAATAATCCTTCCAGTCCAGGTAATCTGCAATTTAGAATGTCGAGGATTTCGCAAGATTGGTGAAAACAACACAATTACAGGTCTCATCCTGTTGCCCAAAGAAGAAATTAAAGAATTCTGGCAGAAGAGAAGAGAAGTTATCCAACCAAACTACTCTTGTGAAAGGAATTCAGAAGATCCATTTCTGGACTCAAAATGATGGGTGACCTTATATTGAATGAGATTTGATGAGCAAAACAGGAGTCATTTAATTTTTCCAGCCAAGACCTCAGAAACAGCAGGAGAGTATCCAGATTCACAATCTGCTATAAGGAACGTTTGTCGCCTGCTTGTATGACTGTGACTGGTGTATTGCACAGATTATAGACATTGTTATGAGTTAAATGAAATCTTCGTGAACTTCAAGATACCAAATGGACCAGCTGTTGGATATAGGTTTCCAGCTGAAGGAAAGTAAAACCAACATCAGTGCTCACTTGTGGGTCAGAATGTTTTGAAGATTGTGGGTACTTCTGTTCCTATTGGTTCAACAGGAAGACATCCCTTGGTGTCAAAGGAAGAACTTATGCAGTTGAATACGTGTTTAATTCTCTGAACAGCTAATTTCAGTCCTAAGCCGAATGCATATAATTTGAATGTCTTGAAAAATATGTGTTTTTGGATCGTCCACAGATATTTCGGAATCATGTTATTTGTTGAAAAATGTAACATTTAATATGTTTGAAAAATTTGTCTCTTAGTGACCATACCAAAGAAATACAATTCAATGCAAATAAGACTATCTTTTGATTTCATGAGACCAATATGTGTAATGGGTTAACATAAACTGGTTTAATTTATGGAAAATTTTTTAACTGTTTATAACACTTGTTAAACTGAAAAGCGTAAGTTCTTCTTTTTAGGGAATGTCATATTATTTCGTATTAATCAACGGTAAAAAAAACAAAAATTTTTGGGCAAGGCTACAGAAAGAAAACTTTGATATATTCTACCAAACCGGGGGTATCGTTGTAATCATAAGGTTATTATCTTTGAAATAAAAAAAAAAGAAAAATCTAGAACTCTACCAGATGTGCTGCATTTTAAAGTTTTTTTCGAAAATCCTAAGTGGAATGGTACTTGAAGCGTCATCTTTGACTGCCTATGCCTCGATCCAGGAATTTTTCTGGACAACACAATAAAATATTGGTTTCTTACTTTGACCTGAATTATAACATCTGCGATTTTCAAGGTAACATTTTTTCTTAGCCTGCCTGAACTTATACGGACTATGCCACCAACATACTTCGCAAGCCTCTGTACAACGAATAGTGGAGGGTACATAACAAGAATAGTATCGATTTTCTCTCGTTATGATAAAGGACAAAAACGGTTGCCTATATGTCTCTCAACGTGCTATAATCTCTTTCATCTTATTATTATGATTACTACGTCAGAGTCTTCGTTGAATATAATTTTTTTAAATCACCCAATAGTGATCTCTGGGAAATACGTCGTCTTCTTTCTGAGATTTTCTGCTACTTTTTTCGAACAGGGTATACCAGCCTCATGGACTTCTGACACTATCCACTGCATCATTCATATTGATGCAGCTGCTTCATGAGTCAGCCAGAACCAATCAAATCAATCACCTAGTATGTTTAGGGATCTGTAATCAAATTTTTGTGGCATGATAAACAACCTACATATGCTTTGTACTTATGTCGTCGATCCACCTAAAAACACCTATTTAAGGACGAAATTTAGCGGTGTATATGTATTAAAGTAGCACTTACATCGTAGCTTGACAGGTATATTGCAATCTTGAGCAGTAAAGCGATACATACTCCTAAACATCAATCTGTTTGCAACGTTAGGTATCATTGGCTGACTGATGAAGTGCTCCTGCTTCAAGGCGCATGCTGTGTGGAGTTCTGTGTTCTGGACTATCTAACACATCTAAAACTTCGTTACGAGAACAGAAGCAAAACATTCTCTACTTATTAGCATTTATAGAGCATTTCCACTGATTCCTCTGCAAAGAAGGAGGATGACGCTGACATTTGTCAAAAATAGTTCCCATACGATATACAGAGGCGCAATTGTAATTTTCAGCGGGTGTAGTATTCTATTCAATAACCTCAAGCTGTTCGAACCGAACTTTTGCTGCTAGCAGAGTAGTTTGGCACAACTGTTTCTTGCTGTAACATAGCGATGTATGGAGTTACAAGTAACAGATTACTACAATGTGTTTTACACAGTGTTGTTTATTAAGGACACTTTATAACTTTTATAAGTGAGCTACCAAGTCGTAAACAGTGTTGGAGTTTATGCACACTACTCAGTACTCCACGTTTAGATACATGTAACCATCCTCTTTATGTAGATCCAAAATTGAGGGAGGTTTATAAACAGATATTTTTGCGTTATTTAATGTAGTATACATGGTTGAATACATTGTTTTATACAAGTACAGCAACATGTGATAATTTTCAATCGGTATTCACAGTAAACGATGATATTTTGTATATCCAAGTTATATCTAAGATTTTTCCATATCTGGTGTTTAAAATAATTTACAAGCCCAGCTTGCACACTGGCGGTGGCCTATAGTAATAGAACGTCTTATAGTCAGACACTTTATAGCATTGGTAAGTCATCTACCAAATCAAACGAATGGCTATTTACCAGGTACGCTACGCTACGGTACAAGCTTGTAGCACGGGGACATACTGTAAATGTGAAGCTCCACCATAGAGATATAAACAGAAGCTTAATACTGTTTTCTTTTGTCAGGAAGACATATATCAGAGCATTTTATAAGATGACGAGCTATCTGCCCCAGCTTCGCATGGGTAGCACAAACTACACTCCTGGAAATGGAAAAAAGAACACATTGACACCGGTGTGTCAGACCCACCATACTTGCTCCGGACACTGCGACAGGGCTGTACAAGCAATGATCACACGCACGGCACAGCGGACACACCAGGAACCGCGGTGTTGGCCGTCGAATGGCGCTAGCTGCGCAGCATTTGTGCACCGCCGCCGTCAGTGTCAGCCAGTTTGCCGTGGCATACGGAGCTCCATCGCAGTCTTTAACACTGGTAGCATGCCGCGACAACGTGGACGTGAACCGTATGTGCAGTTGACGGACTTTGAGCGAGGGCGTATAGTGGGCATGCGGGAGGCCGAGTGGACGTACCGCCGAATTGCTCAACACGTGGGGCGTGAGGTCTCCACAGTACATCGATGTTGTCGCCAGTGGTCGGCGGAAGGTGCACGTGCCCGTCGACCTGGGACCGGACCGCAGCGACGCACGGATGCACGCCAAGACCGTAGGATCCTACGCAGTGCCGTAGGGGACCGCACCGCCACTTCCCAGCAAATTAGGGACACTGTTGCTCCTGGGGTATCGGCGAGGACCATTCGCAACCGTCTCCATGAAGCTGGGCTACGGTCCCGCACACCGTTAGGCCGTCTTCCGCTCACGCCCCAACATCGTGCAGCCCGCCTCCAGTGGTGTCGCGACAGGCGTGAATGGAGGGACGAATGGAGACGTGTCGTCTTCAGCGATGAGAGTCGCTTCTGCCTTGGTGCCAATGATGGTCGTATGCGTGTTTGGCGCCGTGCAGGTGAGCGCCACAATCAGGACTGCATACGACCGAGGCACACAGGGCCAACACCCGGCATCATGGTGTGGGGAGCGATCTCCTACACTGGCCGTACACCACTGGTGATCGTCGAGGGGACACTGAATAGTGCACGGTACATCCAAACCGTCATCGAACCCATCGTTCTACCATTCCTAGACCGGCAAGGGAACTTGCTGTTCCAACAGGACAATGCACGTCCGCATGTATCCCGTGCCACCCAACGTGCTCTAGAAGGTGTAAGTCAACTACCCTGGCCAGCAAGATCTCCGGATCTGTCCCCCATTGAGCATGTTTGGGACTGGATGAAGCGTCGTCTCACGCGGTCTGCACGTCCAGCACGAACGCTGGTCCAACTGAGGCGCCAGGTGGAAATGGCATGGCAAGCCGTTCCACAGGACTACATCCAGCATCTCTACGATCGTCTCCATAGGAGAATAGCAGCCTGCATTGCTGCGAAAGGTGGATATACACTGTACTAGTGCCGACATTGTGCATGCTCTGTTGCCTGTGTCTATGTGCCTGTGGATCTGTCAGTGTGATCATGTGATGTATCTGACCCCAGGAATGTGTCAATAAAGTTTCCCCTTCCTGGGACAATGAATTCACGGTGTTCTTATTTCAATTTCCAGGAGTGTATATATGGTCTGGCGTAGCAGTAATTTAGTTTAAGAGATTGTGTGTGCGTGGGGGGAGGAAGTAGTAATACATAGAATTATGATAAAAAATCAGGGAACAACTTTATGTTATTCGCCATCAGGTAGTGTCCGCGATATTTACTTATACAAAACTGTCCTAACTCAGTCTCCAGATAGCTTCTCTTTATTCCCGCATATTCACGCCAGCTGCCCATATTCAGATAATTTATTACGGTTACAGGGTAATTTGTCAAATATGAATCTGAAAGATCATTGTCGTAGCCCATAACACGTTTTATGTAATTGAACTTTCAGTTCCATATTCGATAGGTTATCGTGTATCCTGAAGACGGGCATCTGGCCCGAAAATGGTTATTTGGAAATGAAGGAAAGGGATCCGGTGACTGAATTTGGTTAACAAATATTGTCATTGTTACTTAAATGAAACGAATTAAGCGGCACACGCCATTTGCTGGTGCACTACTGAACCTTAAGACGTAAGCGGACTGCCCAGTCGCAACACGGTAGCAATGCGAGCCGTCCGTGAAAGCCGTCGCTCCTAAGCGGCTTCTCTTTTATCGATGGGGCTGGTCGCGCCACACAGCCGCGGGTATCAAAATCCATACAGTAGGTCCTGAGAGCGGCCTCCACATACAGAAAAACACTGTGGAGGTCTGAAATTCATCATAGTTCGTTCACTTAGCACAAAATATTTATAAAATATACAGAATGTTCGGAAATTCCTGTGACAAACTTGTGGGACTTGTAGAGGAGAGTGAGTGTATAATTTTTGAATAGAAACCCATGTCTGGGAACGTACCGTTTCCGTTCTACGACGGCTTCAGTTCAGGTGTTTAACGCATCCACTTCTGCTTGCGGAAATGAATCAGGCGCGACGCAGTACAAGAATTAGGTATAGTTCGAAAAAAAAAAAAACAGAAATGAACAGTCTTTTATCACAGTTTATACAAAGTACAATTTACGAGCCTGTGGAGACAGAGGAAGATCTGGTGGCACGAGTTCTGGCCGCTGAACTAGAAACTGAAGACACACCAAGTGGGATGGAGAATGTGCACCAGAACATGCTTCGTAGGTACAATGTCTGTAACAACGTTGGTGGTCGCCACAGTGAGCCTCTGTTGTAATGCATCTGTGCTGTTCTGGACGTACAGTACGGTGGGTTCTTTTTGTTTTGGCATAATGTAACACCATAATGCCCATAAGCGATAAATTGACGTTTCGTTATGTTTTCTTCCGAACTCTTACTTAACAACTGTACTGCGTCTCGCCTAATACAATTCCTTAAGCAGAAGTGGAGGAGTTACACATCTGAATTGAAACAGGTATAGAACGGAAGAGGTACATTTCCGGACATGGGCTCCTTTTCAAAATATTATTTATTCACTTCCCTCTACAAGCCTTAGAAATTTGTAACGGGAATTTCCGAACACCCTGCATACACAAACCCTCCTCGTGAATCAAAATGTATGTATTAATGAAAACCTTATCAAAATCTGTAGAGTAGTTCCCGAGTATAGCCTTCACATAGGCAGAAGAAGGTGGCGGGGGGCTTGATAACGCATATAGGAGGAGATAAATGTGTATAGAGATTGGTAATAATAATTTCATGTGGCTCATTGTCCTGGTGCAAGTTTTGCAGTTGGGTGTCAGTTCGGCGACTTGTGTCTCCCTACCCTGTTACCCAACTAAGAAAAGACGACTTACCGCATGGAATGAAAAACACGTTTCATTTCTTGTGAATCTCCACATCATTGGGAGGTGATAGTTTAAAAAAAAAATCCGAGGCCCATCCGGGATTCGCTCCTATGACCTTACAGTTACTGAACACATGCTTTACCGCTAGGCCACCAAACCCAACTTTCAACCTACTTTCGGAAAGTGAGACCCGCAGTTTTACATGGACTCCGAACCTCGTTTCACTTCTGGCAAATGTCCACATAATTGAGAAGTGAATACTAGATTAAAAGAAGTGAAAAATCCATGGTCCTACTCGGATCCGATCCTGCGACTTTTCTGCACTAGACTACCAGACTCGACTCAGATTCTCCTCGAGCTTCGCTGCAGTCTGGGCTACTGGCGGCTCTACGCTAGATGGCAACTCCTTCGTTTTTACAATGGCGACGGACATTAATTCATCGTAGTTGGCCAATGTCCACTAAATATTTGTAAATTATATGCACTAAAGTTCCTCACGGATTAGTATATCGATTAGTCAAAATCGGATCTAAATCCCTACAGTTGGTCCTGAGATTAACTCAAAATACAGACATAAGTGAACAGGGAACTTCAGTTTCTGTACACAGAGATCACCCGGTCTTAAATGACTATGTCACATCATTCTATTTAAAACATTTACATGGTTACCACTGCTCTGTGTAGTAGAACAGACAGTTTGGTTGACGTTTATTCTAGGACTGGGGAGTTGTTTTATTTGTTTATTTTAGTTACACAAACATCTACAGACTGTTAGGACATCCATAGTAGCTCACCCAATTGCTGCATCCTCCAAAACACCAGTTAAACACCATCACACAGCAGCTGTTCTGTATGTTATTCGATATTTAAACCCGCATAGAGAGTGTTGGCAGAAAGTACAGTGGAACACATAGTAAATACTCTCTGTTGGTATTATATATATATATATATATATATATATATATATATATATATATATATATATATATATAGGTCGGCTGAAGTATGGGATGCAAATATTATGTACGTAGCTCTTTCCACCGTCGGTAGTACTACTATCTACGTAAAAACAGATTATTAGTGGTAGCGGAGGCGATAGAAACAACACATGTAAAATTTATTTGTATCCCGTACTTCGGTTGACCTATATTGTTCAACTGAACAACAGGATACTAATGCTAACGAAACGAAGAAATCGACATACGTTAAATTTGTATCCCGTGCTGCAGTTAACCTATACAGCTCGGCTGAAGTTCGAGATACAACTCATTATATGTGGCGTGAGGTATTCTATGCTATCGTTACTTCCATCCCTTTTTTTCCCCTTTATTCTCCCCGGAAGTACTAGGACACAAACAAGCGATATCCATAACATTAAGGTCGAAATATTACTGGCCTTGATATATGTCTACCATATTTTTTTCTCCCCTGTATTCCTTTGTTTCTGAACATTCCTCTTAGCTGTTATATCTATGTAGTAAATGATCTATGGCAAATTCTGACGTCATTGGTCAAAGCCGACGGGTGGTATCCCGTTCTTCAGTAGACCTGAACACCGGGCCCGTTGTCCTCATTCTCTCCCAGCCGTACTACCAGCACTGCAAAATACACTTCAGCTATACAGCTCAAGTGGAGCTATATAGTTCGAATGGAAACAGTGATACGAATATGTGTACGTCTGTCATGATCTCATAGCTCACGCAGCGGGAAACCATAACTTCCTTCCTTTCCATCGCTAGTAAACGATAAGAGCGATTGCTGAAGAATTCTGAAGAATCTTAATGGTTACCAGAAGAAGAACTTTGACTATTTACCGGAAAGAAAGCGAATCAAGTTTTGCAAAGAAAGTTTGCAGCTGTAGTGGAGATGACGATACAAAACACGACCTAAAATAAATACTGTGAAGTAATCAAAGCTAGTATAGCAAAATACAGCTCAAGTGATGACTGCGATACGTATTTATGAGTAGTATACTGAACAGCTATCACAAGAAAAAAATTAGCTGTTTATCGTAAAGAAAACATTTCGAGTATCGTAAAAAACTGTAATTATTGTGGAGACCATGAAAACACAGTACGTATTTACAAAAGAATCTATAAGCAAAATGGTTGTTAAATCTATTAAGTATGAGAAATCAAGAGAATCATAAGCGTCTATAATTTGTTTCTCTAACATAGCAGATATTTTAAAAAAATAATGCTCTAGAAACCAACGAAAATATGACAACGAATAACACTACAGAAATAAAATTCAAAACATGAAACAGAGTCTAAGACAAACAGTTACGAAACTCTGTAGAGCAAAAAATGCAACAGTTTGACAGCTAGCAGGCATTAACAGAAGAATGTCATTATTTAAACTGAGAAATTGCTAATTTTAATTATGTTACTTTCATATTTCGCAATCACTAAACATGATGGTGAATTTCATAGAAGGAATAGGAAAATATATTTATACCAATTTCCCCTCTCCGTTGACGTCAACATACAATTATAAAATCTCAGTGCAACGTAATACAGTATACATTGTTCACAGTAGCTTAGTCGCAGTCATTTCATTGAAAACCCTGTGAGACGAGAAGTGAATTGTAGTCTGACATGATACTTTCTAATGTTTTGTACCGACTGTAATTCGTTTCAAGAGTTTGCCGATTTCAGAGTCCGGAGTCATTTTAAAACATTCACAACTAGGCCCGATTTTTACATTCCTGGAGATTAGCTGCTACATATTAATAGCACCCTTTTGGCTTTATCATTAGTTTTATACCTTGGTGTACCTGTCATGTTTTATCTATTCCGCTTCCCAGATGTCAAAACGCATATTCTGTATGTTTTCATTATCTACTTTCCTCCAGCATGTCTACCTGGGACGCTTTCGTGTTATTAATGTGCATATCTCAAACTAAAGTTGGCACATGTTCCATTATGTGTAGCACAAACCGCAATTCCTGTTCACTTTCGGCTACCTTTGCTGTATTATCAGTTAATCATATAGCGCTAATTTTCTCTCACTACTAAACAATAACAGTCCTTCACAGACACCAAATGCAGCCGAAGCTGCTACAATTTAAAGTACCACAGTAAACCCCGAAACAGGACCTAATTTACATTTTAAATATGCTTCTCCATTGCATATACAAAAAAACACAATCATGTCGCAGTGAGTTCATACATGCCAGCCGCTTGGCGGCCCTGCACTAGCGAAGTTGCAGAAATAAACAGTGGGAATTTCATGACTCATGTAGGACGCTGTAGACATCAAGAAGTGACGTCACAGCAGCCATTACTATTATGTCATGGTCAAAGCCGACGGCTAGAATCACAAATTGCTCTTGGTCTTAATATTTAAACTGTTGTTAATGTCCTAGTTTTTCTCTGTTTACTTTCGAATACATACGCGCAGCAAATAACGAATAGAAGACTGTTTGTTCCCGTTCGCACATATTCCGGAAGAGCGCTACCACTGCTTTTAGGTAAGAGTTGTTCGCTTCCCTTCCGTCTAGCTTACGAATTGAGTCTTAGGCTAGAGTCAAGGAAATTTAAATCTGATAGGGATTGCAGCTGCTACTTGATTTCATATTAAGATACTGATAACGTATCGAATAAGTAAATGTGATTCAATTCTGTCTTTCATTCCGTCATTTTATGTATTCAAACAGCTTGACTGTTGTCAACTGCTATTTCGAATCTCCTACGTCTTTTTTTTTTTTTAAATCATTGTTAACGTCTGACATGGTAAATTACATGACTGCAAGTAAGAAATAGGACCATAATACAGATTAACAAGTTAATAAACAGCAGTCTATTCAGCTGTTACAGAGTCTATTATGATTTACAGTATACCGTAACTGTGATAAAAAGAAACTCTGCAAACGTTTATACGACTGGACAGTTCTAATCACTGGTGAAAGCACCGAGCATCACTATTGTGTATGGAGATAAATTGTTGCATCGTGGCACTTACCTTCACGATGATTGAAGAATTTTCTTATAGTAGAGTTCTCTAGCTTTTACGTATGTTTGTTACTACGACATAAATTTATAACGGAGTGATGATTAGAAAACCATTGACTGCACTTCTTGACCACAGTACGCCTCCTTTCCCTGTAACGCACATACACAATAACGGTATAGAATGTGCTCTAAGATACGCATTATTGCTCTACGGCACTCTTGTATGTAATCACCGGCATTAGAAAAAAAATATTAAAACTTTCTAAAAATATAATTCGTCGCTGCCAAGCATTCATGCCAAAGCAGATAACAAAAGCCTTTCGGTCTTCAAAGAATAAGCAACTGAACAATCGATTAGTGCTGAAATGCCTGCAGAAAACAAGCAACTGGACAACGAATCGATTAGTGCTCAAATGTTCAAATGCCTAAAGGAAACAAAGCGCGCGCGCGCGTGTGTGTGTGTGTGTGTGTGTTTTTTACGTAAGAAGTCCTCCTGCTACCCGCCAATATTATACTGAATATTGTCACCCTGGGTCGACTGCAGTTAGTTGGTAAATGGTAGAATCGGAAAGTAAAACCTTTCCTGCATAAAGCAGACGATATCAACGAAAAAGCGAAGTCTAATACCATATCTGCTTGTCGCTTTCAATGTAATATTCATCTGCATTTTGGTAATTACGATAGCTTACTGAGTAATAGCAGACTTCATGCGTTCTGATTGCGTATGGTTCTACATAAGCCCTACGATAGCACTCTCTTAAGAGAAGAACTAAATACTGAATTTTCTGATTCTCTACTAATAAAATTACCTTCAATTCTGTTCTCTCTAAACTTCATAAATATGATTAATTGAGAAAATGCCTCCAGAGTAAGTAATTTATGTTGTGCATGATTTCTTACACGGAAACGTTAACGTGATTTCCATACTATCAAAGAGGATAACGCAACAGATTATAGTAATGAATGTGTAACATGGGTCTTCATTTTCAATACAGATCCAAAAATAATTGTAACACTGAATCAAAAAGTCAAAGCAACTGGAAGTTATACGTCGATCTATGGTAGAGTACATATCCAAAACGAATGCTAATAATGCTTCTCTGACTGCCGACAGTATTCTCTTCAAGAGCGTTTCGCTAAATTCTTAAAAATATGGAACTTGTCTGTTGCTTTATCGTCTGCCTCTCTTCCAACATACGTTTTCATCTACAACAGCCTCTCTTACCAGCATTGATTTTTCGGTGACTACCTTATTTTCATTCTTTACACGATAAGAGACATCATCGCAGTATCAGTGATATTTATTCACGTGTGCAATCTTGCTTTGTGTTTAACAATCATATTGAATTGATAAACGAGCTGAAAACGAGGGTATTTTGGGCAATACTTTGATACTGACAAAAAAAAGCATTGGAACGGGTTAGTTTGATACCGTTATTTGTTTAATTACGCCTGCGAGAGATGTAAAGCTTGGCTTGGAAAAATCTTCGGATTTTTGTTTGTTAAAGGTGTCAGATATAATTCAAATTAACTGGAGAGTTAGTACACCATTTAGGCGAATCAGACGAGATACTTCGCGACATTCAACGAGTCTTGTGCTATTAAACATTTTAGGACTGTTATCTCTTTTCGAGGTTTTGCTATGGAGATCTTCACGATAGTATTGTGGAGGAGCACTGTGAGTAATACAGATGACGACTCATTAGCTTTTTGTGTTTGATGTCATAGAACTCTGAATAAAACTACCGATTTAATTTGTGTTATTAACTGCAAGATACCTTTGTAGAAATTTCGAACATCGCAAAACAGCTTAACAGTTAAAAAAACTAGCCCTTGTCGAATAAATTTCGCCTCGAAATAATCTTCTAGCTTTTTGTAACCCTGAAAAGGTATGCCTACTATCGGCCGTTCGTTTTTCTATCGTTTGCAACATATACTGTGCATGGAGGCATTAACAGACAAAACACCAAGTGGTGAAGTTTTTGATGTTTTTTACTACACTGATATAATCATCGTAAGCGGGCAACTGACGGATAAATTAAAATTTTTCAATCTTCAAGTCTCTGTACTTAGAAATAGACTGAGTTTATTAAGTTTTGTGCACTGCACTAACACATCTCTTTCAGTATTATTGTAGCATAGAGTTTGTAATTCTACACCCATAGGCTGCACTGTTAGTACAGAGAGAGCACTAGTTGTGAACACTATGTACAGTAGCTTACATCATGGGTACATACAGAGCGCTTACGCCCCTATCTCTGCCGTGCTAGGATTTGAAGCCAACTTGAAACTCACGTAGCGGATGGAATAAGACAAGAGTTCCTGGCATGCGCTTTGCGAAGTGGGGCCTGGGAGTCAGAGGTATTATACATCCAACACCACGGAGTATGTATATGCCCAACACTATCTTCTGGTGTTGTATGTAAAAACTGCGACTGGCGGTAATGTTATTACAAAAATTCACAGCTGAACTAAAGAACTATTTTTACAATCGATCGACCTTGCATATTAATAAGATACATGTGGCATTAAATTTAATGCACACAGTTTCCACGAAATTCTCTAAATTAATGTGATGGTTGTCATTTTAACATTCTGTCACGTAAAACTGCAACAAACAATGTTTAGCACATTGTATTTCTACTTCTTTCGGTATTTAATGTACACAAACACTGGAATTCCCATTTCTTCGTTCGAGTTCTCCTTTCTTTGTCATACGGGCTGAACTGGAAGACAATGTATTTGCTTGGAAGTAAGAGTTTCGTTTGCACATTATACCTCAAAAATATGTGTAAAATATTGTTCATGCTGTTATCAGAAATGACGTCCTCTTTTACTCACTACGTTCCATTTGTACACAAAGAAGGCACTTATATGTTAAGGTTTTTGCTAAATATAGTCAAATAATACTAAGACAAGAAGCGGAAAAGTTCGGAAAACACTGACTGACAAGAAATCTCTGATGGTGAGTCAGATAATGCTTAAGTTTCATCGGTTTAAATCTCAGTCATATATCCAGTTTTGTATCAGAGTATCAACAAACATCCAGCTTTCAACTCTGTTTATTAGCATAAATTAGCAAAATAATGGTCCTAACGTGCACAAGTATAGAAACAACGAGTTGCTGCTGAAGTTTTCCTCTCAGTTTTGTCACTGTTCATGCTCTTATAATATCATCTTTTATTCAGCAACACTAGTCTTGGTCCGTACCACAGGTTTTTATACAAAACAAACTAGCTAAATGTAGTTTCAGATGGAATGAGACTATAAGTCTAAGTGATAAAGCATTCTGCGTAACAATATTGGTTAGAGTTATATCGATAAAAGTATATAAAAATTATATCTTATATTTCGCTTGTAATGCTTGGTAATACTAAGGAAAATTAAAAAGTAGTGGATAACTTCTAGCAGCTTTTTACGGCCTTTTGTTTTTAAAATGTTTCCAAGGCAAGAGTCTTTTCTTTCATATGTCATCATCGGGGAAACCTACAGCTATTGATGACTATGAAAATATAAGCTATGAATTGTTTGTTGGCTTTCGTCTGTGGATCTTCGACCGTCGTTTGTTTAGTGATTTTTTCTACCTTTACAACAACACTAGTGGGTAACATTGTGGAAGATTCAGCCACTATTACAGGTGGTGCACTGGAGTGCGAATTTTTGATAACACTAGCCACTCGTACTGGCGAAAAGTCCCGTATGCCTGACACAATTTTAGCGTAGGTATGACGATTTGTTAAATAACGACTGCAGTAACGTTTATTGTGGAAAAAAATAGAAAAATTGTGCCATGTTTTTAGAAACTGACATATCATCAAATGGAAGCATGCGACGCTATAAATGTTCGTTTAATAGTTTATTACGTCAAGGTAGGTTGATTACTATAATACTCATGTTACCGGTTCTGGCAATTCTTTGCCATCTTCAGTTGTGATAATTAATACACGAAGAGCTTCATGATATAAACATTTAAATCATGCACTCTGACCATCATGAAATTGTACACAATATTTATGAATCATTGACATATTGTTTCCCGTATCATGGTATTCAGCGTGAATAACTTGAATTTTTATGACGAAGCTGTTCCTGTATTAATTAAGGAATCTGAAAATAGCAATAAATTAACGTAATCGGTAATGTGATACTGTAGTAATTAAATGATATTGATGTAATAAATTATTATGTAAGCTGTGTGCCATGCTATGATTAGTTTCTCTGGCTAATAAACGATATGAACTCGTCCTTTAATTAGTGAACATCGTTCCACCTGAAGCTTACTGAATAATAATGAGCCGAGATCTCCCCTTTAACGATATGGCACAAACCTCACGTTGATATAACACCAGCACCTAGTCTTCGTTTTTGTAATAGCAGCCCTACCGTAGTGTATCGTGTCTGGGATACTTGCTGCATTATGAAGTGAGTGAAAATAATGTGACTGAGACCGGTTTTTTAATAATTGTGGTAAAAGTTACATAGAGGACTCCCCTCGCGTCAGAATGTCATCACAACCAATATTGACACTATGGCAAAGAAATGAAAACTTATTTACAAGTTACATTTTGGTGAATAAGACATACATTTAGTTTTATTATCAGACTCAAGTGGTGCTGACCAGACCACTCTTTAATTACCCCGACCAACTTTCGCTTTTAAGCAATTGTCCTAGCTAGTTAGCTCCAACCCCCAATTTCACACCCGGCCAATTGTTCTAAGACAGCACAAGGCCACAACCTTCACATAAAAAATTACGTTACTGCCCATATATTCCAAGCTGGAATGTTCTCGGATCGAGTCCCACCATGTTTAATTTTCAAATTTCCAGCTAATTTCAGGTGTCATAGCATTATGTTCAATTTTCTTAAACTTCAAGCGATTTCAGTAAAATTTCGCAATGCTCAACACCTATGTGCAAACCTCAGTACCCCCATCACCCCCGCACCCGACCCTCGCAACTCACACACCACCATTGCACCCACTCTGGCCATCCACAACCTGTACAATCGAGATTAAACCTTTGCCACAGCTGGTGCCATCATCTGTGCCACCTCCGCCATACTGCTCCTTCCGCCCCCTCCTCCCCCCCAACCCTTTTCCCTTGTGGCACCCCCCCCCCCTACTGCCCCACACAGCGCCCGCGGTCTTCCGCCCCCGCGTACCGTGGCACAGCATTGCCATTTGAGCCGCAGTGAGGGAACGCAAAGAACTATGTAATTATGTAAGGGATGATACCGACACAAGTTATTTTTGAAAACTGAAGAAGTGCTCCACACAAACTGCCTGTGTTACGCTTTAGTGTTCAGTTTTTTTTCAGTTTCGCAATAACGCCTAATGCAAACAGCACAATTGCAGCAGTACCTACATACGCGTAACTGATGTCCTGCACCATCGCACACAGCGTCGGACGTTACAGCCATTTCACTCGACCGCAGCTGATACCATCCCACACATGCTACCAGTGTCTCACCCCACACCATAGACGATTATTCATCTCCTATCACGTCAATCCAAGATGTCACCATGTTAGCTAGCAATTTAGATAGTGATACACGTCATGACCACTACAAACAATTCATTTTACAACTGCATATAGCGACAACGACGTGCAAACGTTTGCATTCTCTTTAATGGAGCTTGTGAGGAATGACATGAGTACGTTTATGAGGGAGCAAAAACGCTGTACTCCACTCTTATCCACAAGATATTTGAATTGCTACGTCAGTTCACTGCGCACAGCACAGGGAAGTGATCTCACAGTCGACTCAATTAGGCAGTAACAACGCCCTCCTTTACTGTTAAAGCAAATAGAGCGATAAACTAAATGTGCAATACAACTCCTGCATATACTTACGTAATTGAAACATGTGCAGTGACAGCGGTAATCAGTTCTGAGTATCAGAATCTCGGCTTATGTAATTTAAACAGTAGGCATAACAGGCAGCTGAGATGGTTATCACTCCAGGGCAATTATTATGCCGGCACACAACATTAATTAGGAAGTGAAACCCTATACATTGAGAGTTATAGCAAATTCTAGGCCAAATATAAAGTAGTCGTCAACAAAGCATACTTCAAAAATTATATTCATTGTACAGATTCTGACACTTTCGGCTATGTTTTCGACATAAAACGAAATGAATGGCACCTCATCTACACACTGAACCTAATGAGGACGTATGCTAGTTACATTGCATACTTATTTAAGCAATGGACACATCCAGCTTGAGATTCAGAAAAAAACAACTGCACAAAATTCGTAGCCACCCGAAAATCCCTATACATTACAACTACAGGGACTGAAACAAATGTGTGGAGAGTGTCTGCATAGTGCTCCACTCAGAGTCTCTGCCATGCAGGCTTAGTTGACTCAATGATAGCGTTTCCCTAGCCTACTGCTAACAGCTAAGCGAAAACAGGCACATTAACGATGGCTAATGTCTAGACATGAAACCGACATAGAGCCGTGTGTTTGCTGCAGGCGTAAGCTGCGTAGATGTTTGAGATACAAATCTAGCTACTGAGTTGTGTGGTCTGGACTATGTACACTGCGCATACTACAAAAATGATCATAAAATTTAAAGCATATTTAAAATGCGTACAATTTAACATCCAAAAGAAAAGATGAATAAAAGCAATAATCTCACTTTACGTAAACCTTTAAACAAATACCATGACATAGACTTATTTTTAAAAAATCCAGCCGTCTTGGACATCACGTCCTACATACAGAACGTATTGTGTTTCACGTCATACAGCTGAAATGCTGTTGAAAAATGATTTCAAAATCCTTGTGTATACCATTTAACTGTATAATATGCTTCTTCACATCCTCAGTTGTTATACATGTTCCAATCACAGTAATGCGACCATCGCCTACGTTCGACATCAACGTGCAATAATCAGTCACAGACGCAGGTGGCAGTGGGGGTAGGGGACGTGGTTACACCGCCTTTGTTGTCGTAATGCGGAAACGGAGCGATTTCTCTGACGACCAAAAGCGCATGATCATTGGCTTCCGGGCCATGGGTGGAAACAATCCCGGCTACATTTGTAAACTGTTTGCGTGTTGCCATGGTCAAAGTATACTGTGCATGGCAAAATAGCGCTATCGAAAACCGACACTAAGGCAACTGCGGTGTAGCACTGGCCATAGACGACAAGTGTGAATGACGGCTGCGGATAAGTATACGGGCGAATAGACGTACTACTCTGAGCAACTGACAACCCAGGTGAACCAAGGGGCTACCAACAATGTATCCCCGAAGTCTCCAATATCTGATATCAATATTGATTTTAAAGTTAATGTAATGAATACGGCATTATTAACCAGGAGTTAACCACACCCTTTAAATGCCTGTGTAAGCAAAGGATGTTTTGGTCTGAAGGGTGCGCGAGATGTTCTCGTGTCCACAAATACTTTCTGCAAATGAGTAAACAAACGGCGAAAGACTCGTGGTCTAGGGGTAGCGTCTTTGATCAGTAGTAGTAGTAGTAGTAGTAGTGGTGGTAGTAGCTTTATTCATCCATAGATTTCTTTTTACAAGGATTTAGGACATGTCAAAGTATTTACAAATTTAGACCAATTTAACATAAGCTAATTCGTATACACATACATTTACAGACTCCTAGTTAGAGACAATCAATAGAATTACTCCTGTTATACAATACTTTTTTACAAATAACTTATGAAATAATGTAATGTCACACTGTTCACTCATATCTCACAATCAGTCACACATTGTTTCATAACACTTCACACACTACACACATACACAAACACACAAACATACACACACTGGTGACCCGCGGCCCCACCCGCCGGAGGTTCGAGTCCTCCCTCGGGCATGGGTGTGTGTACTGTCTTTAGCGTAAGTTAATTTAAGTAGTGTGCAAGTCTAGGGACCGGTGACCTTAGCTGTTTGGTCCCTTAGAAATTCACACGTTTGTGATCCCTGGGCCATTTTCTGTACCGCAACTTTCCATTTATTATCTTGAAAAACTGAGTCAAAGTGTACATTGATATAGTTTGTGTGGAAGTGTGTGTCCTTATATAACTTCTGACCATCAAAATGGAGGCAGACAGATGGACACCAACCGAAAAAACCCGCCTATACTGTCGCAAGCCAGCACCCAGCATTATGCTACTACCACTAATGATGTAACTTCCTGAAACCATCTGAAGATGAACCTGAAAAGGTTAGAAAAACGGTTCATGGAATAAAACATAATTATTAAAAAAAGTGACTGGTTGCAGTTCTATATAACTTATTTACATTCAATATACAGTCACGGTTCTAAAATATCCGTAATGGATAAGTATAATCAGATTTTTTTGTGTTTATGTCAAACTGTCCCTAAAAGGCGGCTGAATTTGCAAAGATAAAGGACATGAGGATACTGAGGGCAACGGAACCTATTGCATTAAATACGCTTAAAGCGTATCTATACGTCGTGATGATGATCCCTCCATTGCCTAAAAATTCCGGATTAGCTCCAAAAATATGAATGAAAGTCTTATTATTTGAAAACTACATCATCTAAGATATTTCTGCTTCTCGCTATGCACCACTCGATTGTCCAGACGAAGCTTTCGAAACAGTAAAAACGGCTCTCTTAGTTCAGCGCTTGTCCATGTCGTTCAGTAATGCGAACATGGTAGTATCTCACCTAATGCACACATAACTGACGTACAGTTTGAAGTAGGATTCGTTCGAATAATATAATGTCTCCACACTTTTCGTTCAAGTCCAACAAAAACTGTCGAAACTAACGATACAATAAAGCGTGCGACTTTAGACAATTACTGTTCATACCACCAATTTCTTCACATGTGTTATGCTTGAAAACTTAATACAAAGTGTTTTTTGATGTGCAGAACAATGAATTACCTACAAATCATTTGGTCTTTCATCTATATCTATATTAAAGTCAGATTTTCCCAGTGCTGCCATGAAGGAGTCCACGTGTTCACTGCAGTCGATGGAGTTTGTTATTTCCGAACAATGGAAATCAATGTGTGTACGACGTTTCTCTCGTAGTGTCGCATTACGGCGCCAGTATGAGTCGACTGTTTTCATTCAGCTGCTACTACAGACTTACTTCACGCAGAAGAAGAATGAATAATCATTCAACCGTGCTCTAGTTCGTCCAGCATCCGTGTGTCGCTTCTAGAAATCTTTTCTACTCAACGGTTCAACGCACTTCTCGTTATCTCCGCAGTACGAAATGTCATGTTCTGGGAAACTCATTTCGGGAAATAATTCAGCCCCGATCGAAACAATTGCTGATATTGTGTCTTCACCCCGTTCCATGAAACGTTTTTCCATTTATTGTCTAGTTGCTCTCAGTTTCTGTTACTGTTATGATGTTGACTGTTGTCATCTCAAACTCAGCTTAGTAAGCGCACCTCGAAGTCACTTTCACTCGGTCGGAATGGTTATAGTGAAAGACAGATCAAAGGCATATTGTGCTATCCATCAACAGTGCACTGGGTGACAGGTGACAATATAAAGGCTCAGGAAAGTCTATGGCCTTTTTGCCTTATGCAGGAAGCATTTCCAACAGAACAGCCGGCCGGAGTGACCGAGCAGTTCTAGGCGCTACAGTCTGGAACCGCGCGACCGCTACGGTCGCAGGTTCGAATCCTGCCTCGGGCATGGATGTGTATGGTGTCCTTAGGTTAGTTAGGTTTAAGTAGTTCTAAGTCCTAGGGGACTGATAACCTCAGATGTTAAATCCCATAGTGCTCAGAGCCATTTGAACCAACAGAACTGGTAGTATTTTGCGGAAATACGTGAAACGTGTATTTAAACCGCCATGATCTTTGTTTGTGTAAGGCTGGTATCTATTGTTTTCGTTGCAGTTGTGGCATGTTATATATTGTTCAGACCATCAGGACGTGGAAGACGTGCGTACTGAACATAAGCGGCACACACACACACTTACACCGAGTAAATCCGCTATTGCAGAACATGCCAATCGTATAACTACACTCGTTGAAGTATATTGTTTTCCAACAACCGACTTTTCTCTATTCCTCTTGACCTGTGGCATAAATAATTGTCTACTTTTCCAAGTGAAATCTAAAAATTCTTCCTTCGAACGATGAGACAGTTTACTAAATCCCACTGAAAATTCTCTGAAAATCTTCTCTTTCGATTGGCAGTTTTAGTTAGTACGTTACATATTTGCATAACATAAAAGAGTTCACTGTTGGGTTCATGTGTATGACATATTTCTACATTCTTTACCAATAATTCTGTTTCTGTAAATTCTGAAGTGACGTGAACAGAAAGCATATAGGAAAAAATTTTCTCTACCAAGACGGGACTCATACAACTAAAATTGTGATGAATTCTAAGCGATTTTTTCTGGTGATACATTAAATCGAATGTCAACTTCAACAAATCACGTACACTGAACGAACTGAAAGAGTCGATTCTCCAATAAATATCTACTTTAACTCGTGTTGGGACGCCTTTTTGGTGCAACCAACGAAAGGGTAATATTCTACGAGTCGAAGCGTGGAATGCCAGAAGCTTGAATGTGGCAGGGAACCTAGAAAATCTGAAAAGGAAAACACAAAGGCTCACTCTAGGTTTGTTGGGTGTCAGTGAAGTAAAACGGAAAGAAGGATTTGCAGCAGAAAATGGAATAACGGGAGTAGGATTCATTTTGAACGGGCAGGTAGTGCACAAGGGAGTTACTATGAACATTTCAGTGATAGGTTTGTTCTCGTCAGATTCGCAAACCAACCCCGACAATAATAGTGCAGGTATAGATGCCGACGTCGCAAGCAGAAGGTGACAAAATAGAGAAATATATGAGCATATTGAGAGGTTAATCCAGTACGTAAAGGTGGATGAAAATCTGATAATCTTGGGGGATTGGAATGTGGTTGTTGGGGAAGGAGTAGAGGAAGAGTGGACGTCTCTAAACGCAGTAATCACAGATGCTGGACAGTCGGACATAGGTAATAGGCAGGTAACTGCGAAGAAGCTTTGGGTAACAGAAAAAGTACTTCAATTCATCGACGAGAGAGGGAAGTACAAAAGTATTCAAGGAAATTCATGAATACAAAAATACAAGTCACTTGGGAATGAAATAAATAAGAAGTGCAAGAAAGCTAAGGCGAAATGACTGAATGAAAAAATTTGAAGAAATTGGAAAAGAAATGATTGTCGGAACGACTGACTCAGCACACTGAAAAGTTAAAACAACCTTTGGTGAAATTAGAAGCAACATCGACAATATTAATAGTGCAATGGGAATACCATTGTTAATCGCAGAGGACGGGTAGGTGGAAGGAGTACACAGAAAGCCTCTCTGAGGGGTATGAATCGTCTGATGACGCAATTAATTAAGAAATTGGAGTGGATGCGGAAGAGACAGAGGATGCAGTATTAGTCACAATTTAAAACAGATTTTGACGACTTATGATCAAATGTAGCAGAAGTGATAGACAACACTAAATCGGAATTTCTAAAATCATTGGGGAAAGTGGCAACAAAACGCATATTCTAATTGGTGTGTAGGACCTATGAGACGGCAACATACCATTATACTTTGGAAAAAACATCAGCAATATTATTCCGAAGCTGGCAAGAGGGCGAGAACTATCGCACAGTCATCGTCACTGCTAATGCGTGCAGGTTGCTGACAACATTAATATACAGAAGAATGGACAAGAAAATTGAGGATCTGTTGGATGACGATCAGTTTAGCTTTAGGAAAGAAACTGGCAGCACAGAGAGAGTTCTGGCGTTGCGCTTGATAACAGAAGCAAAACTGAAGAAAAATCAAGATACGTTCATAGGATTTGTCGATCTGGAAGGAGCCCTCGACAGTGAAACATGGTGCTAGATGTTCGAAATTCTGGAAGAAATAGGAGTGAGCTATAGGGAAGGGTGATAAACAAAATGTACAAGAACCAAGAGAGAACAAATAAGATTGGAAGACCAAGAAAGAAGTGCTCGGATTAAAAAGAGATGTACGATACTCAATGTTAATTGGATGAGATGTCTCCAACGAAATACATTTGCAAAAGAGGAACTGAATTCAAGAAGCAGTCAACAGTGCGTAAACACAATAAAAATATTTTGAAGTGGTAGGATTTAGACCGAAGTTTGTAAATGATTTATCCGATAACGACATGGAGCAGCGAGTTGCAGCGTGCTGTGCTTTGTTGGTACAATTTCCAAATTGCAGCGGGCCGCTGTGGCCGAGCGGTTCTAGGCGCTTCAGTCTGGAAACGGCCCGAGCGCTACGGTCGCAGGTTCGAATCCTGCCTCGGGCATGGATGTGTGTGATGTACTTAGGTTAGTTAGGTTTAAGTAGTTCTAAGTTCTAGGGGACTGATGACCTCAGATGTTAAGTTCCATAGTGCTCAGCACCATTTGAAACCATTCCAAACTGCACATCTCGCTCATGAGCCTTATTTCCTGACTAATGTGAGATATGTCGTTGTTAACACAAGACAAATGTGGTTTTCTTGTCCAAGCAAAATTCGCAGTATGTGTAATAGATGGAAAGGAACATGCCTCATGTTATGACATGAGCCGATATGTCATGACAGTATCTGATCGGACTATATTCTTTGGAAGAGCAGGTGAATGGAAATTCATATTTTGCAATGTAACAAACACGGTTAATATATCTGAAGATAGTATCTGTGTTGTTGCAGTAGGACGGAGTTCCAGCACACTTTCTTAGCGAACAGACAACTTAAGACCCATGTGGTTCAACATTGGGTCAAGTCTAATGAAGAATAAAAATGTCGAGGAAGCCTTTCAAGGAATAACCTGCTGCAATGCTCCGCAAAATGTAAGTACTACAGTTTACAACATAGGGGGTAGCCAATACTTACGTATATGAAGTTTGGTTGACTGCATTATTTGTTATCCTGGTCCAGGAGTTACGATACAGCAACACTGTGTAGCATGAGAGTGGATATAAAACGGTCACTGGGCTTAGAACCGTTAGTGTATGCCAGAAAGCATAGTATATGAAGTTTCTCTGTAGCAGCGTGTGCTTCGTGTGCGTGTGTATTTTGAAACAAAGAATTATGCAGAGATGAGACGGAGGATGGCAGTCTAGTTAGGAGGAAATGGACTCTCTGTGTTAACAATCGCAAGAATGAGCAAGAAATTTGACGCTGCTGGAAGTGTTTTGCATGCGAAGGGAGCTGGTAGGTCCCGGATGTGCATACCGATGATAACAGAGCTCGTGTGTTGGAAGACGGTAACTCGTTCCCTGGGAAGCCGAAATCTTAAAAGCACATGTCCAGAGAACTGAAACTTTCACACGCAGTACTGTACAGAATACTAAAGGATCCCAAATTAAGGTCATATCATCCTCGTTTGATAAATGACCTTAACGACGATGACCTGGATAGGCTCTTCGAGTCGGCTGGAAAATGGGTGCGAATGCTGAAGGAAAATCCAGGTTTGGAAGAACACATAATTTGGATAGATGAGGCCAAATTTCATGTTTCGGGAAAGGTTAACCGACGCAACTACGTTTACTGGCGGGAAGAAAACGCTAATATAAACACCGGTCTGCATGATTTAAGTTCTCGTGCGAGGGTGTTGTCTCTCATGAAAGATTCGTTGGTCTATTATTTTTCGATGATTCCGTTACTCGAGAAAGTCATTTTAAATTGCTTACAGACGCTGTGTACCCTTTACTGTGTGTACGAGGAGCATTAACGGCTTGTGGTGGCTGCAAGATGGAGCACCACCACACTATGCCACTCCAGTACGGGAGTGACTGAGCGGAACAATCCCGAACCGCTGGATCGGTCAACTTGGGTATGTGGAGTGCCAGCTCGATCTCCTGATTTGACGCCACCTTAATTTTTCTTATGGGACAAAGTGTATCAGCGTCACATACGCAATTAGGCAAACGACGGGAAGCTATCACAGAGGATACCATTACGGGTCTGTCACGCTGCTTATGACAATGTTGCTCATCGTCTCCAGGCATGTATCGATTTGGATTGTGCATAGGGGGCGATGCCATGGAGAACAGATTAAAATACTTGTACGAGTAAGGAAAGGTATGAGAGGAAGTGTTTATACTCAACTTATGTTCAAGTTACTTTGCAAGTTCCTTTATCGCAGGCTTTGAAACATCATACAGTGAAGTAACAAAAGTCGTGGGATACCTCATAATACCGTATCGGGCCTCCTTTTGCCCAGCGTACTGCAGCAACCCGACATGGATGGAAATTCTGTGAAGAAATACTGAACCATGCTGCCTTTATAGCAGTCCGTAATTACGAAAGTGTCACCGATGAAGGATTTTGTGCACATACTGACCTCTCGATTATGTCCCATAAACGTGCGATGGGATTCATTTGAGACGATCTGGCTGGCCATATCATCCGCTCTAATGGTCCAGAATATTCTTCAAACCAATTGTGGCCCAGTGACATAGCGCATTGTCATCCATAAAAATTCCATCGTTGTTTGGGAACGTGAATCCATGAATGGCTGCAAATGATCTCTCAGTAACCGAATATAACCATATCCAGTCAATGATTGGTTCATTTGGACCAGAGCACCAAGTCCATTCCACGTACGGACAGCCCACACCATTATGCATCCATCTGCAGCTTGCACAGTGTCTTGTTAACAACTTGGGTCCATGGTTCAAATGGCTCTAAGCACCACGGGACTCAACATCTGAGGTCATCAGTCCCCTAGACTTATAACTACTTAAACTAACCTAAGGACATCACAGACATCCATGCCCGAGGCAGGATTCGAACCTGCAACCGTAGCAGCAGCGCGGTTCTGAACTGAAGCGCCTAGAACCGCTCGACCACAACGGCCGGCTTGGGTCCATGGATTCGTGCGGTCTGCGCCGCAGTCGAACCATACTATCCAGTTATTACCATCTGAAATCGGGACTCATCTGGCCAGGCCATGGTTTTACAATCGCCTAGGGTCCAACCGATATGGTCACGAACCCTGGAGAGGCGCGGCAGACGATGTCGTGTTGTTAGCAAAGTCTCTCGCGTTGAGTGTCTGCTGCCATTGCCCATTAACGCCACACTTCGCCGCACTGCCAGCAGATGCATTTGTATTGCGTCCTACATTGATTTATGCGGTTATACCGCGCGGTATTGCTTGTGTGTTAGCACTGACAAACTCTGCTGCTCTCGGTCGTTAAGTGAAGGCCATCGGCCATTGCGTTGTCAATGATGAAAGATAATGTCTGGAATTTGGTATTCTCGGCACACTCTTGACACTGTGGATCTCGGAATATTGAATTCCGTGACGACTTCTGAAACTGAACGGCCCAAGCTTATAGTTCCACGTTCAGAGTCTGCTAATTCCTGTCGTATGGACATAATGTGTTCCCGTGAATTATCTGAGTGCAAATGACAGCTCCGCCAATGCACTGTCCTTCTATATCTACTGCCGTCTGTATATGTACATATCGCTATCCCCTGAGTTTTGTCACCTCATTGTATTATGGCCACCCTGTACCTTCTTGAATCTGGGTTTACGGGCACTCCTTGGAGTCACTACACATGCTTCCTTTCGAGGCACTGCTTGGACTTCACGATTGTGTCTGGGTGGGATAAGAAAATTGTATTCGACACTTTCCGCGAACCAGCCATACAGTCAACACGAGGTGCAGAGCTGCATGCTCTGCAATCGGGATATGCGCAAAGTCTACCTGCACGCCGCAGCAGCAGCACAGCAGCGGCGGTTTGTGTGTAAGGAGGACGCTGCTGGGCTGTTTCCGGAGGCGCCACCCCATTGAGAGTTTGCGGGGGCAGCCGCACAAGTGCTGATGAGCCGGCCCGTGCCGCCCCCGGGAAGCCAGGCAAGCGCCGCCACGCACCGCGCTCCGCTCCACTCCGCTCTATATTCAATTTCCGATAGCTGTGCGCCGCCACCAGCATGTCGCTACTCGCCCTGGCAGGTCCGGAGCCCTCCCTCCGCGCTACGCCGCCTCCGCGAAAGAACAAGGACCGTAGCGCTACCTGCTGCGGCCAGAATTTTACCCAACACTGCTACAATGTTGTCACTGGAACGAGTTACTTAAAACGTACACGGACCCTTCAGTGCTGCGCGAAGGGTGTATAATGAGCTCTCGGTGCGATACGCCGAAAAGGGTGCTAAAACCCGATATAATTTTCTGCTTGATGAGCGATCACTGTTTATAATCGGACACAACCTGTCAAGTATTTAGGGGCATCCGGTCGGGAAATTTGAAGGTGGAACATTTACATAAGCAGAGGGTGCCCTAAGCCTTCATATCATAACTTTGTAACAAATAAAGCACCCAAACTTGACTATATTGAGATACGGATGTAACGGTGGCAAAATAGTTCTAAAATTTTTGTTGAAACAATGAAATAAGTGACTGTAAACCAGTCATAAGAGACAGGCCCACAATCACTTAAATTTCAGAACCATGACAAAGACCCTGAAAAGCCCGGACACGTAGGTCAAATCCCATTATTTTTCAGGACGTATGGAGTGAAACGCATAGTCTTGTTCGTTTTACCCTTGCATGCGCACAACCGTCCGGCGGGCGGGTCGGCGGCGCCGTGCTTGCTATCGTAGATTTTCGGCGGCTTCTCATTGTTCTCAACAAAGAAGTATGGAAAATAGGTCTATAGGAGTGCGTCTAAACGTACCTGCAGTTGGTCTTTTGGTATAAAAAGAAAGAACTACGTGCGCGCCAGTCCTCATTTAGTGAATTTTATCTAAAACCTTCTAAAATTGTTTACGAGAAGCGTTCAATAAGTAACGCAACACATTTTTTTCTGAAAGCGGGTTCGGTTTATTCCGGATTCCAGTAAACCACATTATTCGCAACTCTTTTTGCTACAAAACTCCATTTTTCATAATAATCTCCGTTCAGTGCAACGACCTCATGCCACTTTACTATATGCCCGCATAGTACCACTGTACTGGTCAACTTCTAAGCCAACGTCTTGCTGCATCGATTCCCCCCCCCCCCCCAATCACCCACGTACTGCTTACCGCGGAGTGCAGCCTTCATTAGGCTAACCATATGGAACTAGGAAGGTTCGAGATCCGGGCTGTAGGTTGGATGAGGAAGAACAGCCCAATGATTCCTATCCGGTGCGCAGATTTCTGTGAGACCTTGCGTTGTCATGGTGAAGCAGACGTTCGCTTGCATTTTTTGTGGTGACGAATACGCTGAAGTCGTTTCTTCAGTTTCTTGAGGACAGCACAGCTGTGTGCGCTGCACAGGATGCGGGAGATGGCGACGTTGTTGCGATGATGACAGACACCTTGCCCAACGACTCACCGTGTTTTTGTTCTCTGCCAGGTCTCCGTAAATATTCTGGGAGCGCTTATCAGTATCTGCGACGCTCTGATCTTCCGCAAAAAGAAATCCAGTGACATCTCTCTACTTGGAAAGCACCTCTATTACAGACGTCATTTTGAGTGCTACATGTACCGGTACCGCCACCACCTTCGGAACTTCTATGAACTACAGGGGTCGAAGCGGAAATATTCCACTATGTCCCACAACAATTTCCGCATTTTTTTCTCCAGAAATTGACCGAGGAAAAAATGTCTTGTATTATTTATTGGATGCTCCTCGTATTTTCAATCACTCCAGATACAGAAAATGACTATAAAAGCCATCTAGGACGTTCCCTAACGCCCTCAAAACTAGAACAAATCCAGGGAATCCTGGACGTATGGCAGCTCTAATCAGAGAAAAGGCAACTGGATATGTCGTACGCAGTAATGGCTCCTCCTTGTCATATAAAACCAGAACAAATCTGAAGTGTCCATATATTCCGTCGACACAGTTTTCTTAGTGCAAAAAGTGTCTAAAAATTAAAAAATCACAGCTGACAAACAATAATAATGTTTCCAAAATGAATCTTTCAAGCTTCCACAGACCATGCGCTGTTTTGAAACTTCCTGGCCGATTATAACTATTTGCCGGAACAATGTCTAAACTGGGACCTTGCTTTCACTGCCAATCGCCTTAACATATTTTTGTTCTTTGTGATTTCCTTTTTTGTTATTATTCACGTCATCGCTAGGTACATGCTTTCGGTGATGTGCAAAAACGAGAGGAGAAGCATATATTACGTAAGTAGGAAGTGTAGCGAAATTGTGTTCATCTTCAAGAATCAATGTAGTGGGATACTTTTCGAAGCAACGTAAATTAAAATTTTCTATCCGTTCCTGGCCAACAGAAGTCTTCTAATATCAAACATAGGTCTCAATTTGAGGAATGGTTTCTGAGAATGTAAGTTTGGAGTGGGAAAACTAGAACAGAAGAGAACTGAACCATTTGAGATGTGGTGGTACAGAAGAATGTTGAAAATGGACTGATAAGGTAAGGAATGTAGAAATTCTCCGCAGAATCGGCGAGGAAAGGAACACTGACAAGAAGGAACAGGATGATAGGACATCTATTAAAACATCAAGGGGTAACTTCCATGCCGCTAGAGGAAGCTGTAGAGGGTAGAAACTGTGGAGGAAGACTGAGATTGGAATACATCCAGCAAATAATTGAGGACTTAGGTTGCAAGTGCTTCTCTGAGATGAAGAGGTTGGCACAGGAGAGGAATTCGTGGTGGGCTACATCAAACCAGTCAGAAGACTAATCACTCAAATAAATAAATAAATCTGTTCAGAGCTTGTAATATAAGGGTCATTGATTCGAGTCCCGCCGGAGGTATCAGGACTCTTTGCAACACGTCACTACTATGTTCTTCCTTCTTGACTGTCTAGGTTAGCGCTCCGTTTACGTACAGTTGTTGACAAAACTGCTCCATCTTGCACATTTCCATCGCGGGTAGAACAGTGTCCTTGTCTTCGGTAGCAGTAAACCGAGAAAAGAACAGTTACTTTCAGCGTGATGAAGCTGATCCTCTATCAGAGCGGTGGACTGTATTCTCATCTCCAGTTTTCGCTTGTTGAAAGGGTGAATTCTTACCGGAAGTTTAATTTTATCAGTTGTCATGGTACTTCGCAATAATAAGTACTGGAATAAATTAATAAAAAATGCGCAACAGAACGATTTGCTCTGCATTTTCCGTATTTTCACATCTCCACCTCAGCTCATTTATCGAATCTAAATTAAATTACTGCACGGCGCATGGTCACCTCACTAATACAATGCGCCGTCTTGATACCGATCATCCGAGCTATCCACCCACGACTCATGATACCCCATCACAGCTTTACTTCTGTCAATACCTGTCCTCTACATTCCGAACTTCATAGAAGTTCTTCTCAGTGCATGCAGGAAAGATGTCAGTGAAATTTGGAAGGTCGGAAAGAGCTACTGGCGAAGTAAAGCAGTGATAACGAGTTGTGATTCCTGTACGGGTAGCTTAGTCGTTAGGAGCATTTCCTGCGAAAGGCAAGAGTTCGAGTCCCGATCCGGCAACAATTTCAATCACCCAAGAAGTTTCAATAATGATTTTTTTTCCAGTTTATTGTTGTAACAATAATTCCAGCGAACTTTTGCGTCAATTTTATGGCGTGATTTTCTGAAACACATGCACGCTGTTAAAGCTGAATGTAAATGTTTTAGGACCATGTGACAATAATCTGAAACTGTTAGGACCCAGTATAGACTGTAAAATTTTTCTTTATCGCTCGTCTCCCTTGTTCTGAATTGGCGAGGCACATGACCTCAGGACACTAGCATTTTGTGTCCGGCCACCATTAACCAAAGCGAGCAAACATATTGCATCCGTTAGCACTGTTGTAGCGAGAACTGTATCAATTTTCTGTGCCATGTTATGTCAGTCTGTGCTAAAACGAGCGATCATGCAGCTGGTAGTCTATCGGCTCTCTATTATACAACCTCCCTTCAAAGAAATATCCACAGTCATTGCAAATACTCGGAACGAAGTGACTTTAGTATTGCGGAGTCTGTCACCTGTTCCTATGCCGTCGGAACCTTTACAATCACTTCTTGCTGACGAATCAGACGATTCGAAATTGTTTTTACGCAAGACACGCAAATTCAATTCTTGCTTTCAAATTACGTCCTCTGTGGCAACTAAAACTTCGATTTTACACCTGATGGGCACAATTTTGAAATTTCATTCAAAATCCAAGGCCAGGTGTATCATAAAATTGGATCGCTGATGCCGATGCCTAATGATGATCCAAAGTTTCTCCAAATTTATTTTATTTGCAGTTGTGAGGAACACGTGACAACTCGGTGCCAGTATAATTTCATCGAACAAGAAGAAGAGAGAGCAACTGTGGAGTTGCTGGAAATTTTTTTGGAAAATTGTAATCAACTTATTCAGTTGTTTAAAAGAGTGTCTCCACAATTGAGAAATGACAACTATCAAATTGTCATCAAAGCCGACAAAATACCATCAGGAGAAGAGGCTTGCAGGTTCAACGCGCCAACCGTAGATAAATTTGCTGTTGTTAAGATTGTTGATCCAGTTGAGAACAGAAACATCAAAATCACACGTCGAGAAAGCACTGTTAGTAAAATATGAGATATTCGTATGATGCAGTTCAATATCCTGGCAAGGGCAGGACGAAAATCACATCAACATCAAACAGTGTGATCAAGTTACTGGTACGTTTGATATCCGACTATTTACTTCCTATTTTATTGACTTTAATTTCTTAATCTTAATTTTTCTAACTATTAATTACTCATTTTTAGGTAGTAAAACGAATAAAAAAGTTAGTTCAATGAGCTACTATACGCTTCGATTGACGATTAGAGCCGGCCGCGGTGGTCTCGCTGTTCTAGGCGCTCAGTCCGGAACCGCGCGACTGCTACGGTCGCAGGTTCGAATCCTGCCTCGGGCATGGATGTGTGTGATGTCCTTAGGTTAGTTAGGTTTAAGTAGTTCTAAGTTCTAGGGGACTGATGACCACAGATGTTAAGTGCTCAGAGCCATTTCAGCCATTTTTTGACGATTAGACATATAATCATATCCTTCGGTATTGTCAGTTGTACCATCAATACTTTGTGGATATGTATGCTAAGGTTAGTGTTGTTTAACGTTCCGTCGACAACGAGGTCATTAGAGACGGAGCACAAGCTCGGGTTAGGGAAGGATGGGGAAGGAAAACGGCCGTGCCCTTTCAAAGGAACCATCCCGGCATTTGCCTGAAACGATTTAGGGAAATCACGGAAAACCTAAATCAGGATGGCTGGAGACGGGATTGAACCGTCGTCCTCCCGAATGCGAGTCCAGTGTGCTAACCACTGCGCCACCTCGCTCGGTATATGTATGCTAAGATCGAAACTGAAGGTTTACGATTTATTAGAAACAACCAGGCCAAATTACGATCGGAGGAATACATCAATTTACGAGATGCTATTATCGGAAACATCGAACAAAATTTAAACACCAATGACAGTGGTAATGTATTTATATTACCTTCAAGCTACATTGGCAGTCCACGGAGCAGGTAGTAATACATACAAGACGCTATGACTTACGTACGTCATTACGATTGTCCTGATTTGTTTATTACATTTACATCTAATCCGAATTGTGAGGAAATACAATCTTTATTATTACAGGTCAACAATCAATACATCGTCATGGTATCAATGCACGTGTGATCAACCAAACATTAAAATCATTAATTAATTTAATCGTAAAACACTCGGTTTTCGGTAACACACGTAGTTGGCTGTTTTCTATGGAGTAGTAAAAGCAAGATTTGCTCCATTCTCGCATTTTGATTTGGCTTGAAGATAAAATCCGTCCAGAAGAAACTGATCAACTAATTTCTGCCGAAACTCCGGATCCAATAATTGATCCAGAATTGATTGATATTGTTACCGGTAACATAATCCACGAACCGTGCGTTGCTTTTAACATGACAACGCCCTGTATGGAAGATGGAAAATATAAGAAGCGTTTCCCAAAATAATATACAAATGATACTATAACGGCTTTCGTCTGCTATCCATTGTATCGCCGCAGAAACGCTAAGAATGGTGGCCACACATTTACAATGCGATTGTGAAGTTCTATATATCAGATTGAAATTGACAATCAGTACCATACTCACCATTGCTTTCAAAAACGTATAAGTTTCATATTAATGTCGAGATTTGCAGTTCCGTAAAATCCACTAAGTACATTTACAAATATGTTAACAAAGGTAGTGATCTGGCCGTATTTAAAGTACAAAATATAAACAAAAATGACGAAATAACACGATACCACATGAGTAGGTATATCAACAGCAACGAAACTATCTGGCGTAGTTTTAGTTTTCTCATACACAAAAGAGACCCTTCTATCCTGCATCTTGCTGTACATCTCGAAAACGGCCAACGTGTGTATTTTACCGAAGAAAATGTTCTCTAAGGGGCACTTGAGCCACAAAAAACGATACTAACTGAATTTTTCATATTGTGTCAAAAATCTGATGTGTTCGGCCGATTCGAAAAACATTATTATATGTCGATGTTCCACGCTATTTTTCATGGAATAAATTAGGGAAAAATGGGAACCACGTAAACAAGGAAAACCACATCCATGAATCCCAGGCATGTTTAAAGCCAAGACATGGGACTGCTTTATGCAGTACATCCAAGAAACGTGAATGCTTTTTTTGCGTTTATTGTTGGTGAATATTCCTGGACCAACATCTTTTGAATTTTAGCGAATTGTTAATAGGCGAGCAGTCAATACATATCAAGGTGTATGTTGCGAGTTGCAATTACTGGAAAAAGACAATCATTGGAACTTGACACTTGCTGATGCAGCGTTGACATTAATGTCTAATAATATTCGTCATCTGTTTGCAATTATTTTGACGACATGTTATCCAACACAACCATCGACTTAGTGGGAAAAATATAAAAACTATATGACAGAAGACATATTGCACCGAGGTAAACAAACAAACCAATGTCTAAATCTAGATTTCACGCTAGAAATGTACAATGAAGCATTTGTGTTGATGGTAGATTTATGTATTTTAATTTCAAATTTGCGACTCAGTCATTATCGTATACTATGACCTGATCGCCTGGCCGCCTACTTACTTAATAGTGATTTGCAACGAGAAAAACAGCATAACGACGTTGACTTAGCTACCATTATTACGAATATTGAGCCATCACTGACAGCTTAACAAAAAAATATTTACTATCGGATTTTGCTGACCATTGATGCTGAACAAGGCGGTTTTTTTCCTTAGACTCATCAGATCTAACAGATAAGAAATTTTTAATATTATTAATCCTTGCGAAGATCCGGTCACAAAAGAAAACTGCATTGTCAGTTGCATCGTCGGGCATTGCTGCCACATTATTAGATGGTGGACGAACGGCAAATTTCAGCATTTAAGTTGGCATTAGACATTCCTAACAAACCAAACGCAAAGTGTAACACTAGAAAAAATAGCGGAATGGTTGCAGTGTTGCAAAAGAGTTCAGTTATAGTTTGAGATGTGTGTACTATGGCTCATAAACGTTCACGCGAAGCGTTTAGTTGAACTATGCAAGGTTTGAAAGGCAACGATAAACGTTTCGGTGGTACTGTCGTATTACTGTCTGGTAACTTCAGACAGACATTACCAGTCACTCCTCGCTCTACTTTTGACGATGAAATTAACTCACGTTTAAAACAATCGTTTTTATTGAGAAGTGTCTAGACACTTCGATTGACCATGAAAATGCGAGTACAACTGCAAAATGATGCATCGGCATAAGTAGTTTTTAGGCAACTGCTGATGTTGGAAACGGTGAAATTGAACTGCATCAAAATACACAATACATCAGATTACCAGACAATTTCTGCACTGTTGTTGAGTCAAAAATTGAACTAATTGAGAGTTTCTTTCCGGATATATTAAATAATGACTTAGATCATAATTAGCTAAGTAATCGTGCTATTTTGGCAGCAAGAAATATTGATGTTACAGATACAACAGTAGTTAACCGGTGATTTGATGTCTTTAAAGTCAATCGACACAATAGTTGATGAAAACAAAGCCGTAAATTTACTAACTGAATTTACAAATTCTCTGGGTATACCAGGAACGCCACCACACTCTTCGGTTGAAGATTGGTTCACCGATTATTCTTCTTTTTAATATAAACCCGCCTAGATTATGCAACGGTACATGTTTGGTCGTCGAAAGGATCACCGGAAAAGTTCTCGAAGCAACCATTTTGACGGGAAAGTTTAAAGGAGAAATCGTCCTGTTGCAATGTATTCCAATGATACCGTCAGAATCTCCAATTCTATTTAGAAGGCTTTAATTTCCTACTCGTTTCGCTTTCGCGATGGCTATCAATAAATCTCAAGGCCTAACAATGTCCATCTGCGGTTTGTACTTGAAAAACGCACTTCTCACATGGGTAACTGTATGTGGCCTGCTCACTTTTGGGAAAAACCATCAAATCTGTTCGTGTTAGCAAAAGACAGGTTAACCAAAATGTTGTGCACCAGTTAGGGCTTAAATAATTAAAATTTTAAATTGTAATAATTTAAAACAATGGATATAATAGTTAAAAATCAATGTTATCTACCTCTTTTATAAAATTCAATTTTTATGTATTATTAATGTATTAAGTATTTTGCAAATAAGTCACTGATTACAAACTGTAGTTGAATATGAGATGAATAAAATGTAAAATAAAAAATTGTATGTTGGTTTGTGATTAATTTCAACATTCTGATACTTAACCAGTCATTTTCAAATTAGAGAATATTAATTTGATTGTATTAAAAAGATGTCTCTCCTAAGAGTCGTCTGTTATTTCGACAGATATTTGCAATTTTGTGTTTGTAATGTATAGCTGGAGTAAGCCCAAACAAACACCACTGATTATGTCATTTATTCGAGTCCCAATGCCGACAGAAAGTGTCGGTTTGTTTTCCGTTACAAACAAAATTTTAATTGACAGTTCGATGAGCGGTCCCAAATTAGTGTTGTGCGATATTCGTTTTATCCGTGTACATTAATAGACAGTAAAACATGATAAATAAGAAATACTGCAGCAGCGAGTGAGCTGAGCTTCTGCATGGCGGTAGCAATTACCGCGTGACAGGGTGGTGCTGTCGCTGCTGGGTACTGTTTATTCATTGCCTCTTGCTGTGCCTGTTAGTACAGATCGAAACAACATTTGTGACACTAGACTCATATGGGAATGCTCTGTGGCATGAGCATGTAAAATCCCGCTTTAAAAATCATTTTGTTTGTAACAGGAAACAAAGCGGTGCTTTCTGTTAACACTGGGAATCGCAAGAAAGATGTTGCGAGCAACTTTTATTTGAGCTGACTACAGCTACTCACTGCAAAATCGAAATTGCAGATACCTCCCGAAACACCAGAGAAAAAACTGACGACTGCCCATGCAGCTTCAACACGATACCACAGTTCATCAAGAGTAATGACTGGCGTATTGTGACGAGCCAGTTGCTCGGCCACCATTGACCAGAAGTTTTCAATTGATGAGAGATCTGGAGAATGTGCTGCCCAGGGCAGCAGTCGAACACTTTCTGTATCTAGAAAGGCCCGTACAGGACCTACAACATGCGGTCGTGCATTATCCTGCTGAAATGTAGGGTTTCGCAGGGATCGAATGAAGGGTAGAGCCAGGGGTCGTAACACATCTGAAATGTAACGTCCACTGTTCAAAATGCCGTCAATGCGAACAAGAGGTGACCGAGACGTGTAACCAATCGCACCCCATACCATCACGCCGGGTGATACGCCAGTATGGCGATGACGAATACACGCTTCCAATGTGCGTTCACCGCGATGTCGCCAAACATGGATGCGACCATCACGGTGCTGTAAACAGAACCTGGATTCATCCGAAAAAATGACGTATTGCCATTCGTGCACCCAGGTTCGTCGTTGAGTACACCATCGCAGGCGCTCCTGTCTGTGATGCAGCGTCAAGGGTAACCGCAGCCATGGTCTCCGAGCTGATAGTCCATGCTGCTGCAAACGTCGTCGAACTGTTCGTGCAGATGGTTGTTGTCTTGCAAACGTCCCCATCTGGTGACTCAGGGATCCAGACGTGGCTGCACGATCCGTTACAGCCATGCGGATAAGATGCCTGTCATCTCGACTGCTAGTGATCCGGGCCGTTGGGATCCAGCACGGCGTTTCGTATTACCCTCCTGAACCCACCGATTCCATATTCTGCTAACAGTCATTGGATCTCGACCAACGCGAGCAGCAATGTCGTGATACGATAAACCGCAATCGCGATAGGCTACAGTCCGACCTTTATCAAAGTCGGAAACGTGATGGTACGCATTTCTCCTCCTTACACGAGGCATCACAACAACGTTTCACCAGGCAACGCCGGTCAACTGCTGTTTGTGTATGAGAAACTTTCCTCATGTCAGCACGTTGTAGGTGTCACCACCGGCGCCAACCTTGTGTGACTGCCCTGAAAAGCTAATCATTTGTATATCACAGCATCTTCTTCCTGTCAGTTAAATTTCGCGTCTGTAGTACGTCATCTTCGTGGTGCAGCAATTTTAATGGCTAGTAGTGTAAATGAAGAGTTTTAATATATTTTGTAAAGGTTGGCAGTGAGCTTCCAAACTCATAACATGCGCTTACTGAAAGGATTGCCTCGTTATACAAGTAGCATTAATCTGATCCATTAACTGAATTACTTTAGTTCTTAGCACAATGGATAATACGACTTGACACGAGCCAGTCAGGGAAGGCAACGTCTCGTAAGTCGTTCCATGTCTTATCATATTACACATTCCTCTTTCCTTTCATTACTCCGCTACTTACCAGTCTCAGCATTCGAGACGTATTGATCTTTCGGGTTAAAGAATTTGATGTAAGCAGGCAAAAGCTTGGATAATGCAAAAATCATTTACATAACCAAAGGGATTTACGACATACATTTACTTTCTTAAAGCCAAAGAGATGGCGAGAACGATTTGGAACATACTTTATACATTCGTCAAGCACACAGTCGCATTAAATTATGATAGATACATAGTTAGTTAATATCCGACAGGAATATAGTAACTATATACACAAGCTCTGAACATTAATACTAATGCGGGAATGACACACGCACACACACACATGCAGCTAATTAATAGCTCGCAACCTTATCAAGTCCTGGCTACTATGAGAAAACTGAGCAAAGTGAGCAAAGGGCGAACCCACTGGGTGGTGGAAGAAGCTCATGCCAAAGACTTATGCACATCGATAAAGTCTTAAACCACCAAAAAAAAGAAACTGCAGTACAGTATTTATTCGAGATGGCAGACTCTCTGCCCACCCCCGCTCCCTCATCAATTAATTACACCCTCCCGATACAGGAAATCGCCTGCTCATTGTAGGTTTCCTCCCCTCCCCCTTCTGAGAAATTCCCAAATCTCCATACTCCCACTCTCACCACTCCATTCCCCTCCCCTCCCCCACCCTACCACGACCTGGAAATTGGGGGGGGGGGGAATCGACCAGTCTGACCTGAGCTTTTTGTGTGGAGAGACATACAGTAATTTATTTTATTTACAGAAGTTTATTTTCTTTATTTAGTAGTGCTATCCTGTTGGAGAGCGCTTCATAAAATTTATTATTGAATTTGTGATCACCTTGGCATGGACACCGACTGACGAAGTTCACATTACTGTCACCAGAGGACACTCGAAATTGTGACGTCATGGGCGAAAAAATAGGCGGGAATCAATAGTAATGCTTATACAGAGGGAAAAGCTTGGTCAACAGATTCAGACACATCAAGTGCTGTTGTCCCACAGAACGTAGGTAAGACAGCAAACAGTTGTTCTTCCTCCAGGATTGTCTTTGAAAGTGTTCGCAGTTCTCCCCAGAAAAAGTCTGCTACATCAAAACTGGTGTAAAATCCTATCGGACAGCTGTTGTTGACAAGGTCAATGTTCCAGGAATATCTTTGTCGGCCATCACCAGACCACCTCGGAAAACCAGTAGATGGCTAATCGAACCCAAGATCAGCATCCTGTTGTTTGTCGTACAACTTTACCGTATGTCTCTGATGCAAGTGCTTGTTTGTTGAGACAAGAAATACCCCATTCTTTGTCAGTCTTCCTAGGAAGGTCTTTGAAGCTGCTGGTACAGGCTTGGTGGCTCAAACATAATGGGAACTGTGGTGGTTCATCCGTGTCCTTCAGACAGAACACAGGAAGTGTACTGTTAAGTGAACACTCCTTCCAGGAAATGTCTTTGATGCAACTGCTACAAGTCAACAGACAGCGTCAAAGTGAGACCGATACCGTGGCCACTAGCTCCCACTTTGGGGTCTGCCAGCTATTAGGGAAAAAAAAGGTCCACATAGACTAGTCGCGGCCATTGGACAAAGAGCGACATTTGTCTTTCTAGTAATGCCTTTGAAGCATTTAAAGCACCTGACAATTGAGCAAACATTTTATTCTAGGAAATGTACATAAATGACAAAGTAGATATCTGCCAGTGCATGTGTCTAGAATATAACAACTGTTTGTGCCGCCGAGAGATACTGGAATGAAAGATATACCTATTTTCGAGTCACAAGTCGCCTCCTAGCCAACAGAAATTTGGGAAATATAATGCATGGTACTTTTTACAAGTCTACTGCTCATTATGTTTCTTGAACATGGCATCTCAAGACGAAAAAATCGGGCCTGTCACCTGCAGTCTAGCTCAGTGCTATCTACGGAACGTATTGTGTACCTGAAGAGCCGACCAGCTGGAGCCTTTCTTTGTACCTGCCCGTCATGACATGCTAAGCCACGGCTTCCGGTCGGCCGAGCACTCGTGGTCACACCTGCTGCTGGCTGTGGACCAGCATCATTAACTCCTAGCACACTGCGAGACAAGCAGGAACGACTTGACGTATAGTCTTGATGAGAGTCCCTTTCTTCCTGCAATCGAGTTACACTCACCAGGCAGCTCAAATGGGTATGCATGGAGGGAGGAGGGTGATGTTCTTTTCGATGAACACCATGGATAAAATTTAGGGAATAACATTTGAAGCTGGCTGCAGAAGGCGTCTGTTGTCTCCAGCATAGTTCAGTGTAAGAAGCACACGCGAGAAATTTGCGTTCATACGGAGGGATGCAGACAGTCTTTTCTTCCCTCTCTCTATTTGCAAGTGGAATGGGAAAAAAAAGTGACCAATAGTTGTACAGGCTACCCTCCACCATGCACCGTACGATAGCTTGCGAAGTATGCGTATACATGTAAATGTAAATTTAGTCTACCTACTAAGGTGTCAGTCCATCCATTTATAGGCACCCAATACTTACTGAAAAATGGTGTCTCTGATTTATCGAGAACACAAAGACGGAACTTCATCTCTCAATAAAAACCTTCAAAATAGCCTCTAACTTTCCCATTTCAGTCACTTCACGAGGCGTATATGGGAAGGAATAATATGTTTGCTGACAACGATTAGAAGAAGTGGTAAAGAGCCCACCTCTCAGACTCCCTTTTGCCAGAGTATCGCTTACCCTCCATATTCAGACGAATCTCCCAATGTTCGATATACAGCGATATATCTCCCCAGCCAGGTCACAGACCACTGCTAATTCTCTCGGAACTCCGTGAAGCCGCGACAGCACTGTTTCATTAGTTAGAAGGCTGTATAGCCCATCACGCCATGTATATCCACACAGAACCTCTCCTGATAGCGAAATGCAGTTTGCTTAGGAAGGGAAAGATACCCAGTAATCCAGCGGTGCAATGGAATGAGACGTGTCTAACTTAACCTCCAGATGTCTGTCAGAGATATTAAAAGTACAGTGAATGCTGTGGGTGGTACTCCCTCCCACTGTTAACAAATGTTCCATTAAAACAACAGTCTTCCACGCCATATACATGCCATTGATTTTTTTGAAATGTTCTCCCTTATCACTAGTACTTAGATAGGCCCAAACTGAAACAGTCCATCATCTGAGTTATAAATCAGAGCTTAAAAACCTGCTCCTTCTAAGCGGAGGGAGATGTAAAAGTTTCTCCCAGTTACGTACTCGCACATATCCATTCTAACAAAAAAATCTAGTGTTTTACGCGAATTCGTAAGCTAATTGCCGGCCGGAGTGGCCGTACGGTTCAAGACACTACAGTCTGGAGCCGAGCGACCGCTACGGTCGCAGGTTCGAATCCTGCATCGGGCATGGATGTGTGTGATGTCCTTAGGTTAGTTAGGATTAATTAGTTCTAAGTTCTAGGCGACTGCTGACCTCAGAAGTTAAGTCGCATAGTGCTCAGAGCCATTTGAACCATAAGCTAATTGTCATCTATAGACGGCCATTGCAATAGCACTGGTTGATGGTCCAATTCAACGTCAACCAGTTCTGCTTTAAATAGAGTTTTTATATTCCCGCTATATCCACATCAATTTCTCCTAACATACACCCTGCTCTTGGCTATGGAACGTGGTACAATGTCTTGAAAGTTCATAGACTTCTCCCTATTAGAGTACTAATATATGTATGACATTATCCTTCATCCAAAGCGTAGTGCATACATTAAGGAACCAAGCACTTTCAACAGCCAGGTCCCATTACATGTACTGTGTGATGCTTTGTACGTTAGCACTATGATGCATGACCTTAGGTAGCACTCACATTTTCTTTTTCTCCCTGCAATTCACCTCAATACAGAATCTAGTCGGTATTGGCTTAGCAGGATGTACGTGACGCAAAACATTTGCTACAGGATTGTATGGAGCTGTGTAGCACAGATCTTAACAATAGTATCTTACTGGGGGACGAAATTATGTTTCTTAACGCCGTGGAAGACTGCTACATTTACAGAACGGTGGTATTGTATAGCAGTTCTATGCCTAGACACTAAAAAATCGCGATACTTTAACACAGATCACAGTGCTATCATATTAACAGCATACCTTAGTTGACTGATGTAGGAAAATCATGAGAAGAACGTATTTTAACGATAACGTTTTATTCTTCACAATATATATCAACAAAGTATAAAAAACATCTCTTACAACATCATAGCCTTCATCAGAAATGCTGTTACTGTAGCTAAAACATATCTCTAACACACAGCACACGAGGAAAGGCTAGTTGCACATTTAAAGCAAGCAAAAATATGTCTGCAGGGAAAGAGTAGCACTCTTATTCTTCCTTGGAGCAGATTTTACCAAGGTGAGCATTGTGAGGAGCTCTCATGTGGAGGGTTGAAATATTGGGATGAAACGAATAATCCATGGGTTGAACAAGCTGTGTGATTTTCCAACTGCTTGTTTCTGCTTCTTGTGAGCAATACTTGTCAGAGCAGAGATGCAAAAATTAAAACAAACGTTACAGCTGATTTTATATCTCCATCAAATCTTCTGAAAGTAGCATCAGAACACCATGTGAAGATGAGAGATACTCACAATGCTCACCTGTGTAACATCTGCCTCCAGGAAGAATTAGGAGTAATATTATTTCCCTGCAGACATATTGTTGCTTGTGTTAAATGTGGACCTATCCTTTCGTCGTGTGCAGTGTGTCAGAGACCTGTTTTAGCTACAGTAAGAGAATTTTTGACGAAGGCGATGATGTTGTAAGAGAAACTATTATTTTATGTTGTTTTCATACATTTTTAATTCACACTGCGAAAGATGAAGCATTAGCACTAAAATGTGTTCTTTTCGTGTTTATTCCTACATCAGTCAATTTAGGCCTGTTAATATTATAACTATGGTTACACTATGGTCTGCATTGAAAAATCGTGATTTCTTAGTTTCTAAGCGCAGAATTGCCCTAAAATACCACCATTCTGTTAATGCATGGTGTCTTCAAGCGGGTTAAAGAAAATCATTTCGAGATATTGTACCGCTTTCCATAGTCAGGAGCAGGGTGTATATTAGGAGAAACTGGTATTGATTAGACAGGAATATAAAAACCCTATTTAAAGCAGAAATGGCTATCGTTGGAATGGACCATCACCCTCTGCTGTCTGATTTATAACTAAGGGGATGGACTGTCTGACTTCGGTCCTGTCCAAATGCTAGCGATATGGAAGTACATTTCAAACATCAATATGGGATGGTGTGGAAGACTGTAGTTTTAATGGAACACTTGTTACTGGTGGGTGGGAATACCACACACAGCATCACTGTACTTAAATATCTCTGACAGATGTTTGAAGAGTAAGTTAGATGCGTCTCTTTCCATCGCACCACTGGGTTACTGAGCATTTTTTTGTTCCTAAGAAATTCGTACAGGTTGTCCCGAAATGAAGTATCTATTTTGTAGAAATAGTGATGGGACTTGCAATGTTTGCTACGGTATCTGTTTATTAGTGATTACTTTTAACATGTTCACCATCGTTATTACGACACAGTTTCCATTATTCAGCAGTGGTGCGAAACACATTCTGAAGCAATACTGGTATTATGGCAGCAAACAGCTTGTGTAACACCGTTCCTGAGCTCGTGCAGTGTGATAATGCGTTGGGTGAACTCATGTCCTTTGATAAATCCCCACACAAAAAAGTCCATCGGCGTAAGGTTGAAACGTCCCCTTAGAACAATTATACACGACTGTGCTTGAACTGACACACAATATTTTTAGCGCAACGCAATCTGACTTTCAAAAATCCCTACAAAAGAATGGCCCTGACTAACATTAACCTATACCTTTCACAAATCACTTACCTCACAAAAATCTTCATTACTCGAACTACTGCAATACAGCGAGCGCCACTACTGTCAGCTAAATACAAGATTCAAACTACGGAAGGCACTAACTACTGATAGGCACAGTTAGCGATTGAAAGATGTTAATAGAGAACAAACAATGTATTTACCTTAACAGTCATAATATATATAGCAGTTCATGACATCCAGTGTTACAAATTTCCAAACTCCGCCATCTCTCTCCCCACATCCACCACTGCTGGCGGCTCACCTCCAACTGCGCAACGCTACGCGCTGTTAACATCCAGCTGTCCAACACTACAATGGCAGACAACAATGCTAACTAGCCACAGACTGCACACAGCACAGCCAGTGATTTTCATACAGAGTGCTACGTAACGTTGCCAATAAGAAAATATAAACAGCCTACTTACAAGGTCTGCACATCCAACAACGCATCTCCCAGGGTATTGTGAATTCAGGAACTTGCGAACATCTAAGGCATATCGACACAGTGACCCATCTTGCTGAAAGTAAATACTATCCCGCCGGCCGCTGTGGCCGAGCTATTCTAGGCGCTTCAGTCTAGAACCGCGCTGCTTCCACGGTCGCAGGTTCGAATCCTGCCTCGGGAATGGATGTGTGTGATGTCCTTAGGTTAGCTAGGTTTAAGTAGATCTAAGTCTAGGGGACTGATGACCTCAGATGTTAAGGCCATAGTGCTCAGAGCCATTTGAACCATTTTTTGAACCATCCAAACACTATCCCGACGCCCCATCCTGGATAAGTTGAGACAACAGAAAATTTGTGAGCATGTCTAAGTACACTGCTCAATGTATGGTTTTTTCAGCAAAGAAAAACAGTCCGTAAACTTGTCACACGTGGAGCCCATCGAATCATAAACTTTCGGAGAGTCTCACATTACTTCAACATGTTCCACTGTGTTAGGCCAGATAACGCAGTTATGCCCGGTCACCTTTCCACAAACGTGGAAGGCCACTTCATTGATGAATAAGAAGTGGTTCAGGATGTCGCACTCTTCATGTGTAACTAGCAGAATGATGCACATGGGTATTTGCTCTGCAAAATCTTCTTCATGTAGATGGTGGAGAACCTGCGGTCTGAATGTCATCGTGTGATGTATGACGACCTCTGTAGCCTCCACGTCGCAATAGCCACCTTCTCTTCTAATAAACATCAGGCACATTCAGTTCATAAACAACGAAGCACATGTTTAATTGTTTGCATGAGAGTAATCATGATATCAGGTAACAAAGTACACACAAAATATATTAAATGTACCAACAATCTGCTCATAAAGTATGTATTTCTAAAAATAACACTCTGTATTTCGATGTCAGGAGGTGTTCTGTTTGGATGTATATGGCACTGAAGACTGTAGTTTTAATGAAACATTTGTAAATGGTGGGAAGAAGTATCACACATGGAATCACTGTAGTTACGTAGCATTGACTTACGTTTGGAAATTATGTGATTGTATGTCACAAATAATTGTTTTTTGTATGCTTTGAAGTCTGTATTTGTTGCATACAAAATCTGTTGGATTGATCTTTCGTTGATCTCTGAATCATTCAGTGACCGAAAACACAAACAGTATATTCCTACCTCAATACTCCCGCTATCTCAAGACAAAACCACAGATCTACTCTCGCTTCACTGCAGCACGTACTGCTTCCTGCAGACCACGTATGTGCATGACACTTTGGTACTTTACGAATATGCTCTGCACTCTCTCGAACTGTTAATTTTAACTTAGCAACACCAAGCACAATGATTAATGATGCATTAATCTAAATGATTTTTAATGCGGTGTAAGCCACCCACTAAGAAGCGACAATGTAGTATGCGAGTGGACGCAATTCCCGTCTGTGTGTCACCTGGAGACTGTGACACTACAATTCGGATCAAAGTGTGAGAGGCACTAAAGACTGCTGTTGCTGGAGGAAACATCGACATTGATTTGGACTGGCTTGCACTTGTTCGTTAATCGGTTCTCGATGTACGATAGTCGGATATGGGTGTAGGTAGTGGTTTGCTTCTAATAAATAACTACACCACGCTTGTGCGTACTGCAATGTGGATATACTCTGTACTAGATGGAATACGATATCATGGTCAGTCTACTCTTGAAGAGCATATAGGGGCAAAATGAACAATGCTATAATTAGACCCGACTCTTTCCCTACTCTTACAATAGCTCTGATACGGGCGTGGAGAGGCGAGACTGTTGCAACAATGTAAATGATTCAGTGGATAGTGTGCTCTGTGGTACTGTTAGAATTGTGTTATGGAGGTAGATACCGACTGAAAAACTGGTGATATAGGTCTCATGAAACGTTATGCTGTCAACGAAGACTCGGACACTATTAAGCCGTCGCATATCTAGCGTAGTGATCATTGGAATATGATAAAGTAGATTAGGACACTTACAGGGACATATTTGTAGACAATCATTCGATATTGATGAATTGCAGGAATACCAGTTCTTCTTTCTGCTGTTGTTGTATAGTAACGGTGCAGCAGTAAGGCTTCCTTGGCCATTAAATAAAACCTATATATGGCGTAACGATCGAGGAAGAGTATATACAGAGGCACACAGACATTCATTTTTATTCGATCATTATGCATGTGACTGGAAAAGGAACGAAGAAATCGATAACACAGCTACGACATAGCCCACACTGTGCAGTGGAATAAGTATTTAGAAGCAGACTCCTGTCTATGGCAGGGTTGTGACACCAACCCGGCGACTAGCAGTGGACTGAGGAATAATCGGTGTGGAGCTGAATGTAATTGAATGTAGCTATTCAATCTGCAATAGTCAAAGACATCTGCTACTATGCTATTACGTCATTAACTACAAATCACTAGAAGCAGTACCAGTCATAAAAAATATCTGGGCCCAAGCATTCGCATGATGACGAATTTCTCCCTGAACGTTAATGCGCTATTTCTTCTCGTTTTGATAGCGCCCTACATCGCCTGTGACCTTGGACTCGGGACTGCTACGGTCGCAGGTTCGAATCCTGCCTCGGGCATGGGTGTGTGTGGTGTCCTTAGGCTAGTTAGGTTTAAGTAGTTCTAAGTTCTAGGGGACTTATGACCTAAGATGTTGAGTCCCATAGTGCTCAGAGCCATTTGAACCATTTTTGACCTTGGACTGAACTTCCGTTGAGTTTAGAATCATTCAGTGACCAAGTCACAAACAGCACGTCCCTGTCTCAATATTCCGGCTATCGTAAGCAAGACAATACTACAGATATAATCTCGTTTAATTGCAGCACATACTGCTTCCTGCAGAGTGTGTATGTGCGTGACACTTTGCTGCTTTACGAATATTCTCTACGATGACTCTCGAGCTTTTAATTTTAACACAACAACACCTACCGCAATGACTAATGGTGCATTAACACTGTTGATGTCAGAGACGGGACTGCCGAGACAGAATGTGTCTTACTTAACCATTAACTGCCCGTCAATGTATATCTCACAAGGAGACGGCACGACCGTGGGGTCGGGGATTTGTCCGAAATTTTGTGTGGTGGAAGAGGACCCCTAACACCTCACGTGGTTAAAATATTAGGACGCACTACTCGGAAAATCCCGAGAAAAATCGATCCAAAGTTTCTTAGGTGCGTTATGACTATAAAATGTTAATCCATTGCCTAACCGCTGTCTGACCTAGATAGTTAGGGCTCGCTCATTTACGCAAGAGGTCTCGGGTTCGATTCCTCCTCTGGCGCTTTTTTCTGTTTCATTTTCTTTTGTTATTCCACCAATTATTCAAAAAGTTTCTCAAACCTACATTATTTTTAAAACATTAGTTTAGCTCAAGAACGTAAAGTTTTTCATTCACTGAAAAATATTCAAGTTCGTTGTTCTATTTCGTTTTATGGGGTTTCAAGGATTAAAGGGACTTTGTAAGAGTCCCTTGGGATTATAACTGTCATCTGCGCATAGGACTGTGCGCGAGCCGTGAGAAGTAAACGGCAGTTTGTTTTTCGTTGTGAACAGACGTGCCTGTTTCAAATTTCAGCGTGTTATTCCGATCCGAGGTTAAACACGTCGACTGAAGCAGTTTCTGGCTCATTTGGAATAGGAGAAGAAATTCCTAAAGAATCCATTCATAGTGACCTATCAAAATTACGATTGAAGGACGCAGTGGTGTATTATGAAAAGCTGTTGACGGAAAATAATTTAATTTTGCATCAACGTCTTCGGAAGAAATCTCTCGCGATGCTATGTTATTGGCCGGAGAACCTTATAATAATACACTGGGGAGAATAAATATTTACTTCTCATTGACTCTTGGGCAGGTCAAACGAATCCGGAGAGATATGATGCAATTTTTCAAGATGACGAAAATATGCCAACTTGGTCTGTAAAAGTCATACCTCCAAAATGCACTTCTTTGGTACAACCTTGTGATGTTTACTTTTACAGGCAAGTTAAAAATTTCATAAAGCTCTTGCAAAATTGCAGTGCATTGTTACAGAAGAATCGTGAAATTAATTCCCTGGAAGATTGTATAAAAATTCATTCTATGATTCACCATCAATTATCATCACCAGTATTCGGAGACATGATTCAGTATGCCTGGTTTGCCTCAAAATTATCAAAAACTCAAAACATATTCGTAAATGTTAATGGGGCATGTTGTTGTACAGATTTATTGCAAACGCCCTGTAACTGTAAAAAATCCGCTTTTATACACTCCTGGAAATGGAAAAAAGAACACATTGACACCGGTGTGTCAGACCCACCATACTTGCTCCGGACACTGCGAGAGGGCTGTACAAGCAATGATCACACGTACGGCACAGCGGACACACCAGGAACCGCGGTGTTGGCCGTCGAATGGCGCTAGCTGCGCAGCATTTGTGCACCGCCGCCGTCAGTGTCAGCCAGTTTGCCGTGGCATACGGAGCTCCATCGCAGTCTTTAACACTGGTAGCATGCCGCGACAGCGTGGACGTGAACCGTATGTGCAGTTGACGGACTTTGAGCGAGGGCGTATAGTGGGCATGCGGGAGGCCGGGTTGACGTACCGCCGAATTGCTCAACACGTGGGGCGTGAGGTCTCCACAGTACATCGATGTTGTCGCCAGTGGTCGGCGGAAGGTGCACGTGCCCGTCGACCTGGGACCGGACCGCAGCGACGCACGGATGCACGCCAAGACCGTAGGATCCTACGCAGTGCCGTAGGGGACCGCACCGCCACTTCCCAGCAAATTAGGGACACTGTTGCTCCTGGGGTATCGGCGAGGACCATTCGCAACCGTCTCCATGAAGCTGGGCTACGGTCCCGCACACCGTTAGGCCGTCTTCCGCTCACGCCCCAACATCGTGCAGCCCGCCTCCAGTGGTGTCGCGACAGGCGTGAATGGAGGGACGAATGGAGACGTGTCGTCTTCAGCGATGAGAGTCGCGTCTGCCTTGGTGCCAATGATGGTCGTATGCGTGTTTGGCGCCGTGCAGGTGAGCGCCACAATCAGGACTGCATACGACCGAGGCACACAGGGCCAACACCCGGTATCATGGTGTGGGGAGCGATCTCCTACACTGGCCGTACACCACTGGTGATCGTCGAGGGGACACTGAATAGTGCGCGGTACATCCAAACTGTCATCGAACCCATTGTTCTACCATTCCTAGACCGGCAAGGGAACTTGCTGTTCCAACAGGACAATGCACGTCCGCATGTATCCCGTGCCACCCAACGTGCTCTAGAAGGTGTAAGTCAACTACCCTGGCCAGCAAGATCTCCGGATCTGTCCCCCATTGAGCATGTTTGGGACTGGATGAAGCGTCGTCTCACGCGGTCTGCACGTCCAGCACGAACGCTGGTCCAACTGAGGCGCCAGGTGGAAATGGCATGGCAAGCCGTTCCACAGGACTACATCCAGCATCTCTACGATCGTCTCCATGGGAGAATAGCAGCCTGCATTGCTGCGAAAGGTGGATATACACTGTACTAGTGCCGACATTGTGCATGCTCTGTTGCCTGTGTCTATGTGCCTGTGGTTCTGTCAGTGTGATCATGTGATGTATCTGACCCCAGGAATGTGTCAATAAAGTTTCCCCTTCCTGGGACAATGAATTCACGGTGTTCTTATTTCAATTTCCAGGAGTGTATGTTGCACAAGATGTCACAAAAATTATTGCTGCGTTTGTTTTTACGATAATTACTATACGTATAAAAATTGAATATTTTGATTAAAGTTCAGTCTTGATCACATCATTTATGTTTTAATGATATAGGTAACCGGTTTCGGTTCTTTATACAAAACCATCATCAAACCTGTGGATAAATTTTAAGAAATACTAGATACCAATCTTTAAATAAAATGAAAGTGTCTAATGATGTCAAAATTTAACAAGATAAAATAAAATTAATTATACCCATGGCTCCCTTAGGATGGTAGGCGGAGCTCTCCTCGCTGCTACGCAGTCAGCTGATGGTTATGAGTGCTGAGCACGAGCTTAAATATGCAGAGGCTCCGCCTACTTCCTGTCACACTACCTCACAACTGCCAATCAGAGTTCATAATATGACGCCATCGTCAAAGTATAAAAGTAGGAAATACACTAATAACATAAAATTGATTCATTTAAATGTCTGATTAACAGACAGTATGTGTACAGCTTATTTATATTTTGGATAAAAACAGTGAACTACGATGTGTAATAGTTGTGCCCTCTATGGGCAACCTTAATACTATTACAGTGTCAGTTACATCAAAGATGTTAAAGTCCTTGGCGTTGTGATATATATCGATTATACCGAGTCGCCTACATCACAATTGCATCTTGGTTGGATGCTGCAGAATCGTCTTATTTTAACTGTAGTTTTTATAGCAATATTCTTTATAGCAGTAGGGTAGCAGCCAAGGGTACGTTCCGCATTATGTATATCTGAATAACTGATGAGACTGCTGATTAAATTTTTAAAACTCATCGATCTAATAGTTTTCATAACAATCAATGTCAATTTAATAATTTTTTTTATATGTTGTGCAGCATATTTTACATACATTGCTTTTGCCATGGGTATAACTAGTCTTATATTTAAAAAAACAAAAGAGTAGATGCTTTTATAATAAAATTTCGTCAAAAAGGTCGTAATAATATTTTTCGCGAGAATCTAATTGTTCATTGAGCAGCATTGATGATTTGGTTTTCAAATGAGCGTATATCTCGATTTCTTCTAGGATATTCATAAGTAAGCCTTTATTTGCATAATGAAGAACTTGTAAATTCTGCTCTACTGTCCCCTCAGCATGATTATTGAATGCTATATGATGGCCGAATACAGACTTTGTGAGGTACCCGACGTATGTTCTTTGTACCTTACTGCCAAATTTCGACCTGTTTGGCCGATATATATTTTCTCACAGTCTCTACATTGGATCTTGTACACTCCTGATCTGGTAGATTTTCCATTATCTTTACTTACGGTATGTCTTAATTTTTGTTGTAAAGTATTGTCAGTTGTAAGTGCTATTGTTATTCCAGAATTTTTGAATAAATTAGTAATTCTATCTGATATGTTTCCCATATATGTCATCTTCATATATTTTGGATTACCTATTAGTGGAGTACTTTGTGATCATTGTACTTTATTAAAAATGATATCTACCTGTCGTGTGTCGAAAGAGTTGGTTTTTGCAATTTGTTTTAAGATGATCATTTCCATTTTGATCTCATTAGCTTCTAGCGGTAATTTTAGTATTCGGTGTATCATCGACTTAAAAAATGCTTTTTTATACTTGTCAGGATGACATGATGTGGCATTAATAATAACATCAGTGGTTGTAGGTTTCCTGTATATGGTGAATAAATGTTTCCCATTGTTATTAGTTATAGTGAGATCTAGGTAGTTAATAGATTTTCAATTTTCATGCTCAACTGTAAATTGTAACTTCGGATGCATAGAGTTTAATTTTACAGCAAGTTTCTCAATTTCATCTTTTGAACCAATATAAAGCAATAATGTATCATCTACATATCGCTTGTAATATATGATTTTATTTGCGATATCAGGGTTATTTTTCAGGAATTGCGTCTCAATGTGGTTCACGAAAATGTCTGCAACTGTCCCAGCCAAAGAATTGCCCATTGCTAAGCCATCTTTCTGACAATAGATTTTAGTATTAAAAGAGAAATAATTGTAATCTAAAGTGCATTCAAGCAGTTCTATAAATTCGATTATTTCGTCTTTGGTCATATTTTTGTATTGTATTAAGTTATCCCTAATTATATTAATCGTCTCATTAATAGGTATATTTGTATACAAATTTTTAATATCTAATGAGGCGAAACTTGTACTAGTTGGAATGTCTATATTGTGGATTTGTTGTGCTAGTTCATAACTGTTTTTGATACTGAAATTGCTGTCATATATATAGAATGCTTTCAAAATTTTATTAAGTTTCATATTTAGTTTATATGAAGGACTACTTTTGTAGTTGACAACAGGTCGTATAGATTTCTCTTTTTTATGGAGATTAATCTGTGATCTTAATTTAGGTATTTGGGGATTCATATTTTTCATCATATTCTTTTCTTCAGGGGTCAAGAGGTGATTATTTTCATCGACTAATTTCTTGATCTTTATCTGGAACTTTGGAGTGGGGTCATTAGTTACTTCAACGATCCCATTTTCATTAAAAAATGAGAGTGTTTTAAATATATAATCGTCTTGTTTAATAATAAGGGTATTTCCTTTATCGGCCTTTACCACAATTGCTTTCTCTGCTAGTAGTTTATTATTGATATTTTTAAGTGTTTTATAATCAGTTTTTCTATGCAGTTTATTTTTCTCTTTTAAACTTAAATCTTTCGTTTTTAGGGCTATCTTACATGCTTCGGGTTTATTTATTTTCGATATTTTGCTTGTTGCTATAACATCAGCAATTATGTGTTTAACATTCGTATTATTTAGTGGGGGAGTTAAGTTATATTTTAAGCCTTTGTCAAGTAGCGACATTTCGGACTTCGTGAACTGAATATCTGTAAGATTCATTGTCCTTGGATAAAATTGATGTATATTGTTGACCTTTTCTAAAAGCTTATTTTGTTGTTGAATGTTTCCCAGTCGACTTTGTTATTCTGATTAAAAACTCAATGTTTCTCCTCATATACTTTACAATGAAAAATGGAAAACCTACCGCCATGAATGGTGTTGTTGGACAAAAAGAAAATAATTTTTATTCAATAATGTAACTAATTTGTTAAAGACAATGCAGGTTTGGGAAACTTCCTGAATAATTGGTGGAATAACAAAAGAAAATGAAACAGAAGGGAAAAAAGTGCTAGAGGAGGAATCGAACCCGAGATCTGTGGCGTAAGAAACCCAACCGCTAACCATCTAGGCCACACGGCAGCTCGGCAGGGAACTAACATTTTATACTCATAACGCACCTAAGAAACTTTGGATCGGTTTTTCCCGGGATTTTCTGGGTAGTGCGTCCTAATATTTTAACCACGTGAGGTGTTAGGGGTCCTCTTTCACCACACAAAATTTCGGACAAATCCCCGACCCCACGGTGTTGCCGTCTCCTCGTCAGTTTGTCACACAGCTCCTCCTGCAATTTGAACAAGCATTACCTTCGTATCCTCACCATACGTTCTCAACTTCCACTTTAACTTTGAGGTCGTTGACAGCTGCTGTTCTGACGTTAACACACATAGACCCATTTGTGATTAAAAGATGTGTACTGATGAACAGTAACATCGATTAAACTGTTCAATACTACATAGTTGCTGTTCACAAGTCATGCGAGCCCACATCAGTTCATGTTACATGGCTGACCCACGAAGCAAAAGTATCATGCGGATGCTGCTAGGATCGTACAGGCTGGCATACACCATTCGATCATGTAACGAAAAAAAATTTCTGGGAAAGATGGGTTTTTCTTCTGAAAACTTTTGGGCGAACTAGGGTATGCATGGAAATATACAGACAGTAATTTTTTTACTCGATCAGCATGTGTGAGTAGGGTGGGGGAGGGTAAGTGAAAATACTGGTGTGATGTATCCTCTAAAATGCACTGTAGTGGCTTGGGGGGTATTTTTTTTTAAATGTAGGATGTTCGCAATCAGGTGGGAGGAATCCATTGCACATTAATAGGGCTAGAAATCCGGTACACTGTCCTCGGAAGCGTTAACCGCAGTAAAATGTCTAGTAATAACCACCTGGAGCAATCTGAAGAATAATCTACATCTACATCTACATTTATACTCCGCAAGCCACCCAACGGTGTGTGGCGGAGGGCACTTTACGTGCCACTGTCATTACCTCCCTTTCCTGTTCCAGTCGCGTATGGTTCGCGGGAAGAACGACTGTCTGAAAGCCTCCGCGCGCGCTCTAATCTCTCTAATTTTACATTCGTGATCTCCTCGGGAGGTATAAGTAGGGGGAAGCAATACATTCGATACCTCATCCAGAAACGCACCCTCTCGAAACCTGACGAGCAAGCTACATCACGATGCAGAGCGCCTCTCTTGCAAATCGTTCCGCACGCATACTCCCAGATATTTTACAGAAGTAACTGCTACCAGTGTTTGTTCCGCTATCATATAATCATACAATAAAGGATCCTTCTTTCTATGTATTCGCAATACATTACATTTTGTAACAACAACAACTGTACATATTATAAATTTTTTTCTTTCTGAATTTCGAGAGATTAATGTAAGCAATGTTTTGAATTTCTTTTTCTTTTCATGTCATGTTAAAGAAACTGTGAGCAACTTTCGAAATGAATATTATTATTTATGTTAGATTTCAAGTAATGTGGTAATCAAAGGGAAGTGTATTTAATGTTAAAACTAATGTAAGATGTGAAAATTGTATTTATACGCTTGGTCCATACGTAGGAAAGGTATTAATATATGTGTAGTAGAAAACCTGTGGTGAATACCCTACCTGTAGGGGAGCGGGAAAAGGTGGAGGCAGGCGAGTGCGGGAAAACGCACACTGGCGCGGTTCGGCACAACGGGCTCAGTATTACAGTCGGAGTTGGGCATCGGTCAGAGGAACACGTACCGTATCGAGGAGGTTATCCAGGAAAAGTGGATTCCATTGAGCCTCGGATGTGCCGATCCCGACGACTACATGGCATGGCTATATTCTTAGGCACAAAATTGGAAAGATTACGACGCTAAGAAGAAGGAAAGTGCCGATGCAGTGAGAGCCTTAGCCGTGCTTGTATGTGTGCTGTGCTTCTCGCTATCTCGCTGCCCGCCATCCGCCGCACCGACTTGCACAGGTCAAACATTTAATTCATCTTTAGAATTGTATCTGTGTGGACCACTGTCGAAAATGTTTCTAACTGTTCAATAATAATGTGACTTTTACCAGAATTGCCCTAACAATTAATCATCCTTATCACTGACCTAGACAGGGTCCTTACCACATATTGTGCAACCCGAGTATCCCGAACTGAAAGTTTAAAGTTATTGTTAATGAGAATTATCAGCAGACAAATATATGCTATAAAGAAGTTTAAAGTTCTGTGTGTTAATGCAAATGTTAGTAAAGAACAACAGTTAGATTAAATTGGAAGATAATTTTTTGAATTGAGCTAGCAATGACAATTAATTTGAGACAGAAAGAATGATAGTTAAATAATCCAGAAGTGAGACAAAAGAGTAGTTATCCATAGATTGATAATTTTGAGTGTTAATTTACCTTCAGTACTTAATAGTTTCAGTATAACGACCATAACAGTTTCAGGGTCCCCCCTTTTTTCTTGTCTGTTCTTTCAAATCTTGAAGGGTACTGATCAGATTTGAACAGCGAAGTTAAGTTCTATATTAAACCTAAGCGTATTAGTGTTTTTCCAATTTTAATAGTGACATTGTATGTGTACTTTCAAGATTACTAATTCTAGGGTAATCTATGCCCGATTTCAGTCTGATCAATATACAAAATGCAGTTCGTAGTAATCATTGTAGTGTGGTGTTATGTATTTATAGCTCGTCCAAATTAGTACAAAAGGAGAAAACTTTAGTTCAGTGGATTTTTCCAGTTCCAAACTTTGCCATAAAACGCAACATTACTACGTGTTATTATGCTTGTACATGCACCCACTTGTACAAGGAAAAACTCACTCAATGCCTAATTAGGCTGGCGACCGAATTATTAATCATTGGTAACCTCTGCTGTGTGTACTTCTTGTCCGTGCGAATGCAGAATTGTACTTTACCTTTGCTTGACGCATCACTGTAGTTACTGACTGGATATAAGTCCGACTTGCTTCCAATTAGGTACACGCGGTCAACTTAAGTACTAAAATCCTTGTTTGTAAGGTAAAGCCCGTGAACTTATTAGAGTACAGGCTTTAAAGAGCTAACGTACGCCCGAGCGGGGACGTTATAAGTGTCTATTGGGACATGCTACGTAACTGCGGGCGTTAGCGTTACAATTTGTCTGTGTTAAGGGTCAGTTGCCACTCCCTGCACCAAGTGCCTATCCGCTGCAGATCTTCCTGCATTTCGCTACAATTTTCTAATGCTGCAACTTCTCTATATACTACAGCATCATCCGCGAAAAGCCGCATGGAACTTCCGACACTATCTAGTAGGTCATTTATATATATTGTGAAAAGCAATGGTCCCATAACACTCCCCTGTGGCACACCAGAGGTTACTTTAACGTCTGTAGACGTCTCTTCATTGATAACAACATGCTGTGTTCTGTTTGCTAAAAACTCTTCAATCCAGCCACACAGCTGGTCTGATATTCCGTAGGCTCTTACTTTGTTTTTCAGGCGACAGTGCGGAACTGTATCGAACGCCTTCCGGAAGTCAAGGAAAATGGCATCTACCTGGGAGCCTGTATCTAATATTTTCTGGGTCTCATGAACAAATAAAGCGAGTTGGGTCTCACACGATCGCTGTTTCCGGAATCCATGTTTATTCCTACATAGTAGATTCTGGGTTTCCAAAAACGACATGATACTCGAGCAAAAAACATGTTCTAAAATTCTACAACAGATCGACGTCAGAGATATAGGTCTATAGTTTTACGCATCTGCTCGACGACCCTTCTTGAAGACTGGGACTACCTGTGCTCTTTTCCAATCATTTGGAACCTTCCGTTCCTCTAGAGACTTGCGGTACACGGCTGTTAGAAGGGGGGCAAGTTCTTTCGCGTACTCTGTGTAGAATAGAATTGGTATCCCGTCAGGTCCAGTGGACTTTCCTCTGTTGAGTGATTCCAGTTGCTTTTCTATTCCTTGGACACTTATTTCGATGTCAGCCATTTTTTCGTTTGTGCGAGAATTTAGAGAAGGAACTGCAGTGCGGTCCTCCTCTGTGAAACAGCTTTGGAAAAAAGTGTTTAGTATTTCAGCTATACGTGTGTCATCCTCTGTTACAATGCCTTCATCATCCCGGAGTGTCTGGATATGCTGTTTCGAGCTACTTACTGATTTAACGTAAGACCAGAACTTCCTAGGATTTTCTGTCAAGTCGGTACATAGAATTTTACTTTCGAATTCACTGAACGCTTCACGCATAGCCCTCCTTACGCTAACTTTGACATCGTTTAGCTTCCGTTTGTCTGAGAGGTTTTGGCTGCGTTTAAACTTGGAGTGAAGCTCTCTTTGCTTTCGCAGTAGTTTCCTAACTTTGTTGTTGTACCACGGTGGGTTTTTCCCGTCCCTCACAGTTTTACTCGGCACGTACCTGTCCAAAACGCTTTTTACGATTTCCTTGAACTTTTTCCATAAACACTCAACATTGTCAGTGTCGGAACAGAAATTTTCGTTGTGATCTGTTAGGTAGTCTGAAATCTGCCTTCTATTACGCTTGCTAAACAGATAAACCTTCCTCCCTTTTTTTATATTCCTATTAACTTCCATATTCAGGGATGCTGCAACGGCCTTCTGATCACTGATTCCCTGTTCTGCACATACAGAGTCGAAAAGTTCGGGTCTGTTTGTTATCAGTAGGTCCAAGATGTTATCTCCACGAGTCGGTTCTCTGTTTAATTGCTCGAGGTAATTTTCGGATAGTGCACTCAGTATAATGTTACTCGATGCTCTGTCCATACCACCCGTCCTAAACATCTGAGTGTCCCATTCTATATCTGGTAAATTGAAATCTCCACCTAAGACTATAACATGCTGAGAAAATTTATGTGAAATGTATTCCAAATTTTCTCTCAGTTGTTCTGCCACTAATGCTGCTGAGTCGGGAGGTCGGTAAAAGGAGCCAATTATTAACCTAGCTCGGTTGTTGAGTGTAACCTCTACCCATAATAATTCACAGGAACTATCCACTTCTACTTCACTACAGGATTAACTACTACTAACAGCGACAAACACTCCACCATCGGTTGCATGCAACCTATCCTTTCTAAACACCGTCTGTGCCTTTGTAAAAATGTCAGCAGAATTTATCTCTGGCTTCAGCCAGCTTTCTGTACCTATAACGATTTCAGCTTCGGTGCTTTCTATCAGCGCTTGAAGTTCCGGTACTTTACCAACGCAGCTTCGACAGTTTACAATTACAATACCGATTGCTGCTTGGTCCCCGCATGTCCTGACTTTGCCCCGCACCCGTTGAGGCTGTTGCCCTTTCTGTACTTGCCCAAGGCCATCTAACCTAAAAAACCGTCCAGCCCACGCCACACAACCCCTGCTACCCGTGTAGCCGCTTGTTGCGTGTAGTGGTCTCCTGACCTATCCAGCGGAACCCGAAACCCCACCACCCTATGGCGCAGGTCGAGGAATCTGCAGCCCACACGGTCGCAGAACCGTCTCAGCCTCTGATTCAGACCTTCCACTCGGCTCTGTACCAAAGGTCCGCAGTCAGTCCTGTCGACGATGCTGCAGATGGTGAGCTCTGCTTTCATCCCGCTAGCGAGACTGGCAGTCTTCACCAAATCAGATAGCCGCCGGAAGCCAGAGAGGATTTCCTCCGATCCATAGCGACACACATCATTGGTGCCGACATGAGCGACCACCTGCAGATGGGTGCACCCTGTACCCTTCATGGCATCCGGAAGGACCCTTTCCACATCTGGAATGACTCCCCCCGGTATGCACACGGAGTGCACATTAGTTTTCTTCCCCTCTCTTGCTGCCATATCCCTAAGGGGCCCCATTACGCGCCTGACGTTGGAGCTCCCAACTACCAGTAAGCCCACCCTCTGCGACTGCCCGGATCTTGCAGACTGAGGGGCAACCTCTGGAACAGGACAAGCAGCCATGTCAGGCCGAAGATCAGTATCAGCCTGAGACAGAGCCTGAAACTGGTTCGTCAGACAAACTGGAGAGGCCTTCCGTTCAGCCCTCCGGAATGTCTTTCGCCCCCTGCCACACCTTGAGACGACCTCCCACTCTACCACAGGTGAGGGATCAGCCTCAATGCGGGCAGTATCATGGGACACCACAGTCTTAGTCCGATCGGGGGATGCGTGGGACGAGCTGGCCGTCCCCGACAAACCCCCATCCGGACCCCCACAGTGATGCCCATTGGCAACAGCCTCAAGCTGTGTGACCGAAGCCAACACTGCCTGAAGCTGGGAGCGAAGGGATGCCAACTCAGCCTGCATCCGAACACAGCAGTTGCAGTCCCTATCCATGCTAAAAACTGTTGTGCAAAGAACGTCTGAACTAATCTACAGAGAGCGCAAACAAATCGACACAAAATTTAAACGGTTATTAAAATACAAGATCGCCTAGTAAATGCAGTAATGCTGCTACTTGCGCACTGCTGACACACTGCTCGGCGGCGGAAGGAGACTACGCGATTTTACACTATTCAGGTACTAAAACGCGATGCTACAACTCTCAAATACTATAATACGCCCGAAATTTATGAATTAAACAATGCAAGTACCAAAAACACGCAAAGAAATTAAGAATTAAACTATGTAACAAATGAGTGAGCTAGGAGTATACGACTTGCTGCTGCAGCTGCTTATCCAACGGCGGCAGGGAGCACACTGACTCTGACCAACCGACACTGGCCGTTCAAAACAAAAACAGAAGACAGACGACTACGCGAATTTACACTATTCAGGTACTAAAACGCGATGCTACAACTCTCAAATACTATAATACGCCCGAAATTTATGAATTAAACAATGCAAGTACCAAAAACACGCAAAGAAATTAAGAATTAAACTATGTAACAAATGAGTGAGCTAGGAGTATACGACTTGCTCCTGCAGCTGCTTATCCAACGGCGGCAGGGAGCACACTACATCCGACGGGGTCAGATTTGTTTGCTGGAATCTTAAATGACGCAACGCGAGTACTGAGGACTGACAGATAAGTGAGCTGAAGCAGAAGAATGTGTCAAACTCAAGTTAATTTGCATCGTTTTTAAACGGGTGTAATCCACAGACTAAGAAGTAACAGTGTAGAACGTGAGTGTCCACAATTCCCATCGAAGTGTCACCTGGAGACTGTGGCATTACAATTAGGATCGAAGTGTAAGAGGCACTAAGGTGACTGCGGTTGCTGAAGGAAACATCGACATTGATTTGGGCTGGCTTGTACTTGTTGGTTAATCGGCTCTCAATGTACGATAGTCAGATATGGGTGTAGGTATTGGGTTTGCGTTTAAATAAATAACTACACCATGCATATGTGCACTACAATGTGGATATACTCTGTTCTAGATGGAATATGGTATCATGGTCGGTCCACAACCGAAGACCACATGGGAGGAAATGAACAATGCTATAATTAGACCCGACTCTTGCAATAGCTCTGAAATGGGCGTGGAGGTGCGAGGCTGTTGCACAAATGTAAATGATTCAGTGACTTGTGTGCTCTCTGACATTGTTAGAATTGTATTATAGAAATATATCCGAATTTTGACGCTGACTCTTTCCTACAACAGGGTTGTAAGTCATGGCGATTTGTGGGCATTGCAGCTGAATGTAGATAAATGTAGCCGAAGAGATCTTCTGCCATTCTGTTACGTCATTGACCACAAATGACTTGAAGCAGTACCAGTCGTAAAAAGTACCTGGACACGAGCATGCGCATGGTGGTGAATCTCTCCCTGAACGTTAGTGCGCTACTTTTTCTCATTGTGGTAGCTCTCTACATAGCCAATGACGAGTGGAGGGCTAGAGAGCTTTCTAACTAATGGAACAATGCCGTCGCAAAGTGATGGGATTTCGAGAGAATTAGAAGGGGTCTGTAGCCTGGCTGGGAATATACACACATCAAAAAACCTTTTGCATCACCTCGATTGCGAGAGTTCCGGAACCTGTACAGAAAATTGGAATAGAGATCAACATAAACATCATTTCTGTCCTTTTTTTGCTCATGAAAACCAAACATTGCATCTTGTACCACCATACAGCGAGACCTTCAGAGGTGGTGGTCCAGATTGCTGTACCTCTTGCATTGATGCATACGTCTATTCGTCGTGGCATACTATCCACAGATTCTCAAGGCACTGTTGGTCCAGATTGCCCCACTCCTCAACGGTGATTGGGCGTAGATCCATCAGGGTGGTTGGCGGGTCACGTCGTCTATATATAGCCCTTTTCAATCTATCCCAGGCATTTTCTATACGGTTCATAGCTGTAGAACATGCTCGCTATTCTAGTCGAGCGATATCCTGAAGGAAGTCATTCGCAAGATGTGCACGATGGGGGCGCGAATTGTCGTCCATGAAGACGAATGCCTCGCCAATATGCTGCCGATATGGTTGCACTATGGGTCGGAGGATGGCATTCACGTATCGTACAGCCGTTACGGCGCCTTCCAGGACGACCAGCAGCGGACGTCGGCTCCACATAATGCCACCAAAAACTGCAGGGAACCTACGCCATGCTGCACTCGCTGAACAGTGTGTCTAAGACGTTCAGCTTGGTCAGGTTGCCTCCAGACAGTCTGCAACGATTGTCTGGTTGAAGGCATATGCGACACTCATCGGTGAAGAGAATGTGATGACAATCCTGAGCGGTCCATTCGGCGTGTTGTTGGGCTCATCTGCACCGTGCTGCGTGGTGTCGTGGTTGCAAAGATGGACCTCGTCATGGACGTCAGGAGTGAAGTTGCGCATCGTGCAGCCTCTTGCACACAATTTGAGTCTCAACACGACGTCCTGTGGCTGCACGAAAAGCATTATTTAACATGGTGACGCTGCTGTCAGGGTTCCTCCGAGCCATAATCCGCAGGTAGCGGTCATCCACTGCAGCAGTAGCACTTGGGCGGCCTGAGCGAGGCGTTTCATCGACAGTTCGTGTCTCTCTGTATCTCCTCCATGTCCGAACAACATCGCTTTGATTCACTTCGAGACGCCGGGGCACTTACATTGTTGAGAGTCCTTCCTGGTACAAAGTAACAATGCGGACTCGATCGAACCGTGATATTGACCGTCTAGGCATGGTTGAACTACAGACAATACGAGCCGTGAACCTCCTTCCTGGTGGATTGACTGGAACTGGTCAGCTGTCGGACCCCCTGTATCTACTAGGCGCTGCTCATGCATGGTTTTTTACATCTTTGGGCGGGTTTAGTGACATCTCTGAATCGTCAAAGGGATTGTGTCTGTGATACAGTATCCACAGTCAACGTGTATCTTCAGTAGTTCTGGGAACTGGGGTGATGCAAACCTTTTTTTGATGTGTTTATATCGCTATGTATCAAAGACTGGAAGATTTGTGTGAATATGGGGGTAAGTGATTTGTGGGAATATGGGAGAGTTGAGAAGTGAACTCTATAGCGCTTCTACGAAGTGTTGTGGACAAGCACATTACAGCTTCTCAGACACGTCTCGCAAAATGACGGCAGTGAGAAAATTAGAGCTTAATACAAAAGTTTTTACTGAAAGACAAGCAGCAGCAGAAGTTCCGTCTTTTGTTTTCTCGATAAATAAGAGACAACATTTTTCTGTAATTCCTGTATGAGTATAATGAAAGTTTTCTTTAGAATAATAAAAAAATATATAATATATATTGAAAGTTGTCTTGTAAATAATTAAAAATATTACTGAAGTACTGTTTCTGATTACAAGGTCTGAGCTGTAATAATAAATGAACTGTCGTAATGAAACTTGTATCATCGTAATGTGAAAGCAAATCTGCACTGTAATAATAATTAATTGTCGTAATAAAATGTGAAGTCTTTCATACTGTAAAAGTTAGCAACCTGACTGTAAGAATTTGGAAGAGTATAAACTGCCTGAATAATGAATTTTGGTTTTGCAAAATTGATTACAAAAACTGTCTCTGAATAACATAAGTTGCCCTCCCTCCCCCCCCCCCCCAAAAAAAAGATATTTTGTTCTTACCTCTATTCTGCGCAGATCTGGATAACGCATTGCAGTAATGCTCTGTCTTGCTCGCTGCTATGTTAAAGCGGTAAATTACTGTGTAAGCAGGCTGTTTAGGTTTTTATGTTGGTAACGCCACATAGCACTCTGTATGAATATCACTGACTGTGCTTTGTGAGTCTGTGGCTGGTTGGCATTGTTGGAATATTCGCCATTGTAGTGTTGGGGAGTTGGATGTGAACAGTGCGTAGCGTTGTGCAGTTGGAGTTGAGCCGCCAGCAGTGGTGGATGTGGAGAGAGAGATGGCGGAGTTTTGTCCATTAGGGACAGTAAATTTGTAAAACTGGGTGTCATGAACTGATATATATATTATGACTTTTGAACACCTTTAAGGTAAATATATTGTTTGTTCTCTATCAAAATCTTTCATTTGCTAACTACGCCTATCAGTAGTTAGTGCCTTCAGTAGTTAGAATCTTTTATTTAGCTGGCAGTATTGGCGTTCGCTGTATTGCAGTAGTTCGAGTAACGAAGATTTTTGTGAGGTAAGTGATTCATGAAAGGTATAGGTTATTGTTAGTCAGGGCCATTCTTTTGTAGGGATTATTGAAAGTCAGATTGCATTGTGATAAAAAATATTGTGTGTCAGTTTAGTGATGACCAGAATAAGTAAAGAGAGAAATGTCTGAGTACGTTCAGTTTTGCTTGGCTGTTTGAAAATCAAATAACGTAAGAGGTTTATCAGCACAGTCATTCATAATTTTTCTAAGGGGACGTTTCATATGTCGGCCCTTAGCCGAGGATACCTCACTGGAATCTTCTGATTTTTTTTGTAGTTTGTGTAATTAGTGTAGTTATTGTTTATTGCTAGTGCGTAATTGTAGAGAGAATTTCCTTTGTAGTTGCAGTTTTTCATTGTTGTACTGTAAAACATTTGTGACATGCCTGTAGATTTGCAGCAAGTATTTCGCAGCCGGGCTTCCAATTAATTGGATATTATTTTCAGTGCTTTTTTTAATGTGTTTTCTTATTTTACTCTTCAAATTGTGGTTTTCTGTGTTATCATGTGAAGTATTGTGACAATTATGGCGTGTGAAAAACGTAATACTAGGCTCCAAAGTAAACTGAGAAAGGACAGTAAAGACGAGAGTGGTGTGTTAGCACCACCGTGTAATAAATTAACAGAAAAAGTAGTAATTTGGTAATTGTGCATAGGGAAATGGACCAGGCGGCAAATAATGGTGTAGACATTGAAACCATTAGTGAACACGGAAGCATTGTCGATAGATCGGTCGGCAACAGCTCGCCTCAGGAATCCGAAAAATGACAGGACAAAATCATGCAAATACTGTAGATTCAGGTTTTGCTCCATTACCCGTTTCTCAATGAAGTCAAGACACATTTTCTGCTTTTCAAAATGCGAATGTTGCCTGTTATGCACTGCCGATAAGCACAAAGCAACAAGTTCCAAACACTAATACATTCATGCAACGAATGGAACAAAATCAGGAACGAACACAGCAACAGCTACAAAAGTTAGACACAATTGAGCAAACGCTTGAACAAAGATGTGAAGACTTAACTGCTGAGTTACTTAAAATCGAATCGAAATGTCAAAAAGTCTGTAATGACGTAAAAACACAAATTTGTGAGCATTTTCTACCTATTTTTTCGCGTCATGAAAATGCATTATAGAATGACGAAGCAGCCATAAAAGAACTGAAAACTATTGTTCATGAAAATCCCGACATCTTGCAAGCTAAAATTGACTCAGTTGAGTCTACCGATTCGGTTACGCAACTTGCAAAAACTCAAGGAAACTTAAAGGACGTACACTACTGGCCATTAAAGTTGCTACACCACGAAGATGACGTGCTATAGACGCGAAATTTAACCAGCAGGAAGAGGATGCTGTGATATGCAAATGATTGGCTTTTCAGAGCATTCACACAAGGTTGGCGCCGATGGTTGACATGAGGAAGGTTTCCAACCGATTTCTCATACACAAACAGCAGTTGACCGGCGTTGCCTGATGAAACGTTGTTGTGATGCCTCGTGTAAGGAGGAGAAATGCGTACTGTCCGGTTTCAGACTTTGATAAAGGTCGGATTGTAGCCTATCGCGATTGCGGTTTATCGTATCGCGACATTGCTGCTCGCGTTGGTCGAGATCCAATGACTGTTAGCAGAATATGGAATCGGTGGGTTCAGGAGGGTAATACGAAACGCCGTGCTGCATCCCAACGGCCTCGTATCACTAGCAGTCGAGATGACAGGCATCTTATCCGCATGGCTGTAACGGATCGTGCAGCCTCGTTTCGATCCCTGAGTCAACAGATGGGGCCATTTGCGAGACAATAACCATCTGCACGAACAGTTCGACGACGATTGCAGCAGCATGGACTATCAGCTCGGAAACCATGGCTGCGGTTACCCTTGACGCTGCATCACTGGCAGGAGCGCCTGCGATGGTGTACTCAACGACGAACCTGAGTGTACGAATGGCAAAACGTCATTTTTTTCGGATGAATTCAGGTTCTGTTTACGGTATCATGATGGTCGCATCCGTGTTTGGCGACATCGCGGTGAACCCACATTGGAAGCGTGTATTCGTCATCGCCATACTGGCGTATCACCCGGCGTGATGGTATGGGGTGCCATTGGTTACACGTCTCGGTCACCTCTTGTTCGCACTGACGGAACTTTGAACAGTGGACGTTCCATTTCAGATGTGTTACGACCCGTGGCTCTATCCTTCATTCGATCCCTGAGAAACCCTACATTTCAGCAGGATAATGCACGACCGCATGTTGTAGGTCCTGTACGGGCCTTTCTGGACACAGAAAGTGTTCGACTGCTGCCCTGGCCAGCAAATTCTCCAGATCTCTCACCAACTGAAAACATCTGGTCAGTGGTGGCCGAGCAACTGGCTCGCCACAATACGCCAGTCACTACTCTTGATGAACTGTGGTATCGTGTTGAAGCTGCATGGGCAGCTGTACCTATACACGCCATCCAAGCTCTGTTTGACTCAATGCCCAGGCGTATCAAGGCCGTTATTACGGCCAGAGGTTGTTGTTCTGGGTACTGATTTCTCAGGATCTATGCACCCAAATTGCGTGAAAATGTAATCACATGTCAGTTCTAGTATAATATATTTGTCCAATGAATACCCGTTTATCATCTGCATTTCTTCTTGGTGTAGCAATTTAACGGCCAGTGGTGTAGTAGATAAGCTTTCAACACAAATGGACACTCTGAAACTTGGTTCAGAAAAACACACTGAGGAAAGCAGTTCACTATCGGAGAAAGTAGCTGAACTTTTGGATCAGTTCACTAACTTATCCACAGAGGTAGATGATGATCTGAATGACGGTAGCCTTTACTGACACAGAAGAGTATGAACAAATTAGAAAATTCAAACAAAATCAGAATCAAATTAATACGCAACACAAAAGGGAAATCCGGGAAGTACAAGATCAGCTGGCACAAGTAATACAAGAATTACCTATTTCAGAGGACACTCGCGCTCCAATACGGGAAGAGGGACTTACAAATACGGAAAAGCCACAAAATAATAACACAGGGCATTTCGGAAATTATGAACGAAATTGTCAAGGTGCATCGAACTTTGAGATGGAACCGCCGACACGGCGTAACAATGGCCGATATGTGACTCGCCGACATCATGATTTTTGACTATAAGCTGTTTATTACTACACGTAAATTCAAAACATTTAAGAATTCTGGAAACGACATTCATCTACAAGCGTGGCTTCATCAATTCTCTCATTGTTTTCCTCCCAACTAGTCATTAGAGCACAGATAGGAATTTATGTGTGGCTACTTGGAAAATGAACCTGCTATAAGAATGTGTTCCATCATTCGCGACTGTCACAGTGAAGGAGAATTTTATCATGCCTTCCTCTCAGCATATTGGTCTCAAGCTACTCAAGACCGAGTAAAACATAGCATCATAATGATGAAACACTTTGAACATTGTGAATTTTCCAGTCTCGTCAAATATTTTGAAGACATGTTGCACAAGAAACGGTACCTGTCAAACCCATACAGCTCCTCAAAACTCTGGCATCTCTCTCCCCACATCCACCACTGTTGGCGGCTCACCTCCAACTGCACAACACTACGCACTGTTCACATCCAACTGCCCAACACTACAATAGCGAATATTCCAACAATGCCAACCAGCCACAGACTGCACACAGCACGGTCAGCGATATTCATACAGAGCGTTATGTGGCGTTGCCAACATAAAAGAAAACAGCCTACTTACAACTGTATCTACACAGAGACACTCAAGAGGTGTTAGTTGCAAATCGAAGTATCTTCGGAACTCCCATGATTAGATAAAAGTTGTAGGAAAGAGTCTGGTAAAAAATAGAAATATGCACATAAATGACAACACTAAGTTTTTTGTATACTATTAAAAAGTGCTCACGGCAGATTTTAAATTTAATGAACGTCTCAACACACAATACACTTTCCTACCTCTCAAATCTAGTAAGTTTCATTACAACAACCAAGTTAGTCTAATGATGCAGCAATAGTGAAAAAAAGTAACACCATTATAATACTTATCTTTGACATTCCATTAGACTTCCTCATTCGCAAAACAGTTTCCGTTACAATCTTGATATAATCATTTTGATTGAACAAATTGATAAATTGAGACATTAAATTGGAAACATAACTCTGCCATTGTTTCCTCACGGTAACACAGCTTAACATTGACTCTCCACTGCGCCCTCGTGCACATCAGAGAGTCACAGGCGCGGTGATGTCTGTGATATTGCGGAGACTGGGAAATTTAACTTTACAAAAGTAATATTCTGATAGAAAGATGTTGGAAGGCGAGTACAACTATTAAAGACACAATACGTAATAATGAAACTATACTTGACAGAAAATAAATACAAACTACTGCTGGACATAAACATATTGTTAGACATATAGTATTTGTTAAATATTAGGGTACACTCACAGAAGTGGAGACTGCATGACATGTGTAGACTGTTAGTACAGAGAGCCGGTAGAATACATATATGCACTGCACGCAGTAGTGTCCTAAGTACAAAGAAAATGTTTATCACCACCCTAGGTTGCGGCACAAAAAGTGTCCTCAGAGCAGTAAAACTTGTAAATAATTGTCAACCATAAGGGCATAGGCAAATTATATGACGCATTGAGGGAAAATCTTGCATTCCCACGACAATGACAGTATAAATATTATTTGAAAAGCACAGTGAGACCCACTGGCACTGTGGTCAGAAGTATTTGGTAGAACTGACCAGTGCAGGACAATCTTGCAGTCCCACTGACACTGACATCAGAAGTAGCTGATATAGCTGACCAGTGAAGGACAATATTGTGGAGTCCCACTGGCACCAACATCAGAAGTACTTGGTATCGGCGGTAACGAGGAGGTAGCAAGCTCAGCATGTGCTAAAAAATATAGTCCATCCACACTGTAGCAAGAACCTAACCACTCATTACAAACATGTCTCCAAGAGACATCCACAGGAAGTATAATCTTAAGTGAAGTGCAAGCTAATCACAAGCCAGGGTATAAGAGTCTACAGTCTCTGATAAAATAAAATATGTGAGCCAACTGTGGTTCCCAATGAAAATATTTCAGTAACCGTGTAGAGTGCACATTAAGTACAAATGCGTCATATAAAACAGGAGGGTATGTCCAGGCAATGAAATACCATATTGAATAAGTATAGATATTACATCGAGAAACAAAATGAGAAAGATATTACCTAAAAGACCACAAAGAAAAATACCAGAATACAGTACATCGTAACACTGATGAAATGACTTAAAACTAATCAAATAACCAGTTTTTCAGACCTATTTATGAAGTCTGCATGTCAGAATAATGTGAAAACTTAGTTGCTGTGTGACAAGAATTTTTCACCTTAAAGAGCAAAAATATCAGAACACAGTACACCTTAACACTAAAGAAGTGGCTTAAAATTAAGCAGATAATCAAGGTAGCAATATCAGCATGAAAGGAGTATACATAAAATCCAATATGTCATAGTACATACAAATGGCATGGGAACACTCCACTTTATTCAGTGTAATGTGTAAACTTAGTTGGAGTATGACCAGAATTGTTGCATACAAAGTTATAGTGGTGGCATGTGAAAAATGGTTGTCAAGAACAAAGTGCATTACATTTGGTAACATGAGTAACACAGCTGTGTAAAATAGCTGTTGTATACATTCAGAGAAGTGTGCAAACATAGGTGTTTTATGACAAGATACTTTCCATATGATTGCAAGAACATCCCTATGTTAACATAAAAATATTTATACTAATATCTAGACTAACTATCTCTGCAGTGTAAACACACACAAGGGAAAGATAGGAGCTCCACTAACTACTAGAACAAATAGGACATGAGGAGTAAAAGGAATGTTTGTACAGTGCACTAGGACTATTGTACCTGTGGAAAGAGATAATTTAGTCATTCGTCGTGCGTCAGTCAACATAGCAACAAGATTCTGGCCAAAATAATGAATATATGTCAGACTTGACAAGACAAATATCATCACATAGCAGAAAAAGCGTAATCATCAGGCAACAAAAAATTAGTTATTCATCCACAAATCACCATAGAGGAAAAGAAATCAAGTCTAGCAAACCAGCAAACACTTAAAAAGTAACCCTAATCTCACACTTTTTATACCAGTAAAACAAAAATATCATCATGAAATCCGAAGAAAATATCATCATCATCTATACGAAGTTTCTCCTTAACATAGTATCTTCAAAAGAAATACATCATAAAAACTCATTGTAACACTAGAAATACATATAGAATGTCATAAACGTTGTATTATTTGCTGACAAAGGCAGAGATTGACCTATTCTCAATCCAGTAAGACCTGTTTAAAATGGATTAGTACAAACTTTGAAAATTCATGAGATGCAAAACTACGATACATGGTCTGCCAAGGTGTCAGCCACATGACCATTATCTGAACGCTTACCATTTACTTCTGTATGTACCAAGCTAACTGTACTAAGCTGCTGAAGTATATAGACTTGTCACTCCTTAACGAAATTATGGTAAGACGATGGTAAGAAAAGGAAACACTTACAAGCAAAAGGTGGGTCTGTAACAGTTAAGTGAATAGGATTAAAATGTGCTAGTGTTAAAAAAAAAGCATTGCAAGACTAAGGTTCACCATAAACATCAACGAAATATGTGCAGTAGTCTATAATGTAACTGCTGGAAGGTAATAAACCAATTGCAAAGCACTCTACAATATATCCAAAATATAAGAAAAATAAAGCATAGTATGACCTGCATACAACGTTCTTGAAAATACAAAGCACAAGTATGGAAAGTGATAACATACAAATTAGGTGTAGTAGTATCAGTTGTGTGAGGATGTTGTCTGTCAAGCTGTGTATGTGTTTTCTAATTCATTCAGTACATATGAGAAAATCATAGCTTCCACAAGAACAAATAGTCAAGATAATGCAGTAGGGTATTATTAGAAAAATAATGTCGCAGTATATAGTACATTTCTGTAAGGTGCAGCACGGCTGTAGCTTGTTGTGTTGCTCTCATACCGGTAGAAAAAAAAAATTACCAAGTATATCCAGGGCTGCATAAGAATCTCACGAAAGTGACAAGTCCATATCAAACAAAAGAAATTTTAGTGTAGTAGCAAATAGCTGTAGAACAGTTACTATTGTCAACCTGCCTGACTGTTCCAAACTCATCTTATATACTTATAAACTAGAAATATCATCATGTGAAATAAAATTGACTTTAACGAAAGCAGTGTCACTATGCCCTCACCATTACCTCAGTATTATTTATCACCATCATTATCATCATCTCATCAGTAATTTCACATAACACATTATATATGTAAGCCACATAAATCATAATCATACATTAAATATCATCAGTAATCATCATCATCAAATACACAAATATGTAGTAAACTTCATAATACAACTCATGTGAAATACACCAAAATAAAATTCCCTGTTCTGTCTATATCAGTTGTCTCCTACACGAAAAACATCTCCTAGCGATAAGTATAAAACATCCAATATTGCACACAAAACACTTGCAATGACAATAGATCCTGAGAAAAAGAAATTGTAGCTCTGATCAAATATTCCTTCTGACAGTAGACAAAAATGTAAGAAAGCATCAGACTGTAGATAGCATCAGGTAAATGGTAGAAAGTGACAGCAAAGTAAATCCGAATATAAGTGCACGTCTAAAGGTATAAGACAAATAGACTGTAGTGATATCAGTCCGGTAGTGTGTGTAAGTGTGTTGTCTGTAAAGCTGCGTATGTGTGTCCTATTTTGACAAGTTAGAAAATCAGAGAAAATCGAACATATAAAACAAAAAATAACAAACTAGGTTGTAGTCATACCAAGCCGACAGTAAAAAAATTCTCAGTGTAGGTATGTCGTTTGTAAAGCTGTGTGTGTCCTATTCGTGAAATTCTTTGGCATTCGTAATATGGTGTACTCCCATACTACGTTTGCTTCTCAGACTTTCCACTTCCAAAGCATTCGGATGACAAATACGACGTATTCAGTATTGTCCGTTAAAGCAAAGAAAGAATAAGATTTCCTGTAATTGCTGTTTATCAAAATCAGACGTGGCTTTACAACTGTCAGCTTTGTTCTGAATCGTATCAAAAACGTCAGTCACAGTGCCGTCATCGTCGCGCTCACAGTACGGGTCAGCAGAATTAAATCATGTGGTGTACCAGTCGATATTTCTATTTGAAGAAGGAAAATGCAGGTGACTGATATCTTGTTCCTCTCTAGAGAGGTTCTGATGAAAATTTAAAGATACCATTTTGTTGTCTTTTGTAACATAATACAAGAATTGTTAAAAGCCAGCACTACTTTATGTCTGTTTAAGAAATCGATGCTCAGAATGACATCAGTTATTAATAGTGGAACGATAAGAAAGTTGGCGAAAAATATGTGAACTTGAGTAGGAAATTGTAAATGAGTGTGAGATTTGACTTCAACGCTTTTATTGAGGTAACGTCGGACAAGAATTATCAAATTTGCAGTGGTTGAATGGTGCGTCACTCATGACGGTAACGGGGGAACCAAAACTGCTTGTAATACGTGTTTGCCAACTTAAGTGGTAATAACAGGATGATACAAATGTTTCAGAGGCTGTTCAGTTTCAGGTAACAGTAAATCCCTGATGTCTTCTAATTGGATCATATACTCTACAATGTGTGAAGAATGCGGTGTATCCTGTGTTGGCGCGGCGTCTGCATCATCTGATGCCTGGTCCGCTAGTCATTGTTGCTTAACGTCCGTACCGTTCGGTGCGTTGGCAGATTCGACTTCATTGATTTGAACAGTGCGATGAGGTTCTGAATGATTTTGATTACCTTGTCGTGGATGAAAATGTGAATGTAGTTAATTTAAGCATGAAGACTGGTTGTTATAAATGCCCTTTATTCCTGTAATAATGACTAAAATTTCTATTTCCCTGCTTGTTTCCATTGTGATCTTGAAAACGTTTTGTTGGTACGGCTGTTGTCTACAGTTACGGAAAGTGTTCCTGTGTACAGAATTATTACCAAAATCATTTTGCGAGAATGACTGCTGCTGCGACAGCTGTCGTGCCAACTGCTGATTTATGTATTGTCCGGAATAAACATATTGCTGACTGGACCGTTGACAACTGTGATTCGGCCGGCCGCAGTGGCCGTGCGGTTCTAGGCGCTACAGTCTGGAGCCGAGCGACCGCTACGGTCGCAGGTTCGAATCCTGCCTCGGGCATGGATGTGTGTGATGTCCTTAGGTTAGTTAGGTTTAATTAGTTCTAAGTTCTAGGCGACTGATGACCTCAGAAGTTAAGTCGCATAGTGCTCAGAGCCATTTGAGCCAACTGTGATTCGGCTGTTGGTAGTTATTAGGAAGACTTTGGTTCTGCTGCAAATGTCGTTGCTGATTACCATTAAAATTCTGGTTCCCAAAATAGTTATTCTTATTGTGATTGAAAAACGTACCAGAATGACCACCGTTGTGTTTGTAGTGAAAATTATGGTTGTTAGAAAGGTTATTATTATTCGTCTGAAAGCGACTGTAAAACGCCACGAAAAGTTAGATGTTTGTTGACCTGCTCTTAAAGCACATTTCAAGTTTCCTGGAAGTTTTGAAATACAGAGGTGGACCAAACCTGACGGGCTGAACGGCTCAAGTAAATGCTGGTTCTGTTGTACCATGTATTCGAAGTATTGTGTTAACGTTTCAAAATTCGAGTTGTTGAAATTCGGTGAATTTATCAATTTGTATTTTACAGCACGCTGTGTCGTCTCAGACCAGTACGCTGCGAGGAAAGGGCTTTGGAATTCTACAACTAAGAACACTGGTATGCAATAGGTTGGCATTCTCGTCGATGGTCCCCCTTCCAAAAAGCTACAAATAAATTCTAATTTATGACAGACAGGCCACTTTGGCCGCAAAGAAAAAGTAAATTGCTGAATCCAGTCCAAGGACCATTACGAAATACTTTTAATTTCGTGACATTCTGATCGATAAAATGCGTGGCGAAGTTATGTGAGAGTCCTGAGAAACGGTAACGTTCTTATTGTCAGATAAGCGAGCATTAAGTCTATTAAGTTCCTGTTTGATTTCACCATTAATTTGCATCTGTCCCTGCCGAAATTTTTCGAGAGAATGAAATTCTTCATTGTCAATGAAGTGTACCGGTTGTGTACGTTCAGAGTGATTGTCATAATTTAATTTTAGTTGCGCTACTCTGTCGGCGAGTTCATCATGTTCAGCTTTCAGATTGCCGTATTGGTCGTGAATTTTGTTAGTATCATCTTTAAGTGACTGTAACTGTACAGCATGACTACGCGTTTTCTTTAGCAGAGTAGCAACAATTTCACTGGGTAGGTACCGACTTTCTGTTCAGAAATGGTATTAAGTTGTTCATCAACGGCTACTTCTCTATATGACACACGTTGATTAAGGTTGTCATGAGCTGTAGTTAGTTCGCTTAAACGAGGTATGACATTGGCAACCACGGTTGAAACATCGTTTATACGGTCTGTTAAAGTTTTGTGGATGTCTTTTATTCGTCAGAGGGTGCTTTCTTCTTGTCACGGAGCGCATCTAAAGATTTTTTATGCTCTTCGAATTCGTGATTAAGCTCTTCCAAATGAGTAGCCTGTGCATCAAAACGGTATGTAAGAGATGATTTTTAGAACATTTATCATTAAGTTCGTGAAATTGCTTTGTAAGGGACTCGTTACTGTTTTTAAGTTCGTCAAAACGAGTGGATTGTTCATTAAAACGTTTCGTAAGTGTCTTCTTGTTTTCTTTAACATTCTCAGCAAAATGAGTGGATTGTTCCTCAAAACGTTTGTTATTTTCGTAAGATAATGTCTTTATAACTTGCAACAGGAGTTCAAAAACTTTATTGGAAAAAAGAAGGTGAATTGTTGATTGTCAGAGAACGCTGTTGCATAACAGAACTGTCGGAAAAATTTTGTCGAGGTTGGGTGTCGGATTTTATCAAAGGGAATGAATCTCCCACATTCGTCTGTGTGCAATTGCTATACTCAGAAAATGAAAGATCAGTTTTACGAGAAATATTGATATCTGGATGTTGAGTTACATCAGAATCATGAGGTATTGTTGCTGTCGGTTGGTTTTCACAAATCAGATTTTTTGCGGTATCATCGTAGTGCGTGATTTGTTGACGAACGTACAACGCGGGATGATAACAGAGAAATATAAAAACAAATCACAGATGTAAAAGACAAACGTCGAAAACAATAGGCGTCAAATCTGAAAAGAGATATACAATGTTAGTAGACAAATTCGCGTTACGCCAAAATTATAATAATAAGTAAGACGGAGCAGTACACAATTCTTGACTGTTTCTCAAAATAATCCTACGTCGCTCATACTGTATAAGGACATTGTCAGGTGAATGTTCTCTTTAAATTATTAAAGATAATATACAGTGAAAGTTCTCTTTTACATAATTAAAGATGTGGTTGAAGTACTGTTTCTGATTGTAAGGTCTGAGTTGTAATAATAAATGAACTGTCATAACGAAACTTGTACTGTCAAAATGTGAAAGCAACGCTGCACTCTACTAATAAATTGTCGTAATATAAGGGAAGGCTTTCATACTGTAAAGGTTAGCAATCTGAGTGCAAGAATTTGGAACAGTATAAACTGCCTGAATAATGAACTTTGACATGAAACCTAGAGAAACTAGTTTTGCAAAACCGACCACAAAAACTGACTCTAAATAACATAAGTTGCCTCCCCCCCCCCCAAAAAAAATCAAAATTTTTGTCCTTACCTCTATTCTGCGCAAATCTGGATAACTCATTGCAGTACTGCTCTGTCTTGCTCGCCGCTATGCTAAAGCTGCAAATTACCATGTCTACGCAGAGACACTCGAAAGGTGCAATGAGTTCTCTGCTAGTTGCAAATCGAGCTGTTTTTCGAACACACCTGGTTCCATTATCCATTAAAAATCATAAGAGCAAGGTTGGTAAATAAATGAAGTACGCACATAAATGACAAACTATGTTTTTTAGAATACTGTGAAAAAGTGCACATGGCAGATTTTAAATTTAATGAACGTCTCAACATCCTAACAATACACTTTTCTATCTCTCAAATCTTGCAAGTCTCAGTACAATAACCAAGTTAATCCGATGACGCAGCAATAGCGAAGAAAAGTAACATCATTGTAATATCTACCTTTGACATCCCATTATACTTCCTCCTTCGCAGAACAGTTTTCGTTGCAATCTTGACATAATCATTTTGATTGAACAAATTAATAAATTGAAACATAATACTGCCATTGCTTCCTCACTCTAATACAGCTTAAAATTGTCTCTTCACTGCGCCCTCCCGAACATCAGAGGTACTAACTTAAGTTCTGCGATACAGCTTTACAACATCTCTGCTCGCTCACAGTCTGTTCAGATACCATAATTATGCATGACACCTATCAATAAACGGATGGACTGACATCGTAATATGTAGACTAAATTTACATCTACATGTATACTTGCACGGTGCTTAGCGGAGGATATCCTGTGCCTCTACTAACCGTTCCTATCCTATTCCACTCGCAAACAGAGCGAGGGAGAAAAAGAGTGTGTATATGCCTCCATGTGCCGCTCCTTGCTCATATCTTATCTTCGTGGTCCTGGTGCGAAATGTGCGTTGGCGGCAGCACAACCCTTCTGCTGTCAACTTCACCTGTCTGTTCTCTAAATTTTGGCAATAGTATTCCTCAAAACGAAAATCACCTATCCTCTTGCGGTTTCCATTAAAGTTGCCTGGTGAGTGTAATCCGATTGCAGGAAAAGAGTTACTTGCAAGGGATTCTCATGATCAATTTAATTAATTAGTCAATCAATTTGGTGCCAACGATGTGCCGCAGGGCGGGAGGAAGCGAGAGCGAGAATGCCAGAGATATGATTTGCGATTTGGCACGGTAATCAGGCGTATTTTCGCTGCGGCTGTGTCTTTTAACGAAATTTCAGTTTCCTACCTACGCAGGGAGAGATGGTCAGCATAATAAAATCAGCTATAGTATCAAATTTGTAAGGTTATATTTAGCATTAACCTAATATTTACTACTCCTCTGTGTCGCTATTTGGCTGCTTTAAGACACTTTGCAGTTGACGAGGCATTTGACTACCTTTAAATATCTTAAGAGCGTTCGATAGTGAAGAGGCATCCTGTGACATAGGTAGAGCACTCCATCATGAACCAAAGATGAGTTTAATATTCTAGTCCTGTGATGCAAGACGTAACAGATATTAAGCTGATAGGAAGATACCTTTCTACCGGATTGGAGAATACTTAGAGGAAATATATCCTACGCTATATTGTTGTACAGGATTTTCACGCTATAACGATACTATAGCAAAGCATGTATGCTCTGACTACTTTCGTCTTCGAAAATAACACACGTAAATTGGAGGCATCTACATTTCGCCTGAGAAATTCGTAGTGTATGGACAACAACATCCCCATCTCGGATTGGGTAAAGTGGATTTTTTAGACTTTGAATTCTATGTTGGGGTTAGAACTGCAGTTGGAACTCGACCTCCAAGCCGCACCTGCTTGTCTCGCAGTGTGCTAGGAGTTAATAACGCCGGTCCTTAGCCTGCGGCAGTTGTGGTGACGAGGGTTCAGCAGACTGGAAGCTATGGCTTAGCATGCCTTGACTGGGTAGGTGCAAAGAAAGGCTGTGGCCTGTCAGCTCTGGAGGTGACTGACCAGCTTTTTCGCCTTGAGATGCCATTTTCAAGTAAGATGATGAGCACTAACCTCGCAAATCATACGTTATATTTCCCACATTCCTGTTGGCTAGGATGCAACTAGGGATCGTAAATAAATATAAATGTGCTTCATTCCAATGTCTGTCGGTGGCCCTCTCAGGTCCGCGAACAGCTGTAATCCTATATGGACATGCGCTGACAGCTTTTGTCTTTGTCGATGGCCGATCACCTGCATGTCATTATATGTATTTTCCAGAACGAAACGGTGGCTCAGTCAGCCTCTTCTTCCAAGGCCTTCCTAGAAATACGATGTCGCTCTGTGTGCATCGGCTCCGACTAGGCTTTGCAGACCCCTTCTTTTTTTCCGCCCTGACAACCCAAGGACCAGAAGCAGCCATGTATTGACTTTTGTATCTGTCTCACTTTGATGCAGTCTGTCAACTTGCAGCGGTTGCATCAAAGACTTTTCCTGGAAGAAATGCTCACTTAACAATATACTTCGAGTGCTCATTTAACAATGTACTTTCTGTGTTCTGCCTGAAGGACGCTCTTCCCTTGTGAACCACACTATCCCCTCCCCAGTGTGTTTGAGCCAGCAGACGTGTAGTGGCAGCTTCAAAGACCTTCCTAGAAAGACCAACAAAGAACAGGGCGTTTACTGTTTTCACAGACAAACACTTCCTTCAAAGACATACGGAAAAGTTATATGGCAAACACCAGGATGCTGAACTTGGCTCTGAAGAAGGTGGCAACTATTTTTTTAGGGTCACATTGATGAACGCCAACAAAGACATTCCTTGAATGTTGACCTTGTGAACAACATCTGACCCAAAGGATTTTACACCAGCTTTGACCCAACCGACCACAGATTTCCTTGGGAGGACTGGTGAACACTGAAAAGGTATTCCTGGTGGAAGAAGAACTGGTTGCTGTGTCACCTACATTCTGTGGGACAATATCCAACGTATCTGAACCTGCTGTCTAGGTTTCTCCCTCTTTATAAGCGTTCCTGTTGGTTTCTGTCATTTTTTTTCACCTGTGACATCATAATCTCATGTTGCCTCTGGTGGTAATAATGTGAACTAGGTCAGATGGACTCCAGATGTCAAGGTGTGCACATAAAAAAATTTAAGAAACATTTTTCAGCAGGATAACACTCCAAAATAAAGAAAATAAACAACCTTATGTCCTTCCATACCAACAGCTCAGGACTGAGTTGTGATGGTTATGAGTAATTATTCAGATCAGTACCGAGTAACAACTTCAGCAGCATGTTGGTAGTTGTAATCATTTAAAATGTCCAAAAGCGCTACACAAATTTCCTTTAGTGAATCAAACGAAGTAGTAAACATGGTGTGTGGTGAGTGAAGCCCACACTAGAAACAAGGTATTGTCAATGAAAGTCTCGAATAATAAAAAGATAATCACCAGTTAATAATTCACGTGGAATATGGGTAGCCGTTCTATGTAAATTTTAATGTGCGACACAATGCAACATATCATGCATTACTAGCTATGAAATCATAAACACGTGGGGGTAGTGATGAACAAAGGTCTTCATACTGGTCGCAAAGAAACAATCATTAAATTGTGATCAAATTCACCCAAATTTATACGTGAGCTAAGAACAAAATATTATATAGATATGAACGCATAACGGTTAAGGCATAAGATACTCTGGCACACGCTGCTGCTACGGTCGCAAGTTCGAGTCCTGCCTCGGGCATGGATGTGTGTGATGTCCTTAGGTTAGTTATGTTTAATAAGTTCTAGGGGACTGATGACTTCAGATGTTAAGTTCCATAGTGCTTAAAGCCATTTGAACCATACTTTGGCACATATCCACGATACAGTCTCAAACAAAGCGATCACCATCAGACTACACTCTTGCAGCAAAATTTAATAGGGGATCCAAATTAGAGGACCCGGACACATTTCTCGAACGAAAATGATGCTGAAAGGAAGCGAATTAAGTTATTCTACAACTAAATAACGCCTTCTGATAGCTGTGTCCACAGCATAAACGAGACCATCTCACAGAGTACGTCCGTCGACTAATCACGGCGGAGACTGTGTGCCTCTCATAGCGTACGCAGAGAACCGGCTCCACTTTCAAATGAGTAGTGTGGGGAAAAGAACCCGTTGGTCCTGGCCAAACAATGCAAACCAAAGTTCTAACGTCACGGATATCTTCGAATCATCTCTTACCTGTCGTTCATTGCTGAACTTGTTCCCGAAGTTAGGTTGACAATGCATCTGTTGTACACATTCCTCTATGGTTACCCGCATAAGCATTCAGACTTACGATACTCTCATTTTCATTCACTCATGAGCACAGAAAGGGAACACCAACATCGGAAAGGATGTGTATCAATAAGTAAATGAACAAATCGGCGCATCCTTTCTCCATAGGCTACTGGTCTCCAGGATAAATAAATACGCCACAAGAAAGTCAGCATGATACATATGCAACTTGAATCAATAATGCAATCATAATGAAACAGTTCTTATGGACCTGTTTCATCCTTAGTTGTAGGTCTAGGGAACAGCCGCCATATAACCTTGTACGGACGTAGAGGTGGCTAAAATCATGTGCGAGATAAAAAATTCCGGAGCTCTTGGCTCCTATGGCATACCAGGAAAGGTGATACAATCATTATTAAATCTTTACGTAATTGGTCACATGAGTAGTTTATTCAATTAATGAATAATTAAGGGGGCTTTAAAAAGATTCTGGAAAACGGCAGAAGCAGTCATTATAAAAAACGGAGAAATACAGGGTGTTTCAAAAATGACCGGTATATTTGAAACGGCAATAAAAACTAAACGAGCAGCGATAGAAATACACCGTTTGTTGCAATATGCTTGGGACAACAGTACATTTTCAGGTGGACAAACTTTCGAAATTACAGTAGTTACAATTTTCAACAACAGATGGCGCTGCAAGTGATGTGAAAGATATAGAAGACAACCCAGTCTGTGGGTGCGCCATTCTGTACGTCGTCTTTCTGCTGTAAGCGTGTGCTGTTCACAACGTACAAGTGTGCTGTAGACAACATGGTTTATTCCTTAGAACAGAGGATTTTTCTGGTGTTGGAATTCCACCGCCTAGAACACAGTGTTGTTGCAACAAGACGAAGTTTTCAACGGAGGTTTAATGTAACCAAAGGACCGAAAAGCGATACAATAAAGGATCTGTTTGAAAAATTTCAACGGACTGGGAACGTGACGGATGAACGTGCTGGAAAGGTAGGGCGACCGCGTATGGCAACCACAGAGGGCAACGCGCAGCTAGTGCAGCAGGTGATCCAACAGCGGCCTCGGGTTTCCGTTCGCCGTGTTGCAGCTGCGGTCCAAATGACGCCAACGTCCACGTATCGTCTCATGCGCCAGAGTTTACACCTCTATCCATACAAAATTCAAACGCGGCAACCGCTCAGCGCCGCTACCATTGCTGCACCAGAGACATTCGCTAACGATATAGTGCACAGGATTGATGACGGCGATATGCATGTGGGCAGCATTTGGTTTACTGATGAAGCTTATTTTTACCTGGACGGCTTCGTCAATAAACAGAACTGGCACATATGGGGAACCAAAAAGCCCCATGTTGCAGTCCCATCGACATTGCATCCTCAAAAAGTACTGGTCTGGGCCGCCATTTCTTCCAAAGGAATCATTGGCCCATTTTTCAGATCCGAAACGATTACTGCATCACGCTATCTGGACATTCTTCGTGAATTTGTGGCGGTACAAACTGCCTTAGACGACACTGCGAACACCTCGTGGTTTATGCAAGATGGTGCCCGGCCACATCGCACGGCCGACGTCATTAATTTCCTGAATGAATATTTCGATGATCGTGTGATTGCTTTGGGCTATCCGAAACATACAGGAGGCGGCGTGGATTGGCCTCCCTATTCGCCAGACATGAACCCCTGTGACTTCTTTCTGTGGGGACACTTGAAAGACCAGGTGTACCGCCAGAATCCAGAAACAATTGAACAGCTGAAGCAGTACATCTCATCTGCATGTGAAGCCATTCCGCCAGACACGTTGTCAAAGGTTTCGGGTAATTTCATTCAGAGACTACGCCATACTATTGCTACGCATGGTGGATATGTGGAAAATATCGTACTATAGAGTTTCCCAGGCCGCAGCGCCATCTGTTGTTGAAAATTGTAACTACTGTAATTTCGAAAGTTTGTCTGCCTGAAAATGTACTGTTGTCCCAAGCATATTGCAACAAACGGTGTATTTCTATCGCTGCTCGTTTAGTTTTTATTGCCGTTTCAAATATACCGGTCATTTTTGAAACACCCTGTAAGAATCCCTTATTCCCCAAGTCACACCGGCCTGTCTGTCTGACAAATGTGCTGATAAAAGCGCTAATCAATTGATTAAAATGTGACAGGATTCTAACAGGATTAAGTAATGCTCAGCAAGAGTTTAGGAAGGGTAAGTATACGTAGAATACTGAGTACAAAAAATAGAGATAAAATATGTAATACCTATAAAATGATAGACATATCTGGAACGTTCAGCAACATACGGTATCCAGAAGGGAAACGGGCAGCCCAAGAATGTTACACGGATTTCTATTACAATGAAGCGCCAAAGAAACTGGTACAGGCTTGTGTATTCAAATACAGAGATATGTAAACAGGCACTATACGACGCTGCGGCCGGCAACGCGTATATAACACAGGTGTCTGGCGCAGTTGTTAGATTGGTTACTGCTGCTACAATGGCACGTTATCAAGATTTAAGTGAGTTTGAACTTACTGTTATGGCCGGCGCACGAGCGATGGGACACAGCATCTCCGAGGTAGCGATGAAGTGGGGATTTTCCAGTACGACCATTTCAAGAATGTACCGCGAATACTAGGAATCCGGTAGAACATCAAATCTCCGACATCGCTGCCGCCAGAAAAAGAGCCTGCATAAACGGGACCAACGACGACTGAAGAGAATCGTTCAACGTTACAGAAGGCAACCCTTTGGCAAATTGCTGCAGATTTCAATGCTAGGTCGTCAACGAGTGTCAGTGTGCGAACCATGCAGCGAAACATTATCGATATGGGCTTTCGGAGCCGAAGGCCCACTTGTGTACCCTTGATGGCTGCACGACACAAAGCTTTACGCCTAGCCTGGGACCGTTGACTTTTGATGACTGGACACATGTTGCCTGGTCGGACGAGTCTCGTTTCAAATTGTGTCGAGGGGATCGACATGTGCGGGTGTGGAGACAACCTCATGAATCCATGGATCCTGCATGTCAGCAAGGGACTGTTGAAGCTGGTGGAGGCTCTGTAATGGTGTGAGGCGTGTGCGTTTGGATCGATATGGGACCCCTGATACGTCTAGGTACGAATCTGACAGGTGACACTCGGGCAATTCCAGCAGGACAATGTGACACCCCACACGTTCAGAATTGCTATAGAGTGGCTACAGGAACACTCTTCTGAGTTTAAGCACTTCCGCTGGCCACCAAACAACCCAGACATTAATATCATTGAGCATATCTGGGATGCCTTGTAACGTGCTATTCAGAAGAGATCTCCGCCCCCTCGTACTCTTACGGACCTATGGACAGCCCTGCAGGATTCATGAAGTCAGTTCCCTCCAGTACTTCATCAGACATGGGAGAGTCCATGCCAAGTCGTGTTGCGGCACTTCTGCGCGTTGGCGTGGCCCTACACGATATTAGGAGCTGCAGCAGTTTCTTTCGCTCTTCAGTGTAGATTACTGCAGAGGCCGATAGCTGACATGGTCGAGTCCGTCAACAACAGTTCAAAACGTGTTACGAGAGAATGTCCTCAGAGATCCGTTTGCGGTCCCGAATTCTAGGATGTTAACTTAGAACTACTTCTGTATAGATTACAAAACAGTCAGGAATTGTTACGAGTTGCAGCATATGCTGATGGCTTTTTACTTGTAGTGCAACACAATAGTCGACATTCGCTGGAAAAGAATAGCAGCTAATTTCTTAGAGTCATGACTGAGTGGTGCTCGCAGGTGCGACTGAAGGTAGCACCACAAAAACGGACATATGTATTACTTAAAGGAAGGCTTGTTAGGGATCCAATGATTAAAATAAATCAGTTTACAATTCGAAGGAATACCGTCAACAGGTATTTAGGTACGTATCTAGTTGAACACTGGACATCTAATGCCCACGTGGAATATGCAACAAGGAAAAGCTGTTGTATGATAAATAAAATTATTAATATGGGACAAAGGAGGTCACGTATGCAAGTGAAGGTAAGTCGACTGTACCACGAGTATATATTAATTGCAGATTTCAGTCCCCTGTTTGGGCGCACAGGTCACGGCTGGCCAAGCTTGCTACTGTAATGAGAAAAATGCAGAGAGGAATTTTGTTACGATGCTGTCGAGCCTTCAACACCAGATCTACAGACGTCCTAACGGTATTGACGAGCGTGCGTTCCCTAGACCTACAACTAAGAATGAAAGAGCTCCGTAAGTACTGTTTCATTATGACTGCATTCTTTGATGCCAGTTGCATATGTATCATGCTGATTTTCTTGTGGCGTATTTTTTTTTTTTTTTTGCTAATATTCAGTGTCATTTTTTGTCGTTATCTGTAAGAAGAACTCGAAGAACTTCAGTGAACCCCTTCCAGTTTGTTGTCATCCTGACTCAAGTCTGTATTGTGGATACAACAGTGGAGGATCTTATTTTCTCAGCTACTGTTTTATAAGACAAGCTCCAGGGATTTAGTGCCAGATTTTCGCAAACCTTTCTCGGCTGACTCGTCTACATACATTATCTCAAATTTGTACCTCTCTTTTAGTTACCTGTGCTGCATATGACTAAAACAGTCTGAAGGTGATCTGCAACACGTACACAAGCATTTATAAGCTGGCCCCGGTTTCTGATAAAGAAGATGGTTTTGTGGGGGTACATTTAGCTATAAGAGCCTTTCAAGTTCGTGTGGAATGCACACTTAGAATAACACAGTGCGGAGAGTTAACTGTGGTAGCAGTTACACCCATATCGTACCCAACGTGTGTAAGCAATGGAGCCAGACGATTTTTGGATCCAGAGCTCATCTCTGTTAAACGACTTTTAGCCTGTTCTGGAGTGTAGTACTTCCTACAGTTTGAACTCGTATTGTCCGCAGAAGAAGTAGATTTGAACTTCCACAGTAGCCAAGTCTGCAGTGGTGAAAACTCTTACGCTGTGCTTGTCTCAGACCAATAACAAAAGTTCCGTTCAGCTTGAAACCACGTTTGATTGGTTTCAGTGCATTGTAATGTCTCATGTAACTTCGACCTTTGAATAGGACCATACTCTCATTTATACTGACACACCTTGAGGGACTAGATATTTTTGAAATGAGTTGTCAATTAAAGAACACAGTCTGTAGAGCTTATCTTTTCAGTCTTTGCGTTTGGCTTGGGTGTCATTTACTTGCAACAGTGAAGAATACATTCAAACGGTACCTACTCATACATTCCGTTACTAATGGATGACACTAATAAGGAGATGATTACTAGTAATCTTTCCAGGAGAGCTGTAATCCGTAAAAAAAAAGAAAAAAAATTAAGTAAAAATGAATATTTCGTCATCCTGTAAGTTCAGTCTTATTCTTCTACATTCCATAAAGGCCTGATTTGAATCTTATGTCACTTATCACTGATCCACATGTATTCAGGACTGCCTACAGAAGGAAGATTTTTAGTTCCAATCCGTTACATACCAGTATATGAAAGATTTGTTTAAAAAATATGTAAGTAGAACGAGATATTGGGATGAGCCAATTTCGAAATATTTAGTCGATTCTAAAGGTTAAGTTCTTATAGAAGTCAGAGAAAAATTAATAAACGTTTCTAAAGCCAACTTGGAGGAATTTATGCCAGTCCTAGATTAGACTGATTTGATCAACGAGGATGCCAAAGTCACCTAAAGTCATTTTGTAAATCAGTCAACAACGATCGTAACTGGACAGTGCAAGAATGGAAGTAGAAGAATTACAGATCTGCCCATATCCAGACACTGATCATAGCCCTTGCTGTGCCTAATCAATAGAATGTCTGCAAGGCGAATCGTGCACGGTAATGAGAATTCATCTGATAGTTACCGGCCGCGGTGGCCGAGCGGTTCTAGGCGCTACAATCTGGAACCGCGCGACCTCTACGGTCGCAGGTTCGTATCCTGCCTCGGGCATGGGTGTGTGTCATATCCTTAGGTTAGTTAGGTAGTAGTTCTAAGTTCCAGGGAACTTAAGTCCTATAGTGCTCAGAGCCATTTGAACATTTTCATCTGCTAGTTGTAAACAGAGGCGCCACGAACACAGGCACTACTCAACCGAGATGTTATTGCTCTTGGCTGTTACTGGAAACAAGCATTGATGTTACAGTAAACAAGTACTATGGTGCCCAAGGAAAACGCATCACTTTTGCATGCACTATCAACCCCGATTGCGTTCTGACCCAGGGACCTTCACTCCCAAGTGCAATAATAAAGGGCTACTATAAATGGTCCATTCATTTTGAAACTTCTGTACTTTCCAAAGCATTGCACGTAAAAATATTATTGATGCATAGCAGAACTATAAGCTCGACAAGTTTGCATTGTGTCCACCAGTTGGGTTACGAATCTAGTGCATTGATAAAATGGCGTCAAAGTAAAAAAAGAGTGTGTTGGAATATGCGTGATGTTCTGTTATAACAGTGCAGCTTGTATTCAAAAGGAATTACGGAAAAGAACCACCACGTGAACAGATCACTCTGCGTTGGTATCGACAATTTAGGGACAGCGGTTGTTTCTGCAACCAGAAAAGAGTACCGATTGACATGGCGCCACATTCAACACAGGAGAGGGCGAGGGAAAGTTTCGCATGCAGTGAAAGAAAGAAAAAAACGCACTTTAAGTTTTGCATCACAATGCAGGAAGCACTTCAGGATGAACATTTCGCTCCCAAGCTGATATTCAGCAACAAAGTAACCTTCAATTTACCTGGGGATATTAATTGCCATGATGTGAGAGTGTGGGGCATTGAAAATCCTCATGAAATTGTCCGCACATGAACGAGACCCGCCGAAGGTTAATGTTTTCTGAGTAATGTTACAGACGAAGCTGTATGGACTGTTTCTCTTCTGTGAGAAGACTCACCTTGATCTATTGCAGTTGTGGAAAATTTCATTTTCCAACAAGACGGTACACCTTTCATCAGAGTATAGATGTTCGCCTTTAACTAAACATTTTCCATGTCGCCGGATTGGACGTAGTGGTAACGGCGTGGCTCTGTCCACTTGGCCCCCTCAGGTCATCTGACCTAACGTCTCGTGACTTTTTTTGGGAGTACATTAAGGAACACAGCCAAGAACACTGGAACGGCTTACAGAACGTATCAGTACTGCTCTGATGACCATCAACAGGATGTTGTTACATACGGTACGGAACGAACTTCACAATCTCTTGAGCGTGTGTGGTGTAACGAGAAGATATGTAGAATGCAAAACGCGAACTGGTCACTTTACGGTTCTATTCTTGCATCAGTCATATTTGTACATGTAATAGTTCGGAAAGCCAACGGCCTTGCCGCAATGGTGACACCGGTTCCCGTGAGATCACCGCAGTTAAGCGATGTCGGACTTGGCTAACACTTGGATGGGTGACCGTCCGGTCTGCCGAGCGCTGTTGGAAAGCGGGGTGCAGTCAGACCTTGTGAGGCGAATTGAGGAGCTACTTGACTGAGAAGTAGCGGCTCCGGCACGAAGAATGACAACGGCCGGGAGAGCGGTGCCCTTTCCCCACGCCCTTCTATGTCCGCATCCATTGACCCCTTTAAGCTGAGGATAACATGGCGGTCGGTCAGTACAGTTAGGGTCTTCTGAGACCTGTTCAGACGGAGTTTACTTTTAAATAGTTCGGAAAATATAGAGCTTTCTAACGAATGAATATTTATAGTGGCCCCTTACTGTGGGCGGCTAATACAGTCCTGGCTACCGAAATAAAAAGCACCACTGGCGTTCTGATAATCCACGAGGGCAAGCGCATAGCAGATGGCGAAGACAGTTTACTTGCATGCAAGGTAATGTGGCGGACGAAGGTAACCGACTACTTACAACGAAATCGGAAAAATATTATCCATTTCATAATGATTTACCCCGTCTTGTAACTAATATTACGGTTACATGACGAGCGTCGAACATTGCTGCATTTTAGGGGACGACATGCGCGATAATACAGTGACGGAAAAAATGGCAACACATAAAAATAATTAATGCAGAATATGAAATTTCGGGAATATATTTGTCTAGGTGCCAAATGTAGGTGATTTCAGCAGCTCAAGATCGCAGGTTTAAGTATGCGCGAGGGAAGCATTGTAAATGTGAAATGCTGGTACTTTAAGAACCGGTGTAACCGCCAGAATGTTGAATGCAAGCATGCAAATGTGCATGCATTGTGTTGTATATGTTTCGGATGTCAGTTTGTGGGATGGAGCTCTATGCCTGTTGCACTTGTTCGGTCAATATAGAGACGGTTGATGCTTTTGTTGGATGACGCTGGAGTTGTAGTCGAATGATGTCCCATAAGGGCTTGATTGGAAAAGATCCGGTGGTCGAGCAGGCCAAGGCAACATGTCGACACTCTGTACAGCTTGCTGGGTTACAACAGTGGTATGTTGCGAGCGTTACCCTGTTGGAAAACACTTTCTACAACGCTGTTCATGAATGGCAACACAACAGGTCTAATCACCAGACTGAAGTGCAGTTTTACAGTCAGGCTCCTACCGTCATACGAAATCGCAACCCAGGTCATTACTCCAGGTGTAGGTCCAGTTTGACTAACACGCAGACATATTGATTGCAGGCTCTCAATTGGCTTCCTTCTCGATAGTGCCACGTGGCCGTCAGGAGCCTGGCAGCAATCATGTACCTACATTCCTGCCAAGTCTTTCTGCAGTATCGCAAAAAATGGTTCAAATGGCTCTGAGCACTATGGGACTTAACATCTGTGGTCATCAATCCCCTAGAACTTAGAACTACTTAAACCTAACTAACCTAAGGACATCACACACATCCATGCCCGAGGCAGGATTCGAACCTACGACCGTAGCAGTCGCGCGGTTTCGGACTGCGCGCCTAGAACCGCTAGACCACCGCGGCCGGCCAGTATCGCAGAAGGAACGTCCAGCTTCCCCTGACTCTATTACACGGCATTGTTGAAACTGAGTAACGTGTTGATAAAGGCGTATTTGTCGCCTTAAACGCATTCTTGCCTAACATCAACTCACCATGTCCAATCTGAAAGGTAACTGGTGCTCAAGACCGTTACAGCGTGTATATAAAACAAACCTGAGTTGCAGCACTCTTATGCGACTGGTGTGAAATCTGAGTAGATATCATCTTACAGACGCCTACCAACTTTCGTTTATGTCGCACAAGTACTACTCAGTGTTGTAATTTTTTTCCGTCGGTGTATTAACGAGGAGTGATTTCTCGAGCATTTTTCCGTGTCAACTTTGAGGAATAATACGAGGGTCGGTCAAAAAGTAATGCCTCCCATTTTTTTTCTACTTAAAGAAATTAAGTTAAGTGAAAAATTTGAATTTGGCGCCATTCCTCAAACCTTCTTCTGCAATCCACTGCAGTAGTAACTTTCTGTGTCAACAGGTGGCAGCACAGCAGAAGTTTGTAAGATGGCCGACATCGATGTTCGTTTGAGACAGCGTTGTGTGATTGAATTCTTGAATGCAGAAGGTGAAACGCCCATACGCATTCATGAAAGACTGAAGAAGGTGTATGGTGTTGTGACAGTGGATGCCAGCACTGTTAGACGATGGGTTCGTCGTTGTAAGGAAGCTGAAGGGCAAACACCGTTGACTGACGAAAAGCGGAGCGGCAGGCCGGTGAGTGCAGTGACTCCACACAACATTCAGCAAGTTGATGACATCATTCGTGGTGACCGTCGGGTGACTGCAGATGAAGTGTGCCGCATTATTTCTCTTAGTAAAGGCAGTGTGATCACGATTATTAAACAATTGGGGTACTCAAAAGTTTGTGCACGGTGGGTTCCAAGAATGTTAACCGATCAGAATAAAGAGGCAAGGAAAACAATAGCCTCCCAACACTTGCAGCGCTTCCGTTTGGAGGGAGATGAGTTTCTGAAAAAAATTGTGACCGGGGACGAAACATGGGTGCATTTTTTTGAACCCGAATCAAAGAGGCAGTCAATGGAGTGGCGTCACACAAGCTCGCCAAGGAAGAAAAAATTCGAAACTGTGCGATCGGCAGGGAAAGTTATGGCAACAGTTTTCTGGGATACAGAGGGTGTGATTCTGGTTGATTTTTTGGAGCAGGGATGCACAATAAATTCTGTTCAATACGTCACAACCCTCAACAAACTTAAAGCACGTCTTCAGCGAGTTCGCCCAACAAAATCAATGGCAGATGTTCTTCTTTTGCATGACAATGCAAGACCACACACCAGTCGTCACACCTCTGACGAGATTGTCAAAATTGGATGGGAAGTTTTGCCTCATCGCCCATACAGCCCTGACCTGGCACCATCAGACTTCCATCTGTTCGGGCCACTAAAAGAAGCTCATCGTGGGATTCATTTTGAAGATGAGGAGGCCGTCAAAACATCCGTGCGTCAATGGCTTAGGAAGCAGAGCTGTGATTTTTACCGTGCTGGGATACATGCCCTTGTTCAAAGATGGACCAAAACTGTAGAGATGGGCGGAGATTACATTGAAAAATGACAAAATGATCCTCAATGTTGTGGTTTTCAACCTATGTAATTGCATTTAAATTTCCTGACAATTAAACGTAGAAAAAAAATAGGAGGCATTACTTTTTGACTGACCCTCGTAGAAACCAGACCGGATTAGCAGAAAAAATTTCTTTCAGTATTTGAAGACGTTTCTTCGTTGTTTTCTGACTAGTCGATTCATCGCTAGTGTCAAACGCAAAACGCTGCGATTGAGCTTACAGTGAAACGTCCCCTTAGAACAATTATACAAGACTGTGCTTAAACTGACACACAATATTTTTAGCGCAACTCAATCTGACTTTCAAAAATCTCTACTAAAGAATGGCCCTGACTCACATTAACCTATACCTTTCACAAATCACTTACCTCACAAAAATCTTCGTTATTCGAACTACTGCAATACAGCGAGCGCCACTACTGCCAGCTAAATAAAAGATTCAAACTACAGAAGGCACTAACTACTGATAGGCATAGTTAGCAAATGAAAGATTTTAATAGAGAACAAACAATGTATTTACCTCAATAATCATAATATATATAGCAGTTCATGCCATCCAGTCTAACATATTTCAAAACTCCGCCATCTCTCGCCCCACATCCACCACTGCTGGCGGCTCACCTCCAACTGCGCAAAGCTACGCGCTGTTCACATCCAGCTGCCGCTGCCCAACACTACAATGGCAGACAACAATGCAAACTAGCCACAGACTGCACACAGCACAGCCAGTGATTTTCATACAGAGCGCTACGTGGCGTTACCAATAAGAAAACATAAACAGCCTACTTACAACAGTAGTGGCTACTGCAGCTGAGAAAGCACGAATGTAAAGCTCGAAGTTTAGTTGGTAACATCATACACCATTACTAACGAATATTCCCCGAGTTCCTCAATTAAGAGTTTGTAAAGCAATTGTGGTAGTATTTGTAGTGTACGCGAGGCTGTGCTGACACTCTTGTAAGAAGAATGACTACTATGTAGTCGCATTCCAATACAGCACGTCGCCATTCACTTGTTGCGAGTAGAGGGCAATAAAAAGAGAAATTGCAAATTAACGCACGATATACGAGCAGCTCTCAACAAATGAAGAGTGAAATATACTGCACACAGTAAATGAAAAATCGGTTACTTAGAATAAATTTTGCAGGAAAGAACGATGATAGAAATGAAACCTACTGTAATCATTTTCACTGCTGGCTGAGGCCTCGGTGCTGCTGTTTCAGTCATCTAGTTAGATCAGGTATGATTCTATTTCTGTGTCAAGGCGATGGGCAGTTTGGGCATAAATAACTTCAAAATATTCAGATGTGTGTGAATTCGTAATGGTGCAAACTGTTGATGTTATCAGTCCATAGACTTACACACTACTTACACACTACTTAAACTACCTTACGCTAAGGACAACACACACAACCACGCCCGAGGCAGTACTGGAACCTCCGGCGGGAGGGGCCGCGCAATCCGTGACATGGCGCCTCCAACCGCGCGGCCACTTCGCGCGGCAACTTCAAGTTAGTTCACAGGGCTCACTGATTCCTTCCAGACACTTTGGGGAACACTTTTCAGAGTGTAGCGATGGAACTGAAAGAAATACAAAGTACCATAAGTCTCAAAATTCTTGTTATCTTTTGTTACCTTGTTCTTGACAAGGCCACAAGTACGTTAAATTGCATTGAATTCGCTTTTGCATTGCACCGTAGGCAAGCAGAGAAGTTGAACTTTCTCTTCCACTCAACGCAGAACACTTTCCAAAACGTATTCTTGTGACCTGAAGGGTAGTCGCACATGTTCCAGTAAGCCAGCTCTAGTACATTCTTCATATTATGATGTGTCATTAGAGGGGAGGTCTACAGCATTGCTTTCCGTTCTTTGAATAATATGTGGGTGTGCTGAAAAGTAAAGCCTCCGAATTTTTCATGTCAACAGACATAAAGATTTTTAAATAAAACAAACATTATTGACATTCTACATCTATATTCTTCATGTCTACATATTTATTTACTCTGGCGACGAACACATTTTTCCCAATGAGAAGTCAGTTTCTTGATATCATCACAGTAGAATGTCTGATTTCGTTGACGAAGCCACAATGTCACCGCACAGCGTCATCCCGATCGAAGAAAAGTCCGTGAAGGAGTACTTTAAGTTTCGGAAACAGATGAAAGTCGGATGGGGCCAAGCCAAGACTGTATGGAGGATGATCGATGACAGTCAATACAAGGACTCGGATTACTACAGACGCTCATGTGTGGTCTTGCATTTTCATGCTGAAGGAGATTGCTCCATGTGTGGTCGAACCCTTCGAATTCGTCGTTTAAGTTTTTTGCACCGCAGATCTGCAATGATGTCCTTTACACACTCTTTTGATTCGCCATACTTACCTGAGAGCGTTGTCTGTGTATCCAACGATTTTCTGTTATGAGTCATCAATCCGATTCCGGTGAGTCCCGTCGGTAACCGTGCGCGGTCGTCCACTGTGAGCTCTGTCACACACGTTGACAGTAGCACCACCGTTTCTGTAATTACGAGCACCAACAACCACACGTCGCACACTATCGATGTCGACGCAATCTGCAACATACAAAGCTATCACTCTTCTATGGATTTCAATTAGAGGCAGAAACTCTATTACAACACAGTTTCTCACGCACCGACATGACTACGTTACACACCGCCGTGTTGCACGCTACAATTCGGGGCCCTCTAGCAACAGAGGATTACAGCTTGCGTCAGCGAAGCGGGAAAGTCGACCGAGTGATTTGCGTGACATGTAATAACTCATTCGGTACTGAGAACAGAATAAAAATTCGGAGGCATTACTTTTCTCCTCGGCGTCGTAGAATCCTTTTTCCATAGATACACAGCCAAAGCTCTCAGGTAAGTGAAGAATATCGTGAGAGAGTGTACAGGACTTCATTACAGAACTGTGGTACAGAAAACGGAAACGTCGGATGATAAATCCAGACTCATGGAGTTTGGATTTATCATCGTGTGATGTGGAGCCTGATCTATAACAATCGCAAATCTGTTCAGTAATTTTTAGGGAATACCCTCTTCGTTGTCACACAAGTGCTTACGATGTCACGATGCAAAATATTAGATTAAGTACAGAACGTACGGAAGCTTTTAAACTATCATTCTTCGCCCTATCCATATGCGAATGGCACGGTAGAAACCTCCGCCACATTCACTTACGGTAAGAATGATTGTATAAATGCTAGTACCTGCTACGATGGGACATATCTTCTGCCATGCACGTCACAGTGGTTTGCAGAGTATAGATTTACATGTAAGTAGATACACCTGAAGATGGTCTTTTTGTGGCTATAACTGGTTGCTTAATACATAAGTTAATACAGTTGTAGGTAACCATGATTTTTCAGCACTTTACAAACTCGAATTTTGTGTAAATGGCTTGATACTTTCACACTGACGTTAGTCTGAGTAGCTACATCCCGTAATTCACTTCACGTTAATGATTGCATGTTTCATTTAAACACGTAATTTTCTCGACGATCCTCCTCTTGTTGATTTATGTTTAGTCTTTATTTTAAAACGATGTTAACTGAAATAAAATGTTGTTCTGCTGCTGCTTAATTTAGTTATTGCTATGTCTAGTTCAGTTTTTCGAAAGTCATTCCGTGATCGATAATGCTAATATCGCAGAGCATAGTTTCATCTCGTTTTGGTGCACAGTTTTTGAGGGATAGACCGGGGTACAAACTTCTGTGAGCCAAATTTTTTTATTTGCTTAAAATATTACTTAGAGAGTCTACTTTTAAGTTTCGTTCATATAAAGTGTGCCAAGAGGCATACTTTCTGCACGATTTGGTGTACAGTAGAAATTTTTGAGACTCATTTTTTATTGGCTTGAACTGTTCCTTAGAGAGTGTATTTTTAAGTTTCATTCATGTAAAGTGTGCCATAATTGTTAAAGAATGTTAAAACCGCGACTTACATCATGGTGGTCAGCCGCATCCGACAGCTCGAATGCAACCGATGTAACACTATAATACGAGTTACCGACCGAACAGGAGCCCTTTTAGTTTCGAATAGTATTACAGTGGTTATTAGCATCAACTAATACACTATTTTCAACTTCTTAACATAGTTCGTTTATAGTAGTCTGAAAACTCGTGCTTGTCTCGCGTCTGCTTAATTCGTCATTTCTCTTCCTTTTCATGCGAAGTAAAACGTGAATGCTTGTAAAAGGCTAAAAGGCGTATTTATACAGATAGAAAAGGTTGGGGCAGTAATATCAGTCGTGCAAAAAACGAACGATTGGTAAGCGGAAGCTAGTAAATCGATATAATTTCATCAAAATGAGAAATGCAAACTGTACGGTGCTGGCATTACCGATTAAAGGTCTGTTCAATTTGAATATTGAAAAACACAAGTTGGAACTTTAAACGCTTCTTTTTTCTAAGCAACATTTTTCATGTCGGCGGGGGCTATAACTTATGAAGTAATGTATACATGAAATTACGTTACATCTTTTTGTAACTTGTGAGTCGGCGTTTTTTCTAATGTAGTACGTGGAATTTTTGCGGTATAATTTCGAACTTTTTTGCAAGTTTTCATAACGACTTTTTGTCGAATACATTGACTTTTATTTCAGAGTACCGCCATTTTGCTAAAACAATCTAAAAAAAAAAACATCCCTACGTATTACGTTGGACAATATCATTGGTTTCAAAGCAGTTTTCGAAATTTTGTTCTAGGTCGAAAACAGGGGCTTTCAGATCTCCTCGCACTCAGTGAAGGCCTTTCGTCGATGTCGTGTACTGTCCTCTGGGTGCAAGTTCTTTACTAAAAAAATGAATATACAGTCTTAAGGGTGTATAATATGAAGCCGGTTTTGTATTTTTTTGTTATTTTATTTAAAAATAATGAATATCCGTTTCAGAGTCGAGCGTCACCCTGATCTAGCCTCTTTAAGCTACCTGTTGAACATTGAACATATACATTTTTCTTGTGTTGCGTCTGGCATCGAAACATTTCGTTAGGTGTCTATAGTTGATACTGAAGTTTGTTGCTGTGATCAGCTGAAACGTTGAAAATACTGTTTAATGTTTACACAGTTATCAAAAACATAAAATAAATTATTTTTCAAAAACTACTTTCGACCAAAAATATCGTAGAAGGACGCATTGTTGTGCGTGTTTTCTTTAACGGATGTGAACATCTGCTTTAATAGCCTTTAACGATCCCCCCAATAGTAAGTCTTTGTGATCCCACGCCGTTGCAGAGCTGCTGGCCATTGGCGTGTGGTGCGCATGCGCTCTGAGCGGAATTCCATTGGCCGGAGCGCGGTCTGCCGAGTCAATATCAGCTCTGCAATCCGCTCTGCCTTTGTGGCACCCTTTATGCGCTGAAATTGGATCAACAGATGCAGCTCGTTTTGAATTGCAAATCTGTGATGCATACTGCTGGGTTCACCCAAGCATGTGTAAGAGACGTCTTCGGATTGGTGTTGAAGATCAGTGTAATAATGAAGTGGTTTAGAAACATACCCAGAATTGCTAACAGTAACTCTCGCAAGAACCCTTCTTGCATTTCCCATGATGTCTTTAGTTATTTGCCTTCTATCGAAATACTATCTTCCTTATTTAAATCTGAAACTTCTTGTAATCTTAAACCATACCGGATGTAGACATTCACGGCCAACTATTGAAACTTTCTTAAAACATGACGTTTTGTGAGGTAGGCTTCTGAAATCCGATGACCCAAATTCAACGCTCCATTAGTGTTTACCCATATTGACCGATATAATAGGATATGTCGTACAGTAAGAATGAGACGCAGAAAAATTACTTACGATTATTTCTACAAATTACGGGTGGTGTGCGGAATGTCATCCAATTTCATTTGACTTTTAAAGCTCTACTATAGGGGAAGTTACACCAATGTGGCTAGTTGTACAATTTCGGGATAGATCCAGGAAGAGCTAACTGAGGAATAGGCTACCTGTGATAAAACTTGGAGTGTGCATCATTTTATTCTCCGGGTTAATTATTCCTGGAATAGCGTTCCCGTCCAGTTGGCAACAAAACAGTACGTAGAGCATGCTGGTGGATATTTTCGCTCACATTTCATATTAATTTAGTTGTCTGCAGAAATAGCGTGTTGAACATAAGGTACTGTGGTACTTTGAGGCGTGTCGATACTGTGAACGAGTTCAAGAGCGTAGTAGGAAACGCTAAAACTGATCCAGTCTCATGTAATGAAATAATTAGTGAAAAACGTTTAATTAAGCTTGTAAGGTACTTCTCTGCATAACAAAGATATATCTTGAAATTAATTAAAGGATGAGGCACTTGTTGTTCGACCAGTAAAAGATCTTCCTAAATTTGCAAATACAGTGTGGGAAAAAATATGCAGCAGTTTCAGTTCAGAAACAACTTTATATATGTCGACAGAGCAGCTGCAACATACGTACGATTTATTAATAAGAAAGAAGCACATAAATATTTTGCCCAGAAAAGGTAGCAGAAGCTCAAACGTGGAGCGTAAGTTCCAAATTACGTACAATGAAATACACGATTTTATAAAATGGCAACTGAAGGACGCCATAGGCAATTCCAAGAAGTTACAAAATTTCTAGAAAAAATAACGTTCCATCAAATGTACTGTAGGTATTGGTAGACTATGAATTGTAAGTAAGTGGCCGAGCGGTTCTAGGCGCCACAGTTTGGAACCGTGCGACCGCTGCGGTCGCAGGTTCGAATCCTGCCTCGGGCATGGGTGTTTGTGATGTCCTCAGGTTAGTTAGGTTTAAGTAGTTCTAAGTTCTAGGGGACTGATGACCACAGCAGCTAAGTCCCATAGTGCTCAGAGCCATTTGAACCATTTGAATTGTAAGTAAACGCCTAATATTGTAGGAGTTGTGCAATGTGGTCTGTTTTGTTGGTCTTTTCAGAGACTCCAACGAATTGTGAGAACACAGACCTCACGGAGATTGATTTGACTGACAATTCTGAGAGGTGTTATTGGCCAGCTTGCTGTTGTATTTGTATCTTCGCATGATTAATTCATTAAAGAGCAAAGGGTGTTCTACAAAAAGTTCCTTTGCTCAATTATTGAACACTGTGTTTAAGATGCCAACATTTACAGTGAACATCCATCACCCATTCATATTACACAAATGTTCCACATTCCTTCCTAAATCAATGGACCAGTTGCAACCAAACTAGATACACATATCGCTTACTGGCTGGAAAGAATCGCTGTTGGTGGCGGAGGGGAAGAGTGGTGGTAAGAACCACCTACCGGTCAAAGGGATGGGGGTGGGGGGTGAAAAAGAAGTCTAACCCACGACACGTGATTCCCCAGAGTGTATTCATCGAATATTTGACAGTGAGAACACTTAGTGAGTTGCAACAACCTTTAATACAGTTTCAAACCTTTATGAAACATTTTCTCGCTGACAACCTCCACAAAATGATGAAACGAAAAGTTTTATTGCTTACTACATTTTTGCTGCTCGTACATTAAAACTGCCGCATCAGGCATGATCTTGTAATTTAATATATCTTTATTACTAACTGTATTCGTGACATTTTGCAGACAGTATTCACACACACCACTGGATGTACCTGCAAAATTATATCATTGCACGTCACATAGGTCAGGAGATATGGCGTCATGAACACTGAGATGCATGAAAAAATGCTGCATCATGCATGATGTTGAAATTTATTATTTCTTTCCTATTAACTCTATTCGCAACAAATTTCTCAGGAAATATCTAAATACGCACTGAATGTACCTACAAAAATTAAATCATTGTACGATGCATAGTTCAGGAGCTACGACGTCGTGAACATTGAATTACAGGTCGATATTCGCTAGAAATACAGGTGAAATACGTGTACAAGAATGTGTGAAATATGTTAAATAGATGCGAAGTGTATCTGACGCGTGTATACAGGCAAAGCTGCTGGTAAAGAACTCCTCCTAAGACCGTTGGTCGATTTCAGCATTAATTGATTCACGTATTTCCTACTATCCGGAAATAAATACTTGTGGGGGGGAGTACCTGCAACCTCCTACTGAGGTGAGGGTGATAACGTGGAGAGAGGAGCGAGGAGGATGAGATGGTCAGACAGAGAGGGGAAGGAGGTCATGGACACAGATATGAGCGAGGAAGAGATGGATTGAGTGAGTGGGGAAGGAAAAGGGCAGAGAAAGGTTAAAGGAGAAGGACAGTGAGAGAGGGCATAGGGAAATGGACAAAGACAAGGGAAAAGGAGGTGGAGTAATAGAACTGGAACAAATACATACCTGGGCAAAGCTCAGCTAGCCTCTTTTATGTTTCTGGGGTAGAAATGCACTAATGGGACATCTCCAAACTGGAGGCAGTTGTTTTGGTATCTCACCTAAATGTCTGAGGAACAGTATAGTAAATATTTCTCCACAATTCTGGCTTGTGCATTCATCTCTGGCAGGTATTCTGCAAGTAATCTTGGAGGGAGAAGGAAGTAACTGGACACGTGACAGTGTTTTTCCATGTTTCCTGCAAACATCTCGGCTTAAAACTGTCAAAATAAAAATACATATTCTCAAATGTGAAAGAATTATCATATTAGCATACGGAGCTGTTTCAAAAGTCGTATAACAAAAACGAGAGAAGAGAGGAAGAACTGTATCCGTTAAAACAAAAGAGCACTAAGCTCAAACTGGGGATTAGAAAAGAAACATTAAAACAAATTATTTCAGGGTAGCAATGTATGAACTCAAATACATTAGTTTATTTTATTTTGATTTCATTACAACAGAGAACTGAAATAATGAGTAAAACTGCCTCTTGTGCTTGTTGTCTATTGTCATACACATCCTTTAATAATCCTGTTGACTCTCCGGTTGTCAATACCAATCAAATCTCCAACGGACAGAAGAAAGTCACCAGTCAGTACCAAAGAAACCTGCAGGAGAAAATCACCACAGTCGAAGTATCAGAGTGTTAGAAGTAGTTGGTTCATTGGTGGAACAGAGTCATTTCTGAAAGAAAGAAAAGAATTACATGAGAAAATATGTGTGTCAATTAAAGAGAAATTTAAAAGCATAGCTTGCCAGCCACTCCTTCCACATTTTATGATTATGTGGATCAATAAGTAAAGCTTCCTTTTGGCTGAAAGACAAGTACCAAAGCTCTTATAATATACAGACAACTATTATTTTATGATAAGTATGGATTTGCGTATGTGGATAGTAATAATAACTGAGGAACACAACAGCTGTATTCCGTAGCTGTGGGAACATCATCTTTCTCCATTTTTTTAAAAGGAAAAGTGCTGACTTCCTGTCAATGATAATATGTTAAACTTAGCTTGATTAAGTACAGATAGTTTACTTGCTTATGGAGTTGGCGCTAGACGGAGACAATTTTGTTGTTCTGCAGCATTAATGGACCCGTGGATTTAATATTTTCACTAAAAGAAGGAAGATATGGTCCCACTGGAAGAAAGAGTGAACTCAGGATGTTAGATTTCTGTCAAACTTTTTGTCACATGAAAAATCATAATTTTGTTGCCTAACACTGAAAAGAAATGTTAATACAAATAGCGCCCAAGACTGGTGTGGTTTTTTGATTTGATTAACTCTATTTTGGCACTTTCTGCTAGACGAAACGAAGTAGTTCTTTCTAATACTGCAACAGTTGTAACATATGCCTGATAAACAATACTATTTTGGCAGGAATTACCATTTTAATGCACCTAATTTATATAAATAATACGTCAGTATATCAATTACGAAGTACTGATGTCAAATGCCTGTTTTTCCAAATAACCAATATATGTTAGGAAACATTAATAGACTCATTTGTCAGTCATGAAATCTTGAGATGAAACACGGCTTCCTTCGGCAGAGGAAATCAAGATACATAAGGTGTTTCAAATTAGCACGTCTATATTTCTGAAACTAATAAACATATACAATGAATTTTGTTTTTTGATGAATGGGAAACTCAAAACGCTTTCTTTCATACCTTTTCATAGGTGTACAGTACGCCCTCTTGAAATGCACGGCATATGTCAGTGCGGTATTCAGATTGTTCCCATACTGCAGCGAATGTGTCTTGAGTTACAGTTTCCACAGCTGCTGCTGTGTGATGTCTCAGTTCATTCATTGTTGTTGGTAACGGAGGCACACAAACAGAGTCTTTTATAACTCCCACAAGAAATAATCACAGGACCAGTGACCTTAGAGGCCAGTAATGTAAGGCTGAATCATTTGGTCCAGTGCGACCGATCTATCGATCAGTAATCCTTTGATTAAAAAATTCCCGCACTTCCAAATTCCAGTTTGGTGGTGCCCAATTCTGTTGGTAAATGAAGTCGTTCGAATCAGTCTCCAACTGAGGGAAAAGAAAGTTCTCAAGCATATCGAGATATGCGCTTCCCGTTGCAATATTTTCAGCAAAAAAAATGGACCTTACACTCCTTTTCCCACGAAACTGCACAAAACACAATAAGTTTTGGAGAGTCCCTCTCATGTTGTACAACTTCATGTGGTTGATCCGCACCCCACATTCTCACGTTATGATGGTTCACCTCTCCATTTAAATGGCATGTTACCTCGTCAGTAAACACTAAGCGTGGAAGAAAACTGTCATCCTCCATCTAGCCAAGAATGAAATTACAGAACTCCACACATTGTTGTTTGTCACCTTCACGAAGAGATTGTAGTAGACGATTTTTGTATGGTTTCATGTGTAAACGTCGACCCAACACACGCCAGACGGACATCGGGGGCATGTTGAGCTGTCGAGCTGCACGGCGAACGGATTTCTGCGGACTCCTTGTGAAACAATGGTGGATGCGTTCGACGTCTTTGTCAGACACTCGGGGACGGCGCGGTGGTTTGCCTTGACACAAACAACCTTTTTATCGGAATTGTTCATGCCACCGTCTAATACAAGGATCCACACCATACCTAGTACGAAAGTCACTCTGAACAGTTACTACTGGCCCGCACTGCGCAAAACGTAGAACACAAAATGGTTTCTGTTGACCCTGTAACGACTAAGCTCGGGCGTACGTTAACTCTTTAAAGCCTGAACTATGGTAAGTTGACGGGCTTCACCTTATAAGAAAGGATTTTAGTAAATATGTTGACCGCGTGTACCTGAATGGAGGCAAATTCAGACTTACACCCACTCAGTAACAACAATGATACGTCAAGCAAGTCTAAAGTGCAACTACAAGTTAGGACGGGCAAGAAACATACACAGCAGATGCTACCAATTGTTAATAATACGGTCGCCACCTAATTAGGTATTAAGTGAGTTTTTTCCCTGTACAAGTGAATGTACGTACAAGCATAACAACATGTAATAATACTGCATTATATGGTAAATTTAGAACCAGAAAAATCTACTGAACTAATATTTTCACTTTCTGTACTAATTTGGACAAGCCATAAATACACAACATTACACTATAATGATTACTACAAACTGCGTTTTGTCTACTGATCCGACTGAAATCGGGCATAGGTTACCCTAGAAACAGCACTTTTGAAACACACATACAATGTCAATTTTAAGAAGGGTAGAACACTGATAAATTTAGGTTTTATATTGACTTTAACTTTGCTGGTCAAAGCAGTTCAGTACACTTCAGGATTAAAATGAATAGAAAAGAAAGAAAGGAGAAGGGGGGGGGGGGGGGACCCTGAAACTGTTATGATCACTGTAGTGAATGTTTGATCATTGAGAGCCTTAAGCATTCTAGATTTCCAATATATGATTTACCACTCTTTTTGTCTTATTTCCTGCTCATTTAACTACCGTTATTTTCGTCTCAATTTAAATAAACTTCATTACTAAACCAATTTCTATATTATCTTCCAACTTGGCCAGACCTATATTATTCGTCCAGTATTTCATTAACAACAAAGTTCTTTAAACATCATTCTAACATAGATAAGTCTGCAGGTAATTATTATTAACATAAACTGTAAATCTTCATCTTGGGATACTCGGATTGCACAACATGTGGAAAGGACCCTGTCTAGGTTAGTTGTGAGGATAATTAATTTATAGGACAGTTCTGGTAAAATTTAAGTTATTATTGAACAGTACGTAGCAAAAGTGACACTGGTCCACACGAATACAGTACTGAAAGTTTCAACCTGTTTGTATCGATGAGGCTGTCGGCAAGCGGCGAGATGGCGAGGCACAAAGCACACGTGCAATTACAACAATGGCTCATGAAATATCGGCACTTTACTTCTTCATGGCGTCGCAATGCTTTTCCATTTAGTGCCTATGGAATATTGTCATACTGTATAGACGTCGGAAACAGCGCATCCGAGGCTCAACGAAACCACTTTTTCCAGGAGAGCCTCCTCGACCCAGCACGTGTTTCTCAGATCGGTGCCCAACTCCGACTAACTCTGCTGAGCCCGTTATATCATGCAGCGTCCGTGTGCATTTTCTCGCGCTCGCCTGCCTCCACCTTTTACCACTCCCCTACAGATAGGGTATTCACCAAAGGTTTTACATTCCACATATTCTAATACATTGCCTACGTATGGACCAGGCGTACAAATACAACTTTCACATCTTACAATAGTTTCAACATTAGGTACACTTCCCTTCGATTCCAACATTGCTTGAAATTTGACATAAATATTAAAATTTACATCGAAAATTGTTTATAGCTTCTTCAACATAATGGCATGAAAAAAAAAAAGAAATCGGAACATCGAATATATTAATTTATCGAAATTCAAAAGAAAACAAATTATTATATATGCAATAGTATAACGTTAGTGTTGCTACAACCCGACATCATTTTTGCTAGAAATGAAGTAGGCGCACGCTGCTGCTACCTAGCGAGAACCATGTAAAACTCGATAGTTTGCTCTTTCCAACAGCACATTACTCATTCACATATCTCAAATCACATAATAGTTTTTAAAATCGGATGATTCTTTTTGATACACCCTGCATATTCGGAATCATTGTATTCTTCAAAATAATTATAATGACGTCTCACTTTCTGATTCTATTACTATTCCTGCCATTTTCTGAAATTATTAAGCCGGCCGGCCGGCGGTTTTAGGCGCTTCAGTCTGAAACCGCGCGACCGCTAAGGTCGCAGATTCGAATCCTGCCTCGGGCATGGATGTGTGTGATGTCGTTAGGTTAGTTAGGTTTAAGTAGTTCTAAGTTCTAGGGGACTGATGACCTCAGATGTTGAGTTCCATAGTGCTCAGAGCCATTTGAATCATTTTGAAATTATTCAACTGATAAACTCGCTAATTCGGCACGATATCTCCGGTTAAGATTAATTTATCCTCCGGTTAGGCGTTTTTCCTGGTGGGTACAACACATTTCCCGCACTATTCCGAGAACAAAAATGGTTCAAATGGCTCTGAGCACTATGGGACTTAACATCTATGGTCATCAGTCCCCTAGAACTTAGAACTACTTAAACCTAACTAACCTAAGGACAGCACACAACACCCAGTCATCACGAGGCAGAGAATTCCGAGAACAGAGCTTAACCGGCTGTTAACCGGAGTTCGTACAATTGGTGAATAGTGATACTAGGCACCAACACTTTACTTGATAATAACGATGTATAAGTGAAGCTGATCATTGAACAAGCGGATAGGACAGCAGGCCCACTTCTGTTATAGTAAACAGAAACCGTTGAAATAAAGCCGATTTCGTCGTTGACTGTAATTATCGTTTATGTTTTGCTATTGACCAATTGCGTCTGTGATTTCGCTGTCAAGTGGTACCTGACATGCGTGAAGACAGTGCACCAACCTGTTATTTAATTATTGAATGGCTTTTAGGTACATTTCAGTATTATATCACGTTATTTTATATTACATAACATTACATATATTCACAGACAAACATCTAATCCTTGTATATATTCAACGGATTTTTGGGATGTCACGAGGAATTCTTCAAAGTCTCTACTGTACGCTCTAACACTGCATTCTCTCTGAAGTGTTGGATGGTTTGCTTAGGCGCGCCGCAGTCACATGCTGGGGAAGACAGCAGTCCCCATTTGAAGATTGGGTCAGCACATCTTCCATGCCCAGTTCTTAGTCGGTTCAGAGTTGACCAGATCTTGCGGGGCTGATCAAACCCAGGAACTGCCTCAGTAATACAAGGTATTAGGTGGCAAGTTGTTGGGGCTTTTTGGAGCCATTCTTTTCTGCAAGAGTTGATGTCAGCCCCAGTGAGGCTGTCGAGAGCAAGAGGAGGATGTCTTGAACGAAGCCTCTTGATACTCAGATCAGGTATATCGATGTGTTCCGTTGATCCCGAGGTGGTTCCGCAGGGTTTATGGATGAGTTTGTTTCTTGTTCTCCCCTTGGCAGCTGCTTTTGTAAGGTGTGATTAAAATGACAAGGTTCTGTCTAACGTGACCCCTAGGAACCTTGCCTCCTTGTTGTGGTTGAGGCCCATTTCGTCAAGGTATACTTCCAGAGCTCTGTCAGCTTCTCTGTTATTGAGGTGGAAGCAAGTTACTTCTGTCTTCGTGGCGTTAGGCCTAAGCCTCCATTTACGGAAGTATGCTGCCAGAGCAGACAGATCGGATGACAGGGTTTCTTTCATTATATCAAAATCAGTGTGCCTCGTTGTAATAGCCCAGTCATCAGCGTGGCCAAATTTCCAACAAGCTGCTTCTGGCATGTCAGAAATGTATAGGCTGAAAATGCAGTGGGGCTAATACCTAGCCTTGAGGTAAACCATTTTGAAGGAATTTCTGGCTACTGACTGTTTCCCATGAGGACCTGGAATCCTCTGTTACCAATCATGTTACCAATAAGCTTTGTCACTTTTTGACAGGGAATTATTTTCATCAATTCACTGAGTAGGCCTTGTCTCCAGACGGTATCATAGGCTGCTGACAAGTCAATAAAGGCCACATATGTTTTTAATTTCTTTTGGAATCCCGCTTCAATATGTGTTTTAAGGGCCAGGACTTGGTCTGCACAGCTTCGGTTGGGACGAAAGCCGGCTTGTTCTACTGGGATGGCTGTGAGTATTTTCTTACCGATCCTGTTAAGTAGTACTATTTCCAGAAGTTTGTACACCATGCTAAGCAGTGCTATGGGGCGGTAGTTTTGCGGAAGATTTCCTGGTTTGCCTGGCTTTAGGAGGGCAATTATCTTGGCACGTTTAAGTTCCTGGGCTTTGTTTCCTGTCTGCAGTAGTGATGTGAAGTACTTTGCTAACCATATTTTCGTATATTTGCCAGACTTGATAAGAAACTCTGGGAGGATGTCATCTGAGCCGGTGGCTTTACCTTGTTTTGTGTCCTTTATTGCTGCCGAGATCTCTTCGGGGGTGATGTCGCATGAATATTTAGTATCAACACTGGCTGCTGCTCTTAGCTTTCCAAGTTCACGTTTAATACGCATTGTTGTCTCTCGGTGGTTTGCCCCTTTAATCCTCCAGCATATGGCTGGCGGGTTCTATGTTCGCCTACTATATGCTGATGGCTGTACAGCGTGACTGCATTTCCGAAATAGACGAAATTTACCAATAGTTAAAAATAAACAACAATTATAGTGAATGGCGGGTACGTTGCCATTTCAGAAATACTGCTTAACTGTGGTACCTGCCCAAAGAAAAGCAACAATTGCAGACACTGTGAGTTGCTTGTGTTAGCTTCGGTACACGACAGACGCCCTGCCCACAGACTGTATTGAGATTATCTGTACACTTTGAACGAGTGCGATTCGAAAGGTAAGAGACTCACTTGACTCAAAGTTCGTGTAAATCAACGGACAGAGCCAGTGCTGAGAGGTAAATTAATCGTTCCGGCCTGTGTGTCACTGTAGATTTCAGTGGCGCCTAAAGGCACGGCAAAAGATGTGAGCAATCGTGAAAGGGTATGTCGAGATGTCATGTCTTACAGTCACTGGTCATTCTTCTTTCATGACACTTCAAGTAGCGAAAAGTAATTAGTCATGAAGTGAAACAATTTCTTCCGCACCTTATGGCTACATGCCTACCACTATGAACATAGTGGTCCATACTGGAGGGAGCTAGTTCGTACACACGACAGACGTGACCTTCGTCTAATGTTGAGGAAATTTCTAGAACATTTTGAAGGCGGACTAATTTGGACACCAATCCACGTGATAATTTCGTATCGACTTTTCTCAAAGAAAAGATTTATTTGCAGTGATTGACTGTCCCGTCATTCCGTGGTAGAATATTTTATACATTATGAATGATAACACACGTAGCACTGGTGTAATATTCTACAATATTTATCATTAATTTCACAAACCGTTCGTCGGCTGTTAGTCCATCATCAGGTACAAAGATAAATACGATGGTACAGCGAAATTTTGTAGGATCAAAGATTTTAAACTAGTGCATCTACAGTGTGCCTGCATTTCCACAGATGAAAAATGTTTATGTTGGATTTAGAAATGAAATGAAAGGAATTGTTTCAGTGTAAATGAGATGTAAGATTGTTTAGTTAAGAAAAAATATGTGAGATATTAACTTCTGAACTGTATTTGATACTCTTTCTGCATTATAGAGTTCACAAAGTAGGATGGTATTGTTTGATACTATTTGTCTGATTGCATTTAATTCCATAAGGAAGTTGTCTTCTCTCATGGGAATAGATATTGACTGAAGCACCACTGTAAAAAAGGCGGCATGTTTATGGGCCTCTGGGTGTTGAGGATTGACAGATATTGCAATATCTGCGGGTTTCCTATAAATCTTGGAAGTATGAATATGGTTGGATCTAAATAATTTATGCAATTACCGCCAGACTCCATTGTCAATTTAGCTGCTTCAGGAATTTTCGACTTTGAGGGTAACTACATAAATTATTTAGACCCAACGATAGACATCAGTGATCATATTTATACTTTCAAGATTTATTGAAAACCTGCCACCGCAGATATTGTATACTGCCAAGCGTCAACTCATGGTGGTCCATAAACATGCTGCCTTTCAATCAATGATACATTCCCTAATATCTATCTCTATGGGTGAAGACAATTTCCAAGTAGAATTAAATACAATCAGACAAATAACACCAAACAATGGCTACTCTCCTACCTTGGTGGTCTCCATAACGCAAAAAGTGCACTGTTCCATATTCAGGAAAAGTCTACTGAATGTAGCCAGAAAGCTTAAATCCAGGAACTTAAAAACATCATGTTATGAGCACAACACTGTTGAACACTTTTTGCCCAATGATAAAGACAGCATTCTAGCTTTGGAGAAGAATGGAATATATAAAATTACTTGTAGTCGTGGCAAACTCTATATAGATCAGTCTGGCATGGTAATATGCACCCGCTTGAAGAAACACCACATAAACTGGAAACTTAGAAAACGAGACTCTACTTTTGTACCTGCTTAAAGAAGGCCGTAATTACAATCTGAAACAATGAAGTGTTACATTGCATGAATAAAGAAAGAAACTATCTTGAAATAACGAAAATTAATAAACGTATGTCCATCTGTCTGATATTAGTACTGAATAACAAGACATAGTTCCCTTACTCGTCACTTCTAACTCATAGCCCCAAGTAGGCCATGTGGTGAAAATACCCCTCTTACTCACATGACCCATTTTTCCTTTATTTCAGTTGTTATAATTTCTCTTGCCGTGATAAAAAAATCTACATTGTATAACCACAACCGCTTCACTTAATCTCAGTGACATATTTTATCTGTATGTAATTTAGCACCTATTAAAGACAAGATTATTTTGTTCAGCCACACCCTATGAACATGTCGCTAAAGTTTATTGTTTAATTTATTTTCGTGAACAGTTGTTGTAATTTGTACATAGTTCATTATTTAATGTGTCAGATACATTGTCTTTGTTAAATATTTTTACATCGCATTTACGCTGAAACAATTCCTATCGTTTCATTCCTAAATTTAAGGCTTTTCAACTTTGGAAATGGAGATACTCTGTGGATGCACTAGTTCAAAATCTTTGATCCTACAAAATGTCACTGCGCCGTATGTTTTGTATACGTGATGGTGTAACAGCCAAAATATCTTTGTAAAATAAATAATAAATATTGTAGAATATTATACCAGTGTCGTCTGTGTTTTCATTCATAATGAGGCAAAACATTTTGACCACCACCTGTAAATACACTTTTCGCGATTCTGCGTGGCACTGATTCGACAAATCCTTGGTAGCAGAACGAGAGACCAGACAAATTTTCAAATTTGTACATTTTATTCTTTCGATGGCTAGTATCAGGCTGAGACACATTTTCAAATCATCATAATACAGTCGAAAATGGCATTTCCGAAGGTGTCAAAAATGTGCGACGTTCACTACTTGAATTCTTTAAAGATGCTTCTCAATGAAATTTAGAACTTCTAGCTGTTAAATATTATTGTTACGTAGTATGTGTTTCTATACTACGTTCATGCCCTCTAGTGACAGAATGGTTTACCAGACAAATGGAGCAAATGTTGTTAGCAAGTTAGTAGTGTGTCAGTCCTACATGAAAGTGCAGTGTGTTTTGCGACTTTTTCGGAACATAGTAAAATTATGTGCTGCATTCCATACGGAAGCATGCTGTGCTTGATACACTTACGATGAGGTTATTAAATGTGTTTATCGCATGGGTCTTTGCGCCATGACAATTATTAAATGTACATATACTAATTTTTAGACTTCTTATTTTATATCAGCTACGTGATTGTTGTGACACATCAGGACACATTGCAAGAATTCTTGGCAATTTTCACCATGGGGTAGTTCTTACCTATTCTACATTAGGGAATGGAATGAACGTTTCCTCCCCCCCCTCCCCCACGAAACACGGACCTTGGCGTTGGTGCGGAGGCTTCCGTGCCTCAACGATACAGATAGCCGTACCGTAGGTGCAACCACAACGGAGGGGTATCTGTTGAGAGGCCAGACAAACGTGTGGTTCCTGAAGCGGGGCAGCAGCCTTTTCAGTAGTTGCAGGGGCAACAGTCTGGATGATTGACTGATCTGGCCTTGTAACACTAACCAAAATAGCCATGCTGTTCTGGTACTGCGAACGGCTGAAAGCAAGGGGAAACCACAGCCGTATTTTTTCCCGAGGGCATGCAGCTTTACTGTATGATTAAATGATGATGGCGTCCTCATGGGTAAAATATTCCGGAGGTAAAATAGTCCCCCATCTCCGGGCGGGGACTACTCAGGAGGACGTTGTTATCAGGAGAAAGAAAACTGACGTTCTACGGATCGGAGCGTGGAATGTCAGATCCCTTAATCGGGCAGGTAGGTTAGAAAATTTAAAAAGGGAAATGGATAGGTTAAAGTTAGATATAGTGGGAATTAGTGAAGTTCGGTGGCAAGAGGAACAAGACTTTTGGTCAGGTGAATATAGGGTTATAAATACAAAATCAAGTAGAGGTAATGCAGGAGTAGGTTTAATAATGAATAAAAATAGGAGTACGGGTAAGCTACTACAAACAGCATAGTGAACACATTATTGTGGCCAAGATAGACACGAAGCCCACGCCTACTACAGTAGTACAAGTTTATTTGCCAACTAGCTCTGCAGATGACGAAGAAATTGATGAAATGTATGAGGAGATAAAAGAAATTATTCAAAAGGTGAAGGGAGACAAAAATTTAATAGTCATGGGTGACTGGAATTCAAGCGTAGGAAAAGAGAGAGACGGAAACATAGTAGGTGAATATGGATTGGAGCTAAGAGGGTTCCCGGGTTCGATTCCCGGCGGGGTCAGGGATTTTCTCTGCCTCGTGATGGCTGGGTGTTGTGTGCTGTCCTTAGGTTAGTTAGGTTTAAGTAGTTCTAAGTTCTAGGGGACTGATGACCATAGATGTTAAGTCCCATAGTGCTCAGAGCCATTTGGAGCTAAGAAATGAAAGTGGAAGCCCCCTGGTAGAATTTTGCGCAGAGCATAACTTAATCATAGCTAACACTTGGTTTAAGAAGTTGTATACATGGAAGAACCCTGGAGATACTAAAAGGCATCAGATAGATTATATAATGTTAAGACAGAGATTTAGGAACCAGGTTTTAAATTGTAAGACATTTCCAGGGGCAGATGTGGACTCTGACCACAATCTATTGGTTATGAACTGTAGATTAAAACTGAAGAAACTGCAAAAAGGTGGGAATTTAAGGAGATGGGACCTGGATAAATTGACTAAACCAGAGGCTGTATAGAGTTTCAGGGAGCGCATAAGGGAACAATTGACAGGAATGGGGGAAAGAAATACAGTAGAAGAAGAATGGGTAACTTTAAGGGATGAAATAGTGAAGGCAGCAGAGGATCAAATAGGTAAAAAGACGAGGGCTAGTAGAAACCCTTGGGTAACAGAAGAAATATTGAATTTAATTGATGAAAGGAGAACATATAAAAATGCAGTAAATGAAGCAGGCAAAAAGGAATACAAACGTCTCAAAAATGAGATCGACAGGAAGTGCAAAATGGCTAAGCAGGGATGGCTAGAGGACAAATGTAAGGATGTAGAGGCTTATCTCACTAGGGGTAAGATAGATACTGCCTACAGGAAAATTAAAGAGACCTTTGGAGAAAGGAGAACCACTTGCATGAATATCAAGAGCTTTGGTGGAAACCAAGTTCTAAGCAAGGAAGGGAAAGCAGAAAGATGGAAGGAGTGTATAGGGGGACTATACAAGGACGATGTACTTGACGACAATATTATGGAAATAGAAGAGGATATAGATGAAGATGAAATGGGAGATATGATACTGCATGAAGAGTTTGACAGAGCACTGAAAGACCTGAGTCGAAACAAGGCCCCCGGAGTAGACAACATTCCATTAGAACTACTGACAGCCTTGGGAGACCTAGTCCTGACAAAACTCTACCATCTGGTGAGCAAGATGTATGAGACAGGCGAAATACCCTCAGACTTCAAGAAGAATATAATTATTCCAATCCCAAAGAAAGCAGGTGTTGACAGATGTGAAAAAATTACCGAACTATCAGTTTATTAAGTCACAGCTGCAAAATACTAACGCGAATTCTTTACAGACGAATGGAAAAACTGATAGAAGCCGACCTCGGGGAAGATCAGTTTGGATTCCGTAGAAATGTTGGAACACGTGAGGCAATACTGACCCTACGTCTTATCTTAGAAGAAAGATTAAGGAAAGGCAAACCTACGTTTTTAGCATTTGTAGACTTGGAGAAAGCTTTTGACAATGTTGATTGGAATACTCTCTTTCAAATTCTGAAGGTGGCAGGGGTAAAATACAGGGAGCGAAAGACTATTTACAATTTGTACAGAACGCAGATGGCAGTTATAAGAGTCGAGGGGTATGAAAGGGAAGCAGTGGTTAGGAAGGGAGTGAGACAGGGTTGTAGCCTCTCCCCGATGTTATTCAATCTGTATATTGAGCAAGCAATAAAGGAATCAAAAGAAAAGTTCGGAGTAGGAATTAAAATCCATGGAGAAGAAATAAAAACTTTGAGGTTCGCCGATGACATTGTAATTCTGTCAGAGACAGCAAAGGACTTGGAAGAGCAGTTGAACGGAATGGACAGTGTCTTGAAAGGAGGATATAAGATGAAGATCAACAAAAGCAAAACTAGGATAATGGAGTGTAGTTGAATTAAGTCGGGTGATGCTGAGGGAATTAGATTAGGAAATGAGACACTTAAAGTAGTAAAGGAGTTTTGCTATTTGGGGAGCAAAATAACTGATGATGGTCGAAGTAGAGAGGATATAAAAAGTAGACTGGCAATGGCAAGGAAAGCGTTTCTGAAGAAGAAAAATTTGTTAACATCGAGTATAGATTTAAGTGTCAGGAAGTCGTTTCTGAAAGTATATGTATGGAGTGTAGCCATGTATGGAAGTGAAACGTGGACTATAAATAGTTTAGACAAGAAGAGAATAGAAGCTTTCGAAATGTGGTGCTACAGAAGAATGCTGAAGATTAGATGGGTGGACCACATAACTAATGAGGAGGTATTGAATGGAATTGGGGAGAAGAGGAGCTTGTGGCACAACTTGACTAGAAGATGGGATCGGTTGATAGGACATGTTCTGAGACATCGAGGGATCACCAATTTAGTATTAGAGGGCAGCATGGAGGGTAAAAATCGTAGAGGGAGACCAAGAGATGAATACACTAAGCAGATTCAGAAGGACGTAGGCTGCAGTAAGTACTGGGATAGAGTAGCATGGAGAGCTGCATCAAACCAGTCTCAGGACTGAAGACCACAACAACAAATGAACGTTTCGGTAAGAATGAGCATAACTTGTAGTGACTTGGTTGTGCCACCATCACCTCGGTTGCCTGGTCTCATTATATCTCGTAATTTTTGTTAGATGTGTGAATTCCCATTATATATTCTCCAACTGATTTTCAAAAATGGTTCAAATGGCTCTGAGCACTATGGAACTTAACTTCTGAGGTCACCAGTCCCCTAGAACTTAGAACTTCTTAAACCTAACTAACCTAAGGACATCACAAACATCCATGCCCAAGGCAGGATTCGAACCTGCTACCGTAGCGGTCGCGCGGTTCCAGGCTGTAGCACCTAGAACCGCTCGGCCACTACGGCCGGCCCAACTGCTGTTTTACATTTCAAAATGATGACGTAGTTCGTTGAAACCGGTAATGTAACCACTTCTTTTTAAAGAAAAAAGATTATGTACTGTGACTATGGTTTCACTATTGATGTGCCAAATAAATATTTAAGTTATATTTTTGTCACGCTCCTTACGACAATTATGTCGGAGTGTAGAAGAAAAGGATGGTAAGAACTAATAGGGAGAGGTATGTTTTCTCCTACACCTCGTGTTCCTGTCTTCCGCCTATGAGATTTTTCCTCGACCCGTGACTATAAACGCATGCTGCTGTCATAGTGACATTTCTACAGTGTCATTTCGTCCAAGCAACGTCATACATACACTACCACTAAACGGACGTCTGTCGTTAGCATGGTTTATGTTGTGACAGTTGCGACACACACAACTGAAGTCTACAAGCTCGTTCATGTTCAACAGTGCAGTATTTACTACTACACTACGATATTGCGGGATTTCAAAGCTCGGCGAGCGGATGCTGTAGCAAATACGCTATTTCATCGAAGATATGTCATTTTTGCAGACTGAGAACGGGAGAAATATGATTAGCTGGAGGAGATGTGCCATTTACGTCTCCCTCCACGTAGTACTTACGCCGCTTCCAAATTTCGGTCGGTAGGTTCTGCCTTGCAAATAAAAAATAATTCAAGAAGCCTTTTGTGGCTTGTTAATAATATTATGGAAGTCGGTGGCAATCATGTGAGAAGAGATGGAGACTGTATAGAGGCCGTGTAAAGGCTTCCCAATGAAACATCCTTAGCGCAGTCAACACAATTTTGGCAACACGTCAGAGAGCATTATCGTGCAACAGAATAATGCAGTCCATCATCCCGCTGCTTATTCGCTTTCTGGAACACAGCACCGCAATTAACGTACAGCGGTAGGTGGGCATTTAGGAAAAATTGAAGCGAGTCATCAAGTCCAAACGCTGAGGAATGTTGACGGACTGCATCATTCAGCTGCAGGATAATGCCAGCCCACATGTTACCAAGGTTGTTTCGACTACACTACGGATGTTTCGCTCGGAAACCCTTGCAGATCCTCCACACAGTCCCTATCCCTCCCTGAAAGACGTTCGTTACCATAGATTTGCTCCGGACGAAGAGGTGGACGCCTGGGTATAATGCAGGTTCCGTTTGGAACGGCTAACATTCTTCCGTGAGGGCACTGACGGTGTTGTTTCACTTAGGGGTAAATTTATTAACAGTCATGGTGGTTATTTTTGAAATAGAAAACAGGTTACTTGCTTTTTAGTGTTCCGTACCTCAGTCGGTAAAAACGGAACCCTCACAGGATCACATTGTTGCCGTGTGTCTGTCTATTCGACTGTTAAAAACCATTTTCCTCAGATGAGTCAAGTTGAGATTAATCCCACATACTATGGTCTTGGGTCCCGTGGTGGCCAATGCAGTCAACAGTTACGGCAATTTATGTCACATATTTTGATACAAACTCACTCGTTAAAAGTTACAGGGTTCAACCATAAAATTTGGCAATAAGCGAGATTCCACAGTACAAGTAAAGGAAAAGAAATCACGAAATTGTTAATTTGTAATTGTATCACACGAAAAAAGCTTTTTCTGTCATTTTTTATCTGACGTCAAACTTAAAATTAAAACGCTCCCGAAAGTCTTCTCGGGGCCCATAACTTGCCATTATCAGCGTCGATAACGGGCAAAAATAATCGAAATTCTGGATTACTGGAATGGACGGGCTGTCTATGTACATAATTATGTTTGTACTGAACCCTCTGAGCACGAGTCCTACTTGCACCTGGCTAATACTTTGCCCTCTGTGTCGTTTTCATTGGAGCGCCTTTTATGTTACGTATTTTATTATCTACATCTACATCTACATTTATACTCCGCAAGCCACCCAACGATGTGTGGCGGAGGGCACTTTAGGTGCCACTTGTCATTACCTCCCTTTCCTGTTCCAGTCGCGTTTGTTTCGCGGGAAGAACGACTGCCGGAAAGCCTCCGTGCGCGCTCGAATCTGTCTAATTTTACATTCGTGATCTCCTCGGGAGGTATAAGAAGGGGGAAGCAATATATTCGACATCTCATCCAGAAACGCACCCTCTCGAAACCTGGACAGCAAGCTAAACGGCGATGCAGAGCGCCTCTCTTGCAGAGACTGCCACTTGAGTTTGCTAAACATCTTTGTAACGCTATCACGCTTACCAAATAGCCCTGTGACGAAACGCGTCGCTCTTCTTCGAATCTTCTCTATCTCCTCTGTCAACCCGACGTGGTACGGATGCCACACTGGTGAGCAATACTGAAGTATAGGTCGAACGAGTGTTTTTAAGCCACCTCCTTTGTTCAAATGGTTCAAATGGCTCTGAGCACTATGGGACTTAACTTCCGAGGTCATCAGTCCCCTAGAGCTTAGAACTACTTAAACCTAACTAACCTAAGGACATCACACACATCCATGCCCGAGGCAAGATTCGAACCTGCGACCGTAGCGGTCGCGCGGTTCCAGCGCCTAGAACCACTCGGCCACCACGGCCGGCGCCTCCTTTGTTGATGGACTACGTTTTCTAAGGACTCTCCCAATGAATCTCAACCTGGCACCAGCATTACCAACACTTAATTTTATATGATCATTCCACTTCAAATCGTTCCGTAAGCATACTCCCAGATATTTTACAGAAGTAACTCCTACTAGTGTTTGTTCCGCTATCATATAATCATACACTAAAGGATCCTTCTTTCTATGTATTCGCAATACATTACAATTGTCTATGTTAAGGGTCAGTTGCCACTCCATGCACCTAGTGCCTATCCACTGCAGATCTTCCTGCATTTCGCTACAATTTTCTAATGCTGCAACTTCTCTGTATACTACAGCATCATCCGCGAAAAGCCGCATGGAACTTCCGACACTACCTACTAGGTCATTTATATATATTGTGAAAAGCAATGGTCCCATAACACTCCCCTGTGGCACGCCAGAGGTTACTTTAACGTCTGTAGACGTCTCTCCATTGATAACAACATGCTGTGTTCTGTTTGCTAAAAACTCTTCAATCCAGGCACACAGCTGGGCTGATATTCCGTAGGCTCTTATTTTGTTTATCAGGCGACAGTGCGGAACTGTATCGAACGCCTTCCGGAAGTCAAGGAAAATGGTATCTGCCTGGGAGCCTGTATCTAATATTTTCTGGGTCTCATGAACAAACAAAGCGAGTTGCGTCTCACACGATCGCTGTTTCCGGAATCCATGTTGATTCCTACAGAGCAGATTCTGGATTTCCAGAAGCGACATGATACACGAGCAAAAAATATGTTCTAAAATTCTACAACAGATCGATGTCAGAGATATAGGCCTATAGTTTTGCGCATCTGCTCGACGACCCTAATTGAAAACTAGAACTGCCTGTGCTCTTTTCCAATCATTTGGAACCTTCCGTTCCTCTAGAGACTTGTGGTACACGGCTGTTGATTCTGGCGCTAATGACCCGCCCAGATAGCGGCGCTTAGCGGGCCGCTTCCGTATTCGGGGAGCCGCGCAGGCACCACATCGGATTTTCCCGGCAGATTAACGACGAGAGCCTGTGGGATGTCCAGCATGGATCTGGTTTCTAGGCGGCTTTCCACATCAGTCTGTGTGAGTGCCGGTCTGCTACTCACATCCCGCCTCAGTTGCACGATTCGGAACATTTCGAAAAACTTCGTCACTCTTGTGCTAGGGTGATGGGGGGCAAACATTTCCTCCTGGGTGAGGGGCGGGGGGAGGGAGGGAGGGGGAAGGACGGGTGGCGCCGGGAAGGGTTGGTTGATTGGTTTGGGGAAGGAGACCAGACAGCGAGGTCATCGGTCGCCGGGAAGGGCATCCGGCGAGCCTCTACCACTGAAATCCGCAATAACATGTCGATCCCGTGATGGTCGGAAAAAAGCGAGGAAAATGATGAAAGTAAATTAAGTAAGTCGTAGCTGTGATGAAACTAGGACACACGTTAAAACGTCTACGGTCTGAATATTCTTTGATAATCACTGTACTAAGCGTGTTACCCATGTAACTCTTGTCTCTTGCATCAAATATCACTCGACACTTGGTTTAACTATGCTTCATCTTTATTAAATCTACTTACAAAATTTTCGAAGCCTTCGTGGAAAAAACTGTAGAAATATACGAGGGCTATTCGGAAAGTAAGATCCGATCGTGCGCGAAATGAAAACCACAATGAAAACACAATCCCGGCCGCTGTGGCCTCAGTCCGGAACCGCGCTGCTGCTACGGTCGCAGGTTCGAATCCTGCCTCGGGCATGGATGTGTGTGATGTCCTTAGGTTAGTTCGGTTTAAGTAGTTCTAAGTTCTAGGGGACTAATGACCTCAGCAGTTGAGTCCCATAGTGCTCAGAGCCATTTGAACCATTTTAGCCATGGTTGTGTGTGATGTCCTTAGGTTAGTTAGGTTTAAGTTGTTCTAAGTCTAGGGGACTGATGACCTCAGATGTTAAGTCCCACAGTGCTTAGACCCATTTGAACCATTTGAAAACACGAACGAAGCTTTGCACAGATGTGTCTGGCAGTGTTCTCTGGTATGCCTGGCGATCGCGTGACGTCGCAATTTCCACTTCTGAGCGCTCAGTGAGCACTTAAAGACGCCTTGAAAATAGTGTCTCCCGCCAAATATGAGAGCCTGATGAGTCAAACTACGAAACACGTTAAAACGTCGAAGGTCTGAATCTTCTTTGATAATCACTGCACTAAAGGTGCTACCTATGTAGCTCTTGTCTCTTGTATCAAATATCACTCGACATCACTGTGATGTCTTGCAGCCCACATAACTGTCATGCGTTTCCTTCATGACAATTTTCGGTCGCACAGTGCAAAGCCAATGAAGGTGCTCCTGCAGCCTTTTCGATGGGAGGCGTCTGATCACTCACAAAAGAGCTGTCAATTGCCACCCCTCCCCCCCCCTCCCCGGCATGAACCGCTGGCTATGAAGACAACATTTTGTCACAGAGAACGAACTGCAGAGTAGCGTGGCTGCTTTCTATGACCGAGTATTGGACAACGCTAAACAAACTTCTTAGTCGGAGCGGAGACTGTGTAGAAAAGTAGTTCGAAGGAGAAGCTAACGTTTACAAACAAAACATTTTGATTTTCGCATTGGTTTTCATTTCACGACCGATCGGACCTAAGGTTCCGAATAGGCTTCTCAGTTACCTCTCAGTTACGCAGGAGGCAGGTTGGGGGGGGGGGGGGGAGCAGTCTTAGAAGAGGGCTCTGGCTGTTATATCGGGCCTAGACTCGCGACGTACTCCGCATGTTGCCGCAACATTCGGGCACTGTATATGGAACATCATCATCAAATTGCACGACACTTCCCGCGACGTTAGGCCAATCACTTTAAAGAACGGGTGGTAATAATATACTTGACCGTCCCCTTCAAACTAGTCGACCGGTGCGCAGTAACCAGTGGCGTCGCGTCTTCGGTTACTAAGGCCCTTTCGCTCCCAGGAAGCTTTCCGCTTTGAGACGGGTTCGGCAAACACAGGTGGAGATTATATCCCCAGCGATCATCCGGGCCGCGTGCGCCGACTTCAAAGCCGGCCGGTAGGTCGGCACCGGAGTGAGACGATACGATACGGTACTGTGCGGCAAATTAGAAGCTCTGCGGAAAGTAAATACTGGGCGACGGCAGCGGCGACAGCGGCAGAGCGGCCCGTAATCTGCGGGCACGCGCCGCGGCTTACCGCGGCGGCTGAGGATCGCCGACACCCGATACGGCTGCCGCTGGTAGCCGGCGCGGCTATCTGTCGGCGCATCTCGGGACCGGCGCGCCCCGCCCACACAGGCACGCGACCGCCGCCGTAATGGGTCGGCCAGCGGGGGACCGCTTGCTGGCGGCGACACCGTCTCCTGCGTGATGCGGCGAACGGAGAGCTAGTTGTGGAGAGCAGAGTCCAGACTGCGGATCGCTGGAAGATGTTTGCACGGCGGGTTATGGCCTTTCCTGCACGGTCGAAATTTGCAAAGAAGTGCCTCTTATCGATATGCATGCGACGGCATACCTACCTAATATTTTCCAAAACGCCGTGAATAAAAATGGTATTTTCCGGTGCTGATACCTTAGGTTCTAAATGAGAGGGTTAAGTGTTTTAGGCAGACCTTGGGCAAGGGATCATTTCCATACAGAACAAAAGCATTGTCTTAGTTGGGTTGTTTAGGGGAAGAGACCAAACAGCGATGTCATCGGTCTCATCGGAGTAGCGAAGGACGGCGAAGGAAGTCGGCCGTGCCCTTTCAAAGGATCCATCCCGGCATTTGCCTGGAGCGATTTAGGGAAATCACAAAAACCTAAATCGTCGTCGTCCTCCCGAATGCGAGTCCAGTATGCTAACCACTGCGCCACCTCGCTCGGCATCGTCTTAGGGTCACTATCCTACAGTACGGGGTCAACGTATGCACATCACGCACTTCCTCCTGCTTAGGCAAATGACGCAAATCAGTTGGTTCTTTTTGCATTCGATGTGGTCTGTGGTGGACTCTGCGCGATTTACAGAGACACCATTACTTCATGACGGTGCCTCGGAAAACACCACAAAAAAGGATCTTTTCACAGTATCTTCGTCGACGCCAGCAGACCAAAACCCAATCGAGGATTGCAAGAGGACTATGCACAGCAAATGGCTGAAATTTTTACGATACATTTATAAGATTCCTATATCGAACAACATAGATAGTTTTCTTGATATCTTTATCCGTTGCCAAGATATAGAGGTTCGAAGTTACCCTACTAAATTCGGTAAGCAGCGAAATTAAAATAACTGTAGCAAATTGTTCAATATTTAACGGTATATTCTCTAGGGATTTACCTAGAGGACTCCCCTTGTCAAACATCTTTATCCGTTATCGAGAAACACTCCAAAAACTTGTTTCTTGAGGACCATAACATATGAGCGAATTGCGGGACGGTTATGCACAGAAAATGGCTGTACCATTTACGATGTAACGTAAAATCCGGAGTCAAATGAAAACGTAGCTTATATACTAACTTAGCATGGAGAAATATGCTGTAAAGTGTTTTCGTTATCATCTAAGAACGCCATGTTGCACTATTGCAGTACATGCAAAACCTTTTTGCACGTAAATTTCGGTCTGAAATGTATATTAGTTTTACGGTATTTCGATTCCACGTAAGTAAATCATTTTAATTTTGCTGACCAATACATTTCCTTTCATATGAATTACATGCCCTGCTGCATCGGGGCAAGAAGGGAACCAGCGCGAAAATTCTTTCATTGGAGCACAAAAAATGTGAATATGCTCCTGTTTATTTAAAAGACTCTGACTGAAAAGTTTGGTATCAGCTGTCTCATTCTACCTTCGCCAGCAGCTTTAAAAATTTTCCCAAAAGTTTTATCATCGAATAAATTCGTGCCTTTTTATACTGAGAGAGAAGAGACAGTAGCAGAGGCGGAAAAGTAATAAATACTGGAAGACAGAAGACGGTGGTTGCATTATAGAGCGAGGGAGACAGTGGCCGTGTGAGAGAAAGAGAGGAACACAGTAACAGTGGAACACATTTGACAGTGTCGTAACAGTGCTAGGAAAAGCTTGGAGGGCAGTGCCGTGGGGGTGGGGGGTTGGGGAGAATAAAGAGAAAGTGGGTAAGAGCCAGTGTTAATGAGAGACGTCGTATAGCACAATGACAACGAGGAAGAGAGAGGTAGTGACAGCAAGACGATTCAGCAGCGGTAGGAAAGAATGAGTGAGATAATAGCATCAAGAGAGCAAGAAGGAGACAGTGGCAATGAGAGGAGACTGTAGTAGTAGGACAGAACGAAGGGGACTATGGCTGTGACATGGGAGACAATGACAGATAGAGAGATAATAATGAGTTGGGCTGAATGAATGCGTGAGAAAGGGCAACTGGAAGTGGATGCGTATGGGTATGAGGGACCTAGTGGGTGTGAGTGAGTGACAGGAGAGCTTGAAGTTGGAGGTCAGTAGTGTGTTAAAAAAAAGTGCGAATATGTTCGTATGCCAAAATATTTGGGAAAATTTTTGAAGGTGCTGAGGAAGGTAGAATGAGGCAGCTGGTTCCCTATTTTTCAGTCATGGACTTTTAAATAAACAGAAACATATTCTCATTTATTTTCGTCCGATAGGGACATTTTTCTGCTGGTTACTTTTCTCCCGTGCTTTTCTATTTGTTGTTTTACTTCATTTGCAGTCGATTTCGAAGCAACTTGTAGCAGATTACTATCCTAGGGGCGCTGGCTATACTTGAGCTTGTGATGTAAGATACTGCAGTTAGCACACCAGAACCTGAAAGAACCTAGTCGGAATTATTGATTCAGCGAGATACAGTGCTAAATGAGCTTAAATGGAATCCCCGAATATTTGCTGTCTTGTAACAGCTAACCGAGCTCTGAATTATCTTGTTACGTGATTAGTGTGCAGAAAAATTCGTAACAACCTCTTTCAATACAAAACGTCACACATTCAAAATACATCTTACTTCCAAGGAATAAATCGTATGTCGTGTTCGTAATTAATTCTGCATACCGAATTACATAAAATTCTTCTAATTAAAGGTCACTGCGAATACTACCACTTCAGCGCACAAAATTATTTTCATTTCATCACTGGTGCACTCGGAGTATTTATTAAAGAACCGTCTTGTAATAACTGCTCCGCCGGATGCTCGATTCCAGTGGTCTAGTGGCCATCTCCACTAGCGGCATACCGTTAAGGTATTCACAGTATTATGAAAAGGATAGATCGATATTCACCATAAGCAAGAGATGAGTTGCATACAAGTATTTCAAAAATACTGCTGAACATGTGAGCTTTCGGCCAAAAGCCCTTCTTCTAGACAACACACACACACACACACACTCACATTCACCCAAGAACAACTCATACAGATGACCACTGTCTCTGGCCACTGAGGGGAGACTGCCAACCCGTTTTTCAGAATATATGAAAGACTTCGTTACAGAATTCGTACTTTTTTTGCTTGGTAGTGTTGTGCACTGAAGTGATAGGATTTTCATACGTGATTAATTTGAAGATAGCTCTGAAAAGTCTTATTTAACTCAACATCGAGAATTAATTCCGAACAGGATATAATGGCTGTTCCTCGGAAGTGAGACTTTCTTTGAGATTGTGAATTTTTCTACTATTCGTGGTTGTCACCATTTTTCCTCGACCGTGACAACAGACTTAGACAGTACAGGGCTTCATTAGTTATTACAAGATAGCAAAGATTCGGAGATTTTACGCAGACCCCTTTTGTGTGGCGGTTTCCTGAGTAGATAAATCCGACTAGGTGCACTCGGGTTCGGGGGCGCCAGTTTGTAGGTGTTAAATTATAAACCAAAATACGGTCGGCGCCCGTGGGTACCAGGACCGCTACAGACTGCGGTTTCCACTCCGGGCATTTCAGCTTTGTTATCGGTGCGATATACCTAGGAAATTAACTCCCTATTGGAAATTGTTTATAACATATATTAGGGGCGATCAAAATGTTTCCGTTTGACGGTGCTGCTGCAGCGTACGTGCAATGTAGCTTCCGATGTGGGTCTACAAGAAAGAGGCGAAAGACTAGTGTGGCATTTGTGTCTTTCAGACGTGCGTGCGGTAAACGCGGAACGTGAACTATGGCGACGTTATTACCAAATGCGGCCAAACAGGACCAACATGCTGTTATTCTTTTCTTGGCTGTCAAAGGACAAACCTCGGTAGATACCCATCGGAGAATGAAGAACGTGTATGGGACAGCACGTTCATCGAAAACCACCCTTGTGGAATGGTGCGCCAAGTTCGCTGCTGGTTTGCTGCTGCTTCAAGATATCGCGCATCCTCGTATCGCGAATATCGTAATGCAGAAGTTACGTTAACTAAATCAATCACTCACCCGATAGTCCTGACCTATACGACCTTCGGTCCCTAAAAAAAAAAAAAAGCCTTGAACGGTCGACGATTCCTGTTGCATGCGGATGTGAAGCAGACAGTTACGGACTTTTTCACGCAGCAGGACACGTTGTTTTACCAAACGAGTATCTTCAACGTGGAGTGCCAATAGAATGATTTCCTCTATGCTCATGACAATTTTACCTGGTTGGCATGCCAATTCTGGACTGTACAGATTTCGAACGGAAAATTTTTGATAACCACTTATGACATTTCTGGCTCTGGGGACCACGATATTCGATCCAGGGATTCACTAACTGGTTGCGAGTAAAAGCATTAGCTCAAGTAGGACGTACAAACGTCGAGTGAGGTGCAGACGGCCTATGGTCCATTGAGTACCAGTTCCTTTAGAAGTCGCTCCACCTCATTAATTGTATGATCCGACTTGCTGTCACCAAATAAGATGGAAGGATTACACACAATCCAGCGTGTCATATCTCACTTTTCCAATTATTATTTTTTTTACATGTCAGTTTAGATATCGTTGGTAAAATAGTCCCACGAGATCTTTCTCTGACGCCGGCCGCGGTGGTCTAGCGGTTCTAGGCGCTCAGTCCGGAACCGGGGGACTGCTACGGTCGCAGGTTCGAATCCTGCCTCGGGCATGGTTGTGTGTGATGTCCTTAGGTTAGTTAGGTTTAAGTAGTTCTAAGTTCTAGGGGACTGATGACCACAGATGTTAAGTCCCATAGTGCTCAGAGCCATTTCAACCATTTGAATCTTTCTCTGTCAAGCTTTCGGCGCCTGGAACTGGTGCTGAACCCCTGCGTTCGATACATCTGTGACGTTCGAGTCTCTGCACCAAGTGTTTGTTCGTGTTTTGCCGGCTTACACACAGCACTGCTGGCTATGGACAGAGAAGCGCAGAGATTTCCATACACTCAGTCTCCTCTACTGTCCCTCAGTCCCTGATATCTCTCCTCAACCTTAACGCTCTTATCTTAACAACATGGCAGAAACACTCGTTCCCATGAGAAGTAAATCCTTTCTGTCCGACTCCATCACCCAGCCGCTTACCGCAACGTACTTTTCAGTAGCAAGAACCAGACTGTTGAATGACCTTGCTCCTTATGTTAGAGAACTGAACAACAACTAAGCTTCGACAGACAGGTAATGACATGTCTATTGAAGCAACAATGATGACTACCATTATACCTCTACGCACTCATTACTTTATTATATCCTTCTTTTCTATCAGATCGTCCTCATTTCACAATGCTTTCGGCTGGTACTGTCCATCTACATTTCTTTCCCTCAGTAATCGCTTTGTCGGAGAGTTTGTATAACCATAACTACATTTTGTACGTGCCAGCATCATTATCATTATCATTATCATTATTATTATTATTACTATTATAACTATTGTTACGGTGACAGCACTAGAGGCAGCAATAGTAGTGCTGCTAGTGCTTACTTTATTGGTTCTTAGTTAGTCCTGTTGATTTACAGTCTCTTTACAGACGTTTAAATTATTTTATTTACATTAATACTATGCTATTACTGTCTGGTACATGAAAATTATCGTTATTTCTTAGGAAACGGCGATGTAAGAAAAGTGCCGTATGTGTGAACCCCTGGTAAGGTGTAAGAGAGAGCATAAAACGCTGTTCAGGTTAAATAATATATAAATGAATAAATAAGCCCAACATAATTATAAGAAAAAGCTTCCCAACAAAAGGCTATCATCCACTCAGTTCAGATTTCATTTTTATAGCCACTTGTAAAGATCAGTCTGAAACCTTCCGGTGTCTTCAGGTCTCTTTCACGTATACAACCTTCTTTCATGATGCTTAGACCAAGTGTTAGTGATAATTAAATTACGCTCTGCGCAAAATTCTAGCAGGTGGCTTCCTTTTTCACCTCTTTCCCCCAGTCCTTATTCACCAACAATTTTTCCTTCTCAACCTTTTCCCGCTATCGAGTTACAATACTCCATCAAATTTTGGTTTCCCTTAACTCTCCCTTTTATTTCAACATACATTTCTTCAATCTCATCACCTGCGGTGCTAACTGGCATATAAACTTGTACTACTGTGTTGGGTGCAGGCTTCGTGTCTAACTTGGCCACGATATTTCGTCCACTATGCTGTTCATAGCAGCTTATCCGCATTCCTTCTTGTTCATTGTTACCACCTTTTTATTTTGTAGTTATAACCATGTATTCACCTGAGTAGAAGTCCTGTTCCTCCTGCAACCGAACTTCACCAGTTCCCATTATATCTCAACTCAACCTATCAATTTCTCTTTTTAAATTTTCTAGCCTACCTACCCGATTAAGGGATATAACATTCCACGTTCCGACCCATGGAACGCCCGTTTTATTTCTCCTGATGACGACATGCTCCTGAGTAGTCCCTGCCCGGAGATCCTAATGGGGGAGTATTTTATCTCTGGCATACTTTACCCAAGGGGAAGTCATCATCATTTAACCATACATTAGATTATATAATGCTAAGACTGAGAGTTCTGAACCAGGTTTTAAACTATAAGGCTTTTCCAGTGGCAGATGTGAACTTCGATCACAATTTATTGATTATGAATTGTAGGTCAAGAAGATGGGACCTGGATAAGTTGAATGAAATAGAGGTTGTTGAGAGTTTCTGAAGGAACGTTAGGCAACGGTTGACTAGAATAGGGGAAAGCAATACAGTAGAAGACGAATGGGTAACTTTAAGAGATGAAATAGTGAAGGCAGCAGAGGATCAAGTCGCGAAAAAGACAAGGCCTGGTACAAATCCTTGGAAAAGACAAGAGATACTAAATTTAATTGATAAAAGGAGGAAATGTAAACATGCAGCAGATGATACAAGCGAAAGGGAATAGAAACGTCTAAAAAATGAGATTGACAGGAAGTGCACAATAGCTAAGTAGGAATGACTAGGGGAGAATTGTAAGGAGTTATATATATTACTAGTGCAAAGACAGATACCGTGTACAAGAAAATTACAGGTGCCTTTCGAGGAAACAAAAACAACTGTACGAATGTCAAGAGATCAGATGGAAAACCAGTTCCACACAAAGAAGGGAAAGCTGAAAGGTGGGAGCAATATATTTGGGATCTACACGAGGTATATGAACTTGAAGGCAGTATTATAGAAATGGAAGAGAACGCAGATGAACATGAGATGGGAGATGTAACACTACGAGAAGAATTTGACAGAGCGCTGAAAGCCCTAAGCCGAAATAAGCTACCAGGAATAGATGACATTCCGTCAGAACTACTGATAGCCTTGACAGACCCAGCCATGGCAAAACTCTTCCATCTGGTTAGCAAGATGTACGAGAATGGCGAAATACCCTCAGACTTCAAGATGAAGGCGATAATTCCAGTAGATGCTGACAGGTGTTAATATTACCCAACTACCAGTTTAATAAGTCATGCTTGAAAAATACTAACATAATTTCCTTATAGAAGAATGGAAAAATTGGTTGAAGTCGACCTTGGGGAAGCTCAGCTTGGATTCAGGAGAAATGTAGGAACTTAGACTGCATGTTCAAACACATGAAAAGCGAATTGCTCAGAATCCGGATGGCGCTACCGTGGATTGTGAAGGTTCACCTCTCTACCAAGACAGCAGATTGCCGCAGGCAGTCACATATTTTCCAGCTGCTTCCGTCTGTCTTGGTCAGCGTCTGCGTCACTTGGACCTCTGTCCCCGGCTCCCCCCCCCCCCCCCCAAAAAAAAAAACTACTTTCTCCTGATCAGCTTTCAACCTCTCAACATGACAGTTAAGAGATTCCAAAAATTTTCTAAAAATCGGATCAAAGAAGACAAAATTCGTCCTCTATGCGTGCAGGAAGCACATTTAACCTTCAAAAAGTTGGTATATAAATTTCAGCGTGACACGTCTACTCATTACTGAGACAAAGGCGCCTTAACAGACGGACAGACACCCAGAGGGATAACAAATAATATCAGTTTTTGCATTTTTTGCTCCGTTTATACTGTGAGACCTTGCTTCTTCCAGAATTTCCTGATTATACGTCAAGGCAAAGTACCCTACGAGTATTGACGCGTGAGTTTGGGAGTATCAAAATATGTCACATAACTGGCGGTATATTTTGATTGTATTGATTTAAAATATTATTTTTTTGCCGCCAACGGACCGTAGACTTCGGTATGTGGCATAAATTTCAGCTTGATACGTTTGCTCGTTCCTGAGAAAAAGAGGTTTTAACAGTCCAACAGTCCGACAGGCGGATAATCCCATAAGGGTTCCGTTTTTGCCATTTGAGGTACGAAACCGTAAAAACGAATCGAAGTGTTGGATGAATTCCAGTTCTTTGCACTAAGAAAGGTGAAGTGCTTTCTTTGTACTGAAAAGGATGGAAAGGATGACCATGGTTCCTGTGATGCAAAAAGTAATCTTCGGATTGATTGCAGTGGAAAGAATAACACAATAACACTCGAAAGCCGGCCGAAGTGGCCGTGCGGTTAAAGGCGCTGCAGTCTGGAACCGCAAGACCGCTACGGTCGCAGGTTCGAATCCTGCCTCGGGCATGGATGTTTGTGATGTCCTTAGGTTAGTTAGGTTTAACTAGTTCTAAGTTCTAGGGGACTAATGACCTCAGCAGTTGAGTCCCATAGTGCTCAGAGCCATTTGAACCAACACTCGAATACTGAGCAAGTCGATTGGACTTGCTGGATGAATAAAAGGAAGTACATCAGAAGAAAACCGGATTGCAGAAAAGAAAAGTCACGTCATTTCATTAAAATGCACACCTGACAACAAGGTCTTCTGTCAACAAAGAAACTGACACTCTTGAAATGCGAATTGCTGGAACAGCACCAAATTTGGTAAACTATGAATTCCATCTAAACATGTGTCTAAAGAATCGAAGTCCATTTAAACTTTGGTGGTATTATACTGGAATGTCTCTGATCTTTCAGAATCACAATGAATGTAATGTTTTCAGTGAAATGACTTTAAACAAAAGAAGTTTAGCTTAAACTGCTCGACAACGGAGAGGTATTGTTAAGACAAGAACAACATTTCAGTGTGAAATCCATCTGTTATAAACGTCTTTCATGTTTGTCTCAATGCGTGAGTTGTGAACCATTGCATTACTCAAAGATTAAATAGCCAATGTTTTTGTCTGCTAGAGAAGCCTTATACCTTTGGTTGAGTGGTGAAAAAGCACGTCTCGAAGCCGCACTTTGAGCACAGAGGCGTGTCAGCCAATGAGAGTGCTTCGCGCAGAGTTTAAAATTCGGTTGGACAGCGTGATCTGCAGCACCTTTTCTGCTACTCTTCCTCTTCGCCCGGTCTTCACCGGACGCTGCCTGATGATTTGTAAAGTTCACACTTTTGTCTCGAGGATTACATTACTGAACTGCAGCGTCTTGGATAACTGCTGAGATCTTTGCTTGTTTGGCGTAACTGATATTACGTGAATTTCAGGTTCTACATCTACATCTACATCTACATCCATACTCCGCAATCCACCATACGGTGCGTGGCGGAGGGTACCTCGTACCACAACTAGTATCTTCTCTCCCTGTTCCACTCCCAAACAGAACGAGGGAAAAATGACTGCCTATATGCCTCTATACGAGCCCTAATCTCTCTTAACTTATCTTTGGGGTCTTTCCTCGAAATGTAAGTTGGCGGCAGTAAAATTGTACTGCAGTCAGCCTCAAATGCTGGTTCTCTAAATTTTCTCAGTAGCGATTCATGAAAAGACGCCTCCTTTCTTCTAGAGACTCCCACCCGAATTCCTGAAGCATTTCCGTAATACTCACGTGATGATCAAACCTACCAGTAACAAATCTAGCAGCCCGCCTCTGAATTGCTTCTATGTCCTTCCTCAATCCGACTTGATAGGGATCCCAAACGCTCGAGCAGTACTCAAGAATAGGTTGTATTAGTGTTTTATAAGCGGTGTCCTTTACAGATGAACCACATATTCCCAAAATTCTACCAATGAACCGAAGACGACTATCCGCCTTCCCACAACTGCCATTACATGCTTGTCCCACTTCATATCGCTCTGCAATGTTACGCCCAAATATTTAATCGATGTGACTGTGTCAAGCGCTACGCTACTAATGGAGTATTCAAACATTACAGGATTATTTCTCCTATTCATCTGCATTAATTTACATTTATCTATATTTAGAGTTAGCTGCCATTCTTTACACCAATCACAAATCCTGTCCAAGTCATCTTGTATCCTCCTACAGTCACTCAACGACGACACCTTCCCGTACACCACAGCATCATCAGCAAACAGCCGCACATTGCTATCCACCCTATCCAAAAGATCATTTATGTAGATAGAAAACAACAGCGGACCTATCACACTTTCCTGGGGCACTCCAGATGATACCCTCACCTCCGATGAACACTCACCATCGAGGACAACGTACTGGGTTCTATTACTTAAGAAGTCTTCGAGCCACTCACGTACTTGGGAACCAATCCCACATGCTCGTACCTTAGTTAGGAGTCTGCAGTGGGTCACCGAGTCAAACGCTTTGCGGAAGTCAAGGAATATGGCATCCGTCTGATACCCTTCATCCATGGTTCGCAAGATATCATGTAAAAAAAGGGCGAATTGCGTTTCGCAGGAGCGATGCTTTCTAAAGCCGTGCTGATGCATGGACAGCAACTTCTCTGTCTCAAGGAAATTCATTATATCCGAACTGAGAATATGTTCGAGAATCCTGCAACAAATCTATGTTAAGGATATTGGTCTGTAATTTTGAGGATTCGTCCTTCTACCCGTCTTATATACAGGCGTCACCTGCGCTTTTTTCCAGTCTCTCGGGACTTTACGTTGGGCAAGAGATTCGCGATAAATGCAAGCTAAGTAAGGAGCCAGTGCAGTAGAGTACTCTCTGTAAAACCGAATTGGAATCCCATCAGGACCTAGCGATTTGTTTATTTTCAACCCATTCAGCTGCTTCACAACCCCAGGGATGTCTACCACTATGTCCTCCATACGGGAATCTGTACGGTATGTTTTTACGATCCTCCTGCGAGAAAGATTTCTCAAATGCTAAATTTAAAATTTCAGCTTTCATTTTGCTGTCTTCCGTTGCCAGGCCAGACTGATCAGTGAGTGACTGGATGGAAGCCCTCGACCCGCTTACCGATTTTACGTAAGATCAGAATTTCCTTGGGTTTTCAGCACGATCTTTTGCTAAAGTATAACGGTGGTAGTGGTTGAATGCTTCGCGCATCGCTCTTTTTACCGCAGCACGGATCTCAACTAACTTTTGCCTGTCATTCTCCCGATCTTTCTCGTACCGCGAGTGCAACTGCCTTTGCTTCCTGAGCAATCTGCGAATTGCGCTGTTAAACCACGGTGGGTCTTTTCCGCCCGTAACCCACTTTTTCGTCACATACTTGTCCAATGCGTGATTTACAATGTGTTTAAAATTTGCCCATAATTCTTCCACGTCCATCGTACCGGAAGTAAATGAAGTCGATTCATTTACTAAGTGGGATGCTAGCAACTGCTTATCTGCTCTTTCTAGTAAGAATACTCTCTTAGCCTTCTTGACCGTCGATGAGGTCGATAAGAGCAAGATTTTGCGTTTGTTTGCATAGCGTCCTTGCTTGACAATGCAAGGATCAATATCTGTTTTTCTTTGAGTTATCCCAGGATATAGGTAGTCTTAACCGTTACTTTCCCACGCTTATTTTTCTGCTTTCTGTGAATAGGTCTCATTGTACAATTACGTGTTCTACTAGAGGACATTTATGTTGTTCAGTAACATTAGTATGTTTTCTGAATAATGACAAAAAATTTCCCTTCTGGAGTTATTTTCCAGTCCTAGTAATTTTCAGTCCCCAGCTCGTGGTCACACGGTAGCGTCCCGGGATCGATTCCCGGCGGGATCAGGGATTTTCACCTGCCTCGAGATGACTGGGTGTTGTTGTGTCGTCTCATAATCATCATTCATCCCCATTACGGTCGGAGGAAGGCAACGGCAAACCACCTCCACTAGGACCTTGCCTAGTACGGCGGTGCGGGTCTTCCGCATCGTTCCCCTACGCTCTGTCAAGAAGCATGGGACTTCATTTCCATTTCCAGTAAATTTCATGTACAATGCAATAGGTGCGTACTTCACCATTGTTAATATGAGCAGTAGGTGTGAGCGCAACGTGCTTAGGCTCCCTTCAGCAGACATAGTATTTTCTGCCTTTATACGCAATTTCTAAGCAAACAAGGTAAGTGCGAGTAACAGAGAACTTCAAGATGTGTGCCACAGCAATGATTCCATGAAGACTCTAAACGTCAGTGGATCATTAGGACATACAAAGTGCAGTTACTTCTTCGTGGCACGTGTTTTCATTAAAGGAGAGATGTATGTACACTTACACGTTGTATTCGGAGTGTTCAAGATATTGGTTGCAATTTATCTTCCTTTAATTTTAATTAAAGTCCTTTTATTCTATCCTTTGCACTATTAACGTTTGCTTACTACCTCATATTTCATTAAGGTCAGTCAGATCGCATTTTTGTTGACTCATGGGTCAAATTTCATACAAAGAGGAATAGTTTCGTGACGTTAATAGCGGAGTCATCACTTGCTATACAGTCGTGTTAAATTATAACAGGCAGTAGCGGGTTTCATGAGTTCGATCAAGTACTTTTCGGTTCATACTCATGGCGCCACATGTCTGAAGTAGCGTCAGTTTACCAGCGAATTGGTTCAAATGATTCAAATGGCTCTGAGCACTATGGGACTTAACATCAGAGGTCATCAGTCCCCTAGAACTTAGAACTACTTAAACCTAACTAACCTAAGGACATCACACACATCCATGCCCGAGGCAGGATTCGAACCTGCGACCGTAGCGGTCGCGCGGTTCCAGACTGAAGCTCCTAGAACCGCTCGGCCACTCCGGCCGGCCTTACCAGCGTATTAATAGGTGACTCAAGTGTAAAGTTTGTGCAAGTATTACGTTACTGATGGTTCTCAGTGTTGACTTACCTCAATGGGTTCAACGTGATCCCCAAACAAAACACTACCTTTGTCTTTGAGCTTTATAAATTACGATGATAGGAGGAATATTGATTTTAGAAAGTGGAGGAATTTCCTTCATCTCTTACCATAATGAAGGAAAGTAGTTTCAAAGGGCGTGGTGATGTTATGAGTAGCACTGAGCAGTCGAAGTCAACGAGTCAGGAGGAATTTTGCATCGTGGTCGTCAAAGTAATCAATGACTTCACAGTAAGGCTTGAACACCCTAACTGTTAACCATCATGACGACACTGACTGTCGGAGGTAGACGAAACTATGACGATAATCACTACCACTATCACTATAACTATCACTATCACTATCACTATCACTATCATGGGTCAGTTCGAGGAAAGTGGGAGAAAAAGAAAATAAACAAGGAAGAAGCACGGCGATAACAGATTTCCTACGTCTTAGCACCAAAGGAATAGAATCTGTTTGTAGCATTTTCATATTTCCACAAGAGAGCACGCTTTGGACATACCCATAAAACAAATAAACCTCGTTTCATAAAAACAATGAAAGTACTGCAATATTTTTTTTTTTCTTCACACTCCGATTTTCGGCTGCTTAGTCCTCCCTCGGGTGAGGACTAACCCACTCTCCTGCAGGTAAAATTTAGCATAGGCTGAAATATTAGATTATACACAAGATTCATTTACAAATGCAAAGTAGAACTTACACACAGTATTAGCTGTCACATGCGACAAAGAAAATTAATTTTACTGTTTTCGTTTTTTAGGTTTCTTATATAGCCGTAAGTACTGAGTCATGTCTGCTCAAGTTACATGCTAGCAAAATCAAAATTGCAATTTAACCACAACTACTCAAAGGAGATAGGATGCTATAGATCTTTGATGATGGACAAACTTGTGGTTAGCATATAATTTTAATTTCCACTAAAGAACAAATTTCATTATTACGGAGTTACAAAATTGGAATAACAGCATAAATTTAATTCGGACCTTTGTCATCTTAAAATAATATACAACTGACTTCAACCGTCTGCCATGAATTAATATAACAAACAATATTTTAAAGATAATAATTAGATCTGATTGCAAAAGGATCACAGACAGTCAGCACCATAAGCACACTGTTAAATTCATTGCTTACGTAACCGAAATTTACACAACACTAATGATTCACCTTGAGTTATTTATGAAAAGATATCTTCCGTCCCGGTGAACAGGCCGGATACTTATCTTAAGGATGGGGGCACGACTTATACACGTTGGCACTCGGAACAAACGAGTAGAAAGTAGCCGCCAAGCAATTTCTAAGATGATCAGGCTGCAAACTAGTGCAGAAAACACGCCGCACACACACACACACACACACACACACACACACACACACACACACACACGATCTCAGCCTGCCCGCCAAGGCTACGAACCCCATCTGCCCCAGATACCAGACCATTTCTGCAACAGCAAATAATTCACGCGGCAGACAAATTCAGCTCGTGATTCAGCTTTTTCAAGGCCATGCAAGGCTTACTAACTACGCGACTACCTGTAACATAACTGACAACCAAACAGACATTTACCGAATAAAAGAACAGTTAAAATCACACTGACTTACAAAGTTCTGCCCTTCATATTAAAAGAAAGTCTAAAACCAAAACTGGGCGAAGAGTACACTAATTAACATACTCCATCAAATTAACACTGCAAGGAACCTTTAAAAAACAAGCAGCAAACAACACTTGGAAGCCTTAGACTTCGTAAGTTCAGTATAACACTTTTTTATTCAGAACCATCCTTAACTGATTTCCGGCAGATACAACATGCCACCTTAAGTTTCACAAATATTCACTGGTTAACAGTAGCATATAAATCATACCTAGCTTCATGTTTCAGTTACGTGATGAGAAGATGTCCAGCCTGAGATGACGGACCCGCCACCGTTTCGCACGCAAACGCGTCGACTAATCAGCACCGTACACCCGGCGTGCGGCAAAACGGCAAGCTGTCTTGTTAACCGAGAAAGCTGCGTAGTAATGACATAAAAAGAGAAAACAGTAATATACACAACACAGTTAAAGGACCACTTTTTCGTAATTGTTTTCCGTTTGTGACTCAGAAGTTTAAGATTTGGCATAAAGGTGCTTTCGTCATTCTCGACAACGCTTCAAACAGCAAAGTGTTGACACATGCGAAGAAGAGGCCAGAAGGACAACCTGAGAAGTAGTGCTGCGTCCTTGCAGGCAGGCATCTGGAATCGGAGGGGTGTCTAGGAATTGGGCGTAGGACTGCTTTATAGGTTGTCTCTGTAAATGCCTGTTGTAGAATTGTAGGGTCTTAGAAAGACCCTTTGCCATTTTATTCCCGCAATTGCCAATGTCACGGCCCCCCTCCCTCCTCCCTCGAACCAATCCCATGAACACGCCGAAGGAGGGCTGAAAATGTGGAAATGCGTAACCACCGTCTGCTGCTTTGCATCCCGTTCAAATTTCGTTGAATGGTTTTCAACGGTCCCTAGGGCTTCCATCATGTGCACGAGGCCAAAAATTGCGGTCACGCTGAACACCGAAGGGGTGCGATAACGCACAATGGAAGTGTGCGTTTCTAGAATCTAAAGATGGTTTTGCAATAAAAATGCTTCAAATGGCTCTGAGCACTATGGGACTCAACATCTTAGGTCATAAGTCCCCTAGAACTTAGAACTACTTAAGCCTAACTAACCTAAGGACATCACACACACCCATGCCCGAGGCAGGATTCGAACCTGCGACCGTAGCAGTCCCGCGGTTCCGGACTGCAGCGCCAGAACCGCACGGCCACCGCGGCCGGCTAACGCACAATGGGGATGCAGCACCACGTCTGCTGGTGACAGCAGCGTCAGAGGTTGGCAAGAACGTCGTCCCATTGCTTATCACAATGCGAACTCTAGTTTTCGATCGCGAAATGTGTGCGAATCAGCGCCTCAAGGAAAGGGGTGGTTTCATTGACGCCCTTTATGCGATCCCTTGAAGCGTTTTCCTGTCGATTCTGGGCGGCGGTGTTTCTGGAATGTTTTAGTCGGCCAGACATAAGAAAATCACGCGAGAGTCGCGACTATGACCTCCATTGCAGAGGCGTCGAAAGTAGGAGTGAAGTCTTGGTAAGTGGTGAGGGGTGCGATGGCCTTCCCATCGTCCACAACAGCGCTGGGCAGAACAGTGATGAAATTTGGTGCCAATGTGACATAATTAGCCCTCCTTACCCGTCGTATAACTTCTGAGCCCTGGCCTTCTTTTTCGCAGTTGTTAACACCTTGCTGTTGGAAGCGTCATCGAGCCCGAGACTGCGTCCCAGGACCCCCCACACTTTGGCACCATTATAGAGGGAGGCTGTAGGCACAATTGAGCCAAATTTTGAAACTTCTGCATCGCAGTGGAAGACAATTACTGGGTTTCGATGTGTTGCGCAGTGTAGTTTACGTATAATAAAGTCTTGTTTTGACCCAACTGTTGGGAAGAGAGTAGAACATCCGGCACAGTTTTAATCTGGAAGGAACTTTCAGCGCACACTCGGATGCTGAGTGAAAAATTCATTCTGAAAACATTCTGATACTATCCGCTCTGTTTGCCCATCTAATAATGAGTTTGTGATTTGATTTCAGACAACTATCGATCTCCATAGCTGATGGTCAACGCGTATCGCTTCGATACCTAGCACTGCTAACTGTATTTCCTTAACGGGCGAAATGGAATTGGGTTCTCTCATTATCGTGATGAAAATTGAAATGATGGAACCAGTTTTAATGGTAGGAAGTCTGGTGCTCTAATCGCATGTCCTTACAGTCTTTAGGTTACCGATCAAAACGGTAGTCGCCTCTAATAGAAGCACCTAAGTCTCCCTGAAGCATTATACATGGTGTAGAACTAGTACCGGGCGTTCATGTGAGTCCCCATTGTTGATCTAAGTCACAGGCAGTACAGTGATGTCTGTTTGCCATTTGCTTGAATAGACCAGCTCAGCAAGATGGATCGACGCGACAGAATATCAGAATGGAGGATGGTGACGTTTGGACATGCCGTTGACTGCACCCGTGAAATAAGTTGCCGTATTTATCGGTGTGTCAACTCGCAGTCCAATTTGTCAACAAGGACTGACGTAAACATCCTAAGCAAAAGGGACCGGACACGAGTCATGTCAATGAAAAACTGTTTCGAACCCGATAAGAATCGCTGCTCTCAGTGGATGGAGGTTAATCTTATCCTGTTTCCGAGCAAACATTGTGAAGGGAACTGTATGCGATAGACATCTGGAGCTAGGTACCCGCAAAAGATGAATAAACACACGGGCTCACGAAACTGCACGTCTTCGTTGGACCAAACAACACACAAACTGCACAGTAGATGGTTGGAGGCTTGTTATGTGTTCCGACGAGTTGACATTTTGCTTCTTTTCAAATTATTCAGGGTGATGGGTGCATTGGCGGGCCGATTTGGCATTGCGTTCTCTGTGTGTGGAGGGTACCATTAAGGCCAGAAGTGGTTCTGTGATGTTTTTGGGTATTTTTCGAACCATAACTTGGATTCACTCATTCAAGTTACCGCGTACGTCAGCTAGGATGCTTATTTCAACATTCTTGGTCACCAAATGTTGTATTTTCATCTACATGGTCGTGGTGAGTATGCTGTCGACGCATCCGTCTTCCAAGACGACAACAGCTGAGTTCTCAAGGAAACGCTCATCCGTCCTGATTTGACTGGGTTGGAAAATTTGTACGGAGTGTCATTTGGTTAGAGTGACGCTTCTACGTAGTCTGAGGCTCTTGCTGTCATTAACGGCTTTTCACAGGTACAGGCACACTAACGAACCAAAGCATGCTGTAGTCTACGACACAATTTCTGACGGAGGGAAAAGGAATGGATGTAGTTGGATGTCATTTGCTGCGTTTCCGGTGTACTTATTTTGTGTTCGGTGTCCACCCGTTAAGATTTTTATTCATAAAAATTTGCAATGAGAATGCCGCGATGATTCCTTAGAAGGGGAATCACCTTTGAGGTAGTCTTTTACTAACGGAAAGAGACTTTTAGTCGACTTTATGTCGTTTCCAAGGAAAACCCCAAGGAAGTAATCTGATTTCGTCTCCTACTAAACCGTTTTACAATATTGCCGTTGGTTATGAGGTGCATTACATTACTTTTCAATATTTAAATAATCTCCAATGTGTTGTAATTTCTGTGTGTGGCTCATACAAGTCAGAAATGATTTTAAGTTGGTATCAATTTAAAGTCTTTTCAAAGCCTTTGCAGTATTCTCGTCGGTCTTTATTGCTGATATCCTTCTTTTCTATCCAAATTTAGCATTAATCTGGCGAACTGGTGGCCGTGCTACTCTGTGTCTTCTCGAATGTTTTGTATTTCTGAGTAAACAAAAAAATGGTTCACATGGCTCTAAGCACTATGGGATTAACATCTGACGTCATCAGTCCCCTAGAACTTAGAACTACTTAAACCTAACTAACCTAAGGACATCACACACATCCATGCCCGAGGCAGGATTTGAACCTGCAACCGTAGCAGCCGCGTGGTTCCGGACTGAAGTGCCTAGAACCGCTCGGCCACACGGGCCGGCCGAGGTTAAACATTTGGGTAAACTGATAATGTATTTACTGTTTGACTCCATTCTTCAGAGACATTGTTAGTGCGATACCGCCTCCCTACTGCAGTTCCACATATCTCTTGGCATATGCTCGTTACCAACCCACTGGTCCAGAAATAGTTGTGCGACGCTTTTGGTTTTCATTCGTAGTGTCCTGAATACACAGCCAACCAACATCTATCCTTTCCGGGGAAATACGTGCTGTAGCGTATTTCTTCGTTTTCCTCATAGGCGGGAACACGGCCGCAACACTGAATTCGTTTCCACAAACATTGTTTAAAATGAAGACCTACTTCTTCAATACAGATTGATGAAGTTGTAGTACCTGTTTCTTTTGCACTCTTCTCTTCACTTACAAAATGTTCCGCACTTCATTTGCTGCTACATCTGGAATACAAACATGGCTACCTTCCCGTAAAACTGTGTTATTTATGGTTATAGTCTCCCTTTTCATTTATTCTTTGTAACGATTACATAAAGCCGGTTTTTGGTTTTATGGTTCACTGTATACTGATGTCTGTTGTAAATTAATGAAGGCTCCCTTTTTTAGCCTCCGTGAGCTGTATCTTCAAAATAATCAGAACACGGAGCACTACTTTCGAGTCACAGACCAGTACTGCATTCTGGGAGAAAAACCTGTAACACAGCCGTTTGTCAGTGAACTGGTGTGCGGACAGGTTCTTAACGCAGGAAACGACCTTTCCCAGTAGTATGTCCCAGATTGCGATGAACAGTCTGGTGTATCTTACTTCTGGAACTCTCTTTTCGGAGGTCCACTACCTGAAGCGTACTGGGCTCCTCAGAAATGTCAATACAGGGCATCTCCGAACAAGTGTCACAAACTTGTTGTGACACTCAGATATCGAATCGCACTACAGGTGGACTGGAAAACCGTGTTACCTTAATCACACAGCAAATGTCTGGGACTTCTTGAAACAATGGGCGAAACATAGCTATCACAATGCCCGCAGTTTGGCGGCTCAACGGGAGTAATCATCGAACAGTGGCTTCAGCCGGACTTGGTATACCTGAAGAAACTTTCAGACCCTCTACCTCTGCCAACTGGGGCGGTATTAGCGTGCTGCCTCCTGGGGTGATTAATTTTTTTCCGGTACATTTTTCAGTGAAGCTTCACGAATGCGGATGAATCATCTGAAGACACTACGCTGTCTGCTAGATCTGATCGTGCAGTTAAAGATGTTTCCTTCCGCCGTCGGTGAAGTTAATCAAGTTGGATCCTAGGGCGTGATTGGGAACTGCGAAGGTGGGATCGCATTCTACCGATCTTTCCAGCATCCGTGAGACAGTTGGGCGCTGCTGGTGGTGGCTACGGCGGCGAGTGATTCCCATGGCAACGGGCAGCGGGCAGCGGGCGACCCTTCCTGTTTCCTGCTGATCCGGAAGCGTGAAAGGATACACCGCGCGGTCGCCGGCAGGTAGCAGCAGCAGCGGCGGCTGCGCGGCCCGCCGCCAGCTGCGCAGCGGCTCGCGACACTCGACACGGCGCGCCGGCGGCGGCGGCCAGCCAGCGGCGGCGCACAGCGCTGAGCGGCGCGGCCGCCTGTCGCCAATATTTCCCTTACACGGCGCCTCTTCCTGTGTTATGGAATGCGTTTTGTAAACACGTCATCCGCATCCGATTTTGAAAGGTTTCGATCCTATGTGGGCTGTAACTGGCGACTTATGTGGCTAACAAGCGCGGGTCAAATATGAGAGAGGTCATGCCTTCCTCTTCTCCCCCCTCCCCCAAAATTAATATAATCCCTTATATTTAATTTTTAGTCTCAAAAATTTTCAGCTTTTGGTGAATAAAGCAGTACGAAAACTGACAGTGTCGCAAATGGTAAAGAATCGTACACGTATAAATAACCCCTTGAAATTTCCCCCCAAATATTATGTAAAAATAAGCCATTTCCATCTTTTGCAAATGACGAATTTAATTACGTTCTGTCGAAGTCTGCGCACCAAGAGTCGTGCGGCCAATGTCGACACACTCCGTGCACTAAGTTCTGCCTCTGCATATTTTACATACATCTTAAATTAAACTTTTTTACCTTTAACACAAGCAATATCACTCCCTCCCCTACAAAATTTTACATACTACACACCAAATGACACATACGTACTTATATTTATACGCACCCAATCTCCACTCACAAGGTCCAACTTTGCCACCGTTGCCTCTAAAAGCTTTTTTCTCGGCAGTGAGAGTATGTTTAGAATCCCACTATCTTTCGCTTCTTCATGTGCTCAAATTCGAGTTATCTTTCCCCTTTCACCAATCGACTCTTTCGTTTACAGACAAATTTTGCGACTACTATTGGAAAACCGCCGGCCGGAGTGGCCGTGCGGTTCTAGGCGCTACAGTCTGGAAACGAGCGACCGCTACGGTCGCAGGTTCAAATCCTGCCTCGGGCATGGATGTATGTGCTGTCCTTAGGTTAGTTAGGTTTAATTAGTTCTATGTTCTAGGCGACTGATGGCCTCAGAAGTTAGGTCGCATAGTGCTCAGAGCCATTTGAACCATTTTTATTGCAAAACCATCTTTAGATTCTAGAAACGCACACTTCCTTTCTTCCTCAACATCGTTTATTTCACTTAGAGGCTGTATAATTTAATCATTGCCCCCTCGTTTTTCCTCCACATTTATGGTAGACATTTTAATTTCAGAACAACTCTCAGTCCCATTATCCATTCCTAGATTCTCCTGGTCTACCTCCAACTCATCTACAGTATTTATATCACCCCAAAAGTCCTCGTTTCAGCATCCTCATAAGCATCAAATGCAGGGTGAGTCAAAAAGGACTTTGCAAACTTGGAATTATATAGAAATTTCTGGAGATAGCTTACAGAACCTGTGCATGTGTCATTTTGTAGCAAACAGACCCAAGTTTGATTCATGTAGTGCATCAGAACCCCCTTTCCCCACCAGGAACACCAGTATAGCGCAAAACTAAAACAGCTACTTTCACTTGTGCAGAGCGTGCTGTGCATCTTATTATGCTTAAAAACCTTTTTAATTTCACACATCGATGAAGATGACCGAGATGGGATGATTTATTACCAGCAAGAGGGTGCAGAACGTCATTTCCTCACGGAAGTTCGAGATTTCCTCGATAATTGCTCCCCAGGTCGGTGGACTGGCCGTGAAGGATCAATCGCATGGCCACCTCGCTCCCCAGACTTGACACCACTGGATTTCTTTTAAAAAAAAAAAAATGGTTCAAATGGCGCTGAGCACTATGCGACTTAACTTCTGAGGTCATCAGTCGCCTAGAACATAGAACTAATTAAACCTGACTAACCTAAGGACATCACACACATCCATGCCCGAGGCAGGATTCGAACCTGCGACCGTAGCGGTCACGCGGTTCCAGACCGAAGCGCCTTTAACCGCACGGCCACACCGGCCGGCCTGGATTTCTTTCTCTGGGGTTTCATTAAAGTCCGTGTGTATGCTCCTCATGTGTATGCTCCTCACCTATCGAACAATTTAGCACTCCTGAAAAATCGAATCTACGCTGCTGTTGCACAAGTTATGCCCGATCTGCTGCAACGAGTGTGGGAAGAAATTGATTACCGGTGGGATGTTTGCCACATCACAAATGGTAGTCATATCGAACCGAAATGACATTTGACACTTGTATTGAACTTGAGGTCTGTTTGCTACAAAGTGACGCATCTGTCGATTCTGTAAGTTATTTCAATAAATTTCTGAATCATTCCGAAGTTATAAAGTCCTTTTTGAGTCACCTTGCATACTGTTCGCTTCCTCTGAGGTAACGATCTCAGTAGATGCAACACTCTCGCCGGCTGCGGTAGTCTAGCGGCTCTGGCGCTGCAGTCCGGAACCGCGGGACTGCTACGGTCGCAGGTTCAAATCCTGCCTCGGGCATGGGTGTGTGCGATGTCCTTAGGTTAGTTAGGTTTAATTAGTTCTAAGTTCTAGGGGACTTATGACCTAAGATGTTGAGTCCCATAGTGCTCAGAGCCCTTTGAACCATTTGAAGCAACACTCTCACAATTAACCAAGCAACTTACAACTTCGTCTCCCTTAGACAAATTCTCATTTATTTTTTTGCTGAAACACTATGAACTTTATCACAATTAACTCCATTAACATCCGCTGATAATTCATAACCTTCCTCACTTAAAGTATCCATTAGATCTGTCGAGACATTACGGACATCACCACCAATAGCTCAGTCAACCTTCGCCGATTCACTAAATTATTTCTACGGAATCATTCTATATTAGAATTTATAGTACAGTCGAATCGCGCCAAAATCGGATCTAGCCGTTTCTCCTTTACATTTTCTCTTCTATCAGACGCTTCCACCACTTTATCTTTAAGATACAGTTTAATACATTTTCGCATTCATCCTTCCTCAACCAGTCATAATTCATGGTTTCATCAGGACCCATCGATTCACTTCCATCAATGGAAATTAATGCACAAATTCCTTCCTGCGAGATATCCAGATCAGCTATTTCAACTTTATATATACTAAGATGATACCTGTTCTTTCGGACAGATACCATCTTAATATAATATAGTTCAGGTTCACCGGCCACTTGACCATCTTCTTCTTTTGTGCGACTGCACAAACAGTGCCCGAACTCTTACGGGAATCGGCTACGCGCTGCGAGTAATGAGTATAATGGGCGGGGGCACTACGAATGTAGTGCGTGACAATCCGTTGAGAATGTGGGTTTCGCGGGAGGCGTGCCAGAGATGAATCCCTGCAGTCGCGCTATCCACTGTGTCCTCGGTAGCTCAGATAGATAGAGCGTCTGCCATGTAAGCAGGAGATCCCGGGTTCGAGTCCCGGTCGGAGCACACATATTCATCTGTCCCCGTTGACGTATGTCAACGCCTGTAAGCAGCTAAGGGCGTTCATTGTATTTCAACTTTACAACTTCAACACATAAAACATCACCTTTACCTCCCTTTAACAATAAATCACCCAATTCCGTCTATAAATCATAAAATTCATCACGAGCTGACGAGGGCACTGCTACGCCACACTCACAAATAGCTTCTCATACTTCCATTGATACAAAATCATCTACATTACTTTCACTTACGTTACTGTAATTGTTGCTACTGGCTAGTGACTCATCAGAATTCATCATACACTCCTGGAAATTGAAATAAGAACACCGTGAATTCATTGTCCCAGGAAGGGGAAACCTTATTGACACATTCCTGGGGTCAGATACATCACATGATCACACTGACAGAACCACAGGCACATAGACACAGGCAACAGAGCATGCACAATGTCGGCACTAGTACAGTGTATATCCACCTTTCGCAGCAATGCAGGCTGCTATTCTCCCATGGAGACGATCGTAGAGATGCTGGATGTAGGCCTGTGGAACGGCTTGCCATGCCATTTCCACCTGGCGCCTCAGTTGGACCAGCGTTCGTGCTGGACGTGCAGACCGCGTGAGACGACGCTTCATCCAGTCCCAAACATGCTCAATGGGGGACAGATCCGGAGATCTTGCTGGCCAGGGTAGTTGACTTACACCTTCTAGAGCACGTTGGGTGGCACGGGATACATGCGGACGTGCATTGTCCTGTTGGAACAGCAAGTTCCCTTGCCGGTCTAGGAATGGTAGAACGATGGGTTCGATGACGGTTTGGATGTACCGTGCACTATTCAGTGTCCCCTCGACGATCACCAGTGGTGTACGGCCAGTGTAGGAGATCGCTCCCCACACCAGGATTCCGGGTGTTGGCCCTGTGTGCCTCGGTCGAATGCAGTCCTGATTGTGGCGCTCACCTGCACGGCGCCAAACACGCATACGACCATCATTGGCACCAAGGCAGAAGCGACTCTCATCGCTGAAGACGACACGTCTCCATTCGTCCCTCCATTCACGCCTGTCGCGACACCACTGGAGGCGGGCTGCACGATGTTGGGGCGTGAGCGGAAGACGGCCTAACGGTATGCGGGACCGTAGCCCAGCTTCATGGAGACGGTTGCGAATGGTCCTCGCCGATACCCCAGGAGCAACAGTGTCCCTAATTTGCTGGGAAGTGGCGGTGCGGTCCCCTACGGCACTGCGTAGGATCCTACGGTCTTGGCGTACATCCGTGCGTCGCTGCGGTCCGGTCCCAGGTCGACGGGCACGTGCACCTTCCGCCGACCACTGGCGACAACATCGATGTACTGTGGAGACCTCACGCCCCACGTGTTGAGCAATTCGGCGGTACGTCCACCCGGCCTCCCACATGCCCACTATACGCCCTCGCTCAAAGTCCGTCAACTGCACATACGGTTCACGTCCACGCTGTCGCGGCATGCTACCAGTGTTAAAGACTGCGATGGAGCTCCGTATGCCACGGCAAACTGGCTGACACTGACGGCGGCGGTGCACAAATGCTGCGCAGCTAGCGCCATTTGACGGCCAACACCGCGGTTCCTGGTGTGTCCGCTGTGCCGTGCGTGTGATCATTGCTTGTACAGCCCTCTCGCAGTGTCCGGAGCAAGTATGGTGGGTCTGACACACCGGTGTCAATGTGTTCTTTTTTCCATTTCCAGGAGTGTATATTCCACCTCCAACAAATTCAGATGCACCTCAGCCTCTCTTCACATCATGATTCATTTCATCACTCACTTCTCTTGCACAAAATAAATTTTTCAGCTCCATATCATTATTTACACATTTCTCAATATTCCTTGCGCCCTCTTTATGCACTACTTAAAACTGTTATGTCGGCTACTGTGGGAATCAGCGCCGAATGAAACAAACAAGGAAGGAGATAAATTGCGATGGCCGGCAGCAGGAATCCAAAATTATCTGTACATTTTCTAATTCATAGAATTCCGTATTTCTAAGAAAAAAAAGAAAAAATCTTAACTTCTTGTTATGAGGTGGCTTGATGTTCTTCCTACACCTCCAAACCTGTTTCACCATGTACAACTCAGAAGTTGCAACGTTGGGCTTTGTTATTGTCACAGTATCAGTACGAAATACTGTACCGGTCCACGTCGAAGCATCAAAGTGCTACGCCCGGCTTCCTGTTGGTCCTAATTCTAAATTCGACACCACTGCCGCATCTTGTCGTCGGATCGATGAGCAGGACACTGAACGTGTACAGACTTTTCCACTGAATTACAGGAAAATTGCACAGGCACAGAAGCAGATCCTGACTTGAGGCGTTTGTTGCTCTAATCCACACTGCTTGGTTGCTCGGCGACTTAGCATCTCTGTCCAGCAGGTGTGATTTTATTTCAAAACTATTCTGGAAAACTGCGAATGCTTACTCCTAAAGCGTTGGAAAAAGATGTGTTGCGATTGCTACAACAAGGGCATTGGGGAAATGTACGCACAAAGCAGTTAACGCGTCGGCGCTGTACTTGGCCAGGCATGGAAATCCACATTGAATAGATGAAGCCACAGTGTCGCGCTTGTGCTGAAAGTCTATTGCCCCCACCGCGAACGTTTTCAGCTTGGCCAAAGTCTCAATCGGCATATTGACTTTGCTGGTCGCTTTTGGAAAACTCGATGGCTTATTTTTTTGGACTCTTTTAACAAATATTCGTTTGCGATGCACATGATCTCCACTATGTCGTGTAGTGCCTTTCAAGCTTTGTCATCTACTTTTTACTTGTCTGAAGTTTTTGTTACGAACAACGGACCACAGTTTACAGCTCAAGACTGAACAAATTTATACAGCCAATGGTATCACTCACCTTACCAGTGTTCAGCCGAACGGAGAAGCTGAAAGATTTGTGCATATGTTCAAGCAACAGATGAACAAAGTATGTGCCTCCCACACTCGGAAGCAAGCGTTGCTCCTCTTCTGCTCCTCCTCGCAACGTACCGCTCCCAGCCCTCCAACGGTCCGTCGTCGACGGAGTTTCTACATGGCCGACGCCACCGCACGCTACTCCAGTTGCTGCACCAACCTCAGCGAATGACGAGTGATGAATGAAACAAAGACTGAAGTCGCTCATGGTTCATCGTCTCCCGACCAAATAGATAATAGCGAGAGCTTTATTATTTATTTGGGAATAATTACATTGACTCTTGGTCAATAAGTTGAAAGCGAAAGCAAACAGCCTGTCCTGTACACCAAATCTGTGCGAGAGCACAGCTCCGATCCCAGCCTTAGTCGAATCGAAATGAACAAGGCATTTGTCACTCAACAAGGCATTTTTAAGTTTGTGAAATACATCCTGAGATTCTTTGATCCAAACAAAAGACACATTCTTACGGCGGAAACGATGTCACATAGCCGCGATCTGGTCTGCGGTGGCTATAAACCTGACGTAACAGCTATGTCATCTTCCCGAGAACTGACGGTAGTTCCGTCACGTTCCACTGAGCATGGAGCTCCCGGATGGCCAACAAATGTCACTGAAGGGGATGAACGCCTTGGCTATTAAGAACATGGCCTAAGTACCGAATTTCCGTCTGAAAAAAGGCACATTTGTCCGGGCGACACTTAAACCTGCAGCTAAAAGTACTTGAAAAAGCGTACGAAGGTTATTGATATGTTCCTCAGGTGTACGTCCTGACACCACAATTTCGTCCAAGTAATTTGAACAGAATGGGATTTCTGCAGTAAGCTATTCTACGTAGCGTTGGAACATGGCAGGCGCGGAAGCGTTGTCGAAGGCTAAGCGCAAAAATTTGAACAACACTACATGTGTGTTGACCACAAACACTTTCTGTGACTGCTCATCTAGCATAATTTGCAAATACACATTGCGTAAGTCAGTTTTGGAAAAACAGCGGCCTACACCGAGCCTGTCCATTAATTCCTCAGGGCGAGGCAATGCATAAGTATCAATTATTGTTTGTGGATTCGCAGTGGATTTAAAGTCAATGGATTTAAAGTCAACACAAAGCCGAAGTGTTCCAGAAGACTTTGGTAAGATATTAAGGGAGAAGCCCATTGACTAGCCTGGATAACAGCAGTAACACCATTGTCTTGCCATTCTTTAACTTCATTTTCAGCTTTGTGCATCGATTAACAATGCCTTTTGGAAATTTTCCTGAATACGATGGCAAAACAAATCAAATGAATCCAACCCAAAAATATTTTCACAGTCTTACGAACAGAAAATTAAAAATTTCACTGTTCTGGTGTGAAATTGGAATATGGCAGGCTAACTACATGTACCAAGCACTGGAATGTCCTGACGGTTATACAGAGTAAGCTGCATGCAAGATTTTGACAACTGTCCGCGAATGAGTAAGTTCACAAACAGTTTGTTTGACTGCCATTGCACAGAACTTACGTGGAGTGAAGGCACATCCTGAATTTGGTGATTACTAGTACCTGTAGCCGGTTTAGAAAAAGTTGCATTCCTAAGTGGGAAAGTGCTTCGTGCTTACGAAAGCGAACATGGGTAGAATTCTTTTCCTGTTGCGAGCACACTAACCGTACGTGACGTGGCTTCCCACAGACAAAGCAAGTTGCGTTCTGCAATGGACAATTTTCTCTTTTATTCATGGAAAAGTAACGGGGACTTGACTTCATAGCAGACACACACTGGGACTTGTTTACTCTGTCCACGGCATGGTGGCCTGTTTGCGTTCAGAGGTCGGTCTCAAGGCTGTACATGTTTGTCAGTGTGCGTTACACTGCAAATGGGAGCTACCTCAAAGTTTTCCACGGCACTTTCACACGAGTTCTGATGTTAAATAATTGGTAACACTTGTTTCAGAGTAGGATCAGAATGTTTGAGAATTTGTTCAAGAATCCTAATGTCTGGCACACTGTACGTGACTGCATCACGAGTCACTGTGTCACTACAGTAGTTTCCGCAGCTACATTGAAAACGATGCTCTCGTGTCAAACCCTGAAGTTCGTTGACCCACTGGCAGTATGTCTGTTTTGGCTTTTTCCACAATCGAAAGAACTTGTAACAAGCTGCAGCCTCTTGTACCTGATCCTCATAATACCTATCAGGGCGGAAACTAAATCTTGAGCCGGCCGCGGTGGTCTAGCGGTTCTAGGCGCTCAGTCCGGAACCGCGGGACTGCTACGGTCGCAGGTTCGAATCCTGCCTCGGGCATGGATGTGTGTGATGTCCTTAGGTTAGTTAGGTTTAAGTAGTTCTCAGTTCTAGGGGACTGATGACCACAGATGTTAAGTCCCATAGTGCTCAGAGCCATTTGAACCATTTTTGAACTAAATCTTGAGAAACCAGCAGCTGTGGCCTACTAGTCGGAAATAACTCCTGAGCAAGGCGGAAAACTCCTGCGCCGGTCATTAACCTGAAGGAAGTTTCACAGCACTTTTCACTTGATGCGTAGCGTAATGAGCATTGAATTGAGCGTACCATTCGTTCCACACCTCTGGTTGTACACTGAAAGCTGAGAAGGATGGAATGCACAGAGGCGGTGACGTTGATGTGGCTGGCTGTTGTGGCGGAGATAATGCAGCAGTGGCTTGTGCAGTAATGAGCTGCGGGACTGCGACATTTGGTGGTTCTGAAACTGAATAAATTGCATCAGATCAAAGGCAGCAGCAACCAGAGGTGCATGTGCAGCTGGTGTAGGGGGAAGGTTAGAGGCCATATTAACGAGGAGCGTCGCACCAAAATGTAAGCAAAGCAAATACACAAGAGCGGAAGTGTTGCGGCTAGTCTGCAGGAGAGAACACAGTTAGTGGCAATGCTTTTTTGAAAGAAAAGAGAGAATTATTAGTGACACGCTGTAATGGAGCGAGGAAGAGCGAAGGCAGCTTTGATTCTGGAATTCTCGTCGCCAGACGTTGTGTTGGATACTGTGGTAATCAGCACCGACACAAACAAGGAAGGACAGAAGTTGCTGTGGCTGACGGCAGGAATCTAATATGTTCTGTACATACACTTTCAAATTAACGGAACTCTTTATTTATAAAAATGAAAGAAACATAACTTAACTTCTTGTTATGAGGTGGCTTGATGTCCTTCCCATAGCTTCTATGTGCAATTACTTTGCACACTATTACTACTCGCAGAATGCGTGCTAAGTATCGTCCCCTATTACTCAGTGTTGGCGCTTTGTGTCTGCTTAGCTGGGTGGTAACGTGCCTGCCGCCTGTTTCGATTCCCGGCCGGGTTGGAGATTTTCTCCGCTCGTGAACTGGGTTTTGTCTTGTCGTCATCATCATTTCATCCTCATTAACGGCATGCAAGTTGCCCAATGTAGCGTCGTCTGAAATAAAACTTGCCCTTGGTGGCAGAACTTCCCTGGATGGGGCCTCCCGGCCAACAACGCCATATGCTCATTTCATTTTTAGTGCTGATGCTCTCGAATTCTGCGACCAAACTCGGGCGCGACCAGCGATGAGCGGCTGGTTAAGTCAGCGTTGACAGTGGGCACTGAACTCTGTTTTGCTGCAGGTGAGGCGCTGCCCACTCTTTCCATTGGCACGCGGGTGAGCGCCTTCTTTATGCCGTTTCGGGGGGCTGTACTGGTCGATGCTTTAGAACTGCACATTCCTACACCCCCCCCCCCCCACCAAATGCCACACCGTTGTCGTGTTGGGAGATGTCTTACGACATTAGGGGGGAGGGAGAGGCAGGAAGCTGGGTGGCCTGAAGAGCTGGGAGCCTATTGTAAAAATTCCGGCAGTCGTCTCTTAAGCATTGTAATCTCTATTAACACTTCCAATGAACGATTTATATGCGTCATAAAAATCCTGCATCTACCGACTTCCGTGTTCGAAGCTTAGTCCGTTTAGGAACTCATTCGATTCACTCCAGCATTTGTTCAGGAAACAACTCTCAGACACTTCGTAGGTAGAAAATGAAGCACTCACTCAATTGAAACTTCCTGGCAGATTAAAACTGTGTGCCGGACCGAGACTCGAACTCGAGACCTTTCGAGTCTCGGTCCGGCACACAGTTTTAATCTGCCAGGAAGTTTCATGTCAGCGCACACTCCACTGCAGAGTGAAAATCGCATTCTGGAAACTCAATTTTCCCACGTCTGTGTCTTGGCTGTAAGATGTCTTTTGTCAAACTTAGTGTTTTCCTCTTCTCACAATCCTCTCTCAAACTATCTCTACATGAAGGAAGAAAATCAATTGGATGCTTTTTCCATCATTTCCAAAACACTTTGCCATTCCTCAGTTAACCCATGGAACACATATCACAGTAGTACGTTGATTCGCTGCTAAGGAACTTAATAGTTACTGTACATATTTAATCTGCTGTTCATGTTCCACAGCTTCTTTAATGAATACAGCTTCCAAATGTTCTCTATTCTTAAGCTACTCTTTCTCACATTTAGCTACTCTATTTGTCAAATTCTTAACCGATTTAGTGGTCACTTCCTCAATCTTATTTTGCCTCAACGTACAGATTGGAAATTTGTGGTAAGGTCTTATGGGACCAAACTACTGAGGTCATCGGTCTCTAAGCTTACCCACTACTTGAACTAACTTACACGAAGGACAACACACACACCCAGGACTCGAACCTCCGACGAGGAGAGCCGTGCGGACATTGACAAGGTGCCTCAGACCACGCAAGGCCCTCAACGTACAGTTTTTGACATCACTACCTAGCCAAACTCATATCTTTCCCAACTTTTCCCTGAAATCTTTTTCTACTGTATCGACTCTGGTTGAATCAATAGCCCCTTCAATATCTAATTTGTTTTTTTTCCCACTTCAACAAATTTCAATATCTGAACTGCGATCGCCATTTCCCTGATCCAATTTTGAAGTCAGTGCCCCTATACTGGATCGCATTGCTCCCATATTAGAGCTCAAATTTGACAGACCTTCCTTTAACCATACCATTGAATCAATCACAATTACATCTCCTTTATCTGATTTCAGACTGTTTGCTCCATTAATTTTTCCTTGTCAATACTGCTAAATTCAGATTTATGGCTAATTGGCTCACTAGCATTGTCTGAATAACACAGACTGGGTGCTTAATCGTTGTAGGCTCCATCACTGACAATGACCCTGCAGGTTCAAACGTATTAATGCTATTGACCCAAGTGCTTATCTTGTTGGTCATGCTGGCTGCTTCTGCTGTACTGCTGATGCCGATTGTGTAGAAGTTGGCGGTGTGGATGCTGATAAACGAAATAGCTGCCAATGACACATATTAGCTCTCTTACAGGGCCAGGTTGATATTTATTTAGAATGTCTTGAGAAGACAGTTCAGATGTTCTGTCCATTTGCGTGCTAAGTGGTGAGCTAAGTTTCCACATATTAGTACACTCACTGTGCATACACAAAAAGTACAGATGCTGACAAATGGCGACTCTGCTAGGATGCGAAATTACGGCATTCTGATAGTTTGAGGGTTTGCTTTTGATAGATATAAAACACATAACCCACCCAAACAGTAAGCTGACGCAAATTGGAGAAAAAATGTAAATGTAAATGTGTCTCAACTGTGTAATAAGTGTAGATAGAACTGTGTTAATGTATTTCCTATTCGCTGGCGCACCACGTCGTTGAATTGGGTTATGCTGAGTTCTGACTCAACTCCAGTAACCAAAAGGCTACATAAAAGACGAGGAAACAGGTTCAAATATTGTATATGGGACCGTGGGATGATGTTTTGCTGTAGAATCAAGTCTTATGATCAGATGTTAAGGCGTAGTCAGGTTCGGAAAATTCACGAACAGCAACGCTTAGTGGAACGCACAAAAATGACAGAACATAATACTTAAGACAAAGAGAAGTCATGGAAGTTCTTGATAGGATCGAGTTGGACACGCAACAAGTAGATCAGCGTGAACAACACGAGACAGAACACGTAGAAATACCGAATGAGACTGAAAAGGCAACATATGATGTTCAATATGGTCCAAAGAATGGACATTTCTAATGAATCAGACGATGAGTCTGTACATAGCGATTTTCAGCATATTGAACCAAATGTCATCATATTCAAGCAGGCAGCTTTGCAATTGCATGAAAAAATGAGTGTTAGTGCTCCTACACTATGTTCGGAAGTGAAGGAAACTGTTCAAGAAAAACGAGATACTGAACGGTTGCATCAGATGTCAATAGGCGAAAATGGTGTAGATGAAAATGCCAAGATATTTGGAATGCTGCAGCGTTTATTACAACAATATCAGGAATCAGAAAAGCGTTTAGAAGGGCGTATAACACTGGGGCTGAAAGAAAGTAACAAGGAAATACAAAAAACGCGTGATAATATTGAAGGCCAATTATATTAAATACGAACTGAAGCTAAGGAAGCGGAAATCACGCTTCACATACTCGTTACAGGGCACAAACAATTGAGAACAGATATTGACACTGTAGAAACAGACATGGTTACGTTGCGTGAAATTACGCAACAAAGCGTCAAAAAGGTTAAACAACAGGTCGAAGTTTTTGCCATCAAAGCGACGACGAAAGCGAAACATGTTATTGCTGAGACGACGTCTCACAAAAGAACTACAGAAGTAGCATTAAGGAAAATTGATGTTCGTGTTTTAAAATACAAGAGAAAAACAAACACCAATTTCAGCGACTGAGATTGGATGTTTTACATTCGATCGAAAGTCGTGGTGACGTAGAAGTTGCAGATGAGGACAGAATTCACTTTAGTGTCGGTAGATACTACTATGAAGACTGCAAAATCAACAGTCGCCAATAATACGACAGAAAGGGTACGCGAAATTTCGTGTGACGTAAGACGGAAAGGCACATATGGACGCCAGACCGAGACCGAAAACCGCGAACGGGAAATTAGGCTAAACCAGCGTATGCCAGAACATCACGGTAACCGTAGGGAACAGTGTGGATTGCGACCACTTGTTCAAGAAAGAATAACAAGTCAATTGAGAATACAAGATTTTGGTTTGCAGCAAGATTCAGTACGTCAAGCAAAAAGCGTGACATTGTAAGTAGGCTGTTTAGGTTTTTTTATTGGTAGCGCCACGTAGCGCTCTGTATGAAAATCGCTGGCTGTGCTGTGTGCAGTCTGTGGCTGGTTGGCATTGTTGGAATATTCGTTATTGTAGTGTTGGGCAGTTGGCTGTTAACAGCGCGTAGCGTTGCGCAGTTGGAGGTGAGCCTCCAGCAGTGGTGGATGTGGGGAGAGAGATGGCGGAGTTTTTGAGAGCGGATGATCTGGACGTTTGTCCATCAGAGACAGTAAATTTGTAAGACTGGATGTCATGAACTGATACATATATAATGACTTTTGAACACTATTAAGGTAAATACATTGTTTGTTCTCTATCAAAATCTTTCATTTGCTAACTATGCCTATCAGTAGTTAGTGCCTTCAGTAGTTAGAATCTTTTATTTAGCTAGCAGTAGTGGCGCTCGCTGTGTTGCAGTAGTTCGAGTAACGAAGATTTTTGGTGAGGTAAGTGATTTGTGAAACGTATAGGTTAATGTTAGTCAGGGCCATTCTCTGGTAGGGATTATTGAAAGTCAGATTGCGTTGCGCTAAAAATATTGTGTGTCACTTTAGTGAATGTCTGAGTACATTCAATTTTACTCAGCTGTTTGAAAATCAAATAATGTAAGATGTTTATCAGCACAGTAATTTATAAATTTTTCTAAGGGGACGTTACAACATACGCTGATCAAACCATAGAGAAGCGTTACGCAACGCCACAACCTGTAGGACGAATACGGACGGGTTACACTACGGCGTCTAACGAGACAGAATTGCTTATACGTCAAGATACAGAGCCGGTAGCGGGCGTTACGCACGCATCTTGAGGAATGAGACCCGCAAGTGATTCTACGGCAAAAAAATGTCACAGAATTAATCAAGTTGCACACGTTTGCGGAAATCTGACGCAAACCAAGGACAGAATTCCAGTCTGCAAAACCCAGGAGGTACGGAAATACCAGCACTATAAGGAAGATGCAAATATTCTCGATACCCCGCCCCTCTTTTTTTTTACGTTCTGTGGCGCCACGACCTGTCCTCGGTTACTTCTAGTGTTAAGAGAGTAAACATAGAGATGAGGGGCTTCTTTAAGTGCGATATCTCATGTTGGTGCTGTACTGTAGTGATGGCAGGAAGATGGGCATATATTTCTTACGATCTACTACTGAATAGGAGGTTAAGGAAAAGTTAGAAAATCCTTTATCAGAAAGGATAAGAAGGTCCACCAGGATACAAAGGCAAATTCCAGTGGTTATTGGGGTCAAATGAGACACTTCCTTCAGGTCTAATTCAATATTCAAATACACAGTGAGTGACCAGCATTCCCCCATCTTCTGAAGAGTGCCTTCAGTAGATAACAATCTTACACTTGTGTCCGGCTGTTCATTAATTTTCTGGGTCAAGAAAAGGAAGGCCTAATTGTCTTCAACCTAAAAAAAATACCATCACTTCACCTCATTCACGGCCCGACGAAGCACAATTTCCATTACTTGATGGAGAAATACAACCATGGCAGAGACAGGCGATCATTCTGATTTGGCACAACTTTGAGATATAGAAAGGTCTTGATCGCACAGTTCTTAATTAAGCGTTACGAATTTCAGAATTTCATCATCAGACTGAATCTGCAGAATGAAGTCTACAAGAAAATTATTGACAGAAAATATATAAATAAGTATACATTTAAGTATACAGAAATTTCAATTGGTGTCGTACTTACATTAAAATCAAACTTTAGTACAAAGCTTACGAAAGTGAGCACATAGACTGAAGACAATACAAATCTCATTTCATGGAGGCATATTTGACAGTGCCGTTGTCTATTGGAATACCACCAGCGTCAAACAGAGTTTGGCTATTAAACTATCAAAGAGGTAAACAAAGGCGAGAAGGTGGGGCTACCACTAACCGTAGACTAGTGTAATGATTACAGTTGGCCATACTCGTGTAACGTTTGTTTTCGTGACGGTTGTAAACTGATAACAGCATGAGAGTTATACGATCTAACGCTAAGTTGGAGTGTAAAAAATTTGGAAATTTGTGGTAAGATATTAGGGACCAAACTGCTGAGGTCATCGGTCCCTAAGCTTACACACTGCTTAATCTAACTTAAACTAACTTACGCTAAGGACAGCACACACACCCATGCCAGAGGGAGGACTCGAACCTCCGACGGGGGGGGGGGGGGGGGGGAGCGCCGCGCCGACCGTGACAAGGGGCCCCATACGGCTCGGCTACCACCGCGGCTTAGAGTGTAAAAGAAATTCATTTTTTTTATAGCTGTTCTTTCCTTGCAAGTTGTTGCCACCAATCTGGGCTCACATAAATGATTCTGTTATGTCATTTATTACATGTTCGTCTATTATAGTTCGAATTTAGTGATACTTGTGTAATATTTTATTTAGTGATGGTTGTTGACATTCCCTCATACTTATATTTTATTTATTACCTATGTTACCTTTTGTTTATATTATACTACACCATTTATTGGTTGCAATTGACTTCTGTTTTGATTATTGATTGAAGACTATCTCTATAACGTTGTTTACGATGTTACCTAACGGCGCACTTGTCATTATTCCATAAAAGTAGCATAAATGTATTTTGTCAAGTTGTTCACGAGGTGCTGACAAGTACTTAATCCCAGTACATAGATGTTTGTAAACTCACTCTGACTTGCTTCCTATGGTGAATGCTAGGTCCACCTATTGGCCTTAATTTACCTCTTTGATAGTTTAATCACGTCACTTAGTTTGACACTGGTTCTATTCGGGCAGATAACGGCACTGTCAAACATGCCTACATGAGGTGATATTTGTATTGTCTTCAGTCTACGTGCTCACTTTCGTAAGATTTGTACTAAAGTTTTACTTTAATAAAAGTACGATACTAATTGAAATTTCCGTATATTGGAATACTTAGATGCATACTTATGTATGTACTTTCTATCATCAATTTCCTTGTACATTTCATTCCACAGCTTCAATGATAAAATTTTGACACGCGTAACGCTTAATAAAGAATTGTGCGGTCAAGACCTTTCTACATTTTAAAGTTGTGCCAAAACCTTGACCTCCTCCCCCCACTCCTTCCCTTTGTCAGAGCACTTCTCGTACTCCAATCTTCCCCTTCCTCCGGTGGACCGATGGCCTCGCTGTTTGGTCCCCTATCCCAAATTAGTCTACCAGCCTTCCTCCGTTTTCAAAGACTTCGTTTGGTGTCCTCCTCCGCAGTTTTTCCGTTTTACAACCTTTCCCAAAGACTTCCATCAACCATAGACACTTACAGCTCATATTCTGTAACACCAGAGAAAGAAAATGCCTTGTTTGTATAAAGATCGTCATTAACCGACTGTATTTTAAAAATACTGCAATATTTTATTTTGTAATGATGATGGTAATGATGATGATGTGGTTCCAGTGATGAGGGTGCATGTCACTGGGCGCACGTCATGGTCTTTGCTCCTAACCTAAGAGCTTAAGGTGGTGATTAGACAATTTACAAAATTTTAAAACATGGGCTACTCTCGTCTCACCCTCTGGTAAAATGGCAGATCTTCACATGAACCTACTACTGCCCTCTCGTCTGAACATAAAACCCACTTCTTTAAAATACGGTGTAGAGAAATGTACACTGATAAAGTAGAACATTGTGAACATCGCCCTACTATCGATATAAACCCATCCAGGAGATAGCTGCATCAACCTGTCGAGGAATGGCTGCTAGTCAGGCACGCTCACGGTGCATGTAATATCAGTGAGCGTGCTGTCCGTGTGTAGAATGGGGAAGGCGCGCGATCTGTCTGGGTTTGACCGAAAACTGATTGTGTTGGTCCGAAGTCACCAGCAAGACATTTCGGAATCTGCACTACTTGTCTGGAATTCGAAGAGTGCTGTGGGGAGTGTCTTCCATACTTGGTGAAACGAAAGTGAAACCACGTCCAGGTATCGAGGGATTGAGCTGCCAGCCGTCATTATAACTGTCGGACGTCATAGTCTGGACAGACGGGTAAAACAAGACAGGCAGCAGAATGTGGCAGAAAACAAGTGTGTCTGAACATACAGTGCACCGAACTCTCCTAAGGATGACCCTCCGCAGCCGACGACCCATATACACTCCTGGAAATGGAAAAAAGAACACATTGACACCGGTGTGTCAGACCCACCATACTTGCTCCGGACACTGCGAGAGGGCTGTACAAGCAATGATCACACGCACGGCACAGCGGACACACCAGGAACCGCGGTGTTGGCCGTCGAATGGCGCTAGCTGCGCAGCATTTGTGCACCGCCGCCGTCAGTGTCAGCCAGTTTGCCGTGGCATACGGAGCTCCATCGCAGTCTTTAACACTGGTAGCATGCCGCGACAGCGTGGACGTGAACCGTATGTGCAGTTGACGGACTTTGAGCGAGGGCGTATAGTGGGCATGCGGGAGGCCGGGTGGAGGTACCGCCGAATTGCTCAACACGTGGGGCGTGAGGTCTCCACAGTACATCGATGTTGTCGCCAGTGGTCGGCGGAAGGTGCACGTGCCCGTCGACCTGGGACCGGACCGCAGCGACGCACGGATGCACGCCAAGACCGTAGGATCCTACGCAGTGCCGTAGGGGACCGCACCGCCACTTCCCAGCAAATTAGGGACACTGTTGCTCCTGGGGTATCGGCGAGGACCATTCGCAACCGTCTCCATGAAGCTGGGCTACGGTCCCGCACACCGTTAGGCCGTCTTCCGCTCACGCCCCAACATCGTGCAGCCCGCCTCCAGTGGTGTCGCGACAGGCGTGAATGGAGGGACGAATGGAGACGTGTCGTCTTCAGCGATGAGAGTCGCTTCTGCCTTGGTGCCAATGATGGTCGTATGCGTGTTTGGCGCCGTGTAGGTGAGCGCCACAATCAGGACTGCATACGACCGAGGCACACAGGGCCAACACCCGGCATCATGGTGTGGGGAGCGATCTCCTACACTGGCCGTACACCACTGGTGATCGTCGAGGGGACACTGAATAGTGCACGGTACATCCAAACCGTCGTCGAACCCATCGTTCTACCATTCCTAGACCGGCAAGGGAACTTTCTGTTCCAACAGGACAATGCACGTCCGCATGTATCCCGTGCCACCCAACGTGCTCTAGAAGGTGTAAGTCAACTACCCTGGCCAGCAAGATCTCCGGATCTGTCCCCCATTGAGCATGTTTGGGACTGGATGAAGCGTCGTCTCACGCGGTCTGCACGTCCAGCACGAACGCTGGTCCAACTGAGGCGCCAGGTGGAAATGGCATGGCACGCCGTTCCACAGGACTACATCCAGCATCTCTACGATCGTCTCCATGGGAGAATAGCAGCCTGCATTGCTGCGAAAGGTGGATATACACTGTACTAGTGCCGACATTGTGCATGCTCTGTTGCCTGTGTCTATGTGCCTGTGGTTCTGTCAGTGTGATCATGTGATGTATCTGACCCCAGGAATGTGTCAATAAAGTTTCCCCTTCCTGGGACAATGAATTCACGGTGTTCTTATTTCAATTTCCAGGAGTGTATGTGCCAATGTTAACACTATGACATCGGCAATTATATCTGAAATGGGCTGCTGATCATCGGCACTGGACGTTGGTGCATTGGTAGAGTGTTGGATGGTCTGATGAATCCCGATACCTTCTTCTTCGAGCTGATGAGAGGGCGCGAATCCGTCGTCTTCCAGGGGAGCAGCTACTTGACATCTGTACTGCAGGACGGAGACAAGCTGGTGGCGGCTCCATTACGCTCTGGGTAACATTCACTAGGGCATCCGCGGGTCCAGTGGAACTGTGTAAGGTGCTATGAAGGACGAGTAATGTCGTACACCATTTCATAACCACCATGTCTCCCGACACCAGTGGCATTTTTCAACAAGATAATGGGCCAGGTCTCAAGGCACAGGGTGTGATGGAGTGGTTCGAGAAACGCAATGGCGAGTTCCAGTTGATGTGCTGGTCCCCCAACTCGCCAGATCTTAACCCGATCGAACATATCTGGGATGTGATTGTACGTGGCGTCATAGAACATCGCCCCCCCCCCCCCCTCCGTGGAATTTACGGGAATTAGATGACTTGTGAGAGCAGATTTGGCGCCAACTGCCTCCAGCGATCTACCAGGGCCTCGTTGCTTCCATGCCACGATGCATCGCCGCTGTTATCCGTGCCAAAGGTGGACATACCGGCTATTAGTTATTAGGCAGGTATCATAACGTCCTGGTTGATCTGTGTACACGCTGCAGGCATTACAGACGGTGGGTCCTTAGGCTATACGGACGTGAATGAGTAGACTTCGTCCCGTCTGTGTGCGTGGAACGGAGGAACTCCACGGATATACAATGGGTGTGACAATCTGCTGCTCATTGTCCCAAATCTCCCTCCCGTTCAGCAGCGAGTTCACAGCCTATAGCGAAACGACGCATTATTCAGTTCTTTTACCCGTACTGCCCTCCTTGGCTGCTATGTCAGCTTGCACATTTCGCTGTATTCCCGTGTGTCCAGGGACCACCACCACTCCCCCCCGCCCACCCCCTGTCTTTCCAGTGTAAGAAAAATGCCTTGTATATTCTACAAAACAATTTCCTTTGCGTTTGTTGAGGGATTTGTAGAGCGCTAAGGGAATCAGAGATGAGAACATATAACACTTCGACTGCTGGCCATATAAACGTTGCTGTTTCTTCTTCTGGGTTATAGATTTCTACTCACTCTGAATTTTTTGTTTTTTTTTCCTTTAGATTTTTAATAAATATTAAGTTTCGAAAAATATTATAAAAGTTTACGAAAGTAAAAACACTTTTCATTTACCAATCTAGTCCATTATTTCAACTTAGAATCTAAAACAATAATTCTAAATTGTTACACTTTTTTTCACATAATATATCTTTGTTTGTGTGCTACACTTTGAAGCAAGTCTCTTCGCACATGGCGATTTTGCACTAGTTGCACGGGTATGTAGTGTCTTTACTTCCAGCTCGCTTTTAATAAAGAAAAAATTGTTTCATGGTTCAGAAAATGAAGAAACTGTAGGAAAGGACGCAACGTTTCAACCAACGTTTAACGAAATCAAACTCAGAAATACTCAATTGATGGTTGGCTCAGGTCACCTCACACGAAGTCAGGATCATTATCTGAGTCGTTATTACGTCATTTTTACTGTCTTCCGAACAAAATGTTGCTCCAATTAAAAAAAAGCCGTCTGCAAGAAAACATGAAATCTTGTCTGTTGTTTCTTTACGTACTGAGCTGTAACGTAACGATCACATATGGGCGTATTAGTGTGAGCCTGAGCAGTGTACTGCAGCAGCGCTGACGGTGAGCTAGTGCGGGATGTTGTCACTGTAATAATTCAACAAGGCCAGCGCAACGTTGCGAGGCAGGTTGGTTTGCTGGGACAGCGAACTCAGCGGTTCTGTACCGACTAGTGCAGCAAGGGGCAAGGCAGACTTCACACTGACATTGGCAGTAGTGTTATAAGTGACTGGTTGTGGCGCATGTACACAACAGGCGCCCCGCTGCCAGCTACAAGTGTTGGTCCTTTTTGTAATAGGAGTATTCTAATTGTCACAGTCCAGGTAGAACGATGGTGCTGCACCAGCCGAGGACGTCATATGGATCTGGCAGCGGAAGTCTCTGATTCGAGGTCACAGCAGAGCAACAGTCCCTCACCGTACTTACAAGGGAACCTCCCCATCGCACCCCCCCTCAGATTTAGTTATAAGTTGGCACAGTGGATAGGCCTTGAAAAACTGAACACAGATCAATCGAGGAAACAGGAAGAAGTTGTGTGGAACTATGAAAAAAATAAGCAAAATGTACAAACTGAGTAGTCCATGTGCAAGATAGGCAACATCAATGAGAGTGTGAGCACAGGAGCGCCGTGGTCCCGTGGTTAGCGTGAATAGCTGCGGAATGATAGGTCCTTGGTTCAAGTCTTTCCTCGAGTGAAAAGTTTACATTTTTAATTATCGTAAAGTTATGATCTGTCCGTTCGTTCATTGACGTCTCTGTTCACTGTAATAAGTTTAGTGTCTGTGTTTTGCGACCGCACCGCAAAACCGTGCGGTTAGTAGATCAAAGGACGTGCCTCTCCAATGGGAACCGAAAACATTTGATCGCAAGGTCATAGGTCAACCGATTCCTCCACAGGAAAACACGTCTGACATATTATATAGGACACTGGTGACGGCATGTGCGTCACATGACAGGAATATGTTGTCGACCCACCTAACTAGTACACTTGGCGAATGTGTAGAAAGATTCTTCTACCTTGCCCGATTTAGGTTTTCTTGTGGATGTGATAACCACTCCCAAAAAGTGATGTAAACATAAGAGTTTGTCATATAAACTGCAACAAATCAATGCAACAGTTTCACAGTCGCACAGTTTTCCCTGTGCTCTGTCAAAACATAGGTTTTTAACGTTTTCCAATCTTTCCGTTTAGGTGTAGCGTCCCCATACTACGGCGCAGTTACCTCGCATCGGACGGACGGACGGACAGATAATAATTGTCTGAAAATAAAAAATTAAAATTTTCACACGAGGGGAGAATAGAATCAAGGACTTCTCGTTCCGCAGCTGCTCACGCTAACCACGGGACCACGGCGCTCCTGAGTTCACATTATCCTTGGTGTTGCCTATCTTGCGCATGGACTACTCAGTTTGTATATTTTGCTTATTTTTTTCATAGTTCCACACAACTTCTTCCTGTTTTCTCGATTGATCTGTGTTCAGTTGTTCAAGGCCTATCCACTGTGCCAAATTATAACTAAATCTGAGGGGGGTGCGATGGGGTGGTTCCCTTGTTAGTGCCACGGTGCAGCTGGCCACACAGGATCATCTCCAGCAGTACGGCCGACGTCTGCCAGAGGGCTGCAGGTCGCTTTCTGTGCGCACCAGCTGCCATCGGCCACAGCCGGGCGGGCGTCTCAGCGCGTGGGCATCCCCCACGGCGAAGCTACCAGACGGCCCCAGGGGCCATAGTGGCCACAGACGCTTCGAGATTACACACTGCTGCCGCGTGTTTCGCATGCCTGGCTTGCGCGATGAGACTGTTGGAGGGGTGTAGTACCGTGTCAGCAATGCGGAGTGTGCAGGCAGCCAGCCCAGCAAATTCAGCGGCCAGCCGGCTACAGAGCCACTGCTTCAAGGTGGTGGTGGTGGGTAGTGTTTAACGTCCCGTCGACAACGAGGTCATTAGAGACGGAGCGCAACCTCGGGTTAGGGAAGGATTGGGAAGGAAATCGGCCGTGCCCTTTCAAAGGAACCACCCCGGCATTTGCCTGAAACGATTTAGGGAAATCACGGAAAACCTAAATCAGGATGGCCGGAGACGGGATTGAACCGTCGTCTACTACATCTACATCTACATTTATACTCCGCAAGCCACCCAACGGTGTGTGGCGGAGGGCACTTTACGTGCCACTGTCATTATCTCCCTTTCCTGTTCCAGTCGCGTATGGTTCGCGGGAAGAACGACTGTCTGAAAGCCTCTGTGCGCGCTCTAATCTCTCTAATTTTACATTAGTGATCTCCTCGGGAGGTATAAGTAGGGGGAAGCAATATATTCGATACCTCATCCAGAAACGCACCCTCTCGAAACCTGGCGAGCAAGCTACACCGCGATGCAGAGCGCCTCTCTTGCAGAGTCTGCCACTTGAGTTTGTTAAACATTTCCGTAACGCTATCACGGTTACCAAATAACCCTGTGACGAAACGCGCCGCTCTTCTTTGGATCTTCTCTATCTCCTCCGTCAACCCGATCTGGTACGGATCCCACACTGATGAGCAATACTCAAGTATAGGTCGAACGAGTGTTTTGTAAGCCACCTCCTTTGTTGATGGACTACATTTTCTAAGGACTCTCCCAATGAATCTCAACCTGGTACCCGCCTTACCAACAATTAATTTTATATGATCATTCCACTTCAAATCGTTCCGCACGCATACTCCCAGATATTTTACAGAAGTAACTGCTACCAGTGTTTGTTCCGCTATCATATAATCATACAATAAAGGGACCTTCTTTCTATGTATTCGCAATACATTACATTTGTCTATGTTAAGGGTCAGTTGCCACTCCCTGCACCAAGTGCCTATCCGCTCCAGATCTTCCTGCATTTCGCTACAATTTTCTAATGCTGCAACTTCTCTGTATATTACAGCATCATCCGCGAAAAGCCGCATGAAACTTCCGACACTATCTACTAGGTCATTCATAAATATTGTGAAAAGCAATGGTCCCATAACACTCCTCTGTGGCACGCCAGAGGTTACTTTAACGTCTGTAGACGTCTCTCCATTGATAACAACATGCTGTGTTCTGTTTGCTAAAAACTCTTCAATCCAGCCACACAGCTGGTCTGATATTCCTTAGGCTCTTACTTTGTTTATCAGGCGACAGTGCGGAACTGTATCGAACGCCTTCCGGAAGTCAAGAAAAATAGCATCTACCTGGGAGTCTGTATCTAATATTTTCTGGGTCTCATGAACAAATAAAGCGAGTTGGGTCTCACACGATCGCTGTTTCCGGAATCCATGTTGATTCCTACATAGTAGATTCTGAGTTTCCAAAAACGACATGATACTCGAGCAAAAGACAAGTTCTAAAATTCTACAACAGATCGACGTCAGAGAGATAGGTCTATAGTTTTGCGCATCTGCTCGACGACCCTTCTTGAAGACTGGGACTACCTGTGCTCTTTTCCAATCATTTGGAACCTTCTGTTCCTCTAGAGACTTGCGGTACACGGCTGTTAGAAGGGGGGCAAGTTCTTTCGCGTACTCCTCCCGAATGCGAGTCCAGTGTGATAACCACTGCGCCACCTCGCTCGGTCACTGCTTCAAGCAGTGCAGTTGCGTTAATGAAAGAAATTGTTATCTTTGTGAGCCGTGCGTGGCTCGTGTTAGTGCCATATCTCATTTGAAATCCTGTTTTTACTGTATTACCACCTCGATATGTTACTTTCAATTACTGGTGTCACTGAGTTGCCGCCTTGCCTGCCCGTGAGCGGCAGCAGCGGCTCTTATCGATGTAAGCCCTGGCCCATTATCGTTGCTCACTGCTGTTACTTCCCGGTTGTCGTGTGTTCGGAGTTGGTTCGGATCTGCCAGTGAGTTGGAAGGCGCTATCAGTGCAGTTCGGACCTGGCAGTTTGACTTAGGACGCGGTAGAAGTTAAGTTGGGGCGTGGCTACAGTGAGGTCCGGACAGCCATGACACGCCCCACGGTTGCCGACACATATCACTTGAGTGCGGACCACCTTGGTTGGTCGTCGTTCGGTCGTCTTGTCGGGCGACGTGTATGTTGGCCAGCGATCGCTTATGGGTGGCCTGCGTGTGCCAACTCGTGATACGTCCTTGTTATTGCACAGTCGCTGCCGTTAGTATTGTCTAGTCCTTCCTGCAAGTGTTCGTGAAACCGTGTGTAGCTTGTGATGTCGACTGCTCAGTTATTTTAGTGCTGTCTCTGCGCTGATGTGTGGCAGTCAATTGGTTTGCGTGGGGCCGGCCGCGGTGGTCTAGCGGTTCTGGCGCTGCAGTCCGGAACCGCGGGACTGTTACGGTCGCAGGTTGGCATCCTGCCTCGGGCATGGGTGTGTGTGATGTCCTTAGGTTAGTTAGGTTTAAGTAGTTCTAAGTTCTAGGGGACTTATGACCTAAGATGTTGAGTCCCATAGTGCTCAGAGGCATTTGAACCATTTGGTTTGCGTGGAGCAGCGAGAAAATCTCCGTGGGGCATGGTTTGGCGAGGCCTGCTGGCGGTCTCTACGCATTGTCGGAGTGTATGGGACTGTTCCCATTGCTACAAGCTCCGTGGCTCATCGACCCTGGATACGAAAGTTGAGTTTGGATTTAATTTACCAGAAAGTCAAGACTGTTCACATTGTGCCGTTTGGTTCTCTTTGTAGGCTATTGGGACATTCCCGCGACCAACAAAGTGTGTGTTCGAGTTGGTGAAGGTTTAGTCACCGTCTGGTGGAGTCTAACTGTATTTGGTTATTTGCGATTGAAGTGCACCAGTGCAATTTTCTGCCTTGTGGCCGTTAACGTTCCGGTTACCTATCCTGGCCGTTGACGTAAATTTAGGCAGTGTCCTTTCCTCACCGTGTTGTCGTTGTCCAGCACGGAGTGTAAAAAATGGTTCAAATGGCTCTGAGCACTATGGGACTTAACTTCTGAGGTCATCAGTCCCTTAGAACTTAGAACTACTTAAACCTAACTAACCTAAGGACATCACACACATGCATGCCAGAGGCAATATTCGGACCTGCGACCTTAGCGGTCGCGCGGTTCCAGACTGTGGCGCCTAGAACCACTCGGCCACCCTGGCCGGCCGCACGGTGTGTAGTTCGACAGCTCAATGTGTGCTTGGTTGTTGGCATCCATGACTTTAACGTTTGCATTGAACTCCCGGTTGTGTACTGGTCGAGTGAAGAGCAAGTTACCTTGTCGGTGGATCCGTTGACTGTCTGTTGGTTGGGTTGTCGTCGGATCGAGAATGGTTGTGCCGACTGCCTGTGTCACCTAAGTGAATGTTAGTATTTCAAGTGCTGGCCAACCCCCGAAACTTCTGAGAGCTGTTACCTACACTGCCTTTTCTTATTTTCTGTTGTGTGTATTTGTATGGCTCATAGCATATGGGTTTGAATTAAAGTTGAATTATTTTTAGTGGTGTTTCAAGTCATGGGCCTTCAGCCACTTTAAGGTTAAATTTCCTTGCTTGTCAAGTGTTAGATTGTTTGGTCCTTCAGCCTGATTGCTATATTGTTTTAAGATAAAGCCTTGGGCCTTCTGCCAACTAAAAATTATTTTAGTTGTGTTTTAAGTCACGAGCCTTTAGCCGTTTTTTTTTTTTTTTTTTTTTTTTTTTAAAAAGGATCTTTGCCTTTCGAGCATCAGACGTTTGGGGCCTTCAGCCTAATTATACACTCCTGGAAATTGAAATAAGAACACCGTGAATTCATTGTCCCAGGAAGGGGAAACTTTATTGACACATTCCTGGGGTCAGATACATCACATGATCACACTGACAGAACCACAGGCACACAGACACAGGCAACAGAGCATGCACAAAGTCGGCACTAGTACAGTGTATATCCACCTTTCGCAGCAATGCAGGCTGCTATTCTCCCATGGAGACGATCGTAGAGATGCTGGATGTAGTCCTGTGGAACGGCTTGCCATGCCATTTCCACCTGGCGCCTCAGTTGGACCAGCGTTCGTGCTGGACGTGCAGACCGCGTGAGACGACGCTTCATCCAGTCCCAAACATGCTCAATGGGGGACAGATCCGGAGATCTTGCTGGCCAGGGTAGTTGACTTACACCTTCTAGAGCACGTTGGGTGGCACGGGATACATGCGGACGTGCATTGTCCTGTTGGAACAGCAAGTTCCCTTGCCGGTCTAGGAATGGTAGAACGATGAGTTCGATGACGGTTTGGATGTACCGTGCATTATTCAGTGTCCCCTCGACGATCACCAGTGGTGTACGGCCAGTGTAGGAGATCGCTCCCCACACCATGATGCCGGGTGTTGGCCCTGTGTGCCTCGGTCGTATGCAGTCCTGATTGTGGCGCTCACCTGCACGGCGCCAAACACGCATACGACCATCATTAGCACCAAGGCAGAAGCGACTCTCATCGCTGAAGACGACACGTCTCCATTCGTCCCTCCATTCACGCCTGTCGCGACACCACTGGAGGCGGGCTGCACGATGTTGGGGCGTGAGCGGAAGACGGCCTAACGGTGTGCGGGACCGTAGCCCAGCTTCATGGAGACGGTTGCGAATGGTCCTCGCCGATACCCCAGGAGCAACAGTGTCCCTAATTTGCTGGGAAGTGGCGGTGCGGTCCCCTACGGCACTGCGTAGGATCCTACGGTCTTGGCGTGCATCCGTGCGTCGCTGCGGTCCGGTCCCAGGTCGACGGGCACGTGCACCTTCCGCCGACCACTGGCGACAACATCGATGTACTGTGGAGACCTCACGCCCCACGTGTTGAGCAATTCGGCGGTACGTCCACCCGGCCTCCCGCATGCCCACTATACGCCCTCGCTCAAAGTCCGTCAACTGCACATACGGTTCACGTCCACGCTGTCGCGGCATGCTACCAGTGTTAAAGACTGCGATGGATCTCCGTATGTCACGGCAAACTGGCTGACACTGACGGCGGCGGTGCACAAATGCTGCGCAGCTAGCGCCATTCGACGGCCAACACCGCGGTTCCTGGTGTGTCCGCTGTGCCGTGCGTGTGATCATTGCTTGTACAGCCCTCTCGCAGTGTCCGGAGCAAGTATGGTGGGTCTGACACACCGGTGTCAATGTGTTCTTTTTTCCATTTCCAGGAGTGTAGGTAAGGCCTTCTGCCTTGTGTTTTTTTATTTTATTTTACCTTGAGTCTTAAATCATCAGCCTTCTGCCGTCTTTAAATTATGATTGTTGCTTTTCAAGTGTTAGATATTTGGGCCTCCGGCCAAATTATAGAACATACTTAACGTGAGGCCTTCTGCCTTCTAAATATTCTTTTTGGAGTCTGAATTTTGTGTTAATGGCTTTTAGCCGTTTTTTTCTTTTTAAATTAAAGTGGTTGTGCCCTAAATGCATAAGATAGTGTGGCGTATTCAACCGATAACGAAGTTCAAGAATTTGTACTGTAATCTTTGGTCAAATAAATAAAGTTATATGTGTTCGAATGTAACTGTCAGCAGCTCGTTTTGGCCCCTTTCCACAGTTCCAACTACCAGTGCTGTCCTGCTGGTTTAGCAGGTCGTATCATTTTGCATCTCTGTCTGGAGGCATATGAGCTTCCACCTCGCGCCCGCCACCTGCCCGCGCCATCCTGTCTGATGGCTGTCCCACCCTGCAGCAGAAGGTACTGTAGAACGAACAGCTGCCGCCCCCGTTCAGCTTTACTTCATACAATAAACGGCAGTTTTAAAAACTACATTTGTCTCGCAACACAATTAAGATGATCGAAGCCGTCACTATACGGGATTTCGTATTGAAAAGGGGGAGAAGTCTTGCCCCGATAAATAACGGAATCGGCAGTCTACCGAAATTCTCGCATCCCTTCAATTGGCAGATTGGTAATCAGATCGGTAAAATCCCCAACTTGCAACTGCTTGTCCACTAGAGTGCTGCAACGCTCCATGTTTGACCGGTCACGGCTCGCCTGTTGACGGGGGGACCGAGCCGCTCGTGTCCGGCCCCACACGACTCGGCTCGGTCACGTACTCGCGCCATGTCTGATGTCCGGATTCCGGACACGCGGATAACCGAGCATGACCGGTCACCGCTGACGTCTCACCTCGCCTCGCCACGGCTCGCTGCTCTGTACTGTACAAATCCAACGCCTCTCTCTCTCTCTCTCTCTCTCTCTCTCTATTTCTGTCTGTCTCTCTCTCTCTCTCTCTCTCTATTTCTGTCTCTCTCTCTCTCTCTCTTTCTTTTAATACAAAAGTAACGTTTCCATGAACGGGTACGTTACTCAGCTAAACTCATAGAGCACTTTCTTTTATAATATTTACTCCCGTCTTCCTAACGTCCGGGAATTTTGTTGTAAATAAAACATTGATCAGAAGAGACCAATCTGTGTTAATGTAATGAGATGTAAGCGTCAAATAGTGCACCTGATTATGCGAATCAGTCCACATATCAACTATTGCAGCACATGTTTTATTAATAACTTCCGCAATAACAGAAGGCATTATACTGTATTACATCAGCTTGTTCTTTGACATGTCTGCTTATAGTAGAGGGATGTGGCATGACATCTGCCACGTTAACTTTTCCATAATGCGTACCTAGATGTATTAATTCTTGGCCTAGTTCTGTGAAACCTTCACCGCAAACAGCATTAAAAGGTCTCATATCTTTAGCACACATTGCAACACACTTTGCTGTAATACTATTTTTTATTACTGCCGGTATTCCTGAAGGAGCTGTATCTTTGTGAGGTTTCTTGCAACTGTGTTTCTTTAAAAGAGTGGTTCCCGATTGGAAACACAATAATGTGGAGCAGTTTATCCACGATACGTATCCAGTAGACGCACTGTTTTCGTCTACAACCACCAAAAATATGCTCCGTACTTGGCTTTTTAGACCTTCCCGTCTCTTCAATGTGTAAACATTGATTTCAATCCTTCGTCTTACTGCACTGGTTTCCTCGCACTGCATGATTGCAGAGAGAGAGAGAGAGAGAGAGACCACAAATGAGAAGCCCGTACTGGCTGCAGTCTCACACGGATAATAACACGTGTAATGTGTTTGAAGTTGCGTGCTACGTATTCGGTCACGGCTTCTATGCTCGGTCACTAGAACTAGTGCGGGCAGCCTATCCAGTTAGGGTGTGCTCGCCCCGTCTCGTATTTTGTGCTCGCTTACTCGGTCATGCAGGACTCTATTGTCCACATAGCTTTAAAGACATATAAGCAAAATACATATTTTATATTTTCTGATACTGCTCTTCTACATTTTTATGCTGTCGCCTGAATAGCGGCAATGCATCGCTTTCCAGCTCACCCTCTCCATCAGGGCTACAGAATCAATTAATAGTAAGGAGAAAAAAGTTATAGTTGCAGGTCTGACAGATGCTATTCAGAACACACCTGGAAGCTGCAGCTATTGCTGCGGAATTCTGCACATGTTGGACATCGGTTATTACAGGACCATAAGAGACAAACTTCACTATCATTTGCACTCTTAGTTTTATTTATATATATGCGAGACGCAATTGTTTCTTTGCACGGACTTTTTTCTATACTTACTTCCGAGAGAGTCCAAATAGGAATCTCAGCACTTCTAAGCTCATGCGGCGATTGAATTACGGTCGATATCCTTCTCGACTATCACTTAGTAGGCAGCGGCTAAACGCGGTCTTTTTTAGTGATTAATGCTGCGTGCCCTGGGCTTCCGACGCCGACCCTCGCCGCCCTTTGACGCGGCGCGTGCGCACCACCGTAATTGTCATCGTGGGAGCACAGAGTGGAGGGGAGAGGGCGGCGATGCACCCCATACACTAACCGCGGTATCCCCCGGTGTGCAGACGTGGTCCGCTAAGTCAACAACCCGCTTTGTGCGCATGCGCGCTGCCGCTACCGCGCCGTCGGGCCGGAAACCTGTAATTTTATTAAGCCGTAAGCCGCCGCGGCTGTGGACACCTGCGTTCTCACCCTGCTGCTGCTCTCAGACACGGGGGAGGCGACGTACTGGCTTCAGCTACCTCCACGCACTATGCTTCTCAACCTTTGTTCATTCTTCGTCATCCAACACAGCCCTGCTCAGAAACACGAGACTCGCGACTACAGTTCCCTGTAAACGTGAAGATCTAACTCACAGACCGTCGTGTGAGTGTTCAAATCGTTACTCAGCAAGGTAAGTTTAGGAAGTGATATTAATTTCGCGCACCCACACGCACACACACATACATCACAACAGTCGTGTCCTGCAGTCAGCTGGCTCACTGAGACTAAGTGACTGTTTATAAGTAATTGCAGACCTCAGATAGATATAAGAGTTCATCCCTTCGTAATTACAACTGATATTGGAAATTTAAGTTATTGCGACGCGATAGTAAATGCTTATATTTAACCAAATATGTTCAGTATTTTACGATCACCCATAGTAAATTTTCAGCTTAATGACCTTTAGTAAATTCACTTTATTTGAAGTGATATACCGATAAATTCACTGTTACAATATAATAGAAAATAATCGTCACACAGACATCTAAATCAACATCTACATCCATACTCCGCAATCAACCGTACAGATCGTGGCGGACGGTACGTTGTAGCACTTGTGGTGTCACAAGACTTAGGCCTGTCCCACCCCTCATTAAATCGACCAAGACTTATACGAATAATTGTAAGAACAGTTATTATTATTATGTTCTTTACGTTTGTTTTTGGGTTTTCAGAAATACTGTGGGAAGAAAGTTTATTTATGTTTCAGATAACGTGGAAGACGTTGCCGAACGATCACCACGAAAGTTCGACGTAGCGGCAAATGAGCAAGGAATAAAACGAATGCTGCAAACTACCGCGAGCCATGGAAGAGCCTGGGCCGCGAGGGCGTCGAGCTTCCTAGGTCGTTGTTGGACAACGTCAAAGGAAGAGATATTCTGCTATCTCTTTGTAAACAGATCGAGCGAGTCTTGAAAGGTTCATGTAAAACGTATAGGCGGGTGACACATTAGGTGGACCCAATGTCTGTAATACTTCCACAGTTATTAAAAAGTTGTTAAACGGCAAAACCAATAGTTCATAATTTATATAGGTAAAAAGTAGTAAATACACTCCTGGAAATGGAAAAAAGAACACATTGACACCGGTGTGTCAGACCCACCATACTTGCTCCGGACACTGCGAGAGGGCTGTACAAGCAATGATCACACGCACGGCACAGCGGACACACCAGGAACCGCGGTGTTGGCCATCAAATGGCGCTAGCTGCGCAGCATTTGTGCACCGCCGCCGTCAGTGACAGCCAGTTTGCCGTGGCATACGGAGCTTCATCGCAGTCTTTAACACTGGTAGCATGCCGCGACAGCGTGGACGTGAACCGTATGTGCAGTTGACGGACTTTGAGCGAGGGCGTATAGTGGGCATGCGGGAGGCCGGGTGGACGTACCGCCGAATTGCTCAACACGTGGAGCGTGAGGTCTCCACAGTACATCGATGTTGTCGCCAGTGGTCGGCGGAAGGTGCATGTGCCCGCCGACCTGGGACCGGACCGCAGCGACGCACGGATGCACGCCAAGACCGTAGGATCCTACACAGTGCCGTAGGGGACCGCACCGCCACTTCCCAGCAAATTAGGGACACTGTTGCTCCTGGGGTATCGGCGAGGACCATTCGCAACCGTCTCCATGAAGCTGGGCTACGGTCCCGCACACCGTTAGGCCGTCTTCCGCTCACGCCCCAACATCGTGCAGCCCGCCTCCAGTGGTGTCGCGACAGGCGTGAATGGAGGGACGAATGGAGACGTGTCGTCTTCAGCGATGAGAGTCGCTTCTGCCTTGGTGCCAATGATGGTCGTATGCGTGTTTGGCGCCGTGCAGGTGAGCGCCACAATCAGGACTGCATACGACCGAGGCACACAGGGCCAACACCCGGCATCATGGTGTGGGGAGCGATCTCCTACACTGGCCGTACACCACTGGTGATCGTCGAGGGGACACTGAATAGTGCACGGTACATCCAAACCGTCATCGAACCCATCGTTCTACCATTCCTAGACCAGCAAGGGAACTCGCTGTTCCAACAGGACAATGCACGTCCGCATGTATCCCGTGCCACCCAACGTGCTCTAGAAGGTGTAAGTCAACTACCCTGGCCAGCAAGATCTCCGGATCTGTCCCCCATTGAGCATGGTTGGGACTGGATGAAGCGTCGTCTCACGCGGTCTGCACGTCCAGCACGAACGCTGGTCCAACTGAGGCGCCAGGTGGAAATGGCATGGCAAGCCGTTCCACAGGACTACATCCGGCATCTCTACTATCGTCTCCATGGGAGAATAGCAGCCTGCATTGCTGCGAAAGGTGGATATACACTGTACTAGTGCCGACATGTGCATGCTCTGTTGCCTGTGTCTATGTGCCTGTGGTTCTGTCAGTGTGATCATGTGATGTATCTGACCCCAGGAATGTGTCAATAAAGTTTCCCCTTCCTGGGGCAATGAATTCACGGTGTTCTTATTTCAATTTCCAGGAGTGTATATAGGAAAGGAAGAGTTGCGGCGTCAGAACGAAAAGTGATACATCGCTCAGCAACGAAGGAGGACGTAAACAACGGGCGTTACGTGGTGAAAACAAATCAACTGATAAAATAATAAGTCTGTAATTAAGCATAAAGCCACGTAACACTGCACACTACTAACCATTTCCTTCCCTGTTCCACTAGCAAATAGAGCGAGAGCAAAACGGCAGTCTATATGCCTCCGTACGAGGCACTAGTGTTCTATACGTGGTATCCTTTACAAATGACCCACATTGCCCTAAAACTCTCCCAATAAACTGAAGTCGACCGTTCCATTTCATATCACTTTCCTGAGATACGTTTAGATATATAATCGACCATCTAACTGTGTCAAAGCGCACTACTAATGCTCTACTCGGATATTACAGGATTGTTTTTTCTACTCATCTCCATTAAATTACATTTTTCTACCTTTAGAGCTAGCTGCGTTTCATCACACCTCCTGCAAATTTTGTCTACATCGTCTTTTAGCCTGCTAGAGTTACTCATTGAAGACACCTGCCTGTACACCACAGCGTCATCATCAAACATCCACAGATTTCTGCTCATCCCGTCCGTCAGATGATCTACGAACATAAAGAATAATAGCGGTCCTTTCACACTTTCCTGGGGCACTCCAGGCGATGCCCTACTCTCTGATGAACACGCTCCGTCGAAGACAATGTACTGGGTAATACTACTTAAGAAGTCTTCGAGCCGCCCATATGTTTGGAAACCTATTCTGTATGCTCGTACCTTCGTTAACAGTATGCAGGGCACCGTGCCAAACGCCGGCCGGAGTGGCCGTGCGGTTCTAGGCTCTACGGTCGCAGGTTCGAATCCTGCCTCGGGCATGGATGTGTTTGATGTCCTTAGGTTAGTTAGGTTTAATTAGTTCTAAGTTCTAGGCAACTGATGACCTCAGCTGTTGAGTCCCATAGTGCTCAGAGCTATTTGAATTTTGAAACGCTTTTAGGAAATTTAGGAATGAGGAATATGCCTGTTGCCCTTCACACATAGTTCGCACAATATAATGTAAAACAACGGAAGCTGAGTTCTGCACGAGTGGTGCTTCCTAAAACCGTGTTGATTTGTGGACAGAAGCTCTGCCGTGTCAAGAAACTTCATTATATTTGAACTGAGAACATGTTCAAGAATTCTGCATCATACCGATATTGCAAAATTGTTGAGGCTTTCGTGGCCATTTGTTGACAAACTGCCTATTGGCTTCTGTCTCGGGTTCTTCGGCCGACGTTCATCTAATGATTTTTCTGACGTTTCGCCAGCACGAGTGGCTGGCATTGTCAAAGCTTCACCCTCCATTGCCGGTGGTGAACTGGAGCCGAGCTCGCGGGCGCAGACTATATGTACCTGGCGCGCCAACGTGCCCTCGGCCGTTGGCGCGCCAGGTACATATGGTAGTAGCTAACTTGACAATAACCCGCATTCTCACCTTCCAAATAAAATCTTTTGTTCTAAGCTATACGAACACTATCTTTTTTACCAAAACATTGAATTGAGTAGCAACATTGTAATATACGCTATCTTCTCTCAGTTACCCTGTTTACAAATTCTCTTATTTGCACAGAAGCAATCGAAATGTATCGCTAAAATGATAATCCCTGAAACTAGCAAAACACAAAGAGGTTCCTCGTTAATAGAGCAAAACACAAATGGTAGGTTTTGGTTCTCATGTGTCCTCGCCGCACAAGTGGTCGTAGGCTCCTCCCTTCTTCCATACAGCAATTGTCAGGAGCCCTGCACCTCTTTCCATTTCTTGCAATTCTTACTGATATGTCCCACAATACGCACACCTCCTGACCCACATTACCAAATCTTTAAATCTATTTTTCTTTCACCCCCTTTTTTTCTCTATCCCCTGGATCACCTTCCATTATTCGTTGCCCCGTTTCTTTCGCCCTCTCCGAATCCCCATGTTTGACAGCCTGAATACTGCACACTGACTCCTTCAGTTGTAAAAACGTTGTAGGTATTTCATAAAAGAGCGCTCTTTGTCTGTCTACAGACCACAATCCGTGGATAATGTGCTGGACTATTCCTCCTTCAGCGCACTATTTCTCACTCTTTTCACATATCTAATACCAGATTCCTGATCACTCTGTTCCTGTTCGTTATAAATTAGATCCTTGCTAGCCTTTCCTTTATAGCGTGCAGCGTACGTTCCAACACATCACCCTTAACCTTTCACAGTAGTAACCTTAAGGTCTCCACATCCGTCATATCAACCGCTCTAGGTTTCTGTTGGATTTCCACAACGAAAAACAGAAATCTAATCACTTCCTCAACCGAGTCTAGAGATAAATCCCCGCACTCTGTTCAACGTCATTGCAATGGTTTTGGTAACTTAGCAGATGTTCAACTGGAATCGCACGTTCCCTCTGCAGACACTCCTCACCTTGTCTACTACGTTTCCATTATCACTCCCTGCCCAGCCTGCGTTAGCGAGCCAGACAGAAACCCCTTTTACGAAGTGTTTTATTTGCTCTTCTTTTCTTGCTCCATGCCCACCAAGTCCTCCAAACAATCAAGGTAATGTGCATATCTACGAGGGTTGTTTTTTAAGTAAGGGCCGTTCGCGCGTACAGTCCCGTAGTTCGCGCGGACGCCGCAACAAGCCACCGCGCCACTTGCCGGCATCCTTCCCGTTCACACTGATGCAAGTTGCAGCTCTGTAGCTGACGTGTACGCATCGCTGTGCTACTTTATAATGTTTACGATTATTGAATCGCCCGCCACGTGTGAGATACGGTCAGCGATAACGTTTTTGGACCGCGAGAAGCCTATCAGCTGCAGAAATTCATCGTCAGTTAACAGAAGTTTGTGGTTTGAATGCAATGAGTGAAGGTAAAGTGCGTCAATGGGTTAGAGAGTTTAAAAATGGCCGTCAAAACGTCCATGACGAAGAACGCTCAGGCCGGCCCTCTGTGATCACTGATGATTTGGTGGCTGCAGTCGAAACAAAGATTCGTGAGGACAGGCGATTCACAATTTCCACTCTTTCTTTGGAATTTTCACAAGTTTCAAGATCGGTTTTGTACAAAATTGTGTCTGAAAACCTAAACTTTAAGAAACTGTGCTCTCGGTGGGTACCCAGATTCCTTACAGAGTGACCACAAAGGGAAGAGATTTGCCACTTCATTGGACTTTTTGATTAGTTACGAGGAAGAAGGGGATGACATGTTGAGTCAAATTGTTACTGGAGATGAAACATGGGTATCCCATATCACTCCCGAAAGCAAGCGACAATCGATGGAATGGCGACACACAACCTCACCCGTCAAAGCCAAACAGACGCTGTCAAAGCGCAAGATTATGGCAACTGTGTTCTGGGACCGGCGCGGTGTTTTGCTAGTGGACTTTATGCCACGAGGAACGACAATCAACTCAGATGCCTACTGTGCAACTCTAAAGCTCCGCAGAGCAATTCAAAACAAAAGGCGCGGCATGCTGACAAAAGGAGTTTTGCTCCTGCACGATAACGCTAGGCCTCACACGTCTCAAAAGACTCGGGATTTGATTGATTCTTTTGGCTGGGAAGTTTTGGACCATGGACCATACAGCCCCGACCTTGCTCCTAGCGATTTTCACCTTTTCCGGTACCTGAAACACCATCTTGGCGGGCAGCGCTTCAATGACGACGATGCAGTGAAAGCGGCCGTGAACTCTTGGCTATCGGAGCAGGCGGCCGAATTCTCTGAAAAGGGAATTAAAAACTTAGTTGTACGGTATGACAATTGCTTAAATAAACAAGGCAACTATGTAGAAAAATAGGTAAAAGTGCGTAGAATCAGAAAATAAAAGTTTTTTTACAAAAGTATTTGTGTCTTTTTTTAAAAATAAAAACGGCCCATACTTAAAAAACAACCCTCGTAGTTTATAGTCCCCTCATCTGCCTAATCCTTAAATGTTTTCCAACATTTCTTCCGAAGCGGCGAAAAGAGCAGCGGCGACCAAACTTCATTATCTTTGTTACTATCCGGAGATGTATGTTTTGTCTCAACTGAATTCCGTTACGTTTCCTTTGGGTTACATGCCTCTTCTCTGGAGTTCGTAAGTCAGCTCTTTTCTCCTCAAATAGGCCAGATTCCTAACACTTCCAGAAGAAGAAACAGAATAATACCAGATTTCAATACATACGGCTAATGTTTTAATGATACTTTTATATTGGTTGTACGTCTCTCCACTTAATCTACTTCGCTCTCTCCTACCAACATTGTGATGAGACTGGTACCATACACTATTGGCAGCGGCTGATTAGTGGAAACGACAGACACGCAAAAAAAGATTCCATCAATTTTTTTAACAATCATAAAAATTTCTGCTATTTCCTTACAATACAACAATGCTTGGAAAAATTACACTACTGGCCATTAAAATTGCTACACCACAAAGATGACGTGCTACACACGCGAAATTTAACCGACAGGAAGAAGATACTGAGATATGCAAATGACTATCATTCACACAAGGTTGGCGCCGGTGGCGACACCTACAACGTGCTGATATGAGGAAAGTTTGCAACCGATTTCTCATACACAAACAACAGTAGTCCGGCGTTGCCTGGTGAAACGTTGTTGTGATGCCTCGTGTGAGGGGGAGAAATGCGTACCATCACGTTTCCGACTTTCATAAAGGTCAGATTGTAGCCTATCGCGATTGCGGATTATCGTATCGCGACATTGCTGCTCGCGTTGGTCGAGATCGAATGACTGTTCAGGAGGGTAATACGGAACGCCGTGCTGGATCCCAACGGCCTCGTATCACTAGCAGTCGAGATGACAGGCATCTTATGCGCATGGCTGTAACGGATCGTGCAGCCACGTCTCGATCCCTGAGTCAACAGATGGCGACGTTTGCAAGACAACAACCAACTGCACGAACAGTTCGACGACGTTTGCAGCAGCATGGACTGTCAGCTCGGAGACCATGGCTGCGGGTACCCTTGACGCTGCATCACAGACAGGAGCGTCTGCGATGGTGTACTCAACGACGAACCTGGGTGCACGAATGGCAAAACGTCATTTTTTCGGATGAATCCAGGTTCCAGGTTCTGTTTACAGCATCATGATGGTCGCATCCGTGTTTGGCGACATCGAGGTGAACGCACATTGGAAGCGTATATTCGTCATCGCCATACTGGCGTATCACCCGGCGTGATGGTATGGGGTGCCATTGGTTACACGTCTCGGTCACCTCTTGTTCGCATTGACGGCACTTTGAACAGTGGACGTTACATTTCAGACGTGCTACGACCCGTGGCTCTACTTTTCATTCGATCCCCGCGAAACCCTACATTTCAGCAGGATAATGCACGAACGCATGTTGCATGTCCTGTACGGGCCTTTCTGGATACAGAAAATGTTCGACTGCTGCCCTGGCCAGCACATTCTCCAGGTCTCTCACCAATTGAAAACGTCTGGTCAATGGCGGCCGAGCAACCGGCTCGTCACAATACGCCAGTCACTACTCTTGATGAACTGTGGTATCGTGTTGAAGCTGTATGGGCAGCTGTACCTGTGCACGCCATCCAAGCTCTGTTTGACTCAATGCCCAGGCGTATTAAGGCCGTTATTACGGCCAGAGGTGGTTGCTCTGGTTACTGATTTCTCAGGATCTATGCACATAAATTGCATGAAAATGTAATCACATGTCAGTTCCAGTATAATATATTTGTCCAATGAATACCCTTTTATGATCTGCATTTCTTCTTAGTGTAGCAATTTTAATGGCCAGTAGTGTACTATTCTTCATTTACTGTCAAACATTAACGATGCCTTTCACTATCGTAGATTCTCTAAAAGAAGGTGAAACATCCTCTTAGAAAAATTAATGAATTACTGTGCTGATAATCCTCTTACGTTGTTTGATTTTCAAACATCTGAGCAAAACTGGACATACTCAGACATTTCTCTCTTTACTTATTCTGATCATCACTAAACTGACACACAATATTTTTGTTAGTGCAACGCACTCTGACTTTCAATAGTCCCTACAAAAGAATGACCCTGACTAACAATAACCTATACCTTTCATGAATCACTTACCACACAAAAATCTTCGTTACTCAAACTACTGCAATGCTGCGTGCGCCAATACTGCCAGCTGAATAAAAGATTCTAACTCCTGAAGGCACTAACTACTGATAGGCATAGTTAGCAAATGAAAGATTTTGATAGAGAACAAACAATGTATTTACCTTACTAATGTTCAAAAGTCATATATATATATATATATATATATATATATATATATATATATATATATATATATATATATAAGTTCATGATATCCAATATTAGATCACTGACTATGCTGTGTGCAGTCTGTGGCTGGTTTGCGTTGTTGGAATATTTGCTATTCTAGTGTTGGGCAGTTTTATGTGAACAGCGCGTAGCTTTGCGCAGTTGGAGGTGAAGCCGGCCGGTGTGGCCGTGCGGTTAAAGGCGCTTCAGTCTGGAACCGCGTGACCGCTCCGGTCGCAGGTTCGAATCCTGCCTCGGGCATGGATGTGTGTGATGTCCTTAGGTTAGTTAGGTTTAAATAGTTCTAAGTTCTAGGGGACTGATGACCACAGATGTTAAGTCCCATAGTGCTCAGAGCCATTTGAACCATTTTTTTTTAGTTGGAGGTGAGCATCGCAGTCACAGTTTCCTTCTTAACAAAACAAGTTAAGTCAGTCTTATACAGTTTTCAATGAAGGTACTTACGCCGATAACAATCTTTAATTAAACCTCTTAATAAAAGCAACCCTCCACAGGAAGCTTAATAATCACAATATTTAAAACACAATAAATAAAGCACTAAACCACATCAGTATCCAGTCCGTCGAAGCAGCGTCTTACTGAAATTTATTCCAAGCTTTGGTTTGGCAGGTTGACATGTATTAATCTCAGTTATCCGCCAACAAGGAATCAGGATCATAGGCATGCCCCTAATGCACACCGACAAGATTATTTGCGTACTTAAGTCTAGAGCTCCCCTGAAGAAAAAGTAGTTTAGTTTCAGTTTAGAATAATCAGTTTATACCCGACCTCTTGACAGCTTTCACAATAAATGCCTTCAGCAAATATCAGAAGCCACTATTGGTCGCCACTGCGAAACCAAACCAGAACAAGTCATGATACAGTCACATCTAAAAATGATAATTCCAGTCTTACAAGGTGGCATCCGTGTAGGAAAAGAACCCCACACTCCAATAGACCGACATACACATATTTAATGCCACTAATACTTAAGATACGGAACGTACCAATTAAATATGGAGTAACGTTGATTCAACGCGCGTCTTTCTGGAGTGAGCCAACCGTCACACGACGCTAAACACACCCTTCATGTTTGACGGAGGCTGCCAGAGTTCCGCTCAATGGCAAACATGCTCAGCACTCTCACCGTCACGTGCGGCTGTCATTCCGCTTCCTGCCAGAAGAACTCGAACTCTGTGCCACACTTACTTCTGGAGCGTAGGCGTTTCCTGGAAAGAATTGCCCGGCTGCCACAGTCGAGCACGTCCTCCGCACCGTCCAAATGGCCAGCCATAACTCTTTCTCAGAGACAAGAATTATGACTCTGTTCTTTCTTCCGAACTTAGGCAACTCACGCATCATTACTAAACCCGTCGTAGTAGAGTGACGCAACCGCAACGTTCGACTGCCCAGAAGTAACTAACTCTCTCCTCAGCAGACATCTCTGCTTCTGCGACACTATGGCTCAGTGGTTCCAACCCTTGACACAATAAACTGTGATCTGTTTATATCACTCTCGATTATGCCTTATTAGTCAATATCTGGTTTCAAAATCTCTACCTGACAATGATGTAATCAAACTCGAATCTTCCTGTATTTCCGTAACTTTCCTAACTTTATCTCCTCCTCTTATGATTTCTGAGAAGTGTAATTTCATCTCGCTTTTACATACTGAATTGGCCAGCGGCCTTGCCGCATTGGTAACGCCGGTTCCCGTCAGATCACTTATGTAAGCGTCGTCGGCCGTTGATTAGGTGACCATATGGGTCTGCCGAGCACTGTTGGCAAGCGGAATGCACTCAGCCCTTGTGAGGCCAATTGAGGAGCTACATAACGAAGAATTAGCGGCTCCACTTACGAAAACTGACAACGGCTGGGAGAGTGGTGTGCTGAATACATACAAAAAAAAAAAAAAAATTCAAATGTTTGTCAAATCTTATGGGACTTAACTGCTAAGGTCATCAGTCTCTAAGCTTACACACTACTTAACCTCAATTATCCTAAGGACAAACACACACACCCATGCCCGAGGGAGGACTCGAACCTCCGCCGGGACCAGCATCACAGTCTATGACTGCAGCGCCTTGGACCGCTCGGCTAATCCCGCGCGGCAACACATACCCCTCCACGTTCACATCCAGTGCTGATTATCTTCTGAGGATGACGCGGTTGTCGGTCGGTAGCGTTGGGCCTTTCGATCCCTTTTCGGAAAGAGTTTTTTTTTACATACTGAATTACCCATTCAATATCCTCATATACATTCTTTATCACTTCATCTTTTGCTATGTGTACCTGAACTATTATTGTCGGTGTTGTTTTACTGTCGACCCTGGCAAGAACTTTCCTATCTCTGAACTGTTCACAGTAACTCACTCTCTGCTCTACTTTTATATTCATAACGAATCCTACTGCCGTTATGCCATTTTCTGCTTATGTTGATCTTATCCTATAGTCGTCGGACCAGAAATATTTATCTTCGTTCCATTTCAGTTTAATCAATCCTACTATGTCTTGAATGAGCTTTTGCATTTCCCTTTTCAGATTTTATAGCTTCCCTGCCATGTTCAAACTTCTGACATTCCGCGATATTACCGTTTCATTGGTTATTCCATCATTTATTCTCCCTCTCCCTTGGCAGTTCTCTTCCGGAGATCCGAATGTTGGACTAGCCCGGAATCTTTAGCCAATGAAGAAGTCATCACGACAGCTCTTTTGTTACGGGCCACATGTCCTGCGTATAAACCTTATGTTTATTTATCTCTGTGGTTTCTGTTGCTTTCTGCATCCTTATTCTTTTGATTATTGCTGAGACTTCCGCATTTTAGGACCAGTTTTCCACCCCCAAGGGCAAGAGACAGCCTTGGGCAACTCTCCGCTCTTGCTCACTCTTTAACAAGGCCGTTGACCGATGGAGAACGACTTCTTATGCCGGAAGTCTTCGCTTGACATAGCTGATGATAGTCATTTAAACAATGGCGAGTTTCGAACTCTGGACACAGGACGTTTTGATAGTAGTCAAAGACGCTACTCCTAGGCCACGTGTTCATCTTCAAAATGCATCAAATCAAAACCTGGAGCTGGATTTCAATTCCATCTTGCTGCATCCCCTGCACACTTCTGACTCCTCTTTGACCTTCTGTCCTCAAGTTGGTCGAGAAGCTGCTGCTCGAGCCTATCCGTCTTCGGCGGCAGCCATGCTGGAGTGTTGCAATGTGTCGGGAGTTTCCCTCCGTGACGCTCTGCAAGCCTCACCTACTCCCAAGAATTGTCATATGCTCATTCGGTTTCAGAATGTCGAATCAAAACACCTCTCAGCCGTCTAAATTTCCTATTTTTATTTTATTGGTTTACCAGTTTCGACGAAGTATTCGGATTCATGTCAGCAGATGCCGCAGACATTTTCATTCTATTGATTCTTGGCTCCTCGAGGATGGTGTTAATACTCTTGAATTTTTGTCATGAAGTATGAACCCATCATTTTGGACGATCCACTCTCGCTACTGTACAGCCCTGAAATTACCCTCGATGACAATGATTGCCGTCCGACATTCGTACATCAGACCTAAACATGACTGACGTAACATGAGGTGTGCATTTATACGTGGCTGCCTACACACTTTCCTACGACCATCAGCAGGCTACAGACAAATATTGAATCGGTGAAGAGAAGCGGACGACACTGGTCCTGGTTACGTAAAAGGTGTACCTACATTCTGCGCTAACAACGGTGCCGAAGAATTGTGCACATTTCCGTAATAGATACCTAGAAGCCAAAATGATTCTCAGGAGACAATTACGTACTGTCTGGCTCCATACAGCTTTCCGCTTTTCTTCCAAAAATGCAGTGCGCTATTTTGTTGCGAGCTCCTCGCTGCAAACTCCTCACGGAATCTCCGATCCGTACATTATGGACCACGGCTATCAGCTAATTTTGTTGACCATGGGTGATGTCACAAGCATGCCTTCGATGTTTATCTCAAGTGAGTAGCTAAATCTTGCATCATATCGTTCATGAGTTACTTATACGATAGACTTTGTTAAGGAACAAGAGTGGTAGGATGGTTATAGTGCCGATAACATAGATGACAAGTATAATGTTTTCCATTTCTCATGCTCTTTGAGAACTGCTTTCCATTAGAACGTTCTAAATGGCGTACTAGTAGTAAAGGGCAGCCTGGGTGGCTGACTAGTGGGATAAGGATAAAATGTAGAACAAAGCGCGAATTATATCAAATGTTATAAGTAGTCACAATCAGGCTTCAGTAGCCCATTATAAACAGCGCTGTAAGGTGCTTAAAACGTTATTAGAAAAGTAAGGAATATTTGGTATGGAAGTAGAATAGCTAATTCATAGCATAAAACTAAAACCATATGGGCAGTTGTAAAGGAAGTGCCTGGTCAGCAGCGAAGGGTCGACGATATAAAGTCAGTTCGTAGCAAAAATATATTTTTTGACTGATAAGTCACATTTATGTACAGTATTTAACAATCTTTTCTAAGCAGAATTAAATAAAAACTTAGTTTCTACAGGAAATTTTATAACTCTCTTGGAAAATGCCTTTCCCAGACTGAAGTCTGAAATACCCCTCTGTAATAGTAGCAAGGGGGAGATTGAGTCAATAATTAAATCACTGAAGACTAAGGGCTCTCATGGATATGATGCAGTGCCTAGCAAGATATTAAAGTACTGTGCTGCAGATATTAGCCCTATGCTTAGCCATGTTCACTAGTCTGTGTATCCTGACATTGGCCTCTCAATACATTTATATTCTTTACTGTCGTTTCTTGTTAACAATATCAGCTAATTCCCATAGTTAGCGGCTTTCGCTAAGTTAATACTAGGCATAAATCCTATTTGTATTTGGATCGCACTTCCTTAACTCAAGTGCAGAAAGCTGTGCAGTATACTGCTGCATCCATTTTCAGTAAACCATCACAAGAAATTAAAAATGTTAGCAGTAATCCATGCGCTTTCAAATCGAAACTGAAGAGATGCCTCATGGATCACTGCTATTCTGTTGAGGGGTTCCTTGAAAAATTAAGCTGACTCCTATGTTGTATTGTTGATTGGGTTTACTTAAACTTATGGCTTGACTTTTTGGGTTCATAAACATTTTATTTTATCTGTTATTACTTCTGTGTTGTACTTTCATGTACCGACACGTTCCATGACCTTGGCGATATGCTCCACAATTTCGTCCTAGGGAACTAGACGTGTAAATAATAAAATAAATTTTTCGTTTGTGATCACAGGTACGCCACCAAAAGCACTCGCCTGTAGGTTGCCTGCTGCTCACAACGGTTCACACCAAGGAAATCTGAAAATCCAAACATATTAATACGTGGCAACACTAGTGGATAGCCACCAGATTCCATCTGGATATCTAATCAACATTAATAAGGCTGGGTAGGGAGGCAACTGTGGTTTAGGAAACTGGAAGTTTGTGGTACGGTCATTTGGGACCAAACTGCTGAGGTCATCGGTCCCTAAGCCTACACACTACTTAATCTAACTTGTTTCAAATCGAAACTGAAGAGATGCCTCATGGATCACTGCTATTCTGTTGAGGGGTTCCTTGAAAAATTAAGCTGACTCTTATCCTATATTGTTGATTGGGTTTACTTAAACTTACGCTATGGACGACACACACACCCATGCCCGAGGGAGGACTCGAACCTCCGACGGGGGGAGCCGTACCGATCGTGACAAGGCGCCTAGACCTCGCGGCTGTGGTTTGGGGCTAGCATCTTTGATTAGTAATCAAAACGTTCTCGGTCCTGGGTTCGAACCCCACCAGAGCTTAAAATCGTCAGCAATGGCGGCCGAAGATTTCCGGCATAAGATGTAACCCTCGTTCTGCCAACGATCTTGTCAAGAAGGGCGCAGGAGCGGACAGAGATACAGGGCACTACCTTGCCCTTGAGGTGAGAAACTCGTTCCAAAGGCGGAAGAATCAGCAATGATCAACGGAATGAGAATGGAGAAAGCAATGGAAACCACTGAATTAAATACATATAATGTGTACCCACAGGATACGTGGTATCAAATTGAACGTGTGTCGTTATATTGTCTCCATTGGCAAAAGATTACGAACTAGTCCCCCATTCGAATCTACAAGAGGGGACTGCCAAGGGGAAGGTGAAAATGAGAAAAAGTTTGAATAACCAACGAAGGATAACGTTCTACGAGTCGGGGCGTCCAATGTCAGGAACAGGAACGTGGTAGGGAAGCTAGAAAACGTGAAAAGGGAAGTGTTAAAGCTCATCCTAGATAAAGTAGGGGCCAGTGAAGTGAAATGGAAAAAAAGACAAGATTATAGGGTAATGTCAACAATAGCAGAAAATGGTATAATGGAAGTAGGATTCGTTAAGAATAGGAAGTTAAGGCAGAGAGTGAGTTACTGTGAACAGTTCTGTGACAGCGTTGCTCTCATTAGGATCTACAGAAAACCAAGACCGACAAAGATTGTTCAGGTATACGAGTCGGCGTCGCAAGCCGAAGGTGAGTAGAGAATGTATATGAGGATACTGAACAGATAATTCAATACGTTACGGAAGATGTAAATCTAATAGTCATGGGGGAATGGAATGCGGTTGGTGGGGAGGGCTAAAAGACACGGTTACGGGAGAATGTGGGCTTGGTAGTAGGAATGAGAGAGGAGAAAGACTAATTGAGTTCTGCAATAAATTTCAGTTGGTAAAAGCCAATACTCTGTTCAAGAATTACAGGAGGAGGTGGTATCCTTGTAGAACGGCTTGGAGATACGGGAAGATATCAATAAGATTACATTACGGTGAGACAGAGATTTAGAAATCAGATACTGGAGATGTTCCATCAGCCTGAATCGAAATGAAATTGCAGTTCTGAATTTCAGATTTTATTTTCTCATTAACTGCCTGAGTTATGATTTCCATTACTTCATTCTGTATATCTGGAGAAGTTCCTTTAAAGGTTGAAGATGATGACAGATGGTCTCGGATTAACTGCTCTCCTTCAGCTTGTGTTTGAATGGCAACTTATCATTCTGTGACAGTCAAAAGACATCTCTCAGGGCACTAACTTATGACACACTGGATTTGCAAATTGTTCAGATGGAAAGAAGGTTTCAAGACTTTCCCCAAATCCAGTTTGTTGAACTTTTGAACGAAAACTGATTCGCTACCTATCAAAAAGAATTCCCAAAATTGAAACTGCTTCAATTATTAGAACAGTACCCTTTTTTCAAACAAGAACAACTTGAAAATGAACTGGCGCACAAAAGCTATTGGCATGTTTCATGCACGTCAACGGACGGACTTCTTTGGTCCAGCAACAATTCCAGATAGTTAACTTTGTTGCTGGAGGATTCGTCTTCTCGATGGCCGCGAAAGGCTAGTTCTTGCTTACAAAGAAATACAATTGCCTGAATAAGACGAGCCAATACTCTCCTGTTGGATGTAACTTGTTCGTTGTATTTTATTGCTGTCAGACGAGCGGCTTCAGAAAGTCTCGAAGTCTCCCCTCGCGCTACGCCACTGGTGAACAGTGACTGCTGAAGATTATTCACAAATATATGGTTATACAGTAGTTCTGAACTGACTGAGTGTAACATGAAAATCCATTTGTCTGAGAGGAAGAAATTTATAAAGATAAGCTTTTCTGACAGAAGCAGCCATCCTGCATCTTCTGACGTCCTGAACACAGGAGGCGTAGCCTTGCATCGGCTAACCTCGGCACACTTTCTTTGTTCACACTCGATCGAGCTTTTTAGTTAAGCGTTGACAGCAAATGATTCTAGCTAGCCACCCCCATCGAAACGTATGCTTACATCAGACACTAAAAAACAGGAATCCCAGTGGCGATATGCAGACAACGGTTACTATACGTGCAGAGAGAAGTTCCCTTACGAATATACATTGTGTTTCAGATAATTTAGAGTACAAAATTTCACTGAAACATTTTTCTAATTTTTAGTGACTGCAGAGCCGAATGAGATGCAGGCGGCCATAGCTGTAATGTATATAAGCGAAACTCAGTTGACGATAGACACGCTGGCGATCCATACGCCTCTCCCTGTATGCTGAACTAATGTAGTGTGTGGTCTCAACAGTTTCGGGTCATTTTCCAACAGAATTAAATTTGACACACAGGAATAGAAGCAACGATTATGCGTGCTTCCCAGCAGACTTACCTGCAAAATTGTGAACATCAATGTCATATACTTCATGCCAAACATTTGTGCGGTTCAACTTCAACAATATAACGAGTTCTTGTCCATGGCTACTTCGCAACGTAACACGTCCTCTCGCCTACATGTTGTCAAGGATATCAGTAGGCAGAACGGTCACATGTGCAATATGATTGGCTTGTAATCGATCTGTTAACTTCCGTGTTCGATAAGTACCAATCGACTGGACCAAATAAGTCCGTCCGTTGACGTGCATGAAACATGCCAATAGCTTTTGTGCGGCGTTACATGTACATAGCTTCGGGCATACTGATTATGTGGTTTTTAATTCGTAATATTGATTTACAACTCCAATCGTTTGTTTCCCATACTACGAATTATTTTTTGTGAGCTGTTCATCACAGGGACGCTTCATCTTAAAATTCGTAGGCCACAAACCTCATGACGAAATAAAAAGAAAGAATCTTTTTACCTGTCCCCACAGAAAGTTCACGCAATGTGCTTACTGATAAAACTAGAGAGGTTCAGGTTCATGCGGGGACGTTGCGAAAATCGTTCGTCGAGCATATTCGGCATAAGCGGAGAAGGACGGGAGTGCAAATAAGAATGGTACGCTAAGCTACCTTTGCGATGTTATGAAGCACAGCGGCAGACTGAAATATACAGGATGAGGAAGTCTATATGATTATAAATTTGTTGCAGCCGAAACGGCAGATTCTTCCGATGACTCTAACTGAAGGAATCTTCTAAGTTTATCACACGAGGAAGCGTCATATTGTTACAGTGTTTAAACTAGTTTCCTTCTCGACATTTTCAGGTGAATGTGTTGAAACTTTGTATCAAGACGGTGTTTGTCCCTAGGCTATTACTGCTGAACTGCAGATACGTAACCGCGGGCCTCCAGCAAGAAGCGTCACGCGGGATAACATTCACTACTGGCCATTAAAACTTTAACACCATGAAGTCAGCATACAACAAACATCATACTGACAGGAAGTGTACTACCTGCTATGATATGCGAATGATTAGCATTTCAGCATAAACGAGGTAGGAGTAATGATATTACATTACGTATACAAGGGAAGATTAAGCAACGGGTTTGTCAAACACAAACCGCTTGTCGTGTTATTCGTTAGGTAAGAAAATCGTTTTGCTCTTGCTGGAGGAAGGAGAAACATCTACCAATACGAGATGGAGTTTCGCAGAAGCAAGGTCGTGGCACACAGAGACTGTGATTGTTGCTGCTCGCGCTGGGCAGGATCCCAAGACTGTCACACAAATATGGAGTTGATGGGTTCGGTTCACGACGGCCATGCTCGACACCACGCAGGGTCTTTCTGCCACAAGAGACTAATGCCATTCAGACTCGTACAGTCGTGTCACGTTAAACACGTCACATAAATTCGCTCAGGAGGCATATGAATAATTGAACACGTCTTTATAACTTACGTCGCTACTAACAAGTGGATTCTTGTTAGTAGCGGCCTAAAGTGACATGGTTGTGATCTCGCTTAGCCAGTCATAAAATCAGCTTGTTTGTCGCTAAATAAGCATCCGCAACAACTGAGCGATGACGCCTGGAACGCTTGAGCTGTCAGTACGGTGACCATTGTTGCGGCTTCCCTTCACTCGACAGCAGAAGGAGCCACGCCGTTAGTTGAAACGTATCTGTTACTATTAAAAAGTGCAAGTGGAGGACAGATTCAAATAGTTATTTGAGTTCAAAGAGAGGTCCTCTCCTTTAAGAACGTATCTGCAGTCATAAGTGTAGGCCTATACCCTGCTTGAAGTGGATAATGATTTAAAAGAAAAGTGCAACGGATAACTGTCTTTTACATCTAACATATTAACTAAGGAGACAGAGCAGGACTTATAATTTATTAATGAGATTTTCAATTCATTCTGCCATTAATACACTGGAGAAAAGGGGGCAGGATTGCAATATAGACGTCGTGAATTACTTTTCGACATACGGTCCGAATGGTTTGTCAAACAGTTTAATTGAACTTGGACCGAGTACAGACAGAAAAGCAGCATTAACAAAATAATTGATTGATGTGGACCTTTACTTTACATGAAGATTCAGTGAAATCCTGCCAGAATCTGTTAGGGATCAATGCCAGACCTCGAGACAAAGTTTCGCTGTCGAAACTATTAAAAGCATCTCGCATTGGAGATCGCACTAAATTTCGACCTAATTGAATGAAAAGGGTACTCGACTGTCCATATCCCTCACCCACTAATGCAACTGATCATGGGTTGTCGACATGCAGCTGGGCTACCACTCGACTTGTACTAAGTCACAGAGTTGAAGCAACATGGAATAACGTACCCATGTGTCTCAACCAAACTCATTTCGATTCATTGTCCATTCAAATTACAGCCATTGCTGTTTTCAGAGGTGACAACTCTTTGTATTAAATTTCGCACCCCCTGTGCACCGGATTACATCTACATCTACATCTATACTCCGCAAACCATCTGACGGTGTGTGGCGGAGGGTACATTATAATTATATTCTCTTCTCGCTCTACTGTATGATCACAATAAGTAATACTTAGTTTTCTGTTCTGGTGCCGTATTTTAATGACCAGCAGTGTAGTTCTACCGTATGCGGAATGTGTGAGGAAAGCATTGCAAATAAGGCTGTAGCAAATAAAGCGGTTCATTATGCGTCGCCTGGCTCAGCACCTGAGATGTGGGCGGCCCGTGCGGTGGGGCGAGTACAGTGGCGCGGGACTGGGTGACTGTGCATTGGGGGCGAGTCGGAGCCACCTGTGTTTGGCACACGTCGCGACGCGTTCTCCGACGCTCCAATTACGCCGGTGCCGCAAACACCGACCACAAAGAAGCCCATCTCACCGCTGCAGCAGGGGTGCGCGCCAAGTGGACACACTGGCGAGCCCGCCGACGTCCCTCATTGTGTTGTGCAGCCGTAACAGTTCATCCACCGCTAATAGCTGGCTGGCTGTGCAGAACGCGGAAGCGTACTCTACCGACAAATTTGCCCAAGTCGCTCAAAGATGAAGGCCACTGTTGACTCATTATGTATCTGCTGTGAAACCATCGACCACTAGTGTGGTAGGAAAAACGGATACCTATAACTAACAAACGTTGGAACACGATCGGTCCGTAGAACGCGGGAAGAGGACAGTTAAGGCAAAGAGAAAAGCTTTGTGCAGTGGACTAAAGGAATGCGAAAACCCTGAAAACGCAACGGCATCTGACGGGCTAAAAGAGTGATGCGCTGATTTAAGAAATATTGCTCACATTCCAAACGGATGATGACGAGCACCATATGTGAAATTATCTAAACTTGAGTCAGGGCGTAATGCAGACGGACGACGGCATGGTTGTTGAAAAGAACTGCTAACAATTCGTATGCGGGATGATTTCTGGTGACTAAGTTTGTAGTCATCACAGCTTACGTCTGTGGCCTTTAGGTCGGTACCGCCCATTCTGCCGCAAGAAGTAACCTCCACTACCTAGCATCACGCTGCAAATATGAATATGTAACTTCTGCATGCCACATCTGAAGATGTGCCTGAAAAAGCTCGCTGGCTGGAGTGGCATGGCGGTTCTAGGCGCTACAGTCTGGAACCGCACGACCGCTACGGTCGCAGGTTCGAATCTTGCCTCGGGCATGGATGTGTGTGGTGTCCTTAGGTTAGTTAGGTTTAAGTAGTTCTAAGTTCTACGGGACTGATGACCTCAGAAGTTAATTCCCATAGTGCTCAGAGCCATTTGAACCATTTTTTGAAAAAGCTCGAAAGGCAATAAATACATATTGCATAAGTGATTACTCACAACTACCTGTATTTATATTCATTGGTATGATGCAGTTTCAGGTCATTACGCTGAATTATCCCAGGTGCACATATTGCCCCAGGAGGAAAGATCAGTATTCAGAGGAACGATCATTCGAACCAAAACTATTTAATAAACATGGGCTCTAAAATAGATACCTCAAGAACTATGGCTTAGCAGCTCTAGGCGCTTCAGTCCGGAACCGCGCTGCTGCTACGGTCGCAGGTTCGAATCCTGCCACGGGCATGGATGTGTGTGATGTCCTTAGGTTAGTTAGGTTTAAGTAGTTCTAAGTCTAGGGGACTAATGACCTCAGATGTTAAGTCACATAGCGCTAAGAGACATTTGAACTAAGAACTATTATCACTTCTTCATCTTCGGTATTGTGAAACTAATCTCTTCTACCACAAGCTGTTTGATTTCCATATACCGCGAGGAGGTAGTATGGATCAAAACAAGAAAAATGTACCCGGTGAACATGGTCTTTAAACTGCGTGCATTAAGAGTTAAGGGCACTTTTTCAGTAGTAGAGAAGATGACGAAGGATTCATAGGTTTTAAAGTGTGCGTTTCCGAGCCTTTTTTTTGGGTTAAAACTATCGTTCCTATTACCTTCCTGAATATTCACCATTGATCCTGGGACCGAAAGAGCAATAAGAACCAGAGAAAACTGACCATTAGGGAAGGGTAAAGTGAATACTGGGAAAGAGAAGAGTAATCGTCTGGACATCAGAAACTGAAACGCCAATTTCAGAGAAATAATCAATTTGTCAAAAATGCCTCTCCGACGATAGAGGTACACAGGTAGAAAAAAGGAAATGTTGCTGAAACATTAGTTACAATATTGCTCCAAGATGCTTGGGAGAGTTGTATGCCGACCGAAGTGGCCGTGCGGTTCTAGGCGCTACAGCCTGGAGCCGAGCGATCGTTACGGTCGCAGGTTCGAATCCTGCCTCGGGCATGGATGTGTGTGATGTCCTTAGGCTAGTTAGGCTTAATTAGTTCTAAGTTCTAGGCGACTGATGATCTCAGAAGTTAAGTCGCATAGTGCTCAGAGCCATTTGAATCATTTGAGAGTTGTATTAATTGAGAGGCACCCACATGCCTTGCTCATAATGTGGCATCAAGCAGTCAGGCCTGCAAGATGAGTGGTCTGCCAAGCGAGTGGATTCATTCTTATTTATCGAGTAACATGAACTCTCGTACTCACAATTAAGTTACAAATTATCCTCGTATGAATAATACGCAACGGAAACGCACATCTGACTATCAGTGATTTACAGAACTCAGACTGTTCACTACGCACTGGCAATACCACATTTTCTTTATGTCTTTTATTTAACGGCTTTTATCAACACGTGGCCACCGCACTGAATATGAATGGCGCACACATTATAAATTCGGGACATCATGACAACATACAATTCGAAGGAAAAGTCCACCAATCTTTTTATCCTCACTATCTTATTTATTCCGACAAATTCTATAACCTAAACACACAAATTCTGTAACCTACAACAATAACACATGAGAAATTCCGCCCAGTGGGCATGGCTTTACATTGGTGAATCTCTATATTATGGTCTCGTAATTATTTAACGCTACAGTGCACTTTCTGGATAGGATGGTGGATCTTTTATTATTTCTCACACTTCGACTCTCACAATCATCATCACGAAACTTTCCTCCAGACCGAGTGGTACAGAAGGAACAAGCATAACCCACTAATCTTTTGAAACTACCTCGCTATTCTCCCATGCAAACCACACATACCCAAATTACATGACATACACCACACTACAATATGAAATACTACACAGGTAATAGTCACAACATTATCACTTTCAGCTTTCCCACTTCAATTAATATGTATCCCAGTTCCACACGACACCGCCCCACTTCGTAATTCTACTTTCCTACCATGAACTCTGGAGATATATGCACGTCTTCCTGTGCAATGCAAGCCAAGTGGCGTTGCTGGATAGACGGCCGACTCTCTCAGAGTTTGAATCTAGCGTCACACGGAATCATATCACGCAAAATAATATTAAGAACATATTCATCACACACGCGAGTCCTCAACTGATATCATGGACGAGTACTTCTCTTTATCTTTTGTCTCATACACAGTTTGAGACTCATACAGTACTCACCACGTGGAAGTACTCGTCTCTAATTTCAAGTCCTGCACACGCCATTTCTTAAATATTTCAACTTATGGTACACACGCTATTTCTTAAATATTTCAACTTATTGTACACACGCTAGTAATTCAGCTTAACTTAAGCACACGGAAGTATTTCAACTTATTGCTACACGTGGTTTCATTGTGACCGTTGGTCACTTCCGAAGATTACTACAATCCCATTAATATTACCTGCCTGACATTTAATTCTCCCCACAAAAGTCCCTGAAATAGAGAAATTATTATTTCAAACTACTCTTAAATATTCCACATGCATACCATGTCTCCACTCTTTCGTCATTACGGAGCACAACTAAAACAGGTCATAACAGCACAAGATCCAGTGGCAGAGTGCTGAAACATGGCCGTTCTCGAGGTCCTCTCGCACCTCTGCTGAAGTGGGGGAGCACCTTGCTACCGTATTGGTCAGCCACATTTCAGGCGCTCAAAGCTCAGGTAAGTTTCCTCTCTTTGGTCCTTACCAAAGATGGCCAAAGGATCGACTCAAAGATGATCATATATTCACATTCACTATCTGCACTTAGCAGACGACCATACATTCATTTATTTCAAAAGATCTCACCAAACTGGACGTAGGGATTTATTTTGTGGGAGTGCACATGTGATCAATTAAATAAATAAATTATCATTCTTTCCCACACTGGTATCCGGCTTCGCTGTATTAATTGAAATTGAGTTATTTTACAAAAAAAAAAAATGTGTTGTTCTGACAAAAATAATGAAGTATGTTGTACCTATTTTCAATGTCGGGCGGTACTGTACCCTTTCATAATAATACAGAAAATGACGTTCATCAACGCCAAATGCTAGCTCATAAAGCTCTCAAATTAGTAAGGGAGAGAATTCACTCCAATAATATCGCAAAACGAGTCTGAATAAAGCATTATAAAACTTTATAGCATCTCCAAAATGTACAATAACTTCAAGAAAAACATATTTAGACTGGGAAGCAAAGGGAATCGATGATGTAAATATAAACTGAGGTCAAAAGTTACGGGAAGAGTCGTCTCGTTTGAAGATGTGCCGAGTATGACGCTAGAATATTGCGGCTAGATGCTGCTTGAGGCATGAGTGTAGACACAATAGCAGTAAGTCACTGAAGGGTATATGTGTGGCATTTGTACTTGGCTGCACATCGTGAGGTGATCGACTTCAGGATGATCTATGCAGACTGTATTGGTATATCAGAGATCATGCAAGAATTCTGTTTTACGAAGTCAAAAGTGTCAAGGGCGCATCTTCAGTATGGTACTGAGAATGTATGCACACCCGTATACCGCTGCGCAGGACCTTGAGTGTCTGGTGAATGGACGTTACGTCGCCTCCGTAGAGCCATATGGACTGATCGACGGTCTGCAGTGAGTCATATCGCTGCCGATTTGCATGGGAGGTGTCGGGAACACATTTGAACCGGGAGTGTACGGAGACAGAGTCACCGCGTGGACTACAGCAGCTGATGACCGAGTCTTGTCGCAGTGCCTTCTCAGGAGTTTTGACCACCTGTTGCAGAAGAATTGATGAAGTCTGTAAACGCCACAGAAATAGTAAAACAATCAGTATGTAATTAGGCTGAGCTAACAATACGGTCGAACGCTGCTTCCTTTTAGACAGATACGTATTTTTATGACGTCGGGCACACAGTTTTAATCTGCCAGGAAGTTTCATATCAGCGCACACTCCGCTGCAGAGTGAAAATCTCATTCTCACGTATTTTTAATGTTTGTTGAAAACAAAAGACAATTCCTTAAAAGTGGAAAATGTGAAAGCTATGTCACTGTAGAAGAAAGACAACATAACGGTTTCAGTAACCACGGAGGAGTGATGGAGATTACTATTGCTCCTTCTCTATTTAATATATGCCTCAATCAGGTTGTTTGCAAATAAGTTTTCATTGAAGTTCACTTTTTTATTCTAGCTAACTTACCATAATTTCAAGGAAACGAACTGACCTGCAGATTTCTGTTCAGTGAAATACGTTGGGAATATAATATCAAAATTTCAAACCAAAAGAACGGACTTCTCACATATAAATATGTGCGCCTTGACGGCAAATAATACCTTCAGTGTGGGTGTGCTCTACGTTCGACGTCTTGCGGTAATGAGGCGAGGGTAATGGACAGTGGAAACCACGTCTGTAGCGTGTGACATGAAGGAATTTGGATTAGACGGGGAGCGTGCTCGGATAGCCGAAGTTGATTTGGTCACCACTCGTGTTAAGGGGAAATTGGGGTTCGTGTCCTGGCCTAGCTCAAACATTCATTTGTCGCCCTTGGATTTATTTCAATGCTCCATTACGCTTGACGACGAAATTTCTGTTTGTCTATATCAGTTTTCACTGTGTATGACAAGGCAAGGGACGATCATAGTTTCATGTTAGTACGAGTCACTTCTGTGTAATTACAAGGATCTTAATATGTCAGTTAAATGTTTTCCATTCATTAACATTTCAGTAAGTTTATCCCTACAGTTAGATTGCAAATCGTAAATTACTCCACTGCCACGTCTTACTCTATTGCGTGGACAGTTAGCTGCATTTTTGGAAAGATAACATAATTCTAATTTGGCAAAACAGCCTAAAGGAAATGACACGGTAATTAGCTACGCAGTGCTTTATTTCACGACCAAGCAGTGCGGCACTTCATATTCTTAAAACTGAAGAAGACGGAGGGAACCTAAGTTATCTGTTGCAGGTATGAAACAATTGCAGGGGCTAAAAGAACGTTATGAGATGGAATTAGGAGACAGTATTCATTTGCAAAATTTTTATAAATTCAGTAGATGCAATTTTTTACAGGGCACAGTTTTTAATATATGAGAGATAACTAGTGTGTTGCGATTGTTTGAGGAGGAAACTATTCTGTGTGCTATTGGTAGCACTTCTTTGTATCCAATTCTATTTACAGACTGTCAGATTCATTTCAGAATAATTGGCGTCACACACATGGAAAGTATTTTAGTAGTTAATGTTGGTGTTCAAAAGTAAGGTAGCCAAAACTGTTCTAGATCACAGTACATGGGCGACACTGTAGTTGAAGCTTAAAAGTCACTTAGTTTTGAATTCCAAGTTTTTTGGATAAAAAGTTTTAAGTTGATAGTTTCAGCCTACATCAGGATGCTAATGACACTTCTTTCCTTGCACAACATCCTACATTTCAGAAACCACAACGATCCTTAAAATTCTCTCAATCACTAAACCTCCACGTGTAACCAATGGCTCTTCACGTCAACCCCTCCAAAACGTAGGCAATAATTATAGGAGGAAACACCATAGGCATGTCACCACCATTATGGACCTACACCTAGTACGAATATGTACTATTTGCCGATATACATTGTATTGGTGTATTTGGTGTGTGTTATTGATGTACATTACTGTATTTTTATCCTATGAATTGTAAGTACTTTTCAGTTTGTGACCTACTGATGGGATGTGCAATCCATAGTAGTAAAAGGGCAAAGAGAGTGTCACCCCACTCTGCATTGTTGCCAGATTTACTGAAGATGGCGGATATAAGATGGCTGCCATAGGTGTGGCAATGTCACAATGTTGTCCTGGTAGGAAGTTCAAATTCTGGCGGGAAAATAGGTCAATTGGGCTACCTCCACTAACCTAACCCCTCCCCTCTCTTCCCCCCTCCTATCTCCTTCCCAATAAAATGGCGGAAAAATTTTGTCGGAAAAAATGGTGCGAAAAAAGATCACTTGGGCTACCTCCACCAACTTAAGAAACTGGTGGAAAAATTTTGGCGGGAAAAATGGCGGGAAAATATATCTATTTGGCTACCTACACTAACTGGCAGCTGCTGCAGAGGGAGGAGTGAACTTTATTTACTTTCAGTGGGAAGCTGAAACAAATTATTTAGGCATGGCTTTCATGTAGTTTATTTATTATGCTGAGACAAAACACAGGCCTTGGTGTGCAGGGATCACAGTACATAGCCTACAGACCCAGATGCTGGATAGGAACGAGTGTACTTCATTTACACTCCTGGAAATTGAAATAAGAACACCGTGAATTCATTGTCCCAGGAAGGGGAAACTTTATTGACACATTCCTGGGGTCAGATACATCACATGATCACACTGACAGAACCACAGGCACATAGGCACAGGCAACAGAGCATGCACAATGTCGGCACTAGTACAGTGTATATCCACCTTTCGCAGCAATGCAGGCTGCTATTCTCCCATGGAGACGATCGTAGAGATGCTGGATGTAGTCCTGTGGAACGGCTTGCCATGCCATTTCCACCTGGCGCCTCAGTTGGACCAGCGTTCGTGCTGGACGTGCAGACCGCGTGAGACGACGCTTCATCCAGTCCCAAACATGCTCAATGGGGGACAGATCCGGAGATCTTGCTGGCCAGGGTAGTTGACTTACACCTTCTAGAGCACGTTGGGTGGCACGGGATACATGCGGACGTGCATTGTCCTGATGGAACAGCAAGTTCCCTTGCCGGTCTAGGAATGGTAGAACGATGGGTTAGATGACGGGTTGGATGTACCGTGCACTATTCAGTGTCCCCTCGACGATCACCAGTGGTGTACGGCCAGTGTAGGAGATCGCTCCCCACACCATGATGCCGGGTGTTGGCCCTGTGTGCCTCGGTCGTATGCAGTCCTGATTGTGGCGCTCACCTGCACGGCGCCAAACACGCATACGACCATCATTGGCACCAAGGCAGAAGCGACTCTCATCGCTGAAGACGACACGTCTCCATTCGTCCCTCCATTCACGCCTGTCGCGACACGCGACACCACTGGAGGCGGGCTGCACGATGTTGGGGCGTGAGCGGAAGACGGCCTAACGGTGTGCGGGACTGTAGCCCAGCTTCATGGAGACGGTTGCGAATGGTCCTCGCCGATACCCCAGGAGCAACAGTGTCCCTAATTTGCTGGGAAGTGGCGGTGCGGTCCCCTACGGCACTGCGTAGGATCCTACGGTCTTGGCGTGCATCCGTGCGTCGCTGCGGTCCGGTCCCAGGTCGACGGGCACGTGCACCTTCCGCCGACCACTGGCGACAACATCGATGTACTGTGGAGACCTCACGCCCCACGTGTTGAGCAATTCGGCGGTACGTCCACCCGGCCTCCCGCATGCCCACTATACGCCCTCGCTCAAAGTCCGTCAACTGCACATACGGTTCACGTCCACGCTGTCGCGGCATGCTACCAGTGTTAAAGACTGCGATGGAGCTCCGTATGCCACGGCAAACTGGCTGACACTGACGGCGGCGGTGCACAAATGCTGCGCAGCTAGCGCCATTCGACGGCCAACACCGCGGTTCCTGGTGTGTCCGCTGTGCCGTGCGTGTGATCATTGCTTGTACAGCCCTCTCGCAGTGTCCGGAGCAAGTATGGTGGGTCTGACACACCGGTGTCAATGTGTTCTTTTTTCCATTTCCAGGAGTGTACCTATGTCAGTGATATAACAGACTCCAAATCATCTTTATAATTTAAAAAGTCAACTAAGATGTTCTCATGTCTAGGGAATCAGCAAACGTGTCTTCCACCCTTCTTTCACAATCTAGACGCACACAGTACACACCACAATCGATGTTCTTTCAACCAAATAAAGACGGGAGATGTGTAGAAGGAGTCAACCGGACAATTTGCGTGGGAGGGAATAACTGTCCAGCGCAAACACATGTCCATATTGAATCTTGTCAAATTCCCATGGAGAACACACAATCACGAAGGCTGCCCTACACATACTGAGTATTGGTTAGATATTCAGCCGTCTAGACGGCGACTCTGTTAGGCCAGCTACACTGCTGTACCACAGCCGGAATCTCCATTCGCAGTAGGGTTTTTGAACATACACTATATTAGAACATTATCAAGTACCTCGAAGAAAACGATTTGTTGACACATAGTCAGCACGGTTTCGGAAAATATCGTTCTTGTGAAACACAACTAGCTCTTTATACTCATGAAGTAGTAAGTGTTATCGACAGGGGATGTCAAATTGATTCCATATTTTTAGATTTCCAGAAGGCTTTCGACACAGTTCCTCACAAGCGTCATCTAACCAAACTGCATGCCTACAGAGTATCGCCTCAGTTGTGCGACTGGATTCGTGATTTCCTGTCAGAAAGGTCACAGTTTTTAGTAATATACGGAAAGTCATCGAGTAAAACAGAAGTAATATCCGGCGTTCCGCAAGGAAGTGTTATATGCCCTCTGTTATTCCCGATTTATATTATCGACACAGGAGACAATCTGAGTAACCGTCTTAGATTGTTTGCCGATGATGCTGTCATTCATCGTCTTGTAAAGTCATCAGATGATCAAAACGACTTGCAAAATGATTTAGATAAGATATCTGTATGGTGTGAAAAGTGGAAACTGACCCTGAATAAGGAAAAGTGTGAAGTTATTCACACGAGTACTAAAAGAAATCAGCTAAATTTCGATTACGTGATAAGTCACACAAATCTGAAGGCTGTAAATTCAACTAAATACGTAGGGATTACAATTACAAATAACCTAAATTGGAATGATCACATAGATAATATTGTGGATAGAGCAAACCAAAGACTGCGATTCATTTGGCAGAACACATAGAAGGTGCCACAGGTCTACTAAAGAGACTGCTAACACCACGCCCTATTCTGAAGTATTGCTGTGCATTGTGGGATCCGCATCACGTGGGATGACGGATGACATCGAAAAAGTACAAAGAAGGTCAGCTCGTTTTGTATTATCGCGAAATAGGGGAGATAGTGTCACAGACATGATACGTGGGGTGGCAATCATTAAAACAAAGGCGTTTTTCGTTGGGACGGGATCTTCTCATGAAATTTCAATCACAAGTTTTCTCCTCCGATTGCAAAAACATTCTGTTGGCACCCACCTACATAGGGAGAAATTATCATCACGATAAAATAAGAGAAATCAGGGCTCGCACAGAAAAATTTAAGTGCTCGTTTTTCCCGCGTGTCGTTCGAGAGTGTAACGGTAGAGAAACAGCTTGAAGGTGGTTCATTGAACCCTCTGCCAGGCACTTTATTGTGAATAGCAGGGTAATTACGTAGATGTAGATGTAGATTCGGACAGCTTCCGCCGTAAGCCAGAAATGTGAATCACTCGCACCACAGGCCACCGCCGCCGCACGCCACGCACTCCCAGACAGAATCATCCAAGGAAACCAGCCACATACACATTGGATCACTGTACTTACAATTAAATATTACGATAGCAGCCTCAATTGAACGACATAACAATGAGCAAAGTTTCGGAAATACCCCCTTCTGATGACTGTGGCTCTGTAAATAGAAATATCTGTTCTGTTCTTATGATTGGACATAATTTTCAAGTAAAAAACAATCTTTCATTCTCCTTGCGGATATCGCAGTTTTCCACGTCAAATCCATACCTTAACTTACAACAGGACATGGCCATTTTCTTTGCACACGTCAGAACACATACACATACTTTATAAGCCCACTGATCACAGTGAACCTATCATGAACCTCCTATGATTAAGCATAATGCTTGGCCAATAACTGTATTCTGGTGTTACCAAACAATATTAAGCGAAAACCAGAGATGGCTGGACATGTCTGATAAGTTTTTTTTTGCGAGTATGATATTGCTTCTGAATAAAGTGGTTTTCCACACAAATACCAGGACATTGATGCGTTGATCCCTGGGGTGTGTAATAATAGACCGAAAGTGTGAGTGCACGTCGCCGGGGATGTAAGCTCGTAACAAAATCACGGAATTTTGGAAGTGATTCGGCTATGGAACGTGGTATTTGCAACTCCCTCACACTAGAGCTAGATATTTTCCAGTAGCTGTAACACATTCTATCTTGATGCCTGGACAGAGGTTCTGCGATATATAGACTGATTAAGGGTGATGGTTGATTGAGAATAATTACATACAGTAGGTGGTGTGCTATGTGATGCTAGACTGAGGTCGAAAGAAATGTACACTAGCTTTTCAAATCTATGCTGTTACGCTTTCTGGTAGAATGCTATGTGGGATTTGGAATCAAGTATATCCATTCAACCACATTTCTGAGTTGGATCCTATGCGGAAGTCTTTTTACGATTAGAGCCACTAGTGATTCGTATTCGTGGCACTCTCACATCTCGAAACAAGTCACATTTTTCGAAGCTATCTGCTACTGTAAAACTCAAACATGGTTTTTTAGGCAGTCCTTACGCATCTTGCAAATGATCACTAGACTCTGCCTCACCATCTCTACAGATTTGTGCATCTGATTCCTATAATTTAAATCGGAACTAAGCAGGTGTCTGAGCGCGCTATATCTACCACCTTCTGCAACTCATGCAGAAACAGGGTAAGCTGAGTTATTGCGGCAACACTGTGTTTTTACCATTTGGTGGAGATGCAACATGGTGTCATAGCTCCACCAACTGTGTATGATATGTAAGGCCAGCGCCAGATGAAGCTTTCTCTTGCAACAGGAGGTTTTAGTATAAAACGACAGTACGAGAACTGTGAGGAGGATGACGCTTTTGTTACTGCTTTGTGGTGCGTCTCCAAACTACATCAGGTACTGCAGTCTGAAGGAGATCTGCGTCTCTCAGGGTGCATCCACAGCCGTCAACCTAACATTCTCTACCATGTTCCACCCAACAGAGAACAGAAAACTGCTAACTTTATCCGACAGACAACTATATACAGGGTGAGTCACCTAACGTTACCGCTGGATATATTTCGTAAACCACATCAAATACTGACGAACCGATTCCACAGACCGAACGTGAGGAGAGGGGCTAGTGTAATTGTTTAATACAAACCATAAAAAAATGCACGGAAGTATGTTTTTTTAACACAAACCTACGTTTTTTTAAATGGAGCCCCGTTAGTTTTGTTAGCACATCTGAACATATAAACAAATACGTAATCAGTGCCGTTTGTTGCATTGTAAAATGTTAATTACATCCGGAGATATTGTAACCTAAAGTTGACGCTTGAGTACCACTCCTCCGCTGTTCGATCGTGTGTATCGGAGAGCACCGAATTACGTAGGGATCCAAAGGGAACGGTGATGGACCTTAGGTACAGAAGAGACTGGAACAGCACATTACGTCCACATGCTAACACATTTTTATTGGTCTTTTTCACTGACGCACATGTACATTACCATGAGGGATGAGGTACATGAACACACGTGGTTTCCGTTTTCAATTACGGAGTGGAAAAGAGTGTGTCCCGACATGTCAGGCCAATAGATGTTCAATGTGGTGGCCATCATTTGCTGCACACAATTGCAATCTCTGGCGTAATGAATGTCGTACACGCCGCAGTACATCTGGTGTAATGTCGCCGCAGGCTGCCGCAATACGTTGATTCATATCCTCTGGGGTTGTAGGCACATCACGGTACACATTCTCTTTTAACGTACCCCACAGAAAGAAGTCCAGAGGTGTAAGATCAGGAGAACGGGCTGGCCAATTTATGCGTCCTCCACGTCCTATGAAACGCCCGTCAAAAATCCTGTCAAGGGTCAGCCTAGTGTTAATTGCGGAATGTGCAGTGCACCATGATGCTGATACCACATACGTCGACGCGTTTCCAGTGGGACATTTTCGAGCAACGTTGGCAGATCATTCTGTAGAAACGCGATGTATATTGCAGCTGTTTGGGCCCCTGCAATGAAGTGAGGACCAATGAGGTGGTCGCCAATGATTCCGCACCTTACATTTACAGTCCACGGTCGTTGTCGCTCTACCTGAGCCAGCGAGGATTGTCCACGGACCAGTAATGCATGTTCCGTAGATTCAATGCCCCGTGGTTTGTGAAACCCGCTTCATCGGTAAAAAGGTAGAACAGCAACGCATTCTCTGTTAATGCCCATTGACAGAATTTCACTCGATGATTAAAGTCATCACCATGTAACTGCTGATGTAACGACACATGAAACGGGTGAAAGCGGTGACGATGCAGTATGCGCATGACACTACTTTGACTCAGTCCATCGGCTCTCGCAATGTCCCGTGTACTCATGTGTGGGTTCATGGCAACAGCAGCTAACACACCAACTGCACCCGCTTCTCCTGTGACGGGCCTGTTACGGACCCGTTTGCGTGCTACGACCATACCTGTTGCATACCGTTGGTGGTAGATGTTTTGCAATGTGCGGCACGTTGGATGCTCTCTGTCCGGGTACCGTTCTGCATACACCCTGCAGGCTTCAGCTGCATTTCGTCGACACTCGCCATAGATGAGTATCATCTCCGCCTTTTCAGAGTTCGAATACACGATGGTCACAGTTCATACAACACTACACTATCACAGACGTCTGGTAACACGGTGTACTACAGTTGGTTTGCGTGCGGAGACGAATGCAGAATAACAATAGCTGCAAGCGCTACATGCGGACACTGCGACAGCTAGACCAAATCACAACAGTGCACTACAGCCACACTCGTAAACACGGTCGTCATCGTAAACATGTCCCTGCAGATGTTGCTCGCCGACCGTGGCCCGTGTTTGTTACAACACGCAACTGAACGTCGGAGGTTTCAAGCGTCAACTTTAGGTTACAATATCTCCGGGTGTAATTAACATTTTACAATGCAACAAACGGCACTGATTACGTATTTATTTTTATGTTCAGATGTGCTAACAAAACTAACGTGGTTCCATTTAAAAATGTAGGTTTGTGTTAAAAAACATACTTCCGTGCATTTTTGTATGATCTGTATTAAACAATTACACTAGCCCCTCTCCTCACGTTCGGTTTGTGGAATCGGTTCGTCAGTATTTGATGTGGTTTACGAAATATATCCAGCGGTAACATTAGGTTACTCACCCTGTATACTCTGTTAAGTGTGGTACAAGGTAGAGAATGTTAGGGCGAAAGCTGTGGATGCACCTTGAGAGACACAGATCTCTTTTGGACTGCAGTATATATATATCGTCTATGTGCCGGCATCGAGCATATGCGCAGACCCCATTAAATATACAGGTATTCATCCACTCAGTCGCCTGACCAGATCAGTGTAAAGTGTCATCGCCTGTAAGAGAGGCTCCCTGTGCCCCAGTCTCATTGTTTGAAACATTGTTTTTTCTGCTGTAATCAGCGTATGAAACAGCTTTGTACACTACCATACATTTTGATTTTTGCACCACGACTTTGAGGTCTGTGTCAGGTTCTAAACTGACATTAACAAGTTTCGATCCATTGGTTCTCACAGAAAACTAGAGATCACGCAGTGTAAATCATATTGTCGCTGTTTCTCCCATAACACACACACACTGGGTTACTGAAATAAGAGAGCGTCACAACATAAGGAAACTGGAAGACTTTTGAGGCACTGTGGAGCGTTTCCAAACTGCTATCCGAAGGTGACTGCCTCTACATTTAAACTTATATTCACAGTGATGGGATAGCTGATGGAACTGTGGTCCATTTAGATTGATTGATTCCTCATACTGCAGTCATGTACGCAATCACTGTTTCAGTGCTAGCCACCCCTGCAAAGTGCTGCCCCTCCACCAACACTCTTTCTCCATCTCAAACAAGCGATTTCTTTTAATCATTATGTGGCACACAACAGGGTATCTGTGGATGGATGGTATGGGAAAGACACCATCGATGTACTGTAATACGAGGGTGAGTCAAATGAAAACCTTAAATATTTTTTAAAATATTATTTATTGTGCAGAAGTGGTACAAAGCTGTATCACTTTTCAACATAATCTCCCCCACGCTCAATGCAAGTCCTCCAGCGCTTACAAAGTGCTTAAATTCCTTTAGAAAAAAATTCTTTTGGTAGTCCACGCAACCACTCATCCACCGCGTGGCGTACCTCTTCATCAGAACGGAAGTTCTTTCCTCCCATTGCGTCTTTGAGTGGTCAAAACATATGAAAACCACTTGGGGCAAGGTCTGGTGAGTATGGTGGATGAGGAAGACACTCAAAATGCAGGTCTGTGGTTGTTGCAACTGTTGTACGGGCAGTGTGGGGCCTTGCATTGTCATGTTGCAAAAGTACACCTCCTGACAGCAATCCACATCGCTTTGATTTGATTGCAGGCCGCAAATGATTTTTTAGGAGATATGTGTATGATGCACTGGCGACAGTGGCCCCTCTAGGTATGTAATGCTCCAAAATGACCCCTTTTTCGTCCCAAAAGAGTGTCAGCATAACCTTCCCTGCTAATGGTTCTGTTCGAAACTTCTTTGGTTTTGGTGATGAGGAATGGCGCCATTCTTTGCTCGGTCTCTTCGTTTCCAGTTGGCAGAAGTGAACCCAGGTTTCGTCCCCAGTAACGATTCTTGCAAGGAAGCCGTCACCTTCTCGTTCAAGGCGCCGAAGAGTCGTTCTCTCATTTCAGGAGTCAGCTGCCATGGCACCCATCTTGCAGACACTTTGTGAAACTGGAGCAAATCATGCACAATGTGTTGTGCTGACCCATGACTAATCTGTAAACACGCCGCAATGTCATTCAGTGTCACTCGGCGTGAAATTTCGATTTGTTATTATAAATTTAAGGTTTTCATTTGACTCACCCTCGCCATAATCATCACAGTTGACAGTGCAATCAGTTTTAGCAATTGTACCGTAATGTCAACACCGACCAATGACGTGGCAGCATGCTTCCCAAGTTCTGTATCGCCGGCCGGATTGGCCATGCGGTTCTAGGCGCTACAGTCCGGAGCCAAGCGACCGCTCCGGTCGCAGGTTCGAATCCTGCCTCGGGCATGGATGTGTGTGATATCCTTAGGTTAGTTAGGTTTAATTAATTCTAAGTTCTAGGCGACTGATGACCTCAGAAGTTAAGTCGCATAGTGCTCAGAGCCATTTGAACCATTTTTTTAGTTCTGTATCATCGCCAAACAGTCCCTCCACTACTTTGCGAGTACCATCGCGAATGTAGATACATGTCTGCGCAGTACCTTCATTCATTGTTAATTATCGAACATATACGCCAAAGTATACCAGACAGCTATCTACTGTACATGTCTCTACCACTTCGATCATGCTGCGTAATTTACGATCTTTTTCTATGTGGATGGGAGTCACAGGGCATTCTCGCATTTCGGTTCAGAAATTATACTGTACTCACATGTTGCCTCGATGAAATAGAAAACAGACTGTTTCCCAGTGCTTCCATGTTAACGTTTACTTGCTGTTGTATACTCGTCCCCATGTACAAGTGCTGTCCTGCACCAACCAGAAGACATGCAAGTAATCCCTCAATTGCCCCGCGTTTCGGTGTATTTTCCCCCAGTTTAAACGTATTTTCCGCCCTTTTTCGTAATTTTATCGATTTTATGTCACTTCTTCCCATACCATCATGACATCACTTCTCGTACAGATTCTAAAATTGCTTGTAAATGTAGTATAGCTGCCAACACCTAGCGCAAATGTACTATTTATCTGGTCGGGCGGCGTAGTATAGTACTATATCCGAATGCATCCAGTCACCCCCAACCACATATTCTATAGTTGCAGAGCGTTTGCTCTGTTTTTCTGTGTGTCTGTGTCTGTGGATATGTCGCAGATGGCTCCCATGGCCCGGTCTTCCCGCTGCTTTTTTTTTCGTCGGGCACAAAATTCTACAATATGTCTATTGAGGTGATAGTGATCCACGCGAGTTGACCGCTGTCTTTAATGCTTTCCTGAAAAAAAGAGAACCAACTGCCTCTAAACGTACTTGCATATGCTTTAAAGGATGACAGAGAATGGATCGAGCGATCGGTTGAGATGGAGCTGTAACGAGGTAGGATTTAATGGTAGACTGACGCTGCATTCTAGAGAGAGGGTCACGTTTCTGCAGCTCATTTGGCCATTTCTTTCCGCTGTTCGCGGGAAACAGTGCAGTCGTTGTAGTAATGCGGAAACGGAGCGATTTATCTGACGTCCAAACGAGCTTGATCATTGGCTTTCGGGACAAGGGTGGAACCATTAACCAAAACAGCAAAGTTTTTTAAACTGTTCACTTATCGGTGTGGTTAAAGTACAGCGTGCATGACAAGATGGCGCTAAAACCGTCACCGAGGCAACTGTGTGAGTCACCGCTGCGGAGATGTATGCGGGCGAATCTCCTCAACGACATTTTATACTTTACCTCTTCAACGACTTTTTATACTTTTTGTACCCTCCACTGCTAGTGCTACCACCTGCCGTGTGTGAGTGTCTATTTCACGTTGACGCAGAGCGTAGGCGGTGGTCACATTAACGTGAGGCGACCGTGTAGTCATACCTTATACATACATACATACAAAGTGACCAGTATCCTCTTTTAAGGGGGTGACTAACAACCGCCGAGTTTATGTTACTGTTGTTTCTGCAATTAGCGCTGAAGTTGGTATTATATTCTTCTCCAGTCCTATAGTTTCTCAGCTATTCCCTTCATCTGAGCATAACTTCGCTTCCTATCAGCTGTCTGCCTTACATTCTTGTTCTTTCAGCATCGTTTCAGTAATACCTTTCAGCTACGCTCATCTCAGAGCATGTGTTCAACCACTGAATCTCTTCCGTTCATTATGGAAGATAACACGCAGTTCTGTGCCGATATTCCTAAATGCGGGTGTGAGGCCATGGAAGACACCGTCTGTTGGCAGATGATGATGATGATGTTTGGTTTGTGGGGCGCTCAACAGCGTGGTTATCAGCGCCCGTACAATTACCCAATCTTTGCTCAGTCCAATTGCGCCACTTTCCTGGATGATGATGAAATGATGAGGACAACACAAACACCCAGTCATCTCGAGGCAGGTGAAAATCTCTGACCCCGCCGGGAATCGAACCCGGGACCCCGTGCTCGGGAAGCGAGAACGCTACCGCGAGACCACGAGCGGCGGACTGTTGGCAGATGAGTAAGGCCCATTTTGCACGAGCGACTTTCTCGTCAAAATGGATTACTCGACGTGTGATCGCCTTTCGTGCCTGAGTGTAAATCAGCAACCAAGCACTACGTGAATGATCTACAAATTGTGCCGTGTGTGGAGCTCCATATCTCCGAGTATACTGCACACTGCCCATCCCAGAAACAAGGTATTGGCGGAGTCTGCTAACATTGGAAGTTAACCTACTCTGGCCGAAATCACTCCTATTATAAAGAGGGGTATTGTGCCTTCGTGTCTTCTTAATCTTTGTTTACTTTCTTTTCGTGAATCACTGAAAAGTTATACAAAGTCCTGGTATCTCCCTATTACACGAAAGATCTGAAAGCAAAAAGGTATTTATATTTTGTGGAGAAGCAACAGGCGAGACGCAAACAGGACGTTTGGAGAACAGCATCATATGATAGTAAAACATGGACTGAGGGAAACTGGATAAGAAGCGAATCGAAGCATTTGAAATGTGGTGTTATAGAAGTAACGAATTAGGAGGTTCTCTGAAGAGGAAAGGAATACAAGGGTAACAGTGACAAGAAGAAGGGACAGAACGATAGGACATCTGTTAAGACATCAGAGAGTAACTTTAAAAAAATTCTGCACTGTACTGATGCACAAACTGTTGACATTACCTCCACACGCTTCTGTTTCTGCGCAGTGTTGAGGGAGTGGAAGATCCTTCGAGCACACACCTTCTTCATCTTCAAATCCTCATGGATGATGGTGTGGGCGATTTTCCATGATAGAATTGTCGCCTTTGCTCCATTATCAAGTAATTGACACGCTGGGCATTGTTTCGTTTGTTTGCAGTTGCTGGACGGCCAGTGACACTGCATTTTTGAGCCGTCTCTGAATTCTGATACCCAGTCTGCGGCTTGGTGCTGTTTCCCCAAATATGGCTGCTAACCTCTTGTGGGTGGCTGAAGCAGTCACTCCTTCCCTCTAGAGAAACCACACTATGCACAGTGGCCCGTGCGTGGTTGATTCCGTGTTATCATATCGATGTAAGCGCTGCTGCCATGCGCCACCTAAAGCACGCAGTAACACCGTCTGGTGACGGTAGACAAAACTACAGTCAATCTTCACGCACACATAGACACACATTTCAAACCGCTACTTTGCAGGAGCTATAGGGCGAATGCCTATCGACACTGAAAGAACTACATAAAAGGACCGGAAATTAGGGTCTAACGTTCCGTCGACATTGGGGTCGTTCTACACGTAGCACAAGCTCGGAATGTTTCAAGGATGGGGAAGGAAGATCGGCCGTCCCCTTTCAAAGGAACCGTCCAGGCATTCACCTGGAACGATTTCGGGAAATCACAGAAAATCTACATCTGGGTGACGGAACGAGGATTTGAACCGCTGTCCTCCCGAATGTTGACCACTGCGCCACCTCGCTCGGTAAGAACTAAACAGGTAAACGTTGCAACGAAAATTATGTCAGCCATGAGAAAAAGTCAGAATTATTTGTCGAGAAAAATAATTTTCGTCGTTATTTGGCACTCAGCAAGGAAACAAGGTACAAAGAATAAAGAAAAATGCGCTATTTACTGCGTTCTAAATATTATTTGTTGTGTTTGCAAGCATACGTTTTCTCGAGCAAATAAATGTATTTATTGTAAAATGCTGGGAGACTCTCTTTCTCTTCTTTCAATTCTCAGGAGTGTAAAGAATTTACCACAGGACCTTTGATAAGAGCTTCCACCATGAATTCATATTTTGTCATTAATAACAGTTACTAATTATCGTCGCTTGTTGGTACATCTTGACTCTGTATATCGATGTTTTCTTAAGAAAGCCACAGTTTCACCTTTCAGAACACTGGCTGCACAGTAGATATTTCTCGCAATTTTGCCACTGTCGAGCAAACGAAAATGAGCACTCGAATGATACGAGAATCAGTACAGGAGTAAAACTGCAGGGGTGCTGCAACAGACACGTTTGCTTCGATCACTCAATAGAGGCAAAAAAGTAGATCGCATAAAAGGCTTAGGCGGGCGAGCGATCTGCCTCAGAGGCCCGAGTAAAGACGCGACACGTGGGGCCAGAGTTGCCGGCCACCGTGTGAAAGGAGCAGCGCCCGGCCTGGTTTCCGGTACACGCGAGAAGCTGTAATGGCGGGTCCCATGTCCAGCCACGAAAAGAACCCTTTTTCGTCAAAAACGAATACAATGTTCTTTTTTTTCAGCACAACTAGAGAAATTCTAAATACAGTAAAATGATAGTGTGAATATGACAAATCTGGTGCCGCTTAGCTGAAGACCAGTTAACCCCAGATTTTGTAGAGAACCAAATTCCCACGCACAAAACAACTTCAAACTTGGGTTGCTTTACAGATTAATTAATGGGTCAAATATGCGTCGTTGGGCATGTAAGTGAAAAACAGTTTATAAAAGGTTTGAAATTAAGTTTAAAGTTTGTTAAAAGCAGCTAAGCGCTCTCATTATCGAACACTTTATGAGTATAGTCTGCGCAATTTAACCTTCGTTTTATGAAAACGTTAGTTTTTCACGCATATCAATGCTTAAGACATTTTATCACTTGAACAATGTGGATTTAGAATAATATTATTTTGCTGGTACATTCAGTCGTACTTGGGGATACTGTGTGCAAAATGTGTGCGAATAGACGAATATAAGTACTAATAAAGAAGTAATAAATTAAAATATCACGGCAGATGCGGCAGTTGTACTGCGCAAATAGCAAAACTGCAGTAACGTATCAACTTTTATTATTTTATGTGGGTTGTCAGCGGGAATAGTTTAATAAAGGTTCGCAGTTATGTGTGAGATTTGTTGCAAGTCACAAAGTGCTTTGATTTTCAAATACTGGACGAATGTGTTCTGGATATTTGCGCGCGGTGAAGAATACTGTCTTGAAACATGTACACAGTTTCTAAGTGTAGTACTTGTCCTACTGCGTTAAGCCTTTAACATACACCGCCGGAGAAAAATAGTACGATTGGAAAGGCGACGTCGATTTTGATATGATGGCGGCATATGTCACCTGAGGGATAGCAGATGTAGTGATAATGGTTTCAGTGTCGTCCGCCATCTGAAACACGTAGTGGGGTAGCTGCCAGAACGCCATCTGTGTCTACCTTTTAATAGGGAATGTTCACAGCCAGAAGGCTGAGTGTGGTGCAGACGTGTGAAGCAAGCAGGCAACCGTGCTGCGGAGACACACTCGTGCCTCCCACAGCCAACTGAGCGAGTTTGAAAGGGGTCAAAATGTGGTCTTCCGACTGACGGAATGGTCCTTTCGGAGGACTGCCAAACAAGTTGCACGTGCTGCGTCAGTTGTGCAACGATGCTGATATCAATGGTAATCAGTGGCCAAGTGAACATTCTCACGCTCGTAGACGAGGTTCTGGACGTATTGTAAGTGCAATAGCGGCAGATTGTACAGCTAACGCAGCACTTATAAAAGGACCGAGCGAGGTGCCACAGTGGTTAGCACACTGGACTCACATTCGGGAGGACGACGGTTCAAACTCGCGTCCGGTCATCCTGATTTAGATCTTCCGTGGTTTCCCTAAATCGCTTCAGACAAATTCCGGGATTGTTCCTTTGAAAGGGCACGGCCGACTTTCTTCCCTAATCCGATGGGACGGTGGCGTCGCTGTTTGACCCCTCCCCCAAATCAACCTACCAACTGGACTTAGAGCCCAGATGTGTCAACACGAACTGTTGCGAATCAGTTATTAGCAGTGGGTATACAGGCACGCACACCTCTAGCGCGCCTTCCACTTCCGCCACATGATCCATGTGCAACGCTCGATTGGTGCTGTTAGACGATCACTTGGAATGGCGCGTCCTGGCCTTCAGTGATGACCTGCATGTAAGTGGTGGTTGTTCGCCCGTGACGTAGACCTGGTGAGCACTGTCTCGTAGAGCGCATTCGTCCGAGACACTCTGGTCCCACCCAAGGTCTCATGGTCTATGATGTGAAAAGCTATAACTGATATTCAACTTCGGTGTTTCTGGAGGGAAGCTAACCAGCGCTCGGTAGGTGCAGAATATTGTTAGACCCGTACTTTTGCCGTTCTTGCAACAGGGAGTTGATGTGTTGTTCCAGTAGGATAATGATAGCTCACTGCCTGTGAAATTCAGCTTGCTTTGCAAGACGTGTAGCAACTTCCGTGGCTAGCTCGATGTCCGGGCTTGTCTGCAATCGAGCATGTGTGGGAGATGTTGGCCGACTATTGCTTCGTGAGACTCGTCAACCAACAACTCTTACATAACTCCATGAATAGGCTGAGCAGGTGTGGCAGAACGTATCCCAGGACAGTATTCGTCATGTATACGATCGACTGCACGCCAGAGTCAGCGCCTCCATTGCCGCCTGTGGACGCTACACTGCTTACTAATATGGTTGTTTCGACATGGATCGATACCTGGCAGAACCGCTTGCGCTATTGATCTGCAACTGTAACCGTTTCATGTACTCCAAATGTACTGTTGCAACAATAAATCTTGAGTAAACTGGAAACCTCTAAAAAAGTGTACTAATTTTTTTTTCTATCAGTGTGTGATACCTATTAATGAGTAGCTTATGTCAGAATTTAAAATTTTAAAATTCGGTCAATACTTATATGAAAAACTGAAAATTAAATTATTGTTGCCCTGCTACTGGGACTGCGCATCATAAATAGTGGACAATGAACCGAAACTTTGAACATAGCTGCTAAGGTTCAGTGACCATGTCAGAATTATATTAGAACAAATAAGCCCTCGGTCACAAATATTAATATTTGTGACTGAGGGCTTATTTGTTCTAATACAATGAACTGTGTTAGCTGGTCAGCAACGTACATTACGGTACGATAACTAAGAAAGTTACAAAAGTTTTACATAAATTTGTGCTTACACATGAGACTTTAAAAACTGATACCGTGCAGATGAATATAGCCACTGCCACAAAAGAGATGTCAATCGGCAGCTGAGCGTATCAGTTGTCAGTATAATACAAATTTATTTTCGATAATACATAAATTTTTCATTATACTAATAATGCAAATAGACTCCTGGAAATTGAAATAAGAACACCGTGAATTCATTGTCCCAGGAAGGGGAAACTTTATTGACACATTCCTGGGGAAAGATACATCACATGATCACACTGACAGAACCACAGGCACATAGACACAGGCAACAGAGCATGCACAATGTCGGCACTAGTACAGTGTATATCCACCTTTCGCAGCAATGCAGGCTGCTATTCTCCCATGGAGACGATCGTAGAGATGCTGGATGTAGTCCTGTGGAACGGCTTGCCATGCCATTTCCACCTGGCGCCTCAGTTGGACCAGCGTTCGTGCTGGACGTGCAGACCGCGTGAGACGACGCTTCATCCAGTCCCAAACATGCTCAATGGGGGACAGATCCGGAGATCTTGCTGGCCAGGGTAGTTGACTTACACCTTCTAGAGCACGTTGGGTGGCACGGGATACATGCGGACGTGCATTGTCCTGTTGGAACAGCAAGTTCCCTTGCCGGTCTAGGAATGGTAGAACGATGGGTTCGATGACGGTTTGGATGTACCGTGCACTATTCAGTGTCCCCTCGACGATCACCAGTGGTGTACGGCCAGTGTAGGAGATCGCTCCCCACACCATGATGCCGGGTGTTGGCCCTGTGTGCCTCGGTCGTATGCAGTCCTGATTGTGGCGCTCACCTGCACGGCGCCAAACACGCATACGACCATCATTGGCACCAAGGCAGAAGCGACTCTCATCGCTGAAGACGACACGTCTCCATTCGTCCCTCCATTCACGCCTGTCGCGACACCACTGGAGGCGGGCTGGACGATGATGGGGCGTGAGCGGAAGACGGCCTAACAGTGTGCGGGACCGAGCCCAGCTTCATGGAGACGGTTGCGAATGGTCCTCGCCGATACCCCAGGAGCAACAGTGTCCCTAATTTGCTGGGAAGTGGCGGTGCGGTCCCCTACGACACTGCGTAGGATCCTACGGTCTTGGCGTGCATCCGTGCGTCGCTGCGGTCCGGTCCCAGGTCGACGGGCACGTGCACCTTCCGCCAACCACTGGCGACAACATCGATGTACTGTAGAGACCTCACGCCTCACGTGTTGAGCAATTCGGCGGTACGTCCACCCGGCCTCCCGCATGCCCACTATACGCCCTCGCTCAAAGTCCGTCAACTGCACATACGGTTCACGTCCACGCTGTCGCGGCAGGCTACCAGTGTTAAAGACTGCGATGGAGCTCCGTATGCCACGGCAAACTGGCTGACACTGACGGCGGCGGTGCACAAATGCTACGCAGCTAGCGCCATTCGACGGCCAACACCGCGGTTCCTGGTGTGTCCGCTGTGCCGTGCGTGTGATCATTGCTTGTACAGCCCTCTCGCAGTGTCCGGAGCAAGTATGGTGGGTCTGACACACCGGTGTCAATGTGTTCTTTTTTCCATTTCGAGGAGTGTATGTTAGAACTCAGAATCCTCTACATTTAGAAGTAATGTGTAAGTAAATGCAACAGTGTGTAAAACAATCCCATGCGTTTCTCCCAATGATCACATGTTTCATTTTAAGAATTTTTTGACTTAATGAGGCTATTATTCATTTCGGCCGAAAGGTAAGATGAATATGGAGGATTATAAGTAAATTCTAAGAGCATTATTGAAGGGAGCTCAAAAACATGCAAAATCTTTGCAAGTCATGTTTACAAATGTCTCTCGCCATGAAGACAGCATCCATCAAACGTCAGATTAGCAAGAAGCGTACTGCACTCTTGGATATGCACATTAGCATTTCAGCGCAATCGCACTGGAATAAAACCACCTGCATTCTGCATATAAGAAAAGATGTCACAGAAGGTTTCTCATTGACAGATCGCACTGAATTTTGTTTGTTTGTAGAAGCCAACGTTAAGCCTCGAGCACGGTAGAGAAACGCCTCCCAGCGGGAATCGGATGCAGCAGACTCGTGGCCTGCCGAGACTGTGGTGTGTCATTCCGCAATAATGCCGCTCGCATTGGTCAGGATTCCCAGACGGTCATCTGAATATAGGAATCGACAAGTTAAGGAGAGCCATACGCCGTGCCATGCTGACATTATAACGCCTTAATTCACTAAGTTGTGGACGATCATCCAGCCACGTCACTCATCAACAATCAGGAAATACGCTTGTTCACAGTAAAACCAGTACCAATGCGGAAAGTGGGATGGCGTCTGGAGCACCACAGTCTGTCTTAGCTCATCGGACAGTGTTGTGCCTTCCTTGAGCACAAAAGCAGAGCCAGATGAGCTGATGGATGTTAGCGCAACAATGGCACTGTGAACCGTGCCGTACTTTCAGATGAATCCTGGATCTGTATGAAGCAACACAATCACGGAAGGAAACTGACAATGTCAGATTCCATTCATCATTAAGATAGGGGGATGACAGTTGCTGTGATGGTATGGTGTTGTCGTTGCCTACACAACACCTTCATCTTTGGTTCGCATACTCGTTAACTTTGAGAGCAGGCATTATACATGGTGTAGCATGTGTGTGGGTATTTCTATTGCTAACTGAGGGCGGTGTACTGAACAACATTACATCAGTATTTAAATCATCTGCAGACTAATAATTGTAGTCATAACAAACCGTATGTTTTTAGTTTGGTTAATACCTCCAAGAACACGTGGCAAGAGCAAGCCATTAAGGGGCTCCGGAAAGGCTCAAAATCATGAAAAGTTCAATTTTTACTTTTTTGCGTTTTCTGAATCTGCAGACTATTACCTTTTAATAGATATATAATTTATTCAATTCCGAAGGCTACAACTATTTTTAAATTTTTTTTGAAATGTGTTCTACATGGGCGTGACCCACTGTGGCGCTGTTAAACTGTTGTCAAATGGTGTTATTATTAACGTCCGTGTTCATCAGGTACATTTTAGTGATGTGAGATAAAGTATGTGTTGTGGCTAACCTGTGATGGTTCAATATATATCGCTGGTGTGATTGTCGATTGTTTCATGTTTATTTACTCTGTCGTTATCTCGAAAAATATTCGTAATTAATTCTGTTTCTTGAGTCTCTGTTTTTTTGAAGTATAATAATGAGTAAAAGTAAAGTTGCTGTTGGGACTTTCAATGATGGCAACATTGTAAGGTGCAAGGTATTTAGAAATATGGGAATGAAGATAGGTTCTAACATGGTACGAGCGATGCTTGCTTTAGACAAGGAACGCCTTCGGGCTGCAGACAGGGCTATAAAGAGTCTAGAAATACAAGCAAGAGTAAACAGGAGGAGGAACAAGAGGAATCTGGAGGAGGAGTTTGCAGAGGATGAAGATAATCCATCCTATGGACCTGGAATGCACTAAAAAGTTAATCCAATCTTTGTCGCTCGATTCCCAAAACTTTTATTTTCTCATACTAATTACATGTTTTCTAAGGATCTTCCAAACATATTTGTTTCAAACTTTCAGTAAATGTTACACAGTACCTTCTGCATAATTTAACACAGCCTTTTTCCAAAAAACTGTATATTTTTGAATATATAAATAAAAAATTGCAAAAAAATGTTGTGAATTTTCATTACAAATGAAAAAAAATCATCTTTAATAACTGAACTAAAATTTTGTAAAATCCCTGTGTTAAGTTGTAGCCCATATTCCAATAAATAATCTGTAAAAAGTTCAACTTCCTACCTCAAATACTTTGTGAGGAAAGATGTAATTTATAAGCGTTATTTTAACATTGCAAGTATAGGGCGTTCCGGAGCCCCTTAATGCTCATATTCCCCAGGGCACCAGGCCAGATGTTGAAGCGTGGACGCGTGGACGCAAGATGGACTGTCTAAACCGACAGATGTAGTCCACATAGTGGTACACTGCAACAGTGCAGAAAACATCAGAGAGCAAGGCGTGTGATGCGTTTGTCGAAGGACTGTTGGCCACGGGGAAGAAACAACCAACACAGTGTTGTGTGTACGTATTAAGGTCCCGTATATAAAAATGTCTGCACTTGTACCCACTACACCTTGTATTTCTGGTGCGCTACGACGGGGAGTTAGTGCAGTTACGATGAATCTCGATGCAAACGGGATTCGATTGTTTCCATGGTCAGCACGTTTTCCAGATTTCTCAGTCCAGTTGAAAACATATGTTATTGGTGGCTGTTATCGTTATCGCCCATTAATTATGTTTTGTTAATAAAAATGAGTGATAGACCCACGATTCGGTTTTTGAGCCACATATGAGAAGTGAACAGTTAATGACCAACCCACGTCACCGTCTGCGTGCACAACAATTGAATGTTGACCAGCGCTTCCATTTGTCAATACCCCTCGCACACTACCACTTTATCTGTTTTTCTTTATGGAATAATATGTGTGAATTGGTGTTTCATCTAACTAAAACGCTGGCCTCTTTGTTCCAGATTCTCTGTTCTTCCGTAATAGCGTAATGAAGTATGCCCTTTTTACAACCTTGTTCACACATAACTCGTTTATTTCGGTACCTTTAGTTCAAAAGAATTAGATGCCAGACAAGAACAACTTTTATTAGAACATTTATTGGAGGTTGCCTGCTAGGCTTGAGGGTCAGTTCTGTGCGACAAAAGCTGTCTAGTTTTTGTAAATTTGTTATTAATATGTAGTATTCATAATAACGTATAAATTTCTGACGGAGAATACATTTACTCGCATCATCAGCGGAATATTTATTATGAGCACCTTGCTAAGTTAAGTGCATTGCAAATGTGAAATGCTGGAACATCAATAACCCGTTGCAACCGCCAGTATGTTGAACACAAGCATGCAGACGTGAATGCATTCCTTTGTACAGGTACCGGATGTAAGTTTGTGGGATGGAGTTTTATGCCTGTTTCACTTGGTCGATCTTTATAAGGACAGTTAATGCAGGCTGTGGATGACATTGGAGTTGTCGTCCGATGATGACCCATATGTGCTCGATTGGAGACAGATCTGGTGATCAAGCAGACCAAGGCAACAAGTCGACACTCTGTAGAGCACGTTGGGTTACAACAGTGGTATGTGGATGTGAGTCAACTAGCTGGAAAACACCATTTGGAATGAAACTTCCTGGCAGATTAAAACTGTGTGCCCGACCGAGACTCGAACTCGGGACCTTTGCCACTCCGCTGCAGAGTGAAAATCTCATTCTGGAAACATCCCCCAGGCTGTGGCTAAGCCGTGTCTCCGCTATATCCTTTCTTTCAGGAGTGCTAGTTCTGAAAGGTTCGCAGGAGAGCTTCTGTAAAGTTTGGAAGGTAGGAGACGAGATACTGGCAGAAGTAAAGCTGTGAGACCGGGCGTGAGTCGTGCTTCGGTAGCTCAGATGGTAGAGCACTTGCCCGCGAAAGGCAAAGGTCCCGAGTTCGAGTCTCGGTCGGGCACACAGTTTTAATCTGCCAGGAAGTTTCATATCAGCGCACACTCCGCTGCAGAGTGAAAATCTCACCCTTTGGAATGTTCTTCTTGAGTGGCAGCACAACAGGTTGAATTACCAGATTGATGTACAACTTTGCAGTCATGGTGCGTGGGAAAACCACGAGAGTGTTCCTACTGTCATACGGAATTGCACCACAGACCATAACTCCAGATGTGAGACCAGTTCAAAAAATGGCTCTGAGCACTATCTGAGGTCATCAGTCCCCTAGAACTTAGAACTACTTAAACCTAACTAACCTAAGGACATCACACACATCCATGCCCGATGCAGGATTCGAACCTGCGACCGTAGCAGCAGCGCAGTTCCGGACTGAAGCGCCTAGATCCGCTCGGCCACGCTGGCCGGCGTGAGACCAGTAGTCTAGCACGCAGACAGGTTGATTGCAGATTGCAGATTGCCTTCAATTGGTCTTCTAACAAAAACACGGCCATCACTTGCAACAGACCTCCACTCTGCCTTCCAATGAGCTCTCACTTGACATCGCTGAAGGAGCAAATGCAAATGGCAATGGTTTAAGTGGAATGCACGCCATAGAACGTGTGGCTTGGAACTATCGTAGAAGTAACGGATTTGTAACAGTTCATTGTGTCACTGTGGTGCCAACTGCTGGTCAGACTGGTGCTGCAGATCCAGTACGATGCGCTAGAGCCAGCCGCCGAACGCGATGGTGGCTGTACGGAGTCCGGTCATGTTGCGACCGTACGTTCTCGTGATAACCGTTGCCAGCAATCATGACCAGTGGCTACATTCCAGCCAAGTCTTTCCGCAATATCTCGTGGCCCTATTACACGGCCTCGTTCAGACTCAATGAGGTGCTGATAATGGGGTCTTTGTTGTCTTAAAGTCATTCTTGACTAACATCAGCTCTCGACCGTTACAGCCTGTATTTAAAGCAAATCTGATGTGCATCCTCATAGTGGCGTTATTAGTGCCACTCTTATGCGACTTGTTCCAAGTTTGAATAGACACCATCCTCCATATGTAGAACCAAACTTTCGTTTATGTCGCACAACTCTTCTTTTTGTTGCGATTTTTTCCCGTCAGTGTATATACAGTATATGTGTTTCAACTAGAGACAAATAAATATCTTGAAAACGACACTTAGTACAAAAAATGTTCTAGGTAGAAAGTCAATATTAGTAAAGGGCCACCTCCTAACCACGTTCCCTGCGTGGGCGGGGTAAACTTCGTATTTTGAAGTGGGAATCCCCATTTTTGTTGCATATTTGCATTCTAAGCAAAAAGAGATACACGCGGTTTACTCAAACCAGTGTTTTCCATTCGCTGTGGACAGCGCTGTAATCCACAAATATCGAGCGTGCCTATTTTCTCAGTTAACAGCAGACGCATTAGAGTCTACGTTTAATTTGCGATGTAAATGTAATACTCTGTGTTCTAACAGCTGATACTGATGTTCAAACGCTACTTGGTTGTTGCAAACACGATTTTACAGCACAAATAGTATGGCTTAACACAGACATTTCTGGAAAATAATTTACTTGTATGGTAACGTAATTTTCTTTTCCCTACGGAGTTAATTGCGGTGAGTCCCCAAACCATTGGAATATTTGATTTCAGTGGCCGCCCTCGAACTCCACCGTCAAGGTGATTGATTTCAGCGTGTGTTTCCGTCAAACCGCCATAGCTCCCACGCTGCCGCTACGCGGCTAAAGGCGTAACAAACCACAACCATTGTAATAAGCTACAATGTCCATGAAGTGATAGTGTCAGGCCCACCAGCCATGGATACTCACAGCAGTCAAGCACTTCAACGGTGATAGGCAGAGGAATCCACCGATATCAAGCACCCCAGTGGTGAGATTCACCGAACTCAAGCATCGCAATGATGAGAGGCAAGGGAAAGCATCGACTTCAATCGTTCCAATGGAAGCTGAAGTTTACTACACCCACGATGTTGTTCCTGGATCACGAGGCATTGAATGAGCTGACCATTTTGTACTGTATAATGAAATTAGCAACAATAAAGTAAATTGCGGACACAAGCATCAACCATTAGAACACTAACATCGTAAATTAATGGAATGCATCGGTACTTGATTCCATAAACAGGCAAACTTGATATTTGTCGTTTACAACGTCATCTACCACGAGTGGAAAACAATGGTTTGAGTAAACCGTAATCATGTTTTAGCGTTGAATCCGAATATGCAATAAAATGGTTTGGCGGTGCGGGGGGGGGGGGGGGGGGAGGGGGGGGGGGCAAGAGAGGGTTTCCATTTGAAAATGCAAGTTGCCCCACACCTGCGAGACGGGTGGTTAGATGGTGCAAAGTTGCAGCACATACAGATGTCACCTTTACTAATATTAACTTTCCCCTACAACATTTTTTTCCCCACGATACGTCGTTATCGAGATACTTAGTTCTCTTAAGCTAAAACGAACACCTCTCTCGTCTCTCCCTCACTCTCTCTCTCACACACACACACACAAACACACACATTAATATATGATCTGATGTTATCTGCGTGGTTGTAAGTGGACTGTTGCCTATTAGTACAGAGTAGCCGTTTTGCATCCACGTGTCCCCACTTCAACATCTGACTTGTTGCCCTGGGGAAATTAAGCACTCTTGCCTCATGCAGTTGGTGGTACTAACCAATATAAAAACTTACTACTTACTACTCCTAATAGCTGTAATTATTAGTGGGCAAATGAAGTAAATAATGCAAATTGCCTTGTCGCAGTTTTGACACTGCTTCCCATGAGAACACCTAAGTTAAGCACTGTCACTGGCTTCGCTGACACTTGAATGGGGTAACCGAGCACTGTCACCAACATCTACATCTACATCTACATCTATACTCCGCGAGCCACCTTACGGTGTGTGGCGGAGGGTACTTATTGTACCACTATCTGATCCCCCCTTCCCTGTTCCATTCACGAATTGTGCGTGGGAAGAACGACTGCTTGTAAGTCTCCGTATTTGCTCTAATTTCTCGGATCTTTTCGTTGTGATCATTACGCGAGATATATGTGGGCGGTAGTAATATGTTGCCCATCTCTTCCCGGAATGTGCTCTCTCGCAATTTCGATAATAAACCTCTCCGTATTGCGTAACGCCTTTCTTGAAGTGTCCGCCACTGGAGCTTGTTCAGCATCTCCGTAACGCTCTCGCGCTGACTAAATGTCCCCATGACGAATCGCGCTGCTTTTCGCTGGATCATGTCTATCTCTTCTATTAATCCAACCTGGTAAGGGTCCCATACTGATGAGCAATACTCAAGAATCGGACGAACAAGCGTTTTGTAAGCTACTTCTTTCGTCGATGAGTCACATTTTCTTAGAATTCTTCCTATGAATCTCAACCTGGCGCCTGCTTTTCCCACTATTTGTTTTATGTGATCATTCCACTTCAGATCGCTCCGGATAGTAACTCCTAAGTATTTTACGGTCGTTACCGCTTCCAATGATTTACCACCTATGGCATAATCGTACTGGAATGGATTTCTGCCCCTATGTATGCGCATTATATTACATTTATCTACGTTTAGGGAAAGCTGCCAGCTGTCGCACCATGCATTAATCCTCTGCAGGTCTTCCTGAAGTACGTACGAGTCTTCTGATGTTGCTACTTTCTTGTAGACAACCGTGTCATCTGCAAATAGCCTCACGGAGCTACCGATGTTGTCAACTAAGTCATTTATGTATATTGTAAACAATAAAGGTCCTATCACGCTTCCTTGCGGTACTCCCGAAATTACCTCTACATCTGCAGATTTTGAACCGTTAAGAATGACATGTTGTGTTCTTTCTTCTAGGAAATCCTGAATCCAATCACAAACCTGGTCCGATATTCCGTAAGCTCGTATTTTTTTCATTAAACGTAAGTGCGGAACCGTATCAAATGCCTTCCTGAAGTCCAGGAATACGGCATCAATCTGCTCGCCAGTGTCTACGGCACTGTGAATTTCTTGGGCAAATAGGGCGAGCTGAGTTTCACATGATCTCTGTTTGCGGAATCCATGTTGGTTATGATGAAGGAGATTTGTATTATCTAAGAACGTCATAATACGAGAACACAAAACATGTTCCATTATTCTACAACAGATTGACGTAAGCGAAATAGGCCTATAATTATTCGCATCTGATTTATGACCCTTCTTGAAAATGGGAACGACCTGCGCTTTCTTCCAGTCGCTAGGTACTTTACGTTCTTCCAGCGATCTACGATAAATTGCTGATAGAAAGGGGGCAAGTTCTTTAGCATAATCACTGTAGAATCTTAAGGGTATCTCGTCTGGTCCGGATGCTTTTCCGCTACTAAGTGATAGCAGTTGTTTTTCAATTCCGATATCGTTTATTTCAATATTTTCCATTTTGGCGTCCGTGCGACGGCTGAAGTCAGGGACCGTGTTACGATTTTCCGCAGTGAAACAGTTTCGGAACACTGAATTCAGTATTTCTGCCTTTCTTCGGTCGTCCTCTGTTTCGGTGCCATCGTGGTCAACGAGTGACTGAATAGGGGATTTAGATCCGCTTACCGATTTTACATATGACCAAAACTTTTTAGGGTTCTTGTTTAGATTGTTTGCCAATGTTTTATGTTCGAATTCGTTGAATGCTTCTCTCATTGCTCTCTTTACGCTCTTTTTCGCTTCGTTCAGCTTTTCCTTATCAGCTATGATTCGACTACTCTTAAACCTATGATGAAGCTTTCTTTGTTTCCGTAGTACCTTTCGTACATGATTGTTATACCACGGTGGATCTTTCCCCTCGCTTTGGACCTTAGTCGGTACGAACTTATCTAAGGCGTACTGGACGATGTTTCTGAATTTTTTCCATTTTTGTTCCACATCCTCTTCCTCAGAAATGAACGTTTGATGGTGGTCACTCAGATATTCTGCGATTTGTGCCCTATCACTCTTGTTAAGCAAATATATTTTCCTTCCTTTCTTGGCATTTCTTATTACGCTTGTAGTCATTGATGCAACCACTGACTTATGATCACTGATACCCTCTTCTACATTCACGGAGTCGAAAAGTTCCGGTCTATTTGTTGCTATGAGGTCTAAAACGTTAGCTTCACGAGTTGGTTCTCTAACTATCTGCTCGAAGTAATTCTCGGACAAGGCAGTCAGGATAATGTCACAAGAGTCTCTGTCCCTGGCTCCAGTTCTGATTGTGTGACTATCCCATTCTATACCTGGTAGATTGAAGTCTCCCCCTATTACAATAGTATGATCACGAAACTTCTTCACGACGTTCTGCAGGTTCTCTCTGAGGCGCTCAACTACTACGGTTGCTGATGCAGGTGGTCTATAGAAGCATCCGACTATCATATCTGACCCACCTTTGATACTTAGCTTAACCCAGATTATTTCACATTCGCATTCGGTAATAACTTCACTGGATATTATTGAATTCTTTACTGCTATAAATACTCCTCCACCATTGGCGTTTATCCTATCCTTGCGGTATATATTCCATTCTGTGTCTAGGATTTCGTTACTGTTCACTTCCGGTTTTAACCAACTTTCCGTTCCTAATACTATATGCGCACTATTTCCTTCAATAAGAGATACTAATTCAGGAACCTTGCCCTGGATACTCCTGCAGTTTACCAATATTACGTTAACTTTTCCTGTTTTTGGTCTCTGAGGACGGACGTTCTTTATCAACGATGATAATGTCCTCTCTGGTAAGCCGTCAGGTATTTTATCGTTTCGCCCAAGGGGGGGTCCCTCTAACCTAAAAAACCCCCGTGTGCACGCCACACGTACTCTGCTACCCTAGTAGCTGCTTCCGGTGTGTAGTGCACGCCTGACCTGTCTAGGGGGGCCCTACAGTTCTCCACCCAATAACGGAGGTCGATGAATTTGCAACCATTATAGTCGCAGAGTCGTCTGAGCCTCTGGTTTAGACCCTCCACACGGCTCCAAACCAGAGGACCGCGATCGACTCTGGGCACTATGCTGCAGATATTAAGCTCAGCTTGCACTCCGCGTGCGATGCTGGTTGTCTTCACCAAATCAGCCAGCCGCCGGAAGGAACCAAGGATGGCCTCAGAACCCAAGCGGCAGGCGTCATTCGTTCCGACATGTGCTACTATCTGCAGCCGGTCACACCCAGTGCGTTCAATAGCTGCCGGAAGGGCCTCCTCCACATTACGGACGAGACCCCCCGGCAAGCACACCGAGTGCACACTGGCATTCTTCCCCGACCTACCCGCTATTTTCCTGAGGGGCTCCATAACCCGCCTAACGTTGGAGCTCCCTATAACTAATAGGCCCGCCCTCTGTGACTGTCGGGACCTTGCCGGAGAATCGGCCACTGGCCCAACAGGCGAGGCATCCTGTGGTGGCTCGGAAACGATGTCATCACCACTAGGAAGCACCCCGTACCTGTTGGAAAGGGGTAAGGCAGCTGCCACGCGGCCAGATCCCACCTTCGCCTTTCGGCCAGGCACGCGAGAGCCCACCACTGTCCGCCATTCACTCTGGAGTGATGGCTGACCGGTAAGATGCTCACTGCCGGAAGACGCAGCGACATCAGGGGTTCCATGTGATTCCAAGGCCACCGAAGTAGGCATAGGTCTCACCACAGTTGCCCCAACGCCACTACGAGCCGACGCCTGCGCCTCGAGCTCGATGAGCCTAACAGACAAAGCCTCCACCTGCCCCCGAAGAGTGGCCAATTCTCCTTGCGTCCGCTCACAACAACCACAGTCCCTACACATGACTATGTTTACCCTACCCTATACGGTGACAAATTCCCAAGATAATCTTCTGATGAGCTACTCTGATAATCAAGAAACACTCACTGAAATACGAGACGCGAAAACTACGCTAGGTTTTCCCAGAAAAACTATTTAAAAGCTAAGCGCAGCAAATAAGTACAAAAACGCTTTATACAAACAGTACTCGCTGCTGCTGGTGCTCTCGCTGTCACAAGACAACTGCTGATTCAAGTGACTAGTGGCTAACGGCCGCGAAACAAACAAATGACGGTTTTAGGGCGCTTTCTGTTCTAAACGATCAAGAAAACACTAAGAAATCTAACACGAAAACTACGTAAAGTTTTATCAAGAACTGTTAGTTACTATGCAGAGCAGATAAACACAAATAGAATCCCTTCCTTAGTGGAAGGTCGTAAACAAAATGCAAAATAAACGCTTTATACAAACAGTACTGTGCTGCTGCTGGTGCTCTCGCTCTCGCTGTCACAAGTGCAAATTGAGGAGCTGCTTGTTTCAAAAATAGCGGCTCCGGTCAAGAAAAGTGACAACGGCCGGGAGAGCGGAGTGCTGACCATACACCCCTTATTTCGCATGCCGTGACGCCTATCGGTTGAGGACGACACGGCGATCGGTCGCTACTACTGGGCGTTCCGGGACTGTTTGGAGTTCAGCTCTGAAACAAAAAAAAAAAAAAAACAAACCTCCAATTAAAATCACAATATATTGAAAATAACTTTTGTTGGCTGTTGACTGTCGAACTTCAGATGAAAAATGAATTCGTGACGAATTTAGTATTTGCGCAGTTACTTGCAAATGTGAACGCGGTCTATTCTATTAATCTGAAAAAGAAAGCTAAAGGAATCATAACAGTAGAGTACTTTCAACGATGTAATTCATCTTGTATAACATGTTACATAAAAAGAATGACTGCATAAACTTCTGTAGCTTGGTCAGAGCACCTGCGACGTCCAGCTAAGTATGCCACTAAACATGTCATTAGGACGAAGAAAGGTGATCATCCAGTGATGCATCAGTATTAATAATTTTAACTCAAGCGTGAAATCAGATATCGGAGCAAATATGGCTTTATTAAATGAAATTTCTCTTTCAGGCATTCGAAAGCTCTTGGATATACGACTACGGCGATATAACACTTGTTAATATCGACGTTGGGACTTTACGCTAAAGTATCCAAGAAATGTGCTGTAATTGAAAGGCAGCTCTTATTAGCATAAGTTTAATGGAATTTCTCTACGCTAAGGTAAAACTATCTTGGTGAAGGTCGTGGTTTCAACGTACTTTATTGACAGGTAAACACAGGCATAGAGAAGTTCAGAAATCTGAATGATTTTGGCATAAGTTTATTGCATAAGAACGGAGCCTCCGAACAGCAAATTCACCTCGCACGCACGCTACAGCACTAAGAACGAGTTCACTATTCGGTGCTTTCACTTTCTCCATCTCGTAGTCTGGGGAATCCCCGAAGCGTGCGCCGAGGAGGCTGGCTGCGCGTTCACCGCCAGACATCCGACTGTGCTGCGCAGCGCCGGTGCCTTTCGAGTGGAGTGGCTGCCACTTTGCGCGTAACCGTACCGCCGCCCACGTGTCGGTGATCCGCCTCCCACAGCGAGGGAATTAAAATGCGCGGGCAGTGGACGAGCCTAATGCTCGCTCCGATTTCACCCCCACCTAACCTTCCCCCCCCCCCCTCCCCCCCGAACCAGGCCCAGACTGGCGGCCGCAGGATGTGACGCCGGCTCCTTCTCCACACGCCAACGCTAACCGGATCACCAGCCGCCCGCCGGAGGGGTGTCCCGGCTGGGGTAGGGTGGAGTGGGGCGGAGGTCACCGGCGGGTGCCGTACCCGACACTGGGGTCCTCCTCCACCCACTGCTTTTCTCCGCTGGCGGTCAAGCGGCGCTCTGGACTCCATCGGCCGGTGCGGACAGTCGACAATGGTTCTTTGCAGTACACGTCCGCGCGCCGGCCACTGTGGGATGACTGAGGCGACACCGGCCATCGGCTTCACACGTTGACACAGGTATGCCCCGCCGCCGACTAGCGAGTGTCTACGCAGTACAATGGGCTGGCACACGAACCACATACGTCCGTCGTCGTAACTACGAGTTTAGTGAAATACTTACGTTGATGTTTTCGGGTTTTAATCAGGAACAAAAGTTTACACAAATGTCGTTAAAACGACTAAATTTACACAAGACAAGTGACGTCAGTCGAGGTTCATAAATATCTTCATCGCCTCTTCTTCATTTTTCTTTTTTAAGGGGGGTAGGACGTCAAACAGGCCGACTTGGAGTAGGAGAGGCACCACAGGACATTTTAATTTCCACTGTCTATACTTTTACAAATAAATTCATAAAACTTTGTCAGCATGACCAGGAAGGGTTCAGGACTCACTCTCATAGCAGTGGAAGTTAAAAAATATAATAAAATATATTTTTTTACATGTGAAATGTCATCATATTTTCACTTGCTATTGGCTGCATTTGTTGCTATAGATACACTTTTCTTCATAAGTAACTGAGATTCTTCGATGAATTTTGCGCAGCATACAAACCATACTTACAGGTGTATGAAACTCTAGAATTTTCCAAATCTATTACAAACTGTGCTAAAAATTGAGATAATGAACCATGACATTTGAGTTTTTTCTATACATGAAGTTTAAAACGTAACAGCTCATTCATTTTTTCATTAATTAAATAAATTCTAGAGTTTCATACACCTGTAAGTATGGTTTGTATGCTGTGCAAAAATTCATCGAAGAATCTCTCTTACTTGTGAAGAAAAGTGTACCTATAGCAGCAAATGCAGTCAATAGTAAGTGAAAAACTGATGAAATTTCACACGTAAAAAAATTTATTTTGTTATACTTTTGAACTTACATTGCTATGAGTTTGAATTCTGAATACTTCCTGGTCATGTCGACAAAGTTTTATGAATTTCTTTGTAAAAGTATAGACAGTGGAAATTAAAATGTCGTGTGGTGCCTCTCCTGCTCCAAGTCGGCCAGTTTGATGTCCTACCCCCCTTAATTCGATAAAAATGGTTCCACCGACATCTGAAAATCGATGCGAGAAATTCAATATCTTCTTGAAGTGCTGTACGGTCAGGATTATAAATACAGAAACCATTGTGAGATTGACACTGTAGTCACCTGCGTTCTGGAACACCATTCGTATATTTGTCTTTCTATTAAAGCGATCCCCTCGAACCGTATAGATGTGTGTGTTAAGGCCAGTTGTAGTTTCCGGTATCCGAGGACATACTTAAAATTGTCTCAGGTCACTAACAAGAATCCACTTGTTATAAAAACTTGTTTGGCATCTTCGTGTCATGATTCATCATCAGAATATTAGAAACAAAAGAGATGCAAAGCATTGAACGAAACGGTACTTTGTATCAAATTTGCTTCTGATACTCTGATGATGGGTTGGCTCTGAGCACTATGGGACTTAACATCTGAGGTCATCAGTCCCCTAGAACTTAGAACTACTTAAACCTAACTAACATAAGGACATCACACACATCCATGCCCGAGGTAGGATTCGAACCTGCGACCGTAGCGGTCGCGCGGTTCCAGACTGAAGCGCCTAGAACCGCTCGTCCACACCGGCCGGCCTGATGATGGGCCACGTCCGTACGAGTCAATAAAATTTTTATAACAAGCAGATACTTGTTATTTAATGATCTGAAGCAAAGATGATAAGATTTAATGGTGTAATGGATCGCAAACCTGTTTCCATTTCTTACCAGTTCGTTTTCGTTCTTTTCCCTCGGTCCAGACATAGCGTGACCCTATTTCGCAAAGGACTGCATGCGCACCGCAGAGATGTGACGCTAAATGATCTCTGTTGTTTCTTTTTATCATGAGTTTAGTGACGTATGTACCTGGAAGTCGCATGAGTTGCGATCAACAAACAGAAGTTTATACAGACGTCATTTATATGTAACACGTTCACGACCGTTCGACAACATTTTCCCTCACAAGGAGCTTATCATTTGACACCGCCCCCATTCTTCTCATTTTCCCTTGCACACTTTCACCCGTTTCGGTTTTCGTTACCAGCTGTGATACGCACTGTACACATAGCTTGCACGTGGACGCCTCTCGCACTCCTCTCATCTAGGCCCCCTAAGAGTCCGCTACTAATTGTGGTACTTTCTATATAGAAATCACAGTTGCGACACCTCTGACGTCCCTCTCGGTTGAGAGCTCCAAGCGGCGACTTGTGTCGCTTGGGCCTTTAACCGATCCTCAAACGTCACACAAGATGAATTACGTGTTTAAAGATACTCAGATAATAAGAATCTTTACATTTTTGCTAGATTTTCTGGGGTCCGCATTTGGAAGTCAGTGCACAATTCAATACAACTCGAAACTCGTCTGTAACTGGTTTACCATCAGAATAAGAGTAACTGCAGGATTAAAATTGCAGTGACAGCTTTATGAGGGCCAACAGCGAGCGACAATTATTTCAGATCTATTTCTCAACGTAAGCGCTGTATACCTTAAAAGTGGTGACGTTTCGGTTGATATTGCAGGCAGCGTTCACCAGATACATGACGGCTGCTTGCATTCACTGCTGAAGCGGTGGTGGTTTTGTTACATATGATGTGGTCACACAGAAAAATTGCTCCGAAGGCGAAAGCCTGCGCTCTTGCATATTTTCATCTGACATGCATCGAAATTTTAAAATTTTAATTAGTTGTTACCTGATTTTTATTTTAGGCAGTGAGCCTCATTATTGTCTTTGCTGCTCACAGAGTTGATCTCGCGCGCAAAGATGTGAAATTGGGTCGTTTCTACACCCTAGCTACGCTGTTTAAAGCCACGAACGTTTTTCTACTTTTAACTAGCAAATATCATATCGAACATCACGGTTCGCGTCACACAAGACGAGTGCTGTCGGCAAAGCATTACAACTTGAAGTTCTTCATTTGTTGTTTGGGATTAGAAACTGTTCAAATTAAGTAGCGATACTTGGGTGAAATTATTTTACGGATAACGTTCTTGTCGTCAGAGCAATTGCAAAACTAGGACTAAATGGATGATATTTTTAGAGTCTGTAGGGCTACACCAATCCCTACTAGTGCGAGTACTTTTCGATGTCAGTAATCTGCACCGAGATGTATTTTTGCTATCGATACCTTTTAATTTTTTCTATCTCATGATCGGCTCCTGCGTGGCTATACTGGACGATGTAGCGGCCTACGAACTACGAAGGTGCGAAGTTACGTGATCACCATTCTAGTACCTCACAATCTCTCCTAGTAGTATATAGATATCTAACACAAAGAGTGGTGCGATTTGCGGAACAATATTACATTACATGGACGTTATTGATTAGGGATAACAAATGAAATATTTCATTTCTTTTATTCTTTTCTCATTTACAACTGTAGCTGGAGTTCACATCAATTAGCGAGTACTAGGTAAAATTGCCGAAATAGGATACAGAACGTTAAAGCAGGTCTATCTAGTTTGGGAATACCATGTTAATGTTTTCATCTTCAATAGCGATACATTTATCAACTAACTTACGCAAGTATTGTTACTTGTTGGTTACGAGCTTTTATAAAAGTCTGTGCTATACGAGCGTGCTGACACAGTGGTTAGAACTCTCGACTCTTATTCGTTAGGAGTGAGATTCCAATACCTGTTAGGCCAAACTGTTATACGTTGTTTTACTGGCTGGGGCGGTCATTTACGAAAGGCACCAACTGCTGCATATTTTACCTCTAACTGAGCTAGATAACCTCATCCGTGACAGCACTCTAACTCTCTCCGCTCCAGTTATTCACAGTCGCGTTAGTAGCTTCTTCATCAAGACTATAGCTAAAAAGCCAAATTTCAGAACGATAAAGAAGTATTCTTTGTACAACACTTCAAAATAATTTTATTTGTTTTGGATTACATCAGACACACTTCAACACTTGCTGAATTCGCCCACAGATATTTACAGTTATAACATTGCTTTTAAACAAATTGTCGGACGTAACACTAAATTTCTGACGGTATTATCGGAAATTGGTTAAAATGAAGTAATTAAATGTTGTTAATTCACCTGTTTTACAATATTTATTTAATGCATCGTTCAGTGTAAAAATATATTTCAGAGTTCTCTTCGTTTCGAATGAATCTTATACATTTCACATTAGAACTATCAGAAAAATGGGAAGCATGTAATCAAACTGCAGTTTCCATTAATACGAGCACCACGTAGGAAGTGATATCGGTTAATGTTCAGTTATGAACACTAGTCTTACTCTCTATGGTTTCTTGTAGCACTTTTTTCTTAAGTGAGAAAATTCACTCGCTGTGAATTGGAAACTCAGAACAAATGCTTCTGGCAGGGAACGAGGTCAGTACGTCTCGCATTCCTTCCGATTTATGCATCCCGGAACTGACGACTGGTCAACAGAAGGCAGCAATAAAAACTCGACGTGATCACATCATTATTCTTTCTTTCGATAAACGGTACCATTCGCCGGGACCCTAAACTTACTTTTTTGTCTGCTAGAATTGGTAAGTAGCGACACATTCACCAGCACCATGGAATCACTTTTCAAGTTCCCTGTAGTAATTAAGAGTGCAGTTGACAATCTGGTGTCTCTCCTGCTGGAAACTATGTTGATAAGCAAATATTTTTTTTTTAAAGATATGCCTCCTACACGTTGGCTGTTGCACCTGAAATACCTTTTGCCCTATTCATAACAGATAATATTAGTGACGTCAAAGTGACGTTACCTTCAACCTTGAGATTAGCGATTAAGGAGAAGGCAGGATGCCCTATTGAGAGTCTCATTGGAAAGAATAAACGCATCTCGTACCTGCTTGAAGAGCACAGGACACACACAGAAATGCTGCGCAGTTGTGTATACAACTTAGGGGCTGCATTCGACTGCGGTATGTATATCACTCGAAGGAGCTGCGTTGTGGTCTCTAATCTAACAGAGACTCTCATACGATCAAATTTCAAATGCAACAACAAAAGAAACTGTGGATTCTCTCTCTGGGAAGCAATTTAGGGCTTTCATTAACTGCTTACTGAGTTCCCCTCTCGAATGTGTAATAGTAGTGGCGAAAAGGAAGTAATTTAATAAACGTTGAAGGATATCTTCCAGGTATGGATCTAATTTTTAACAGCTGTAGCGTTTCTGTAGTGTGTGTGTGTGTGTCTGTGTCTCTGTGTGTGCTGAAAAAGCTTTCTGCAGTCATAATAGGCAGATCATGTCGTAGAAGTTTTGCTTTAATCGCAACTAGGTTGCCGAGTCTGTCATGATATCCACCGTAAGCTTCCTGTATGATCTATGTCTGCAAATAGTTCAAAGTGTATAATATTAAATAAATGTGCAAAGACCGAGCGAAGTGACGACCCTAGATCTCGTGATTCGCTATAGTGCAGCTATTTTTCGATTCTAATTCTAACTCCTATTCCGTCCCCATTTAACTCTTCGCCGACGTGACGTTAAATCCTAATCTTCCATCCCTTTTCACAATAAATGTTTCAGTATCGGCCGCTTGAAGTAATAATAAAAATCAGACCAAGATTGACTTCACTGGATGTGGTAAGCTATGTAAAACTATATTCACAGGACAATTCCTTTCGAGTAGGGTCCAGTTCTCGCTCTCACTCTTATCTGCTTGGTCGCCCCCCCCCCCCCCCCCACCCCGCTTAAACCAGAAACGAAATAGCAAACGAAATGTTATACATTTTCCTCCGTTCTCGTATGTGTAATCCTCTACCAAATTTTTATATTTCTTTAATATAATGCAAAAAGTATACGTCAGTTAGCGAACGAAAACTTTTATATTTAATTATGAAACTATGTTCATAGATGGAAATATTGGACTTTAGTAGTCTAACAACTTCTTTTGTGAAACAAGGTCTCAAATAAAGATTGAAGTAGCTCGTTAAAAACACCGCAGTAAAAATAAAAGTGAATAATATATTTCACTATGATATGCCATGTCACCAATTGAAGTCTATGAGCATTCCGTTACTTTTCAAGAGGAAATCAAGAAGTTCAAGCACCCATAGACAGATAAATTATAGCTTCTATGTTATCAGGGAGTTGGTTACAACAGCCACTGAGTTGATTTGCTCTACGTATGAGAACACGAATGTAATTCGATTGAAAACGACACAATAAGACTGTAGTTGGAAAAATTTGGAGCGCTCAACAAGATTGTTACACTTCACATACTGTATAAATAATTCACAGGGAACACTACTGTAACTAAAAAGTTTCCAAGAAATGGAAACTGCTTTACGTTTAGCTATGTAAATACTAACCAGTACGGCTGGTATTATAGGGATAATTTAGAAGTAAGTAGTCGTTAATATCGTAGACACATATCGCAGAAGTGGTTAAGTCATTTTTTGTAAGGATTTCGTTACATGATAGGTAATTAGAGCTATAACGGCTACATCTGTCTAGTAGAGAAGCTTGTTTTGGTGGATATCCTCCATAAGAACAATGCAGCATTGATTGCCTGTATTGCAAGATGATAACTATTCCATACTTCATGCTATAAGTTGTTATTTCTGGCATTTTCAACAGGCAGATATTTTAGAGTGGCCCACAGGGTCCCTATAATTTTACCTCTGAAAACGTGTAACGATCTGAACGTTAGCGATGGTATTCAATCAACCCTGTGCCTCTCTCCGTTGCCGAAGTCGGTGTATACTGATTTCTCTCACATCAGAACCTGAATCTACTTGGAACTGCATTGCAAGCAAAATGTTTCAAATGGCCCTGAGCACCACGGGACTTAACATCTGAGGTCATCAGTTCGCTAGAACTTAGAACTACTTAAACCTAACTAACCTAAGGACATCACACATATCCATGCCCGAGGCAGGATTCGAACCTGCGACCGTAGCGGTCACGCGGTTCCAGAGTGAAGCGCCTAGAACCTCTCGGCCACATCGGCCGGCTATTGCAGGCAGTTTTTATGTATAGCAAAATTACTACAATAACTTCAAGAAATTATTAAAATCATTCCACTACCTGAGGAAGGAGAGAACAAATTCTTCATGCGGTAAGAATGTAACCGCGTTTTCAGAAACCCTGGACCATCCCAGGAGCTTTAAAGCAATTGAAAACTAACGTGGTTGTGACGTACAGGCATGACAGGTTTATGGCAGCTCAAGCCGCGAGTTTCCACGAAAACTCCGTCCACCTCACGAGAAACTAAATCAGTACTTTCCGAAAATACTCTTTTCCTAGTCATCGCTGTCATCATCATCGTCAATTTCAGAGTTTTGGCGAGACGCCTATTTTGACTTCCTTAGTCAGCCTTATTCATGTCATCTCTACTTGGTTTCCGACTTCCTTTTCCATCTGGTGCGTATTTTACGGCTCATCCTGTTAATAGCCCCTCTTCTTCCCATGTACTTCTATTATATCAATCATTACCTCAACTATTAATTTTGTAATATCTTTATTTTTAGTTTTATAAAATTTTGTTCCCCCTTTCACAGCCTTTAGGAATTTCGTTTCAGACGCTTTCATTTTTCTGTTGTTTACTGAGGGTTCAAGCCTTACGGACTTAAAGAGGTACAGTAACGACCATAGTTTTATAAATGTAATCGTAGTTTATTTTTTCGCCTTATTTTTTAGAATTCTGCTTACGCTGGCACACACATATATTCGAATTTTGCAAGCTTTTTATCTGCATCTTTTACATAACGTACGTGATTTCAAAGATATTTTTGACTTTTTACTTGTTCCATGCTGTTATTATAGTTATCAGTGCGGAGACTGGTTTGATGTAGATCTCCATGCTGGTTTATTGTGTGCAAGTTTCTTTACCTTATTACAACTGCAGCCTACAGTATTCGAGCCTAGAGCTCCCTCTACAATTTTTACACCCTTTCTCCTCGTCCCACCCTCTCCATTTCTTCTAACACAAACACACACACTACTCCCTCCATTACGAAATCTACTATTCTTTGGTTCCCCGGGGTATGTTGTATCAACTGATCTTTTTTTTGGTCGGATTGTGCCATAAATTTCTTCTTTCCGCAATTCAATTCACTAGCTCCTCATTATTTGTTCGATATATCCATCCAATCTCCAGTATAGCTGTCCAGCACTACATTTCAAAAACTTCTATTCTCTTCTTGTTGACTTGTTTATTGCCCACGTTTTTTTCAGTAGAAGACGGCACTCCAGAGAATCACTTTGAGAAAAGACTTTCTAACATTCAAATTTATATCTGATGTTGACAAATTTCTCTTTTTCATAAATACTTTTCTTGCCATTCCTAGTCTGAATTTGAGATCCTCTCTTGTTCCATCAACGTGTTGTAATGTGGTCTTGATCTTAGAGGTTCGATTCCTGTAAATTCCAGTACTTTTGCATTATCAGTCGAAATCTTCATATTATATTCTTGTCGACGTTAACTCAGTTTTTGAACAGCAGTTTCGATGTAAATCTCCGTCATCAAGTATAATTCGTTTTCTTAGCCTATATTTCAAAGTAGGCGTCTGCGGCTCATACGGTGCAGTGGCAGCTGCAGCCTTCTGGGAGGCGAGCGCCAGTAACACAAACACTGGCAGAGAGCTGCGCGTGGCAGGTGAAGGCAAGGAAGGGTCAAGGCACTAAGACGCCACGCGAGCGCCGGGATTAGTCGCGAGTGGTCTCTGGCGGGCAGCAAAAGCCAGGCCAGGCGCAGGGTGGGGTCTGGCAGGTGACCGCAGCAGCACGTGCTCTGCTCTCCTTACAAACGCCACTTGGCTCCGCAGGGGGCATAAACGCGGTCTGGCGAAACACCTCTTTAAGGAGCAGGGTTGCACCTCTCTTAATACGTTCAATGAAGCCTACTTCTTCATATCCACATTCCGTGGAAATTCGAAACACTAGTGGTAGTCATAAATTTACAACAATCACTTCGGACACATCAAGCCGCGACCATGGAATTTGGTGATAGTCCTTCACTGCACATTCGTCATTCAATGGGTCATACTTTCCCCAGAAATGATGACTAGGCGGTAGAAGTGGTCACTTTGTTGTATTTATGCGTTGTGGATGTTCAGGAACGGTTCCACCTCGAAAGTCAGGCTGTCGTCCTGGAAAATCCTGCCACGAAATCGTTTCTTGTTAAAATTAAAATTTCTTTTTACAAAAATATTTTAATCTCTATATTACATTTTACATAAGACATTAAGATACAACGATTAGTTAGTTTCGGTTGTAAGGAGCAAACATTTTTAGGTCTGTAAAAAATTAAAATACAGAAAATCTCCGTATAAAAGCCGCTTTATAAAGTAATATTCAAGATAAAAATGTTTGAAGGAATCACAGAAAACGAAGGTGAACTCTACAAATCTAGTAAAAATTAGCATCGTAGGTTAAGGAAACAACATGTACAAGGTGTTAGAAAATGATAACGACGAACGTCAAGGGGTTGTAGAGGATACCTTGAAGAACGAATTGAGGGTGGAAACCCACGCCCAGAAATGTCATCCAACAACGCTACAGAACGTCAAAGTTATCCGTTCCGGCGCCTGCTGCTAGGCCACGCCTTCGACAACAAACATGACTTTGTACATTGACGGAACGAAGATGGAAGGCCTCGCAATGTTGTCAGTTGTTCAGCAAATGTGACTGATTGCGATGATCGCCAGTGGACAAAATGGAGTTAGCTACTGCCTAGACATGCCTTGTCTCATATGAATGCAATGCCTCGTTGCCTCAGTGGATGACGGTTTCGGACACGGGTTTCCATATGCAGCTTATTTTTCTCCTGGAAGCCTCTAAAATCTCCTGTATTTTTCGGTATACAGGAGAAAAATAAACCTCGTATGGAAATGGAAATGAGCGTTTGGCGTCATTGGCCGGGAGGTCCCTTGCGGGGCAGGTCCGGCCGCCTTCATGCAGGTCTTATTATATTCGACGCCATATTGGGCGACCTGCGAGCCGGATGGGGAGGAAATGATGATGAAGACAACACCCAGTTCCTGAGCGGAGAAAGATCTCCGACCCAGCTGGGAATCGAACCCGGGCCCGTAGGACGGTAATCCGCCACGTTGACCACTCAGCTATCGGGGCAGAGAAGCTTCAGATGGAAACGCGTGTCTGAAACCATCATCCATCGAGGCAACAGAGCGTCGCATTCGTAGGAGACAAGGCATGTCTACGTAGCAGATAGCTTCATTTTCTCCATTGGCGATCGCAGAAATCAATCACGGTCACTGAATGACAACATTGCGAGACTTTCCGCCTACGGTCCGTCAGCGTACAAAGTTACGTTTGTTGCCGAATGGGTGGCCTAGTGGCAGGCGCCCGCGGCAATAACTTCGATGCTCTATAGTGTCGTTGAATGACGTTTCCGGACACGGGATACTACTCTCGATTTGTTCTTCTCAAGATACCTTCTACGTCCCATCAATAATTCTCGTTCTTATTTTGTAACACAATATATAATAAATGCTTACAGTAAACTTTACAGTATTAAACAGACAAAGAATTATGCTTTTATTGTTCCCTACCACGCCCATATTAAAATGCGGGTTGAACACAAACTGGATGTACCAGCCATAATCGTCATGCAGTGACATGCATTTGTGCAGAAAATAACATGAACAAGGAGTTTGTTGCTAACAGCATCAACAAAACTTAGCCAGGCAGTACACTCGTAGGAATACACAAAAACAAACTAATTCCTTAAATATTAAGTTTTATAAAGGTTTTTTCTAAGACGATTTTCTGTATTTTGCTTGTTTGTGGATCTGAAAATGGCTATTACTAACAAACGAATCTAGCCAGTCATTTAGTGATTAAAAATCTTTCGTGAAAAATTTTTAAAATCTTAACAAATTACATAAAGATCGCATTCTTCTTCATAGAATCAATCATTATTAATGCATTTTTCATCCGAGAAATCAGGAAGAGGTCTCTGTTTGCCATATCAGGAGATTTCGCGGCCTGAGACCAATTTTGACAGCGCAGAGAAGCAGCGTATGTGGCTGCGCCCTACGCAGAATGGTCTGCGTTTCTGTCGTGGAGCAGGGGTACCCCTATGTATAGCTTTTTGCGACGCTTCGTCTTGACAGCCGCAAATGACCTCGTCAGGAGGTATCAGTAGAATGCTCCCGTGGCGGATTACCCGGTACGGCATTAAGCTGTCAGCACCAAACAAAGACTACCGAGTAAGAGAACGCCAAGCGAGGTGACGTTGTGGTTAACATGCTGAATTCGCATTCTGGAGGACGAAGGTTCAGTGCAGAAGACAGTTTATCCGACGATAATCTATTCAATAAACGGGCTACAGCGTTTTGTTTTGTCCCCCTCTTGGTGTGCTGCGGTACTGTAGAGTGGAAATTTCAGTGCATTCAGGATAGCAGACATGCACCTGCAAACAAACAAAATATTAATGACGTAACTTCATTTTTGTAGAGGTAAGAATTAAAAGTAGAAGACCAACTGTCGGAGTCAACCAGGAGGTACGCGATCTGTTATAAGTTTTTATTTATCTTAGGGATTGGAAAACCATGAAGTCTAGATCGCACATGAAATCTTCTTTATCTGGACTGATTACTAGCTTTGGCTAACATTCTAGTTATCTTCTGATCATAAAACATTTTTGATTAGTGTTGGTGCCATTACGGCTTTACATGTTGTTAAAATCTTTGTTAAAATTACAGTGCTGACACGCAACATAATTAAAAACATCTTTTAATCATTCATGGCCAGTGTAATTGAACGATGGTCACAAAACAAAAGTGGTATGCCGTTACAACTTAAATGATTGTATCAGCTACTAAGATGTAACTGCATTACGCCTTTGTTTTATGACCATCTTCAATTATGATAGCCATGAATGATGAAAAATTGTTTTTAATTACGTCATATATGGGTGTTGTCATTTCAATAAAGATTTTAACGACGTATGAAGCTGTAATGGCACCAACACTAATCAAGAATCTTTTATGTTTTGACGATGGCTAGGTTGTTAGACGAAGCTATAATCAATCCAAATAAAGAGTGTTTAATGTGCGATGTTGACTTCATCGCTTTTCAATCCCTAGCACAAATAATAAAAGAAACTTGTCGTAATATACGAAAACAGAAACAAAGAGTTAAAAATAGACAGAACTTAAGAGGTAGATCGAATGTAGTAAGTCAGAATTGAACAATGTCACATTTAAATATTGAATTGTAATACGTGTTATCATAATGATGTGGATGAAAAACTATAAATTTCAAGCAACATGCTGAACGAGACACAAAACTACAAAAACCGAAATGATACAAAAACATTTTTATAAACCTGTGGCTAATCGTTCTATTTTGTCTCAGGACGCCTGATATATCTCTAGATAATGGCCATGTGGCCCGAAACCACTTTTGGTTTTTAGAAGAAAAAGAAAAGTGCATGGAGCTGTTGCTTACATTTTATTGAAAATCAGTGCTACACTTGAGGAACCTGCATTAACATGCTCCACAAACAGGACAAGAATTTGGAATTTTTCTTCTTGTCGATAGAGGATGCTTCATCACTTTAGGTTAGGGCTTCACAGCAAGCATGCTTCGTAAGCAGACGGTGCACGGAGGCTTGCGAGCTACGAGTGCTGTACCCCCTCAATCGCGACAGGGAATAGGGTAAAGGGCCGTATGGAGAGTTGTGCAAACTAATACGCCTGTCCTGAGGCAGGTTTTCGAAGAAATCTAGACTTCTATATTCTCGGTCACGTTAGAGACCTATTACTTCAAGCTGTAAGTCAGTAGGTTCTGGAAGTTTTCTCATTTTCCCATTTAGTTGTGCTGCGAATCCTCGTTTTTAGCGTTCCGTCTGTAGACACTTAAACTAATAAAATCCACGAGAAACCAGTATTTTCTACACTTTCTTTAGTGCTGTTAAGAATGTCATGTTAGCTGTATGTCTGCGGTAGCTACGCTTCCATGGAGTGCTAAGGAATATGCAAGAAACAAAGATTTTTCAAGCTGACAGAGAACTCGTCTGCCATAACCTTTGTGGGATGCATGATTGTCATGTTTGATAAAGACACCACGCGATATTGTTCAACCTGATGTGGGCATAAATGTTTATTTGCAATTGCCAAATATTCTTTAATTAAATCATCATCCGTGAAAGGGCATAGGGACCCTGGTAAAAGTAGTGCAGTTTTGTATTTCTTCATCTTCTCCTTTCTCTTCAGAGAGCACCCTTTAAGTCGTGTAACCTCTTGTAGACTCTCAGATCCCTCAAATTTTCCATTTCCGTATTCTCTGACGTGTTGAGACGTGAAGCGCCTTTGTAAATTGAACTTCCTGAAAGTTTTCATCATTTTACGATGCACTAAACATTTTACGAACCCATCTTTTTGTGTAAAATGAGAAGATTCCTCGCACTGTGGGCCGATGTGTTAAGAATTTATATACGTTACACAATGCTGGCTCACCACTGCAGCTATTAGCCGGCACGGCACCGCTGTCAAAACTAGCGCTCCCTTATTTCACAGTTGGCGTCACTCCTGTGCTGTCGCGACCACGTGATGCTCGTGCATTTCTCTCACTCCTCATCACGCCGAAGCTGCTGTGTTTGCGAGCAAGAGCGTGAAAGAGCGCGAGTGCTGAAGCTAAAAATCAGCCAGTTGTTAAGTAGTTGGACCATAGTTAATCAGTTTTATTTTTCTGTCTTGTATTTGCCTTAAGTAAACTAACATCGCTACTGCTCACCAGTCGGTTAACCTTTGGTACTATATTTATTTTTTAATTTCAGTCTGTCATTTGGCACAGAATCATTTACACATTACATATAACAGACATGTAACAAACCATTTTATAATCCTTGTTTTTGTTGGACATAATCCTCCTAATTCTTTCTGCTGAATTAAACACAGTTATACACTGAAGAGCCAAACTGGTACACCTGACTAATATCGTGTAGGGCTCCCACGAACACACGGAAGTGCTCCAACACGACGTGGCATGGACTCGACTAATGTCTGAAGTAGTGCTGGAGGGAACTGACACCATGAATCCTGCAGAGCTGTCCATAAATCCGTAAGAGTACGAGCGGGTGGAGATCTCTTCTGAACAGCACGTTGCAATGCACCCCAGATATGCTCAGTAGTGTTCATGTCGGGGGAGTTTGGTGGCCAGCGGAAGTGTTTAAACTCAGAAGAGTGTTCCTGGAGCCACTCTGTAGCAATTCTGGACGTGTAGGGTGTCGCATTGTCCTGCTAGAATTGCCTAAGTCCGTCGGAATGCACAGTGGACATGAATGGATGTAGGTGATTAGACAGGATGCTTATGTACTTATAACCTGTCAGAGTCGTATCTAAACGTGTCAGAGATCCCATATCTCTCCGACTGCACATGCCCCACACCATTACAGAGCCTACATCACTTTGAAGAGTCTTCTGCTGAGATGCAGGATTCATGGATTCATGAGGTTGTTTCCGTACCCGTACACCTCCATCAGCTCGATACAATTTTAAAGGAGATTTGACTGACCAGGCAACAAGTTAACAGTCGTCAACAGTCCAGTGTCCGTGTCGACGGGCCCTGGCGAGGTGTAAAGCTTTGTGTCGTGCAAGCATCAAGGTTACAAAAGTGGGCCTTCGGCTCATAAGCCCACATCGACGATGTTTCATTGAATGGTTCGCACGCGGACGCTTGTTGATGGCCCAGAATTGAAATCTGCCGCAGGGATTGCACTTGTGTCACGTAGAACTTTTCTCTTCAGTCGTCGTTGATACCGTTCTTGCAGCACCTTTTTACGACCGTAGTGATTGCCGAGATTTGATGTTTTACCGTATTTCTGACATTCACGGTACACTCGTGAAATGGTAGTACGTGAAAATCCCCACTACATCGCTGCCTCGGAGATGCTGTGTCCCATCGCTCGTGCACCGATTATAACACTACGTTCAACCTTAAACCTTGATAACGTGCCATTCTAGCAGCAGTAACCAATCTAACAATTGCGCTAGACACTTGTTGTCTTATATAGGCAGTGCTGACCGCAGCAGTGTAGTCTGCCTGTTTACATATCTCTGTATTTGTATACGCATGCCTATACTAATTTCTTTGGCTCTTCTGTAGTGGACTGACAAGACAGCCAGTCCACAGTGACGGGTAACCGAAAGGCACGCGTTTACACACGCCGGCTGGCGTTAGGTCTGAAACAGGATACGTAATGAATGCTATAAAGAAAAGTACGTAGCTGCTGGAATACTTAACTTTAATCCATCATTTGTATACAGCATTCTTGATGATACAATTGAGACTCTCTCTATAAATGGTTAATGGCGCCTTGCTAGGTCGTAGCCATGGACTTAGCTGAAGGCTATTCTAACTGTCTCTCGGCAAATGAGAGAAAGGCTTCGTCAGTGTAGTCGCTAGCAAAGTCGTCGTACAACTGGGCGAGTCCTAGTACGTCTCTCTAGACCTGCCGTGTGGTGGCGCTCGGTCTGCAATTACTGACAGTGGCGACACGCGGGTCCGACATGTACTAATGGACCGCGGCCGATTTAAAGCTACCACCTAGCAAGTGTGGTGTCTGACGGTGACACCACATCTTCAGTGTATAAGAAGTACAATAGGAGAATAAACAGAAAGACGTAGCAATCTAAGGTCACCTAAGAAAAAAAATGCACATTGTATCAACTTTTTGTAAACGAAGAACGCTGACATAATTCTCAAGAACTGAAATAAATATTCTCCTGTCACGGTGTTAATAATATCTGTGTATGTCGAACACTTTTCCCAACTCCATTTTCAAGCTCTGATTAATATTCTTGAGAGTTGAATGTGATTCAGTTTACCACTGCATGTGCTGGTGGGATAGTTTCGCCGTGATCAGTCACAATTAGTATGTCTCCATCGCTAACAATGTCAGTTCATGTAAAGAAGCACTCTTGATGTAGAATTACCATCCTTGATAACAACTATCTGTTGCAGCGCGTGTTAATAAATGTTCAAAGATGTAGCAGTAAGGTGATGTGAGTCTGTAAAACCATAGAGGACACATACCACACCTTCATGCGTTTGATACTTCATACATGAGAGATCAGAGCTTCATCGACCGTGTAGCTAAGACTAGTAGGTGTCCGTAGCGGAGAGGTGGCTCGGTGCCGGCAGGTCGCGAATGATAATTTTTTTGTGGACGCGTCGGCGGAGAGGACAGTAACTCGACCCGCGGGCCACACACAATGCAGCAGCAGCCAATAAACGCGGGCCTCAGACACACGAGACGGCCACGAGGCGCATACCTGCCGCTCACGTCCCACCGCCGGTAGTCTGCTGGCCCGTGCATCCGGCATAACGCGCTGGGAACACACGGCTGCGCCAGCCGCCGCTTCCAACCGCTACGTTAGAGACCAACGCCGCATAGAGCCACTGAAAGTCAGAGATACAGTAGTCGCAGGCAGAACGTCATTGTCAAAATAACTGGCAGTGGTGCTCAGCAATATTCTATAACTATGATACTTAGATGCCTCGTTTCGTTCGTGAAATCCAGAAGGCAGCAGACAGTTGTAAGTTTCTTCATAGCTTGTCAAAAGTAATCTCGTAGGAGACGGGTGAGGTGATTGGCAAGGTGCTTCGCACATTAAATTAAGAAGCACGTAATTTAATACGCTTTATTAAATCCATAATTAATGCACACTCGACCCAAAACAATACGGGATTAATCAACACGGAAAACTTAAAAATACTACTTTATCAACATGTAAATCTTGGAAGTTATCATTACAGTATATTTTGGCGAATAAGACGACCTTCAGATAAGACGAGGTATAAATTTTCGTCAAAGATACGTTGTTTCACCGTATTCCTCTCTTATAAGACTCTCCCCAAATCATCAAAAAAAAATGGTTCAAATAGCTCTGAGCACTATGGGACTTAACTTCTGAAGACATCAGTCCCCTAGAACTTAGAACTACTTTAACCTAACTAAGGACATCACACACATTCATGCCCGAGGCAGGATTCGAACTTGCGACCGTAGCGGTCGCGCGGTTCCAGACTGTAGCACCTAGAACCGCTCTACCACCCCGGCCGGCCCCAAATTATCAATTGCTTCTAAATTTACTGGTCATCTGGATAATAATATGCGCGCTGATTCGGACAATGACCCTAAGTATTTATAAAACCGCCATTTGGACATACCCGCTGCGTACTATTAAACAATTGGTACGGTTGCACACATCATAAATCAAAAGCCTCCTTCAGCACTGTTACGGTTTTGCCTGTGGAAGAACGTGGCGAATAACGAATGAAATCGGCGTAAAATTTACAAAGCGTGTGCTTCATGACGAAATCAACCAAAAGAAGGGAAAACGAAGGAAGATCCAAGTTAAAGGTCATAAAAGAGGCTAACGAATCGAAAGACTGTTCCACGGCAAGGGCTTTCGATAAAACAGAGAATATGGTAAGAGACTGGCGAAAGAACGAAGATGCTATTTAAAAAATGCCAATGAAAAAGTATCGTCTGAGGAGAACAAGAGCTTGCTAGTCAGATTTAGAAAACAACGTTGCAGAATGGATGCAAGAAGAGAGTCAGAGTTTTTTTTTTGTTACAAGAAATGTGATTAGGGCTTATGCATTGGAGCGGGGAAGAGACAATCCAGAGTACGGCAAAGAATTTAAAACTTCGGTAGCTTGGCGAAATCCTTTCATGAACAGAAAAAAAATCTGGTAATAAGACAAAAAACAAAAATTGCACACAAATTATCAAAAGATCTTGACCATAAAGTTACGAGATTAGATAAGCTTGTTATTCGTATGAGGCAAAAACACAACTTTCCACTATCTCAAATTGGAGATATGGATGAAGCATCGATGAACTTCGATACGATAAACAATAGAACTGTGGAAACAAACGGCGTAAAAACTGTTCAAGCCAGAAGGACAGGCCATGAAATGAACAGATTTACAGTAGTATTAACATGTATGGCAGACGGACCAAAGTTAAAACCTATGGTCATTTTTAAGCGGAAAACCATTCCTAAAATAAAATTTTTACTAGACATTTCTGTGAATTTTCACGAAAGGAGATGGATGGACGAGAATGATGTAAAATTGCGGATGGAAGATGTGTGGCAGCAATGGGGTAATTGGATGACGAGTGGTCAAAGTCGTATACGATAGGTGGAGCTATGTGGGCTGCATCAGTTGATTTTTTGTTTGATTTCGTGATCAGATCACGGGATCAAATGAAAGTGGAAACAGTGATCAAATCTTTCAAGAAGTGTGGCATTTCTAATGCTATGGATGGCACTGAGAACGATTTGTTATGGGATACTGATGATGAGGCGGAAGTCGATTCACGAGGTGCAAAGTGGGACCCATATGAGGAGCTTCTCAACAACGAAAATGAGAATGTCCTCGAGGAACTGCTTTCCTTAGACGATGATTGTGAGGATTTTGCAACGTTTTAAATACACTGGTGAGTGATTTATTTTATTTTATAATGGTTTTTATTTATATGAACTCACCTGTCTTATAAATTATATCTGTCGTATAAGAAGACCTCGCTCGATTTTGGGTGCCTTTATTTGTGCTTCAAATATCATCTTATCTGCCGAAATATACGTCATATAACTCATTAGGCAAAAGGTTAGTTACAGTGTTAAGCTGCAGATATAAGAAAATATTTTTTTCCAACACTCGCGCTCATATAACTCTGTCTCTAGACTGACTGACCTTTAACAAGTTTTGTATACAATACCATAACAGTTGATCCTGTTCAGAACAATACAACAAACGACTCGGCATAATGCAACTACACTGCTGCTGCCACGGCTCCACGGCCCGCAACGAAGGTATCACATTAAAAAATAAAAAATAATTAAGTAGTTCAATTGAGAGGTAATCAAGTTAATCAAGTTCTAGACAAGTCTCACAAGTAGCGGTTAACTATTCTAAGGGTCAGCGGACATTTTTAGAGCCGGAGGGAAGAACTTTCAGGACAAACAACCATCGTTGAGAAAAATCTTGATTTTACTTACGTAATGTAAACCTAAACTGGCATGAGCTTTAAACGTGACGCAAGTCACTTTAAGCAGTCAGTCCAATAGACAGGAAGCAGTAGATGACAGTCACTTTAAATAATGGCCTAAATACTCTTTACACAAGGAGATAAACAATCAATCAGCAAGCTATACCTGTTTATGCTATTTAAGGGAAAGAGTACAGAGTGTTAATTTTTGGAGGCACCAACTAAACGAGGATAATAATACTGGTTACTGAAGCAGAGAGGTGTCAGAGGCAGTTTTAATCATGTAAACCCTTATTCAAAGCAAAGGCCAACAGCCTGTTTTAAGTTTGAGAAAAGTAAGTGACCCAACATAGTAAGTAACAACAGGATCGATTACAGTCATAATGTAATAGCCTACTGCTAATGACGTGGTAATTAAGATGTCAGTAGATAATTGCACCAACACAAAATCAAGAAATCAGACGCGCTATTTACAACGCACAACCTTTGAAATAAAAGGGGCACAATAGTATGTGAACACGTTAAGTGGAGGAAAACGTACGTCAATGCAAGCAAGTAATGGTACCGACAACAACACATTTAATAATAATGGTATGGTATCTGCGCATGAAAACACAAACTCTGTGGGACTTTGGACTATGATCCGTCTGTCAGATGCACGTGTTTAGCTCACTGATTCCTTAAGTGCTATTGGAGATGGCTACTGAAATCGTGGTAGGTGCTCTAGGTTTCCTAGTTTCTCTTATCGTCACTTGGTCATTACGCTCTACAGATCTTTATCTGAGTCATTTATCTAAGTTATACTTAAATCACAAACCACAAATAATGTTCTCGGACAAAAGAGAAAATCCCAATTAAACAGCTCAATCTGTTCTTCGGGTATTCACGATGAATAATGAATGACTTCAGTTTGTGGCACTTGCAGAGAATCACGCAGAAGGGATAGTGTAACCAAAATAAATTTCACGGGTGTAAAGTGCATATGATGCTATTTAAATGATTACAGAATAGAGTCAAAATTACCAAGAACTTGGTAGCATGAGCTCACTTATCAGTGCGACTTCAATCAACTTCTGATTCTTACGTATGCATCGACTGAGCTGGGAAGGGAGTCGTGAAGTCGTCGTATCCTCTCCTGAGGCCAGCTGGATTTCGTGATATCCTGGAGAGTGGCAGTGGGGCAGAGTTGAGTCCGAGCTGGTCCGCGACATGTTCTATCGGAGACAGCCTGTGTACCTTGCTCGTTACATGAATGTTTCGACGTCATCCAGACAGTTCATAGAGACACGTACTGTGTGTGGATGAGCATTGTCCTGTGGAAAAATGCCACCACAATAAGGTCGCATGAGAGGAAACACACGAGGACGCAGGATGTTCGTGACATACCGTTGTACAATCAGAGTCTTTTCAGTTATTACCAGTTGCGATGTGAAGTCATACCCTACGGCACCCCACACCATGACGGAGTGACATCGCTGTTATTCTCCAAATAATTGGAAGAATGCGATCTCTCCCCAGGTCGCTGCCATACGCGCCGACGATGGTCATCTGCGGTAGCGTACAACCGCGATCCATTGCTGACCACAAGGTGTCGCCATGAATCAGCAGTAAATGCTTCGTGGTTGTGCCATCACCCCAGACGCAGTCGCCTCTGTTGTTAAAGATTGTTGAAAACCATGACACTCTATTATTGACCACGTATTGTGTTACGACCGGTTTCGTTAAACATCTTCAGGTGTGCTAAAGTCATGGCACAAATCGTCATGTTGTCGTATGTATTGTTAAGGACCGAATCAAAAAAACACTGCTTATAAGCATTCTGCCGACTGCCGCCGGTAGTTTGACGAGTAGACACAGCACTTCAGTTTACTGTCTGCTAGCAGTCGCCAAAATGTTTATGAGCAATACTTTAAAGATGGACACTTACAGTCTCGACCACAAAAACATTTATTTTGATGATAGCTGGTTATGATCAGTTTTAGAGCATCCTCAGACCCTCATACCATGATGGTAGGCGGTGGCCGGGAATGGAACTCCCGCCGCCGTCAAGGTATGAGGGTCTGAGGATAGTAAAAATTCACCTAAACCGATTATCGTCAACATAAATGTTTTTTCGGCCGAGACTGTTTGTGTCCATTTCTAAAGTACTTTTCTCCAGACCACTGCTCTCCACGAGGCATGTTCTCAAAAATTACTTTTATGATAAGTGTTTTTGGGCTTGGTCTTTAACTTTCCACACGACAACCAAACCATTCGTGTCATGACTTTGGCACTTTTCGCCAGCCTGCAGATGTTCAACGGTTCGTACTGGGAGACAACAAATGTGTAATAATATGCGTGGGTTTTAATTAATCATTAACATTAGTGTCAGCTGTAGTGATCAATATGGTCCCGATTGTTTGTGTTGTGTTAACGACTGCTTCAACGACCGCCTACACAAGGTTCGGTAATTCCCTGGATCGGCTGCTGTTAGTCTCCATAAAACGGTGTGGGATGACACAGAATGTTGCATTGCAAGTTCTCGGATGGTTTGCATACATGTGAAGCGGTTACAACGTGCTTAGAAGACCGTACAGCGATGATGCCTTGTTGTGGTCAGACGTGTTCAACGGGAACCTTGACAACGAGTGTGCCTACCCTCACGTTCCCGTATCGTCTACTATCGGGCCAGTCTCACATCTGAATGCCCCACATATCTCGATTTTCCCCGATTCAAGCAGCAAAATGGAGACATGGAGACCAACAACGCGGCCACTTTCAAATGGTCAGGAACGCCACTTTCATATTGTCACGAACGCTGTGTCACACGAGTACACGACGTTTCTGTGACCTCAGTTATTACTCAACTTTTAACATTGTTCAAACCTTATATAACCTTCCAGGGTTGCTAACAAAACTAAACGCGTACAACTCTAATGTGCTTCGATAGCCATTCTACATGTCACAGAGACTTGCACCTGTTATCATTTACATACTCAATGAAGATGTGTACGTGTAAGAAGTTACACTGACATCCGATCATGTCTTCTGGATGCTTCATTTTCTTTTGTCGGGAAGTGTAGTTTCGGCTATGTAGCCATCATAATCATCATCATCATCATTAAGGACTGATTATGCCTTTCAGCGTTCAGTCTGGAGCATAGCCCCCCTTATACAGTTCCTCCATGATCCCCTATTCAGTGCTAACATTGGTGCCTCTTCTGATGTTAAACCTATTACTCCAAAATCATTCTTAACCGAATCCAGGTACCTTCTCCTCGGTCTGCCCCGACTCCTCCTACCCTCTACTGCTGAATCCATGAGTCTCTTGGGTAACCTTGCTTCTCCCATGCGTGTAACATAACCCCACCATCTAAGCCTGTTCGCCCTGACTGCTACATCTATAGAGTTCATTCCCAGTTTTTCTTTGATTTCCTCATTGTGGACACCCTCCTTCCATTGTTCCCATCTACTAGTACCTGCAATCATCCTAGCTACTTTCATATCCGTAACCTCAACCTTGTTGATAAAGTAACCTGAATCCACCCAGCTTTCGCTCCCATACAACAAAGTTGGTCGAAAGATTGAACGGTGCACAGATAACTTAGTCTTGGTACTGACTTCCTTCTTGCAGAAGAGAGTAGATCGTAGCTGAGCGCTCACTGCATTAGCTTTGCTACACCTCACTTCCAGTTCTTTCGCTATGTTGCCATCCTGTGAGAATATGCATCCTAAGTACTTGAAACCGTCCACCTGTTCTAACTTTGTTCCTCCTATTTGGCACTCAATCCGTTTATATTTCTTTCCCACTGACATTACTTTCGTTTTGGAGATGCTAATCTTCATACCATAGTCCTTACATTTCTGATCTAGCTCTGAAATATTACTTTGCAAACTTTCAATCGAATCTGCCATCACAACTAAGTCATCCGCATATGCAAGACTGTTTATTTTGTGTTCACATATCTTAATCTCACCCAGCCAGTCTATTGTTTTCAACATATGATCCAAAAATAATATGAACAACAGTGGAGACAGGTTGCAGCCTTGTCTTACCTCTGAAACTACTCTGAACCATGAACTCAATTTACCGTAAACTCTAACTGCTGCCTGCTGCCATTCACAATTATAATGTATTACTCGATATTCGTATGTATCGTGGTTACAGTCACCGTACTTGTTTAACTCACACAAGTTAAAATGAAAACGTGGTCGGCTGTAGCGAGCTACACTGACAGTACGCGTGCCAGTACGTCCGTTTCCATAGTCCAGAAACCACTATCGCCACCTACAAGACAGGTTCGTGACTGTTACCGCATACTAAATGTAGAGTTCTCAAACTACAATCTATCCAACAGTGATCGTCGTATACGCGTTATAAATTGAAGAGCCAAAGAAATTAGCACACCTGCCTAATATCGTGTAGGGCCCCCCCCCGCGAGCACACAGAAGTGCTGCAACACGACGTGGCATGGATTCGACTAATGTCTGAAGTGTTGCTGAAGGGAACTGACCCCATGAATCTTGCAGGGCTGTCCATAAATCCCTAGTTGTGAGCACTACGCGACTTAACTTCTGAGGTCATCAGTCGCCTACAACTTAGAACTAATTAAACCTAACTAACCTAAGGACATCACCCACATCCATGCCCGAGGCAGGATTCGAACTTGCGACCGTAGCGGTCGCGCGATTCCAGACTGAAGCGCCTAGAACCGCTCGGCCACACTGGCCGGCGCAAGGGGTGGGTCCGTTATGAATCGCCAGTAGTACGAGCACGTTTGAGAAAATTACTCGCGATACGAATGTGCCGAGGAGTCGGAAATCTTTGACTGCTCTTATTTCTGTGAATCGGGACGGTCATTCACTGCGTCCCTCAAGACATTTAGTTATCGAGCGGCGAAGATGAGCATTTTTGGCTTCAGTTGGAGACCTGGAGTCTGAACGCACTTAAACACGATTCTCGAGAGCTTAGATGTACCTCAAATGTCTTCGAAAAAACGACAGTGCCAACCAGATAGCAAAGACACGTCAACTATTTAAGATGGTGAAGCAAGTTGGCCATCATACATCCGAAGGTGACTGCAGCGTTATATAGTCCAAACGGCATAACTGATCCCATAGAGGCTTTTAGGAATTATAAAGGCATTTCCTGGTCACCTTCGTCAACTTCGGTTTACTGGTAGCTTGGCTGCGTGTTCGCAGTTGAGAAATACTTCGATCTTTTCAATCAGTATATTGTGTTATCAATGAGCAGGAGTGGATAGACATCTTTCTTCATGATTTTGTTCAGTCGCCGGTAGTCGACGCAGAAGCGCCATGCGCCACCGCTCTTCTCACGAGGACCACGGGCAAGGACTAAGTACTCTATCAAGGTTCAAAAATGTCATCTAGCAGCATTTTCTCAACTCCTTCCGTCATTATCCGTTGTTCAACTGGCATTACTGTATATTAGCTGTGGCTGGTTGGTAAATGATCTCCGGTGTCGATACGGTGTTTTACCGTGGGCCACTTGGCCTGTCTTTTCTCCACTACGGATTTGAAAGCGTCTGAAAATTGGTGCAGAATTGCTATCATTCGCCGTTGTTGTTTCTCGGTCAGACCAGAACCTATTGGCAGCTCGATAATAGCTTACTCTCCTGCATTGTCGGTAGCGGAACACTAAACTGCCCTTCCTAGGCTGGTTCAGCTGCCCCTATGCACATACATTTAAGGATGAATTGCAGATGTTCGCGATAGTCATCAAAGTTCTCTTTGACCACTTGCATTGCTTATAATCGCTTCTAGCATGTAGATTTGTTCTATATGCCCGAGCATCTTTTTGCAGTCGACAAAAGCGTAACAGTTTAACTGCGCATCTAGACTGACAACTATAGCTCTTATCATTAATGATGGCAGACAACCACCCAGACCAATATTTGTTATGTGTGCTTGCTGGTATAGCTTCGTTAATCTAGGACTCCACTGTTTATAACAGCTTGTGATGTCTGCAAAAAGTATCATCGGAGAATAAAATTGTGACTACATTGCGTTAAAATGATACATTTGTAGGGTTGAGTTGTGTCTTTGACAGCTATTCTTGCAATACATGTTCCTGGTGGCTGGATGTATTTCCCATCTGCAATCTTCAGCACAATCGTATTCATTCAGTCTTCTTAAGGTGAGTCGAGAAACATCTGACATTACAGCAAAGGAATCCCTTGAGCCCTGAGTCGGCTAGTGCCTGGATAGGTTGGTCGCCGATGAAGAGGTCAATGAGATCTCCTGACGTGTTACTAACTGTCGTCCATGGAATATTTTTATCTGTGGTGATCTCGCTGAGTTATCCTGAATTTGGCGGTTAAGTAAGCGACTCGTATCTCTGTACGGCGACTGGGGAGGGCTATGGTGAGTTGGAGATCGTCTTCAATTGACTGGCGGGGACTGCTACGACCGTTGACATCTTGCGGCTAATGATCTAACACTCGTCTGGTTTTTAATCAGTAGCGCACAACGCGTTCAGTAAGTCCAAAGTGAAAACACTCAGGTTTGTACCCCTCCGTCTTCCAATCTGTTGTTCTGCGGGGCGCTATACTTGGTGGAGGAGTTGGCTGTTCCTCAGCTTGGCGGTCGTTGGATCGCCGTTTGACAACAGTGGCATTGGTTCGAATTGGCCGAGTCATTCTTTACGGCACGTACGGCTGGCGGTAGATATTGGTGCCAGTGAACTGTATAACTCTTCTTCAAGAGCCTGTAATACCTCCTGACGTTGTGGTAGTCCGCCGCTCGTGGTCTCGCGGTAGCGTTCTCGCTTCCCGAGCACGGGGTCCCGGGTTCGATTCCCGGCGGGGTCAGGGATTTTCACCTGCCTCGAGATGACTGGGTGTTTGTGTTGTCCTCATCATTTCATCATCATCCAGATAAGTGGCGAAATTGGACTGAGCGAAGATTGGGTAATTGTACGGGCGCTGATAACCACGCAGTTGAGCGCCCCACAAACCAAACATCATCATCATCACCTCCTGACGTTAGCGGACGACGTTCACGGCCGCTGAGTACTTGGTCCAACATTTCTGGCTGCCACACACTACTGTACCTCCTCATATGAAAGACGATCCAAAGGTGGTCTTCCACAACTGCCACTGCGATCAATTTCAGCAGATGTCCATACTTCTTTCGTTCCATTTTTTTTCTGTGGCATATCCTCGATTCGCTGGGACCACATGACGAGTTGCTGTGTCGTCGTGACATACTTTACCAGAAGAGCTTGGCGCATGTCTTCAGCGACTCCTTTCATCAAGTGAGAAATATGGTCAGCTTGTGTCACATTCGGGTACAGCCTGTGGCAAAGCACCAAAACATTTTGTATTTACGAGTCTCCCGTTTCTCCGCGACGTTGGGCCCATTTCTTCAATTGTTCTTCCTCTAAGTGGTCTTGCTCTTGACTGACGCTAAACATTACGTTCATTTCGGCCTGGAATTTGTTTTGTGCTTCTTTTCATTGCCTTCGAACAACTGCTGGACTCTGCTGTTCAAGCAGAAGTATATATTCGCCAAACGCATCAAGTTATCCCGTCTGTTGTCGAATCGTTTCCGCCATTTCACCTAGCCGTGACCAGCGTCTCCGAATACTCTGGTGGCTACCTGATGTGCGGCTGACTTACTGCAGTTTTGGAATATACTGATATGAGGAAAGATATATTGCTTATATTGCAGTTCCTGTTCATGTGGACGAAGCCTTGTACATTGTCTAATTGGAGCCATGTGATGTAGATGTTCTGCAGCATACTGCGGCTCCACCAGTGTCACGTCGAAACATAAGTCCACATCCACTTGAAACTGAAAATATGTTTTTTACGAACGTCAGTGTATGGATAGAACGGAACTGAACTCATGGACGGAGAGGGCAGATATTTATACAAACATCGAATAGCCCAGAACGCTAGTCTTTATACAGTCACAGAATATTCTAGATATACAAACTTAATGGCATAAACGCATACAGTTGAAAGTAACGATACTAGAAGCAAAAGAGTCTCAGTAAAGATAAGGTCGAAAATGCATACCTTAAGATCTACAAGCAATTTTTCATCTTTGATACTGTGAAACAGATCTCTTCCACTGCAATTTCTTTGCTTTCCATATTTTGGGAACTGGTAGTATGGACCAAAATAAGAAAAGAATGCCAGGCTGACGTACAGATTTGCAATCTTGGTGCGTGGGATAATCACGAGAGAGCTCTTGTTGTCGTGGCATTCATGAACAGAATTCCAGTGGTGTTTTCCAACAGGATAACGCTCGCCCACATACCGCTGTTGAAATCCAACATGCTCTATAGAGCGCTGACATATTGCCTTGGCCTGCTCGATCAGCAGAACCGTCTCCAATCGAGCACATACGGCACCATTAATTGTTCCTGTCTTGAGCTACCAAGTGGAACAGGTACGCAACTCCATCCCACAAAATGACATCCGGCACCTGTACAACACAATGCATGAACGTTTTCATGCCTGCGTTCAACGTTTTGGCGGTCACACAGGTTAATAATGTACCAGAATTTCGCATTTGCAACGGATGTCTCACACTTACATTAACCTGTGATCTTACAATGCTAATCAGTTAATATGTTACCTAGACAAATGTATTCCCGAAATTTCATTACTAAGCATTAATTACTTCTTGGTGTTTCGATCTGCTTCCCGTTAGTGTGTCTAGTGATAACCCGTCTTTACCTATAGTTCACATCCATCGTTATGAGAACTTAGAACATCTTACTTAATTTCACGCAGTCGAACGCTTTTTCTAGATCAACAAATCCATTGTGAGTGTCTCGTTTCCATTACCAAGTGTAACCTTTGCAATGCATCACTAGTGCCTTTACTATTTCTAAAGCCAACTTATAAATTTTCTTTTACAGTATGTATATTATTCATTGAGATGGAAGGGTTGACACAGGAGAGGAATTCGTGGCGGGCCGCATCAAACAAGACGGAAGACTGATGACTCAAGGAAAGAAAGAAAAAAATATTATTCATGTTGTCACCCGTTTTCCGGGGAACCTCATCATCCCTTACTTTATCAGTCCACCTAATTTTCAACCTTCTTCCGTAGCACCACATCACAAATTCTTCGATTCTTTTCTGTCTCGGTTTTCCCACTGCCCATGTTTCACTACCACACAATGTTGTGCTCGAAACGTAAATTCTCAGAAATTTCTTTCATAGATCGAAGCCTATGTATGACACTAGTAAATCCTCTTGGCGAGGAATGCCCTTTTTGCCAGTGCTAGTCTGCTTTTGACGTCATCCTTGCTCCGTCAGTCGTTGGTTATTTTGCTGCCTAGGTTGTAGAATTCATCTGCTTCGTGCTCGTCTTCTCAATCTATTTCCTGTTCGCATTAGAGTGTTCATTTCATTCAGCACATCAAGTAATTCTTCTTCACTTTCACTCAGGATACCAATGACGTCACCGAGTCATATCACTGGTATCCTTTCACCTTGAAATTTAATCCCCCTCCTAAACCTTACTTTTATTTCCGTCATTGCACCTTCGATGTATAGATTGAGCAGTAGGGGTGGAAGTCTACATACCTGTCTTACTCCCTTTTTAGTCCGCACACTAAATTCTTCAATTTTCTTTCTCCATTCTTGTGTACAGGGTGGTCCATTGCACCCGTACCATATTTCTATGCACCAGGAATTGCATGGCGACGACTTTGAACGTCGAGTACAGTTCTGCCACTGGGCACAAGAGAAATTACGGGACGATGACAGATTTTTTGCACGCGTTCTATTTAGCTACGAAGCGTCATTCACCAACAGCGGTAACGTAAACCGGTATAATATGCACTATTGGGCAACGGAAAATCCACGATGGCTGCGACAAGTGGAACATCAGCGACCTTGGAGGGTTAATGTATGGTGCGGCATTGTGGGAGGAATGATAATTGGCCCCCATTTTATCGATGGCAATCTAAATGGTGCAATGTATGGTGCACTGAGGCTAACGGATATCATTTTGAGCATTTATTGCATTAATGTGGTATTTACAGGTAAGCACGCTATAACAGCTTGCGTTCTCAGAAATGATAAGTTCACAAAGGTACATGTATCACATTGGAACAATCGAAATAAAATGTTCAAACGTACCTACGTTCCGTATTTTAATTTAAAAAACGTACCTGTTACCAACTGTTCGTCTAAAACTGTGAGCCATATGTTTGTGACTATTACAGCGCCGCCTATCACAAAAAAGTGGTCCAACTGAAACGTTCATATTTATTTACGTACTACGCGAATACGTAATAAAAAATGGGGGTTCCTATTTAAAAAAAAAAAGCAATTGTTATCCGTTTGACCTGTGGCAGCGCCATCTAGCGGGCCAACCATAGCGCTATCTGGTTTCCCCCTTACAGCTAGACAAGTTTCATTCTTTGTAGTTTTTTCGTTTGATGCTTATTTCGTGATATATTTGGCCCGGTCACGATCAATGGACCACCCTGAATATTATTCTCGTATCAACATGGATGCATGAGCTGTTAAGTTGATGGTGCGGTAATTCTCGCGTTTGTCACCTCTTGCAGTCTCCGGAATTGCATGGATGATATTTTTCGGAACTCAGATGGTATGTCGCCAGACTCATACATTCTACACTCCAACGTGACTAGTCGTTTTGTTGCCACTTCCCCCAATGATTTTATAAATTCTGATGGAATGTGATCTATTTCATCTTAAGTCCTCCAAAGCTCTTTTAAATTCTGATTCTAATACTGAAACCTCTATCTTCTCTAAATCGATTCCTGTTCCTTCCCCTGTCACGTAAGATAAATCTTCCCCCTCACTGCGGTCTTCAATGTACTCTTCCTCCCTATTCGCTCTCTGCTTTGCAGTTAACAGCGTTATTCCCTTTGCTCTCTTAATGTTATCACTCTTGCTTTTGATTTCACTGAAGGTTGTTTCGGCTTTGCTGTATGTCCTTCTCAAAATCATTTCTTTTCCGATTTTTCACATTTTTCATGCAGCCATTTCGTCTTAGCTTCCCTGCACTTTCTATTTATTTCATTCCTCGTCGACTTGTATTTCTGTATTCCTGAATTGAACTTTTTAGAACTTGCTTCTTTCGTAGCTCAACTAGTGCCTTTTCTGGTACGCGTGGTTTCTTCGTACTTATCTATTTTGTACCTATGTCTTTCTCTACAACTTAAGTGATTGTCCTTTTTAGATTTGTCCATTCCTCTTCAACTGAACTGCCTAGCGAGCCATTCCTTAGCACAATATCTATAGCCTTAGAAAACTTCAAGCATATCCCTTCATTCCTTAGTACTTCCGTATTCCAGTTTTTGCACATTGATTCTTCCTGTCTAGTCTCTTTAACTTCAGCCTACTCTTCCTCACTACTACACTGCGATCTGACTCTAAATCTTCTCCTCGGTACGCCTTACAATCCAGGATCTGATTTCGGAATCTCTGCTCGACCATGATGTAATATAATATTGCCATATCTCCCAGCCTTTTCCAAGGTTCCTCCTCTTGTTGTGATTCTTAAACAGAGTATTCCATATTATATTTATTGCAGAACTCAAGTAGTCTTTCTCCTCCCTCACTCAAGCGCAACTGTTCCTTCTGCTCCTTTCCCAACGACATCACTCCAGTCCACCATGACTATTAGATTTTCATCTCCCTTTATGTACTGAATTATCTGTTCACTATCCTTGTATATTCTCTATCTCTTCATCTTGAGCTTGCGAGGTTAGCGTATGTATCTGAACTATCGTTGTCGGTGTTGGTTGACTATCGTTTCTGATGAGAACAACCATTCCCTGCACTGTTCACAGTGACAGGGTCTGCGTCTTATCTTCCTATTCATAACGAATCTCCAATCATAGAAACTGAAAAGAAAAACACAAGTGCAAAGAAGATAACTGCAAAGAAACCACGAGTAACAGAAAAAGGACTTTAGTTGATCGATGAAAGAAGGAAGTACAAAAATGTTCAGGGAAATACAGGAATACAGAACTACAAGTAACTGAGGAATGAAATAAATGGGAAGTGCAGGGAAGCTAAGACAAAATGACTGCCTGAAAAATGTGAAGAAATCGAAACGATTGCGGAAGGACTGACTCAGCATATAGGAAAGGCAAAACAGCGTTCGGGGAATTCCACTGCTAAATGCACAGGAGATAGTAGATAGGTGGAAAGAGTACATTGAAGGCCACTAGGGGGGGGGGGGGGGAGGAAGATATGCTTGATGTGATAGAAGAAGAAACAGGAATCGATTTGGAAGAGATAGGGTATCCAGTATTAGAATCAGAATTTAAAAGAGCTTTGACCGATTTAGGATCACTGGAGGCATGTTACAAAACGCCTTCAGTCACAACTTTCCGTATTTTGTTAAGTACAAGATGCACTTCGGACCCTGTGGGTCCATCACCAGGTGTAATTTGCCTTAACACATGATTTATTTTTTCCCTTGAATGAGGGGAAATGCATATTCCACATAATCCAATAAAAGCGGTCATAAATTTTTAGCTCCAGCATACACTCATTTCTCCATCGTTTACATACATGTCACTTCATTCAAGAGGCACGTTTGAAGCTGTGAAATACATGATAAAATTAGAATTAAATAAGGCAGAAGGGGCAGAAAAAATTCCATCAGAATTTGCACACTGGGAAAAGTGACAACAAAACGAACATGTTGGTGTGTAGAATGTATGAGTCTGGTGATATACCATATGACTTCCGGAAAAATACAATCCACGCAATTCCGAAGACTGCAAGGGCTGAAGGGCTGTCAATTGCGAGAATTATCGTATAACCAGCTTAACAGATCATGCATCCAAGTTGCTTACAAGAATAATTTACAGAAGAATGGAAAAGAAAATTGAGGATAGGCTAAATTACGATCAGTTTGGTTTTAGGAAAGGTAAAAACACCAGAGAGGCAATTCTGACGTTGCGGTTGATAATGGAAGCAAGACTAAACAAAAATAAAAACGCAATCATAGGATTTGTCGACCCGGAAAAAAGATGTGGGAAATTCTGAGAAAAATATGGGTAAGCTATAAGGATAGCCGAGTAATATATAATATTTATAAGAGCCAAGAGGGGGTAATAAGACTGACTGACCAAGAACGAACTGCTTGGATTAAGAAGGGTGTAAGAGAGGGATGTAGTCTTTCAACCCTGCTGTTCAATCTGTACATCGAAGAAGCAGTAACGGAAGTGAAAGAAAGATTTAGGATGAAAGGTTATCAGTGATACAAATCGCTGACGACATTGCTATCCTGTGTGAAAGTAAAGATGAATTACGTGATCGTCTGAATGGAATGAATGTTTTCATGAGTGCAAAATATGGACTGAGAGTAAATCGAAGAAAGACGAAAGTTATGAGAAGCAGCAGGAATGAGAACAGTGAGAAGATTAATAGCAGGATTGATGATCACGAAGTACACTCCTGGAAATTGAAATAAGAACACCGTGAATTCATTGTCCCAGGAAGGGGAAACTTTATTGACACATTCCTGGGGTCAGATACATCACATGATCACACTGACAGAACCACAGGCACATAGACACAGGCAACAGAGCATGCACAATGTCGGCACTAGTACACTGTATATCCACCTTTCGCAGCAATGCAGGCTGCTATTCTCCCATGGAGACGATTGTAGAGATGCTGGATGTAGTCCTGTGGAACGGCTTGCCATGCCATTTCCACCTGGCGCCTCAGTTGGACCAGCGTTCGTGCTGGACGTGCAGACCGCGTGAGACGACGCTTCATCCAGTCCCAAACATGCTCAATGGGGGACAGATCCGGAGATCTTGCTGGCCAGGGTAGTTGACTTACACCTTCTAGAGCACGTTGGGTGGCACGTGATACATGCGGACGTGCATTGTCCTGTTGGAACAGCAAGTTCCCTTGCCGGTCTAGGAATTGTAGAACGATGGGTTCGATGACGGTTTGGATGTACCGTGCACTATTCAGTGTCCCCTCGACGATCACCAGTGGTGTACGGCCAGTGTAGGAGATCGCTCCCCACACCATGATGCCGGGTGTTGGCCCTGTGTGCCTCGGTCGTATGCAGTCCTGATTGTGGCGCTCACCTGCACGGCGCCAAACACGCATACGACCATCATTGGCACCAAGGCAGAAGCGACTCTCATCGCTGAAGACGACACGTCTCCATTCGTCCCTCCATTCACGCCTGTCGCGACACCACTGGAGGCGGGCTGCACGATGTTGGGGCGTGAGCGGAAGACGGCCTAACGGTGTGCGGGACCGTAGCCCAGCTTCATGGAGACGGTTGTGAATGGTTCTCGCCGATACTCCAGGAGCAACAGTGTCCCTAATTTGCTGGGAAGTGGCGGTGCGGTCCCCTACGGCACTGCGTAGGATCCTACGGTCTTGGCGTGCATCCGTGCGTCGCTGCGGTCCGGTCCCAGGTCGACGGGCACGTGCACCTTCCGCCGACCACTGGCGACAACATCGATGTACTGTGGAGACCTCACGCCCCACGTGTTGAGCAATTCGGCGGTACGTCCACCCGGCCTCCCGCATGCCCACTATACGCCCTCGCTCAAAGTCCGTCAACTGCACATACGGTTCACGTCCACGCTGTCGCGGCATGCTACCAGTGTTAAAGACTGCGATGGAGCTCCGTATGCCACGGCAAACTGGCTGACACTGACGGCGGCGGTGCACAAATGCTGCGCAGCTAGCGCCATTCGACGGCCAACACCGCGGTTCCTGGTGTGTCCGCTGTGCCCTGCGTGTGATCATTGCTTGTACAGCCCTCTCGCAGTGTCCGGAGCAAGTATGGTGGGTCTGACACACCGGTGTCAATGTGTTCTTTTTTCCATTTCCAGGAGTGTAGATGAAGTTAAGGAATTCTGCTTCCTAGACAGCAAAATAACGAATGACGGACGGAGCAAGGTGGACATCAAAAGCAAATTAGTGCTGGCAAAAAGGGCATTCCCGGCCCAGAGAAGTCTACTAGTATCAAACATAGGCCTTCATTTGAGGAAGCACAGTATTGTATGGTAGTGAAACACGGACTGTGGGAAAACTGGAAAAGAAAAGTATGGAAGCTTTTGAGATGTGGTGCAACAGACGAACGTTGGAAGTTAGGTGAGCTGATAACGTAAGGAATGAGGAGGTGCTGCGCAGAATCGGAGAGGAAAGGAAGGTTGTCACAGGAGAGGAATTCGTTGCGCACCTCATATAACCAGTCAGAAGACTAAAAAACAAAAAAAAGCGCTAGAGGTATTTGTGAGCTACATGGTTTTGAATTTTTTTCCTTGATTCAACAACCTTCTGACATCGAGACCGTTCGCCACGGATATCTCTCTGTTGCTAGCCTCTTCATCTCAGAGAAGAACTTACACCCAACGTTCTTATGTTTTTGAATGTGCTTTAATTTCTGTCCTCCCTTCAGCACCCACTAGTACCATGGACGTTATTTCCTGATGTCTCAACACTCGTCCTAGCATCCTGTCCTTTCTTCTTGTCAGTGTTTTCCAATATGATCCCTTCTTCGCCGATTCTTCGGAGGATCTCCTCATTACTTATCAGTCCACCTAATTTTCACATCCTTCTGTAGCACCACATCTCGATTCTATTCTTTTCCGGTTTTTCCGCAGTCCATGATTTACGGTACTCCAAACATACATTCTCAGATATTTCTTCTTGAGATTAAGCCAGATGTTCGATACTGGAAAATTTATACTGGTCAGAAATGCCCTCTTTGCCTCTGCTGATCTGCTTTCTATGTTTTCCTTGCTTTGAAAATCTACCGTATTATACAGACACCATCAGCTTGGGAGAAAACGGTATTCATCACTTAATGAAGGAACAAAAAAACAAACAAGCACAGAAATTAAGGATAATTAATTCACTTTCAGGAAAGATATTTTGAGAAGTGCAATTCTAGGCAGCTATGCAAGAAAGAAGATCAAGACAGGAAAGACAGTGCAAGATGAAGTTATACAAATGCTAAGCTTCGCAGCGGACAGAACCCTTCCGTATGAAAGGATGGAGTACTGCTACTGACAGAAAGATCCTGCTTAGCGCTGAATTACGGTTAAGGATAAAAATGAATAGAAAATGAGAATAAATAAATCGAATGCAAAAGGCCCAACAAAAATAGCCTGCTTAACATCACGACTACGAAAAGTATAATAGAAGAAATCCTTAAGGTGGTTATAGTATCGGAAACCCAATGAGAAGGCTGGCATACGTGAGGAAAGGAAAGTTTTCTTCAACTGAAGATAGCTACAGCAGTCAAAACATTAGCAGAAAAGCAGTAAAAAACTGTTGAAAACAATACATTTTTAACACAGCAGTGTAGGGAGGTCAATGTGGAAAATGGCAAAACAGAAAAAGGAGAAACTGAAGGTAGTGGGAAAGGGATGATGCACAATGTTATAGGAAAGAAAATAGGTAAATTACGTAATAAAGATCTATTCCATAATGCACCCTGTTAGAGGAAAGAAAATAGGTAAAGTACGAAATAAAGATCTGTTCCACAAAATAAACGAAGAAAGGAGTCAGTGGCTAATAACGGAAGAGAGGATAGATATGTTAAGTATTTGTAAGACTGCTCAGGTCAAATTAATTCGACGATGGACGTAGCAGTTGTTTCAAATGTGTTGTACAAATAAAAGACTGTAAAGATCTTTGTATGTGTCAGAAGCTATTAGGGGCAACAGGCGCTACAGGAAAGTGGAAAACCAATTATTATCAAATGCAAAAACGACGCATAATGTAACAACACTCTAAATAATGATTTAAAAAATAAGAATGGTATGGATCGTGGGCTGAGCTTTTAGTTCGTCTCTGTTGTGCAGCTATCTCATTCTATTCGTGGCAGCCACGGCGTCACACGCCGACAGTTAAGCTGATTTCCTCTGCCGAGGAGTGACGTAAAGTCAGATTACCTGTAATGCTATTAACCGCTCGGCTGTGACCACTGCCGCAACCAACTACACTGAAGAGGAATGAGCTCTGCAAATCGTCATGGCTGCAGGAAAACATTGACAGTCTGCCATTTTCCTTGAGTGGACCTCATAAAAACTACTCCATCTGAAAAGTTGAGCTCACGAAAAAAATAGTCAGTCTACACAAAACTTGTCTATACAAAACTGGTCTTACATGTCACAAATTCGTGCGCAGAGATGCGTGTCATACCGTCAGCAGGGACAAGCGATTGCAGTTTGTACACCACAATTATTCTCTTCTGGATTTTCTACAAAGAAAAATTTGTATTTGTACGGAGAAGGCTGGGTACAAGTCGAAAAAATCCTTCTCAAGCTTGATCTATAGACGACCAGTTGGGCCTTTCAGGATTTGCTCAATACCGATTTGTTTCCATATGAGGCATGGACGGCATCCTCGTGCAATAGAACCACATCCCCGAGTTTTCGGTCTATCTAACTGTTGTAGGTAAATTCACGTGAACTTCGAAGCACCCATAGTATTTCATTTCCTATCGTATCCAGAAAACTCTTGTAACTTTCTATTTATGGAGAACCAACTTCCACAAATCTATCGGTGCCTTAAGATCCGAGGCGGTAGATTTCAGATTTTCTCCTATAACACTAACTGTGCAGGTGACTGAGAGGTAGCCCTCAGTTGACGACCGAGAGCAGCGGCGTTTGCGTATTTTCGTCAGTGTTAATATACTAGCAACACTTCTTGAAATAATTGCAGAAATCAATGTGGGGCGTAAGAGGAACTTATCCGGTAGGACAGTGCGGCGTAATTTGACATTAATGGAGTATGGCAGCTGACAACCGACGTGAGTGCCTTACCTTTGCTAACAGCATGACATCGCCTGCAGCGCCGCTCCTGGGTTTGTGACCATATTGATTGGACCTTTTTTTTTTGAGGCTTCAGTCTTCTGACTTGTTTGATACGGCCCGCCAGGCATTCTTGTCATGTGCTAATCTTTGTGTCTCTGAGTAGCACTCACAATACATCTACTCAATTATTTGCTAATGCGGTGGAAGTCCTTCCCTTATTTCTTAACAGATGTCCTATTATCCTTCTTCGTGTTAGTGTTTTCCACACATTCTTTTCCTCACCAAATCTGATGGGCACCTCCCCATTCCTTACATTATCAGTCTACCTAAATTTTAGTAATCTTCTGTAGCACCACATATCAAATGCTTCTATTCTCTTCTGGTCCGATTTTCCCACAGTCCATGTCTTACTGCTGTACAATGCTGTGTTCCAAACGTCAATCTCAGAAATTTCATCCTCAATTAAGGCCTATGTTTGATACTAGCAGACCATAAATTCATTTTTTGCCCGTGCTAGTCTAGTTTTTATGCCCTCCTTACTGCATCCGTCATGGGTTATTTTGCTGCCGAGGTAGCAGAATTCCTTAACTTCGTCTAATTTGTGATCACCCTCAGACCGTGGTAGCCGCCGGTTGGACATTACACGATTGGAAAACCGTGGGCTGACCAGGCGAGTCCCACCTTCAGTTAGTATTTGCTGGCAGGGCTCGAGTGTGACGCAGACCCCAAGTATTTACAAGGGATGGACTGGTTCTTCTGATCCAAATGAACAGATCATTGACTGTAAATGGTTATGTTCTACTACTTGGAGACCATTTGCAGCCATTCATGGACTTCATGTTCCCCATCAACGAGGGAATTTTTATGGATGACATGTCACGGGGCCGCAGTTGTTCGCGATTGGTGTGAAGAACATTCTGGGCTATTTAAGTGAATGTTTTGGCCTCCCAGATCACCCACCATGAATCCCATCCAACATTTGGGAGATACAGTCGAGAGATTAGTTCAGGCGCAAAATCCTGCACCGGCAATACTTTCGCAATTACGGACGGTTATACAGGCAACATGGCTCAATATTTCTCTAAGAGACTTCCAACGACATGCTGAGTCCATGCTACGTCGCGTTGCTGCAATACGCTGGGTACAAGGAGATCTGACGCGATATTGGGTGGTATCCCATGATTTTTTGTCACTTCAGTGTACGTAAAGTTATTTAGTAATGTCAAAAATGGGTTTCTTGATGCCTATCGCGATACTTGGCGAGGCACAACTCAAGACGTCTGAAGTACGGAGTGAGGTACACACATTCCAGGCCAACATCAGTAACATTTACGGGGTCATGAAGCTCCACGCATCATTAGGAATATGATGTTAGTTCCTTTTCAGAAGGCACTCTCGAATGTGTGTATCTGCAGGACTAGAGGAGTGAAATAAGTGCGATGGTTATGAGTTACGTGATTTGTGTTACTCGAAGCTCAACAATATTTTTCCAGAAATTTCATGTTGCTTTGTACCCAACTACACTCCTGGAAATTGAAATAAGAACACCGTGAATTCATTGTCCCAGGAAGGGGAAACTTTATTGACACATTCCTGGGGTCAGATACATCACATGATCACACTGACAGAACCACAGGCACATAGACACAGGCAACAGAGCATGCACAACGTCGGCACTAGTACAGTGTATATCCACCTTTCGCAGCAATGCAGGCTGCTATTCTCCCATGGAGACGATCGTAGAGATGCTGGATGTAGTCCTGTGGAACGGCTTGCCATGCCATTTCCACCTGGCGCCTCAGTTGGACCAGCGTTCGTGCTGGACGTGCAGACCGCGTGAGACGACGCTTCGTCCAGTCTCAAACATCCTCAATGGGGGACAGATCCGGAGATCTTGCTGGCCAGGGTAGTTGACTTACACCTTCTAGAGCACGTTGGGTGGCACGGGATACATGCGGACGTGCATTGTCCTGTTCGAACAGCAAGTTCCCTTGCCGGTCTAGGAATGGTAGAACGATGGGTTCGATGACGGTTTGGATGTACCGTGCACTATTCAGTGTCCCCTCGACGATCACCAGTGGTGTACGGCCAGTGTAGGAGATCGCTCCCCACACCATGATGCCGGGTGTTGGCCCTGTGTGCCTCGGTCGTATGCAGTCCTGATTGTGGCGCTCACCTGCACGGCGCCAAACACGCATACGACCATCATTGGCACCAAGGCAGAAGCGACTCTCATCGCTGAAGACGACACGTCTCCATTCGTCCCTCCATTCACGCCTGTCGCGACACCACTGGAGGCGGGCTGCACGATGTTGGGGCGTGAGCGGAAGACGGCCTAACGGTGTGCGGGACCGTAGCCCAGCTTCATGGAGACGGTTGCGAATGGTCCTCGCCGATACCCCAGGAGCAACAGTGTCCCTAATTTGCTGAGAAGTGGCGGTGCGGTCCCCTACGGCACTGCGTAGGATCCTACGGTCTTGGCGTGCATCCGTGCGTCGCTGCGGTCCGGTCCCAGGTCGACGGGCACGTGCACCTTCCGCCGACCACTGGCGACAACATCGATGTAATGTGGAGACCTCACGCCCCACGTGTTGAGCAATTCGGCGGTACGTCCACCCGGTCTCCCGCATGCCCACTATACGCCCTCGCTCAAAGTCCGTCAACTGCACATACGGTTCACGTCCACGCTGTCGCGGCATGCCAACAGTGTTAAAGACTGCGATGGAGCTCCGTATGCCACGGCAAACTGGCTGACACTGACGGCGGCGGTGCACAAATGCTGCGCAGCTAGCGCCATTCGACGGCCAACACCGCGGTTCGTGGTGTGTCCGCTGTGCCGTGCGTGTGATCATTGCTTGTACAGCTCTCTCGCAGTGTCCGGAGCAAGTATGGTGGGTCTGACACACCGGTGTCAATATGTTCTTTTTTCCATTTCCAGGAGTGTATAAACAATGACTGAATCGCTGCATACAGTAGTCTTTAGAAAGTCATGGTAGCTTGGCAGAGACAGCCTTGTACGTCTAAATGATGGCACTGGTTTTGGTTGTTGCATAATAAATTTTTATGACAGCCAGTCTTGCCAAATAGCATGCCAGATGAAATGTGACAATGTCATTGTTTTTCAACTGAAAGTCGGAGAGCTACGATGCCCATTGCGTTACAGTATCATTACAACATCGCACTAATCATACTTGGAGAACTGTGAGCTGTTACAGCGTGTGAAACGTATTTGAGAAATAAGCGCGAGAGAATTTGAGTATTAGCATCACGATTCAATATCTACTTTCAATAAATAATCGAAAATAGCTTCGGCGTAAGGCCTGTCTGATCGGCAAATCTATGACTATCTGATCTCTCTGTTGAGAAGCAAAAGACGAACAAGAACTATGTACAGATGTTGTATTTAGTTGTTATGAACACATGCAAATTGGGAGGTTACAGACACTGAAAATTTCCGCAATTTTTTTTTTCTACAATGTTTTCATAGTATAAGACGAAAGACTGCAGAATCCGATACGTAAGACTACCCCAATACGAAGATACTTTGAGAGTCCTCTTAAGCTGTAGTGGTATGTTCTGTTTCAGTAGCTGCATACGTAGGTGTTGTGATGCTGCACGGTCTCTAATAGAAGCACGCAATACTGTACATTATTTTTGATTAGGCTCAAACTGTGTAAAAATCCACGCTATACGTCGTCCAGTCACATTAATGTTGTCACCTGTGAAAAGCCTGAATAACAACATTTTGCAGCGTGGACTGCTGCGACACGTGCAGGTAGAGAGTCAGTGAGGTTTTGGGAGGTACCGTCAGGGATGTGGAACCATGCCGACTCCAGTGCAATGGCAAGCCGCGCTAGGTTTCTCAGTTGAGGATCCATGGCGCAAACAACAACATCGAGGTAGTCCTAGAGATTCTCGATTGGGCTTAAATCCGGAGAATTTGGTGCCCCGGGGAATAAAGCAAACCCATCCCGATTCTCTTTGAACCATGCACGTACACTGTGAACTGTGTGACTCGTTGCATCGTCCTGCTGGTAGGTGCCATCGTGCCAAGGAGAAAAAAACTGGATGCAGATGTAGACATGGTCCTCAAAAATAGAAGTATACTTGTGTCGATCCGTTGTGCCTTTCAGAATGGCGAGATCAACCAAGGAATGCCACACAGCAACATTTCCCAGACCATAACGCTCCCTCCTCCAGCCGGGATGGTCGCAGGGTGTTTGCTTTTAGACTTTTCACGCCGTACACTCAATGGTTATCTCTCAGATGGAGCACGGTTGCGGTACTGGCGTGCAAATTCCAGCCTTCGTCGATGATGAACAGCAGTAAGCATAGGTGCATAAACCAGGAGCCTGCTGCAGAGACCCAAACGCAGCAACGTTCCTGAATGGCCGTTGACGAGACACTGTTAGCAGCCCCTCGGTTGATCTGCGCGTTTAGTTGCTCAACAGTTGCACATCTGCTCGCCTGTACGTATAACCTCAGCCGCTGTTCACCCCCGTCATCTATGACTCGTGGTTCACCACAGTTGCATGAGTGCCGACTTTCGATGGCGCCAGTTTTAACCATGGCGATACAAGAACAAATCAAAAACTGAGTTATTTCGGAAATACTTCCACCTCTGGCTCGAACACCAATGATTGTTCCCTTTTAGACGTCAGATAAATCGCTCTGTTTCCGCATTACGACAACGATTGCACTGTTTTTCCCGGACACGCTTTAGATACCCAGCACTGCTAGTGCTGCCACGCACCGTGTGCGTTGAGCGTAGGTGTTGGTCATATTAAACGTTTCGTTAACAGCCAGGATCCATGCTAACGTGTTACTTTATGAGCCTGATATAGGTGGTGTATCCCCAGCAGCATTAGTGCGATGGGTGATCTTTTACGTACATTGTACACTTGTTGGTAGCTTCAGGTAAACATCCACTGCAGTTTGGTTAGTGTTACTGAACCATTCTTGCGATGGGTGATTGTGAAATGGCCGTGGTTGGTAACTACCTGGCTAAAGACATCGCTGTTAATGCTACATATGTGAGTATACATACCGACGTCGCAAGCTGAAGATGAAGAGATAGAGAAAGTATATAAGGATATTGAAAGGGTAATACAGTACGTAAAGGGAGTTGAAAATCTAACAAAGGGCTGGAATGCAGTTGTAGGAGAAGGAGTAGAAGAAAACGTTACAGGAGAATATGGGATTGGGAAAAGGAATGAGAGAGAAAAAAGACTAATTAAGTTCTGTAATAAATTTCAGCTAGTAATACCGAATACTCTGTTCAAGAATCACAAGAGGAGGAGGTATACATGGAAAACACCGGATGATACGGGCAAATTTCAGCTAGATTCCATCATAGTCAGACAGTAACACCGTAATCAAATACTGGAGAGTAAGCCGTACCCAGGAGCAGATATAGGCTCAGATCACAAAGCAGAGAGTAGATTGAAGTTTAAGAGATTAGTCAGGAAGAATCAATACGCAAAGAAGCGGGAAACGGAAGTACTAAGGGATGACGAGATACGCTTGAAGTTCTCTAAGGCTATAGATACTGTAATAAGGAACAGTTCAGTAGGCAGTGCAGTTGAAGAGAATGGACATCTTTAAAAAGTACAATCACAGTAATTGTGAAGAAAAACATACACTATGTGATCAAAGGTATCCGGACACATGGCTGACAATGACTTACAAGTTCGTGGCGCCCCCCATCGGAAATGGTTCTAAATGGTTCAAATGGCTCTGAGCACTATGGGACTCAACATCTTAGGTCATAAGTCCCCTAGAACTTAGAACTACTTAAACCTAACTAACCTAAGGACACCACACACACCCATGCCCGAGGCAGGATTCGAACCTGCGGCCGTAGCAGTCCCGCGGTTCCGGACTGCAGCGCCAGAACCGCTAGACCACCGCGGCCGGCATCGGAAATGGTGAAATTCACTCTGGTGTTTGCCCATCCTTAGCCTTTATGGCAGCTTCCACTCACGCAGGCGTACGTTCAATCAAGTGATGGAAGGTTCCTTGGCAAATGGCAGCCCCTTCTTCACGGAGTGGTGCGTTGAGGAGGGTATCGATTTTGGTCGCTGAGGCCTGGCACGAAGTCGGCGTTCCAAAAAATGGCTCTGAGCGCTATGGGACTTAGCGTCTGAGGTTATCAGTCCCCTAGAACTTAGAACTACCTAAACGTAACTAACCTAAGGACATCACACACATCCATGCCCGAGGCAGGATTCGAACCTGCGACCGTAGCGGTGGCGCGCTTCCAGACTGAAGTGCCTAGAACCGCTCGGCCACACCGGCCGTCTCGGCGTTCCAAAACATGCCAAAGGTGTTCTATAGGATTCAGCTCAGGACTCTGTGCAGGCCCGTCAATTACAAGGATGTTATTGACGTGTAACCACTCCGCCACAGGCCGTGCATTATGAACAGGTGCTCGATCGTGTTGAAAGATGCAATCACCATCCCCGAATTGCTCTTCAACAGTGGGAAGCAAGAAGGTGCTTAAAACATCAATGTAGACCTGTGCTGTGACAGTGCCACGCAAAACGACAAGGGTTGCAAGCCCCCTCCATGAAAAACACGACCACACTATAACACCACCACCTCCGAGCTTTACTGTTGGCACTACACTCTCTGGCAGATGATGTTTACTGGACATTCGCCATATCCACAGCCTGACATCGGATTGCCACATTGTGTACCGTGAGTCATCACTCCACACAACGTTCTTCCACTGTTCAATCGTCCAATGTTTACGCTTCTTACACCAAGCGAGGCGTCTTTTGGCATTTAACGGTGTGATGTGTGGCTTATGAGCAGCCGCTCGACCATGAAATCCAAGTTTTCTCACCTCCCGCCTAACTATCATAGTGCTTGCAGTGGATCCTGATGCATTTTGGAATTCCTGTGTGATGATCTGGGTAGATATCTTCCTATTACACATTACCACCCTCTTCAACAGTCGGCGGTCTCTGTCGGTCAGCAGACGAGGTCGGCCTGTACGCTTGTGTGCTGTACGTGTCCTTTCACGTTTCCACTTCACTACCACATCGGAAACAGTGGACCTAGGGATTTTAGGAGTGTGGAAACCTCGCGTACGGACGCATGACACAACTGACACGCAATCACCTGACCACGTTCGAAGTCCGTGAGTTCCGCGGATTGCCCCATTCTGCTCTCTCAAGATGTCTAATGACTACTGAGTTCGGTGACATGGAATACCTGGCAGTAGGTGGCAGCACAATGCACCTAATATAAAAAACGTATGTATTTGGGGGTATCCGGATACTTTTGATCACATTGTGTAGGTACAAAGGAGGTAGCTGCGAAGGAAGCGTAAGTGACAGAAGAAATACTTCAGTTGATCGATGAAAGAAAGAAGTACAAAAATGTTCAGGGAAATTTGGGAATACATAAATGCGTGCAGGGAAGCTAAGACGTAATGTCTGCATGAAAAAAGTGAAGAAATCGAAAAAGAAATGATTGTTGGAAGGACTGACTCAGCCTATAGGAAAGTCAAAATAACCTCCGGTGACATTAAAAACAATGGTGTTAACATTAAGAGTGCAACGAGGGTACTGTGCTAAACATAGAGGAGAGGCCGGATAGGTGGAAAGCGTACATTGCAGGCCTTTATGAGGGGAAGATTTGTCTGATGTGACAGAAGGATCTGTCGACTTGGAAACAGCGTTCGAGAATGTCAAACGGTGCAAGATGTTCAAAATTCTGAGAAAACTAGGGGTAAGCTGTAGGGAGAGACGGATAATATACGGTATATACAAGAGTCAAGAGGGAATAATAAGAGTGAACGACCAAGAATGAAGTTCTCGTATTAAAGAGTGTGTAAGCCAGGGATGTACTCTTTCGCCCCTACTGCTTAATCTATACACTGAAGAAGCAATGACGAAAATAAAAGAAAGGTTCAGGTGTGAAATTAAAATTCAAGATGAAAGGATGTCTATGATACGATTCGCAGATGACATTGCAATTCTAAGTGAGAGTGAAGAAGAGTTGTATGATATGCTGAATGGAATGAACACTCTAATGAGTACAGGAAATAGACTAAGAGTAAATCAAAGAAAGGCGAAAGTAGTGAGAAGTAACAGAAATGAGAACAACAATAAACTTAAAATCAGGATTGATAGTCACGAAGTATTTGAAGTTAAGGAATTCCACTAGCTAGGCAGCAAAGTAGCTAATGACAGACGGAGCAAGGGGAAATAAAAAACAGACGAGTACTGGGAAAAAAGAGCATTCTTGGTGAAGACAATTCTACTAGTATCAAAGATTGGCCTTAAGTTGAGGAAGAAATTTCTGGGAATGTACGTTCGGAGCACAGTATTGTATGGTAGTGAAACATGGACTGTAAGAATACCGGAACACAAGAGAATCGAAGCATTTGGGTTATGGTGCTACAGGTGAATGTTGAAAATTAGATGGACTATGTGGAAAACACTGACAAGGAGAAGGGACAATATGATAGGACATCTTTTAAGGCCTCAGGCTGCGCTGGATAGCCGCGTTGTCTTAGGCACCTTGCTACGGTTAGCGCGGCTGATCCCGTCGGAGGTTCGAGTCCCCCCTGAGTATGGGTGTGTGTGTGTGTTGGTCTTAGCGTAAGTTAGTTTAAGTTAGTCTAAGTAGTGCGTAAGCCTGGGGACCGATGACCTCAGCAGTTTGGTCCTATAGGGACTTATCACAAATTTTCAAGACATCAGGGAATGACTTCCATAGTACTAGGGGAGCTGTACAGGGCAAAGACTGTAGAGGAAGACAGTGACTAGAATATACGAGCAACTAACTGAAGACGTAGGTTGCAAGTGCTACTCTGAGATGAAGTGGTTGGCACAGGAGAGGAATTGAGGAATTCGTGGCGGTCCGCATGAAAGCAGTCAGAAGACTGATGACTCAGAGAAAAAGATGAAAAACACATGAGGCACAGATCTGGTAGTGTTGGATATTGACGCTACTTCTCCCATGTGGCGTCCATTACGTTGTTCCTTGGGGACTGTATACGTTTACATGGTCTTGCCATAAATTAACCTTCAGTGTCTTTGTTCAGTGTAAACAAACAGATGTGATACATACACACATTTGCAATTATAGATCGTCTGAAGATCTTTGCCAAAAACGGGAACAAATCGCGATGGTTGCAAAGAGTGGTAATGCGGAGATCTGATGAGAGTATTTATACCTGCTGTTCCAGATCTTCAGCGTCAAATATGTACAGACTCTTGATGATCCTAAATCATTTTGAGGTGAGGAGCCAATGGCCTGAAATAAATAATGCGAGCAGTAGGAGCTCTTGAATGACCACTGTGTGGTTGTAAACTGCTTTTGTCTGGTAATAAACAACTACCTTCTACATCTACGGTGGTAGTGGTTTCTTAAAAAACCATACAAAATCGCTAGTGACTGATCTTCGATCGAGCGTATCACTGTTTACATTTAACCACGTATTGTCAACCATTAAGCAATAGTCCTTACAGGCATTTCCTGACATGCATTTACCGTTTAATTTAGCACGATGTTGTTGCTGAATAGTTATACGAGTGAAATGAGGGAAATTCGAAACAAGTGTCATTCAGTTAGGAAGAAATTTCGCGTCACGCATGGAAAATTATGAAAAACTGGTTCTTTTAAGAGAAAGAAAGTTGACCAAGGATTTCTCACTGTTGGACTAGAATGAGAGGTCCTGTCCCATGACCAGCGCGATTGCCGGATATCGCTGCTCTGCATTCTTTCCTATTGGTTTACTTGAAATCGTTAGTATATGAAACTCCAACATGAACTGGAGAGCAACTAACTGAGCAGTCAGTAGGGTATTTTTAAGAGTGAGGAATTTTTATGCACCATTATAACGCTTTATTTGAAACTAGCGGTCGTCATTTTGAACAGCTGCTGTGAGTTATTAAAGGGTATAGGTTGAGAACGTAAATATTCATTTCCTACCAGTAGTCCTTTATCTCAAAAAACTCAGTTTAGGGCTCTCTATATAATTTGTGGGACAATCTGTGTAGTGAAGGACTTGGTATTACATTCCAGAACGTCCTGGACAATTTATGACTGTGTATAGATAGTATTGGTTTCACTCTATTTTGGTTGTCTGATGTAGTAACCGCGTATGAATATTTTTGAATATAATACTCTTGGTATCAAAACTGTATTTATTAATAACAATTACGCTTTTCGCCCTTGTAAGGCATTATCACATTATCTGGAAAAAAGAGAACAGAAAATTAATGTGACAAAACAGAAAATAGAATGAGACATCCAGCCAAGCATACGACGGACAGTAACACACGCACATACTAACATAACAACGTGGTAGGACAAGCTTCGTCCGTCAATTGCCGCTGAATAAGAAGCGTCATGATACAGTATGGAGTACTCAATTGTCTTCTCAAATACGTAAGGGATCTAAACTGAAAATAAAAGTAGAAAGTAAAATTAACTAAGATTAATAGTGGGTGGTAGGAGAAATGCTGTTCTACAATAGATAAAATACTAGAAGAATTAAGTACCTTATTTGTAGGAAAGCAGGCTTCACAGCATAGAGCCACGCGTGCAAATACAAAGGAAATGGGCTCGATGGCACAAAGATTCAAACGTAACAGAGTACAGTAATTACATTGCTTAAGGCCAACAATTTAAAAATTATTAAAATATATGCGATATCACATTAAAGAGGGAACAAATCACATTGCACTTACAAAACTCTGAAGAACTAACGGAAACTTACTAATAACTGTTAAACACACACAGGAAGTGTATAGTCCAAGAGGAATCTGTGCGCATCCAAGAATGCTCATAGTATCAAGATAAACGTAAATACAGCAACGTTAGCAAAGCATCCGTAAATGCGCAAGGGAGTCTTATGACTTGGCCGAAGAAACAACCTGTGCGTCGTATGCCTCACAAATGTCGGAAGGTCTTGGACTGTTACACTACAGCATTAACGCCGATTACGGTTTAACATGATTGAGTACACTCCTTAGCTCAGTTTTTATAAATTGACGACGAAATGTTTATTATGACATGATAACAGTGTACTATTCATGGTCTTATCACCTGATGATAACGATTTTATACTTCGTCAACGTAATGCTGTGAATACCTTTATGAACCATGACAGACGAGTGAAAATCGTTGTATAAATACAACTACATCCACATCTACATCCATACTCCGCAAGCCACATGACGGTGTGTGGCCGAGGGAAGTGGCTCTGAGCACTATGGGACTTAACTTCTAAGGTCATCAGTCCCCTAGAACTTAGAACTACTTAAACCTAACTAACCTAAGGACATCACACACATCCATGCCCGAGGCAGGATTCGAACCTGCGACCGTAGCGGTCACGCGGTTCCAGACTGAAGCGCCTAGAACCACACGGCCACATCGGCCGGCCTGAGGGAAGTATGTTTGCAGCAGCTCCGGGTGGTAGTTCTACATTTTTCATGTCTCTTTCTGTTTACCGCTTTCTTCTAGTGTCCCCAGATTATCTGATGATGCCTTACAAGGGCGAAATGAGTAGTTGTTATTAACAAATACAATTTTGTAACCGAGACTGTTTTATTCTAAAGAAGAGACTGTGTATAGTGTTCAGTTAGAAGTAACACTGACAATTGATTACTGACTCTGGTATCCTACAAGTTCACACCGTGAGGCATATTGACTCTTCTTTGGCCCTCGCTGTGACGAGACTGTAGCTGCCTATACAGGAAGTATGACAAGAAACAAATGGAGTTTCTCGCAGTGCTAACGAATTATTGACGTACAATACTGCCTCGTGACTATTTTTCGACGAGGATTGTGCCTTTGCGAAAGTAACTAATCTGGAAATGATTTTACACCACCTGTATATTTGAGGACATGTACTGGCGTAGATTGAAGTAGAGCAGAGAGTAAAAGAATAAGCCTTACGGAAACAAAAGGAGAAATTTTACTGTGAAATAACGGCAATCGTTTGAGAATTGTGCATCTCTACATATCTTGGAAAACACAAGCAGGTGCTGATTAATATCCTGTATCACGACGCACTCTTGTCACGATTGGGTCTCCTTTGGCATGCTGGAAACAGTATTGTGGCTCAAGTGTACTACCTCCCCTATACCTCCCCCCCCCCCTCTCCCTGCCACTCCCCGCCTCCTGCGTTCGTCTATTGTATGTGACAAATATCAGCTAGCCCAAGAATGATTAGTCGGGTTCATGGCAATATATACCCCATTCCGCTCCGTTCGTTTGATTCCTGCAACTAGGAGGAGGTGTACATCAGGTGGTCCCGGTTTCTGGTGTATTGTTTTCTAGAATGACGAATTCACCATCCAAATATTGACTGTAGAGCACGGAAGAAATTTGAAGAATGCAATAACATTACAGCACACTCCTCAAATTATCCTCAGTAGCGATGAGAAGTCCGACATCCGTGCATGATACCGGCCAAAAAGATAACTCACCCTCATCCTTGCTGAACCCATGGGAATGCGTCTTTAAGATTACATCGGTAGATGGCCGTCGTGCATACTTTTCTATGTCGATCATCAGGTGTGAAAAGTTTACTGCACTCGACGCAGGAGTGGAACCGACCTCTAATAACCCAGGTTCCATTCTATGTTCTTCCTTACCCGCATTCCGCTTAGTCCACCATGAAACTGATGGACTGTGCTGTTATTCGTAAAGGACGGCAAGAGCAAAATCCGATTAAGTCCGGAGGTGTCTGTGTAATGTCTCGTTCAGTTCGCCTCTCGCAGTTGCCTCAAAAATTTCGTACGTAGTTGTTTTGCGCACCTACAACACACCGAGGTGAACAGAGTCATGGGTTAACGATACGCACATATGCAGATGGCGGAAGTATCGCGTACACAAGATATAAAACGGCAGTGCATTGGCGGATCTGTCATGTGTACTCAGGCAACTCATGTAAAAAAGTTTCCGACGTGCTTATCTAGATCTAAATCTACATAGATACTACGCAAATCGCACTTAAATGCCTGGCAAAGGCTTCATCGAACTAGTTTCACAATAATTCTCTATTTTTCTAATCTCGAACAGCGCACGGAAAAAACGAACACCTATATCTTTGCGTGCGAGCTCTGGTTTCCCTTATTTTATTATGATATTTGTTTCTCCATATGTAGATCAGCGTCAAAATATTTTCTCGTTTGGAGGAGAAAGTTGGTGCTTGAAATTTCGTGAGAAGATTCCGCCGCAACGAAAAACGCCTATGTTTTAATGACGTTCAACCCAAATCCTGTATCATGTCCGTGACACTCTCTTTTCTGTTTCTCAATAGTACAAAACGTACAGCTCTTCTTCGAACTTTCTCGATGTACTCCGTTAATGCTCTCTGGTAAGGATTCCACACCGGGCAGCAGTATTCTAAAAGAGGACGTACAAGCGTAGTGTAGGCAGTCTCCTCAGTAGATCTGTTAATTTTTCTAAGTGTTCTGCCAATAAAACGCAGTCTTTGGTTTGCCTTCCCCATTTTCTATGTGTTCTTTCCAATTTAAGTTGTTCTGAATTGTAATTCCTAGGTATTTAGCTGAATTTGCGGCCTTTAGATTTGATCATTTATCATGTAACCGAAGTTTAACGGATTCCTTTTAGCACTCATGTGGGTGACCTCACACTTTTCTTTATTTAGGCTCAATTACCAATTTTCGCACCATACAGATATCTTGCCTAAATTGTGTTGCGACTTGTTTTGACCATCTCACGACTTTACTAGAGATAAACGACAGCATCATCTGCAAACAACCTAAGACGGCTGCTCAGATTGTCTCTTAAATCATTTATATAGATAAGAAACAACAGAGGGCCTATAACACTACCTTGGGAACCCCAGAAATCACTTCTGTTTTACTCGATGACTTTCGGTCAGTTACTGCAAACTGTGACAATATTCTATAAGCACGTAATTTCACTTGTACAGTGTCAAAAGTTTTCTGGAAACCTAGAAATACGGAATCAATTTGAAATCCCTTGTCAGTGGCACTCAGCACTTCCTGTGTGTAAAGATCTAGTTGTGTTTCACAAGCACGGAGTTTTCGAAATCCATGTTGACTGTGAGTCAATAGAACGTTATCCGCCCCGATAGCTGAGTGGTCAGCGGGACGGATTGCCGTCCTACGGGCCCGAGTTGATTCCCGGCTGGGTCGGAGATTTTCTCCGCTCAGGGACTGGGTGTTGTGCTGTGTTAACTATCATTTCATCCCCATCCGACGCGCAGGTCGCCCAATGTGGCGTCGAATGTAATAAGACCTGCGCCAAGGCGGCCGTACCTGCCCCGCAAGGGGCCTCCCGGCCAATGACGCCAAACGCTCATTTCCATTTCCAATAGACCGTTCTCTTCGAGGTAATTCATAATGTTTGAACACAACATATGATGTAACATTCTGCTCCATATCGACGTTAATGATACGGGCCTGTAACTTAGTGGATTACTCCGACGATCTTTCTTGAATATTTGCGTGACTTGCGCAGCATTCCAGTCTTTCGGTACGGATCTTTCGTCGAGCGAGTGGTTGTATATGATTGTTAAATATGGAGCTATTGAATCAGCATACGCTGAGAGGAATCTAATTGGAATACAATCTGGACCAGAAGACTTGCTTTTATTAAGTGATTTAAGTTGCTTCACTACTCCGGAAATATCTGCTTCTGAGTTACTCATGGCGGCAGCTGTTCTTTATTCGAATTCTGGAATATTTCCTCCGTCTTCTTTGGTGAAGGAATTTCGGAAAGCTGTGCTTAGTAAATCTGCTTTGGCAGCATTGTTGCGATAGTATTTTTATTGCTATCGCGGACAGAAAGCAGTGATTGTATCTTGCCACTCGCATACTTTACGTATGGCAGAATCTCTTTGGATTTTGTGCCAGGTATCGAGACACAGCTTCCTTGTGGAAACTATTATAGGCATCTCGCATTGAAGTCCGCGCCAAATTTCGAGCTTCTGTGAAAGAACGTGAATTTTGGAGATTTTGCATTGTTTAAATTAGGCGTGCTTTTTCCGTTGTTTCTGCAACAGTCTTCTGACCCATTTTGTGTACCATGGGGGATCAGCTCCGTCGTTTGTTAATATATTTGATATGTATCTCTCAACCGCTGTCGATACTATTTCTTTGAATTCAAGCCACATCTGGTCTACACTTACATTGTTAATCTGGACTGAGTGGAGATTCTCAAGTGAATTTTTATCTGCTTTTTTGAATAGGTATATTTATTACGGTCGCAGGACGTGCCGGAATTACACTCTTTGAATGCGGAATGTGAGATTACATTTCGGAAATCGTTAGGAAATTCAGTATTCCGAGATCTATAGTGTCAAGAGCATGCCAAGAACGCCAAATTTCAGGAATTGCCTGTCACTACGGATAATACACTTGCCGACGGCCTTCACTCAACGACCGAGTGCAGAGGCGTTTGAGTTGTCAGTGTTAACAGACAAGCAACATTGAATGAAATAACCGTAGAAATCAATGTGGAACGTTTGAAAAACGTATCCTTTAGGACAGTGAGACGAAATTTGGCGTTAGTGGGCAGCAGAAGACCGAAGCGAGTGTCTTTCCTAACAGCGTTCCCTGGTCTCGTGACCATATCAAAATGGCTCTTAGCACTATGCGACTTAACTTCTGAGGTCATCAGTCGCCTAGATCTTAGAACTAATTAAACCTAACTAACCTAAAGACGTCACACACATCCATGCCCGAGGCAGGATTCGAACCTGCGACCGTAGCGGTCGCTCGGTTCCAGACTCTAGCGCCTAGAACCGCACGGCCACTCCGGCCGGAGTGACCATATCGGTTGGGCCCTAGAGTACTGGAAAACGGTAACCTGGTCAGATGAGTCCCAGTGACGGTGTTAAGAGATGATGGTAGGGTTGGAGTGTGACCAGACCCCACGAAGTCATGGACCCAGGTTATCAACAAGGCACTGTGAAACCTGGTGGTGGCACCATAATGGTGTTGGCTATGTTTAAGTGGAGTCGACTGGGTCTTCTGGTCCAAATGAACCAGTCGCTGACTGGAAATGGTTATGTCCGGCTGCTCCATTTGCAGCCATTCATGACATTCATGTCCCCAAACAACGACGCACCATGTCACCGCGCAATAGTTGTTCGCGATTATTTTGAAGAACGTCGTGGACAGTTGGAGCGAATGGTTTGGGCCCCCAGATCTCTCAATATGAATCGAATCTGACATTTAAGGGACGTAATCGAGAGCTTATTTCGTGCGTAAAATCATGCATCGGCAACACTTTGCAGTTATGGACGACTATAGAGGCAGCATCGCTCGGTAATTCTGCAGGGGACCTCAAACGACAAGTGACGTCGATTGCCGCATTGCGCGGGCAAAAGGAGGTCCGACAAGATGCTGGGAGGTAGCGCATGACTTTTGTCACCTCAATGTAAAATAACTTTCAATACAGTCGTGTTCACATTAGTTTTATGCTTGAATATGAACGCTTTTGTATAATTCTGATCATCTTCAGAAAACGGTCTCGTTTGTTACGCCTCTCTTATTTGGTAGTGTTACGATAATTACAGTAATGCTTTCCTATATTTACTATGGTAGAATTTTCCTTTATAAAATTTTTATGTCATATACGTCTCATCTGTATACCTTCCAAAATAAAGAGCTATTCCACTGATATAAAATAATGCAAGTAAGAAATCAAATAAGCACTGGATATCAATGATATCGACGATAAAAAAAGATGAGTGCTCTGTCAGTGATTTTAATTTGTGGTGACGATAGCGATGACAGCTATCGGAAGCTCGAGTGTTTTATTCGAAGTAAACCTAGAAGATTTTATCGCAGCATGCCACCGCTGTAGACTTAGACACTACTGAGAATGCATATTCATCATAACGAAACTTACTAGCGCATTGAATACATCGTTTGAAGCCACGCGTAAACAAATTTGTATTATTATTGCCATACAATCATGAGTGTACTACAGTGGAGAATATTCTAAGACAGATGCACAAAAATCGATTGATGTTTAAATTAATTGCGCGTATTTCTAGAAGTTCTGAAGTCTGTATAGTTGCCGGTTTTTTTACTAGTATCCGCTGGTGTAGTTTGCTGGACAAGAAGCAGGAGCGTCAGTGGAAGTCATGCAGTTGGCCAGATGCAAACCAGCGCTGGCTGTCTACCGAAAGTGGGAAAGACCGTTGCCTGTGGCATCTCTGGCTTCAAAAATGCCTCTGGCCTGACTTGACATCGACTTGAAATGGGCGTCGATGACAGATACGGTTACGTCATTTCACGTTGCTTAATTTCTTTTCCAGAGTTCTTCAACCATAGTGGCTGATGAATCGTGCGTGCCAGTTTTCGGCACACAAGCAGAAACATTGCAGAAGAGTAAACCACAGTCTCGACAGGCCTAGATCCTGCACTGTCAAATTCCGACATATGCTGGTACCCGTTTCTCGTTTCTATACTGGGCGTACAATGCTCTTCTTACAAACACATTCAAATCAATTTCTGGATGAGAAAACAGCTTTCTAACCTTTTCACATACACTCCTGGAAATTGAAATAAGTACACCGTGAATTCATTGTCCCAGGAAGGGGAAACTTTATTGACACATTCCTGGGGTCAGATACATCACATGATCACACTGACAGAACCACAGGCACATAGACACAGGCAACAGAGCATGCACAATGTCGGCACTAGTACAGTGTATATCCACCTTTCGCAGCAATGCAGGCTGCTATTCTCCCATGGAGACGATCGTAGAGATGCTGGATGTAGTCCTGTGGAACGGCTTGCCATGCCATTTCCACCTGGCGCCTCAGTTGGACCAGCGTTCGTGCTGGACGTGCAGACCGCGTGAGACGACGCTTCATCCAGTCCCAAACATGCTCAATGGGGGACAGATCCGGAGATCTTGTTGGCCAGGGTAGTTGACTTACACCTTCTAGAACACGTTGGGTGGCACGGGATACATGCGGACGTGCATTGTCCTGTTGGAACAGCAAGTTCCCTTGCCGGTCTAGGAATGGTAGAACGATGGGTTCGATGACGGTTTAGATGTACCGTGCACTATTCAGTGTCCCCTCGACGATCACCAGTGGTGTACGGCCAGTGTAGGAGATCGCTCCCCATACCATGATGCCGGGTGTTGGCCCTGTGTGCCTCGGTCGTATGCAGTCCTGATTGTGGCGCTCACCTGCACGGCGCCAAACACGCATACGACCATCATTGGCACCAAGGCAGAAGCGACTCTCGTCGCTGAAGACGACACGTCTCCATTCGTCCCTCCATTCACGCCTGTCGCGACACCACTGGAGGCGGGCTGCACGATGTTGGGGCGTGAGCGGAAGACGGCCTAACGGTGTGCGGGACCGTAGCCCAGCTTCATGGAGACGGTTGCGAATGGTCCTCGCCGATACCCCAGGAGCAACAGTGTCCCTAATTTGCTGGGAAGTGGCGGTGCGGTCCCCTACGGCACTGCGTAGGATCCTACGGTCTTGGCGTGCATCCGTGCGTCGCTGCGGTCCGGTCCCAGGTCGACGGGCACGTGCACCTTCCGCCGACCACTGGCAACAACATCGATGTACTGTGGAGATCTCACGCCCCACGTGTTGAGCAATTCGGCGGTACGTCCACCCGGCCTCCCGCATGCCCACTATACGCCCTCGCTCAAAGTCCGTCAACTGCACATACGGTTCACGTCCACGCTGTCGCGGCAGGCTACCAGTGTTAAAGACTGCGATGGAGCTCCGTATGCCACGGCAAACTGGCTGACACTGACGGCGGCGGTGCACAAATGCTGCGCAGCTAGCGCCATTCGACGGCCAACACCGCGGTTCCTGGTGTGTCCGCTGTGCCGTGCGTGTGATCATTGCTTGTACAGCCCTCTCGCAGTGTCCGGAGCAAGTATGGTGGGTCTGACACACCGGTGTCAATGTGTTCTTTTTTCCATTTCCAGGAGTGTATATCGGCATTGCAGATAGCATTATTTTTACTCAGTGCGGTTGCATCGGAACTTTCTATCCAGATATATAATACACTTCGTGTCAATTTACGTTCGTCACACGCCACCTTCATGATGTTCCAATGCAGTGATCATTATCCTCTTGTGTTTTCCAGTCTTTTCCATTTATTCAGCTTTATTTATGGAGTTACAGAAAGATGTCTACTACGATTTGTTAAAAGGTACTTTAGTAGCCTAGAAGCCTACACTCTCTACGAACCACTCTACTTTTTCCTTAAGAGAATAAGATGATAATCTTTTTATCACCACCTTCTCGTGATGAAATGCTGTACAACCGTACAGTGGCGTTGGCTTTGATTTCCTTCAAGTCAACTGACCTTTTGTTAGCATCACAACACATTTTGTATCTGCGATTAGTATTCATGAAACATCATTCTCTGATTCTGCACGGTCCATTCACGTTATTGTGATCTCTTGTCGTACGCCTGAATAGCCACCTTTTGCAGCCCAGACGGACATCTGTCCGATGGAGCATAACATGTGATTCATCCGTAAAGACTATCCGTCGCCATTTAGTAGTCATCCAGTTTCGGCGTTGACAGCCTGGATACATGAAGCAGGCACCAGCTGTGGAGGGCCATATGCAGCAACATTCAACGAACGGTCGTTGTGGAGACACTGTTGGTAGCCCCTTGATTCATCTGGACAGTCAGTTGCTCAACAGTTGCCCGTCTATTCGCCCTTACAGATCATCACAGCTGTCGTACACCTCTGTTGTCTATGGCGGGTGGTGCACCACCGTTGGCTCGGCAGCGGATTTCAACAGTGTCATTTCGCTATGCTTAGTCTGCTGTAACCACGGCGGCACGCGAACAGTTTATAAATTTAGCCGTTTCGGAAATGCTTCCACCTTTGGCCTGAAAGCCAATGATTATGTCCTTTTGGACGTCAGATAAATGGCTCAGTTTGCGCATTACGACAACGACTGCACTGTGTTCCACATTTCCCGGACACGATTTACATGTCCTCCACTGCTAGTGCTGGCACCTGCCATCTGTGAGTGGTTGTTGCACTTGCCGTTAAACATAGGCTGTGGTAACATTAATGTGACTAGACCGTGTAGTCGCCGATGCTGTATAACGATTTGGGCAGAACTCTCAGGATCCTGTCACTGTCTTCAGGTACACCAATTCACTAACCCAAATAAGTCCACCTTCTATGTCTCTCTCTCTCTCTCTCTTCACATATTGCAAATGGTTCAAATGGCTCTGAGCACTATGGGATTTAACATCTGTGGTCATCAGTCCCCTAGAACTTAGAACTACTTAAACCTAACTAACCTAAGGACATCACACACATCCATGCCCGAGGCAGGATTCGAAGCTGCGACCGTAGTAGTCGCGCGGTTCCGGACTGAGCGCCTGAACCGCTAGACCACCGCGGCCGGCTCACATATTGCAGTTTAACTAAAAAAGTCACTCTTATAACATTCCACCTGTGTATTAACATCTGGTTAATCTCATTCATTGTCATTCACATAATTTCCACCTATATTATGTTCTTCTGCTGTATACATCGATGTGACTACCGTATATTTAAGTGCATATTTAAATTCATTAGGCCGTCCTCTTGGTGTTTTCGGATCTTCTGGAATACAGTGAAAAACTTTTCGTGTGCCATGTACCATCCGTTTTCCATCTAGCACGCCCATCTGCAGTTTTTTTCTCTCCAGTCATAATCACATCTATCACTGCAGTCTGTTCCCTGACTCATTTGTTTGTTTACCTGTTTCTCCCAGCAATTTCACCACGTATCTCTCCATCTATCAGCAATTCTCTTTTTCTTTCTTTTTTTTTTTTTAGTGTTTCCAAATTAAAAGTCCCCTTTTCACAATCATAACTGGTAATAAACACTGATTTTAAACTTTCTGCGCTTCAGTTTTTTCTGTCTCCATGTACTGAGGTGCGCACTAGTAAGTCCAAACGAGCAGTTATGTTGACGGACGGCCTTATTGTCTTGCAGGGTAATGTGCACCCACATGCTCCCAAGGTTGTTTCTACTGTGCTGCAGAAGTTTTTCTCGGTAGGCGATTTCCATATCTTTGAAGACACGAAGAAAGATAATTATGGTCACGATTTGCTTCATATGAAGAGATGCACGCCTGGGTACGATCAATGCTACGCAGGCAAACGCAAACATTTTTCCGTGACTGCACTGATCGTCGTGTCTCACAGTGGGATAAATGTACTAACAGTCATGGAAATTAAGTTAGAAATTATAAACAGTTTACTTACTTTTTCCGCTTGTATTGTTTTCATTCGACTGCCCCATATAGTTCCGAAAACTTTTTATAATGTACCAAAAAATTGCTGCTTTTCTTTTTGTTGCTTTTGCTGTCCACCCAAGCTTTGTCTTCAACTGCCTCAAGACCAAAAATAAATAGCACTTCCAATCATCTAGTTCTGTAACTTCTTTATTAATTTGTATTGTTTTTCAGAGTGTTGGTTTTACATTATTGTGAGGGTACTACAGATATCTGTCAAGCCTACAGTAAAACTAGCTGTATTTTTCCATTAGTTGGTGAAGTTCGCCTGTCCTAGCAGCAAAAGGTACTGCCTCATCAGAAAAGCAAATGTTGGTTCACATATGTTCCATTGAACATTCAGTCTTTTGAGAATCTGGACATCTTATTGGCTTGTCGAGAAGAGTTTTGTTGGTACGGAATCTCCTTGCACTAATGAATTTCTCACTAACGTGATGAAATCTAATAAAAGTAGTAACACTGACATACCAGTTTCCCTTTACACTATCAATTCACTAAAAGTCAATCGTTTTTACTACGCAGTTGCTGGTAATCTTAACGAATACCTTTATGTATTAAGAAAAAGAGTCAGACAGTTGTCTACGTTTTGTACGTCTCGTCTGACTCCTTTCTTGAGAAATAGAATATACCTTTTTCAGTTCTGATGTTTTATTTACGACCGAAGTTCAGTAAACAATTACGAAAGGTTCTATTGAACTTGTCTCTTATTTTAAAATTCTGTTGAATAGCTATCAACTCTGACCCGTCTTCATTTTCTTTATATTTCTCGTTGTTTCAATCACCTCATCTAGCGTAACGTACTGTAGGTCAGTATTTCTTGTATTAACTATGGTATATAATTTTTTATTCATCTCTCAAGGTACACAAATATTGGAAAAAATTTTGGAATGCTTTTATGATTTTCTGTCTTTTGTTAGTTGCTATGAATTCTCATCTGATGGAAAGAAGAGCCTTCCGAACATAAGTTTCGATTTTATTGACCTCACAGTATTATCGTTATTTTCCTTTCCAAATTTTCATTGACTGTAACTTATCAAATCGTTTGGAAGATTGAGACTATTGTTGTTTATATATCCGAGCATAATATTTCGAGATCATTTTCAGTTTCAACAAAAAGTTTCTTACTTGTAACCATGGCGTTCAGTTGTAATGATACAACACAACGACGCATAGTCGGAAATTTTTTGTTGAGTGGTTTGTGCTGAATATTGTTACTACTCTGGTTGTCAATCATAGGTGTTAAGGCAACTTCTGGAGTACTCCATGGCAGTCTTATAGGGCCATTACTATTTACAACGTCTGTAAATGAGCGATTGGATCACGTAAGAAACTTGAACAGGCTTTTCAATAATACTGCTCATTGGAGGAAGCGCCAAAGCCAGAAGGGTGAAGAGAGATGCAGGAATACTTGCGTAGGATCGATCATCGTTGTGCGGACTGGTAGCTGACCGTGAACATAAAAAAATGTAATATGCTGCAGATAAATAGGCGAAGAGATCCAGCTGCACGTGAAGCGCTATTCTTCAGCGTGATTGACATGATTAAATTGCAAATGGAAAACTATTAACTTTATTTCATATCAATTTTTCCGTTGCTTACGTTTATTCACTATAATTTTAAGGCGTATATATAGTTGTAGAATAAAAATACTAGAATATTGTTAAAATATTTTGAACGTATATGTGCGTGATGTTTATATACACTACTTTCTCATGCTGCTGTTTTTCGAATAGAATAACTTGAATGTTCTCGAACAAGATTTTTTAAAACAAATTGTGCTGATGTATCCACCTCCCACGTTTTCTTCCCTAGCCTTCAAAATCCCACGAATGAGAGGGTTATGATTGTCACTTTAGGTACAGTGCTTAGAGCCTTGGCATTAGGTAGTTATAGCGGAGCGCAGAGACTGATAACTGGTGCGCGAGAAAATTCAAAATCTGTACTTTCAGGAGGTCATAACTGTGTACATTTGAATCATGGCTTAAATTTTCGGGAGGGATCGATATCGGGCGGGACTGGTGTCTTGCTAGTGCATTTTTTTTCCCATGGAAATATGGGGTGAAGTTGGTGATGTTTCCATCTTAGGCTGGTTGGGTATGATTTCTCGACGCGACAGTTGCGCCGTTACGGGTATGCTGAGCTTGTTTAAGATAAAAAATGTGGTATCTTGATAGCCCCTGATGATAGCTCCAGCTTAAAGAGACTACCTCGTAGAGTAGGGGCCTAATCACATTATAACAACAATCTCCAAGGACGTAAATACCGGTCGTAAAAGCATAAGTTGCTTGGCTAGAAAGTTAGAAATTGCTTGGTAAATCGCTCGTTTCTGGTGTGCTCGAAGCGAGCTACCGATTGCAAGTGACAGACGCGAGCGATTTATCGCTCAGATGTGGTTTCCTGAGGAGCAACGAATGGATTGCAGGGGTGCCTACACGCCAGGCGCACAGCCACCCGTGGACCCCTCGCTCGTCCAGATGCAGGTCGGAGGATCCGTCCAGCACGGAATCTCCCGGGAGAAGCCCACCAAGCGGCGTACCATGCGCTCAAATAATTAATAAGAAGCCCCTGTCGGCCGTCGGCGTGCAACCTGTGGCAGCACCAATTAGCCGCCCTGGGTAGACGCCGCTCCCTCGACCACCCTTCCGCCCCCCTTCCCGCCAACTCCCTGGCCCTCACTCTAATAACGAATCAAAAAGCTGCCCGTTTGCCTTTGCAGCAGATCTGATCCTAGTGCTCTGCCGCGCACGGTTTCACCACTTCAGTTGCCTTCTGTGTTCCCTCGATCACAATCTACAGATATGCGTTTGATATCCAAATATAAGGTTAGTAACTACACCGTAACATAGCCTCTTTAAATCCAATATGTCTCTTTACGTTTGATATAATCTTGGGAGGGAGTGAACATTTCGATAAAATAACACCTGAGGCACTTATCCTATGGATTCGTGAAATATAAGTTTCAGATTAATTGCCAAATAATGTTTCTAAACGCGACCAGTATTTCACCAGATAACTCCTATAGCTTCACTGGGGCCGCAGAAAGAATAGCATGCCTTCTCGAACAAGACTGAGCAGATGTGTCCCTTATCACTGGCACTAAAAACTAGAATTGTCAACCGTTAACTGATGCTTTAGCAATGTTTCTACTGTGCCTGATGAATACTGGGTATTTTTCTTTATAAATACGGTGTACTTTGAGCAACATTATTTGAATATCTACACGAAAGCAATAAGAACACTAATAACGGTATCGCCAGTTGTCGCCGCAGTTTGTGAAGACTATGTCTTTGTTTCCGTATCAATTAGGTTGTGCACTATTTTTGAATATCGAAATCTGCTGATTGTTCTACGGATTTAGTACGAAATATGTTGCTACGAGGGCTATTAAGGAATGATTGTGACCCATACACATCATATACATATGTTCGAAAGTAGCTTTGGAAATGTTTGTATGGATAGCAGCACATATATACTCCTATCCATACAAAGCTTTTTTCTAGAGTTTAGTTTACGTTTCTTTTGTTTCTTCCCCTTTCCATTGTTTCTTCCACGTTATATACCACTGAGACTAGTCGCTAAGAATGTTACATTATTAACCTTTGTAGCAACTCTAGGTCGTGGCACCCAAATACTCTACCGTAGCTCTGAAAGGTATATATTAGGAAGCAACCAAACCATGAGGGAGCGAGGAAATAATATTGTGAACTATAAGCTGTTTGTTGCGTCAGTCGAAACTGATTACATACGTTTTCATATAATCCTTTTTATGGCCTACGCGTTGCGCAGCCGGATGCGCAGCGATGTTTTTTTTTTTTTTTGTATGAGTTACTTCACCTATCAGTACCAATCATAATACCGTACAGTAGAACACCACACCAGAGGCTTTAGAAAATATCTGCAAGATAATGATTTACTAAACACTGAAACCGAAATTTAGTTGACACCCGTTAAAATATAGATTTCGTTGTTGCATGTTCTTTTATATCGTATGCTCTGCGTGGAAGTACTATAATTTGCTTCCGATAGGAAATTGTAGTCGATATCCGCCATTAAACAGTCCCTTGCGAATGCTAATTTCAGATTTAATCTTGTAAAACTTTCATCACTTATGTCTTTGGTGGAGAGAATTCGAAAAAGATCCCGTGACAACGCGTAAGTGTGTAGTGGACAATACTTACCGGTATTAATTTATATAGAGCACTGTTTTTGTCATAGAAGGTGTAATAAACGAAAATACACAAAAAATTACCTAGGTACAATTCTGAAATATTAGAGGTAATATGTGAGAATACAATACTGGGTAAGTCTGACGCATAATTTCTAATGTAACGTCTAAGTATTCTGTCTGTGATGCAAGTAATATGCTGTTTCGTTATTTACTGCAGGATTGCAAAAATCAGCAAATTGCCAAAAATTATATTATTTAACATATAATTTTTTTCCTTTTAAACTGATAGGCTAAGCGAATTGTTACTGTTTATTGTTTTTTGTTAGCAGTCTAACGTGTATTTCTCTAACAGATAAGATGCTTTACTTATTTTACCGTTGTTTTTCTTTTAGTTTTAACAAAACATATTTTAAGTGATTATTTCAGACGATTATTTTAGACTGCAGCTATTGTTTGTGCTAGGCCATTTGGACAACCAGTTATCATTACCTCTCCTTTTCCTTCGTTACAGCACTATTTTGGCACCTGTTTTATAAGCTAACATTTCTGACGGGAGTGACATCGTCTGTGTTTATCTATTTTCTCATATCTACATATCTGTCGCATCTTTAATCTTTGAGTTTTTTCTTGACATATTCCAGTCTCCTTACCTTTTAAAATTTACTGTCTCATCCAGTGACAGGTGTCTTTTCTGCCCTTAATTCTTAACATCATTCTACAGCATAACGTTTCAAATTTTCACAGTTCGTACTTTTCATGGTTTATAACCGCTCAATATTTTATCATAACTTGGCGATCCAGACGAACCGATAAACGTCTTTTTCAGTTTTTCAATGTCAGTATCCAACATCTGAAAACATCGCCCGCTCATGAAAACTTTCATTTGTGTAATAATGCTTCTGATGTTTAGCTTTTTCCAATAGGACATGATTTGTACATTTATTTCCCAGGTTGTTCCTCAGTTTTGATGTTATTCGTAATTGTTCTTTCTCTATGTCTGCAGTTCTTTTTTTCCTTCGTAACTCCTTAACGCAAATAACGTGGAAAGTAGATTTCCTCTCCGTTTAACAGTTGCTGTAAGTTTAGCAAGATATAATCGTAATGTTTTCATTATCACCAAGAAAAAACAAAGGTACGAAATTATTATTTTTTTGTTTGAGTTCGGGTATACGTTTGCAATGCTAGTACGTGTTGAAATTCCTACGTCACAATACCATAGCTTGCCGTTGGAAGTATCAAAACAAAATGGTGCAGCACGTTGAAAAGATGCAGTTTCGAGCAACAATTTGTTTTCTGCATTTGAAGAGGAATAACTCATCAACAATGCAAGGTGAGTTCGTGGAAGTGTGTAGACAATATGCGCCGTCATACACTATGTGATCAAAAGTATCCGGACACCCCCAAAAACATATGTTTTTCATATTAGGTGCTTTGTGCTACCACCTACTGTCAGGTATTCCATATTAGCGACCTCAGTAGTCATTATACATCGTGAGAGAGCAGAATGGGGCGCTCTGCAAAACTCACGGACTTCGAACGTGGTCAGGTGACTGGGTGTCACTTGTGTCATGCGTCCGTACGTGAGGTTTCCACACTCCATTGTTTCCGAAGGGACACGTACAGCACAAAAGCGTACAGGCTGACCTCGTCTGTTGACTGACAGAGACCGCCGACAATTGAAGAGGGTCGTGATGTGTAACAGGAAGACATCTATCCAGACCATCACACAGGAATTCCAAACTGCATCAGGATCCACTGCAAGCACTATGACAGTTAGGCGGGAGGTCAGAAAACTTGGATTTCATGGTGGAGCGGCTGCTCATAAGCCACACATCACGCCGGTAAATGTCAAATGACGCCTCGCTTGGTGTAAGAAGCTTAAACATCGGACGATAGAACAGTGGAAAAACGTTGTGTGGAGTGGCGAATCACGGTACACAATGTGGCCATCCGATGGCAGAGTGTGGGTATGGCGAATGGCCGGTGAACGTTATCTGCCAACGTGTGTAGTGCCAACAGTAAAGTTCGTAGGCGGTGGTGTTATGGTATGGTCGTGATTTCCATGGAAGGGGCTTGCACCACTTGTTGTTTTGCGTGCACTACCACAGCAAAGGCCTACATTGATGTTTTAAGCACCTTTTTACTCCCCACGTTTGAAGAGCAATTCGGATATGGTGATTGCATCTTTCAACACGATCGAGCACCTGTTCATAATGTACGGCCTGTGGCGGAGTAGTAGTAGTTGTTGTTGTTGTGGTCTTCAGTCCTGAGACTGGTTTGATGCAGCTCTCCATGCAACTCTATCCTGTGCAAGCTTCTTCATCTCCCAGTACCTACTGCAACCTACATCCTTCTGAATTTGCTTAGTGTATTCATCTCTTGGTCTCCCCCTACGATTTTTACCCTCCACGCTGCCCTCCAATACTAAATTGGTGATCCCTTGATGCCTCAGAACATGTCCTACCAACCGATCCCTTCTTCTGGTCAAGTTGTGCCATAAACTCCTCTTCTCCCCAATCCTATTCAGTACCTCCTCATTTGTTATGTGATCTACCCATCTAATCTTCAGCATTCTTCTATAGCACCACATTTCGAAAGCTTCTATTCTCTTCTTGTCCAAACTATTTATCGTCCATGTTTCACTTCCATACATGGCTACACTCCATACAAATACTTTCAGAAATGACTTCCTGACGCTTAAATCTATACTCGATGTTAACAAATTTCTCTTCTTCAGAAACGCTTTCCTTGCCATTGCCAGTCTACATTTTATATCCTCTCTACTTCGACCATCATCAGTTATCTTGCTCCCCAAATAGCAAAACTCCTTTACTACTTTAAGTGTCTCATTTCCTAATCTAATACCCTCAACATCACCCGAATTAATTCGACTACATCCCATTATCCTCGTTTTGCTTTTGTTGATGTTCGTCTTATATCCTCCCTTCAAGAAACTGTCCATTCCGTTCAACTGCTCTTCCAAGTCCTTTGCTGTCTCTGACAGAATTACAATGTCATCGGCGAACCTCAACGTTTTTATTTCTTCTCCATGGATTTTAATACCTACTCCGAATTTTTCTTTTGTTTCCTTTACTGCTTGCTCAATATACAGATTGAATAACATCGGGGAGAGGCTACAACCCTGTCTCACTCCCTTCCCAACCACTGCTTCCCTTTCATGTCCCTCGACTCTTATAACTGCCATCTGGTTTCTGTACAAATTGTAAATAGCCTTTCGCTCCCTGTACTTTACCCCTGCCACCTTTAGAATTTGAAAGAGAGTATTCCAGTCAACATTGTCAAAAGCTTTCTCTAAGTCTACAAATGCTAGAAACGTAGGTTTCCCTTTCCTTAATCTTTCTTCTAAGATAGGTCGTAAGGTCAGTATTGCCTCACGTGTTCCAGTATTTCTACGGAATCCAAACTGATCTTCCCCGAGGTCGGCTTCTACTAGTTTTTCCATTCGTCTGTAAAGAATTCGTGTTAGTATTTTGCAGCTGTGGCTTATTAAACTGATTGTTCGGTAATTTTCACATCTGTCAACACCTGCTTTCTTTGGGATTGGAATTATTATATTCTTCCTGAAGTCTGAGGGTATTTCGCCTGTTTCATACATCTTGCTCACCAGATGGTAGAGTTTTGTCAGGACTGGCTCTCCCAAGGCCGTCAGTAGTTCCAATGGAATGTTGTCTACTCCGGGGGCCTTGTTTCGACTCAGGTCTTTCAGTGCTCTGTCAAACTCTTCACACAGTATCGTATCTCCCATTTCATCTTCATCTACATCCTCTTCCATTTTCATAATATTGTCCTCAAGTACATCGCCCTTGTATAGACCCTCTATATACTCCTTCCACCTTTCTGCTTTCCCTTCTTTGCTTAGAACTGGGTTTCCATCTGAGCTCTTGATGTTCATGCAAGTGGTTCTCTTATCTCCAAAGGTCTCTTTAATTTTCCTGTAGGCAGTATCTATCCTACCCCTAGTGAGATAAGCCTCTACATCCTTACATTTGTCCTCTAGCAATCCCTGCTTAGCCATTTTGCACTTCCTGTCGATCTCATTTTTGAGACGTTTGTATTCCTTTTTGCCTGGTTCATTTACTGCATTTTTATATTTTCTCCTTTCATCAATTAAATTCAATATTTCTTCTGTTACCCAAGGATTTCTACTAGCCCTCGTCTTTTTACCTATTTGATCCTCTGCTGCCTTCACTACTTCATCCCTCAAAGCTACCCATTCTTCTTCTACTGTATTTCTTTCCCCCATTCCTGTCAATTGTTCCCTTATGCTCTCCCTGAAACTCTGTACAACCTCTGGTTCTTTCAGTTTATCCAGGTCCCATCTCCTTAAATTCCCACCTTTTTGCAGTTTCTTCAGTTTTAATCTACAGGTCATAACCAATAGATTGTGGTCAGAGTCCACATCTGCCCCTGGAAATGTCTTACAATTTAAAACCTGGTTCCTAAATCTCTGTCTTACCATTATATAATCTATCTGATACCTTTTAGTAGTTACACGACAATAATATCCATGTAATGGACTGGCCTGCACAGAGTCCTGAGCTGAATCCTATAGAGCACCTTTGGTGTGTTTTGGAACGTCGACTTCGTGCGAGGCCTCACCGACTTCATGAAGAATGCGCCGCCATTCCCCAAGAAACCTTCCAGCACCTGACTGTACGTATGCTTGCGAGAGTGGAAGTTGTGTTCAAAGCGAAGGGTGGGACAACACCGTACTGAATTCCACCATTACCTATGGAGCGCGCCACGAACTTGTACGTCATTCTCAGCCAGGAGTCAGGATACTTTTGATCACGTAGCGTATGATGGAGTGCTTAGTGGGCAGAGCGATTCCAGTGTGCTCATAGATAAAGTAGAGATTAGATGCACTATTTCGGTTTGACTTCTATACCGGTATGCTACGGTACCGTGCTGCGTGAATTTCAGTGTGTAGCTGGACTGCAGACACGTACCAGGACGTACATTCAGAATTAATTTCATAATTTGTGTTTTCGGTATGATAATTAGTACGTGATGACTACCTCTCGTTGCTCGTTTCCATTTTAAACGATATGTCGTCTACGGACAACGGTACTTGAACCCCTGTCACTATGATTCCTGTTCTGAAATTTAAAAATTCTATTGTTAATGTATAAATGAAGAGTAGAGGAGCTGATAGGAACCACTTATAAAAGGACATGATCTAGTATAGAACTGCAATAATATTCCACAGATGCTGTATCAAATTATTATTAAACCGAAATGAAATCGGTTGTAAAGACGAGCAAATCATTTTGTCACAGAGCTAAACAAGCGTTTTATACGCTGTTGATATTAGTGGTTACAAGTATCAACCATTAATGTAAATCGCGAGGCTTCCGTGGTCGTGTGATTGAAGGTAAAATATTCTGGGTTGAAAGGCCGCATCACGTTGATACATCAAATTTCTTCTTTATTTGTCGACATTTTGAGCCATCTGCTGGAACTTACCGTTGTTTCCAGAAGAGTCTTGAAGAAGATCTCAGCAGATAGGTCAAAACGTTTACTGTTGAAGAAGAAATTTGAAGAGGAGCACGAGGTGGCCTTATAAACCAGATTACTTTACCTTCAGTTATGAAACGTATTCGTTGCGAATTGATCACTGGCTACAATGTTTTTAATGAAGTCATTTCCACCATTTAACTGTAAGTTTTGATCATTCATCTAGCTCACTATCGTGATTTCGGCTGTAGAGCCAGTTTCAGGGGTGAAAGCAAGGCAGTAAACACTCGAAATGTCTGCATGACACTTCGTCGTAGAAATATTGCATCACATATGTTAACACAGATACCAATCATGTGATTCGTATTTTTCCAAAAATGTGTTGCAATATTTAGACGGCGATATAACATTCAGACATGCCGGGTATTTACTGTCTTTCTTTCACCTTTGCACTTGAAATTGGCTCTAGAGACAAAATCAGGATAGTGAACCAAATAAACAATAAAACCTTAGAGTTAAAAGGCGGCAATTATTTCATTAAAAAAGTATTGGCCTGTTATTACTATGCTTCCGAGCCAAGGAAAATACTTCACTGGCTAAAATATTTTTCAAATGGAGAATCATGTCTGAAGAGGAGGGGTCGCCTCGCAGTCTGCGAGATGGCGGCCCGGAAGCGGTGCTGTGTGTACATGTGTGCGTGTGGTTGCGCAGAGGGCCGGCGCGATGGACGGCTGCTACGTGCCCAACAACCCGCAGTTCGGCCTGTCGGAGGCGGCGGCCTGGGGGCTCGACGACATGGGCTCCTTCTCGCTGCCCGCGCTCGACCTCGACCCGCTGCCCAGTCTGCTGCCGTTCAGCCCCGCCGCCTACAAGTGAGTACCCCGCTCTACTGTCCCTAGCGCAGATCTCAACCAACTATACTTTTTTTGTGGCTTGCAGCTAAACCACTTTAGTAGCAGGCAATAAGATCTTTAAGGACGCTACAGAGGTGTTTAGGGATGAAATACGGGCTATCATCTCGTACCTGGCTCGGTGAATCATAACCACCCTCAAGTAAGGCACGTTACATCCTTTACTGGAAGTGTCCTGCAACAATATTTACACCAAAAGTCGCCCTTCAGTAACTGATAATTTGAATCTCACTATATTTATGCTTAAGTTGCAAAATTAAGATACAGAGGGAAAATTTTGGACTCTTTCATTGCTATTTATAAAACAGAAAGTTCTTCTCCCTTGTCAACAAACAGATGTTAATTCGAATCTGTCTGGAGTGGCTGCAACTAAGCTTTACGAGTGTTTCCAAAGGCTTTAGTTTAGGCCATCTACTGAACGATAACAGGTAATTGTCATTTCACATAACGTGTTTCGCAGTGGAACTCTAGGAAAGTTTCATCAGTATAAATCGCAATTTATCCTTTTCTTGTGAAGACATGCTGAACTGAGGATTTCAGAATACAATGATCCTTTGCTTCCTTCTGGGCGCGCACCACTGATTCTATAAACTTGAAAAACAAGATTGTTTCCAGGAGGCTGGTTTAAATGCGTATTTTGTTAATCACTGGGGCCTAGTTTCGAGCGTGAGCTCATTCACAAGTACACCTACAAACCTAATAGCTCACCACAATTAAATGGAAGTCGAAATATAAAAGTCTTTGCAACTGCATGGGATGAAGAGTTTTCACTAAATTATAGTATGATTACTTACAATGGACTTGGGAACTTCATCTTTATAAGTACTGTAAAACAGAAGCCACATGCCGTACACAGTTATATATCGCAATGCCCTTTACAGACACAAACTAAAATATTATACGAATGGAGTAACTGCAGGTGCGAGAAAAGTAGTATAATAGATAATAAGAATCCACGTAAAACAACAAGCAACGAGAAACGATACCTTGGAATAGGTATCCACAAACCACACATAACAGCTATTCGTACTTCAACCATATGTGAACACATGTGCAGACGGGATAGTTTAGAACAGTCTGTCAAATAGTATAAAGTTGAAAGATATTATGGTACTACAGTCATACAGTTTCAAAGTAGGTCGTTCGTCATTTACTTATTGTTACATGTAAGGTATCACTTTAATGTTTATAAACGGTGTCACACATAAGCAACAGTGTTAGATATCCTGAGTGAGGCTTTTATTTATATTTTAGTCACAGTCACATATTATAATCACAATTATAAATGGTTTCGGCCCTGTGTTAACTACCTTCAGATCCTGAACATCAGCGGCATTTTGTGAACAATTCACGACAAACAATGGTGTGAACACCTTGCTTGCCAAATGCCGCCGATGAAGTATAGAACCTGAAGAATGACAGGGTAGGGCTGTAACCGGGTATATTTTGGTATATTTTGTGATCGTGTTTCATATAAAAATAAGTAAATAATACTACAGTTACAGTTTTTCGCGGAACGTCGTTCATTTTCTATGCCATCTTTCTTTTTTAAAATTTTCAGTGGTTGTTTGGACCTTCTGTACACTTTCACAATTTGCAACACCATTGAATTAGTAAATAAAATCAGTAAAATCTTCATCCCGACTGAATACCAGTGTCTAGTAGACAATCAGTTGTCGGATAATGGAAAAGAGCAGAAAATTAATTTACAGCCTGTAAAGGTGTCATAAAAAGGGATATGCTGGCAGGGTTCAGTTCACTGTCCATTCCTTTTGTCAGTGTAGCTATCTGTGTGGTTTACTGTCAAACTATACAGCTGTTCAGAATATTTTTTGCCTATTTCTGACATAAGTTCTTACAGAAAGAGGTGAAATATTATAATAATCGTGGAACGAATAGCACCGTGAGTAATATCATTACGTAGGTTACACAAAAGAGATTTTTAAGTTATTCAAAAAAATTGCAATTTGATAATACAGTATGACAAGACAAGGAAATAATCAGTGAATAGTTCTTCAGGGAGGTGATGAGATGTACTGAAAGTCGAAGCACTGAACACCATGTGCTATAACACAGTGTCTTTCCCGTGAAATAATCGTGACTCTTACTGACATTGACAATTAAAACTGAGTTAACGTTGTATTTTAACATCTTTTTGTAGCATTTAATACTAGTTATTATGAAACAATTACATTCATTACAAAGGAGAAGTATAACCATAAAAAGTTGATGCTTTTCAAAAGCATCTCATGTCTGACTCTTTAAACGCAGTACATACACCCCATCATATGATTTGTGCTTAAGAGGAAATGCTGAATCGCGTGAACACTATAGAGAGAAGGTCCTAAAATATACAGACCTAAAAGAACGGAAGATACCTGTTCTTTATTCAACAGGTTTCATAACTAAAGCCAATTATAATTCAGTTGACATTGTTAAACTTGTTAAGCTGTAGTTTCTTCTATGCTTTATCCGGAGAGTTGCAACAATGCAGGGTATACTACTTCAAACATAACTATACTATGTCTGGTGAGGTCTTGTCGTGTTCTGACTCCATTACTAAAAACGTTTTCAGTCTTCCTTTTACAGTTTTGTATCAAAAATGAAACACGAATTTATGAGTGGTATATTAAAACCCCTCTACTGTTAAATACGTTGAAGGTCTAATACGCAACAGCGCAAGAGACAAGAGAGAAATGAAGTAACATGTAATATTACTAGTCTGTAATAGCTCTTAATCGCGAGACATTTGAGTGTTACCTGGTAATTTGAAGGTAGAGACGTTAAGATTAATAATTTCTAGCATATCATTTACAACAATCTCGGAAAACATTAAAAGTACCATTTTTTACGTGCAAAAGTTGTATGTTGATGAGCTCAGAGAGTTCGTTTAGCACAGATGTCAGTCGCTTACAATAATTATTCACTCTCGATGGTGTCCCTGTAAGGTGGAAATCAACGAATAATACGGATGAAGTTTCGTGGAACATTCATTTTTATCAAATTAGGTGAAATTTTCCTTCAAAGAATGGAGAGAAGTAATTAAAAAAATTTTAAGGCACTAGCGTTGCTATATACGATCCATTTCGTAATGTTCCTTTTGCGACGGAGAATATTCACGAATAGCGTGACAAATATTACTACCAAGTATGATAGTAAAAGCTAACGGATAATAAAGTGCAAGAGACAAAAGAGAAATGCGATAATATATTATAAATAAGAGCTTAAGAATGAAGCAGGGGAAGTACAATGTAACACATGAGAGAATGAATCGGTACCAGTCGCTTTCCATCAGTAAGTTAGATAATATCTTGTGCTTTGACTTCAATAGTCTGACAATAACTCCAGCAGTAAATTAAGAAAGAAAAATATTGCGAGTGGTTTTCAGTAGTATTTTCCGAACTTCTATATGAGTTTATTTCTGCTCAGAATGCTGGCTGTCTACAACTACGAGGTGGCGTTTGTAATTTGTAAACATCTGAACTTCAAGTTACATGTTAAAGGTACGAACTGTTTATGTTTAAGACAGAAAATTTGTCACTAGAGGATTGCTTATTGAGATCAAAAGTAAAATCTAACTCCAATAATCGTGGTAAAAGAAAATTATTGTTCTATCTTAAAAATGCCAATCTTTTGTAAAGAGATTTCACTTCTGATCGATATTCTGTCCAGCCCTCTTGTTCTGTCGAGAAAAGTATCCGCATAATGATTTAGACTACCGTCTCCTACAAGAAATCAGTACTACCACCCCCGAATTCTTTCTGTAAAGCATTATGTAACATGCTCTGCTCCTCTTATAGATTCTAATCACTGTTTAATGTTCTGTTAACTGATTTTCGACGCGAAGAAGTCTTCACCTCACGAATATTGTTTTCGCTTTTCTAACAGTGATACAACGCTGCTTCCTTTTTATTCATTTTTGTAATTTCCATGCTGACAAAATCCTGTAGCTTCGTGTGTTAATGCTTACCTAATATCAGTCATAATAGTACGCTTATTATAACGTCTACCTTCTGATTTTCGGTGAAAACTAGTACTGGAAGTACATTGATCAACAATACAGTCAGAAAATTATTCTTCCAACGAGAAAAAGATGTCATCTGCCAATTCTGTCTTCAGTAGCTCCTTTGACGTTTTTTCTGAAGCTATATATATATATATATATATATATATATATATATATATATATATATATACAGTTTATCATTTAAAAGCGCTAAATGAATTCTTACACTTTTTGCTATCAAATTTGTATCCTGACTAATGAATTTGATTCTTAAAAGGACGAAACACCAACAGCGTATTGTGATGCTGATATCATTTTAGTCTAAATAACGGGATGTCTCTTATGTTTCTCTCTTCTTTTAACTGGTAAATTCTTCTATTAATCGGTAGATAATTCACTGCTTTCCATTTCTAATATTTTTGTAAAGGATGCGTCATAATCTGTTACCTTTCTTGTCCTAGAATTGCAACAACTACCTTTAAAAATTATTCAAATAGATATTTATTGCTCTATCTAGAAAAGCAACAAAATTCCCTTAGTAGTGTAAGGGCGTCAGGATCAGACGAGATAGCTGTAAGAAATTACAAATGTTATGCGAAAGAAGGTGCTTCCCTTCTGTCAGAAGTTAGATCGCTTGAGGAACGAGGGTATCTAGCAACTGGAAAAAACGCAGGTCATGTCCAGTTTGAAGAATGGTCTTAGGACAGATACGCATAATTATACGCCTATATCTTTTAATTATGGAACGTTTTTTAATACTCAACAATATTTTTTTTGAACGCAAATCTCCTCCATGTAAACTAACATGGATTAAGCGAACCGCGAGAGAAACTTAGTTCGCTCTGTTCCTCCATGAAATTCGTTGCGCTGTAGACAACGGCGCTCAGATTGATTCCGTGTTTCTTGATTTCAGGAACGCATTTGACTCTGTCCCATTCTGACGTTTAGTGAAAGAAATACAAGCTTACACAGTCTGGACCAGATTTACGACTAAATTCAAGACTTCCTCTCAGAAATAACTCAACACATCTCTCTTAACACAACAAAATCGAGTAATTTAAAGGTAATTTCGGAAGTACCCCAAGAAACTGTGATATGACCGTTACTGTTTACAGTGTATGTTTGTAAATGATCTAGTAGAAAGTGTGGAAGCTCTAAGACTGTTCACAGGTGATGCGGTTGTCTGCGAGAAAGTGGAAACGCCAGAAGACAGTAACGATTTGCAGAATGACCTCTCGATAAATGATGAATGATGCAGGTACTGGCAATTGACCCAGAATGAAAAACAAATGTAATATATTGCGCAGCTATAGGAAAACAGACTACTGTATAACTACGCTATTAATGACAAATTAACGGATACAGTATCTACGGTAAAATATGTAGGATTAACTATCAAGAGCAAACTTAAGTGGAATGACCACATAAAACAAAGAGCAGGAAAAGCGGAATCCAGACTGAGATTCATAGGAAGATTCTTAAAGAAATATAACGCATCCATGAAGGAAGTGTTTACCAGGCTCTTGTTCGAACGATGCTTGAGTATTGTTCGTCTTTCTGCGACTGTTACCAGATAGCAGAACCAAAGAAGAGTGGCCCGTTTCGCCACGGGATTGTTTAGTCTGCACGAGAATGTTACACAGATGCTGAACTAACTCCGTGGTAGACGTTACAAGAGAGGCGTTTCTCTCCACGGTGAGGTTTACTACTAAAATTTCGAGAGAGAACTTTCCGGGAAGAGTCGTACAACAAATTACTTCTTCCCACATATATTTCGCGAAATGACCGCGACGAGAAAATTGGAGAAATTAGAGCTTACCGACAATCGCTCTTCCCACGCGCCATTCCCGAGTGGAACAAGGAATGGAGGATCAGTAAGTGGTTCCGGAACTACACTCCGCCTTGAGCAGTAGGATGAAGATTTAGATAGACGTAGACCCTATAGACTTACTGCTATTTTTCGTTACGGGATTGTGAATATAACGTGATTGCAGAATTCCTATTACACCACTCACTCGCAGACGTTGACATACTAACTGATCACTCGGAACAAAACTGTAATTATTTGTTAGGTCCACTATCAGTTAATGTTTTATTATCATGCTCTGCTATTAACTCTTATCATTTTTCTAATATTAGGAATTCTTCTACCACTTTTCTTCTACACCACAAAAATATATTTTTTCGTGTCGTTCTTTTCATTCTCTATTCCTTTATTGTATAGTTTCTTGGTTTATCTCATATTTTACACGTTAGTATGGCGGTTTTTGATCTGTTTATTTTACCAATTTCCTCGTCAGCACAGCTTACAGTTTTTCATGAGCTCTTATTCTCTTTATACTTTATGGGATACCTCAATGGATAAATGGTGGAACAACACTTGCAGCAAAGCTACAACGAGATTGATTCGATCTAGATGTTTGTAGACCACTTCTAGAATAATATCCATTGCCCAGGATCCAGAAAATCCGTCACTAATCGTTGAACGTAAATCCAAAACATAGCCCAACAGAAATCTAGTGAACAGCCAGGTCACGAAATTACGGTATAAGTGAGGAAGAGACTTTAACACAGCATGCTCCGAAGTGTCTTGCATATGTGTTGCGGTCGTGTTTTATTTTCTGTTTGAAGTCAGAGATATTGCGTCTCATCTCCTTTAGATACACATAGTGCTGTAATTGTCCGTGCCGTATCACTGTCGTTGTGCTAGTAATGGGGAGGTGTGGATGGGCAAGCCAGTTCAATCTTCACTGTCCGTCTTGACGTTTGGTGTCACTGTGTTCTCTACTTTGGGTGGAGGCATGGTGCTGATCCTAAAGTCGGCTGTAGCGGGTGTTCCAGATTCCGAATCTGCTCTGGAAGTCAGTGGTGCACCAGGTGGGAAAGGGTCTTATTCCATTGGGGTTAGCTCCGATAGTGCTGAACATGGGTAAGTGGGTTTGCCAGGCGTCTAAAGTTGTATCTCTAAGTGCAAACTACTAAAAGTAGGCACAATTAGTCGGCTTGTTATACCAGCATTGCGCCACTGGCGTTGGCTGTTGAGATTTATCATCCCCAGATGGCTTCACGCTAGGACCATTATATTGGTCACAGCCCAAACCTGTGCGCCCAGTGAGTACTGCGAAGTTGGGCTGGCGTGGTCATAAGAGTAGGAAGATCCGAGAGGGTGCGCTATACCGTAGGTGACTATGCAGAAGCTCAAAGAGTACGCCTCTGTAATAGATGTAGCCCTGTAAGAGCCCAGGGAGTGGGACAGGACATCGATCTTGGATTTGGCTATTAGTATCTTCCTAACCTTCACATTAAAGGTGCAGACGGACCGTGCCGTTGTCAGGTGCGTTATGCCATTCAGAAAGCAGATATCCTGAAACATAAAACTGAGGGCCACTGACAGAAAAAATCGTTTCTAGGGCCCTTGTGATTTTTTTCGTCCAAGGTGCTTATTGTCTGTCTTTCTCTGATATTTGACTACAAAGTACAGAAGAAAACATGGAAATGGAATCTATGAGATTGAGCCGCATCGCTATGAGGAAGAGGCAGCCGAAGTTCACAAGGACGCACTCGCAAGAGCGCTGCGCCGTTGGTCAGGCGTGGAAACGTTGCCAGGGTGATGACTAAATCGACGCGAAGGTATTCCTGACGTCCTGCGTGATGGTGTTCATGACACGCTGACGTCATGTAGTCCGGATAACCATACAGCAGTAGTCAGCTGATGTCAGAATCATTTCTCCCTGTACCATCTGGACTCTGTTTTTTTGGAGGACTGGAAGCGAGTGGGAAACGAGACGTTCCGGCCAAACTTGGTGAATGTACACTCCTGGAAATTGAAATAAGAACACCGTGTATTCATTGTCCCAGGAAGGGGAAACTTTATTGACACATTCCTGGGGTCAGATACATCACATGATCACACTGACAGAACCACAGGCACATAGACACAGGCAACAGAGCATGCACAATGTCGGCACTAGTACAGTGTATATCCACCTTTCGCAGCAATGCAGGCTGCTATTCTCCCATGGAGACGATCGTAGAGATGCTGGATGTAGTCCTGTGGAACGGCTTGCCATGCCATTTCCACCTGGCGCCTCAGTTGGACCAGCGTTCGTGCTGGACGTGCGGACCGCGTGAGACGACGCTTCATCCAGTCCCAAACATGCTCAATGGGGGACAGATCCGGAGATCTTGCTGGCCAGGGTAGTTGACTTACACCTTCTAGAGCACGTTGGGTGGCACGGGATACATGCGGACGTGCATTGTCCTGTTGGAACAGCAAGTTCCCTAGCCGGTCTAGGAATGGTAGAACGATGGGTTCGATGACGGTTTGGATGTACCGTGCACTATTCAGTGTCCCCTCGACGATCACCAGTGGTGTACGGCCAGTGTAGGAGATCGCTCCCCACACCATGATGCCGGGTGTTGGCCCTGTGTGCCTCGGTCGTACGCAGTCCTGATTGTGGCGCTCACCTGCACGGCGCCAAACACGCATACGACCATCATTGGCACCAAGGCAGAAGCGACTCTCATCGCTGAAGACGACACGTCTCCATTCGTCCCTCTATTCACGCCTGTCGCGACACCACTGGAGGCGGGCTGCACGATGTTGGGGCGTGAGCGGAAGACGGCCTAACGGTGTGCGGGACCGTAGCCCAGCTTCATGGAGACGGTTGCGAATGGTCCTCGCCGATACCCCAGGAGCAACAGTGTCCCTAGTTTGCTGGGAAGTGGCGGTGCGGTCCCCTACGGCACTGCGTAGGATCCTACGGTCTTGGCGTGCATCCGTGCGTCGCTGCGGTCCGGTCCCAGGTCGACGGGCACGTGCACCTTCCGCCGACCACTGGCGACAACATCGATGTACTGTGGAGACCTCACGCCCCACGTGTTGAGCAATTCGGCGGTACGTCCACCCGGCCTCCCGCATGCCCACTATACGCCCTCGCTCAAAGTCCGTCAACTGCACATGCAGTTCACGTCCACGCTGTCACGGCATGCTACCAGTGTTAAAGACTGCGATGGAGCTCCGTATGCCACGGCAAACTGGCTGACACTGACGGCGGCGGTGCACAAATGCTGCGCAGCTAGCGCCATTCGACGGCCAACACCGCGGTTCCTGGTGTGTCCGCTGTGCCGTGCATGTGATCATTGCTTGTACAGCCCTCTCGCAGTGTCCGGAGCAAGTATGGTGGGTCTGACACACCGGTGTCAATGTGTTCTTTTTTCCATTTCCAGGAGTGTATTTAGCAACTTGTTTTAGAATAAGGTCCTCAGTTATCTCTCTCAATTACGGTTGCAGTGAGAGGGAACTCCTGTAGGTGGTTTTGGAAGGCGTTGTCTACTTGGGAGCACACTGTTTTTCAAGAGTTAAATGTGAGATCTGGCCAGGGCATCGGCATTAGGATGTTGTGCTATCGGCTGATTGTGCGAATCATTGTAACTATTGAGGAAGAAGTGTGTTTAATACCATTTTATTGAAATAAATGTACGTTATTTGACAAAATGACTCTTGGTATTGATTAGAACGTCCATGTGTGATGTCAGTAACTTCATGAAAGACTTCGTATGATACATTAGTTGCCAATATGACTATTGGCTTTCCAGGTTTCTGACTGTAGATATACTAAGCGTGCTGAAAAGTAACACCTCAGGAATTTTTATTTTCTTCTCATTATCGGTTGAGGTATTACATGTTATGCGTAGTACTTGCTCGACTTACTCGCTTCGCTGACGGAAGTTGCAATCCTCTGCGGCTAGGGAGCTCCGAATTTCAGCATGTAACATGGCGGTGTGTAAAGCAACAATGGCGATGCGTGAGAAACCCTCGGAAAACTAGAAGAACGAGTTCGAAGAGTTCATCCAAGCAAATGGAGCACAGTCTCTTTCAGCATGTCAGTGCCACACCACACACAAGCGGTGCGACATTTGGAAAACTCGGACGCACTTAATTCACTGTCATCGATTATCTTCCTTACGGTCCCGACTTGGCCCCATCTGACTTTTATCTGTTTCCGAAACTTAACTTCAGTCCGATAGTAATAAAGCAGTATAAGCGGAGGTGTGGTTGTGGTTCCGTCAACAAAGTCAAACATACTACAGTGACGCTAACTGGTCTCTCATTTGGAGAAACATGTTCGTCGCCATTGTGACTATGCTCAGAAATAGATATGTAGACATGAAGAACAAGTATGTAGAATGTTAAAAACGCTTATTTTATTTAAAAAGCTTTCACACTTAAAAAAATCCGGAGGCATTACTTTTCAGCAAGCCCTTGCACATATAACGTGCATTCAAAAATTAAACGAGCCGGAGGCCAAAAATAAACCACCGAAAAGTGGTGAGGTCGTTTATAAGAGCTCTGAGGTCCAAAACTCGCCGCTAGAAGGACACGGGCGCACACCTACGCCCTAGCTCGCCCACGCGTCGACCGCCCTTTGCTCTCAGTCGTACTGAGAACAGAGTGGAGGCTTCAAAAGAAGTGCAAAAGCATTTAGTGTGTTTCCTGAAGTGGGGGAGAGGAAATTCATCAAAGAATGGTGCAAGTATCCTTTGCAGTACCACCACTCAATTCTACCTAGGTGGCGATGGCCGGTCTTGAATAATGAGGGTATCCACCTGCTGGACAATGGCGTTCCAGGTCGTGCATCATCTGCCAACGACATTGGTCCTTCCCTGAATCGCTTGTGCCACGCCTTAACATCTGCAAAGGGCATGTAGTGATCTCTGTGCACTTTGCGCTCCTTGCGCTCCTTGCACTCCTCGCGTTGTTAGGAAACGCACTGCACCCCTTTGCGTTTCACCTGAGGCCTCCATTTCACCGTTTTCAGCAAGATGAGTGCAGAAGCCCGTCGATGCGTGTGTATTCTTGCTCTGTCATCTCTGGGTGTGCGCCCGCGTCCCTCTATCGCCGAGTCTGGGACCTCATTGCTGTCAAAGTGACCGTACCTCCTTTCGTAACGAGACCCACGGGAAAGATAGGCCGTGGCGCGTACGTCACAACATGTGACACTGCAGGTCTTACGAGAACCAGCAGCCTTTCCGGCGGGGAGGCCAGTAACTATTTCAGACGGGTTTCATATTTCTGGACTGCGTGTTTAACAGCATGCAAGTTCTCGAAAGCATACGATAAAATTAAGACCTTTAGTGGGTACATTTTCAATTAAAGATTGATTTCCTATGGGTCCTATACCGAGCCGAACATTCGCAAAGTGTGTAGGACAAGCCGACTAGTGTGAAGTCACAAGTGCGTTGCAGGGCCCTTGCATATCATTTGCCCCACTTTCGTAGGTAACGAGATAACGATCCTTTCAGCGGTTTTAGTTTTATAGAGTCCACCTTATGTACAGGATGACCCAGATTTCCGGCAGTCTGTAAGTTGTTGTTCATTGACACCTTCTACGTATTTTGGTGTAAATGAAATTTTAATCACCAGCTTTCTCTTCCGATTGCGAAAACATTCTGTTGGCACCCACCTACATAGGGAGAAATGTTCATCACGATAAAATAAGGGAAATCAGGGCTCGTACAGAAAAATTTAAGTGCTCGTTTTTTCCCGCGCGCTGTTCGAGAGTGGAACGGTAGAGAGACAGCTTGAAGGTGGTTCATTGAACCCTCTGCCAGGCACGTTATTGTGAATAGCAGATTAATCACGTAAATGTAGATGTACATGATGGGAACCACAGTCTTCACAGGCCCATTAAAGAATTATTGCATTTCGTTGTTTTATTACCTAATAAGCTTTGTTGTACCTTTAATGCACTGAAAATAGCGCATAGCAGTGCAAATGTCGACGCTGTTCGCTGTCTGTCTAGACTACACATTCGCTGACAAAACCTGTTGCTGACAGTAGTAATGCCTTCCTAACTTTGTTGACCTCGCGACCGTATTCAGTACTGCTCGATTCTGTCTTGGATTTTTTGTTTCCCGGCTGTGCGTTAACAGCGAGGAACAGGAGTGCTGTAGGGAAGTTTACTGATATAAGGCTCGCCGATATACACATCGTGTATGGGTTCATTGAATACAGTGGAAGAGCCGCACAACGGCGCTATGCTGAGCAGTTCGTGCATAGACGTCAACAATGTCACAGTGTACGTGTGGCGCCTGAGGACTGTTGCATTACTCTGTGTTGTAAATTTTGGTTACTGCACTTTACAGGCTCTTCACAGTTGTGAACACGTTTTCACAGAAACAAGGGTGACTGAAGTAATAAGCCGAATAAATCACAATTACGTTCTTACTCTATAACGAGCCGTGTGCCTCTTATACAAGAATATTCAGAAAGTATCTCTGAACAACCTCTGAAAGTATGTCGGTAGAGTTCTGGTTCATGTTGTTAGACTGCAAAATATTGTTAAAGACAAATGTAAAATTTTCTCTAAGAATCTCCAGCCAGCACGAAGTCAGGGCAAACCAGGCCAGTGCAGTCAAAACGGCAAACAGGCACAGAGCAGACGTTGCGGAAAACGGGAGAAACCTAGAAGAATTTACATTTCTCGCTAGCGAGAAGCTCGACTGTGAACACAGCAGCATGACCCAATCGAGCAGAAGACATCACGGCATTATAACAGCTCAGCTTGATTTCGTAAGCCAAAGTAAAAGTTTGACAAGAACACCTATCAGTCTGTTGATAAGGCCGAAAAGCAACAAGCTGAAGCTCTGACAGCCAGTCTTATGAAATAAAGAGTGATGAAGACTACTGATGAGCCCGGAAAAGTAGGCCACATTCATTCGTCACCGGTCGGACGTAAAATCACTGCCTCAGACCATTAGTAACAAATACCCAGGCTTCCAAGACTTTGTGTTCAGTCACCAGCTACGAGAGAGAAACTGTGGAAACTGTGACGCGCTGCCACCGTTCACCAATATGACTTCAACCTCACTGACTGTTACCCGTCTAGTCTACTATACACTGTCACCGTGGGTTTCCAGCCTCGAAAACACCGATGAGAAGACTTGAAGGCTTCCACGTACGGCTTTCTGAGACGAAGTGATGGTGCTTGACGCACTGTACACTTGTTACAGTGTTCGAGAAGCATGGAAACTCCTGCTGTCTGGTATCTGTAAGTAGTTATCGACATCCCCACGCTTCCGTGGTACAAGGGCTATGCTGTGGATCACCTCCACGCCATGCATAGCTTCTGAGATATTACCTGGGCACAAGCCCTTCGACGTCAACGAGAGTGCTCTGATGAAATGAAATGTATGGCTAGGGCCTCCCGCCGGGTAGACCGATCACCTTGTGCAAGTCTTTTTAGTTGACGCCACTTCGGCTACTTGCGTGTCGATAGGTGTGAGATGACGATGAGGATAACTCAACACGCAGTCCTTGAGCAGAGAAAATCTCCGAGCCAGCCGGGAATCGAACCCGGTCCCGTTTGCATGGCATTCTGCCGTGCTGACCACTCAGCTATCGGAGCGGACAGTGCTCTGATAATTCGCAGTCTCTGTCCTGGTCAGCTTCGGCTGTCGTAACGGACTACGCCGTTTGCCTCTGACGTCTGCTACCTGCACGACGCCATGATTACGTGAACCACACGCAGAGGTTTGCGCCAGCCGGAGTTCGATGCGACAGCATCGTCAAATTCCGGGGCCGCAACGCTGCATTCACGCTGAACTGGGCACCTACAAAGAGGAGAAAATACCATCGTAAACATGAATGAGCAAGTTCTTATTTCACTAATGTTGTGCCCTAAGCGCCAGCTCAGCTCCATCACACTCTGCACCCCGTTATCCTGACACTTGTAGAGGTCTCAGCCAGGACCACTACAATTTTCTTGCACGAGATAGTAATGGACAAAACTAGAAGAAATCCTATAAACTCAAGAAACCAATGATTCTTTGGATTTGCCGAGAAATCTTTCCCTCGGTGGTGCAGGCTGATTTCCTGTAGACATTCAGTGCTTATTGCTCGTTTCTTACTGGTCGTATTTATCTCTGCACATATTTGTCTGTCTGGGATGCTGTTCTCAGTTATGTCAGCTACAGCATATACAATTGCCTCTGATATTAGCCATCCTGTAGGCATTAGTTTGAGATTGAAATTTCTCTTAGTTAGAGATAGGATTGATCTGTATTTGCTTTGGAGAAAATTTTAATAGCCGGGATCACATTCTATACCATTTAGAAACGATCTTTTTCAAAATTGGCATAAGTCATCATTTTTACCTTTCAATGTTCTTTCTAATACAGAAGTAGGTCTATCGTTTGTGTTTACAAGGACGCCAGTAAAGCTATTGCTCGGCTTATAACAAGAAAACGAATTTCATACTTACCTTTTAACAAGCGGTTGCCACTCACATATGCCATTTAAAAAATAAACAGCTGGGCATGGAAACAGCTGAAGAGCGAATTGAATTTGTTTGTTATTTTTTGGAGGATATCTAATTATTTTTTGTTCATTTATAAAATTTTACTACCTGAATGTCGGGTGATGGGAGTTCTGCAAGTGAAGCTGAAGTTGTAAGTAGAAAAAGAAAGAGACGATGAAATTTTGTAGCTACAAAAGTAACAAATTAAAGGCAACCACTTTTTGACGTTACTAAGCAACGGTCATACAATATTTTTAAAGGAGCACACTGCCATTTTACTGTTTCATTGTTTATTTAAGTACAACCCAGGTTTCGGACTTTTATGCCATTTTCAAGTAATGGATTTTACGACGTTAACATATATTGCAGGCCGACCTGTTAAGTGTCAAATGGCGGTGTGTTCCTTGAAGAAAAAAACTCAGTTCGATTGAAGGGTTAAGACTATGTTAATCATAGGGGGACCCAACTATAGCTAAAAAAACCTGAAGTCTGTTGAGGGTAAGCTTGCAATTTATTTATGTTCTTTTCATATTGAAATTATTGTCCCAAAAATTAACAAAAAATAAACAGCCTAATATCTTCTGTTTATCGCGAATATAACTTACAATATCATCAGAAAAAAAATAAAATAAAAAATAAAACAGCTGTTATTAATAATCTTTTCATAATTATGAAATCAATTTTATTTGTTTTCATCAGATGTAATAAGAAATGTTCGGAAGCAATTGCAGAGGAAAACTGCTTAGACATGTTTATAAATATTTACAATATTTCTAATAAGAACGAGCAAGACCTATTTCTTCAAGGATTTCTTCAAAGGTCAAGCAGAGGCGATCGAGAAGAAAGGGTAGTGCTGTGGTGATGCATTCTGCTAGTTTTTTTGTTCTGGTTTGTGCAAGACGTGAAGAGGTTTGCACGAAAGCTTTCCTCTCAGTTTTAGACATCAATAAGAAAGGTGTACGAAGAATAAGACAACTTAAGCCGTCTGGGAGAACCTCAGACGACAGGAATGGTGGTGGAGTTACACATAGCCTCGAATATGCTATTCATGAGGCAGCACGCGAATCTCTTCAGTCATTCCCTGTACGAGAAAGTTGTTACACTGCCAGAAAAGAATATTATCTTACTACATATAAATGTATAAACGATGCGGAAATTATTCTTTGAGAAGCACCCAGAGTGTACGGTAACTTCTGACTTTTACTGGATCTTCTATGGGAACAATTTCAATTATCGATTTGGGCTACCACACTGCTTTGCCAGTGAAGAGCTGAAATTAAAACTTTGATCTCCATTTGTCAATAACGTAGCAAAACGAACAGCGCCTACAGAATTGATGGTACAGCAGCATAGAAGTAGAAAATTTTACTCAGCTCTCAAGTATGAAGAATCAGAGGAGGCAAATAAAGAGATAAGTTTGTTGTCCTTATCAGGCTGTCGAAAGTGCCAATACAACAACTGTTTTTTTGAGGTGTCTTAGAGTGAATGTTTTTAGCATTCGTGATATAAAAAAGGATCTAGCTCATATTACGTTTACCATGAAGGAAATGGTAAAAAGGGCCCTAATGAAGTCTGTTCCTTTCTGTCTGATTGTCTGAAGTCTGTACCTTAAAGCATCACAGAGCTGTGATAAATGTTCTGGACAGAACAAGAACCAGTCTTGTGCCGATTCTTATCATCTCTTACAGATTCTGGCCGTTTCCGAAAACGTCGTGATCAATGCCTGTCGCAAGACTGAATGTCGTCTGGAGTCACTGCAGGCACCTGACACCGTAAGGGAAATACGCTGTTCAGTCACATTAACGTCAACAGCCTGAATAGCCACCTTTTGCGGTGCACACCGCTGCGAGATGCTTGGATCCACAGTTTCTCTATTGTGTTTAAATTCGGGGAGTTTCGTGGTCGGAGGAATACTTTAAACTCATCCTGGTGCTGTTCGAAACACGCACATACACGGCGAACTGTGTGACATATTGCATTGTCCTGCTGATAGATATCATCTTGGAGGGGGGGGGGCAGGGGGGGTTGAGGAGGACGGGAAGTAAACTGCATGTAGGGATGGACGTAGTCACCAAAGTACAGAGGCATACTTGTGTTGATTCACTGTGCATTCCAGAAAGACGAGATCACCCAGGGACTGTCACAGACCATTGCCCAGACCATAAAGCTACCTCCTCAGACCCAGACCCTTCCAACGAATGTTGTGATTGTTGCAAATGTGTTTGCTTTCAGACGCTTCACGCTTTACGTGCCAACACTCAACTGTCGAAAGGAAACCACTGAACAACACTCAGCTTAGGTGCATGAACCAAGCGCCTCCTGCGGAGGCGCCCATACCCATCATTGTTCGGTGAATGGTCGTTGAGGAAACACAGTTTGTACCCCTTGGTTCATCTGTGCGGTCAGTTGCTCAACACTTGCACATCTATTTGCAAGTACACATCCCTGTATGCATCGTTCACCCCTGTCATCTATAGCAAGGTGCTGCATCACAGTTGCCTCGCCACCGATTCTGACAGTGACATTTTGCCAAGCATGATATACTCAAACCACAGCGGTGTAAGAAACTGACATGTTTGTTGAGTAACAACTTATATTCAGAAACAATTAGCTTTTCATTTTCAGAACAGAGTACGAATAAAATGGTAAATTTGAAGTTTCTATTCACAATACTGTAAATAAAAGACGCTTTCAAATTCAGAAGTCAAAATTTCGGTACGGTGTCTGATAATAACAATAGATGAACTATACTGTGAAGCCAGGGTCTTTTGCCAGGTATGTGGTATCCTCACTGATAAGTGCCCCTCCCCCCCTACTGCCCCGAGTTAATATGTCTGTTCAAAGATTTTTCTTTTTCCACTTGTCAAATATAAGATTTCAGAGAACAATCTTCAGATTTTTTAGGTAGGGTTTCAATGCTGCAGTGTTTCTCAAACCAAGCAGTTTTTCGGATGTTCGGTAGACCAACAACAAGCATTTTGATTAGGGTTTATCTTCAAAAGGTCCAGTGTAAATATGAAAGAATTACTTTAATTCTGAGTAACTGTCTTTGATCCCTTACATGATTATCAACCTTTACCTGACTCATCTTTACTTAATTCTCAAATCTTTTCTTTCTAGACGTCATAACGTTTTAGGCTATCTCTTCCTTTTTTAGCAGACATAGATGCACAAACAGAAAAATGAAGAAGTTCATTAAAACATTGTAGGCTTCCTGTGACACAATATCTCTAATGGACAGAAATCTGTAGAAGAATGTTGTACACTTTCTATCACATCTTCAAAGTCTCAAACAAGTTCAGTTAGAGATGGGTGTTTCTGCTACAGTAGATTTCACATAACTTTCCTATTTCTCTAATGTACTTCTCTGCTGGATTACCGTATCGGGTTGTAGACTTTCTCAGGATATCCTGTCAATGAAGGTTTTCCAAGTCTTGGAGATAAATTGTGAGCCATTGTCAGATAGGAACACCTTTTGTTTTCCTATCTGTGTAATGTACTTCACTCTTTGACATAATGGCTTAGCTGGTCGCATTCCTTATGGGATAAGTTTTAATAAATTTTGAGAACACATCTGCTATAAATAGGATGAAACTGAATTCACCTTTTGAACTCTGGAGTGGGTCATATAGATGGAAGACGACGAGGCTCGTGGGTTTGATAGGAATTATATTTTACGTTAGACACTGACAAGTTTGGTTCCAGACTTTGACTCTCTGACATTTATAACATTATCAGTGTACTTTGTTATCAGTTTGATAATGCTCTAAAAGTACACATTCTCCAGCAGCTTTCATAAACACTTTCGTATGACACAATGACCGTAACTTTCATGGGTGTAGGTTAAAAGTTATTTTGGTAAACTGCCCTGCCAAACTAGCTTCCAAGAGTCAGTCTAGCTATGTTCTTCTAAACAAGATACTGTATTTTGTTGATTGGCGACTTCATGGAGTGCTGTGTGCACAACGACCATATATTTTAAATTAAAAGGAAGGTCAGCGTTGGTCGTAATATTGATGTTTTATTGATAGCAGAATCGATTTCCGATCGCTTCTCAGTTTTGGTTATTGATAACTTGATACCAGTGTCTGAGTGTAATGTGCATAGCACCGAAGACGATCACTATGTGATCGAAAATCGATTCTGCTATCAATAAAACATAAATATTACGACCAACTCTGACCTTCCTTTTAATTTAAGATATTTTGTGAATTTTATAAAACTAACTACTTCGACTTCACCTGCTGTTAGTGTCATGATTTTGGTTTCTATGAGTGTTATTACAGATTGCCTTACTGGTTTTTTTCTTTTACATGTTTCTTATACATATAGTGAAATTCCTTCTCATCTTGAATCTCAAGTAAACTCTGATCTGCTCCTACAGGTGATTCTGAGAGGGCATTGGCTATCTTGTTTTCAGAACCTTTGACATATTTTGTATCAAATCGAACTGTTGGATGAACATGGCTCACCTTGTTAAGTAATTATGATATAGTCTGCATTGTGGTCAGAATAGACTGTCACCTTATGCCATATCAAATAGCTTTTATACTTATTAAAGATCCAGTGTACAGCAAGTAATTCCTTTTCCATCACTGTGTACATTCTCTCATGTTTCAGTAACATTATACTGGCAAAAGCTATAGAATAATGTTGTGTTCCTCCATTCTCTACACTTAACTGGAATAGACTGGCCCCCAGTCCATCATCAGAAAAGTAGCAACATAAACAGAAAGGTAAACAAAATTATGTCTTGATAGAAAATCACAATTACTTAAAGTTTGTTTTATTTTGTCAGAATATTCTTCACAATTCCAGTCCCACTTCCAGATGACATTCTTTCTTCAAAAATTACTTAAACATGGGACAGTGTCCGTTTACGTATTTTAGGTAGAAACCACTTAATCCGAAAAATGACTTTAACTGTTTTCAGTTTCTCGGAGCAGAGAATTCAGAAATAACGTTACCTTCTTTTGAGACAGGAAGAATATCTTCCAGAGATGTATAGTGTTCCAGAAATTTCATGTTTTACTTCAAATTTAGACTTTTCTAGCAGTAGTAGTCTTCCCAGTTCTGACCACATGCAAGGATATCATCTACATAGATGGTTAATTTAGACAACTCTTGTCGTGACACATAATCCAAGACTCTAATAAACTTGTCTAGTCAAACAGTTAACCCATGTGAAACAGCTTGATACTGGTAACATTTTACATTGTGCATGGAAACTGTACTTTCTTAACTCAGGGTCATCAGTTTAATGTGCAATTCTTTCATCATTTGGTAAAATGCTAGAGTCAGATCTGAACTAATCATTAATTTTATACACCAAAATTTATGAAGTAATTCATCAATGTTTTCATGAGGATCATTTTCTGATTGGATACTCTTATTTAGATGTCTGGAGTCTAACATCAGTCTGCCTCCATCACCACACTTAGTAACTGCAGATACTGGATTGTTATTTTCACTGTTACTTGCTTCTGTAATGCCAAAGTTCTCATGTTTTTTTTCAATTCTTTGGCAACAGCAGGTCTTTCTGCAATAGGTGTTCTGTGTGGTCGAAGAGAGGATGGTTTGTCAGGCCTTAATTTTAGAACACACTCAGAATTTTTCATGATACAAGGAACATTGCTAAATACATACTCATACTTCCACAGTAATGATTTCAAAGTTTTTATTTGTACTTCATCGAGTCCATTAGCTAGAGACACCTTCTTTTCAATTAATTTCTTGAAATTTTCATCTTAACGTCTCATCTACTTACGGTTCTTGATTATGTGATCCCTTTCATTTGCACAGGACAAGTTATTAATTATTTCTTCTAAGTATACACTGTTCCCTTCTAGGAATCTTTGTTGAGTTACATTACCACCTTGGATTATGATGTAAAGAGATTTCTCTTTCCGATTCACCACTGCATTTACTTTTCATAACGAATCAGTACCAGAATGTTCGATGAGCTTAAGAATCATAAGAAAACAATGGTTAAACACGGGCCCACTGACTTCAAATGTTATCATTGCTTGCTGTCAGTTTTTGCCAAAAGAAATTTTTATTGACACTTCTCCTACTCTCATCTAAGTACTGTAAAGAAACCATTCACCTTTCCCCATAGCAACATTTGGTTTTACACATCATGACTTTCGTCTAGTATTCAAATGATTTTCACCCCCATACTCAAGAGCAGAGACAGGTACAGACTTTAGATGACCCAATTCTTCTTTAGGACGCTCCATAACATCTAACAGCGCCACAATACCTGTAACTTCATTTTCTTCATCTCCTATGACTACTTGTCCAGTTAAACTAGCATAATAATCGTCTTCTTCTTCATCTCCAGCCTTCACCTTTTCAACGTCTGTGTGTACCCTACTACCCTTCAGAACATCATCAGTTACCTCATTGTATATTTTGCCCTCACCCTTCTGCTCAAATATATCTAACTCTCCAGTTTCCTTATTTTCTAGTCCACCCTCAAATTCCTGATTGAACATCAGATGTAAATTACGCTCATCCAAGGAAAACATGGTTCTTTACTTTTTTTTTATCTTAGTGTGCTTTTCGAACCTACTCCAAAATTTTTTATCAGTGGTAACTGTATTCGTTTGGAATACCTCTACTATCCTGTTATCATCACACTTCTGCTTAAACATTTGTCATTATTAGTGGTTCCTGCATTAATATCATCATAAGCTCTCACACTCTGAGCTGCCAATTGAGAAGTCATCAGTTTAATGTGCAATTCTTTCATCATTAGGTCTAAAGGGTTACAGTGGCTGATTGCACTCTTTCCATGGTGTGCCTCTATTATCAAATACTTTGTTACCATTTTATCCACATTATAATTCTGGTTTCCTTGAATCTCTTCTTTCTCTCCAAGTAATAATTCATGTAATTATTGTCATTACCTCTCCCTCCTATTCCAGGCAAATGGTTCCTCTGAAAGGGCACGGCCAACTTCCTTCCCTAATTCTATGAGACCGATGACCACGCTGTCTGGTCTCCTTCCCCAAACAACCAACCAACCAACCAATCTCCCTCCATTATTATTATTATTATTATTATTATTATTATTATTATTATTGTTATTATTATTAAGGCTGTTAGTTCCCCAGTTTGGTCTCCTACAGTTAAAGTTCTCTCAAATACCTTATCTAAGTTATCTACATATTTCAGGAATTGGTCAACAGTCATGAAGTCTGTACATCAAGCCCCACTGTATCCTTTCAGATAACGTCTTAATGCATCTGTTTGAGTTAATTCATCAAAACATCGACTCAAATGAATGAACCTTTTTAAATGAGCTCTCCATAATTATTTTGTGGCAACCTTCGGCTTTCTATAATGAGGCCTAGCTAGAAACTCCCTTTTAATCCTGCCTTCTCTGACTCAGAAACAATCTTTTTCAGGAACACTTTCTGAAACTCATCCAATGTCAGAGTTAGCCAACTGATTTTATACTCCCAAGAAAATTATGCAATTAAGCTTATCCTTCAAGAAGTGTTTTCACAGATTTAATTTTTAAGTCATTACTCATGCCAGGAAATAAATTATCCTTGCTACAGCACATGACATCTACCAGGCGGAAGTTTCCATCCATTGGGAAACTTTTCAAAGGCGTGTTAGACCAGTTGTAATACCCAGAATTTAAGAAAATTTTTGAATAAGCACCCTCTTGTAATAATTGTACTTTTTTTTTAACGTTATAAACATTCTTGTCTAATATGGATTCATTAGAGTTTCAATGCTGATCTCAGTTACATCTTTGTTTACCTCTTCTGTTTTACCGTTAAAAGTCTAAATGTAACCAAAATTTTGATTACTATCAGTTTCACTTTCACCCCTACATTTAATTTCTACAATGAGTACTCTCTTTTACAGCTTTCTACTTCAGTCACTTCCATTTCAACCAATTTGGATTCTGGTTCATACACTCTGTCCTCTAAATTTTCCACTGTTTTATCGAAATTTTCTACCTGGTTAGTAATCGCTACTACTTCGTCACCCAACTCTGTTTGAACTTCAGGAATCTGTGTGCTTGAGAACTGTTTGTGTCTATTATTGAAAGTTCGCTATTAATTTCGCTAAGTTATTTGGAAATTAGCTAATCGAGCCTGAAACCATATAATTTATTTACACGTTTGCTCCAATACGTCTTGCAAACTTAGTTCCCTATTACTCTCAATTTGACCTTTTTTGCTTGTTCTGGTCCATCCTGGCTTAATCGTACTTGCTCTACTCATGAGTGATCAAGTACAACAGTTTCTGCTGTTGCATGATATGGTTCTGTCTCATCTTCAATCACAGATCCTGTTTAATGTCTGCTAAAGACACTCATAGATAATCCATCTCAAAATGTTTGAATGATACTAATTTCATAACTTCTGCATAAATATTTACGGTAGCTAATACTGTACACTAATGTAACAAAATGCAACACTGAAACGAAAAATATTATTAGAAGAGTACTTAACTAGTGTCACTCGAAACAGCTGTCTAGAGTCCAATCTTCCTGGAATTACAAACACTATGAATAACTGAACTATGATAACTGAATGGGGCCAAACTGAAATATTAATGCTTATTTTTAGTTGCGTTGTTTTCTTCATAGGTAAAAAGTTATGCAGTTTGTTCCTAGGTGAAAAGTTGTGTTGTTTATTCCTAGGTCCTCGAATTTGCGTAGAAAAGTTTAATTCCCTTCGCTGCCTCGCAAATGAGAACGTAGGCTCTGTAAATTTGGAAATATCTTTATTTATTTAATGGTAGACAAACCTTTACCCTGTGTAGTACGCTGCAAAATCTTCGACAATATTGCAAAGTAAGTAAAACTCAGAGAAATTCACGATTATGCAGTTATGTCCTTACTTTAGGACATCGATATCACGCATAATATTCGCATCAGAAATGACTAAAGTCTTTTACAAACTCCCAGTACTAAAATATCAACTACAATGTGATTTCCTTGTACCAGAGTCTATCAGGAAACAATATTAGTGTTAAAAATAGGACAGATATGAATGATTCTTTTGAATAAAATATATATTGGTGTATTGGCGATTAATTACAGAAATATGTTTTTGCTATTTGTGTTGTTAAAAAAGAGGTAATTTGACTAGATTGTGAATTTGGCATCTCTTCCTCAAAAGATGAATTTTAGAGTCAATTTTCTTAGTTAATTATTTCAACCATTTGAAGATATAATTTTGTTTTTGGTGTTAACATCGGAAAACGTTTGGGGTTTAAAACTGAAAATTACGACGCAGTTTAATTACTTTCAATAAATCCCCAGTCTAGAAAGTCTGACGAAATGCAGAACGTTTTCCGGATTCTCCACCACATAATCTTTCTAGCGAGATATAAGTAATTGAAAAGATACTTTTTGCAATGCGAAATTTAGTAAATTATGCGTTCCATGAATATGTGTTTCTCCCATTATGTGGCAGTTTTGAATGTTATTTACGCGTTGTAGTCAATAAGCGGCACTACTGAAGATCATTGGGCTTTAAATTGTCACGTTATTCGTTAGTATTGCTTTATTGCGCCTTTTCAACTGTGGCAGTAATTTTGCTTGTAACCAATTATTGCTTATCGGAAGAAAATAATTCAACTGATTTGCTGTTGAGTACACGTATCACAGACGAAAGACAGAAGGTTATAATTCCAAGCATAAGGCTTAAATTATAGCGTAAATACGTCTACTGAAATGTTTAATATCCCGCCCCTTACGGTCTGATACTCAGTAACCAATCTGGTGTAAAGTGAATTGACCGATACCATGCGTAAGATGGTATACCCGTCAGCCTAGGATCGTTACCGAGTGCTGTTGGGAGATAGACAAGATACAAGACGAGCAGTAAATTTCGTCGAGGTTGAGGCCATTATCAAGGATAGAGACGGAGATATGCGGTAATAGGGTGAGGTTACTTGAGGGTGAATAATTTCTTGATTAGTCGTTCAAGGTGTACCCTTCACCACACACTGTAAGGCTGCTTTCGGGTTATATAGATGCTAGAGTAGATGTTGGAGGAGTACTCGCCACCCCTACTGAGAGCATTGTGGTTCCGCAGGACGGAGAAGCAGCCGCACGACATGGCGGACGTGCTGCTGTCGCTGAAGCACGCCGTGGTGCACCCGGGCCAGGTGGGCGGCGGCCCGCTGTCGCCGGGGCTGCCCGCGCCGCCCACCTCCACCGCCTCCGCCGCCGCCGCCGCCTACCAGGGCGCCAGTCTCTCCTACACCGTACACCCACACCAGGTAAGTAGCTTGTGTGCTCTATGGCTCAAGTACACTGGCTAGTCTCACTGCTATTAGCACCTCTTTGATCTGTGGTACCCCCAATTATTCTGAGAGCGATTCCCCTGAATGTGGTCACATTTCAACCAATGTCCCCAAACGAATTAAGAAAGAAACACGCCTACATTTAATGTGACGAAAACACTTACAGTTTTCTAGAAATATTGTTACAGGTCCTCATTAATTCTGCCTGTTGTTGTTGTAGTCTTCAGTCCAAAGACTTGTATGAGGCACTCTATCTGTGCTAGCTTCTTCATCTCTGCGTAACGTGTGTGACCTACATCCAGACGAAAACTTTACTCTTGTCAAGTTTTGGTTTCTGTCTGAAATTTTTACATCCAGACGTCTCTCCACTATCAAATAAAACAATTTCCTTATGCCTCGAGACGTGTCCTGTCAACCGATCCACTTTTTAATGAAGTTGTCCCATAAATACCTTTTCGATTCTGTATGTCATTACTTATCCTACCTAGTCATCTAATCTTCATAATTCTTCTGCAATACAACAGTCTAAAAGCTATTCCATTCGGTTCAAAATGGCTGTGAGCACTACGGGACTTAACCTCTGAGGTCATCAGTCCCCTAGAACTTAGAACTACTTAAACTTAACTAACCTAAGAACATCACACACTTCCATGCCCGAGGCAGGATTTGAACCTGCGACCGCAGCGGTCGCGCGGTTCCAGACTGTAGCGCCTAGAACCGCTCGGCCACTCCATCCGGCTATTCCATTCGGGACTGCTTATCGTCCACGTTACAAGTCTGTACAATGCTTTACGCCAAACATATAGTTTCAGAAAGGATTTAGTAGTACTTAATTTCATATTCGATGGCAACAGTTTTCGCTATTGTCAATCGGTATTTTGTGTTCTACCAACATCAGCCATCAGATAATTTTCTGCCCAAATAACAAAAATCATACATCGCTTTTAGTGTCTCTTGTCCTAATCTAATTCCCTCAGCATCACCTCATTTATTTCGCTTGCTTTCCATTACCCTTGTTTTACTTGATATTTCAAGACACAATAAATTCCATTCAGTTGGTCTCCCTGGCCCTTTGGCGACTCTGACCCAATTACAGCGTCATCGGTAAATTTCCAAGTTTTAATTTCTTCACTCTAAAACTCAATTTACTTTCATATTTTCTAATTGGTTTCCTTTATTGCTTGCTCTGTGTACAGATTGAATAACATGAGGGACAGGCTACAACCTTATTTTACTCCTTTCGCAATTGCTGTTTGCCGTTAGTACCCTACGAATTCTATAACTGCGGTCTGGTTTCTGTGCAAGTTGTAAATGTCTTTCGATATTGTCTTTCGTGATCCACAACAAGCGACCGATACATATCGTTAAGTCATACTCCAAGTTCATTCATTTCCTCGCTCATATTTTCATTACTGCAGTGCGCCAAAAATCTTTCATACCTGAAAGTTGTGACGAAATGAATTGAAGATGTTAGGATTTCTCCAATAAAAATTAAATGCTTGTCAGTGACTGCTCTTGCCAGTTCTGTCTTATCAGAATCTGTTTTTAATGTGTTGGCTCGGCGTCAAGGCGTTTGACATTGTTTTCAATTTCACTATCTGAAAATAGCCTTTGTTCACTGAAACTGGTGTCGTGGATCACGAATTTATAGTACTTTTCTAAAACAAGAAAATAGTTGTAAGTAAAAATAATAATTGATTTCGAGTGAAAGCACTTGTCCTGAGTGTAGCCTCGTACGGAAGTGAAACGTGACTAAAGAAGAACAAAAGCTTTTAAAATGTGATGCTTTAGAGGAATGTAAAAGTGTACCTGGGTCGATGGGTCGTGAAAAAGTACTGAATAGGAAAAACAAATCTTGACTAAAAGGCGGAATTCGTTCATACGAAAACGCATCTTGAGGCACTAGGGATTCGTGAATTTGAGAATGGAGGATAAATCTGGAGGTAATTAGAGAGCAGGGCTTTGACCACAGTAAAAAGGTTCAAATGGATCTAGGGTGCACTATTTGTGCAAACATGAAGTGAATTTGCACTTGACTGACTAGCGTGGTTAGCTGCATCAGTTCTGCCATTGGACTGAAGACCACAATAACAAGAGCAGTTACAACATCGTGTATTCAATATTATGATTGCATGGACAGAAAAAAATTAATAATAAAAATGTACTGGGAAACTTTTAGTAAAGTGCATAGGATTTTGGAAACCGAACTTCCAGTGTACCCGAAAAGGTTTATAAACAGTATGTATCAGTAGTTTTAACTGGTGACAGTGAGACATGAACGTTTAAGGCGAAAACCACACGAAAATATTGGTTCTTAGTAAAAATGGTGAGATTCATTTTCGAAGTTACTATTAAAAACAAATGTCTTGGGAACTGACTGCAGTCGAAGACATACTTATGCTCTCACAGGTAATGAAATGGACGAATCTGACACATATAGCCAGACGAATAGAGCGAACATGGACCAAGGAATGTCGTTGATGAATTGCAAGACATAAGAAATGAGCGAGATGACGTCCTGAAGGACATTGACGTTGCTATAGGAAACAGGGAGAGGCGACATAGACGCTTTTAAGTGGTAATGTCTAAAGGAGGCATTTATCCTACAGTAGACAAGAATTTGTTATTTATGATCTTGCAAAGTGTTAGGTTATTAGGAAACTTTTAAATAATGTATTTTAACCCCTCAGAAAATATATTTTCACACTCAGGGGAGTAATTACGGTCACTTTCGGAACCACATCGCAAATCGTAAAGATATTGACAACAGAAGGTAGTTTACGGTATACTTCAATAGAAGACATTGGCCAAAGACGTATCTAAGGGAAGCTACACGAAGGTCATCCCGCATTCCACTTTTGTCTGCCATGGCTAAGGGTCATGATCTAGTCAAATTTCAAAACAGTATTATTACCAGGTTTTCGCCAAGGGCAACGTGGGGCACAGCGCTGATGTCTGGTTGGGCCAGCTATGGTGCTTGGAATGTAGTGGGTTGCCAACTGCAAAATGAACTGTAACTTCTTGTATTCTCACAACCACCCCGCACGTAATGCGAGCAACCTTCTATGTTTTCAAGCTCCCAATGACATATACGGTATGTGATGTGCATTGATGAAACTAATTCATTGTTTGTTGCTGAATGCAGACTGTGTCGTTTTGTAAATTGTGTTGTAGAATCAGAAATTATTCAAGAGCTTAACCAAAATTATCCCTTGGCACCTTAAGGATGGAGACTCCTTGCGTTTCTTCCATGCAATCGACATTTTGATTCCCTTACCGGCCGGAAATAAAAATAAGTCCACGAAGAATATGCATTGATTTTCCATTCTACAATTCGACATATTCTTACCTGAAGAGGCTCTGCAACTATCAACAACAGCTAGACGTTCCAACAAGTGAGTGTGCAGTCGTGACAACTGTCGCAGTCTTTGCTAAACACTTCTGTGTAACCTTCTTTTTGGGTCATCAGTTTCCTGACTGGACTGATGCTGCCCATCGCGAATTCCTCTCATGTGCCAGCCTCTTCACTTGAGAGTAGCACTTCCAACCTTTGCAATATTTTCTGTATGTATTCCAGTCTTTGTCTTCCTCTACAGATTTTATCCTCTACAGCTCCCTCTAGTGCTATGGAAGTTATTCTCTGATGTCTTAACTTATGTCTATCATCCTGTGCCTCCTTTATTTCAGTGTTTCTCATGTATTCGCTTCCCTCGCCGATTGTGCGGAGAACCTCCTCATTCCTTACCTTGACAGTCCACCTAATTTTCAACGTTCTTCTGTAGCGTCACATCTCAAATGCTTCGATTCTCTTCTGTTCCGGTTTTTTCACAGTCCGTGTTTCACAACCATACGATGCTGTGCTCGAAACGTGCGTTCTCAGAAATTTTTTCCTCAGATTATGGCCTATGTTTGATATTAGTAGACATCTCTTGGCCAGGAATAACCTCTTCGCCCTTACTAGTCTGCTTTTTATTTCCTCCTTGCTCGGTCAGTCGTGGGTTATTTTGCTGCATAGGTAACTTCGTCTACTTCGTGATCACCAGGCTTGATATTTCTCATTGTTCTCATTTCTGCTACTTCTCAGTACTTTCGCCTTTATTCGATTTACACTCAATCCGTATTTTGTATTTGTTAGACTGTTCATTCCTTCAGAGGAACCTGCAATTTTTCTTCATTTTCATTGGAGATACCGATGTCATCAGCAAATCTGATCACTGATATCCGTTCACCTTGAATTTCAATTCTACTCTTGAACCTTTCTTTTATTTCCGTCATTATTTCTTCGAGCAGTAAGAGCGGTAGACTACATGCCTGTCCTACGCCCTTTTTAATCCGAGCTCTTTATTCTTGGTCTTCCAGTCGTATTGTTCCCTCTTGGCTCTTATACATATTGCATATTGCCCTTCTTCCCATATAGCTTACCTCTATTTTTCTCATAATTTAGAACATCTTACACCATTTTAGGCTGCCGAACGCTTTTTCCAGGTCGACAAATCCTATGAACGTGTCTTGAGTTTTCTTTAGTCTTGCTTTCATTATCAATCGCAATGTCAGTAATACCTCTCTGGTGCCTTTACCTTCCTTAAAAACAAACTGATTGTCATATGACACATCGATTCTTCTGTATATCTGTATATTATTCTTGTCATAAACTTGGATGCATGAACTGTTAGGTTTATAGTGCGATAATTTTCGCACTTTTTGCCTTTTGCAAGCTTCGAAATTGTGTGGATAATGTTTTTCTGAAAGCCTGGTTGTAGATCTCCTGTCTCTTACAGTCTGCACACCAACGTGAACAGTCGTTTTGTTGCCACTGCTCCCAGTGACTTTAGAAATTCTGATCGGGTGTCATCCATCCCTTCTGCCTTATTTGGTCTTAAGTCAGTCAAAGTTCTGTAAAATTCTGGTTTTAATACTGGATCACCTATCTCCTCGCTGTCGACTCCTGTTATTCCTTCTGTCTCGTCATAAGTCAAGTTGTTTTGCTCATAGAGGCCTTCAGTTTACTCTTCCCACCTTTCCGCTCTCTCTTCTGCATTTGACACTGGAATTCCCGTTGTGCTCTTTGGGTTACGGTCTTTGCTTTTTTTAATTTCACCGAGGTTTGTTTTGACTTTTCTATGTGCTGAGTCAGTCCGTCCAACAAGCATTCGTTTTAGATTTCTTCACATTTTTAATGCAGGTGCTTAGCCTTAGCTTCCCTACGATTCCTATTTATTTCAGACCTAAGCGGCTCGTAGTTCTGTATTCCTGAATTTCCCTGAACATTTATTCTTGCTGAGTAGTTCTTAAACTTAAGCCTACTCTTCATAATTACTAAATTGTGATGTGAGTCTGTATTTGCACCTGGGTACCCCTCACAATACATCTGATTCCGAAATCTCTGATCGCGATGTAACCTAACTGAAATTTTCCCTCATATTTCGTCCTTTTCCAGATATATCTCTTTCTCTTGCGATTACGTAACGAAGTATTTGTTGTGGAACTGATTTAGTCCCTTTCTTTTCTCGTTCCTACTATCAAGTCCATTTTCTTCAGTAACCATTGCTTTTAATCCTTTCCTTGAAACCACTTTCCAGTTCTCCATAACTATTAGATTTTTATCTCCCGTTACACACTTAATTTCTCGTTCAATAGACTCATATACATTCTCTATCTCTTCACCGTCTGCTTGCGACGGTGGCATGCATACCTGAAATATTGTTGCCGGTGATGGTTTGCTGTCAGTTATGATGGGAACAAACATATCATTGAATTTTTCACAGTAACTCTTTGGCCTTCGTTCTCATTCATAACTACTCCCGTTACACCATTTTTTCCTGCTGTTGATATTAGCCTATATTCATCTGACTAGAAATCCTTGTCTCCATTCAATTTAACTTCAGTGACCCTACCGTATCTAGACTGAGCCTTAGCATTTCCCTTTTGAGATTTCTTTCTGACATTCCATGCCCCGACTCGTAGAACGTTATCCTTTCGTTGCTTATTCTGTCCTTCTCTCATGGTCACCTCCCCTTTGGCAGACCACTCCCGGAGTTCCGAACGGAGGACTAGTCAGGAATCTTTTGCGGATGAATAGATCATCATGACACTTTTTCAATTACAGGCACCTGTCTTGTGGATACACATTATGTGTCTTTAATTCAGTGGTTGCAATTTCGCTCTACATCCTCATTCCATTGGTCATTGGTGATTCTCCCTTCTTTTAGGGGCAGATTCCCACGTCAATGGCAATACAGTGCACTGAATTTCTATCCGCTGCTCCGTCCTCGTTGTCAAAGTCATTTTCAGAACAATGGTGACTCTTTACGCTGGAAATCTTCGGCCGCCATTGCTGATGATTTTGATTCACGATTTAATCAGCGGGGAGTTGGGAAGCCGGGACCTTGGACGCTCTGATTAGTAGTGAAAGACGCCAACCGTAGCCCATGGCTGACCTATTTAAGCTCTTTTAAACAAGAGGTGTAGTGAAATAAGTATGTAAAAACGACAATAAAATTGGTGATATTCCCGAGCGTGGAATGAAGAGTTTGGACTCTCGAAACATTTCTATTGGATGCCACTTCTGAGGTAGGACGTACTCATTTACTTCTTAATCCTCCTAAGGGAAGGAATTCCATGGGTGTGTGGTACTGCACATGATGTTATAAATAACGCAACATTAATTAAAAATTAATCACAGACCACCAGCAGGAAGGAAAAATTCAGATCACCTCATGATATCTTACGAAATGATGATAAACGATATGCTCGGCATCGGGCTTTTCAGTGATTAATGGCAAATTACATGAATGGTGTCGGCATTAGTCGATAGAAACATGTTGGAAGAAAATATGGCGAATTGACGTAGCGAAAGACTTTATTACGGGTGGACTAGTAAGGTTTGCAAATTAGAGCCGACCCGAAAGATTTTTACGGTTTTGTTGAGAAATAAGTATCCCCTACATGTGGTGTCCGAGGTGTTGTGATTCTAAGCAATGGTTATCTCGATTTCTGATGATCATTTCCGTGTTTATTTGCTACGACATGCGGAAAATACTTTTCGAATCACTTTTATTTTGAGATCCCTGTATTTTTGAATCTGCAACTTCGGTGAACTCTTGGCATGACTCCGATATTTTTATTTTTGCATATAGAATATAAGATTTAAAAAATTACAAGATAGTATTATGATATTATACTTTTATTCGTTGTCAGATGTGCGTATTATAATAACAAAAATCGTAAAACACACGGAGCAAATAAAATGGAATGCGCAGTGGTAAATTCTACTGCGCGAATAGAATTTATATTAAATTTGAGAAAATGGACCACAATAGAGGGTTCATGCAGTTTCCTGCAAATTAAAAGCTTACAGAATGCTTGTCTGGTGAAGAGTTCGCAATGCTTTGTATGGTCCTTCTGCCGCGTCCTGTCAGCCTTTTGCCTGCCCAGCGTCTTTCTTGTCGTGGCCAACAGAAAATTGTTTCTTGGTGCTCTTAGATTGTTTTGCTCTGTTCGGCAGAACCCAGGAGAATATGGAACTGCTTTCGTCTTCTCCCAGAAAGATTTTATTGATGTGAATAGCCCAGTTGTAAGAATACATTTGTGAAAAACTATTAAGAGAAACTTCCTGGCAGATTAAAACTGTGTGCCCGACCGAGACTCGAACTCGGGACCTTTGCCTTTCGCGGGAAAGTGCTCTACCATCTGAGCTACCGAAGCACGACTCACGCCCGGTACTCACAGCTTTACTTCTGCCAGTATCTCGTCTCCTACCTTCCAAACGTTACAGAAGCTCTCCTGCGAACCTTGCAGAAATTAAGAGAATTTTGAGAACAGGCAATTGCAGCTGACTGAAGAATGATTCTGCTGGCTCCAGCGCACATTTCGAGTAAGAACTCGAAGGCAAGATAATAGGAATTAGGGGTCGTATGGAGGCATAGAGACAACTGTTTTCTGTCGTGCCATTTGCGAATGGAATAGGAAAGAAAATGACTAGTAGTGGCGCATGGCACTCTCGCCATACACTACACGGTGGTTTGCGGAGTGTGTATGTAAATATAGATGTAGAATATCAGAAGGTCCCATTCAGTTGCTGCCATACGCGAAAGTCTCTACAGATGGTAGCTGACGGGAAACTGATCTGCGTAATAGCTCGCAACTCAAATACACGAGGAAGCAAAAGGCCCGATGCTACCGTAACAATTCGATACAGAACATCGATAACCTTGTTCACTGTGTGACTCATATACTACTCAGTTATTAACAATACTGGGAAGCACTAAGAGCAGCATGGCTTAGCTTGCAACTTCAGTATGCTCATGTTTTGCGGTTGTTATGATATCTGTGATTAATTGTAACACTGGTAGAATTTTATTTGTGCGTTTTTTGTACAAATCTTACTCCCAATATCCTTTTTCTATTGTTACAAATATTCACAAATAGCATAAAAAACTTAAGCAAGTATTTTCGTTGAAATGCACGTTATTGTGCATTTGTTTACTTCCCAATACATAGAGGTATATCCATATTTTCTTGCATTAATTGCTCTTGCGAAGTAACATACACATTTTCTGGAGTTATTAATGACACAGTTTTAGTACGTCGTGTCCCACAGCTTGAAGATACACTTTTCAGATTTTCGCCTCTAGCCGGCCTTATAACAGAAGTTTAATGTATTTTCTAATGGTGGCATTCCCTTTTTATGTTCTGCAGTCGTACTCGGGGATAACAAATATTACTCCGGAAAATTCATGTCTTTTTTTTTTTATGGGAAAACATTTTCTAAAGTACAAAATGGTTATGTACCCAGGGACGAACATTCGATTGAAATTTAAAAGCGTTGCAATCGAGAAAATATTGTCATTACTAGGTTTTGTAGTCTATGTGTTACACTGCTGCTCTACTACACACCAATTACCAGTAAGTGAAATCAAATTAAGCAGACGTATTATGAAAACTCAGTTAGAAGTTTAATACTTTTTGAAATGGAAACTATAGGAAACTGACATATAATTAATATTTTTTTAAAAAAAGATAAAATTGTTGAGACATTAAAGAGACGCACATTTTTTCCAAGCTTCACAGGTTCCGTGGTAAAAGACCGTTTTCTGTCTGCAGGTACAAGAGTTGCTAGACAGAAAGTACGGCGTAACTGTCCACGTGTTAAGTAATTACTTCCAATAACTTACAGCAGTTTAGTCAACATAAAATTTTGTGCCTGAAGAGTTAAGAATGTATTCCAAGTAGCTTTAAGGGGACTGGTTCTTGAAAAATTTGTCAGTTTCACGGATAATGTAGTTCAAAGAATAAAATTCGTAAGCCCATGTAATGCTTACCGTCTTTTAAGAGACCTTCTGTGAACAATTTGATGTATGAACCACAGCTTTTCGTCTCACACATTTTTCTGAATTGTATTTTGTGCTGCAAGTGAAATAAAACATGTTAATTGTTTATGTACAGCACAGATGCAGAAATCTAGAAATAAAAACAAAGTAGAAGCTCGACTTTTTCCTGTAAGTTGTTTACACTATTATGTTTAAAACAGGCTTTTAAAAATATGTTGCTGTCGTACATTATGGTTCAAACAAATTTTTAATGATGATTACCAAAATTCCAGTAATTAGCTCATAGTTTTTCTTTAAAAAGTCTTTAATCTTCAAATTTAAGTCATAAGAATAGTCTGCTTTCAGTTAAGTGTTTTAAAACAGTATGCAACATTTCAGGCCTCAGTCTGTAGCAGTTTTTCACCATTGCGTACGAGAACATCGAAAAAGTGAACTTCCGGGAAATTCAAGTTAAAGCTTGTTTCTACACCTTTTCAGCACAAAAATAACGAACTCCCGAAACATATTAATCTTGTTTCTGGTGTTGTCCTCCATCCCTTTTCTTTTTCAGACTACTTCTTCTTATTCTTGCTTCTCCGATGGCTTCCAACTCTAATTTCTCTGCTTTTAAGAGTCTTCAGCGGTCAATGGTAAATGAAGTTCTTTGCATATTTAGTCCACCAAGCGCTCCCATGAATTCCATAACCTTAAACGTTGACACTGACCATCACTGGAATATGGCAGAGCATCCAGCTCATCTATTTCCAAAGTACTTAGTCCTACCAGAACAGGTTTTTGTGTACATTCCCATACATAGTTGTAGAAGTTCTCATTTGGGCTGAGCTGATTTGGGGGAAGAGACCAAACAGCGACGTCATCGGTCTCATTAGAGAATAAAAAGTCGTAAGAAACAAACAAGTGAAAACAAAACCCTTTTTGTAGCAGAGCAGTCAGCGTGACATGGGGCTGTCGTGATGTGTGCAAAAACTTTTAAATTCCTTTAATTTTGGGGCTTTCTTCAGTACAGTCTCCTCGAAATAAACTATTTATTGTTCAGAAAACTAAGGAATTTTTAAGACAAAAATTTAAAAATCGGTTTTTTTGACACTTATTCACGTACTAGTCCACTTAATATATTGTGTAGCACTTAAATGTGTAGAACGCGAAATATTTACAAATTCTGCACAACGAACAACCTCATGTTTAACAAAATGGTGGAAACCGCTTATGGTGGTCCGATGTGCGCTTTCCTTTTTGTGGTTCTAAAATTAGTCACTAGACTGATATATCGACCAAAAAACATCGTGTGTTCTTATATACTCTATCTACTAGGTCCAACACTCTCCCGTACTCATTGAAAGCCTGCTTGTACCGTAAATAGGTACTGTATGTATATCAGTTAACTGACGCAGCTAATTTGAATTATCATCACGCACGAGAAGGATAACTCAGCAGTTATGTTTGAATCACCGTAGCTGCCTTTGGTGGTTAAGTATTTTATCTCAGTAGTGAAAATTTCGTTTCTAAGCTGCTCGTAATAAGATGTCCTCGACCTCATTACGAGAGTCACCTATTTTTAGAATTTTAATGTGTGAATCAGTGAGTCCTAGATGTGAGTTCTTCCTGTTGTTGCAGCGAGACAGTAACGAGAGGCGCGCGCCGTGTGCTCTGTCCTCAGGAAGCGTTTGACAGGTGCTGCCTGTTTTCACCGTCCGATGCAAGCTTTTCCTGCCGCCAGATGCTGTCGCCCGGCGGCGGCTACGGCGGCTCTCAGTTCTGCGAGCAGAACGGCTTCTGCCAGGCCACGCCAGCGCCGCAGCAGCACAACATGTTCCCCAGCATGAGCGTCAACGTCTCCATGAACATGACCATGCACGGCTACCCGCCGCCCGACAACATGGGCTGTTCACAGGTGAGACCGCAGCCTCATCTCCAAACACTACCTAGTTGTGTTGCTTCCATGACGCCTAATGAAGGGGGCATACAGTGTACATTATATTTATTTAGGAGCACACGGACTGTTTTCATTTAGTTCAGTTGTGTTTACAGTTTACATTACTGTTGGTGAAAACTGGAACACCAGGAAGGAGACATATTATTAAAATAGAATTTATTTCACAGATTAGGTACATGAGAATGCACGAATGATCAGAATTACAGAACTATACATGAAATTTGAGAATGACAATTCAGTATGGAATGAGTCGACTCATAATGCAGTCAGAGCCTCTGGAATGTGCCGCTGAGGAGCACGCTGGCATACAGTTTGTAGGCGCATCCACGTATCAACGACAGTGTTTGTAGAAGGACCAAAACGAAGAAATTACCGATCGATCATATCGCAAACATGTTTGATTGGCGATATTTCAGGCGAACGTGCAGGCCAGGGAAGTAACTGTACCAGTCGTTTTTCTAAGGTTTGCACATTCCTTGAGATATGCGGCCAGACATTGTCCTGCTGGAATATGCCGTGTGGAGGAGTAGTGTCTCGGGCTTTAAAACGTACCCAATGCAGCAGTTCCTGTTCAGATTGTCCTCAATACAGAGGAGTAGAGTTCGCGTGTTTTAGCCAAAGGAATCCGAAACCATCAACTTGGCTTGTGTCCGCTATGCCGCTCAAAATGCAGCCTGCCCGACTGTGTTCTCCACGGCAGCGTGTAGTAAGTATGTAGTTACCAATGTAAGATAAGTTGAAGAGTATTCGTTCAAAAGCAATACAGTTTGACACCCAGCACGCCAGCGATGGCATTGACGTGCCCAGGATCGCCTGAAGGGTTACTGGTTTTTGTTCTTTGGAAGCCGACGCAGTGGCTTGTTTGTCTTCACACCAGCCTCAACGTACGGCGTTGAACCATCAACGCAGACATGTCGACACGTGTTTCAGTGCGCCAACGTTAGGCTAATATTCTGGACGTAGCTGTTTTGTTGTTTACGATTGCGCGGTCGAAGCGGCGGTCATCCATCGCGGTGATCACGTTACTTTGTCCAGTACCTGCCCATCGCTGTCTATCACCTCTTCCTAACCACTGATTCCACACATGCGTCACGGTTGCACCAGAGTGCCGCGTTAGAACCGCGCCGTCACGGTACTAAAAACCCGTTTCCCGGGGACGAGTCATTCTGCCTCGTTCGAACTCAACCACATGCAGACACTGCACCCTTTGCTATTAACGAAAATTCTGTCACCAACTTTCTCTTCCGAATGCGAAAATATTATGTTGAGCCCAACCTACATAGGTAGGAATGATCATCAAAATAAAATAAGAGAAGCCAGAGTTCGAACAGAAAGGTTTAGGTGTTCATTTTTCCCGGGAATGGAATGGTAGAGATAGTATGATTGTGGTCCGATGAACCCTCTGCGAAGCACTTAAATGTGAATTGCAGAGTAATCATGTAGGTGTAGATGTAGATGTAGATGTAGATGTAGAAGGCACACTGGCACATGCTTGGACGTTTCCACTTGGTTTGATGGCTCTACACCGAATGTGACCAGGCTGGTCACACAAATGAAAGCTCAGCTGCGCCTACTTGCACGCCATCTCTCTACAGTCTTAATCACTTGTTATGGTTCCCCTGTTCTTCATATCCTTCGATTCTGGAGTGATTCAGACCATTCCTCCTGGGTGTTGCAATTTTCACAAACAGTAGGGTACTTTATTTGGAATCGATTTCGAAGCCTTTTAGGCGGTCATCTTCAGACACTTAGGCAAAGTTAACGAAATGAAATATACATGAAAAGGTATCTTCCCGCTCTACCACAGAATCCTCTAACGTAGTATACCGTGCATGCCATTTATCACGACGAGCCGAAATAACCTTTCGTCCGCAAGCAAAAGAAAATACTTATGAAACAAACGTTCTTTGGTTACGAAGATGTGAGCAGAGGCACTCTGTTTATAAATATCATCCTGTATTTTTTATTCGGTAATCGGCTTTCTCTCCTCAAGAACCACTCAAGAATATATCACAATGTCCCGTAAACACGATGCAGGTAAACATAACATAACTGACTTTGACCATTAAACTTACAAGATATCTTTGCTACTCGAATAACGTTCATTCATTACTAAGTAAAGCAGCCTGTCTCAAGTTATTAGTGACAAATAAAAAAATTAATTTTAATTTCATTATGGAAAGCCGTTGTAAAAATGACGAGAAATTTAGTGCGGTCTGCAGTAGACAAAACTGCGAATTAATAGGGACCACATTAAAATAATCGTTTGTGAAAATATCATTTCAGTATAAATAGAGAATTACTCAGCGAGTGAGTTGAATATATGCAGTAAACTGAAATAAAGGGGCGCTCAAATTTTGTAAAAAAGAAAAGAGTGTTCAAACACTGCAATTATCAACATTGTGTTCGTAAGAATTCCGTAATATCATTTCGCAATTGTAACATTTTGTCTAACAGAGCAGAGAAGGTGTAAATAAATTGTTGGTGGTGTAACACCCCTTTAGTTGTCTAGACTGATATTGGAAAAATCAAGAAGAAAAGAGGAAAGGTCTGTGATTACCATCGCTTCCGCGCGTTGCTCAATTGCAGGTTGTGTGGCAAGCAAAGAGAGTGTACCCTGACTGGATTTATTGCTGCTGTTGGTTCAAAAATGGTTCAAATGGCTCTGAGCACTATGGGACTTAACATCTCAGGTCATCAGTCACCTAGAACTTAGAACTACTTAAACCTAACTAACCTAAGGACATCACACACATCCATGCCCGAGGCAGGATTCGAACCTGCGACCGTAGCGGACGCGTGGTTCCAGACTGTAGCGCCTAGAACCGCTCGGCCACTCCGGCCGGCCACAGTTTGCACGAACGGTAACCATTTTCGAATAAAAAATTAGTACGCAGACCCAATGGTTTTGGGCTATTAGTGCCTTATTTATAAACGCAGAGAGCAAACTGATCTTATTTATAAATGTCTGATGAAACCATGAAACTAAATGTGTACTTAACGTGGGACTGAACTTCAGCTATGGCGACTAAAAGACGTTCTGTATAAAATAAGACATCAGAGGAGCAGAATGTGATATTTCGTAAGTAATCTTACGCTGCTTAGTTTGCAAACTGTTCAGTCGTTCTATTAATCTATAGTCGTCACATTAATGACGCAAAATTAATAATATACTAACACCTATATAATGAATAATTTGTTCACATTATATTCGAATGTAGGAGCAGAGGTATATTCTGAGGTTGTTTTGAAGGATTTTACCTCTGAGACAGAAAATACCATTTTATACTGTCGCATTCCTCATGTTGTTACTTAATCTCTATACCAGAGAAATACATGTTTCATTGGAGGAGCCTCAACATTAATTACCACTACCCATCGTCTATGTAATAATGAGAAGAAATGAGTTTTTCAATTTTTTATTAGCATTGGCATTTGTCAGGCAACTATTATTAATATGTATCTCGCCAAGCAGTCCATTTACGAAAAATATACATAGGGATAAATGATTAACAAATGGTACCTCTACGAAAGAGAATTGAATAATAAATAAATAAAAATACAGTATTCTGAAAGAGAGGGTCACTTGCCATAGAACGATAGACAGACTACGAGTAATGTGACAAGAGGAAACCTCGTCTTAACAAATGCAAAGAGCACAAAAAAAATTGATCTATTGTGACAAGTACATGAATTTGACAAGTTGAATCTCTTCCCTCGTTGCGAAAATGGCATATTTATTGTTTCTTCAGTCCTATGGAGAACAGATGACTTGAAAATTTACCATTATTTTATTGCATTGACTTAATCGTTGTCATTCGTTGCCTGATTATACCCAAAAAAGTAAACCATAACAATGGCGACATTTCTTAAAGCACTCCACTGTAATTATTTTCATGGCAGAGTTCTATTTCATCTTCCAGTTTTTCGCTTAAGAAATTAAAATGAGCATGTGCTGATGTTTCGATATGAGAAATGCTGATGTTCCCCGGAATCCTCTTTATTTTTACTTAATTTTCGTAATTATGTCTTTATTTACTGGCGAGGCGTTTTAGTGCCATTTTGGGTTTTGAGACTCTCCGCTACCTTCATGGAATCGGTTAAATTCACCATAATGTTCGGTGTTGGATTTGTTATATTTAACTGCGCTTTTCTAGTTGTGATGTCTTCTACATAACGCGTTGTTGGTTCATAACCAGACAATGTTCAACTGTAAATTTTCTGCAGGTTTATATTCTGCACGTCCAATTTTCCCGTGAGCTATGGTCTTCGAACCGCCAGCGAAAATGTGCATACATTCTGAAAACTCTTTTTTCAAATTTAAAGTTATTCGAATTTTTGTGTTGGGTGATATTGTCGAAATCTGAGAATTTTCATTCAAAGGTCACTGTGGGAATGAATTCCGTTAGTCTGAAACAATTTTTCTTTAAATTAACCTTGTTATATTAATGGCACATATCATTTCCAAAGAACGTAGCACAAAGAGGTAGATATGTTTCGTACATGAGTCGAAGAATTGGCGCGCGACGGTATTTACGAGTGGTGGCTTAGTCGGAAACTGTTGGGGTGATCAATACAGCAGCTTTCACGAAGTTACACTGCTTGTGACGTGTGCTGCTGCCATAGCAACGTTTGCAAGATGGCCGCCGGTACAATATGTCGGGGAGTCAGACAAAATTCTATGACTAAAGACTTAATAAATATAACTAGACCGCTCACTGGTACTACTATAACTTTCCCATACAGAATGCCGCCATCTGCATGGTAACTTCGTAAAAGATGTGAAATATCTGATGAAACATTATATACACGTTCACTTAACGGACGCAAACGTTTATAACGACTCCGTATCCCTGGTAGAAAGAAGTGTGAAAATGAAACCGGTATTTCAAGTTATATCGAAGATTCCAGTTATTAAAGTTCAAGCTACTAAAAATAGGATAAAATTGTGGAAAGGAAGGTAGATAAAATCGTGCCGTAAAAATATAAATTAAGCACTTGAAAATAAGCTCGAGAGACAAACCTAGGGGATGTGCCAGCAAATATTAAACGAGAACTGAAAGTGAGAGTATTAGTAGTAAATGACAAAAGAATTTCACTGTCTGCTGCCTCGTAAGTTTCAAACAACTTTGTTGAATCAATAACTTGCCTCATTTTCGCTTCTACTTTTAAGAAAAGAAACGCACACTCTTGAATAGATATCTACGACTTTCCATCTTTTGATGCAGTCCTAATGTAGAAAACTAGCAATTACATTCATTTAAGGCAAACGTGACTGGTCAGTAGGAGTTGTGAAGTAACGTTATTTTATTTTCTTCTTCTGTTTCCTTGTCTTGTCTGTCATACCCTTCAAATCACTAGACCACTATTCGTATTTTTCCCTGTAAATGACAGCTTCAGTTCGGGAAAACTTGTCTCCTTTCTCCGCTGCGTCGTGATCTTCAATAGTCCCACACCGAAAGTTCACTCTATATTGCCTCTAATGTTCAACCTCACCGAGCCTGTGCGTATTCTCAACCATTCAATAAAGCGAACTTCTTACATTCAGCTCTCATGATTTATAAATGTAGATCCACCAGTAATGAGAATTCTTTGGAAAAAAACCTATTGTTCTCACGTCGCCCGACAACCAGGCGACGGAATTAAATGCATCTACACTCCCGCTGGTTAATATGCTGATGTGGATGGAAGTTGTCTGCGCGTAAAATATGCTCGGCTGTCAGAAGATCAATTTCGTTCGCTCCGCTCGTTGCAGGTTTGCGTAGTATATTGTCTTCCCAGCAAGAGTCATATGCAAATCCGCTGAACTTTCTCGTTGCACAACAAAGGTCCGTACAACTCATCTGCTCTCTTTGTGTTTCTTTTTTTATTTTCTATAAAGAAATAAAAAAAATTTGTTTCTCTTCATCTGCATATACATCTAGATAGATACTCTGTAAATCACCCTAAGCGCCTGGCAGAGGGTTCACTGTACCACCTTCACAACAATTCTCTACTTTTCCACTCTCGAACAGATCGGGGAAGAAACGAAGACCTATATCTTTCCGTGCGAGCTCTGATTTCGCCGTATTTTATCATGATGGTCTTTTCTCCCTATGTAGGCGGGTATCAAAAAAATATTTTCGAATTCGAGGGAGGTAGTGGTGTTTGAAATTTCGTGAGAAGATCCCATTACTACGAGAAACGCCTTTGTTTGAACGATGTCCACCCCAAATCCTATATCATGTCCGTAATACTCTCTCCCCTATTTCTCGATAATACAAAACGCACTGCCCTTCTTTGACATTTCTCGATGTACTCAATCAACCCTATCTGCTAAGGATCCCATATCCCACAGCAGTACTGCCAATGAAACGAAGTCTTCCCCACAAATAATTTGTGTGTTCTTTCGAATGTCTGTTGTTCGTAACTGTAATTCCTGAGTACTTAGTTAAATTTACGGCCTTTATATTTGATTGATTCACCACGTAACCGTAGTTTAATGGATTCCTTTTAGCACTCATGTGGATGACATCACACTTTGAATTATTTAAAGTCGATTGCCAATTTTCGCAATTTGTTTTGATATTCTTATGACTTTACTATACGATAAACGACAGCAACCTCTGGGAACAACCTAAGACGGCTGCTCAGATTGTCTCCTAAATCGTTTATATAGATGAGAAACAGCAAGGGCCTATAACACTACCTTGGTTTAGGGAAGACTTATTTTTTCAAACCAACTAGCACTCGACACCCACATGTAATAAAAGCTACATTTCCTCTCTATTACATTTCGTCTGTGCCTGTTTCATGCTAGTATCGCGACAGAGCAACATGTGATGTACTTCCTTCATTAAAATCACGACTTTTCACATGTGACAGCAATCGATTACTCGTTCAAAATAAACACATCCCATATTTTAAGTATTATAACTACATCTAAAGTAGTAATGGGATTTCAAAGAGTGAAATGCCATTGAATTCGTCATTTAGAAATACTATGTTAGCAGCAGAAATTACGTTTCGTTTGGGAAAGCGAAGCTGGTATCTACATCTCTTTAATTGCACTGAAGAGCCAAAGGAACTGATACACCTGCCTAATATCGTGTAGGGCGCCCGCGGGCACGCAGAAGTGGCGCAGTACGACGTGTCATGGACTCGACTAAAGTCTGAAGTAGTGCTGGAGGGAACTATCACAATGAATCTTGCAGGGCTGTCCTTAAATCCGTAAGAGTACGATGGGATGGAGGTCTCTTCTGAACAGCACTTTGCAAGGCACCCCAGATATGGCCAACGGAAGTGTTTAAACTCAAAACAACGGAAGTGTTTAAAGTCAAAAGAGTGTTCCTCGAGCCAATTCTGTTCGTTTGGGGTGTCGCATTGTCCTGCTGGAATTGCCCAAGTCCGTCGGGATGCACAATGGACATGAATGGATGCAGGTGATCAGACAGGATGCTTACGTATGTGTCACCTGTCAGAGTCGTATCTAAATGCATCAGGTATCTCATATCACTCCAAATGCAAACGCCCCACACCATTGCAGAGCCTTCACCAAACGTCTCCTGCTGACATGCAAGGTGCATGGATTCATAAGGCTGTCTCCATATACGTACACGTCCATCCGCTCGATACAATTTGAAACGAGACTCGTCCGACCAGGCAGCATGTTTCCAGCCATCAACAGTCCTATGTCGGTGCTGATGTGTGAGGCGAAGCGTAAAGCTTTGTCTCGTGCAGTCGTCAAGGGTACACTAGTGGACCTACGGCTTCGAAAGCCCATCTCGTTGAATGGTTCACACGCTGATACTTGTTGATGGCCCAACATTGAAATCTGCAGCAATTTGAGGAAGGTTGCACTTCCGTCACGTTGAAAGATACCTTTTAGTTATCGTTTGTCACGTTCTTGCAGGACCTTCTTCCAGTCGGAGATTTGATGTTTTACCGGATTCCTGATATTCACGGTACACTCGAGAAATGGTCGTACGGGGTAATTCCCACTTCACCGCCGCCTTAGAGATGCTGTGTCCCATCGCTCATGCCGCGCGGGATAGCCGAGTGGTCTGAGGCGTCTTGTCACGGCCCGCGGGGCTTCCCCAGTCGGAGATTCGAGTCCTTCCTCGGGCATGGATGAGTGTCGTCCTTACCGTAAATTAGTTTAAGTTAGATTAAGTGATGTGTAAGCTTAGACCTTACCACAAATTTCAAAAATTTTTTTTCCATCGCTCGTGCGCCGACTATAACACCACGTTCAAACTCACTTGAATCTTGATAACCTGCCATTGTAGCAGCAGTAACCGAGCTAACAACTGTGCCAGACACTTGTATCTTGTATAGGCGTTGCCGACTGCAGCGTCGTGTTCTGCCTGTTTACATATATCTGTATTTGAATACGCATGCCTATACCTGTTTCTGTTGTTGTTGACTCATTGTAGACGGCACCACATTTTATGAGGCCTTTCTCACAGGTTAGCTGAAATCCTCTATTTGCGGATGATCGTCCGCAAAATCGTTTCCACAGTGTGAGGTGTCAGTTGAGCTGTTTTGCATACACTTAATATACTGCCGATCTGAACTCATCTATAAAGGAGATAGCATATCGAACGCCAGTGCGACCCATTATTGGGTAGCGTTCGAGTATCTGGGATTCCTATCAGGTCGAATTAATGAAAGACATCGAAGCAGTTGAGAGGTGTGCTTCTAGATTTGTTACCTGTAGGTTTGATGAGCATGAAAATGTTATGAATATGCTTCGTGATATTAAATAGGAATGTCTGGAGGGGAGATGACGTTCTTTTTACGAGACAGTGTTGTGGAAATTTAGAGAATCGGCATTTGAGGCTGACTGCGGAACAATTCTACTGTCGCCAATGTACATTTTGTGTAAGGACCACGAAGATAAGAAGCGAGAAATTGGGGCTCGTTTACTTTTTGACAGTCGTTCTTTCCTCCTTCTATTTTCGAGTGGAACAGGAAAGGGAATGACTGTTAGGGGTATCTGGTAGCCTCCGCTACACATCGCGCGGTGGCTTGCTGAATATCTACAAGTACATAGATGTAGAACCTCGGTGACCTACAGGGAAGGCAGGCTCCCTGCAAGGACATGCAAAATTAAGAGAAACAATGTCGTGCAAGAGATAACGTCTTAATAAAAGAAAATTACTAGGATGATTCAATTAAACACGGAAATACGGATACTACACCTCGCACAGATAAATTAGTAAAGAGACTCAGCAAACCAGAAAAGCAAACAGGTGGTCACTATTGCAATTTGGTTGACTCCCATGAGACATGTTATAATATGATTTACCCATTGAAGCAAGCATTTAAACATTTAATGAATGGATAAGAGTTTGCAGATTCCAACTATAGCCTCGGCAAAGGTGGATAGACACATAAGAGGATAATATAAAACTACATCGTGGATATGGCCAATGAGTACAAGAAAGGTTAGTGATTTAAAGAATGATCGCTGGAAAAGAAAAAGCGAACACCAACGCTTTCTCAAAATTGTATGATGGGTGCAGCTAGCTGTCTGTGAATATTAAATCTGCGCAATGAAACCCTGATGCAAACTGGCTAGATTCACGTCCCCCTCACCTCGGTCGCAGCATCGATGACATATAGTGCTAGTATGAAAGACATATGCAGGAAATTTTGAGTCCTGATCGGCCTCCGCACATCTCTCTAAGTAGGAGATATGATCTCGCTCCCACAAGTATATTCTTCAGCGTCCCTGAAGCAAGTGCACTCTTCGATGTCCTGCCTCAAGTGTGTTCTAACGCTGCGAAACTTAGCTCATTCTGCCAGCATCGGAATCTCACAGGCCTATTGCAGTAGACCATATGAGTTCCGATCAATAATAACTTAACAAACTTAACAATTTCATACTCTCACGGATTTTGTCGTGGTTAACTAATAATGGTATGGCGTGGGATAAAAAGCAGAAAAAATGTCCCCTTACATGACAGATTTCCAGCTATGGCCAGCCAAAGGCCTTCCATTTAGGCACGTGTGGGAAATCTCGTCTTCCTCTGAAATAATTACTTTAGTCCAATCACTGAACCTCTTACTCATATCTGAAAAAACATTCCTACGTGGCACAGTAACGTCTTACAGCTGGTCCCATGGTGTGAAACTCTGTGTTTGCACCTGCTATTCAGCTCATACGTAGCCAAACGGATTTGTTTTAGTGTCTCGATCAATGCAGTTTTTACGGAAAGCAGTCCAACCTCTTGAATGCTCCTGTTGTGTGGACATGGGAGACTGCCATTTCCCTGTTTTATACGTACTCAGAGGCAACTTTCAGCAGTGTTATGTTCCCTGTGGTGAGCCGTCTAAAGAAAGCCCCCAAGGCTGCAGAAATAACAAGTCATCCACACTACATTAGTTAGTTAGTTACTTTCATGTTCCATTTTTCATTTTGCACGATAAATCGTCATGATGTGGAACGAGTCAATTTACATTCATATTGCAGATTAATTTGTACATCTATTTGTACTCTAAAAATCACCATATTGTATTTTATTATTATTATTATTTCCCGAAAAGATATATAGATTGAGTTAGCAATTCCTGCCCACCACCTTTTACACATTACAAACACAGAAATTCTTCTGCGGAGTAGAAGCAGTTGCCAAGGAGAAACCTTTTCAATTTATTTTCAAATTTTATCTTTCTGGGTAAGTGGTCAAAAATGTTTGTTACAGCGTTGTGCACCCACTTTCTGTGCTTAAGAGAACCTTAATGTTGAATAATGAATGTCATTTTTTCTTCTAGTATTGTAATTATGTGCCTCATTGTTCCTTTTGAACTGTAGTGGATTAGGTACAACAAACTTCATGAGGGAATAAATATACTGTGAAGCAGTAGTCAGAATACTGAACTTCTTAAACGTATGTCTACAAGATAATCGCGGGTGAGCACCACATATTATTCTTAAAGCACGGTTTTGGATAATGAAAACCTTCTTTCTTAAAGATGAGTTACCTCAGAACATTACTCTGTATGATATTAGCGAATGAAAATAAGCAAAATGTGTAAGCTTACTGATTTATTTCTCTCCAAAATTTCCTGTGATCCTAAGTGCAAATGTGGCTGCATTAACTTGTTTTAGGAGTTCCAAAACGTGTTTTTTTTTCAATATAAATTCTCATCAATATGGACACCTAAGAATTTTGAACTTTCCACCCATTGTATTATTTTATCACCATGTGTTACACTCATCACTGGTGCAGTACCCCTGAACGTGCAGAACTGAACACGACATTATGAGGTTTTCACTCTGCAGCGGAGTATGCGCTGAGATGAAACTTCCTGGCAGATTAAAACTGTGTGCCGGATCGAGACTCGAACTCGGGACCTTCGCCTTTCGTGGGCAAGTGCTCTACCAACTGAGCTACCCAAGCACGACTCATGCCCCGTCCCCACAGCTTTACTTCCGCCAGTACCTCGTCTCCTACCTCCCAAACGTTACAGAACCTCTCCTGCGAACCTTGCAGAACTAGCACTCCTGAAAGAAAGGATATTGCGGAGACATGGCTTAGCCACAGCCTGGGGGATGTTACCAGAATGAGAAGTTTGGAAGGTAGGAGACGAGGTACTGGTGGAAGTAAAGCAGTGGGGACGGGGCGTGAGTCGTGCTTGGGTGGCTCAGTTGGTACAGCACTTGCCCGCGAAAGGCAAAGGTGCCGAGTTCGAGTCTCGGTCCGGCACAAGGAAGTTTCATATCAGCGGCCACTCCGCTGCAGAGTGAAAATCTCATTCTGGAAACATCCCCCAGGCTGTGTACTCTATTGTACTCTATCGGAAACATCATCAAAACAGAAGAGCTTTTATTCTTGTATTCTTGAGAAAATGTATGACTTAATTTCAAAAGTACAAGTTGGTGGTACATTCATATGATGTAATGTTATGAGAGTTACTTCTTCAGCATATTGATGTGATCTTTCTCTTGAACAATTGGTCCATATGCTTTCTACTGTATTGTAAAATGATTGTTAAACACATTTGCTACCTGTGACTGTCATTTATAAACCTTCCATTCAGTTCAGTAGTAACGTTATCCTCTTGCTTCACTATATTACATGTTGCATTAACTCTGTTGTCAGACGTACTGATTTCTGACATTATGTGTACGTTTCATGATTTTTCATAACGTTTCTTAATAATAGTGAGTAATTTTTGTAGTGCACAACTACTGCAGGGTCTCTACTTGTTCTTCCCAAAGTAGGTATTTCCTTTTTCGTTTCACAAGATATTTCAATCCCCTTAGTGATCTGTGGTTTTTTACATGGCTGATTAATGCCCATCTTATTAAATTATGCAGAAAACTATTTTCAAATACTGATGTGAATTTATGATGGAATATATTAAATTTTATATTGGCATTTAGGTCTTTATAAATTTCATTCCAGGTTGGTTGTTGTAAACTAATCTTAAAAACATTTGCCCTGTAGTCATTAATGATTCAGACTGACTTCCACCGAGGGGTACTCACACTGTAAGGCACTATGTCATTTATCCTGACTAACTGTGCATCATGATCAGAGAGAGCATTTTTTACTGGGTAAACAGTTATTTTCTTGCTTTGTGCCTCATGAAAGAAAACATTATCAATTAGGGACCTATTGTCTTTATCCACCCATGTTGGAAAGTTAACTACTGAGAGCAAATTGTAGAATCCAAATAAGGTTTCCATATCATTTTTCCTATCAGAATCCTTTAGAAAATCTGCACTGAAATCACCACAGACTATTAACTGCTTGCTGATGTGTGACAGACAGCACAGTAAGGTTCCTCATAAATAATTCGAAATTTCCCAGTGTGGATCTATATACAGTTACAATTAAAAGTGATCTGTTTTCCAGCATTAATTCACAAGCACACAGTTCTATGTGCTGATCTTTACAAAATCTACTTGTGTCAATGGTTTTAAACTTGTGTTCTGTCTTAATATATGCAACAACTCCTCATTTTCCCATATTAGTTCTGCATGAGTAAGCTGCTAGACTGTAATCTTTTATATGTAACCCTGTGGTTATGTGGTGCTCAAACAGACACATGATGCTTATGTTTCCCTCTGAATTTTGCGAGCAGTCAAGAAGCTCTTCTGTCTTATTACTCAATCTTGTGAAATAAGCTAACCTCACTTTTCTGTGCGTTCTTGTGGCGCTCTTCTGTTATAGTGACTTCTTTCAAAATAGGGTGCCTGAAACTTGATTATGACCTAAAAAAGGTGCCCATCTGACACCAGTAACCACAGGGATCTTGCATTGTGTGATGGTGGCCCCCCGTACATTTCCTGCAAGAGGTTGAGGTTCAGCCAACCTATCCTTTCCTTTCCTATTCAGGTGCACGCCATGTCTAGTATAACCCCATATCTCAATTGTAGCTACGGCCACTGCATTCACATGAGAATTCACTTCAGTCAGCAGTAACCTGGTCAGCTCAGAGTCAAAACGGCTCACAGCAGTATTAACCCCAGGCTGGTTATGGCACTGCAGGACCTCCGTGAAACTCGCATATGTCCGTGTAGTTGCTACTCTTATTTTATTCAGCTCACCCCTAATGCCGTAATTACTATTCTTAGCCTGGGTGTTTCCTGCTCCACCTACTATAATGACCTGATCCTCTTTGCCAAAGCCTTTGCACAATTTTCCTATGTCGTCTGTTACCTGGGAAGCGAAGGAGAAGAAGTACGTAATTAGCAGTGTAGTCATAGGCAGAAGTCAATACTGTCGGCAGTTTTCATGTAGCGTTTAAAAATTCACTATGCTTACTAATGGGACACGCGTATTAAAAAAGATTCTGAGAAAGTTTGGGCACAATCTATCACGTCACGTCAGGAAACTACCCTTGTCACAGCCACAGATGCATTTTACTTTTCCCAGTGGAAAATTTAATTGCACGAAATGATTCACATTGTCTTCCAAGTAAAACACCATTGAGGAAGAAACAAAGAAGAATCAGAAACAACAAAATGTTAAACCAAGATTGAATGATATGTAAGTTTACACCTACCGTGTATTAATATTGTCACGTGTTAACCAGAATCTAGTCCAAATCCGAAAGCAGGCTCGACAGTGAAATACAACACTTAGCACTGAAAACACCAACTTACACAGCCAGAACGGAACTGACCTCCAGGCCGTAGAGAGCAGGTATTTATACAAACATGGAGTATTCCAGAACGCTGGTACTCATAAAGACATCGAATATTCCAGGATACACAAACAGAAGAAGTTTTATAAGAGCTTTCCAAAACTCATTAATAGTAACCAACAATTAATTTCTGGTGCTCGGGGCAGAAATGGTGACGCGCAGCACGGCAGCTGCCGACGCCAGCCATTACGGTACGCTGCACTGACCCAGCTCGCCACAATGGCGTAGTAACAGCAGATATCTAGCTTGTCCTTTCTACCATCCCAGTTTATTTTTGTCTCCTTCAACTTTTATGTTAGTTAATGCTTTCTGTAGAATGAAACAAGCGACTCTTTCATTAGTATGAATTACTGTCGAAAAATATTAAATGTTAAAGAAGTGGCAAATTTCACCCAAATAATTCAGTCTACACATTACTAAATGTCGAGGAACACCGCTACTTATTAACATGTGATAATAACAAGAAAACGAAGAATTACAATACAGTCCGTTTCTACGGGACGTGCACTTTCGAAGTACAATGCCGTACATGGCTATTGCCTTATTCAGCTGCACTTGTAATAAACCATAGGCATAATTACTATTAAGTGCACGATATTCTTTCCACTGAAATTGGTTCTACTGAATGTCGGTCGTGACCGATAATAAATCCTGGCGCATTCGGCTACACTGGAGTAATTGTAGGGGTAAGCTGTGCAACGGACAAACATCAAACCCAACCCAAATTAGAGGAAAATATAGACCACACAGTATCTAATCACAGTTACTGAGTGTACCAATGTCCTCCATCACACACGTCGAACCTAAGTAAGACTTACAATTATTTTTCTAAACATCTACACTTTTAAGGTTTTTAGCTGATGCACACTTTGTTTACAAGATCAGCCGGCAGGGGTGGCCGAACGGTTCTAAGCGCTACAGTCTGGAACCGCGCGACCGCTCCGGTCGCAGGTTTGAATCCTGCCTCGGGCATGGATGTGCGTGATGTCTTTAGGTTAGTTAGGTTTAAGTAGTTCTAAGTTCTAGGGGACTGATGACCTCAGTAGTTGAGTCCCATAGTGCTCAGAGCCATTTGAACCATTTTTCAATGTTGATCCGAGCCAGGACTCATTACCCTGCCTGGCCACTGCTGGAAACATCATTGCTTGTTCAGCATCTGATAGAAAGTTGTGTTCTGCTCCAGTTTCACAGGAAAACGGTTTGTCTTCTGCTTTTGCCGGTAACATAAATAATACGAAAAAGTAATATTAATAAATGCTACATCATTAATAACAGGACTAAAAATACGCTTATGATCCAAAACTGCCCACTGTCCACGACGAGGCTGAATGTCTCCTGACCTTGTTGCGGGTATGAGAGGCAGCAAGGAAAGAATGGAAGCGGGAGAGAGGCGAATGGGCAGGCATTGTAGCGAATCCACTGATATAATTCGTTTTGTCAAATGGCACATTTTTGTGGCGCTACGGCTGGAAACGAGAATCTATGAAACGGCGAAGCCCGTCGCTTGTTGGGGCACTACTTTCTTGAGTACGTGTTTCCAAATGAACCTGTAATGGGTGGAACGTACTGCTCTTGTTTATGTCTTCTATATTTCCTCTGTCGATTCTATCAGGTACGGATCCTAGACTGACAGCAGTATTGGGATGGTGGTTCAACGAGGTTTTGGTAGCCTACCTCCTTTGTGGTTGTATCACACGTCTTCAGGATTCTTCAAATTAATCTCATTCTGACACCTTCCTTACCAGCGATTAGGTTTTTGTGGTCGTTCCACTTCAAATCGCTCCAGGTTGATGTCCTGTTCCTTGACTACCAGCAGCATTCGATACGGATCTACATTGCCACCTAATGAACAAATTATGAGTACGGAATATCAGACCAGTTGTGTAATCAGATTAAAGAGTCCCTGGTAAACAGAACACAGAGAAATATTTAACCGCAAAAATAATTTCGTGCGATCTTATAGGAAGTGTTATAGGACTATTACTATTCCAATACACTTAAATATCTTTGTGGTTTAAGGCGTAAGTTCAATGTGCTACTGAGTACGTGACATTCATAAAAAAGAAGAAAATTACGACAAATATTTCATCTGACGTTTGAAATTCTTGAAGCAGTAATGATAGCACATGATATGACAACAACTATTTTCTAGCGTAGACCTATAATCGTAGATAATCTGCAATGATTGTGGAAATTTGTGGGGAATTAAAAAAAAACTGTTATTGAATGAGGGCAAATGATTTATTTGACTGCTGGATAGTAAACAGGTGGGTTGTTATTGCGGACCATTTTATTCGAGAGGTGAATATCAACAAGTGACTTAATTTGTTAGCTGAAGTGACGTGCGTTCGATTGTGACGGTAGCTGCAGGTGTGTTTGCTGCGCGGGTTGCAGATGCAGTGGGCGCCCGGGCCGACGGCGTCGCCGGTGTACCCGATGCAGACCGCGCAGGCGCAGGCGCTGCTGAGTCCGCAGGGCTACGGCGGCGGCGCCACCTACTCCTTCACGGCCGACTTCCGACCGCCGGCCCAGCAGCAGCAGCCGCAGGTCCCCGCTGCCGCACCCACCCAGCCCACGCACCAGGTACCACACGCATACGAACCTCGTACAGGCACACATTTGCCAGTTTCGTGGCACTAGTGGGGCATTAGCAACTACCGTCCTGCAGCAGTAGACCGCTTACCCCCACCCCACACCTCGCGGCCCCACGAACTAGGATCCAGTTGAGGTAGGATGGCTCACGTATATTTACGACACATACAGTCGTACTGTAAGTGCAACCACATTAGCGGGGCAACTGTGAAGAGGCCAGATAAACATGTGGTTCCTGAAGAGGGATCTTTGCCTTTTGAGTGATCTGGCCCTGTAACATTAGCTAACACGACCTTGCTATGTTGATATTGAAAACGGCTGAAAACAAGAAGAACCTAAAACCATTATATTTCCTGAATACATGCAGCTCCACTGTATGGCTCAACGACGATAGAATTCTCTTGGATAAATTATTCCCAAGCTGAAATAGTCAATTGGATATCCAGGAAGGAGCTAATCAGGAAGTTTTTGTCATCTGGAAAAACAAAACTGGCGTTTTGCGGGCTGGAATGTGCAATGTTAGATCCATTAGTTTGCTGATGCTATTGTAATTCAGTCAGAGACGAAAAGGGGCTTGCAAGAGCATTTGAATGGAGTGGATAATGTCTTAAAAAGAGATCATAAGAGGAATACAACAAAATTAAAACCGTTGAAACAGGTATCACTGATATAAATAAATTGTAATATGGGACGCTAAAGGTTGTCGATGAGTTTTGATACAGGGGCAGGCTGTGAGGTATTAAAACAGAATAGCTGGCTCCTGAAGGGAATGAACTAATATCGCGTCCCTATGGATTTGCCGATCACATCTAATCCGTACCTTATCATATTCTTGGCATAATGCTGAAGGCAGCATCGATGGACTCTGGATACTCAGAGTTCAGCTTGTTTTCTGTCCTCGGAACTCGAAAAGAAACAAAGTTTTTTGCGCCCGCAAGGCTTCCCTCGTCACTTGTCTTTTCCGACATTTGGCGTCGAAGTTTACTCCTCCATCTACTAACATAAAATCTTTACTTTTTCATCGCCTAGTGTGAAGTGTTATCTTCCTGACGCTCTGTAACCTGGCTGCTTTTCGCCAGAGCAGGAACGCGTTGGTCAGTGGTGGCAGACATTGTGAGTTACGTCCAATGAAACTCAAGTAAAGTTGTTAAACAATCTCCTCTTTCTGATTTGCTGTTTCCTGCTAATAGTGCTCTGAGGTGGGGAGGCAGACAGAAAATCTCTCCTACTTCGTGATATAATTTCCAAACTAATCTATGAGATGGCTAACAGGTAGGCACAACTGTATGTACTATGGAAAATAACTCTGTATTATGAAAATTTAAACCAAACGCTATTTCGCGACGTCGCTTCTGAGGTAACGATGATTCACATGCTGAGCTCTGGGAGGCGACACCTGGAGAGACATCTCTTATCTTGCCGAAAGGTTTTACGAGCAATACTGCGCTTTTCCCACAGAAAGAGGCCGTCGCATGTCCTGTTCGCAGAGCGTGGCATGAGGGAACTGAATACCAGTCTGTATCTCTGAGGATGCGACTCCGCCTCTGATTCTGAACTTTTTATGGTAGCCAGATCTTCTTAAAGGGATACTTATCTTTTGATAGCCAGCCTTTAGGTTCCCAACTGCGCAGTCCCTTCACTGTACCTAAAAGATGCAAGAGTCACTGGAAGCACTGAATCTCGATGCAGCGTCAGTGATAGACTACTTGATCACGGTAAATGAGTTTAAAAATATTCCAAAATGTGCTAGGTGACAGTTTCAGAGAAAACAGGTCACCTAACACCAGCCATGCCGATAAGAAAGACAAGCACGGCCGATGCGCCTGACAGTTCGATGTCGGAGCCACCGCCCTGGACTCCAAATGCTATCGCCTGCCCGCAGCCGACTCCAGCCGTCTGCCCAAATTCACCTGCCTGGTGGCTGTCAGAGCCAGTCACTGCAAGAGGTAAACAAGACCTTGCGTCACACTCTGCATGACCCGGTACTGCACGCAAAGCTTGTCCGCCACTTCTGCCCATGGGATCCGGAGCTGCCTTGAAACTGTTTCTGCTTTCAAGTCGTACCACAAGACTACCAATCGCCATGTCGCGTTGTCACAGCGAGACTCGGCGTGGCACTGCCTCCTCCAATAAGCCGACAACAGCTCCCACTCGTGGGAATTGAGCGCCTAAAGCCTGTCTCTGCCATGTGAGTCTGGTGATTTATATTGCAGTGCTGCTCTTTGAACTCACTTAAAATGGAAATCAAGCGTTCGGCTGTTAAGCTGCGACGTAAGCCATGCTCGACGAGTGAGAACTGGAGTTAAAATATTCAGTTTCCAACTGTCTTACAATGGGTATTCATCGACGAAAGTACACTGTGTTTCAGGATTGACTGTCAGTTCAACGCATTAATGCTAAGGGGATTGGTTTAACATAGGACTTTAATGGAGAAACTTTTCTAAAACTCCCCAACTTGGCTGAAAGGCTTCAACTGATGTCTGTGCACAGCATATATAACGCCAACTCTCTTTTATTTTCACCTCCTTGGGAGCGATTAGCTGGGCAGGAGGGAATACAACTGTGTCGCGAAATTTCAAATTTACGACACATATTCCATACATGCTCATTCGGGCACAAGTCCGATGAAGTGCTGCTCAAGGGAGTCAACGAAGACCTCTTTGAATGAATAGCACAGTTATTGTCCTGCCTAAAGAGCACATCGTAATCACTGATGGGATAAAAGGTAGTTGAAGAACAGCCAAGCCATCGAAAAAGTACAGTAACAAGTCCAGCCAGAATCAATAGCATATACTTGAGGAATTCCGGAGGAAATACACTCGTGGTCCATTGTTGGACACCGGTGTCGGCGACGGGCGCTGATCCATAGTCTAACTTTGGTCGTCGGCTGCTGCGTGAGATCGGATATGCTCTCCACGTGCACTACAGTCAGCTGCTCGCAGACCACCATCATTCCCTGGACACGGTAGAGGAGATGTCTTGCCTTACATATGGCACGTTACCACGGGACGAGCAAATGGAATTATTAGAGGACTTGATGGAGGAGGAGGAGGTTACTGCAGCTATACTTGCCTGTGTGCCCCACAGGTCGCCAAGATCCGACGGGAGGGAACACAAGAAGTTCTCCAGGACCTACTGACAGTTACTGACGCAGGCCTGGACTGACGTATGCCGTGACCTGATGTCCCCTGCGGTACAGCTTTCTGGTACCTTCGTCGAGGGGCTGCTCGTTCCTGTCCATAAACCAAACGGTGGAACCTGCAACAGTGACGTCACTCCCTCCTTAACTCTGGCTTGAAGATCTTTACGGGGCTTTTGGTGGCACGTCTCTGAAGTGTCCCCCGTTTCGTGGTCTCCCACGATCAGGCGTCTTTAGGAGGCGATCACTACATCTAGACTGCCTTGCGTCAATACCGTGACACGATCGCTCTTGCGCGGACACAGCGCATGGCGGGATTTTGGCCTCCCTAGATTTTAGCTAGGCTTTCGATAGAGTTGATCACTCCTATCTGGCAGAAGTGATGCGGTATGCGTTATTCCTAGACAGCTTCCTGGAGGTAATAATGCGTCTGCTACTGTGTGCAACATCTTGGATCCTGTACAAAGGTCGTGTTACGCCGCTTGTCCTGATACAATGATCAGTGCGGCAAGGATGCCCTCTTTTTGCGTTCGCCGGGCTTGGTGGCCGAGCGCTTCTAGGCGCTACAGTCTGGTACCGCGCGACCGCTACGGTCGCAGGTTCGAATCCTGCCTCGGATATGGATGTGTGTGATGTCCTTAGGTTAGTTAGGTTTGAGTAGTTCTAATTTCTAGGGGACTGATGACCTCAGAAGTTAATTCCCATAGTGCTCAGAGCCATTTGAACTTTTTTTTTTTTTTTTTTTTTTTTTTTTTAGCGTTCCTGTACGCTTTCTCCGTGGGACCGCTACTTTACAGCTCCCGGGATGAGTGGTGTCCTACGGCTCTGCTTCAGGTAGCGTCATTAACATCCGCAAATCTCTTGCGCTGCCTATAGGATGTGGACCGCCCGATGAATGCACCGCTCCCCAAGGATCTACGATGTGATAAGATGTCAATTTTACGGTGACTTTATGTGACCTGTGACAACAGTAGGCGCATTTACGCCGAATTCAGGCGGAGCTCCTTGACCATCGGCTCCGAAACTTGGATATGCTGGAAAGGATACGGTATGCAAACGTTTATGTCGCGTCGCGAATATCGCAAGTGGCCCAGAACTTTCCCATCCCACCGTCAATAGCCAGGTGCATGTTAGTCTCATTGGCTTTCTTTGTCAGTCATGTTATTTAAAGTCAGCTATGGGTCTTTCACCCTCCTGAGGATCAAAGGAGGCCTCGATCTCTACCATGTCCGGCACCGAGCTACAACCCTCTTTCTAAGAACGCCTGTCAAGATGTGGCGTACTCCGACTTGTCTCACTGGCCTCACTCGTGGCCCCAGAGTCGCTGACAGACGTCGCAGCGCCCGTTTTCTACGTCAGCAATTTATTTCTTGAACACAGCTGCATCCGGACCATGCTTCTCGCTCCACGTCTACGGACGGCCAAGGTAGCGTATGCCTCGCTGCAATCGCAGCTTCCACCGAATGTGGCTAAAGGAAAACACCTCCTCGTCCCTACTCTTGCGTCCACCTGGTACGTGACAATCTGGAATGCTAGTCGCGTCTTTACCGGATGGAACTGGCGGCTTCGCCATTATGTACCACGCTTGGCGTGCAAGACGACGATGGCCACAGACTTGCCTAACGCGAGACGAACGAAGTTTGACGTTTGGTCCGTTAGATGCTGACGTTCATCATAGGCACAACTCCTGACAACGTCGTCGTACAAATGCTTCTCTTCCTGGACACTCAGTGATTGGAGTAGCGGGCATGTTGTCCACTACCTGTTTGGGGCTGGCGCCAAACCAGCCCTCGATTTCTGTCAAAATCTTAATGACTGACATTGTGAAGTTGTCAAGAACGATAAATATCAACAATATTTTAAGAACTTTCTCCGGAGTGCTTTCCACAACTCCCCTCGCAGCTGAATCATACATGCTAGGAGCAGCTGACACATGCACCTTCTTCCATTTTACACGTTGATCCCCTCAATGGTTATTCATACACCCTTGCGAGAAGCCGTACAACGACGGTCTACTGATGCGTCGTCAGCATGCAGGGTTTCTGCCGCTGCTGTTGAAAGCGATCGCTAGTCTTTTCGAGGATGTGCTGGTGAGGGGGAGACGGATTAATAATATAATGCAAATGAGTAAAAAAAATTATAAAACAAAAAATAATAAAAGACGTTAAGGCCTTCCTTCTATCCTTTTCTGTTTTTGGTAGACGTCTTGGGGTCTTAATGATAGGGGCCAACGCCTGAAGTGGTGCATTATTTTTTTTGTTTTTTGAGTGACGCGTGGGGGGGGGGGGGTGCGGCTCATTTTTAAATTTAGGGAAACGTGGTGGTGGCATTAGTTTTTCGTAGAAAATGGGAAAAATCCTATTATACAACGTAAATAAAATACACTCCTGGAAATTGAAATAAGAACACCGTGAATTCATTGTCCCAGGAAGGGGAAACTTTATTGACACATTCCGGGGGTCAGATACATCACATGATCACACTGACAGAACCACAGGCACATAGACACAGGCAACAGAGCATGCACAATGTCGGCACTAGTACAGTGTATATCCACCTTTCGCAGCAATGCAGGCTGCTATTCTCCCATGGAGACGATCGTAGAGATGCTGGATGTAGTCCTGTGGAACGACTTGCAATGCCATTTCCACCTGGCGCCTCAGTTGGACCAGCGTTCGTGCTGGACGTGCAGACCGCGTGGGACGACGCTTCATCCAGTCCCAAACATGCTCAATGGGGGACAGATCCGGAGATCTTGCTGGCCAGGGTAGTTGACTTACACCTTCTAGAGCACGTTGGGTGGCACGGGATACATGCGGACGTGCATTGTCCTGTTGGAACAGCAAGTTCCCTTGCCGGTCTAGGAATGGTAGAACGATAGGTTCGATGACGGTTTGGATGTACCGTGTACTATTCAGTGTCCCCTCGACGATCACCAGTGGTGTACGGCCAGTGTAGGAGATCGCTCCCCACACCATGATGCCGGGTGTTGGCCCTGTGTGCCTCGGTCGTATGCAGTCCTGATTGTGGCGCTCACCTGCACGGCGCCAAACACGCATACGACCATCATTGGCACCAAGGCAGAAGCGACTCTCATCGCTGAAGACGACACGTCTCCATTCGTCCCTCCATTCACGCCCGTCGTGACACCACTGGAGGCGGGCTGCACGATGTTGGGGCGTGAGCGGAAGACGGCGTAACGGTGTGCGGGACCGTAGCCCAGCTTCATGGAGACGGTTGCGAATGGTCCTCGCCGATACCCCAGGAGCAACAGTGTCCCTAATTTGCTGGGAAGTGGCGGTGCGGTCCCCTACGGCACTGCGTAGGATCCTACGGTCTTGGCGTGCATCCGTGCGTCGCTGCGGTCCGGTCCCAGGTCGACGGGCACATGCACCTTCCGCCGACCACTGGCGACAACATCGATGTACTGTGGAGACCTCACGCCCCACGTGTTGAGCAATTCGGCGGTACGTCCACCCGGCCTCCCGCATGCCCACTATACGCCCTCGCTCAAAGTCCGTCAACTGCACATACGGTTCACGTCCACGCTGTCGCGGCATGCTACCAGTGTTAAAGACTGCGATGGAGCTCCGTATGCCACGGCAAACTGGCTGACACTGACGGCGGCGGTGCACAAATGCTGCGCAGCTAGCGCCATTCGACGGCCAACACCGCGGTTCCTGGTGTGTCCGCTGTGCCGTGCGTGTGATCATTGCTTGTACAGCCCTCTCGCAGTGTCCGGAGCAAGTATGGTGGGTCTGACACACCGGTGTCAATGTGTTCTTTTTTCCATTTCCAGGAGTGTATTTCGGCACGAAGGACAATAAAGCATCTGCGAATGCTGTTGGGAAAAAATAGGGTAGCGTCTATGATTAGTAATCAAAATGTCCTCGGTACGGGGTTCGAACGCCGCCATCGCTTAAATTTTGAATAAAGCCCTTCAGCAGCGGTGGTCGAAGACTTCCAGCATAAGAAGTCACAGTCATTCAGCCAACGGCATGGTGAAAAGGGGCCGAGGAGTGGGCAGAGCTTCAGGGCATTCTCTTGCCCCTGGGGTGGGAAACTGCCCCTAAAGGCGGAAGAGGCAGCAACGTTCAACAACTTGTGGATGCGGAAGCCAATGGAAACCACTGAAGTAAAGACACACACAATTTGTATACACAGGAAATGTGGTCTGCAATCCAAAAAGTGTCATGATGATCTTTTCATTGGCAAAATATTCTGGTCTATCCCACTTTCGGGCCCTCGGGAGGGGACTGCCAATGGAGAGGAGACCATGAGAAGTAAATTGAATTGCAAACGGAAGATAACGCTCTACGAGTTGTCGCGTGGAAGTCAGAAGTTTGAATGTGGTGGGGAGCTAGAAAATCTGAACAGGGATAAGCAATGGCTCAATCTAAATATAGTGGGAGTCAGTAAGGTGAAATGGAAAGAAGACAAGGAATTATAGTCAGGTGAACATAAGATAATATCAACAGCAGGAGGAAAAGGAATAACATGAATAGGATTTCTTATGAATGAACTGCAGTGAAAGGTTCAGTAAAAGGGTTGTTCTCATCAGAATCGACAGCAAACCAATATCGGCAACGATATTTCAGGTATGCTAACCGACGTTGCAAGCAAAAGATGAGGAGATAGAGAAAGTATATGAGGATACTGAACAGGTAATTCTGTACATAAAGGGAGATGAAAATCTAATAGTCATGGGGGATAGGAATGCGGCTGTAGGGAGAGAAGCACACGAAAGGGTCACGGTTGAATATGGACTTGCTAGAATGAATGAGAGAGTAGAAAGACTAATTGAGTTCTGCAATCAATTATAGCTAGTAGAGCGGTTCTAGGCGCTTCAGTCTGGACCCGCGCGACCGCTACGGTCGCAGTTTCGAATCCTGCCTCGGGCATGGATGTGTGTGATGTCCTTAGGTTAGTTAGGTTTAAGTAGTTTTAAGTTCTAGGAGACTCATGACCTCAGCAGTTAATGGATAGTCTACTGAGTGCAGAATATGGATTGGAAGTAATTCAAAGAAAGACGAAAGTAATGAGAAGCAGCAGAAATGAGAACAGTGAGAAACTAAATATCATAATTGATTATCACGAAATAGACGAAGTTAAAGAGATATGCTTTGTAGGCAGCAAAATACCCATGACGGATGGAGCAAGGTGGACGTAAAAAGCAGACTATCACTGGCAAACGGGCATTTCTGCCCAAGAGAAGTCTACTAGTGCCAAACATAGGACTTAAGCTGCGGAAGAAATTTCTGAGAATTTATGTTTGGAGCACAGCATTGTGCGGTGGTGAAACATGGACTGTGGGAAAACCGGAGCTGAAGAGAATCGAAACGTTTGAGATGTGGTGCTACAGAAGAATGTTAAAATTAGGTGGTCTGATAAGGTAAAGAAAGAAGAGGTTCTCAGGACAATCGGCGAGTAAAGGAGTATATGGGAAACAGTACCACGAAGGGACAGGATGGTAGGGCATCTGCTAAAACATCACGGAATAACTTCCATGGTACTAGAGGGACCTAGAGAGGGTAAATACTGTAAAGGAAGGCAGAAATTGGAATACGTCGAACAAATAATTGATGATGTACGTTGTAAGTGCTACTTTGAGATGAAGAGGTTGGTACAGGAGAGGAATTCGTGGCGAGCCGCATTAAACAAGTTAGAAGGGGGGAAAAAGTGAGAGAATGGCTCCTACATCTCATGGGAATGACATGTTGATGACAGAAAGAGACCGATGCTGCTGCTGCGGTATCTTCTTTTTTCTCTTTTCTGTTACTTCTCTTCCCCAACAGGATGTAATACTCGCAGCGGAGAAAATCGCCAGCGATTCAACGACGTTTTAATTATATGAAACAGAGAAAAAATTCTGTTAAAGAATATACAGGTCACTAGCCGTTAAAACTGTAACGCCAGGAAGGATGGAACTTTATGTTAGTTTACATACTGTGCTTAAACAGTACAGTGGAAAATATAGATGACTGAATTTTCAGATGTTATAGTGGTATACAGGATGCGAGACATAGTTCATGGGACTGCCACGTCGGGCAGCAGCAATGGTTCTCATTCGACTGGACATCGAGTCGAACTGAATTGCGACGATAGATATGGGTTAATCATTCACTGATGTTTCAACTCACAAATGCATCGCACCTACTCGCCATCACAGATTTCACCTAAATTTACGAAATATGCAGAGTTTGGTCAAAAATGAAAGTGACGGAACTGGCGGTTTCAGATGGCCAAGTGTTTAGAAAAAATAGCGTTTTTGGTGCGAGCCGGACGAGGCGCCAGTCACTTATGTTCGCAGTATCCAGGCAGCGATTGGTGCAGCGGAAAGAGTGCACGACAGTAATCACAGGGTCGTGTGGTCGAGTCCATGTGCAGAAATATCTTTTTTCACTTTTTATGTTACTTACTTGCAAATAAACCTCTGTAATATTCAGTATGTTGTATTTATTAATATACTCATAAAGGGTATGAAAAGGAAAGGCAAAGGTAAATTTGGAATTAGGACAGCTTTACTTCCGTCAGTAACTCGCGCCCTACCTTCCAAACTTCAAGAAGCTCTCCTGTGAACCTTGGAAAACTAGAAAGGATATTGCGGAGACATGGCTTAGCCACAGCCTGAGGGATATTTTCGAAATGAAACTTTCATTCTAGAGCGGAGTGTGCGCTGATATGAAACTTCCTGGCAGGTAAAACTGTGTGCCGGACCGAGACTCGAACTCGGGGCCTTTGGCTTTAGCGGGTAAGACCTCGACCAACTGAGTGCCGACTGTTCACTTGCGTGCTTGGGTAGCTCAATAGGTAGAGCACTTGCAAGCGAAAGGCAATGGTCCCGAGTTCGAGTCTGTGTCCGGCGTATAGAAGTTTCACATGAGCTCACGCTCCGCTGCAGGGTGAAAATTTCATTCTGGAACCCGAAGGTTCGTTTGAACACAAGTATGCCTTACTAGGCTGCTGACTTCCTCCGATCTCCGATCCATGGTGGAACTCGGAATTTTCCACATTAACAATTTCAGACGTAAAATAAATGATAAGTGACAAATAAAAGTTCCACGACTACCCAGGGTTCGAAACCAAGACTTCTGAATTGATAGCATGGAACATTACAACTGATCCACCAAGTCACATTCTTAAGCTTTACAGCCGTACAAAACACGAGGATCTCGATAAAACAGCCGTGAGCAAGGGCTAAAATATGTTGCACATGGAACAAAATATAAACAACAAACTGTTGATAACGTGTTTAAAATCTTAATAACAGTTTCAGGCTTGATAATAACCTTCAACTACTGTTACGCACTGGATTCATAATTCACATTCAAATGCCTTTGCAGATCATTCTAATCTCTGGCTGTTGCTTTACATGTTAAGTGAATACAAAAGTGAAGCTGGCAGTACTAGTTCTACGTTTTGGAAGTTATCGTGAAAACCTTAACGGTGTTGAGGAGGAAACACATTCTATAGCAAGAAGGTTCAAAAATGGTTCAAATGGCTCTGAGCACTATGCGACCTAACTTTTGAGGTCATCAGTCGCCTAGAACTTAGACTAATTAAGCCTAACTAACCTCACACGCATCCATGCCCGAAAGGATGTTCGAAACGTTTCGTCCGTTATATATCATTCAGTTGATAACAGCGATTTTGACACAGATATGAAGACTTCAATACAGTAATGGATAGTAACACAGCAAAAGGAATGCTTATCAAAAATTTTCTGCTGGAGGAAAACAAACGTGTGCCACTGATGATGAGTACTAAGTCACTCTCTTTAACTGTTGGTTAGCAACTAATACTACGTAATGCACCAAATGTTTCCAACCTTCTCGATGTAGAACATTTTTCTTCAATCCGCCTTGGGATTTCATCTTAATCTGCAAGACCAGTGGTTGAAGAAACAATCGACCGAAAGACACTTTTATCGACGTAGGGCATATTGGGCAATCAAGGACAGCACCTAATAAAGAAAGTAAGTTGTCTATTTGCTGCCCAGTGGTACAGAATCGAAATAAAATGCAAATATTCCGGTATTTCGCGATCCGACGGATTGTACACAAAGACCACGTGAAACTACGCAGTCTGCATTTATTAGTCGAAATAAGAAATTACAATGCTGAAATACAAAGTTCGAGATCAGTTCAGAACTCATCATAAATTATCTACTAAACGCATAAAGTAATGTTTAGACTATCGTCACAGTTAAATCTGCATAGCTCTATTTGGCGACACTTGCAAAACCCACAAAGTGCGTTGCGACAAGAAGTTTGTGAAACAGACAGATATGTTTGGGAAGCAGCATCATCTTGCTGTATAAGCAGGCCGTACTGTATTGTTGGTGACCCCCGCTGCAAATGTATAGAAGATTGAACCATGATGGTGTTTTCATCTAAGGATTATACAACATCTAACCACTATAAAATCAGCAGCAAGTTCACTTAATATTACTCCAATGAGTTTGGCCTGTGGAATGTGCTTAGAGATAAAGGAAACAAAAGATCCCGCAATGTTTTCGAAAGACAAAGTCGCTCACTAAGGACGTCTTCAGCAGTTTTGATACTAGAACTGGTCTGTATCTTCATATGTGTAATAATGTTCCAGACAGACGACAGCACACTCACATTTCGTTGTGGTATTCAGTTCCATCAGCAATTCTCTTTTCATCTCATCAATAGTGGCAAAACGGACGTCTTTTCATGGTTTTCTTCAGCCTCCGGAATAGAAAGAAGTCGCAGGGGACCATGTCCATCAAATATGTTGAGGCAACATAATGGTTTTGTTTTTTGCCAAAAAATCACGAATAAGCATCGAGGTATGAGTGGGATCATTATCTTGATGCAATTTTGACGAATGGTTTTGTCACAGTGCTGGTCGTTTTCTTCAGATTGTTTCAAGCAAACGGCGCATAACTTCCAGGAAGTACTCCTCGCTGACCGTACGACCATAAGACAGAAGTACTCCTCGCTGACCGTACGACCATGAGACACGAACTTATGATGCACTGTCTCGTTGTAATGGAAGAAAACGGTAAGAAAAGCCTTCTCGAATTTTTCCACTCTTGGCTCTTCAGACAGTTTCCATTGGGACGACTGGGCACTTGTTTCGACCTAATACCAGTGTACCCAGCTTTCGTCGTTTGTTAGAACCATGTTTATAAGTTGTGGACCGATGTCGACGTCATTCAGCAATTAATGAGCGATGTCTATGCAACGTCGTTTTTGGTCGACATTGAAAAATTCCGGAGCAAAGTTTGCTGCAACACGTTTCATGCCCAAAACACGTGAAAAATTGATTAGCATGAGCCACAGGCTATGCCGACATCATCAGCATCCCTCTGATGGTGATAGGGCGATTTTCCAGACACGTTTTCTATGCTTCTTCCGTATTGTCGTTAGAAACTGATGTGCTACAGCGTACAGGACAGTCGTCGTCTTCAACGTCTTCTCGACCCTCTTCCTAACTTTCATGCCACTCGCAAACTCTTGTCTTGCTTTCAGATGGCTCTAAGCACTATGGGACTTAACATCTGAGGTCATCAGTCCCTTAGACTTAGGACATCACACACATCCAAGGCCGAGGCAGGATTCGAACCTGCGACCGTAGCCTGCGCTCGGTTCCGGACTGAAGCGCCTAGAACCGCTCGGTCACATAGGCCGGCTCTTGTCTTGCTCATAGTAGATTCGCCAAAGGCCACGGTCAACATTTCGAATGCAGTGCTGCACTTCTTTCCATTTTTCAAGCAATATTTAACTCAAATTCTTTGAGCCATCATTTTTGAAAGTAAAAATTCATCGAGCACTTGAAAACATGTATAGTCTCTTCGACTGCCAACAATAAGGTAAATATTCCAAACAGCTTAAAATGCAAACATACATCAGGGCCATGTGTAACAACAAGATAAAACGAAGCGGAAATCGGATGTATAAAGCTCACGAAATTTAAAATAATGTCCCGTTACTTTTTGATCGTAACTCGTAGATGTTGTGTTGGCATAAGAGCCAACACCGTGTTACTAGTGGAGGCCGAAATGCACGCGTTTTAGCTCACGCAGGCTGGCGTGAGGAGGGAAGAACTATACTGACGTGAGGTCTGGAGCATGACAAGGAATTAGAATTCGGAAAGCGGACGTAATTAGTTTGATACTTAACTTTAATCCATTAATGATGAACGTCGCTCTTGACGGTACATGATTCACAATATTATCTGTTCGGAATTCATTCTAATTACTGAATATGGCGCCTTGCTAGGTCGTAGCAAATGATGTAGCTGAAGGCTATGCTGAACTGTCGTCTCTGCAAATGAGAGCGTATATAGTCAATGAACCATCCCTAGCAAAGTCAGCTGTCAACTGGGGCGAGTGCTAAGGAGTCCCTCTAGACTAGACCTGCCGTGTGGCGGCGCTCGGTCTGCAATCACTGATAATGGCGACACGCGTGTCCGACGTATACTAACGGACTGCGGCCGATTTAAAGGCTACCTCCTAGCAAGTGTGGTGTCTGGCGGTGACACCACAGTAGACGTGGAAAGAATGAATGAAACCATGTAAAATAGATAAAATGCTTTTCTTAAACACGAAATCTCATGTCTATCACCTGATTAGTGTAAAGCGACGATTTCGTAACCCTGTTGCCAATAATACGGAGTTCTTGAGCGAAATGGTTCAAATGGCTCTGAGCACTATGGGACTTAACATCTGAGGTCATCAGTCCCTTAGAACTACTTAAACCTAACTAACCTAAGGACATCAAACACATCCATGCTCGAGGCAGGATTCGAACCAACGACCGTTGCAGCAGCGCGGTTTCAGACTGAAGTGCCTAGAACCGCTCGGCCACAGCGGGCGGCTGTTGAGAGAGATAATGGTGTGTTGTCTCATCTTATTTATGTTTGAAATGGTAGGAGCTAAATCAATGGGCTTTCTGACAAGTAAAGCGGTGATTTTTATTTTCCAAGTGTGCAGTGAAGTTAGCGCCAGCCTCTTTCCCATCAAGAAGGTGGAGTCCTTAGAGTGTGTTGTCACGTTACGTCTGACCCAGAGAGCTGCTACAGTGAGGGCGTCGTGTGTTGCGAGGTGGTGGGAGCGGCGCCGACGCTGCCGGTGCTGACTGCCGACATGGCGTCGCCGGCGTCGCGGGCGTCGGTGGGCGTGGCCCCGCGCGCCTCCCCTCGCCGCTTCCCGCCCCCGCCGGGCAAGATGGCCGCCACCATGACGCTGTCCGCCTCTGTATCCCCTCCGCCGCCTCCGCCGACCCACGTTCTTGATGAGGTAAGAGGGCAAGCGGTCTATAGTGAGAATACAAAGCTTTGCATGTATCTGCCTATTACGAGGGCGTGCTGAAAAGTATCGCCTCCGAATTTTTTATGTGAAAACTTATACACCTTTTTAAATAAAACAAACATTATTTTCTACATCTTTATTTTTCTTGTCTACATATTTGAACCCCTCTGCCTCCAGAAGGCACCGAATTGTAGCGTGAACACGGCGGTGTGTTACTTAACTATGTAGGTGCCTGAGAAACAGCATCCTGTAATCGACTTTCGAATTCTAAGAGTTCGTCCACACATAGAGCACCCTCTTCTTCAGCATGACAGTTCCAAATAATACTCGAGCATTTGACATCTATAAGTATCTGACACCTTGAGTTTACTGTCATCGATCATCTTCTATACAGTTCCGACTTCTCCCCATCCGATTTTCATCTGTTTCCAAAACTTCGAAAATAACTTCGACGACTGCACTTTGATAGTGATGAAGCAGTGCAATCAGAGGTGAGGTTGTGGCTTCGCCAACAAAGTCAAACTTCTACAGTGAAGGTGTCAACAAACTGGTTCCTCATTGGGAGAAATCTATTCGACGCCAAGGTGACTATGTTGAGAAATAAACACGTAGACACGAGTAATAAGGATGTAGAATGTTAACACCGTTTGTTTTATTTAAAGGGCCTTAAGAATTTTCACATAAAAAAATTCGGATGCATTATTTTTCACCATGTCCTCGTCCGTACACTATTCATTAACATTGCGAAAGACCACAAAGCTGCATCGATTATAAATATATATTACTGATATGCGTCCTGAAACCTACTGTCGCCTCGCTGAACTCTTTGGTCCACTATGACCTCTAGATGGTGAACGATTCAGACATATCCAGGGCGATAGTGGTGGAGACTGAAATGTTCGTCACTACCTTATAACAACAATAAAAAACTGAAGTAACACTGTCATGTGCCAATTGCATTTACTCTGCAGTATCTTATTGGCACGCTGACTTTTAACCTGACCTGCAGCCCGTCTAACAAATTCACAGGGGAAGAGTTTCCGTTACGTACAGCAACTAGAGCAATGTACTAGATCCTCAAGCAGGAGTGAAAAATAAACAGTCAATTTTTACATTGATGATCAGAGGTTAATAAAGGGAATGTAAACGAGCAGACGGACCGGGAAGATCTAAAATTTAGAACCGATAAATGAAAAAATATATTGCGCACCAAGGATGTACGTTTTGTTCAACGTACAAATATTTTTTACTCAAATTGCAGGAAAAGAGTGGACTAGTATTGACCATTCACATTCACTGCTTAACAAAGACAGTAACTGAAAAAAGAAATATTTTTTCTCTTTGTCAGCAGTCTTCTGACTGATTTGATGGACTCTCCTTTGTCAACCTCCTCATCCCTGAGAAACATTTGCGCCCATCGTCCTCGATGATTTCTTGCACATACTCCAATCTCTGTGTTCGAGTACAATTTTTACTTAAAGTATCAGCCCACCTAATCTTCAACATACTTCTACAGAACCACATCCCAGACGCTTCGGTTCTCATTTTCTCCGGTATTCCCACAGTCTATTCTTCACCTCCATAAAACGTTCTCCTCCAAACGTATATTTTCAGAAATTTTTCCTAATAAGGTCGATATTTCAAAATATTAGTAGACTTCTTTTGGCCAGGAATGCTGTGCTAGTGTGCTTTTTATTCTCTTCTTACTCTTCCATGCTGTGTAGTACAACTGCTTTGCCTCGTACATTTCTTGGAGCCCAATTTTGATCTTAGGTTTATCCCTAGTCTTATATTTCCTCTACTCCTTACTTTCATCTATATTCGAGTTACCCTCAGTACATCTCTTAATCATTTTCACTGAGAATAGGAATTTCATCACCGAATCTTATCACTGATGGCCTTTCACTCTGAATGTTAATGCCGCTGGTGTTTGACACATTTCTCTGAGACAGAACACGAGTTCATTGTCCTCAGCGGCAGCAGCAATTTTGCACAAACAGGCTATCCACCCTGTACCCCAGAGGCACGCCAAAGAGAAAAAGTATAGTTTTTCAGAGGTGTATGAGATTGCACAGTGATTGGGCAGGTGCACTCCTACCGCATGTCCGCTTCCCCTCAATTCCTTTCCAACAACTGACATGCCTTCTCGGTTCGGTTGGTACCGTCAAATGGCGGAGAAATTTGTCCTCTCACAACCCTTTTTCATGGTAACTACTTGAATTATATTTTGTTGTTGTTACTAAACTAAGTGGGCAAAAGTCGCGAGGTGGGTTCTCCCATTGAAGATGTACCTGGTATGATGCTGGAATGTTGGCGTGGGGCGCGATATCTCAAGATTCTGTTGCAGAAAATTATGTATTGTACCTGACAGTACGTCAGTAGTTAACTGATGTTGCACGTGGGATTATCGATGCAAGACACAATATCAACAGACCGGAGATTACACGAGAATTCGGGCTACCGCGGTCGACGATGTCTCGGGCACGTCTTCAATGCCACAAATAAAAATTTTTCCCACACTCGTTAAATGTCGCACAGGAGGGCCCAAACTGTTTGCCAGAAGATCGTTACGTCCTCTCCAAAAAACCAGACTGCGCGAACGACCATTATTGTGGCCCAGATCGCCGCCGACTTGAATGTGCGGCCTTAGGAAAGTTTTTTTAATCAGGGATGTGCGGAGAAAAATGTTTCGCAAAGCAGTCACGAGCCGACGACCGACATCACGTCGGTTGCCTCCCAAAGACTTCTGGCCACTCACTGCAACATGCACATTAAGATTCAGTTGATAGTATTAAGATTAAATGGATCAAGGTCTACCTCCCGTCCAGTGATATCCAGCACTCTGCAGTCTGAGGTCAACTAGTCTTGCCGTCTGCTTCCTGGTCTTCCAGAGGGTCTTGAGCTTTCTATCTTCTTGTCATATATCTGAAGGCCTATTCCCCATGGTCCATTATGACCACAAGGCCTGCCCATTGAAAACGTCTCGCTTTGTCAACGTTCACTTCCGAGGGTTAGTCGATTAGCTTTGCTAGTTCTTCGTTGGTTGGATCTCCAAACCCAGCGTCTGTAGTTCTTGGTCAATTTTTTGCAAAGACTTTTCTGTACACTTTGTTTCCGAAGACAGAGTTATTGCTGGTCTTTTTCGGTCAGGCTCCACACTTCGACTCTGTGTAGCAGTAATAAATAGCCTGGTGACTTTGTTGTAAAGCTTCCGCTTGGTTTCCTGGCCAAGATTTTGGAGGTGAAATGTAATAATTACGGTCTCTTAATTCAGCCAGGTAGCAAAACCGGAAAGGGCTGGACCAGCGGGGATTTTACACACTTCATTCACTGGGAGAACACAAACTTATTTTACACAGTTTCAATCACATAACAGCCAGTTAAGGCTTTTTTAAAATAATTAAATGCCCGAGTAATGAGACTCATTTAAAATTCAATCCCAATTTAAATAATTTACAGAAAATTTAAAATTAACTTTAAGCCAGTATGACTTAACATTCATTAAGGCGAGGCACCCCTTGCATAGTTTGATTGCTTAGCTGGGTGGTAACGTGCTCGCCTCCCATGGAAGCGGGCCTGGGTTCGATATCCGGCCGGGTTGGAGATTTTCTCCGTTTGGGGACTGGGTGTTGTGTTGTCTTCACCACCGGCGCGCAAGTCCCCCAATGTGGCGTCGACTGAAGTAAGGCTTGGCGGGCGAACTTACCCGGATGGGACCTCCCGGCCAACGATGCCATATGCTCATTTCCATTTTTTACCCCTTGCGTAAGACACAGAATGAAATAAAGGTTAAAGTTGTAATAAAGACAGACGTAAATCTAAACAACACTACCAGAACAGATCAGAAGGGCCTTAATTACCAAATGCAAACATAAAACATGATTTAAACTCGACTAATATAGAACTAAAACAATGAAAAGCAATTTATCTCCAGTATCTAAGCAACATAATTTTGACCCCAGAAACATACATCTGTTGAAGATTTAACACTTTTCCAGTAACACAAGAGTAATTAAGTTACAACAGAATGAGGTACATGTTAGGATTCCGACGCACATCAAAGTCTGCTTAAGGTGAAGGCCACACGCTAACGGATACAAGTTCAGAATTATTCCAAGTACAAAAGTAATTTCCACAGGTACATTAAGTAGTGCGACTGCGGTTGGAGGAAACAGCTCGAAAGACAGACAGCGGGGAGAGTTTCCGAGTGTATGCGCTTCAAATGAGGTAAACTCCAGCTAAGCAAGCATCCGTGGTAATTGGTAATACGAAACATTTCATTGCGACTCCAATTGAAAACTACATGACTAATCGTTTACTTTAAAAATCAGGAGAATTAATGGGAGGCAGACAAGAACAGGTAACGCATACGCTAATGCACACCACCAACCTTCCAAATAAGCTTTATTCTGCAACACTTCGCTTTACACTGGCTACAGGTTCACAATCACCACGGTTACATAAGGACAACACATGAAAGAAATTATAATATCAGCCAATAACTCACTCTGAAACGTCTACAGATCTTGGACTCTCATTGTCCTTCAATTACCTTGGAGACACGGGCGTCCGTATCCGACAAACAGAAGCAAGACAGATCAAAATAACAGTGAACACTCCCCTGACAGCTCAGTGTCCTTCTGATAAACCACAGCACAAGCCATTCGGTACTTAGTAGCCTATACGGGATAACATGACCCCAATGTATTCGCCCGCCAACGACAAACGCCACGGCGAAGAGGCCCCACGTGAAGCTCGTTACAGCTCCGTTCCTCAGCTCATACTGCCCACCAAACAGGCCACGATGCCCGGAGCCGCCACAGCAGAGGGCGCTGCACTCCTACAGCAACGTGTTAGTCAAAGATCATTAGAATAGTGATATAGATACACTGCGAGAAAGCCACCATGGCTCAGAGGACATGTTTTTGAAGGGAAAAGTAAACTTTGTTTGCGTTCTGTAGTCTTTTTTGGTATTCGACTTGCTTCTATTGCAATCATTTACATTAATGTGAAGTTAGGAGTATTCTTCAGAGTATAGTTTTCTACCTGAAGGTCGTCACGTTGTCCTGTAGTTATATTTTGCTCAAAATGTTCAAATGACTCTGAGCACTATGGGACTCAACTTCTGAGGTCACCTAAGTAACCTTAGGGAAAAATATTTGTTTTGATGTCCCCTACAACCTCCCACAGTTTGTCGGTTTAAATACTTTTCACCCTGTATGTCTTGGGGAATTGCAACTAAATCGTCGTTATTTCTGCTGGGTGACAAATTATGATTGTCTAGTGGATACGCGAGAAACTGAAGTAAAAAACAACAACAAAACGCTGCTAGTTAAAGAAGAAGTTTCATAAATTCTATGAGATTACACATGGAGAAAACAGCTGATAACTCCCATATTGGCTCACGCACCGCAAATTTTACGCTGAAATTTAATCTACTGTAGCTTTCATCTGTTACAGGAAAAATTACTTTAAATATAGGGAAGAAGTTAGTGCCATCATTCCTAGGGCTCGGTAATCTGATGGTTCTACAGATTTCTGATCCATGCCGCCATTTATGTCATGTCTCAGACTAATGTCTCCCACATTCTAATGTAAGTACGAGAGCCTCCGCGGTCCTTATCGGTCCACGTCGACACGGTAGAAGGTCTCTACAACCGTGGGCTAAACGTCAGTTTTATTCAGTGATGCTTATTTTACAATTGGATCCGGCTATATATTCAGAAAGCTTTTATGTTAACTTAATACATTCTAGTTTCGAAGTACTCTCTAGTCTTTCATGCAGATTGTTGGCAAAGTGAAAAGTGGGGTATTCATAGAGTGAATTCACACTCTGTAACGGAGTGTGCACTGATTTGAAATTTCCTGGCAGATAAAAATTGTCGTGTTGGACCGGGACATGAACCTGGGACGTTTGCCTGCCGTAGTCATTGAGGGCATCACATGAGTCGTACTTCGATAGTTTAGTGGCCACTCCCCATCTTAGATGTTTACCCTCGTCCTCCGTTAAGTTATATAAAACAATCAATTGCAGGAAATCCAACAGGTAGGAAGATATAAAATGAAATATGCCAACAGTAATCGCGCAGTTCCATACAGTTTCGGGACTACAGCCGGATGGCGTCGACTTCTTGGCACGGTATTTCGGATGACCGCCGTTCAGCCTTCTTCAAATGAGTTTTTAGCGCTGGAAATTGCTAGTCGAGATCGCTAACTTTTCCGTCCCCGGTAGCTGAGTGGTCAGAGCGACAGAATGTCAATCCTAAGGGCCCGGGTTCGATTCCCAACTGGGTCGTAGATTTTCTCCGCTCAGGGATTGGGCGTTGTGTTTTCCTTAATCATCATCATTTTATCGCCATCGACGAGTAAATCGCCGAAATGGCGTCAAATAGAAAGACTTGCACCCGGCGAACGGTCTACCCGACGGGAGGCCCTAGTCACACGACATTTACATGTTATCGCTAACTTTATACCAGAAAATTGTCGCGGACCGCGGAGATGCATGCGGAAAGACAGCCGCACTACATAAACGACCTTTGCCGACTTTTGCACCCTCTTTGAATACTGCTCCATCTAAGACGCCCAGGCAATGCATAATGGTGGTATATCGTCCGCGCACTCCGTCGGAATGTGGACTTGCAGATTTAAAATTAAGATGTAAAATTAAGAAAACTAACTGTCGTTAAACGTGTCAGTAGTCATAAAATGTTTCCTTTCCGTAGCTACTAAAGAAATCACCGGTTCCCACGCCTTACCCAGTTGACAGCCGCCATCACGATTCATATCCTCCGCCAAATGTATCTCCACCGATTTCTTAATAACTGAATCCCAGAAGGATCTCGCTGAGGACAAGATCTGCGTGGCAGGCTAACCCATGGAATGACCTATGGACTACAATGCCCTGCTGTGGCTGACCTACTGTCTGTGAAAGGCGAGTATGGAGATCATGTTCAACGCAATATGCGCGTTCTTTGACGAATTTAGGCTTTGTCACACTGCCGAGGTGTTCTGTAGATTCCAACTCTCCACCACCCCAGATTGTCATCTGCCGAACCGACAAGAGCACAAGTCTCTGAACGGAAGATTATTTTGACATGATGTTTTCTTAGTGGTTCATGGTGTGGGTTCCTGTAGTCATGTCCTAGTTCATGAACCACGGGCAACGTATGAGTGGCCAAGTAAGTGGTCCCGACAGTTGGGATACCAGTTACTTTGGAATAAGGCTGGGCATCTCGGACATATTCTGAGTCGTGGTCACATTTGTGCTCATACGGCAAAGACTACCAAATCCACCGGTTAGTCCCTCAGCCGTTAGGGGTAAAACCCAATGGGACTCGGGGCAAGTAAGGCTAGCAACCTGCTTCCCTGGTACTTTAAATATGATGCTGGCAACAATCAGAGCAAAATGCCTCTGACTTTTGGAGGTGACGGAGTCCCACATCTAACTGACAAACCAGGGACACCTAAGATAGGACTTGGTAAACAAATGGTAATGAGATGGGGAGCTATTAATATCAATGGGGGCTACTCTGGGAAGAAGGTAGAGCTGGCAGAGGCTGCAAGTAAGATGGGGCTGGACGTTTTAGCTGTTAGTGACATTCGGGTAAAGGGTGAGAAAGAAGAGGAAGTGGGAGAACACAAGGTCTACCTGTCAGGAGTCAAATCAGGAATAGCACAATGGGGTGTAGGGCTTTACATGAGGAAAGAAATGGAACACAGCGTAGTTGCAATAAAGTATGTAAACGAACGACTGATGTGGATAGATTTGACAGTGTCTAGCAAGAAAATTAGGATTGTATCAGTATATTCGCATTGTGAAGGGACAGATCAAGATAAGATGGGTAGTTTTTATGAGGCACTCAGTGATGTAGTTGTTAGAGTAAAGGACAAGGACAGTGTTCTGCTCATGGGTGATTTAACGCCAGGATTGAAAATCGAACAGAAGGGTATGAAAAGGTTATGGGTAAATTTGGAGAGGATATGGAGGCCAACAGGAACGGGAAACAACTCTTGGATTTCTGTGCCAGTATGGGCTTAATAATCACAAACTCCTTTTTTAAACATTAGAACATTCACCGGTATACTTGGGAAGGCAGGGGAACCAGATCTGTCATTGACTATATAATAACAGATCAGGAATTCAGGAAGGCTGTGAGGGACAAACGTGTATTCAGTGGATTCTTTGATGACACTGATCATTATTTAATCTGCAGCGAAATTGGGATTGTGAGGCCGAAAGTGCAGGAGGTCAGGTCCATATGTAGAAGGATAAGAGTGGAGAAACTTCAGGATAAGGAAATCAGGCACAAGTTCTGGAGTGTAATTAGCAGTCTTCGAAAGGGAGGTAAGAAGGAAATGACAGTATTTTGGACAGGTCAGGAAAACTGCTGGTGAATCCTGAGGATGCCTTGGGCAGATGGAGGGAATATTTTGAAGAGTTGCTCAATGTATGTGAAAATGCGACCAGTAATGTTTCAGATTTCGAGGTAGAATGGGATAGGAATGATGATGGAAGTAGGATCACATTTGAGGAAGTGGAAAAATGGTCAATAGATTGCAGTGCAATAAAGCAGCTGGGGTGGATGAAATTAAGTCGGAACTCATCAAATACAGTGGAATGTCAGGTCTTAAATGGCTACACAGGATAATTGAAATGGCCTGGGAGTTGGGACAGGTTCCATCAGACTGGACAAAAGCAGTAATCACACCAATCTTTAAACATGGAAACAGAAAAGATTGTAACAACTACAGAGGTATCACTTTAATCAGCGTTGTGGGTAAAATCTTCTCAGGTATTGTTGAAAGGAAAGTGCGAGTATTAGTTGAGGACCAATTGGATGAAAATCAGTGTGGGTTTAGGCCTCTTAGAGGTTGTCAGGACCAGATCTTTAGCTTACGGCAAATAATGGAGAAGTGTTATGAGTGGAACAGGGAATTGTATCTATGCTTTATAGATCTAGAAAAGGCATATGACTGGGTTCCTAGGAGGAAATTATTGTCTGTTCTACAAGATTATGGAATAGGAGGCAAACTTTTGCAAGCAATTAAAGGTCTTTACATGGATAGTCAGGCAGCAGTTAGAGTTGACGGTAAATTGAGTTCATGGTTCAGAGTAGTTTCAGGGGTAAGACAAGGCTGCAACCTGTCTCCACTGTTGTTCATATTATTTATGGATCATATGTTGAAAACAATAGACTGGCTGGATGAGATTAAGATATGTGGACACAAAATAAGCAGTCTTGCATATGCGGATAACTTAGTTGTGATGGCAGATTCGATTGAAAGTTTGCAAAGTAATATTTCAGAGCTAGATCAGAAATGTAAGGACTATGGTATGAAGATTAGCATCTCCAAAACGAAAGTAATGTCAGTGGGAAAGAAATATAAACGGATTGAGTGCCAAATAGGAGGAACAAAGTTACAACAGGTGGACGGTTTCAAGTACTTAGGATGCATATTCTCACAGGATGGCAACATAGTGAAAGAACTGGAAGCGGGGTGTAGCAAAGCTAATGCAGTGAGCGCTCAGCTACGATCTACTCTCTTCTGCAAGAAGGAAGTCAGTACCAAGACTAAGTTATCTGTGCACCGTTCAATCTTTCGACCAACTTTGTTGTATGGGAGCGAAAGCTGGGTGGATTCAGGTTACCTTATCAACAAGGTTGAGGTTATGGATATGAAAGTAGCTAGGATGATTGCAGGTACTAGTAGATGGGAACAATGGCAGGAGGGTGTCCACAATGAGGAAATCAAAGAAAAACTGGGAATGAACTCTATAGATGTAGCAGTCAGGGCGAACAGGCTTAGATGGTGGGGTCATGTTACACGCATGGGAGAAGCAAGGTTACCCAAGAGACTCATGGATTCAGCAGTAGAGGGTAGGAGGAGTCGGGGCAGACCGAGGAGAAGGTACCTGGATTCGGTTAAGATGATAATGCAGTAATAGGTATAACATCAGAAGAGGCACCAATGTTAGCACTGAAGGAACTGTATAAGGGGGGTTATGCTCCAGACTGAACGCTGAAAGGCATAATCAGTCTTAAATGATGATGATGATGATGTTTTCTTAAGATTTTTCTAGAAGATTTGAGAACAAAACACTTGAATTAGCAGAACTTAAACCAAAAGTCTTCTGACCTATATTTAGATGATAATTTTGTAGTGCGTTCCCATGGCGAAGAAGAACTGTTGCGCTTTCTGCGGCACATGAACTAAGCCACGAGAATAACAAATTTACGCTGGAAGTGGAGAAGGACGATTGTCTGCAGTTTCTGGATGTCTTGGTCAGTCACAAAATGGATGGATTACTGGGGCATTCCGTTTACTGGAAGCCCACATAGACAGACCTGCATTCGGAGGCGTCTAGCTGCCACCAAGCATCAGGAACTATGGGCGTCCTTCGAACGTTGCCTCACCAGGCACATGTATCTGATCCAAACAACCTTGCAAAGGAGCTGGAACACCTACAATCTGTCTTCAAAGAGAATGGACATTTTCCACATCAGATCTGCACAACCTTGAGGAGGAAGAAACATGACCACCCACAAAATCATGAGAAGAAGGAACGGTACAACTCAGTTGTTCCTCCCACATGCTGACAATATTTCGTCGAAATTGGGCGAAATCTTAAGGAAACATCATGTCAAAACAATATTCCCATCTACAAAGACTTGTGCTCTTCTCTTTTCGGCAAAGGACGATCTGGGATTTGGGAGAGCTGGGATCTACAGAAAGCCTTGCCAGTGTGGCAAAGCCCACATTGGTCAGACAACGTGCACTGGGCGTGAAAGGTTTGCTGACATGGTCGCCATACTCGCCTTTAGCAGCCCCGTAAGTCAGCCGTAGCTGAGCTTTGTACCTCTACAGCACATTCCGTGGATTATTCTGCGGAATTCACTTTTCACGGAAAACTTGGCCTCGACGAGATCCTCCTGGGATTCAGTTATCACGAAATAAGAGGAAATACATTTATCGGAAGATCTTATTAATGGTGATGGCGGCTTTCAGTTGGATAACGGCGGGACTGCGTGATTTCTTTAATATCTACGGAGAGGAAACTTTATGAGTAGGGACACATCTAACGACAGTTAATTTTGCTACTCTGACATCTGAATTTTAGCTCCGCAAGCCCGAATTCCGATAGAGAGCACGCATGTAATATCACCATTACGCATGCACCTGCTCACCATAGTTACAGCAATATTCGAAGAGAGTGCCAATTTCGACAGAGGTCGTTCATGGAGCGGCTGCCTTTGCGTATGCGTCTCCTCGTCATTTTCTTGGTACAAAGTTATCGGCGTGGACCAGCAATTTCCAGTGCTAAACACTCACTTGAACATGACTGACTAGTTGTCAAGCGAAATGTCATGGCAAAAAGTCGACGTCATCTATCTGCAATCCCGCAATTTCACGAAATACTCTTAACGCCTTGAAAATTTCAAGAGTCACAATAAACGAGTAAAATTAAAACTGAGTATAATTTGCAAGGTCCGGAAAAAGATGTGGGCAAATTTTAATTACTCTCTGATCAATTCAAATTCACGATCTCTTTGGCACAAGGGTATCCACCATAAGAGTTCCAGAAACAGCGAAATGCAGAGGGCTTAGCGCCTCGTCAATGTGTGCTCACTGCAACTTAGAGGATAAGATACCTCACCGCCTAATATGCTATCAGAAGGCTTAAAAATGTCAAGGGGCGACACAAAAACTTGCAATCATAGTACGTACTTCGCCATCGACGTAAATTCAGAAGAGATTATATTTCTGGACAAGTCCTTTTATCCAAAATGCAACGCAATAAATTTATCTGGATGCTAACCAGTGATAGCTACTACTTAATCAGCAAGAAAACTGAAATGAGTATGGAAGATTGCTCCTATTACCAGACAAAGGAGCACAACAAACTGCTACACTGTACGAAAAACGAAGATAACTTTGCCTGATATTTGACCGCTGTACTACCATACTGACCCATGCAACTGGACAGAGGTTTTGGTTAAGTCTCCATTTTTTTGAAAGAACTGTTGGCAAGCTTTTCTTATCTGTTTTCCTCGCTAGATAGCAGATGCACAACGGCAGAGGAGCCAGGATTTATTTGTTCATACGAGACAAATTTTAATTTCAAGAAGTACGCCTTTTCTACGAGTAGAAATTATGTCTCTGTTTTAAGAAAGGAAGAACTTTTAGTTTCACAGAAGACTTTTACCTTCAAGTTTAAAGAAAAAAAAATTCGGTAGGGCCCTTTCCGGCGAAAGGGAAAGTTCGAGTCCTTGTCCAGCACACAGCTTTAATCTACTAGCAAGTTTCAAAAGTGAGGTATCACTGTTATATTTCAACATGCTGCTTTTTTCGTTTTGTCAAGGAAGAAACCGAGAATTCGATTGCTGGTTGGCAGCTGATAAGATGAAGAAGAACAGTCGCTGTAATTAATTTTGAGATGAATCCTCCCTGCCCCATTCTGACCTGTACTGTGCCACAGGTGTCGGCTGTATGTACTTTTCACTGATGACATTTTCCTCATGATAAAAGACTGATGGACGTAGATGAATCAGAAAAATCCTCAAACTTTGGATCCAGTCGCTTGCAACTACGGTGAAATCTCTCTGACGGAATGCAAGTTCTCGTCCGCCTGCAAACAGTACGCTTTTTCAACTAGTCATGACAGAAAGCACAACTTGACAATGTGGAATAGGAGGTAAGTTGTACCAGAAAAAAAAAATAGTGTGATGTTTACGACTTTCTTGCTCGAGCAGACGATCAATTCGTTTCAGTCAAGCGTAATTATTTGTTTTGTGGTGGCACTTTTTATTTATTTTTCCTGTTAGCTGGTAGGTGCATATTTGACCACTGAAACTGCATTCGTAGCTCTGTAGATTTGTTGTTAAATTATATTCTCAATTAATCTCCTTCTTTATTATGGTACTTTAAACACTGGAGTATGTCTTCTTATTGCTGGATTCCCTTGAACTTGTGTACTCCCAGGTATATTATTTGTATCGCTCGTGCAATAGTATTTGGTGGATAAGGAGGTTTACGTCTTGGAAAATTAAGTTTCATTGGTGGTTATTTTAATAGCTGTGTTGTTATCTTACTGTGTTGTTAATGTTGATATTACATAGTTTGCTGTCAATGGTATCAGTATTCCTCTCCAATGGCCGTATACCGGCTAAATTATGCAGTTCTCCTCTACTGGTGCTTGCAATAGTTCTTACAGCTATTCGTAACATTCTTCTTCCCATGCTCAAAATTTTTGGTGCATGACTCTTTGATGTCATCCATATTGGTGCAACGTATTCCAGGGTTGGTCTTATAAAACTGCAGTAGGGGTAAATTAGTGCTGGGTCGTTGCACCATTAAATAATCCTTTTATCAGTTTTTAAATTCCTAATCTTTTCCTTGATTTCATAAATAATATAGTAATGGCTTTTCTGTTCAACCGTCGTCCAAGACATATTACAGAATTTTTTTGACGCTATTTGCTTTCCCCATATCTTCGTATTTTGTGGCCTATATTGAGTTAAGCTTTTGTGATGGAAAACTATAAACTGGCTTTTTCAGAGTTGGGACGTATTCTCCATTTAGCTACACAAGGTTTCGTAAGTTAAATATACTGAGAGGTAAGTCGGTGTAGACTTTCTGCCGTGGGTGTATGACACTAGTAGGCAGTGTCATCTGCGTACAAAGCCAGATATTCCTTCCATTTTATTGGAATGGATCTGCTGCGTACAGTGAGGTGACAAAAGTCATGGGATATCTCCTAATACAATAGCGTAGTGCAGCAACTCGACGTGGCATGGACTCTGAAGACATGGAGTCTACAGACATGTTGAGCCAGACTGCCTCTATAGGCGTCCATAATTCCAAAAGTGTTGGCGGCGTAGTATTTTGTGCACGAACTGACCTCTCGATTATGTCCCATGAATGTTCGATGGGATTCATGTCGGGCGATCCGGGTGGGCAAGCCAATCGCTCGAAATGTCTAGAATGTCACGAATAGTCGTGGCCTGGTGGCATGACGTATTGTCATATATAAAAATTGTTCAGGAACATGAAGTCGATGAGTGGCTGCAAATGGTCTCCAAGTAGCCGAAGATAACCATTTACAGCGAACGATAGGTTCAGTTGGACCAGCAAGACCAGGTTCATCCCGTCTAAACATCGCCCACACCACTATGGAGCCAGCATCAGCTTGCACAGTGCCTTGTTAACAATTTCGGTGCATGGCTTCGTGGGGTCTTTGCCTTCGTGGGGTCTGTGCCACACTACAACCCTACCATCAGCTTTTACCAATTGATATTCATCTGAACAGGCCGTGGTTTTCCAGTCGCCTAGGGTCCAACCGATACGGCCGCGGTCAAGGACAAGTGCTGCAGGCGCTGTTGTGCTGCTAGCAAAGACATTCGTTTCGGTTTCTTGCTGTCATAGCCCACTAATGCCACGTTACGCTGAATTTTAGTAACATAAACGTTCGTCTTATGTCCCACATTGATTTCTGCGGTTATTTTACTCTGTGAGTGTCTCTTGTTTGTCAGCATTGACAACTCTAGGCAATGGCCACTGCTCTCGGTCGTTAAGTGAAGGCCGTCATCCACTGCGTTGCTCGTGGTGAGATGTAATGCTTCAGATATGGTATTGTCGGCACACACTCTTGAAACTGTGGATCTCAGAATACTGAATTCCCTAGCGATTTCCGAATGGAATGTCCAGTGTGTCTAGCTCCAACTATCATTCCGCATTCAGAGTTGGTTAATTCCCGTCGTGCAGCCATTATAACATTGGAAACATTTTCACAATAATCATCCTGAATACAAATAACAGCTTCGTCAGTGCAGTTCACTCTTATACGAGTACATCGTGTACGCAGTACGACCGCCATCTGCGCCATCTGTATATATGTATATCGCTGTCCTCTGACTCGTCACCTGAGTGTATGTAACCCATAGTTGGGTTAGTTTGCTGTTAGTATGAGTAGTTTACTTGGAGAGCCCATATATACCAATTTGTGACGTATTGCAGAGTGCCACACTTTTATCAAATGAGCATTCTGTATCTAACATTAACGTCAGTGCGCAAAGTCCAAAATTTAATGTCTGGGTGGTATTGCTGGCAATACTGAGTCCATGGTGGAATGTCCTTTGCGCAAACCTGCTTGTATTAATGGAATTAGGTCTTTCTTACCGACAAATTTGTTGATTCAGGCACGTTTTTACTGGAACAATCATAACCGATTCTATGTACTTTTTGTCGCGCTTTCAGTCGCAGCGGCCGAACCTGTGCCGCATCTGCGGCAAGACGTACGCGCGGCCGAGCACGCTGAAGACGCACCTGCGCACGCACTCCGGGGAGAAGCCGTACCGCTGCGGCGACTGCCACAAGTCGTTCAGCCAGGCGGCCAACCTGACGGCGCACGTGCGCACGCACTCGGGCGAGAAGCCGTTCCGCTGCGCCATCTGCGACCGCCGCTTCTCGCAGTCGTCGTCCGTCACCACGCACATGCGCACGCACTCTGGCGAGCGGCCGTACCGCTGCCGCCTCTGCCGCAAGGCCTTCTCCGACTCGAGCACGCTCACCAAGCACCTGCGGATACACTCCGGCGAGAAGCCTTACCAGTGCAAGCTGTGCCTGCTGCGCTTCTCGCAGTCCGGCAACCTCAACCGCCACATGAGGGTCCACGGCGGGGGCGGCGGCGGCGGCGGCGGGGGCGGCATCGCGGCCGGCGCCGGCGGGGGCGGCGTGCCCGCCTGACGGTTGGCCTCCTGGTGAGGCTTGGCCCTGGGCGCTGCCACGCCCCCGCCTCCCGCCCCCGTGCCGTCTGCCGCCCCCGCGACGCTGCGCCGTCCTTGCAAGTGCGCCCTGTGTTCCAGAGCCGACGAGGAGCTGCTGTACACGCCGCAGCCGCCTCCTCCACGCTTCCAGTTCTTCGACGACACTGACGACCGATTCCGTGCAGCGTTGCCCGAATACCTCGTGGAAGTGTCGATGGACGAAAGTGTGTAGATTCACCTGCATTCACTGCACGCAGCCTCAAGTACTCTTCTACTGCCACCCATATGCACCTCTTCTAATGAAAGGAAGAGAACGCCTATACAAGAAAAGAAAAAAAAAATATTGATCAGAAAGTAAGGACGACACTAAAGACGACTATTCTACCGGTTTCAACTTAGTTCACATCTCTTCACGAGCGCCAGTGCTGGGTTGCGGGTAGCGGAAGAGACAAGCTCCGCGCGTTGACTGTGGCAAGGAAAGAGGCGGCCTGGTGAGCGAAAACTGCGATTTCCTCATGCAGGGCGGCCATCGTGTGTTCAGCGATTTACCCAGCAAATATTAGAGCTGTGATAGCCGAGTTACCTTCTCAAGGAGGAGTTATGAGTGGAACCTGGGATGAACCAGGAATTGCTTCATTATTTATTTCACCGTAAAGAAACCGGAGCAAAATAACGCGGTCACATATTGCTGCTACAGCTTGATGGGTTACAGTCTGATGTGATATCTCCAGTTAACAGTGGCAGGAGAAACACCTGATGATGAAACACTCCGACTTCTGCAGTTTCCAAACTAGTGAGGCGATCACTAAAGAATAAGTTCATATATGCTAAAATGGGCTGTACTGATGTAAAACTACCATCAATAAGCTATAGATGAAGAGTATATGTGAAATTCGGATTCCCTTTTGATGTTCCTCACCGCTCGATTCAGAGACAAAAAGTGATGGAATAGTGACCTATACAGGGATTCACTGTGATAGTTCATACAGTAATTTAAGCCAAACTACTACAATATTTCGCATTACGACCTCGGATACTACAACAAACAGAAGGAAAGCATCTCTCTCTCTGTCTCTCTCTTTCACACACACACACACACACACACACACACATACACACACAGATTTCACGTCCGGCTCACAATAAGTAATATTTCAGAACATTTCTCGTGAACAATTAGCGATTTGGCTTAAAGTAGTTTGAAAATGGGTTTCCAACAGTTTCGACCCCAAAAACATTTATTTCGATGGTATCAGGTTTGGGTCAGCATTTGACCATCCTCAGACCCTCATACCATGGTGGTAGGTGGTGACGATCAATGTAGGGGTTGTTGTGACTCCACGAACGTCAACTGTTCAACTGTTGACATTCGTGCAATCACAACACCCGCTCCATTCACCGCCACCGTCAACCATCGTGGTACGAGAGTCTGAGGGTGGTCAAATACTGACCGCACCCGGTTACCATCGAAATAAATATTTTTTCGGTCGAGACTGTTTGTAATCAATTTTTAAAGTGTTTCATAATACTACAAACGTTGATGACTCGTCAAAAACTGTTGATACAATCTCCCAACAAACCAAAGAGCTCTCAAATTACCGCAAAAATTTATGTCTTAGTTACCACATAACAAATAAGTGCTGTCCCAATAAGGATATGGAGTATTTAATCTGAATATTGCTGACTTAATAATTTAATTAGTTGGTAACAGAAGACCATTTCTTTTTTGAAGCAGAACAGCCTCGTTCCTTTTCCATCTAATCTTATTGCATGTATTCTGGTAGAATCTACAATTGCACATTAAAAATGTCGCAGATCTTATCCAAACTTACAAGGTAGGCGTAAACTTTACCGACAGATTATTCTGAAACTGATAACGGACTGTACTTGAATTTTGCTGGAGAACTCACGATCTGCGATGCAATGTTAGTGAATATCATACAGATGTTGCATTAGATGTATGCGATTTCCTATTGACTTTAATAGCGTGGCTCTAATGGGCTATAAACTCGAATTCTTCAAATTCAAAATTCTGTAAAATACACTGCAACACCATAAATAACGGAGCTTCTCTACAGGACAAACAACAGAAGAAAAGAAATGGCTTATACGTTGTGTGTTACACAAGCAAACATCAGAAGTTAAAGTTCACATTATCGTACACATGCTAACATCGCTGATGTCCAGCTAGCACCTTCGGCATCTGAATTGAAACTACAAATACGCCTTTCACACAATCCCAACATGATTATGCTTTATCTGATGAACTAAGTCGCCGTGGAATGATAACGGATAGGTCGATTGAGCTTTCACAAATGCTTTCAGGACAGTATTCATCTTTTGATTAAGTCCTCTCTCGATCATACATATAAGAAGTTCATAAACTAAAGAATAAAATTCAGTTTTTCAGTAATGTCAACGGAATTTTTTCACATATGCGGCTTTTGAAGAACTGCGGTGAGTTCAGTGGAATTATCTTTGATTTTGCATAGTTTGATCACGTCCGAAAGAAAAACCTTTTTGTGAGCGTCTAATTCAAATGAAAAAGTAAAGGTATAATACAGATGTTTTTGATGTAATTGAAAATAACTAAATCTTTTGATTTATATACTTCATATCACAGATATGTTGTTGCTATCCACCAAGATGTGCATTAATCTTAAATTGAGAACTCGGAAAATGATTATGAACAGTTGTGCTCGCGAAATGATTAATAACTATTGCGGTCTTAAGATAATGTAGCAGCTTTCTAATAATATTTTTCTTCGGTGACCTAGCTAAATTCTGTATGCACTGTAACTGTAAAAAGGTCTTTCTCTGATACCAGTTAACCAAGTATCTGTCACTGCTCTAAACATAATTGTGGCTGTTATTGGATCATGTGGAATTTTTTTCCTAGGCCTTCTCGTGGTTCGAATGCCGCTGCTACAGGAAAATCAAGCAGAGTGTGAATCATCTGGAAACAGGAATAATTCAGAAATATGAAACGGTGGTACATGTTATAAAATACTAAGAGAATTTAGTTTTCATAGTATTAGCTGCGTCGGTAACATGAAAACGGCATTTTCTTCATTTGCACTCTGTTTACTGGCATGTTGTCTCTGAAGCGTCTTAGTCTTGTGGGGTGCAAATTTATGATAAATGTCGACCTTAGAGTGATGACTCGTTGGTTACACTTAGTAAATCTAACATGATATAATCAGAGGCTATTTCTATATTTATAGCAAGAAGAATGTATTCATATTATCAAACAAAATGCCAAAATCAAAAATCTTAAATTTTAACTTGATGACGTAATATATTTGTCACCCTCTTTCCAATTTCTCTTCAGAATAAAAGGAACTCTGAAGTACTTACACTGACAGCCATTTGCATTTCAGAGCATATAGCATTACGTGTATTCACAACGGAATTAAAGTGTATTATGTTCATTATGAATAGGTGACAAGTGCACAAAGCGTCTCCTACTAGATGTGAAATCCACTGTGAGTAGATCTGAGGAGGTCTGATTGCTGGAAGATTGGATCAGTTGGTAATATCGCGTACGTTTCCATTATCCACTCACTTCCTGAAACAGAAAATTACCCACAATTTTTCATAACCATTGCCTAGCAGCTGCTTTTGAAGTGGTGTCAGTCACGCCTTCGTCAACAATTGCTACTTCTCTTTTTATGGATCAGTAAGCCAAGTCTGTTTGCTTCAACCGCTTTACTCGCACCATCAATTGTTCCATGTACCCACCAAAACTACTTTTATTACAGTAGCCCCTTGAAAACATACCTGTAGCAAATTAGGGCCTCTTTCGCTGTCTGACAAGGGAAAAAAATAACTGCAGAAACCTAAAGCAGCAGGTTTTACTAAATACAACCTGTTGTCTGACTGTTTAAATCCATAGAAGCTACATATTAATACAGGATGCAGTCAACTATAAATTTGGCAACTTTATGTTCAAAGTTTTATCGCAAATATAATTGTTAAGAACTAATTTCTGCCTGTTAAAACTACAACCATTTTCCGGTTGTGGGAAGGATAATGACAACCGCACTGCGTCTCAGTTCCTAGTAAGGATATGAAAAGTCAGAGTTCGTTTGCAGCAAAGAAGATTCAATACGTCATCTTCATTTCCAGATAAACTTCAGCTACTTACTCCAGAGAACTATGAACTGTACCTTAAATGAAATTTTTAATCTCCCTGCTCTTCAACATTGTTTTGACACTAGATTATGCTTAGAAGTACATAATTAACAATGCACACTACATTTTCGCCTCACATTATTTATAGGAAGCAAAGAAGGTGGAAATGGTTTCTTAATTGAATACTAATGAAATTGGCAAGCTGTAAATGTTCATAAGTAAATAAGAATTATACACATGTTATTTAATATGCAAATCAAAGAGTCTCAAAAGGAGTACAAGAAGGCGCTTTACATAAACATCGAATCTCAGACAATGACGTTTTTAATGTTATTAATTTGGATATCGAATCACAGACGCTGACGTTACTAACGTTATAAATTTAGAAATGAAGATCCCTTGTCGCGACTGCGAAGTATTATAGTGTGTTATATCTATCTTATATCTATCTGCACATGTACAAATATGTAAATTCTCGAATAATATGTGATATTATGCCAGGGCAGTGAAGTATAATTCAGTATCTGAATTTTAAGTTATTCCAAAGACTTACTATATAGGATTGTGCTGTATATAGAATTCTTTTTATATTTTTGGAGGGTGGACTATGGATGAAGAAAGACAAACAACACCAAATGAAAATTACCAAAGTGAAAAAATGTGTGACTTGTTTAGGCACATTGATAGCAGAAAATAAACAGTTTCTATTGTAGGCTACGAATTGTATTTTGAATCTTATTATATGCAGTTTTGATAAATGTTTAATTACATTAAGCCATAGGTATTCAAGGTAAATAGATGTTATTCCTGTTGTTACATCGCATTGAGAATAAATCTTTGTGCGATGCTTGTGTCAGATATAGTGCACGTATTATGGACATTAGAAACGTTACATGTATGTTGTTGTTTGGCATGTACATCGAAATTCACAGTTTTGAGCTATAATTCGATTATATAAATTTAGAATATATTTTTATAGGGCAATGCAAGCCTGCTGGAAAATTCATGTACGTCACACACACTCTCGTTGTTGTCCATTACAACTATCAAACGATTGTACTTAATTCGAACCAAAGACGGTTGAGTCTTGCCAAAGAATGTTGTAATTAAATACGATTAACAGTATCATCAGTGTATAATCTAGTCATACTCATATCTCTTATATGTATAATTTGATCTTTTATAAAATATACAAATGTAAAACAAAAATATAAAATTCATTTAATACCATACCTTACTACCTACATGTGTTATCGTAAGCATTTTCAATACTACAATTGACATTTATTTTCAGTGCTGCACCTACCTAATCAAACAAACACAATGCTATCGTGTTACGGTAAGATAGCTCATCTGAAAGGTGCAACTTATAAGACGATTTAGAACTGCTCAAGGAAGCGAGACAGAAAAGAAAAAAGTACAGATTTTACAGAATAATAGCGGAATAGAGACAGTGTAATCATTTCGACACGAGATGTTGATAGCATGTAACCTGAGAATGAGTAGTGTTTTAAGAAGAATATAGTTACATAGTATGTTGGAACAGAGGCACTCTCCAAGACGATAATCTACACATTTGTATTTTGAGGGAGAGGTATATTTGGTGCCTTATAAATGTTACATCACAGCAGCCCTGTGGCTGCTCAGATGTCTTCAAGTTAATTGTACTGTTAACTCGCAGTAAAAAAGACGAACGTGTTCTAAGTCTGCTACCAGTAATATTTTTCAGAAATTGTACTTGAAGTAACGTATCTGATATGATAAATACAAAAGAAACTAGCTCAATATCACGTAACGATTATTGGGAAAATAGGTTATTTTGTGTTGACTCTAGCATCACTCTCATACTCTACAGAATGACAACGTGTTTTGAACCATAATGGTTTTCCGACTATTTTAGACATTAAGGCTTTAAAATAAGTCAAGGAAACCACTTACTTTTTGAGACACAGTTGGGTAACTCAACTGGAACTGACTACTGACAGGAATCTAAATGGAATTCTCTAGAAATAATTGTTAAAATATTTCTGAACGTTTAGGATACAGGCATCGTTCCCAGAAATGAGAGTAATACCTTGCGACAAGTGGTGCTGAAAATAAGAATATTTTTACAGAGCTTAATCAATCCGTCACGAAATTGCGACAGTCTCATATCCTAGAAGATATTACAAACGTTGTTATTCAGTGTGATAGGTTTATCAATGCAGACATTTCTATTGATGACCGAGGACAGTGTACTTCAAAACGTTACAATGCTATTTACTTCATTTGCAGACTAATAGTTACAGCGATTGCGATTAGTTGTTTTAGATTGGTTGCCACCTCCAAGTGCACGTGGCACAAGCAAGCCATTAATGTTTCTGTATCCTCTGGAGAGCAAGTCAGATACTGAAGTGTGGACTCTTGGACACAAAACGGATTGTGTATGTCGACAGGCGTAGTCCACTTCACAGTACAGTTACGTTCGTGCAGAAAACATGTAATTATGCGATGTGTTTGCAGAAAGACTGCTAGATTCAGAGAAAAAACAGCTAAAACGCCGAGGCGGGTACATTTTAAGGTACAATAATCATAATATCCGTACTTATACCACTAACATCCTCTGTTACAAATATGATATAAGGAAACCCACTACAAAACTCAGCAGCTGCAAAAGATCTGTATCTGATACATCTGTCGTGGAATATATTTAAGAGGAATGTTCGCTTATGATACGATTAGCTAAACTCGAGAGGGTAGACGTGCACAAAGTAGATGCAGGAAGGAACCGAGGAGTATCCGTAACGCTTTGGATCAGCGATCGTCCTTGTTTTCAAACATCTCTAGACCAGAGGGGACATCAGCTCCTCAATTTTACCACTGCAACGAGATAGCATAGCAAGGCAGTGCCGATTGCGACGCATCATATGCGGTTCTCATCACCAGCAAATGATAGAACGGTGCTACGTCAACGAGTCAATAAGAGTTACAGTCTGGCAGCGTATAGTGATTAAGAACGAATTCCGCCTATATGCAGACAGGTATCACCAGAAAATGATATTGAGGGTTGGTAGTAGGAACGATTGATTACTGGGTAAATAAATGCGGAATAACTAATTAATATTTATTAACAAAGAATACAATTTCAGAGAATGAAAATTTTAACACTTTAATGCCAGAACAATGATAATAATAGACGGATGCTTCAAAAACAGTGAACAGTCACTTTCACTTTTTGGGCATGAACGTAGCTTCTCAGTTTATAGGTAGCCTATATATATGGTCCTTGCTGACTAACCACTGAAAAATTATACACAATGGACTCTGCTCATTTCAAAAACAGGCTACATTAGATTTCCCCCACGATATAAGCTTTCAGTGTCAAACCTACAAACCTCTCAAACCTTTCACTTTTTGGGCATGAACGTTGCTTCTCAGTTTACAGGTAGCCTATATATGTGGTCCTTGCTGACTAACCACTGAAAAATTATACACAATGGATTCTATGCTTATCTGAAAAAGAGGCTACATTAGACTTTCGCCACCATATAAGCTTTCAGTCCCAACCCAAACATACAAACCTCTCAGACATATTACGAGTATATACACATTGTTTGAAAGGTGACTCCCAACTCGGAGATAAAGCTTAACACACGTGTCAGTGAAACACCTTAAAATACTCTTCGTAAAATAACTAATATGAATGGCATAAGAATCCTTCGAATCCTGAGTGAGCCACACTTCAATCAGTTAACTGACGCCAGAAAATTGCTTAATACAAATGCTTAAAGTAAATACATAAAGTAGGTACAGGGTGTACATAAAGTCTGGGAACACTTTCAATTATTTATTGCACAAGAACTAAACATTGTACAGGTTGCATACATATTCCATTTTGAAGTGAAACTTTGAAAGTTTTTTTTACAAACATTCGATATGCGAACTATGATTGTCCCGGCAGACGTCAATAAGGTAATCGAATTCTTGCCATACCCGTCCCGGCATGGCATCGTGGCAGTCGCTTCCCGTATTCTCTGCCTGAGCTCTGCTACATTCCATGGTAGAGGCGGTACATACACCAGATCTTTAATGTGTCCCCACAGAAAAATGTGACGCGGAGTGAGATCTGGTGATCGGGGAGGCCATTTCATGAAACAGCTGTCCCCTTCTGAAGCACGGCCGATCCATCGATGCGGCAGCTCCGTGTTCAGGTACCCACGAACTTCACGATGAAAATGGTGTGGAGCCCCGTCCTGCTGAAAGATGAACGGAGAGTCCGATTGCATTTGAGGCATCAGCCATTGCTGCAACATGTCCAAGTTTTTGTCGAACCCCAACACATAAAAAGCTTGCTCCGCACCTGCACTCGCCATGTTTGCGACTAGCGCTGACTATCGGCAAATTACCAAACAACGCTGTGGCGGTATACATAAAAAAAACAACTTTCAGGGTCTCTCTTCAAAATTACATATGTCTGATATCTGTACAATGTTTGGTTCTTGTGCAATAAGTAATTGAAAGGGTTCATAAATGGTTCAAATGGCTCTGAACACTATAGGACTTAACTTCTGATGTCATCAATCTCCTAGAACTTAGAAATACTTAAACCTAACTAACCTAAGGACATCGAACACATCCATGCCCGAGGCAGGATTCGAACCTGCGACCGTAGCAGCAGCTCGGTTCCAGACTGTAGCGCCTAGAACCGCTCGGCCATCCCGGCCGGCAATTGAAAGTGTTCCCGGACTTTATGTACACCCTGTACATAAGATAATTCCTTAGAAGTAGTTTATTACACATTCTGTGCACCTCTATGATCCCAAATTTTAAGTCAGCTAGCACAGCAGTCAGTAGAGTTAGCTCTCGCTTTCGCTCAATATACACCACCATACAAAGGAGCAATGTACCATTCATTGACGACACCTACAATGATGATTCAAACAAGTGATCTCATTGCATCGTTAATTACGTTCGCAATCACAGTAACCTCCTGTTAGCACCGACCTAAAGATCTTTTAGAAACAACGCGGAAACATGGAAGACAAACTCAGTATTACTCAGAAAAATACAAGAGCAAGATCTGAGAAGTGGTTACACGTCGAAAAACTAGTCTCCATTCAAGAAGTTACTTGAACAGAACAGACAGTAACTACCGTTAACAGTCCAAAACGCAATTCAGTCGAGTGCAGCTCTTCATCACTTAACCCATACTGCAAATTCGACAACACTCAAATAGATGCACCAAGATTAATGTTGGGAAGCTTAGTTTCAAACATCCACAGTGCAGCGCGCAACGTCGAACTCCAGCGCAGATGAAAATCAACGACGCTTAGCAGGTGCCGTCACAGTCAGGCGATACGAACTATTTTCGAGCTACACATAGTTAGAATACCATGTCGTACTGAGTGGAGCAGTAGCATGAATTTTGACTATACTAGTTGCTAACTACTCATAGGAGCCAGAATCTACATCTGTAAATTATTCAGATAGTGAAAACCAAATTGCACTCTATGTTTTTGGTCCCAGGAATTAGATATAAATTAAATTGGGAACCCCACAAACTAAACATCACTACATTCCGAGTATAATGAGCTAGTTGAGCTAGTTAATACAGCATATTTTGATTCACTAATATCTTTCTCGGTAATGTTTTGAAGGAAACTGTACTTGTGTGGAGAAAACAGTCAGAGTACAACAATGTATTACAGGAATTTGGTGTGCTAAAATTTCCTGCAAAAAAGTCTCCAAACAGGTTCATACTTTGTCATTTATTTATGGAATGTGGTTTCCGCGATACACACTGAGGTGACACAAGTCACAGGATACCTCCTGATGACTTGCCCGCCCTCCTTTTGTTGGCGTAGTGCAGCAAGTGGACGTGGCATGGACTCAAGAAGTCGTTAGAAGGCCCTGCAGACATATTGAGGCGCGCTGTCTCTATAGCCGCCATAATTGTGAAAGTGTTAGCAGCGCCAGATTCTGTGAACGAACTAACCTCTCGGTTATGTCCTGCAAATGTTCGATGGGATTCATACGGGTGATGTGGACAGCCAAATCACTAGCTCAAAAATATCCAGAATGTTCTTCAAATCTATTTTTTTTTTGTCATCAGTCTACTGACTAGTTTGATGCGGCCCGCCACGAATTCCTTTCCTGTGCTAACCTCTTCATCTCAGAGCTTGACATATTCCAATCTCTGTCTTCCTCTACAGTTTTTGCCCTCTACAGCTCCCTCTAGTACCATGGAAGTCATTCCCTCATGTCTTAGCAGATGTCCTATCATCCTGTCCCTTCTCCTTATCAGTGTTTTCCACATATTCCTTTCCTCTCCGATTCTGCGTAGAACCTCCTCATTCCTTACCTTATCAGTCCACCTAATTTTCAACATTCGTCTATAGCACCACATCTCAAATGCTTCGATTCTCTTCTGTTCCGGTTTTCCCACAGTCCATGTTTCACTACCATACAATGCTGTACTCCAGACGTACATCCTCAGAAATTTCTTCCTCAAATTAAGGCCGGTATTTGATATTAGTAGACTTCTCTTGGCCAGAAATGCCTTTTTTGCCATAGCGAGTCTGCTTTTGATGTCCTCCTTGCTCCGTCCGTCTTTGGTTATTTTACTGCCTAGGTAGCAGAATTCCTTAACTTCATTGACTTCGTGACCATCAATCCTGATGTTAAGTTTCTCGCTGTTCTCATTTCTACTACTTCTCATTACCTTTGTCTTTCTCCGATTTACTCTCAAACCATACTGTGTACTCATTAGACTGTTCATTCCGTTCAGCAGATCATTTAATTCTTCTTTCCTTTCACTCAGGATAGCAATGTCATCAGCGAATCGTATCATTGATATCCTTTCACCTTGTATTTTAATTCCACTCCTGAACCTTTCTTTTATTTCCATCACTGGTTCCTCGATGTACAGATTGAAGAGTAGGGGCGAAAGGCTACAGCCTTGTCTTACACCCTTCTTAATACGAGCACTTCGTTCTTGATCGTCCACTCTTATTATTCCCTCTTGGTTGTTGTACATATTGTATATGACCTGTCTCTCCCTACAGCTTACCCCTACTTTTTTCAGAATCTCGAACAGCTTGCACCATTTTATACTGTCGAACGCTTTTTCCAGGTCGACAAATCCTATGAAAGTGTCTTGATTTTTCTTTAGCCTTGCTTTCATTATTAGCCGTAACGTCAGAATTGCCTCTCTCGTCCCTTTACTTTTCCTAAAGCCAAACTGATCGTCACCTAGCGCATTCTCAATTTTCTTTTCCATTCTTCTGTATATTATTCTTGTAAGCAGCTTCGATGCATGAGCTGTTAAGCTGATTGTGCGATAATTCTCGCACTTGTCAGCTCTTGCCGTCTTCGGAATTGCGTGGATGATGCTTTTCCGAAAGTCAGATGGTATATCGCCAGAATCATATATTCTACACACCAACGTGAATAGTCGTTTTGTTGCCACTTCCCCCAATGATTTTAGAAATTCTGATGGAATGTTATCTATCCCTTCTGCCTTATTTGACCGTAAGTCCTCCAAAGCTCTTTTAAATTCCGATTCTAATGCTGGATCCCCTATCTTTTCTAAATCGACTCCTGTTTCTTCTTCTATCACATCAGACAACTCTTCACCCTCATAGAGCCTTTCAATGTATTCTTTCCACCTATCCGCTCTCTCCTCTGCATTTAACAGTGGAATTCCCGTTGCACTCTTAATGTTACCACCGTTGCTTTTAATGTCACCAAAGGTTGTTTTGACTTTCCTGTATGCTGAGTCTGTCCTTCCGAAAATCGTATCTTTTTCGATGTCTTCACATTTTTCCTGCATCCATTTCGTCTTAGCTTCCCTGCTCTTCCTATTTATTTCATTCCTCAGCGACTTGTATTTCTGTATTCCTGATTTTCCCGGAACATGTTTGTACTTCCTCCTTTCATCAATCAACTGAAGTATTTCTTCTGTTACCCATGGTTTCTTCGCAGCTACCTTCTTTGTACCTATGTTTTCCTTCCCAACTTTTGTGATGGCCCTTTTTAGAGATGTCCATTCCTCTTCAACTGTACTGCCTACTGCGCTATTCCTTATTGCTGTATCTATAGCGTTAGAGAACTTCAAACGTATCTCGTCATTCTTTAGTAAACTCCTGGAAATTGAAATAAGAACACCGTGAATTCATTGTCCTAGGAAGGGGAAACTTTATTGACACATTCCTGGGATCAGATACATCACATGATCACACTGACAGAACCACAGGCACATAGACACAGGCAACAGAGCATGCACAATGTCGGCACTAGTACAGTGTATATCCACCTTTCGCAGCAATGCAGGCTGCTATTCTCCCATGGAGACGATCGTAGAGATGCTGGATGTAGTCCTGTGGAACGGCTTGCCATGCCATTTCCACCTGGCGCCTCAGTTGGACCAGCGTTCGTGCTGGACGTGCAGACCGCGTGAGACGACGCTTCATCCAGTCCCAAACATGCTCAATGGGGGACAGATCCGGAGATCTTGCTGGCCAGGGTAGTTGACTTACACCTTCTAGAGCACGTTGGGTGGCACGGGATACATGCGGACGTGCATTGTCCTGTTGGAACAGCAAGTTCCCTTGCCGGTCTAGGAATGGTAGAACGATGGGTTCGATGACGGTTTGGATGTACCGTGCACTATTCAGTGTCCCCTCGACGATCACCAGTGGTGTACGGCCAGTGTAGGAGATCGCTCCCCACACCATGATGCCGGGTGTTGGCCCTGTGTGCCTTGGTCGTATGCAGTCCTGATTGTGGCGCTCACCTGCACGGCGCCAAACACGCATACGACCATCATTGGCACCAAGGCAGAAGCGACTCTCATCGCTGAAGACGACACGTCTCCATTCGTCCCTCCATTCACGCCTGTCGCGACACCACTGGAGGCGGGCTGCACGATGTTGGGGCGTGAGCGGAAGATGGCCTAACGGTGTGCGGGACCGTAGCCCAGCTTCATGGAGACGGTTGCGAATGGTCCTCGCCGATAACCCAGGAGCAACAGTGTCCCTAATTTGCTGGGAAGTGGCGGTGCGGTCTCCTACGGCACTGTGTAGGATCCTACGGTCTTGGCGTGCATCCGTGCGTCGCTGCGGTCCGGTCCCAGGTCGACGGGCACGTGCACCTTCCGCCGACCACTGGCGACAACATCGATGTACTGTGGAGACCTCACGCCCCACGTGTTGAGCAATTCGGTGGTACGTCCACCCGGCCTCCCGCATGCCCACTATACGCCCTCGCTCAAAGTCCGTCAACTGCACATACGGTTCACGTCCACGCTGTCGCGGCATGCTACCAGTGTTAAAGACTGCGATGGAGCTCCGTATGCCACGGCAAACTGGCTGACACTGACGGCGGCGGTGCACAAATGCTGCGCAGCTAGCGCCATTCGACGGCCAACACCGCGGTTCCTGGTGTGTCCGCTGTGCCGTGCGTGTGATCATTGCTTGTACAGCCCTCTCGCAGTGTCCGGAGCAAGTATGGTGGGTCTGACACACCGGTGTCAATGTGTTCTTTTTTCCATTTCCAGGAGTGTACTTCCGTATCCAACTTCTTTGCGTATTGATTCTTCCTGACTAATGTCTTGAACTTCAGCCTACTCTTCATCACTACTATATTGTGATCTGAGTCTATATGTGCTCCTGGGTACGCCTTACAATCCAGTATCTGATTTCGGAATCTCTGTCTGACCATGATGTAATCTAATTGAAATCTTCCCATATCTTCCGGCCCTTTCCAAGTATACCTCCTCCTCTTGTGATTCTTGAACAGTGTATTCGCTATTACTAGCTGAAACTTGTTACAGAACTCAATTAGTCTTTCCCCTCTTTCATTCCTTGTCCCAAGCCCATATTCTCCTGTAACCTTTTCTTCTACTCCTTCCCCTACAACTGCATTCCAGTCGCCCATGACTATTAGATTTTCGTCCCCCTTTACATACTGCATTACCCTTTCAATATCCTCATACACTTTCTCTATCTGTTCATCTTCAGCTTGCGACGTCGGCATGTATACCTGAACTATCGTTGTCGGTGTTGGTCTGCTGTCGATTCTGATTAGAACAACCCGGTCATTGAACTGTTCGTAGTAACACACCCTCTGCCCTACCTTCCTATTCATAACGAATTCTATACCTGTTATACCATTTTCTGCTGCTGTTGATATTACCCGATACTCATCTGACCAGAAATCCTTGTCTTCCTTCCACTTCAGTTCACTGACCCCTACTATATCTAGATTGAGCCTTTGCATTTCCCTTTTCAGATTTTCTAGTTTCCCTACCACGTTCAAGCTTCTGACATTCCACGCCCCGACTCGTAGAACGTTATCCTTTCGTTGATTATTCAATCTTTTTCTCATGGTAACCTCCCCCTTGGCAGTCCCCTCCTGGAGTTCCGAATGGGGGACTATTCCGGAATCTTTTGCCAATGGAGAGATCATCATGACACTTCTTCAAATACCGGCCACATGTCCTGTGGATACACGTTACGTGCTATTTGTAGCTCAGTGGCGTGTTGCATTGTCATCCATAAAAATTCGTTCGATGTTTGGGAACATGAAATCCATGAATGGCTGCATAGTAGCCGAACATAATAATTTCCAGGCATTGATCGATTCAGTTGGACCAGAAGACCCAGCCATTCCATGTAAACACAGCCCACACCATTATGGAGCTATCACCAGCTTGCACAGTGCTTGTTGATAACTTGGGTCCATGGCATCGTGGGGTCTGCGCCACATTCGAACCATATCATCAGCTCTTACCAACTGAAATTAGGACTCTTCTGACTGCGCCACGTTTGTCCAGTTTTCTAGGGCCCAACCGGTATGGTCAAGAACCAGGGGAGGTGCTGCAGGCGACTTGCTGTTAGCAAAGGCATTCGCGTAAATCCTCTGTTGACATAGCCCATTCACGCCAAATTTCCCGTCATTGTCATAACGGATACGTTCGTTGTACGTCGCACATTGATTTCTGCGTTTATTTCAAAGAGTGAGTGTTTCTTGTCTGTTAACACTAACACCTCTACGCAAGCACTGCTGCTCTCGATCGTTAAGTGAAGGCCGTCGGTAGCCGCGCGGGAGTAGCCGAGCGGTCTAAGGCGCTGCAGTCCCGGAGTGTGCGGCTGGTCCCGGCGGAGGTTCGAGTGCTCCCTTGGGCATGGGTATAGGATAATTTAGGTTAAGTAGTGTGTAAGCTTAGGGACTGATGACGTTAGCAGTCAAGTCCCATAAGATTTCACACACATTTGAAGACAAGGCCGTCGGTCACTACTTTGATCGTGGTGAGAGGTGATGTCTACAATCACTTTGATATTCTCGGCACACTCTTAACACTGTGGATTCGGAACATGGAATTCCCTGATGATTCGCGAAATGTAGTATCTATTGCGTGTAGCTCAAACTACTATTCCGTGTTCAAAGTCTGTTAATTCTCGCCGTGCGACAACAATTACGTCGGGAGCCTTTTCAGTTGCATCACCTGAGTACAAATGACAGCTCCGCCAATGCACTGCCCTTTTATACCCTGTGTCTGCGATAATACCGGCATCTGTATATGTATGTATCGCTAACCCATGACTTTTGTTACCCCAGTGTAATGTGATAACGAAGAAGTTGCACTACCATTTTGGGCATCGTTTCTGTGCTAACGTTCCTCCAGTATAAGGACCGAAGTCAATCAGCTGTTGTATACAATATACCGAGTATTCGGAAACAGTGTTAAAAGGCTCTGCTGAGAAAATAATTGTTAAGGAGACAATCCGATACGATGCGCTGATTCCGAGTTATTTGGAATTGAAGTTAGCCAATCAGATTGTTGCCAGCGCAAATTGAAGCACTTGCACACGATAGAATGTTGTAACGCACAGAACTCTGTGGGTGCGTGAGTGACCACTTGTTCAAACGCTCATTAGTTGTTAAAACGTGCCTTATCCGGAATATAAGGTAGGTGAGCAAAAGCTACGTTTGTTGGGTACGAGGAAACCAAAAGAAGAACACGTTTGGCAACACTGTCTTTGGCAGGCTGATTGAACTTGTGCTCTTTACAACTTGACTGGGTAATTTCAATGCTAAATAACTCGGAAACGGTACAACGTGTCACTTTTTTTCTTAACAGATATTTCTCAGCACAGCCTCCCCTGCAACATCCTTACTAGCTTTCCAGACTGCGTCTCGCCACGGTGTGCATAAGGACTTCTTCGGAACTACGGATATCATATAGTGATCAAGACGATTATTTAATCTCTTACACTTACATGGAATGGAAGCCGATGTATAACGTTCAGGAAACTTATATGGCTGTTAATTTCGCAAATTGCGTGTTTTCATGGCCGATGTTTAGACCTTAAGTGACATCAGCATTCTACGGGTCAACTCGTAGTCTAAGGGATACTTCAGTGCCTTTCGGTTTTTCTATTACTGCATCAGACGTTCACCACTGTTGTGAAGAAGCTAGTTAATTTTATTATCCAACCTTAAGTTGACCATTTTCGGTTAAGTGAGCAGGTCTACGTCGGAGAATAAACTAACTGCAGCTCTGTAACACCCGTCTCTTGCAATAAAAAAAGAAATGTAAGGCACTACAATATGCCTTCAGAATGAGAATTTCACTCTGCAGCGGAGTGTGCGCTGATATGAAACTTCCTGGCAGATTAAAACTGTGTGCCCGACCGAGACTGGCAGAAGTGAAGCTGTGAGACCGGGCGTGAGTCGTGCTTCGGTAGCTCAGATGGTAGAGCGCTTGCCCGCAAAAGGCAAAGGTCCCGAGTTCGAGTCTCGGTCGGGCACACAGTTTTAATCTGCCAGGAAGTTTCAATATGCCTTCACTTTACAACACAAACCTCTCCTCAACTTTTTTTTGAGTCTTCAGTCTTCAGTCTGGTTTGATGCGACCCACCACGAGTTCCACTCCTGTGTCAACCTCTTCATCTCAGAGTAGCACTTCCAACCTACGTCCTCAATTATTTCCTGGATACTTCAGTCACTGTCTTCCACTACAGTTTTTACCCTCTACAACTCCCTCTAGACATGGAAGTCATTCCCTGATGTTTTAACAGATGTTCTATCATTCTGTCCCTTCTCATTGTCAGTGTTCTCCACATATTCCTTCCCTCTCCGATTATGCGCAGAACCTCCTCATTCCTTACGTTATCAATCCATCTAATTTTCAACAGTCGTCTGTAGCACCACATCTCAAATGCTTCGATTCTCTTCTGTTACGATTTTCCTACAGTTCATGTGCCACTACCATACAATGCTGTGCTCAGAATGTACATTCTCAGAAATTTCTTCCTCAGTTAAGGCCTGTGTTAGATACGAGGTGCATTCAAGTTCTAAGGCCTCCGATTTTTTTTCTCCGGACTGGAAAGAGATAGAAACATGCGCATTGTTTTAAAATGAGGTCGCGTTCATTGTCAATACGTCCCAGAGATGGCAGCACCGTATGGCAGATGGAATTTTACCACCAGCGGCGAGAATGAGAACTGTTTTAAATACTTAAAATGGCGACGTTTTCCTTACTTGAACAGCGTGCAATTATTCGTTTTCTGAATTTGTGTGGTGTGAAACCAATTGAAATTCATCGACAGTCGAAGGAGACATGTGGTGATGGAGTTATGGATGTGTCGAAAGTGCGTTCGGGGGTGCGACAGTTTAATGAAGGCAGAACATCGCGTGACAACAAACCGAAACAACCTCGGCCTCGCACAAGCCGGTCTGACGACGTGATCGAGAAAGTGGAGAGAATTGTTTTGGGGGATCGCCGAATGATTGTTGAACAGATCGCCTCCAGAGTTGGCATTTCTGTGGGTTCTGTGCACAAAATCCTGCATGACGACCTGAAAATGCGAAAAGTGTCATCCAGGTGGGTGCCACGAATGCTGACAGACGACCACATGGCTGCCCGTGTGGCATGTTGCCGAACAATGTTGACGCGCAACGACACCGTGAATGGGACTTTCTTTTCGTCGGTTGTGACAATGGATGAGACGTGGATGCCATTTTTCAATCCAGAAACAAAGCGCCAGTCAGCTCAATGGAAGCACACAGATTCACCGCCACCAAAAAAATTTCGGGTAACCGCCAGTGCTGAGATAATGATGGTGTCCGTGTTCTGGGACAGCGAGGGCGTAATCCTTACCCATTGCGTTCCAAAGGGCACTAAGGTAACAGGTTCATCCCACGAAAAAGTTTTGAAGAACAAATTGCTTCCTGCACTGCAACAAAAACGTCCGGGAAGGGCTGCGCGTGTGCTGTTTCACCAATACAACGCACCCGCACATCGAGCTAACGTTACGCAACAGTTTCTTCGTGATTACAACTTTGAAGTGATTCCTCATGCTCCCTACTCACCTGACCTGGCTCCTAGTGACTTTTGGCTTTTTCCAACAATGAAAGACACTCTCCGTGGCCGCACATTCACCAGCCATGCTGCTATTGCCTCAGCGATTTTCCAGTGGTCAAAACAGACTCCTAAAGAAGCCTTCGCCGCTGCCATGGAATCATGGCGTCAGCTTTGTGAAAAATGTGTACGTCTGCAGGGCGATTACGTCGAGAAGAAACGCTAGTTTCATCGATTTCGGGTGAGTAGTTAATTATAAATAAAATCGGAGGCCTTGGAACTTGAATGCACCTCGTACTAGTGGATTTCTCTTGGCCAGGAATACCCTTTTTGCCAGTGCTAGTCTGCTTTTAATGTCCTCCTCCCTTCGTCCGTCATGCGTTATTTTGCTGCCTACGTGGAAAAATTCATTAACTTCATCTACTTCCTGACCATCAATCCGGATGTTAAGTTTCTCAGTGTTCTCATTTCTGCTACTTTTCATTACTTTCATCTTTCTTCGATTTGCTTTCAATCCATACTCTGTGCTCATTAGACTATTCATTCCATTCAGCAGATCATGTAATTCTTCTTCATTTTCACTCAGGGTAGCATTAGCGAATCTTGTCACTGATATCCCTCTACCACGAATTTAAATTCCACTCCTGCACCTTTCTTTTATTCCCATCACTGCTTCTTCTACGTAGAGACTGAACAGTGGGGGCGAAAGATTACATCCTTGTATTACACTCTTTGTAACCCGAGCACTTCGTTCTTGGTGTCCATTCTTATTATTCTCTCTTGGCGCATGAACATAATGTATATCACCAGCCTCTCCCTGTAGCTCACGTTTATTTTTCTTAGGATTTCGAACATCTTGCACTACTGTACGTTGTCGAAAGCTTTATCCTGGTCAGCAAAACCTATGAACGTGTCTTGATTTTTCTTTAGTCTTGCTTCCGTTACCAACCGCAACGTCAGTATTGCCACTCTGGAGTCTTTACCTTCCATAAAGCCAAAGTGATCGTCGTCTAACATATCCTAAATTTTATTTTCCATTTTGCTGTATATTATTCTTGTCAATAACTTGGATGCATGAGCTGTTAAGCTGATGGTGCGATAATCCTCGCAATTGTCAGCTCTTACAGTCTTCGGAATTGTGTGGATGATATTTTTCCGAAAGGCAGATGGTATGTCGCCAGACTCATACATTCTATATACAAACTTGAATATTCGTTTTGTTGCCACTTCCCTCAACGGATTGTAGAAATTCTGATGGATTGTGATCTATGCATTCTGCCTTATTTGATCTGAAGCCCTCCAAAACTCACTTAAATGCTGATTCTAATACTGGATCCCCTATCTCTTCTACATATTTCTACCAAATCAGAGAAATCTTCCCCCTCATAGCGGTCTTCAGTGTATCTTTCCAACTATCCGATCTCTCCTTTGCATTTAACAATGGAATTCCCGTTGTAGTCTTAATGTTAACACCCATGGTTTTAATTTCACCAAAGGTTGTTTTGAGTATCCTATATGTTGAATCAGTTCTTCCGGCAATCGTTTCTTCTCCGATTTCTTCACATTTTCCATGCAGCCATTTCGTCTTAGCTTCCCTGCACTTCCTGTTCATTTCATTCCTCAGTGACTTGTAGTTCTGTATTCCTGCATTTCCCTGAACATTTTTGTACTTCCTTCTTTCATCGATCAACTGAAGTATTTCTTTTGTTACCCGTAGTTTCTTCCCAGTTACCTTCTTTGTGCCAATGTTTTTCTGTCGTTTTTAGAAATGTCCATTTCTCATGAACTGTACTCCTTACGGAGCTATTCCTTAATGCTGTATCTATAGTCTTAGAGAACTTCAAGCGTGACTTGTCATTCCTTAGTACTTCTGTATCCAAGTTCTTTACAAATTATTCTTCCTGACTAATCTCTTAAACTTCAACCTACTCTTCACCACTACTAAATTGTGGTCTGAGTCTTTGTCTGCTCCTGGGTACGCCTTACAATCGAATACCTGATTTCGGAATCTCTGTTTGACTCTGATGTAATCTCACTGAAATCTACTCGTATCACCTGTCCTTTTCCAAGTATACCTCCTCCTCTAGTGATTCTTGAACAGAGTATTCGCTATTACTACCTGAAATTTATTACAGAACTCAGTTATCTTTCTCCTCTCTCTTTCTTTGTCCCAAGGCCATATTCTCCTCCTGTAACCTTTTCTTCTACTCCTACTCCTACGACTGCGTTCCACTACCCCATGACTATTGCTTGTAGATTTTCATATCCTTTTACGTACTGTATTATCTTTTCAATATCCTGTATCTCTCTTTATCTTCCGCTTGTGACGTCGGCATGTATACCTGTAAAATCGTTGTCGGTGTTGGTTTGCTGCTCATTCTGATCAGAGCAACCCTGTCAGAGAACTGTTCACTTAACTCAGTCTCTGCCCTACCTCCCTGTTCATAACGAATCCTACTCCCATTATACCATTTTCTGCTGCTGTTGATATTATCCTATACTCATTTTTGTCTTCTTTCCGTTTCACTTCACTGACCCTTACTATATCTAGATTGAGCCTTTGCATTTCCCTTGTAGAGTTTCTAGCTTCCCTACCACGTTCAAGCTTCTGACATAACTCGCCTCGACTCGTAGAACGTTATCGTTCCATTGATTATTCAGTCTTTTTCTCGTGGTAACCTCCCCCTTGGCAGTCCCCTTCCGGAGATCCGAATGAAGGACTAATCAGGAATCTTTTGCAAATGGAGAGATCATCATAACACTTCTTCAATACAGGCCACAAGCCCTGTGGATACACGTTATGTGTCTGTAATGCAGTGATTCCAGTTGCCTTCTACATTTTCATGCTGGTGATCGTTGCCTATTCTTCCTCCTTTAGGGTCAGTTTCCCACATCAAGGACAAGAGAGTGCCCTGAACCTCTTTCTGCTGCTCCGCCGTTGGCAGAAAGAGGGTGACCTCTTATCTCGGAAGTCTTCGGCTGCCAATGTTGGTTTTTAATAGAAATTTAAGCGATGGCGGGTTTCTAACCCAGAACCAACGACGTTTTGATTACTAATCAAAGACTCTACGTCCAGACCAAAAGAGCGTTCCTCTCCTCAATTTACCGTCCTAAATAAGGAAAAATTTCGAAATCCTTCTTTTTGTCAAACCGACTAAAACTCTTACTTTCTCTAACCACCTCGATCAGTTTTTAGCTAAGTCTTTGAGTCAATCTTCTCCTAGTACATCAATCAGTACCTGACCCAACTCCAACTCCTTCATGTTAACCTGTGTGCTTCTATTGTTTCTTTTCCAACAACCAAGTCTTGTAACTCATCTACTATTCCACTATCTCTACAATCAGAAGGCTGTTGTTTTTGTATCTCATCCCTTGATCTGGAGGAAGCGTACGATCGTAAATAGCATTGTGGTAACCTTTCCAAACTCCAGACTTATGCGCTTCCAATTAACTGCGTCCGCCTTATCGCATCCTTCTTATCTAATCGCTCATCCTTTGTCACTATTAACAATAAGAATTTACATACTTTCTATCCCTATGGCACTATCACCTTTCTTCTTCTTTATATCCTATACATCGTTGATATGCCCAAATCAGCTCCACTGGTCCACTTCCTTCATATCTTGATGACATCACTTTCCTAGCCCTCTACCCTAAATTCCAAAAAGACCGAAGGTGCCTCCAAATCCACTTTAATCAGTTTATCCTCATGTAGCAAATGTCTCTTCAAGACAAATTCTTACAAACCCAGGCAAAAACTGGAGAATGAACCACCTGCGGTTTCTGCCCCCAATGGCTTCTACCTTACCATTTATGATCTTGGTACCGTGTCAGCATTAACATATTTGGAACTAACACTCGAATGGAAACTAACATGGAAAACCGTGTGCTGAGCATTCAACAGAATCCCAGAATAGACTAAAACCACTAACAGGCAGAAATTTGGGACTACACCCCTTGACTATCATGTATACCTGCAAGTGTTGCATCTATGATTGCTTTGCTTCGCGCACCCCTGATAGTCGACATACTCCCGACAGTGAATGAGTGGGAATCAAAAGTGGGTACCAGCGGCACATATGTCCTGTTATGACTCAGAAACAAGTTTGAGTTATTGCCCAGTGTTGAAAATACCTCTGAGCCAGAACAGGATACCTCGCCTGATGAGACAGTGTCCTGTTCCTGAGAAGTCTAGACAAGCGCACAGAGTGGGAAGGCTTATCATTGAGAGCTCAGGGAAATAGTGGGCAGGTTGGGAAAGAAGGTCAGTGTCCATGCTGTTTGCTTGCCAGGGGGTCTTGTCCGAGATGAGGAAGAGGCTCTGACTGCAATCAGCGAGTGCACTGTGTGCACGTGGCTGTAAGTCATGGCTCATGTCGGCACGAATACGCCTGTCGCCTGGGTTCAGCGGTATTTGCCTATGGGCCTATTTTTATGTCCTCCCAACTTCGTCCATCCTGCGCTATTTTGCTTCCAAAGTAACAAAATTCCTTCACGTCGACTACTACGCAGCTTTCAATTTGTATAGTTCATCTCATTTCTGCTACTGCTCATAACTTTGGTCTTCTTTGGTTCACTCGCAGTCTATAGCGTGTGTTCGTTAGATTTTTTCGTTCCATTCAGTTGGTCCTGCAATTACTGCTCATAGTCACTGGGAGTTGGTATGTCATCAGCTAATGTCATTGATACCATTCCACCCTGAATTTTAATCCTACTGCTGAATCTTTCTTTCATTTCCGTCATCGCTTCTTGAATGTCTTATGCCGTTTCTAATTCGAGAACTTTGTTATCTGTCTCCCTGCAGGACATATTTCCTCTTCTTTCTTGTACATGTTGTATATTACATGCCTTTTTTTATAACGTTCACTTGCTTTCCTGAGGTTTTCGAAAATCTTACACCATTTTAAACTGTCGAAACCTTTTTCTCTGTCGACAAATCCTATGAACGTGTCTTGATTTTTCGTAAGTCATGCTTCCATATACTGAATTATTGGTTCAGTGCCCTCAACCTTTCCCTATCTCTTCATCTTCTGTTTGTGACGTCAGCATGTATATCTGAAGTATTGTTGTTTGCGTCGATTAATTGTCCAATCTTATGAGAATAATCGTGCCATCGAATTGTTCTCAAGGTCTCTTCCCTATTCTTCTATTCATAACTAATCCCACTCCTGTTACACCAAGTTCTGATTCTGTTGAATTTATCTTATAGTGGTCTCACTAGAAATCCTTATCCTCCTCCTATTTCACTTCAATGACCCTCACTGCAGACTGAGTATTTACATATCCACTTTTCATCGTAGTGGATGGTGGTTACGCAGCCGTATGACAGTTTTCCAGTTGTGAATATATAGTTCCTGACTGCAAAAATTGGTGACTGAAGAAAATCAGCGCCATTTTTTCAGTGAGAGGCTATTAATTTACGATTGAAAAATATACATTTCCGTTCTGAGATTTTCTTACTGCCTTACTTCTAATTGCTAGAAAGTTACTGTTTTGTCGGTTACGCTATCTTTTTGGCGTAGTCACCTCCCATTCCGCAGTCCTGGAGATCTGAATTAGGAACTAATTCGAAATCGTTTGTCAATGGAGAGATAATTATTATAATTTTTTAACTACAGGCCACATGTTCTATGGATACACATTGTATTTCATTAATGAAGTGATTTCCATGGAATTAAGGAAGGCTACATGCTCTCACCGATACTTTTTAACATAGTACTTAATATTGTAATGGCGAAAGGAATAGATAAAGTGAGAGGTATAAAATGGAGTAACATCTAGAAGACCTAAATCTTGCAGATGACCTTTGCCTTCTATCCCACAGCCTCAACAACGTGAAAGAGAAGCTAGAAGATCTGAAATCTGCAGCGAAGGAAGTTGGCTTGAAAATTAACGCCCAAAAAACGAAAGACAAGAGGGCAAATGATAACAGCACTGCAGAGCTTAAGCCATATAATTGAAAAGGTGGATAAGTTTTGCTCCCTTGGAAGCATGATTACACCAGATGGCGGTGCAACAGAGGACATTAACAGCAGCATCAACAAAGCAAGAGGAGCTTTTACAACTCTACGCTCTATCTGGAGATCGAAGGAAATATCACTGAGGACCAAACTGCAGGTATTTGAAAGTAATGTAAAATCTGTGCTCCTTTATGGATGTGAAACATGGAAAGTGAAAAAACAGTTAATTCACAAGCTGCAGACATTCAACAACAGATACCTGAGGAATATCCTAGAGATACGGTGGCCAAATATCATCTCTAACGAAACTCTTTGGGAAAGAACAAACCAGAAGCCAAATGAGTTGCAAATCGGAAGCAAGAAGTGGAGATGGTTAGTAAATACTCTTAGAAGACCAAATGAACATATTGCGAGAGAAGCACTTGAGTGGGTCCGGCAAGGACGACGGAGACGAGGCAGACCCAAAATGACATGGAGACGGTCAGTTGAAGCACAAGGCCATCAGCAAGGAATAGGATGGGAAGAAATGAAGATACTAGCAGAGGACAGAACAAGATGGTGATCCTTTATTGCTGCCCTGTGCTCCACATAATGAGTTAAAGGAATTAATAAAAAAATAAATATACCTCAATTACAATGAAATGAACATCCTTAGCTGCTTTCAGGCGTTGACATACGTCAACGGGGACAGATGAAAATGTGTGTTCCGACCGGGAATCGAACCCGGGATCTCCTGCTTACATGGCAGACACTCTATCCATCTCTTTTTTTTTTTCGTTGGGTTTGGTCGTTGCGGACGTCACATGACATCCGTTAAAGTTCGTTTCGTTGATCCTTCCGCTCAGTTTTTTTTATTACAGACGCCAACCAGCTCTCTGACCGAACACGCTGAGCTACCGTGCCGGATCCATCTGAGCCACCGAGGACACAGAGGATAGTGCGACTGAAGGGATTTATCTCTGGCACGCCTCCCACGAAATCCACATTCTCAACGTATTGTCCCGTACTACATTCGTAGTGCCCCCCGCCGATTATACTCATTACTCACACTGGACTCGCATTCGGGAGGACGACGGTTCAATCCCGCGTCCGGCCATCCTGATTTAGGTTTTCCGTGATTTCCCTAGATCACTCCAGGCAAATGCCGGGATGGTTCCTTTGAAAGGGCACGGCCGACTTCCTTGCCCATCCTTCCCTAACCCGAGCTTGTGCTCCGTCTCTAATGACCACGTTGTCGACGGGACGTTAAACACGAATGTCCTCCTCCTCCTCTCTCATTACTCGCGGCGCGTTGCCGATTCCCGCAAGAGTTCGGGCACTGTTTGTGCATTCGCACAGAAGAAGATGGTCAAGTAGCCGGTTAGCCTTAACTGTATGTATATTAAGATGGTATCTGTTCTTTCGGACATGTCCGAAAGAACAGATGCCACCTTAATATATAAATATACCTCAACCTCCAAGTCCTACGTATCCTATTCCAAGAAAACCTCAATAGGTTCTACCTTCCTGACCGAAAAATACATCCTGACATCTACCTACCACCTATTGCCCTAGGCCTATATCTTTTCCTTCAAGACTTCCATGACTGGCGGTTTTTGAAAGTCAGTTCCTCACCAACTGAACTACGCGGTGCAGGGAACGCTGCGAGTGGACAGTGGCTACGGGTACATGGACATAAATCCTTAACAAATTTCACATGAAAAGAACTCAGCACATCCAAGCGAGTGCACAAGATGGATCATAAGCAAATGATGCATGGCTCAATTTGCAAAAAACTTATGGTCTAGCGCACTATAAATAACGATAAGATATTAATCCCCTCAGAATGTCTTCACCCTTAAAAAGAAGTGAACAATGTAATGTGCCATACATAATAAAGAAATGGTAAAACGATGACAAGAAGAAATACAATAACCAAAACTTAACTCAGTAAACAATATCCCAAAATATGCCCCACAGAAGGCCACCAACCTCAACTAAAACAAATAATACGAGAACAGAGCTTAGTAATTATACACCCCAAAGAAGTCACCCAGTGCTCAGCACAACCCACAGTCAACGTCAGGAATAAAACAGATCAAATTTCACAGCACCTAGTAAGCAATAAAAAAACACATTATCAGGACTGATCAGACTAGACCCTACAGCGGCCTCTCCATAATAGCAATGCGACCTCTTGCAGAATTTAACTTAGTCAAGCCAGACAAAGTCGTCGGCGCGACAAAGGTTTTGACTGAACACAACCGACAAGCTGCTTTGAACTCCATAGGCGAACGCATACTGCGGCTAATAATGACTTGACAGGGCAGTCGCAGGAAGCAAGCACGGTCCATTTGTGCGAACAGGAACGGGCGACACTCAAGCCTGGCCCTAGCCTCTAGCTGGCTGCCAGCGCTGCTGTGATGCCACCAACTTCTGCTCCGCCTCATCCAGTTAGCTGCTCTGGTGACGACAGCAGCTGGCAAGAGCTAAAATGTGTCCGCGAATCATTTAAAATTTCCAACTTTTGTCCGTTTGAAATTAATAACTCCGTGTAACAGGGGGAGGATGGTAAATGATCGACGTCTCAATGAAAAAAATATTAGTAACGTCGTTTGGGACATCAAGATCAATAGCGGAATCCAAAAAGCTTCACACCTTGCAAGAAACACTAGTGAAACCTTACCTGATCAGAACTGCCACATAAATTTTAGTCGCCTCTTCTATTTTTATTTATTTTTTATAGGAAGAGTACAGAGCTAAAAGAAACACATCTATCGATCTATCGAATGACGTAGTAAGAGCTTGAACTCGACAAACATCAAATGATATCTGTGTGTGTTGGGGTTTATGGGCGCTCAACATCGAGGTCATCAGCGCCTCAAATGATATCGAGGAGCAACTTGGTTTCTAGAGTAAGGAAATCGATATGCTTTGCACTACAGTGTGATGAATCGACTGACCTTTATAACAGTTGTCAGTTACTGACGTAGTTTTGTGCGGGAGAGCACGAATGTGGACAGTGTGATTTGTCGCGCTTCGCTAAGCAGTCCGTGGAACGTCGTGTGTTAACTAGCAGTGAATTATAAAGTACTGCACTGTGACTGCACTTTGCTTTTCATTTTGTGAGTACTGTGACAGAGGATGTCGAAGTTGTATTTTGTGCTTGGTTGGTCGTATCGGTGTGACTTGTCACCTGTAATCTTAACTTATTTACATCTTTTGGAATAGACAGTGGACCGTTACAGTGATTTTGACGTCATGCTGACACTGTGTTGTATTTTGTAAGTGAACTCATAGCGTGTCGTTCCAGTTTAGCTATTGCATGCCACGCATGACCGTACTGTAAAATGCACGTGTTATTGGCATTTCATGATCACTGATGATATACGTTAACTGAGTCGAAAGTTTGGTTCGGTGTCACCAGCAGGTCTAAAATGTTTTCTTCACGAGTCGGTTCTCTAATTAACCGCTAAAGGTAATTTCCGTGTAAGGAAGTTAGAATAACTGTAGACAACTCTGTTGCTGCTACCCATCCTACTCACTTGAGTATCCCAGTATATAGCTGGTAAGTTTACATCTGTACCTAAAACAGTAACATTACCAGCAAACTTACGCGGAATATTCTCGTTTCTCTTCAGATATTCCTGCGCTACTGCTGCTGAGGTGGGCGCTCTATGAAAGCAGCCTATGACTGAGCCACGGTGGCTTTCTCGCTACGTCTAGATCTCACTGTTCTTGTGATCATTGACTAATATGTTGCTGTTGGAGCGCAGCGCCCTCTGGTGTGGCGGCTCCGAGCGTGGTGGTTGTTCTTCTGGGCAGTATGAACAGAGGAACGAAGCTGTAACGAGCTTTCTGTGGGGCCGCTTCGCCGTGGTGTTAGCTGTTGGCGAGCCACCAATATTCTGGTCATGTTACCCCGTGTAAATTATTGAGCACCAACGTGACTTGTGGTGTGAGTTATCAGAAGGTCGCCGTGCTGTCAGGGCTGTGTTCACTGTCGTTTTGGTCTGTCTTCCGTCTGTTTGTTGGGCATGGACGCCTGTGCATCCATGGTATTCGAAAGGCAATGAGATTCCAGTATCTGTTACATATTTTAGACTGATTCATAGGCTGATATTTTATTATAATTTGTTGTATATGTTAATCTTAGGTACGCTTGGTGCTTGTGAACCTTTAGCCAGTGTACAGAGCCATGTTCCAGAAGAAAGCTTATTTTGAAGGTTGCCAGTGAGTACCTGTTCCTGTCCGCTTCCCATTAATTCTTCCGATCTTTAAAATAAATCATTGGTCATATAATTTCCAATTGGAGGGGCAGTGAAATGTTTAGAATTACCAGTTATCACGGGTGTTGAATTGTTCATGTCAGAATGTGTGTCGGTTGTGCTATTTAACTCGTCTATTTATAATTTGCTATTGTTCTGGTTTCCTTGAAGCTAATGCTAAAGACTTATGCTGGCTAAGACATTACGTAGTGCGTCTGTTACGCTCAAGAGACTCAGATAAATTTTAGTCTGTTCCAGGGCGCATCTGTTCTTTCCGAACTGCTATGGACTAATGCGTGTACGGATGAGTTTTGAATGTCATGAATGTCCTCGTGACTGCTTTAATGGTTTGCTAAAAAAAATTCTACTCTCCTTGATGCACGGCTGATTAAAATTGTGCTGTAGGGAATTGTCGTTAATAATCTTTTATACCTCGTTGCTGTTACGCATTACCCAGGATCGGGCCCCACTTGCTCAGGGCCCATCGGCTTACTTTGCCGAGTGTTTACATCATTTGGGGAGCACACAGTCGGCAGCTCTCGCCGCTGTCTGCCATTCGAGCCGTTTCCTCCAACCGCAGTCGCACTACTTAATGTTCCTGTTCAAGTTTATACTTGGAATAATTCTGAAATTGTATTCGTTAGCTTCTGGCCATGACCTTAAGAAAATTTTGATGTGCGTTGGAATCTAAACATGTACCTTAATCTGTTCTAACTTAATTATTCTTGTGTTATTGGAAAATATATTAAATCTTCAACAGATGTGTTTCTGGGCTCTAAATTCTTGCCTAGATATTTCCGTTAAATTGCTTTTCAGTGTTTTAAGTACTGCTTTAGTTTATCAGTCGAGTTTAAATAATGTTTTATTCTCACCATTTGATAATTAAGGCCGTTCTAATCTGTTCTAATACTGTTATCTAGATTTACGTCGGCTTTTATTACGGCTTTGCCCTTATTCTGTGCCTCATATAGGACGTGTCCTGCCTTAAAGGATATTAAGTCATCTTGGGTTTAGTTAACTTTAAATTTTCTGTAAATTATTTAAATTGGCATTGAATTTTAAAAGAGTCTCATTGCTTGGGGTTTTAATTAATTAAAGAGGGCCTAGGGGTGCTATGTAATTGAAACTGGGTAAAATAATTTTTTTTCCACCAGTGACTCACGTGTGTAAAATCTCAAGTGGTCCAACCGTTCGCAGCTTTCCTGCCTGGCTGAACTAAGAGGCCGTAATTATTGCATTTCAATGACCATGTTTGATCCACCTTTAACAGTTATCTTCACCCAAAGTACTGCGCGCTTTAGATCTTTACCAATCTCACTACATATTGTATGCGGTCCACTGGTGCGTGGAGCCTGATTTTGTAATATAATTCATGGAAAATGACCTGAAATGCTTGTCATATGTAGAAGAGATTGTATCTTCGACACCACTGAACCAACGATGTAGTCTGAGTGGCAGAATCGAATGTAAGCAGGTGCGCGCGGAGCGCAATAGCAGTTGCCGTTGCACCCTATTGTAGGTAGGATGTAAGACTTAAATCTAGGGGCTAGCTGTGAGAATTTAGTTGTTGGTCTATGGACGCAGGATAATACAGTTTTTATAAAATAAAATGATGAATGATATTGTTTTTGCTCACACAGAGCCACTAAATGTTAAGTCGTAGTTATTTCTATAAAAGTGGAAAGTGTGCATTATTGATTTGTGGGGCTATAAGATTATCAAGAAATGAAGTGAAACTGATCGTTAACAAATGTTGACCATTGTCCGTGACAATTAGATAGGGGTAATTAATTGACACTGTAACTAAAGGGAAGGCAACCGGAACAAATATGTAATGAAATGAAATTTTGTATAGTTAGTTTTAAGTATGCAGCAAAGCAATGTGGATTTCGCTGAATTTTACAGTACTGACCCTTGAATGTAGGAACCAAATATTTTCCGTTACGTTTAATCTATAGCACTCCGTCTTCAGGCCAAAAGTGGCCTACCGCGACCATCCGACTGCCGTGTCATCCTCAGATGAGGATGCGGATAGGAGGGGCGTGTGGTCAGCACACCGCTCTCCCGGTCGTTACGATGGTATTCTTGACCGAAGCGGCTACTAATCGGTCGAGTAGGTCCTCAATTGGCATCACGAGGCTGAGTGCACCCCGAAAAATGGCAACAGTGCATGGCGGCCTGGATGGTCACCTATCCAAGTGCCGGCCAAGCCCGACAGCGCTTAACTTCGGTGATCTTACGGGAACCTGTGTATCCACTGCGGCGAGGCCGTTGCCTTTAATGTATAGGCTGATTAGATATACACGATTTGTAACATTTTGTGTGTCTTGTAATCCTGACACAGAGAAGATGAATTTTTGTATCTATTTTGTCAAACGACGTCAGACTTTTTCTCACGTAACAGTCCAACTGTATCTAGTTACGTCTACAATTGAGAATTGTAGAACACTTGACAATTTCACTGATTTTGAAGTTAATGTAAAATCTTTCGTATCAGACTTTGTTAAGGATAAACTTTATTTTGAATACAAACTAAAGCATTCGATCTTAGCGTATCCCCTTATCGGTACCTCATCGTCTTCCGTGATATGTTTATTTAAATCCAATGAATATTTTTAAAGAAATCATTTTTCAGTCAGAATCAGAAAAATATTAATGTCCCAGAATCAGAAAAGTATTAATGTTTGTAACAGTTTCAATGCGGGCAGGATTACACAGCGCTGAGCCAATCCAATATTTTCACTGAACATTTGCAAAGTTATTCATTTATCATCTAATCTACTGATATCATTTGTATGAAGGTATTTTACGGCCGACATTGCACTTCGCTGTGTCAAGATTGAATATTTTATATGCCTTCTGTGGAGAGAACAGAGCACCAAGATTACATCCGTTGCGACTCTAGAGTTCAGGAAAATTTATTTCACTGCTTATTTGCACAGGGAATTTTGTCATTTATTGTACAAGACCATAGAAGTATGTGACACGAGACTCGGTAAATTTCAGAGAGATTGATTTCATTATGTACATTGCATTTTGATTTTTCAGATTAAGTTGTTTAATTTTTTGGATTACAGTAAAACTGATTAAGCACACCATTTGCTCAACAACACATCGCATAGTAAATTTGAATAACATAAACATTGGGCATTTCATATTAATTAACGAACAGACACCATTAACATTTTTATAAAGATCATTACAATATTATCGTACTTTTTACTAGCACATCTTTATCACCAATGGTCAACCTATCTTTGCGGAATATATTCCAGTCGGTTTGGAAGTTCATTGCTACTGATATCCGGTTTCAAGCAGCTTTCTGCCCCTAGTATCATTTGAGCGTTGTTACCGTTTAAAAGCGAGACTAGTTCTGGAACATTTCCATAGACGCTTCTACATTTGGCTAACACTACAACTATATTAATACTTTTTTCTCTCCGATGTGGTATGCGACAGCTACCCTGTCTGAACTCGGAGTGCGTCTTATTGGGTCTCTGTAGGCATTTCTCCATCCAATAAAACCCATATGGGCACGCCACGCTTACTGTGCTAACCTGGTAGCCACTTCCTGCGTGTAGTGCACACCTGACCTGTTAAGGGCGTACTACATTTCTCCATCCCATCGGACAGTTCGAGAAACATCGCAGAATAGTTTGAACTTCTGGCTTAGGCGTTCCACTCTTATTCAAAGCTGGGGACCACGATAGCTCTACTCCCAGTCTGCAGGCGAGGCCAGCTGTCTTGATCAAATCAATCAGCCGGCTATAGGAACGAAGATGGTCTGTGTACCCAGTTCACAGGCGTCATTCTCTACGACATAAGCCACAATTTGCATCCATGTGCACCAATACTCCCAATCGCAATTGGCAAAGCCTCTTCTACGTCTAGAAAAATACCACTGGAAAACAAATGATGGACGGTGGCCTTCTTTGTCAACCTTTTTTCCCTGAAGGGCTCCATCATCTGTCTAGCAGCGGAGGTCCCAGAGACAAGCAGTACCACTCTATGTGCTTGTCCGGATCTCTCTGGAAAACGGCCACGGTCCAAGTAGGGGACGTATCCCGTGTTGGCTCCGATGTACTTTCAGCAATGAGCAATAGCTCAATCCTCTTTTCGAGGTGTAAGGGGACAGCTGTGCAGGTGGTACCCACTATCGTTTCCCACCCAGAGTTCCATGACCCCACCACTTTTTGCAGTTCAGTGTCGGGATTTGCAAATTACAAGGTGCAGCACTCTCAGGGGTTCCAAACTAGGAAACCATTCATCTCAAGTGTCCCAATGTCACCACCACTTAGAGCAGCAGCCTGAAGCCTGTCAGCTGTGGCCAATGGAGCTTGCAGCCGTTCGCGGATAGTGGCCAGTTACCTTCGCCTCCATCCGCAAGTGCAGTCCTTATTCAGAGTTTTTGTTCGTATCACACACAAGTCACGTTACACTAATCCGAAAAGTTGCTGAGTGCAATCAAAGTTCTTCTACGCTACCTCTAGTTTGTGCTATCCGAGGAAGTCGACTCGCACAAGAATAATGCAATAAAATTTACTCAAAAGAGTAAGTTAGTAAACAGTAACCTACGTAGTAAAATACACAGGTACAGTTCGCTTCTACACATACATATGTCTGAAAAGCAGAAACCAAGTTAAATCACTGTGCATGACTCAGCTGTTGCAGGTACAGGCGTGTCCCCTCGGCTCCACGACAGCCACTACACTGGCTGTCCAGCAAATCTTCGCAGAAGAAGCAAGGCGTAACTATCACAAGAACTTGTTGTTATGATGAATGATAAATGCTATACATTGATGAAAAAATGTGGATATTCATTCCTTAGAGTCTTTTTTTTTCCCTTCTTTCTGGTCCCACATAATTTTCCCCGTGGGATACAGTTGATAATGATTTAATTAGGTTGAAAGCGATAACGTTTATATAATTTGCTACTGTGAGTATAATTTACATAATGTACTTCGTGAACTTCTGATTTCCGCAGTTGCTCCTGATATTACGCCTGAAATTATGCTTACTTTGTATTTTTAAAATATCAATATTTTTAAAATGTCAATGCACATAAAGTTGCCAAGTCATTTTCCATCTTTTCCATAGCCATTGATATACAAGTAATAAAATGTCGTGATGATTGCAACAGTCAAGTACAGTAAGAGACATGCAGTTTTCATGTGGGGCTACGCGTAACTGAGACAGTTATAATTTCAGATATCTTAGAGTAACTTTATACTCTTTTACCACTAATCAACTTCTGAGAATTCGTTGTTACAGCAACAAACATCTGTTAAGTATCTTCACAATTAACATCACATGTGTAAATTAGATCATTATTTGTGTATGTTTGCAGGTGGGAATATTCCGACGCCAAATAATTGTTAAAATTCATGGTGAAACATTCAGCTATTATTTATTTTTGCAAAATTCGCTACCAGTTTCGGCCAATGACCATTATCAAGCATAGCTGACATAAACGGCAGGAAAGTTATACCACAATTTGAAAAAAAAATAATTTGCTCTTTTAGGCCCACCATAGTAGGTAAAATATTTCTCACGGTAATAACTATGTACGGTTATTTTCGTCAGGAAGGAAGTCCACATCAACGTCTTGTTTCTTTGATGATACTGTATCAACAATTACACTGTTGGTCAGGGAAAAGTCTCATACTGAAATACTATCCATGTGAAAATGATAACCAAGTTATCCCATTACACTATTCCTCGTTTCGCTTCGTAAGCAGTTTACTAACGGAAGTTTAAATGAGAGTCGCCTATCTGTTATCTCAGTGGGCACTACAAAACGTAACCAGACGAGCCATCCTATCGAAAGTTTAACGCATAGGGTTTTTATCGTGTTGAATAATTTGTAGGTATAATTTGCTCCATGTGTAAACATACTAATATTTTTATATTACACCAGACTGAATTACACTGAAGCGCCAAAGAAACTGGTATAGGCAAGCGTATTCAAATACAGAGATATGTAAACAGGCAGAATACGGCGCTGCGGTCGGCAACACCTATACAAGACAACCTTTCTCGTAGTCGTTGGCCATATCCACGATGTAGTTTTATAATACGCTCTTATGTGTCTATACACAATTGCTGAGGCTATAGTTGGCATTTTCAATCCTTGTCCATTAATTAAATGTTTAAATGCTTGCTTCAGTGGGTAAATCATATTGTAACATATCTCATGGGAGTAAACCAAATTGCTATAGTGACCACCAGTTTGCTTTTCTGGTTTTCTGAGTCTCTTTACTAATATACCTGGCGAGTTGTAGTATCCATATTTCCGTGTTCAATTGAATCACCCTAGTAATTTTCTTTTACTAAGACGTTATCTACTGCACAACATTGTTTCTCTTAATTTTGCATGTCCTTGCAGGGAGCCTGCCTTCCCTGTAGGTCACCAGGGTTCAACATCTACATATCTGTAGATATTCAGCAAGCCACCGCACGATGTATAGTGGAGGCTACCAGATACCATTAATAGTCATTTCCGCTCGCAGATAGAGGGAGGAAAGAACGACTGTCTAAAAGCAAACGAGCCCCAATTCCTCGCTTTTATCTTTGTGGTCCTTACACAGAATGTACATTGGCGACAATAGAATCGTTCAGCAGTCAGCCTCAAATGCCGATTCTCTAAATTTCCACAACACTGCCTCGTAAAAAGAGCGTCATCTTGCCTCCAGAGATTCCCATTTGCGATCACGAAGCATCTTCACAACATTTTCATGCTCATCAAACCTACTGGTAACAAATGTAGAAGCACACCTCTCAACTGCTTCGATGTTTTCCGTTAATCAGACCTGATGGGGATCCCAGATACTCGAACACTACTCAATAATGCGTCGCACTAGCGCTCTATATGCTATCTCCTTTATAGACGAGCTCAGATCGGCAGTATATTAGGTGTATGCAAAAGAACTCAATTGACACCTCACATTGTGGAATCGATACTGCGAACGATCCTCCGCAAATAAATGGTTTCAGCTGACCTGTGACTAAGGCCTCACAAATTGTGGTGCCGTCTGTTTTCATAATTATACTATACTGAACCACCAAAGAAACTGGTATAGGCACGCGTATTCAAATACAGATATGTGTAAACGGGCACAACACGGTGTTGTACCCGGCAACGCCTATATAAAACAACAAGTGTCTGGTGCAGTTGTTAGACCGGTTACTGCTGCTACAGTGGTAGGTAATCAAGATTTAAGTGAGTCTGAACGTGGTGTTATAGTCGACTCAAGAGCTATGGGACACAGCATCTCCGAGGTAGCGATGAAGTGGGGATTTTACCGTATGACCATTTCACGAGTGCACCGTGAATGTCAGGAATCCGGTAAAACATCAAACTCCGACATCACCGCGGCCGGAAAAAGATTCTGCAAGAACGGGACCAACGTGACAGAAGTGCAATTCCTCAAATCGCTGCAGATTCCAATGCTGGGCCATCAAAAAGTGCCAGCGAGCGAACCATTCAACGAAACATCATAGATACGGAGAGACGAAGACCCACTCGTGTACCTTGATGACTGCACGACACAAAGCTTTACGTCCCGCCTAGGGCCGGCCGGGGTGGCCGAGCGGTTCTAGGCGCTACAATCTGGAACCGCGCGACCGCTACGGGCGCAAAATGTTTGAAATGGCTCTGAGCACTATGGGACTTAACTGCTGTGGTCATCAGTCCCCTAGAACTTAGAACTACTTAAACCTAACTAACCTAAGACATCACACACATCCATGCCCGAGGCAGGATTCGAACCTGCGACCGTAGCGGTCGCGCGGTTCCAGACTGTAGCGCCTAGAACCGCTCGGCCACTCTGGCCGGCCGCTACGGTCGCAGGTTCGAATCCTACCTCGGGTATGGGTGTGTGTGATGTCCTTAGGTTAGTTAGGTTTAAGTAGTTCTAAGTTCTAGGGGACTGATGACCTTAGAAGTTAAGTCCCATAGCGCTCAGAGCCATTTAACCATCTCGCCTAGGTCCGTCAACATTTGATTGTTGATGACTGGAAACGTGTTGTCTGATGAGATGAGTCTCGTTTCAGATTGTATCGAGTGGATGGATGTGTACGGGTAGGGAGATAACCTCATGAATCCATGGACCCTGCATGTCAGCAAGAGACTGTTCAAACTGGTGGAGGCTCTGTAATGGTGTGGGGCGTGCGCAGTTGGAGTGATGCGGGACCCCTGATGCATTTAGATATGACTTTGACAAGTGAAACGTACGTAAGCACCCTATCTGGTCACCTGCATACATTTATGTCCATTGCACATTCCAACGGACTTGGGCAATTCCAGCAGGAGCGGAGGATCGTTTCACAGGTAGATGCCGTGTTTCTTGACTTCCGCAAGGCGTTCGATACAGTTCCCCACAGTCGTTTAATAAACAAAGTAAGAGCATATGGACTATCAGACCAATTGTGTGATTGGATTGAAGAGTTCCTAGATAACAGGACGCAGCATGTTATTCTCAATGGAGAGAAGTCTTCCGAAGTAAGAGTGATTTCAGGTGTGCCGCAGGGGAGTGTCATAGGACCGTTGCTATTCACAATATACATAAATGACCTGGTGGATGACATCGGAAGTTCACTGAGGCTTTTTGCAGATGATGCTGTGGTGTATCGAGAGGTTGTAACAATGGAAAATTGTACTGAAATGCAGGAGGATCTGCAGCGAATTGACGCATGGTGCAGGGAATGGCAATTGAATCTCAATGTAGACAAGTATAATGTGCTGCGAATACACAGAAAGATAGATCCATTATCATTTAGCTACAAAATAGCAGGTCAGCAACTGGAAGCAGTTAATACCATAAATTATCTGGGAGTACGCATTAGGAGTGATTTAAAATGGAATGATCATATAATGTTGATTGTCGGAAAGCAGATGCCAGACTGAGATTCATTGGAAGAATCCTAAGGAAATGCAATCCGAAAACAAAGGAAGTAGGTTACAGTACGCTTGTTCGCCCACTGCTTGAATACTGCTCAGCAGTGTGGGATCCGTACCAGATAGGGTTGATACAAGACATAGAGAAGATCCAACGGAGAGCAGCGCGCTTCGTTACAGGATCATTTAGTAATCGCGAAAGCGTTACGGAGATGATAGATAAACTCCAGTGGAAGACTCTGCAGGAGAGACGCTCAGTAGCTCGGTACGGGCTTTTGTCAAAGTTTCGAGAACATACCTTCACCGAAGAGTCAAGCAGTATATTGCTCCCTCCTACGTATATCTCGCGAAGAGACCATGAGTATAAAATCAGAGAGATTAGAGCCCACACAGAGGCATACCGACAATCCTTCTTTCCACGAACAATACGAGACTGGAATAGAAGGGAGAACCGATAGAGGTACTGAAGGTACCCTCCGCCGCACACCGTCAGGTGGCTTGCGGAGTATGGATGTAGATGTAGATGTAGAGACAATGCGACAACCCAAACGTCCAGAATTGCTACACAGCGGCTCCAGGAACACTCTTATGAGTTTAAACACTTTCGCCGGCCACAAAACCTCCCAGTCGTGAACATTATCTGGGATGCCTTGCAGCGTGCTGTTCAGAAGAGATCTCCACCCGTTCGTACTCTTACGGGCTTATGGACAGCCCTGCCAGATTCATGGTGGCAGTTCCCTCCAACACTACTTCAGACATTTTTGGAGTCCATGCCACGTCGTGTTGCGACACTCCTAAGTGCTCGAGGGGGTCTTACACGATATTAGGCAGGTGTACCAGTTTTTTTTTGACTCTACAGTGTACATTACAAGGATCCGGATTATGGAGCACTGGATGGCTCCAAAGCAAATGCCTCTGTTGATTCAGAAACGCTATAGGTAACTCATATGGTAATACATTACAGTCTTATTCCAGAGCTAAATAGCGATAAGAGGTGGCGTCCGTCATAAAACAGACGTTTTTTCGTTTGAGTCATCCGTCTTCTGACTGGATTGATGAGACACGCCACGAATTCCTCTCTTCCGCCAACCTCTTCATCTCTGAGTAGCATTTGTACCCTAGGTTCTTAATAATTTGTTGGATGTATTTCAATCTGTCTTCCCCGTAAGTTTTTATCCTCCACAATTCTCTCTCTAGAGTGGAGGAAATTCGTGGACTTCTTGGTACAATAATGTGAGGAGACATTACGGCGTATTGCCTATTAACTTTACTCTGTGCTCAGTGTTTTGAGAAGTCGGCTACAGTTGCGTTGATAGATCCTTGGGAAAGTAAATGTTAAAGAACATCTTACAAAGATTATGTACAGTCTGAATGATTTACGAGTGCTTTCAAGCTGCGCGCCAGAGGCTGTATTTACCGGCCGCCACATATGAGAAACCTAGGAGGTAGAAACTAGGGGATATGTCGCTACACACGTATGCTGAATGTTCTTCTGAAGCAGGCACCGCTATATTATATACCCCAAAACAGCATCGGACTGTTGTCTAAGATTGATTTTCGTTCGTAATTTCTGTCGTGTGCAAGTGACAGTAAACATTAAATATTACAGGGCTTACGCTAATGACATAGGGTCAGGTGGGCACTTTCCAACATTTTTCTAGTCCTGAATACGTATTTGATCTAGTAATACGACGCATTTGCCGTGGTAAGTGTAACTATATTTTTGTTTATACGTTACAGATAACCAAGAAGGTAAGAATGTGATGTGAAACGGATGCTTCAGTAATCCATCTAAGTTCTCTTTCACTGTGTTTATGTCGATATGTGATAAAACCAGAACTCTGAAAACAGTGCTTGTTTGCTTACTGGTACTGATTCTTACTCGTTACACGTTCAACTTTCAAGTAAAGTGCATAACATGTTTCATGTCAAAAAAGACTTAACTACATTTTCTTCCCATAAATCTGTGCAATGAGGAAAGAAATAAGCAGGGCATACTATCATAACTCGTCGATGTCAACAAAGTGAAAGATTCTTGAAATATCGAAGGAACAGAACCGCATGCAGATACGGAGCCCTCTCCTATACAGAAGTGAGTTACTTTTAACTGTCAGTACCTCAGTGTCATTGTCACTTTGAAATCTTGCCTATGAAGTGTCATCAGTGTGTGGCCATTAATAGCAAAAAATGCTAAATTCATTTTTGAAAGCGTAGTCCAGCAATTTGCTATGCAATAAATTTCACCAGTAGGTAGTTCTGATGGTATTAATGAGCATTTAAACTAATAACTCCTATATTACTTAGTGCAAAGACTACATCATTCTGAATAAAGGGGTGTTCGCAATGGTCTATATCTTGTAAAATTGATACTTTACTTCAATAAGTGTGTGACTCATTTTTTAAAGTATTGATAGCATGACCTGTTAACATGTACATGGTTCTTCAAGAGGTGTTCCACAAATACAGTATTTTGCCTAGCGAACCCAGTTGTGCTTCGTAGTTGCTAATTATGTATGGGAACTAGATACGTCTTCAGATCTCCTTCCCCCCCCCCCCCCCCCCACTCCTCGCTCCCTCCATCTTCTCCTCTCTCTGTCCATCACCTCCTTCCCCTCTCCCTATTTTCTTTTGTTCCAGTCGCTCTCTGCCCATTTCCTCCTCCCACCCTCTGTGCTTGACCTTGTCTATTATTATTGAATATTCAGATTCCATAATACAGAGTGATCAGTCCTTTACGCAACCGCCTGGCGGGGGTTTGTTTCCCAGCCAGCCGGCGGCGGCGCGGGAGGGCAGTATATTTCTCCTCCGTTGTGAGGGCTTTCTGTGTATAAATCTTGCACAAGTGGCTCGTCTTTCTTAGGCGACCCGATACAGTTTGAATGAAAGTGTTTCAAGTGAAGTGAGGACACACAAGCATTCTGTTCGCCAAAGAGTGTTCATGTATGATAGATACGTCGTGCAGAATCAGCTCAGGCAATCAGCAGATTATTTTAAGAGGAATTTCCCGTTGTCCAAGATCCTAATCAGAGTGGGATTCATCGAATCGTAAATAAATTTCGTGAAACGGGAAGTGTTCTTGATAAGAAACGTAAACAACGTGCTGTACCCATAGAAGAAACTCTGGATAACACTGAACATGCTCCGGAAGGTCTCCTACAAAGTTAATTCGACGTCTTTCTCACAAAATGGAAATTTGCGATGACGTTGTTGAGTTACGAAGTTACCAAAAATACGGCCTTATAAAACAACTGATGTGCAAGAACTGAGACTGGGTGGTTCTGAAAAAGGTTGCGGCTTTGTGTATGCATTTTGAATTGGTGCGTGACAGGGAAAGTGACCCTCACCTAACTTCCTTTTCGGACGAATCATGGGTACACCTGATTCACAAAATAACCGTTATTGGAGTTCTGAAACGCCTAACGTAATTAATGAGGAACCCAAGCATGATGAAAAATAAGTGTAATGTGGTATTAGCGGTGAGAGAACGGCAGACCGCATTCAAATGAGAGAGAAAATGCTTTCGCGACCTTCCAAAAGAACTCTGCGACGGCACATATAGCCACCTTCTCATTACAGGAAATTCATGAAGTATTTCAAGATAGTTATCACTATAAACATACGGCTTCCTCGTTCCTCCAATGTAGACCTCGTGTCATCAGCGCCTCGGATAAAGCAGCTGGCCTCGCTGGCCGCCCGCAGGTCGTGACAGCGGTTTCGTTAGCGACTGATCACCCTATAGTCTTTTTATCATAACCCGATAAGCCATAAATACAACTTTTCTGTTTTCCGTGAATCTAAAGGCGATGAAGAAAACAAAACAGGAAAATTTTGTGTATAAATTTGTTGTTTAGTAATACACACATCAAAAAAAGTTTTGCATCACCTCGGTTCCGAGAGTTCCGGAACCTGTACAGAAAATTGGAATACAGATCAACATAAACATCATTTCCGCCCTTTTTATTGCTCGTTAAAACCACCAGTTAGCGAGAACTTCCCGAGATGGTGGTCCAAATTGCTGTGCACACAGCTAGCTCTAATACCCAGTAGCACGTCCTCTTGCATTTATGCAGGCCTGTATTCGTTGTGGCATACTATCCACAAGTTCATCAAGGCACTGTCGGTCGAGATTGTCCCACTCCTCAACGGCGATTCGGCAACGATCCCTCGGAGTGGTTGATGGGTCACGTCGGCCATAAACGGCACTTTTCAATCTATCCCAGGCTTTTCCGATAGGGTTCATGGCTGGAGAACAAGATGGCCACTCTAGTCGAGCCATGTCGTTATTCTGAAGGAACTGATTCGAAAGGTGTGCACGATGGGGGCACGAATAGCCGTCCATGAAGACGAATGCCTCGCCAATATACTGCCAATATGGTTGCACTATCGGTTGGAGGATGGCATTCACGTATCGTATAGCCGTTACGGCGCCTTCTATGACACCAGCGGTGTACGTCGGCCCCACATAATGCCACCCCAAAACATCAGGGATCTTCCATCTTGCTGCTCTCGCTGAACAATGTGTCTAAGGCGCTCAGCCTGACCGGATTGGCTCCAAACACGTCTCTGACGATTGTCTGGTTGAAGACATATGCGACACTCATCAATGAAGAGAACGTGATGCCAATCCTGAGCGGTCCATTCGGCATGTTGTTGGTCCCATCTGTGCCGCGCTGCATGGTGACGTGGTTGCAAAGATGGACCTCGCCATGGACATCGGGACTGAAGTTGCGCATCATGCAGCCTATTGTGCACAGTCTGAGTCGTAACACGACGGCCTGTGGCTGCACGAAAAGCATTATTCAACATGGTGGCGTCACTGTCAGGGTTCCTCTGAGCCATAATCCGTTGGTAGAGGTCAGCAACTGCAGTTGTAGCCCTTGGGCGGTCAGAGCGAGGCATGTAATCGACAGTTCCTGTCTCTCTGTATCTCCTCCATGTCCGAACAACATCTCTTTCGTTCACTCCGAGACGCCTGGACACTTCCCTTGTTGAGAGCTTTTCCTGGCACAAAGCAACAATGCGGACGCTATCGAACCTCGGTATTGACCGTCTAGGCATGGTTGAACTACGGTCAACATGAGCTATGTACCTCCTTCCTGGTGGAATGACTGGAACTGATCGGCTGTCAGACCCCGTCCGTCTAATAGGCGTTGCTCATGCATGGTTGTTTACATCTTTGGGCCGGTTTAGTGACATCTCTGAACAGTCAGAGGGACTGTGTTTATGATATAATATCCAGAGTCAACGTCTATCTTCAGGAGTTCTGGAAACCGGTGATGCAAAACTTTTTTTGGAGTGTGTATATACTATATCATGAGAAAAGATATACAGGGTGTTCCAAAATGAAAATAGGGTATTTAGCGCTTCATAGCATTTATTATATTCAACTTACTATTGTGAACAATACATCAAAAGAAGCAACTCGAACAATTTTTTTATGTGACTGTACGCAAAGGGGAGAGTATGGAAAGACCAAGAGTGACTGGAGAACATGTTGAACGAGTGAGACTTTCACGCGTAGCCCAAAGAAATCACTTCAGAAGACTACTCGTGAATTAGCAAATCCAGTGACTTCTGTCTGGAGACTTTTAAGGAGACACTTACACCTACGTCCTCAACGTTTGCAGTTGTTACTTCTACAGGCTACAGACTGCTGTTTACGCGCCAACTTTGCAAACAAAGTGTTGATGCGTGACAAAGATTCTCTGGATCGTGTCGTGGTCACCTAAGTGAAAAAGTGAACACACATAATGTTGCTTTGTGCATCTGTTGGTCAACAAATCCCCACGAGATAGTACAGAGGTAACCAGAAACACCCAAATTGAATATTTTTTGTGCCATACCCCGACGAAAAGTATTTTTCGGTGAGGCAATTGTAACTGTTGTTTATCTTGATGCGCTAGAACTATGGCTCTTTCCTTACTTATAACAAGTCTAAACATAGAACTTGATTGGCATCAAGATGGTGCGCTTCCTCACAGGCACAACTCAGTACTCGTTTGTTTAAACGATGTTGTACCCAACAACCAGACTGGCCGCAAGAGGCCGTATGACAGATTGTTTTTCATGAGGTCCACGATCACACGCGATCTGACGCCAAGTGATTTTTACGTTTGGAAGTTCATAAAGGATAACGCATATGTACTTCTGCTACCAGCTGCTCTACTCGACACTAGAAACACCATTACTGATACAATCACTTCACACACACTGATCAAGGTTTGGGAAGAACTAGCCTATCGACTCGGTGTGTGACGAATGATGCTCCACATTGATCACTTGTAAGAAAAATGGAGTTGCTTTTTCATTTGCTGTATTATTTGTAATTGTTAGTCGAGTGTAATGAATGTTCCAAAGCATTAACATTCGTATGTAAATTTTGAAATAAATTTTGAAACACCCTGTGCATGGGAGAAGCTTTTTTCTTTTTCATTCCCTGAAGGGGATGGGCGGGCTGTTTGAGGCCTTGCATTACCGTTTTCAGCGTTTTGTTGTACAAGTACATTTAATTTTTTTATTATTTCAATTTTTTGCAGAAGTGCATTTGATCATTTTTACAGTATAGAGTATAAAACAATATAAAAGAATATGAAATAAAATAAAATTTTAAATCATATTGAAATACAGTATAAGTGTTACAGATTATAGAATATTTTACATCATGATTATTCCATAATTTCTGTTTGAATGCATTAAATATAATAAGGTTAGTAGCATACAATAAAATACACTACAATAAGATACAGTGAGTAAAATGCATAAAATAAAATACAGTAGTTTACGGTTTATGCTTTAAGGCGACTGATGTGTGTGCTTTTATTTAGTTTTTGTGGTGTTGCTTCATTTTATGTGTATGAGTGGTGGTGGTGTTGTTTTATGTTACTACTTATGCGATTTATTTATTTATTACATGTGTATATATATGTATAAATAGATATAGATAGATGTACTTTATACTTTATCATTAACAGTGCCAGTTTTCTTTATATTATCCGCTATAGGCGGGAGGCGAGGACATGATTTCCCCCTCAGCGCCTCCCATCTGACTCCAGATATAGGCCGCAGTCCCGTCGCGGTTTGTTTTGAAGTCCGTGATGATCCTCAGGAAGTCTTGTTTTAGGTATTTCCTCATGTCTGATGCTAATGTGGGTTGCTTGGTGCCTCTGAGGAGGTTTTTAAGTTCGTATTTGGTAGGTCAAGGGTCGCTAATTTCCTGTCTGTTTCCCTGGGAGGACGATTCAGTTGGGGTCCTGCTTCTGCTTCTGTTTGGTGACGGGGGGGGGGGGGGGCTGCAACTGGCTGGGGGGCTTGCTGTTATGTTGGCGTAGGTCAGTGGTGGTGGTGTGGGGGGGGGACGACCTCGGTCACTATTGCTGTTGATGGTGTTTAGTCAGTGAGTGCCCTACTGTGAGTGCGGTCGTGCTCGGGATGCAGCTTACACACTTAGTTGGCAGCTTGTCTTGGCTACTTCCTCATCCTGAAGGTCGCCATGTGTTAACACAGCTCTACTCGACGCGTGCGCGGGTTGTGGGAAAGCGCCGCCGGCCCTGGCACGGAATGTTCCCTAATCTGTGGGAGGAGGCAGAGTTCTGCCGCACGACACTGTTTGACAAACGACAGTTTTGCCGCTACTGATGTATGGTAGCTGCATAGGGACAAATTTTGCTTTCTTCAACACAGCATCGCAGTGAACTGGCGCTGTGTGCAAGAGGACGCCCTAGTTCTTCAGTCCAGCGCGGGTGATAGTGCTGATGTGGACGGCTGGTCTCGGCGTGGTCGTCAGGATCTTCTTCCTCATGGTAGAAGCAAATTGCCTGATGTTTTAAATACACCGCTACCGTGGTTAAATATGACTGCGGGAAAGAAGACAAAACAGTAAAATTTCCCAGCAGAGCATGCCATAGCATTTTTGTCTCAATCGGTTTTTACCAGAAAACCTATACGTTGTTGTTTAAAAAAATACAGCCCGTAGTCGTCTAAATGTTTATTAGAGGATCACGTAAAAGTTAAAGTAAAGCACTCAAGAAAATTTCGAGATGTTTCCTAAGAGCGTTTCTTTGTTACATATTACACTGAAGTGACGAAAAACATGATATTCCTACGAGTATTGTGTGTGACCTCCCTTTGCTCAGCCTACTGCTCCACCTCGACGTGGCAGGTACTCAACAAGTCGTTGGAAGTCTACTGCAGAAATATAGAGCCATGCTGCCCCTACAGCCGTCCATAACTGCGAACGTGTGGCTGTTGCGGGATTTTGTGCACGAACTGATTATGTCCCATAAATGGTCGACGGGATTCACGTTGGGGGATCTGGTGGGCCAAATCAGTCTCTAATTGCCCAGAATGCTTCAAACATATCGCGAACAATTATGGGCCGGTGACATGGCGCATTGTCACCCATAAAAATTCCATTGTTTTTCGGGAACATGAAGCCCACGAATGCCTGCAGATGGTCTCCAAGTTGCCGAACATAGCCAGGACCTGTCCGTTCCATGTAAACACAATTATGGAGCCGTCATCAGCTTGTACAGTGCCTTCTTGACGAGGCCATAGCTTCGTGGAATCGGCGCCACATCAGCTCTTACCATCAGCTCTTACCGATTGAAATCTGGCCACGGTTTTCCAGTCGTATAGGGTCCAACCGATATGGTCACGAGCCTCAGGAGAGGCGCTGCAGACGACGTCGTGCTGTCAGCAAAGGGACTCGTTTCGGTCGTCTGTTGCCATAGCCTATGAACGTTGTCCGTGGTGAGAGGTGAATCCGAAATTTGGTGTTATCGCCACACTCTTGACACTGTCGATCTCGTAGTACTAAATTCCCTAACGGTTTTCTAAATGGAATGTCCCATGCGTCTAGCTCCAACTACGATTCCGCGTTCAAAGTATGTTAATTCCCGTCGTGTGACCATAATCACGTCGTAAACATTTTCACATGAATCACCTGAGTACAAATAACATTTCCGCCAAGGCACTGCCCTTTTATACCTTGTATACTACCACCATCTGTACTGTGCATATTGCTATCCTAATACTTCTGTCACCTCATTGCATATGCACCAATACACTTGGTTGCCGTTACGTCATTCGAGACGCCACGCCCCTTCTGTCAAAATCAGTTAAGAACAGAACGCTTTAAACCTGAGCAAATGTACGTATGCAAATACCTGGCAGCTTGGATTTCTCCTTACACCTGACTGCTCCACGCCACACACTGACACTCCCAAAGGCACATTTACAACCAATGCATAGAATGAATTACATAAATAGATATATTTATACACTCCTGGAAATTGAAATAAGAACACCGTGAATTCATTGTCCCAGGAAGGGGAAACTTTATTGACACATTCCTGGGGTCAGATACATCACATGATCACACTGACAGAACCACAGGCACATAGACACAGGCAACAGAGCATGCACAATGTCGGCACTAGTACAGTGTATATCCACCTTCCGCAGCAATGCAGGCTGCTATTCTCCCATGGAGACGATCGTAGAGATGCTGGATGTAGTCCTGTGGAACGGCTTGCCATGCCATTTCCACCTGGCGCCTCAGTTGGACCAGCGTTCGTGCTGGACGTGCAGACCGCGTGAGATGACGCTTCATCCAGTCCCAAACATGCTCAATGGGGGACAGATCCGGAGATCTTGCTGGCCAGGGTAGTTGACTTACACCTTCTAGAGCACGTTGGGTGGCACGGGATACATGCAGACGTCCATTGTCCTGTTGGAACAGCAAGTTCCCTTGCCGGTCTAGGAATGGTAGAACGATGGGTTCGATGACGGTTTGGATGTACCGTGCACTATTCAGTGTCCCCTCGACGATCACCAGTGGTGTACGGCCAGTGTAGGAGATCGCTCCCCACACCATGATGCCATGTGTTGGCCCTGTGTGCCTCGGTCGTATGCAGTCCTGATTGTGGCGCTCAACTGCACGGCGCCAAACACGCATACGACCATCATTGGCACCAAGGCAGAAGCGACTCTCATCGCTGAAGACGACACGTCTCCATTCGTCCCTCCATTCACGCCTGTCGCGACACCACTGGAGGCGGGCTGCACGATGTTGGGGCGTGAGCGGAAGACGGCCTAACGGTGTGCGGGACCGTAGCCCAGCTTCATGGAGACGGTTGCGAATGGTCCTCGCCGATACCCCAGGAGCAACAATGTCCCTAATTTGCTGGGAAGTGGCGGTGCGGTCCCCTACGGCACTGCGTAGGATCCTACGGTCTTGGCGTGCATCCGTGCGTCGCTGCGGTCCGGTCCCAGGTCGACGGGCACGTGCACCTTCCGCCGACCACTGGCGACAACATCGATGTACTGTGGAGACCTCACGCCCCACGTGTTGAGCAATTCGACGGTACGTCCACCCGGCCTCCCGCATGCCCACTATACGCCCTCGCTCAAAGTCCGTCAACTGCACATACGGTTCACGTCTACGCTGTCGCGGCATGCTACCAGTGTTAAAGACTGCGATGGAGCTCCGTATGCCACGGCAAACTGGCTGACACTGACGGCGGCGGTGCACAAATGCTGCGCAGCTAGCGCCATTCGACGGCCAACACCGCGGTTCCTGGTGTATCCGCTGTGCCGTGCGTGTGATCATTGCTTGTACAGCCCTCTCGCAGTGTCCGGGTCGGACACACCGGTGTCAATGTGTTCTTTTTTCCATTTCCAGGAGTGTAGCTTCTAGTGCTGCTATAGTAGCGACTATTGATATGTGACTGTCAGTTACCGAAGTCCATGTGTGGACACGTAATGCTAATACGCGTTACGTAAACGTTATTCACAGTGTAAGTGAACACAATGTATACAGGGTGCTCCAGAATTCCCCTTTACAAACTTCCAGGACTTGTAGAGGGGACCGACGGCTGCTGTGGCCGAGCAGCTCTAGGCGCTTCAGTCCGTAACCGCGCTGCTGCTACGGTCGCAGGTTCGAACTGCCTCGGGCATGGGTGTGTGTGTGATGTCCTTCGGTTAGTTAGGTTTAAGTAGTTCTAAGTCTAGGGGACTGATGACTTCAGACGTTAAGTCCCGTAGTGCTTAGAGCCTTTTGAACCATTTGTAGAGGGGACTGAGTAGACAATAATGTGAACTGGAACCCACGCCCGGAAACGTACTGTTTCTGTGCCACAGCTGTCTGAAAACATGTCTGCTAGGTAGATATGCAACAGGGTAGTCATGGTGGGGACGGGGGAGGGGTGCATACATCGGGTCGTCATTTGATGTCCACCCTACCTCCCTGAACCGGTTTGAGCATCATACACATGTCTCTCAGCGTTAGAGCAACATGGTAGAGTACAGCATTGCAGAATACACCGACATGATCCTTCTGTACGACGAAGCTCGCGCTAATGGAAGAGGTGGTCGCTACCTTTATCAACGTCCGAATCCATCTCACACCATTTTCGCCACAATCACGCGACGGCTCCGAGAAAGGACTATCTTCACTGTCGACTGTGGCGCTCCACGGAGACGCCGCACTCCCGTATTGGAAGAGGCCGCACTTATTACACTGAAGAGAACGAGTCAACGAGTACACGAGCAATTGCGTTGCTCCCAACACCGTCTGGTATGTTATGCATTGCCAACAACTACAACCACACTACCTCCAAAGGATACAGCCTCTAATGCCAGCCGATACTGCACCACGCGCTGAGTTCTGTGCGCAGTTTCTGCGCCGCTTCATCAGCAAGGTCCTAATATTTCTACGGCGCATTCTCTTCACAGATGAACGTAAATTTACTAGGGATTGTGTTCTCACTTCTCGAAACAGCTATGTCTGGACAGACGAAAATCCACATGTCAAGCATGTGTTCGAACTGATTTGGTACAAATGTGTGCGCACGTGTTCTGGATGGTCATGTGATTGGATCGTACATGCTTCCACCCAGGCTGATAGATCCCCTTTTCTTGGCCTTCCTACAAGAAGTATTGGACGTGTTGTTGAATGCTAAGCCCCTGAACGTTCGTCAAGAGATGTGGTTTCAGCGCGACAGGGCATCCGCTTACTTTTCAAGTCATCTTCGAGAACATCTGGACGAGGTGGTCCAGTGGCATGGCCTCCACGATCACCGAACTTGACTGCACTGGGTTTTTTCCTCTGGGGTGGAATGAAGTGTTTGGTTTATGAGACTCCTGTAGGGACAGTAAGTAGTAGATCCGTGTCACAAATTGTGGTCGCTCCAGGAAAGATTGCAGAGGCAACAATTCAAATGGTTCAAATGGCTCTGAGAACTATGGGACTTAACTTTTGAGGTCATCAGTCCCCTAAAACTCTGAACTACTTAAATCTAAGTAACCTAAGGACATCACGCACATCTATGCCCGAGGCAGGATTCGAACCTGCGACCGTAGCAGTCGCGCGGTCCAGACTGCAGCGCCTAGAACCGCTCGACCACTACGGCCGGCGCAGAGGCAACAGGTGTCGTACACAGTGTATAACAGATCATCATTCATAGGTGCTATGTGTGTACCGAACTTGGTGGTCGCCATATTAAGCCTTACATGCACTGGATCAGAATGCTAACCCTCCTTTGTTAAGGAAAGAAAAACGGTTTAACTGTAAACAACGGTGTTTGTCAACACTGATTAAGTTCCCTTTTGGTTTCTTTGCTTATTAATGAGTGGAATTGTAAAACCAGTGATGTACTTGGTATGCCTAATAAATTGTAAAAGTTTTCGCCTTATCAACATGTTTTCAAAAGGTTGTAGCACGGAAGAGGTATGTTGCCTGACACGGTTTCCAGTTAAGATATTGTCCACTCAGTCGAGTCTACAAATTCTGTAAGTTTATAAGGAAAGTGTTGGAGCATCCTGTATATGTAATGACTTGCGTTGATAAATTACTGTCAAAATAATTCGGGCAGATCGTAATAATAAATGTTAGTTACTGCTTGGGCTGGAAATACACTGAGTTGACAAAAGTCATGGGATAGTGATAACTGCATATACATTTGTCGGTAGTATCACGTACACAAGGTATAAAACGGCAGTGCATTGTACGGAGCTATTATATGTACTCGGGTCACTCATGTGGAAATGTTTACGACGTGAGTACGGCCGGACGACTGGAATTAACAGACCTTGAACGCAGAATCATAGTTGGAGCTAGACAAAGAGTACTCTCAATTTCAGAAATCGTTAGGGAATTCAATATTCCGAGATCCACAGTGTCATGAGTGTAGCGAGAATACCAAATTTTAGGCATTACCGTTCGCCACGGACAACATAGTGGCCAACGGTGGTCTAGCGGTCGTTATACCGAGAGCAGCCCCGTTTGCGAAGAGTTCTCAGTGTCAACAGACAAGCAACACTGCGTGAAATAACCGCTGATGTCAATGGGACACTTAGACGAACATATCCTTTAGGACAGTACGTCGAAATTAGGCGTTAATGGTCTATGGCATCAGACGATCAATGCGAGTGTCTTCGCTAACAGCACGCTATGCCCAGCAGCGCCTTTCCTGGGCTCGTGAACATATCGATTGAACCCTAGGTGACTGTAAAACTGTGACCTTAGCAGGTGAGTCCCTGCCAACAAGGGACTGTACTATCTGGTGGTGACTCCATAATGGTGGGGGTTTGTTTACATGAAATGTACTGGGTCCTCCGGTTCAACTGAATTTATCGTTGACTGGTAATGGTCATGTTCGGCAACTTGGAGAACATTTGCAGCATTCATGTACTTCATGTTCCCAAACACGTCACTGGGCTACAGCGTATCACGAATGGTTTGAAGAATGTTTCCGACGTTGCGAGCGAATGACCTGGCCGTCCACATCGCCCGGCATAAATCCCGTCGACATTTATGGGACATAATCTAGAGGTCAGTTCCTGCACAAAATACTGCACCGGATAAACTTCCGTATTTATGGTCGACTATAGAGGCATCATGGTTCAACATTTCTGCAGGAAACTTTCAATGACTTGAGTCCATGCCACGTCGAGGTGCTGCTCTACACCGGCCGCTGTGGCCGAGCGGTTCTAGGCACTTCAGTTCGGAACCGCCCTGCTGGAACGGTCGTAGGTTTGAATCATCCTGCCACGGGCATGGATGTGTCCTATGTCCTTAGGTTAGTTAGGTTTAAGTAGTTCTAAGTTCTAGGGGACTGATGACCTCAGAAGTTAAGTCCCATAGTTCTCAGAGCCATTTGAACCATTTTGAACACTGTAGAATACCGTTAATCAGCATCTTAAAGGGATATAAAAACTGTCTTACCGTATGGTACTCTTTAATATGTACGGTGAATAGTTTTTGTATTACTTAGGAACGCAAATGGCGGCTGACTGTTGAAAGCTGAATTCAGAGTCGTCAGGTATTTCCCACGTCGTGATCAGTGCAGCGTAGTTTCTGCAGTAACACGCCGTTGTTCCGGAAATATCGCCAAGCTATTCCCATAATGGTAAAAGTCGTTTAGTTGATTAAACAAACAATCCACAGTCCATCACAGAGAGTTATCAGTCTACTTCCGCTTAAAGAGCGACAGAACAGTAAAATACTTGTCTCCCTTTTAGCCATAATGATCACGTAAACTGTTCATTGAAGGCTACTAATTGTGGAAGATGTGACATCTCTTCGTATCTTTTTCCACCACCCGTCTTCTGCGATAGTTCATGTTACTTGTGATTTCTTCTCTCTCCTATTGGTGTCTTCTATTCTTGTGTGTCCTCTTCTGCGGTGATTTTTGTCCAGGTTTTCCTCTCAGGGTATAACAAATAGTAGTAAGCAGAATGTATCAATCGCCTTCTAAAACGTTTCAGTTCGTATATATTTTCGTAAATAATGACCTTCTCAGCCTCGGAATGGCTACTTCTGTCTTTTTAAGAATTCCCCTCTTTCCGACCCTGACCAAACTGTATTCTTCAACACAGTTTAATGCAACTTAGCCCGATTTAAATGGTACTCGCGATCGAACGTCTCCAGTCTTCCACGAAAAGAAGTCTCGAACGACTACCGCCCATCAATTGTCTCTCACTTCCAGTCGCAAAAAATTAATACATAGATCAGACCCAACCGGTCTGAGGTTCTAGAAGTACAAAGAGAAGATATACAAATTATATTGAGGTAAGAACGCAGATAACATCAGTTCACAAATTACAATTATTCTTTGAATATATAAGATCACAAAATGACTGGATAAAGTTTAAAGAAGGAAAATATGAAAGATATGTGTAATTTTATATTTCGTCCTATGACATACTGAATTGGTGAAATAGTGTCACAAGCGTACCAAAGCAGGGTCAAAGTTTATCCGTCTCAATGCGATTCTCTCCACTTTAAATTGCAAAGGAGTAGGCTACGTGCATGTCCACGTTTTATTCTTTCGTTTCGTAAAATAGAAATAACAAAGAGATCACTGGATTCATTCATTCACATTTCGTGTTTCGTAAAAGGGGAATGGACACGATTGTTATCGCAGAATTCATTAAAACCTAACCATAATTCATAACAAGCTGCTTCTATTACTTGAAATTAGCATTTTCCATTTCCCAATTACAATTTCAAATGTTACAAATTAGCGTACTGCACAGTCAGTAAGAAAGTTTTAACTTTAAAAAGAAATACAGCTCTTCACCATTTATATTGTTTAGTCACTGGTGAGTTGTTGCTACACGTTTAACTAAAGAGAAAATCAACAGACTGCTGTTAGAGACTGAAACTGTGTATTACGTGAATGAAGCATGTAGGATACATAACAGAAGAAATCTATGTCAGATACTGAATTCAAGAAATACTCCACTGTATTTAATTGAAGTATTCCAGACTATATACAGGACGCATACAGAGCATACAATTGTTGTTGTTGTTGTTGTTGTGGTCTTCAGTCCTGACATTGGTTTGATGCAGCTCTCCATGCTACCCTATCCTGTGCAAGCTTCTTCATCTCCCATTACTTACTGCAACCTACATCCTTCTGAATCTGCTTAGTGTATTCATCTCTTGGTCTCCCTCTACGATTTTTACCCTCCACGCTGCCCTCCAATGCTAAATTAGTGATCCCCTGATGCCTCAGAACATGTCCTACCAACCGGTCCCTTCTTCTAGTCAAGTTGTGCCACAAACTCCTCTTCTCCCCAATTCTCTTCAATCCGTCCTCATTAGTTATGTGATCTACCCACCTAATCTTCAGCATTCTTCTGTAGCACCACATTTCGAAAGCTTCAATTCTCTTCTTGTCCAAACTATTTATCGTCCATGTTTCACTTCCATACATGGCTACACCCCATACAAATACTTTCAGAAACGACTCCCTGACACTTAAATCTATACTCGACGTTAACAAATTTCTCTTCTTCAGAAACTCTTTCCTTGCCATTGCCAGTCTACATTTTATATCTTCTCTACTTCGACCATCGTCAATTATTTTACTCCCCAAATAGCAAAACTCCTTCACTACTTTAAGTGTCTCATTTCCTAATCTAATTCCCTCAGCATCACCCGCCTAAATATACTACATTCCATTATCCTCGTTTTGCTTTTGTTGATGTTCATCTTATGTCCTCCTTTCAAGACACTGTCCATTCCGTTCAACTGCTCTTCCAAGTCCTTTGCTGTCTCTGACAGAATTACAATGTCATCGGCAAACCTCAAGGTTTTTATTTCTTCTCCATGGATTTTAATACCCACTCCGAATTTTTCTTTTGTTTCCTTCACTGCTTGCTCAATATACAGATTGAGTAACATCGGGGAGAGGCTACAACCCTGTCTCACTCCCTTCCCAACCACTGCTTCCCTTTCATGCCCCTCGACTCTTATAACTGCCATCTGATTTCTGTACAAATTGTAAATAGCCTTTCGCTCCTTGTATTTTACCCCTACCACCTTTAGAATCTGAAATAGAGCATTCCAATCAACATTGTCAAAAGCTTTCTCTAAGTCTACAAATGCTAGAAACGTAGGTTTGCCTTTCCTCAATCTTTCTTCTAAGATAAGTCGTAAGGTCAGTATTGTCTCACGTGTTCCAATATTTCTATGGAATCCAAACTGATCATCCCCGAGGTCGGCTTCTACCAGTTTTTCCATTCGTCTGTACAGAATTCGTGTTAGTATTTTGTAGCTGTGACTTATTAAACTGATAGTTCGGTAATTTTCACATCTGTCAACACCTGCTTTCTTTGGGATTGGAATTATTATATTGTTCTTGAAGTCTGAGGGTATTTCGCCTGTTTCATACATCTTGCTCACCAGATGGTAGAGTTTTGTCAGGACTGGCTCTCCCAAGGGCGTCAGTAGTTCTAATGGAATGTTGTCTACTCCCGGGGATTGGTTTTGACTCAGGTCTTTCAGTGCTCTGTCAAACTCTTCACGCAGTATCGTATCTCCCATTTAATCTTCATCTACATCCTCTTCCATTTCCATAATATTGTCCTCAAGTACATCGCCCTTGTGTAGACCCTCTACATACTCCTTCCACCTTTCTGCTTTCCCTTCTTTGCTTAGGACTGGGTTTCCATCTGAGCTCTGGATATTCATGCAAGTGGTTCTCTTATCTCCAAAGGTCTCTTTAATTTTCCTATAGGCAGTATCTATCTCACTCCTAGTGAGATAAGCCTTTACATTCTTACGTTTGTCTTCTAGCCATCGCTGCTTAGCCATTTTGCACTTCCTGTCGATCATATTTTTGAGACGTTTGTATTCCTTTTTGCCTGCTTCACATGCTGCATTTTTGTATTTTCTTCTTTCATCAATTAAATTCAGTATCTCTTCTGCTACCCAAGGATTTCTACTAGCCCTTGTCTTTTTACCTACTTGATCCTCTGCTGCCTTCACTATTTCATTCCTCAAAGCTACCCATTCTTCATCTACTGAATTTCTTTCCTCCATTCCTGTCAATTGTTCCCTTATGCTCTCCCTGAAACTCTGTACAACCTATGGTTCTTTCAGTTTATCCAGGTCCCATCTCCTTAAATTACCACCTTTTTGCAGTTTCTTCAGTTTTAATCTACAGTTTATAACCAGTAGATTGTGGTCAGCGTCCACATCTGCCTCTGGAAATGTCTTACAATTTAAAAGCTGGTTCCTAAATCTCTGTCCTACCATTATATAATCTATCTGCTACCTTTTAGTATCTCCAGGATACAACCTTCTTTCATGATTCTTGAACCAAGTGTTAGCTATGATTAAGTTATGCTCTGTGCAAAATTCTACCAGACGGCTTCCCCTCATTTCTTAGCCCCAATCCAAATTCACCTACTATGTTTCCTTCTCTCCCTTTTCCACTCTCGAGTGCCAGTCACCCATGACTATTAAATTTTCGTCTCCTTGCACTATCTGAATAATATCTTTTATCTCATCATACATTTCATCAATTTCTTCATCATCTGCAGAGCTAGTTGGCATATAAACTTGTACTACTATAGCAGGCGTGGGCTTCGTGTCTATCTTGGCCACAATAATGCATTCACTATGCTGTTTGTAGTAGCTTACCCGCACTCCTATTTTTTTATTCTTTCTTAAACCTACTCCTGCATTACCCCTATTTGATTTTGTATTTATAACTCTGTATTCAGCTGATCAAAAGTCTTGTTCCTCCTGCCACAGAACTTCAATAATTCCCACTATATCTAACTTTAACCTATCCATTTCCCTTTTTAAATTTTCTAACCTACCTGCCCGATTAAGGGATCCACGCTCCGATCCGTAGAACGCCAGTTTTCTTTCCCCTGATAACAACGTCCTCTTGAGTAGTCCCCGCCCGGAAATCCGAATGGGGGGCTATTTTACCTCCTCAATATTTTACCCAAGAGGACGCCATCATCATTTAACCATACAGTAAAGCTGCATGGCCTCAGGAAAAATTACGGCTGTAGTTTCCCCTTGCTTTCAGCCGTTCGCAGTACCAGCACAGGAAGGCTGTTTTGGTTAGTGTTACAAGGCCAGATCAGTCAATCATCCAGACTGTTGCTCCTGCAACTACTGAAAAGGCTGCTGCCCCTCTTCAGGAACCACACGTTTGTCTGGCGTCTCAACAGATACCCCTCCGTTGTGGTTGCACCTACGGTACGACCATCTGTATCGCTGAGGCACGCAAGCCTCCCCACGAACGGCAAGGTCCATGGTTCATGGGGGGGGGGGGGGGATGCAAATATACATAGTGTAAATTGTGTGAGATATCATCAAGGGAACAAAAAATCTGAAATTAAGGCCCAAGAAGGGAACCTTCTATAACTTTATACTTATTTCGACACCGCCATCAGAGAAACAAACACCAACAAAAACTTTTAAATATTAATACAGAAATCAGAGTTATTTCGTTCTCATATTGGAGCATAATCGAGTTGTTATGTCACATTAGATGTAAATTTCACGAAGACATTATCTCAAAATGTTTTTATCAAAAATCAAAGAAATGTCCTTTATAAAATCGATGTTAGTAATACACACTACGTTAACATTCTGATCCAGTACCATCTACTAACTTAACCAAATCACACGTATGGATTTTCGGGTTTGCGAAGTAGTTACTGAAGAAATGGTTCAAATGGCTCTAAGCACTATGGGACTTAACATCTGAGGTCATCAGTCCCCTAGACTAATTAAATCTAACTAACCTAAGGACATCACACACATCCATGCCCGAGGCAGGATTCGAACCTGCGACCGTAGCAGCAGCGCGGCTCCAGACTGAAGCGCCTAGAACCGCTTGGAAGTAGCTACTGATGCCTGAGAGAAAGGAGCACTAGCGGAAATTTCTAAATTTCAATACAGAAATTAGGACAAATAACGACAATTTGTTCGATACACGTGGCATCAGTGTGAAAATATTTGTAAAACGAAGTGGAAGTGACAGAATAACGAAATTTTATATTAAAAAGAAGGCTGTTGAGCCGTACGCGGCTCGTGGTCATGCCCTTTATTGCTCGTCATCTTGTTTTTATGGTTCTGTCGCCTCGTTTTTCTTTTAATTCGATTTACTGACGTCACTAGTGTGCTGGTTTGCTTGCCCGTGAGTGGCATCAGCAGCGTTTATCGATAAGTCCACTGTCGTAGTATCTCTGTCTGATGGAAGGAGACTTGGTCGTTTGGTCAGGCGTCTCAGTGGGTGATGTGTATTTGGTCTTTTGACCTTTTCTGGGCCGCGTCTGTTGGTCATCTTGCCGGAAGTAGGGTGGGGCCGAGTAGTGTGCTCGGGTCGCTGTGTCTCCAAGTTCTGAACAGTCATTGAGTTGAGTCGAGTTGGAGCTGCTGTGAGCTCCGGACAGCCAAGACTCGCCCGACCGTTGCCGACACTCATTACTCGAGTGAGGACGACCCTGCTTGGTCGTTCGGTCAGTCGTCTCATTGGACGACGTGTATTTGGTCACCGACCGCTTATGGGAATCTCTCTGTGTGTGTAACTTGTCATTTGTCCTTGTTGTTCAACGGTGATTGATTTTAGGATTGTCGGAGTTCTCAGTGCAAGTGTTTACACGGAACTGTGTGTAGCTTCTGTGATTTCCGCTGAGCAAGTGAATGCTGGCTGCGTACTGGAGTAGGCAGTTGGTCGGTTGCGACGGAGCAGCGAGGAAGTCTCCGCGGCGTGTGGTCAGGCTGGGGTCGCTGGCGGGGTGCACACGCGATCGAAGTTGTGTGGCGCTAGCTATGAGAGCTGCAAAGTTCGTCGCCCACAGAACTTCCATACGGGAGTTGAGTAATCAGTGAACCTGTTATGAAACCTGAACTGCTATCAAGCAGCAGCGTGATGGTGTGCGGGAGTCAGCAAAATTTTGCAGCCATCCATAATTTATCAGTGAAGCGCACCAGTGGTATCTTCTGCCTTGTGGCTGTTAATGTTCTGGTTACATTCTCGGTCGTTGGTGTAGTTTTCCGGCATTGCGTTTTCCTCATCATGTTAATGCTGTCCGGCATGGAATGTAGTTCAACAGCTTGATGTTGTTCTCCCTATTTCTTTGAGTGATTATTGTGCCTTGAATGTGTTTGGATGCCAAAGACATAGTCCTGCTGCGATCCTCGTCCTCACTGATATTTTTGGTTGTCGTCCCATTGGTCAGGTGGAAGGGAATTGATTTTGTTGTTGGTTGGTTCTTCAGCTGTCCGTAGGTCGTGTTGAAACCCAGTTATTTAGCGTTACGCTTGGCTGCCTGTCTCACATAAGCTGTTGTTAGATTTCCTCTCCAGGCCGACACTTGAAACACTTCTGAGCGCCACTGTTCTGTTGCTTGTGATTGTAATTTTCTTTTGTCACAAGTGCTCTCCTAGGCCTTTAGACGTGTATTAATTTTGCTGTTCTATGTTCAGTATATGGTCTTCAGCCGAACCTTATGCGAAGTATTTTAGGATTAGGCCTTCAGCTGTGTTTTATTTAAAATTCTTGTTTGCTCTGTACTTAGGCCTTCAGCCACGTTCGTTTTTAAATCTGTGGCTTTCAGCTGTAGTGTGTAAATTCCTGTCTGTAAGGTTTCTCTCTAATTATCTCGAATTCTTAAATGGCCTTCAGCTGTAGTGTGTGAATGCTTATCTTAAGGTTTGTCTTTAATTATTTTGAATAATTGTTTGGGCCTTCAGCTGTCAAGATATTTCTAGTTTTCTTAAGATGGTTTTCTGTTGTACTGTGTAAATGCTTATCTTTAAAGGTTGCCTTTTATTATTTTGAAATATTGTTGGGCTTTCAGCCAAAGAATTAATTTAAATTTTCCTTAATATGGCTTTTAGCTGAGATTTGTAAATGCTTGCCTTTAATGAATTTCCTTTACTGATCCTAAATATTATTTGGGCCTTTAACCAAGAAGATATTTCAATTTCACTTAAGTAAGGCCTTCACCTATTTCTCCAAATCCTTGTGTTTTTAAAAGGAATTAAATGATAATTAAATCGACATCATAGCTGCAAACAGGCGTTGATATACATCATTGGGGATATGTTGAAAATGTGTGCCCTGACAGAGACTCTAACCTGGGATCACCTGATTACCTGGCAGATGCTCTATCCATCTGAGCCACCGAGGGCACAGAGGATTGTGCGCCTGCGGGGAATTATCCCTTATGGGACTTGGTAGATGGATAAGAACGTCTGCCATGTAAGCAGAAGATCCTGGGTTCGAGTTCCAGTCGGCGCAAACATTTCCAACATGTCCCCAACGATGTATATCAACGCCTGTTTGCAGCTAGGGTGTCGATTTAATTATCATTTCATTCTAGAGCAGCTGTACGCTCATCAAGGGTATCTGTTCTTTTGGAAATTGATACTACCTTCATATATAGTTAAAAGGAATTATTTAAACTTTATTATCGAGAAATTACCTGGGCCCTCTGCCGTGAATTGTTCATTGTTGCTTTAAAGAGAAAACTCTGTATTGGTTTTCGAGTAATAAGGTTGTGTGTTCTTGTGTAACTAACAGTGACTGATGTTGGCCCCTTTCCACAACCTGGTCCGCTCTGTCCTGCGAAACCAGATTTCAGCTGTAATGTGCTCCCTACATTTCGTAAAACATCCGATAGTGAAAGAGGGCCAGAAAACTCACGTTAGAGGTGAGACTCTGAAATTTAGTTCTAGGTTTTAACGTTTTAGATGCAAAGGAACCACAGATTTTAGTTTCAGTTCCCCACGAGGAGAAAGGGTGGCAGTTGATAAAATTGATATTCAGTCAAGGATTTACTTATTTGCTCTTCTTCTTCTCTCCGTGTATCAGACGAATTGCCAGTTACAGTATTCCTTCTCCGGTACGGTCTTCCTAAATTTCCTCTTCCATGGCATTTGTAGCATAGGGCCTTTACCGAGAGTCTTTCTCCACCCATCTTGTCTAGATGTTCCTTTCATTATCTACTACTTTCCTTTTTTCATTTAGGTTATATATCTCTAAACCCTTCCTTATATCCTCATTTTTTATGATCTTCTCTTTTATATTCTTTCACTTTTCTTAGAAACCTGATTTCTTGAGCCGGTATTTTACTCTGTTATTGTCTTGTTGTCACCAACGTTTCACTTCCGTAAGTGAGAGTTGGTTCATGATTTCGTAAAACTTCAGCTGGGTTACGTTCCTGCCTTTATTTTGCAAATATTTTTCCAGGCTTCCCACATGTGGGAGTAAATTTATCTCATTTTCGGTCCACATCATGGCTATATTCATATGTTATGTCACATCCTCGGTATTTAGAACTGTTGCACCCCTGTGTAGTACCACAGGCTGACAGTAAAAATTTGCTACCATTCTTCTCTGGTGACTCCAAAAGTCAAGCCGCCTGAGTCAGTGACCGGCAAACTGCCAGCCAGGAGGAACTGCTGAACAGGTGGAGGCGAACACGGAAGCGAGTGCGACACGCGGGACCGGCCAAGTTGCCCCCATTCGTCAAGCGACGATGACAGAGGGATATCGTTATACTGGTAACAGAGCAGAGTGTCACGGGAAAGCCCACTTACAACGCAACAGTAACCATTCAGCCACTGATTCAGCAGAAAAGAGCTTCTCAAGTACGAAGTTACGAAAGTCTGAAGCCACTAGGAGAGCTGACCACACAGAGAACGAGTACACATGATGTCAATGCTACCCCCACCGCAGCAGTGCGCACAGAAAGCGCCATCATAAATACTACGCCTTTCTTAATAACACTCGATTGCAGCAATCCGTGGTATTGAGGAGGCTATGTCAGTAGACCATCTGCTCGCCTAATCGTCTACTGACATCTATGGAGTCTCAGGCTTCGCTCGAGACGCTCAGGCACTGCAAGTTGCAGCACCTATTTCCGGGTCATCACTGATGTGGTGCAGAGACCCCCTTCAGTCTGCTGGCACATTGGAGACTTTATCACCTGCTGCTCGTCCCGTTCCGTTGTGATTTTACTATCTTCATAATAAGAAATTATGTTTTGAAAGCATGAATTTCAAAACAGTGTGTTTTAAAATATTATTTTACATTGTAAATTTTATCACAAGTTTTCGAACATCGAAACGTGATTTTTATTGTTGGAGATGGAGAGAGGGACGGGGTTGGTGGGGGGGGGGGGTGTCTGGTTGAAGAGGTGCAGCTGGCACCTAAAAGTTTAGAAATTAAAACCTCTGCAGGTAGAATTGCATTTAGTTTAGTGCCACAATCTGATAATACTTCTTTTTCTCAACTTTTTCCGTTTACTGATCACTTCATCTATGTATCTCCTGAACAGTATCGAAGAAACACATTACCCTTCTCTTATCTTTTTGTTTGTATTCATTGGAATATTTTGTTTGTGTTCATTGGATTTTTGACTATGTTTCTCGTATCTGTAATAATTTCAGTGTTTGTGTACGGAATCTTACCAGTGTTTATGAGACGAGATAGATAACGTTGTTCAGCTATCATATTCCATAGCATTTGTCTGTTCATACTGACAAACTGCTTTTAAAAATTTATAAGAGAAAGAAGGTTTCCGTATTGACTTCTCGTCTCTTTTCTCTAACTTGTTGTAATGTAAAAAGATTGTCAGTAGCCACTCCAGGTGGCTTATGCCTCTACAGTTATTACATTTACTTTTATGATCCTTGTTAAGAAAGATATAATTTTGGCAGTCTTTTCATACCTCCCTACTTTTCCGAAATTGTTTAAAGATGTGAAGAAACGTAGATGAAGGAATGATGATGATGATGATGATGATGAGGTCCCATACTCTGTGGAGCATAGGAGACGATACGGGAGACCCACACTGCCGACTAGGCAAGGTCCTAGTGGAGGTGGTTTGTCATTGCCTTCCTCCGACCGTAATGGGGATGAAGACGACACAACAACACCCAGTCGCCTCGAGGCAGGGAAAATCCCTGACCCCCCTCTGGAATTTAACCCCGGACCCTGGGCGCGGGAAGAGAGAACGCTACCGCAAGACCACCAGCTGAGGAATAACCCACCATAATTTCACAGTTCCATATCATTACCATACAACCAATTGCTTTTCTATTCTTTGTAGCTATCAGAGATTTCATCACTTCTCTCCAATCAGTATCGTCCAGCCTTTTGTGTCATTTAGTTCAGATGATGACTGAATTACAGTATAATCATTCTATATTTTTTATTATGAGCTATCCATTCCTTCTCTCCCATACTGTTGATACATATATGATCCTTTTCATGTCTATTGAGTGTTTTCGTCACTTTATAAACGGTCGTTTGGTTGTCATGTAAATTATGCTCTGTATTACTAATAAAGTGTTCCTATGATTCTGCGCGTGTTTTCCGAGCATATGCTTCTTATCATTTCTGTACTCTTCTTATTCTTCCTAGTTTTCATTTGTGGGATTATCTGTGTAGGCCTCGAAAGCGTCTAGTTTTTCTTTAATTGCTGTTAATATTTCTGTTCATAAAAAATGGTTATTCATATAAAACATAGTTACTGAGGGTCGCCATATAAAAGATAGTTGTTGATGTATTTTTTAATTTACTTTGTACCTGAATAACTACTTGACTTGATTAATAATGATAGATTAAACTGAGCAGATGGTGCAATTACAAAATAAATCTTAAGTGAAAATATCTCCAGCACCATGTGAATCTCTTAGCACAACGATAAGTAATCTAAATTTCACAAGCAGAGCAGCCTCTGCCAACGAAGAAGAGTGCACATTCAAAATAACTGACTTTTTGGGTGGATGAAGGCCTTACAGTAGGCGACTAACCATATCGCCTATCCATATCGTTAATCACATAACCAATCTGTTTCCAGGATCAGCATTTAAAGAAAGTGAAACTTTACTTAATAAGAAAAATAAATGGGCTTGTGTATATATACGCAAAGAAAACGCCGTAGGATGTACGCTTGGAAACTGAAACTGGGACGTGTTGGATAAATTACCAACAGTAACCGTGAAACTGAATTGAAACAGAACTGAATATGATTGTATCCCGGATTTAGACAGCAAAAAACTAAACATTTACATAAGAGCACAATGGCTTGCTGGCGCCTCATTCACTAAACAACTGATCACAAAATTATCAAAGTACTTCATTTCAAGGGCTCATGAATCGTTGATAACTCGTATATGGATAATCGAATGAGCAGGTATCACACATACCTGTACGTTTCACATCTAGTCTATCACCATACAGAGAAAAGAAAAGAAACGAGAGGAGTTACGACATGCACCACCATCACAAATTGTCGACAAAAATGTGTGTTCCCACCGAGCCAACGCATCAGTGATTAACACAGAAATTCATACCAGAGAACTGAATGAAAAATTGCCACAGGAAATGCAATTTAGGTCATAAATAGTAGCTCAATAATGAACAAAAGTGCGAATTCATCCCAACGGACTGGAAAAGAACAAAGTGGCGATCAAATCAACATTCACAATGCCCCGTGAGAATTCCACAGTTTCGTAAGTAATAAAACAATCGACACGAAATCATAAACGCAAAGAAAAACTGCAGTACTGAAACAACAACAATTTCAAGCATAGACTAGGCACGTCCTGTGGTAAAATCACACGAAGAAGCACCTACTCAAAGAAAACGTCACGGAAAATGCAATTTAGGTCACAAATAGTAACTCATTAATGACCAGAAGTACGGATTTATCCACATGGACTGGGAAAGAACCACATGGCGATCAAGTCAACATTCAGAGTACAACGTGAGAATTCCACAGTTTCGTAAGTAACGGAGACTAGGCAAGTCCGATGGTTTCATCATACAAAGAAGCACCTACTCAAAGATAAAAGTGACGGAAAATCACGAACGGTCATATATACAGATCAGAAATAATACAAATGTAAATGGAATTTAATCTGAAGCTCATAGAGAAAGAAAGGATCTGAAAAACAAAGGTTTAAAAACTCATTCGTTATTCAAACATGCGGGCCTAATTACACAAAGCAAGACGAACAAAAAAGACTAAATCCCGAAGAATTGGTTAGTCCGGACAATTATTTATCGTCCTAAAAACATTACTGCAAATTACACAAGGGAACAGATTCAGAGATTTGAAGGCTCCATAAACCTTATAAGAACACGTGGAATCGAACAGAAGGTGGTACACATACGAAGCAGATATAAATTGCAGAGTAAAACGTAACTAATTAAAAAAGAAATAAAAATGCAAGAAAAGCAAGCACACGCACATTCACTCCGAGGAAACAAGAATATTAGCTGAAACCAAGCTTAGTTGGTCTGAACACGCATCCATATTCCTAAGATCTGCCTGAACGAAGTAAATACCTATAAAAATCGAATTATTTCAAAATTCCTAGCACCCTATATTCTGAATAAACTACACTACATGATTTTCTTTCAGTCATTAGTCTTCTGACTGTCTGAAGCGGCTCGCCACGAATGCCTATCCGATGTCAACATCTTCATCGCAGAGTAGCACTTGCAGCCAATGTCCTCAATTATTTGCTGGAAGTGTTCCAATCTCCGTATCCCTCTACAGTTTTTACCGTCTATAGTTCTCTCTAATACCAAGAAGGTTATTCCGTGATACCTTAACAGACGTCCCATCACCCTTTCCCTCTCATTGTCAGTGCCTTCAATTTAATTGTTTCCCTCGCCAATTCTGCGGAGAACCTCATAATTTTCAACATTCTTGTGTAGCACAGCATCTCAAATGCTACTATTCTCTTGTCTTCTGGCTTTCCCACAATCCATGTTTCACTACAATACAACACTGTGCTCCAAGCCTATCTTCTCAGAAATTTCTTCCTCATATTAACGTCTGTCTTTGATACTAGTAGACGTCTCTCGGCCAGGAATGCTCGTTTTGGTTGTGCTAGTCTGCTTCTTATATCCTCCTGGTACCGTCCGTCATTAGTTATTTTGCTGCCTAGCTAGAAATATTCTAAACGTCTTCTACTACGTGATCCCCAATTCTGATGTTAAATTTCTCGTAGTTCTCATTTCTGCTGCTTCCTATTGTTTTCGCTTCTCTTCGATTTACTCTCAATCTTTATTCTGTACTTCTTAGCCCATTCCACTCAGAAAATCCTGTAATTCGTTCACTGGGAATCGCAATGTCATCAGCAAAATTCATCATTAATATCATTTACCTTGAATTTCAATCCCACTCTTGTAGCTAACTTTTATTTTCGTCATTGCTTCTTCGATGTATAGGTTTGTGGTTAACTCGTGAATAGATTTATTTCCACATAAAAATTAATTGCACTCGTCTACGTTGTTTGCACGAAATTCAGTGTCAACGCCTCTCTTGAAACGCGAGGGCCTCTCCTTGGGTTGGGTGTGTTCTTCTACTTGTGTGGTGGTAGTGCGTAGTGACGTTTCCTGCGTGGCAGCATACGATGTTCGTCGAGGCTCCTCTGCAGCTTGCTGTGCGGGAGGATCTTTCGTTGCTGCCTCTCCCTTCTTCGTGTTTCTCGGTGCCATTTCTTTTTCTTTTGACTGTGAATGCTGAAATTCCGATTTCATATCGTCAAGCGCAACAGTGGTAGGTACGCCATGGATGTCGATCTTAACTAATCACTGCATATGAATCTTCATTTGGGGGTTGCAGTGGTCTGCGTACGCACTTAACAGCACTTGTGTACAGGTGGCTAAATCTGCTAAGACAAATGTGCCGCGTTCGGTCTGTTCGCGAAGCTGTGCTGGATAAAACTGACGTATGTGGGACTGCGACCTAGTAGCGAAGTCTGACGCTGCGATGGTTTCATCTCGCATATCATTGATCAACTCTCTGAGCACACGTAACGGCTGGCCGTACATCAACTCCCCCCACTGTGACTTGCAGGTCAGGTTGAAGGCTGTTCGAAATCCTAGTAAAGCTATCAGTAGGGTTTCTGTCGATTTGTCTGTTGCGTGACAGGGCTGATTTCAGTTATCGGTGTTGGCGTTCCACCACGCCGTTCGCTGCGGGATGATAAGCGGTAGTCCTTATTTGCTTGACACTTAACACCCCGAGAGAGTGCGCCAACGGGTACATTAAGTTTGCCGTGCACATATGTGATATTGGTTGTAAATTGGCCATTGTAGTCAAAATGCACCAATTGTCTTGGCGATGCCATACTTGGCTTCATTTTGAAGGTATAATCTAACGGCTTGTGGTCCGCAAAGATACTAAAATAGCGGCCTTCCGAAAAATGCTTGAATGTTTTTACTGCAGCGTAGGGTGCGCCAGCTCGCGACCGTACGTCGCCCACTTCTGTTGTGAGGGTGGCAGCTTTTGGCTAAAGAAAGCAAGCGGTTGCCAACACTTGTTAATGCTCTGCTGCAACATTGCATCTGCTTTAGCAGAAGTATCGACCATTAATGATAACGACGCGTTTGCTACAGAGTGTGCTAGAAGAGCTGCATCTGCTACTGCTGTTTAACAACAAGTCGGCCTCGCATGTTCGCTGCAGTCTGTCGTTTGGCCTATGTGCAACCCCAAGACTTCATTCAATGGTGCTATTAACGACGCATGATGTGACACAAACAGCTGATAGCACACCAAAGCACACCAAAATTGTAGATCATGGATTATCTCATCCATGAGTCGTTGAAAAGTCTTTGCTGCATTGTAGAGCCCTTATCATTCTTCATTGTACGGATTGAATAGATGTAGTCTTTGGCCCATTCTCCTCAATCTGCACATCGAAGAAAGTAGGAAGAAAAAGGGGGTTCTGGCTCAGTAGCTCCCTTTCGGACTCACCCTCTGGGTTTCGCCAAAAAGTAAGATAGTTATCAAAAACTCCCCTTTTCTTCCTACTCTTACCTACATTTTCAGGTGTAGCTCACTCTAAAATAATAATTTCATGTAAAAGGTGAATGTAAGAAAATAAATTTAATATATTTTTTATAAAAGGTGAAATTAAGAAAAATAAATTTAATATCATTTTTTATAAAACGTGAATATAAGGAAATAAATAAAATGAATCGGTTGATGAAAATTATTCATCAGCAGCCACAACACTTTTATGAAGGTTTGTTCATAAATGTCTTTTTAAATAATATCATGAAATTCATTATTCTTATTTTTAAATTTCATCACTTTATATCTCATTTCCATATATTTGTTTTCAGTCAGTTCTAAATCCCAACTAGTATTTAATTTAGAAAATCTATCTGGTAAAATAATCTTAAACTTATCATTAGGCTCTGTGCAAATTTTTTCTCCATACATAGTATTTAAATATTCATATCCAGTAACAATATATAAAACATTTATCTCTAACTCACTCTTTCTTAATCTCTTTCGAGACAGTTGTGTTGTTGAGCTCCTTGATAAGAGTCTCCATTCATTTAGAAAAAATTTTAATAAAGAAATAATGTTTTTTTACTATTTAATTTTATTCATTATAAATTGACTCAGAAAATGACAACAAAACTCTAAAACAGCTTACACTGTTGAACAGATAGTGGAAATGATTTATAATACTACTGAATTAAGATCAATTTTTAAAGAAGAAGAAGAAGAAGAAGATGATGATAGTGAATATGAAGACTATCCTGATTATTATGAAGATGACAGTCATGAGTAATGTCCATATGGTAATGTATCTATTTTATTTTCCAAAACATTGTTTTTATTATCATGAGTGTTCAATGCTTTCTTGTTTATTTCAACTGTGTAAATTTCACTTTCAACAATATGGATTTTTCTGTAATGTTCTCATTTGTTAAACAAACCATCTTCGTAACCTGCTGAGCTTATTCTATTTTTAAAACTCAGTCCTTAGTTCCTTCAGATTTTTTCTCTATTTTATCCCCAACTTTATAACGGTATATTTTTGCTCTTAAACTGCAGAGTACTTCTATTATTTTTCCATTGCATTCATCTTTCATTTTTACTAAGACTTTCCTGTTTACTTGTGCAATTCTGTAAATATTATCTGCTGGATAATCACTTGTATCAAAGTAATCAATCATTGATAACATGTCTTCATAAAAAATCTTCAGTTTGCATATTGTAGATATAACTGTCTGTATCTTGATAACACAAGTATTTTCTCCATATTTTGGTTGTGTTACTCTATAGAGAAAATCATACATCAATTCTATAGACAAATCAAGTATACTCATTCCAAAATAAATGGGTTTATTAAATGCAATTTTTGTCTTATTCATTTGAAAGGCAACAAAATTTTCAGTAAATATGGTTCTTCCTTCAAAGTTTGGCTTTGTTATTACTTTATCACACTTTTCTCTAACTGCTACTAATTTTATGTCCACTTTGTTTCTTATATTTCAATTGTCTTACCAAACACACAATTTTTCATCAATTTGTAGAAACCCTTTACAAAATCATTCTTTGATTGCATCCTCATTTGTGTATTCAAGTCTATATATTTCTTCAACTAATCAGAGTGTTTAAAATTCTGTAAATTTTTGTTACCTTCATTCTTAGAGGTAGGTACTGTATAAGATTTCTGTACTGAACTACATATTTATGTTTGTAATTCCGAGTAGTTGCTTTGTTTAGTTCCTGGTACAATTTTGCTTTCAGTAGTGAGTGATAAATGTTAATGTAAATCATGGAGTTTTATTGGATATTCAAGATCTGCTTTGAAAATATATCCAATTTTATCACTATCTGATATTTGACTAATTTTTGTACAATCAAACCCATTTGGTTCATCCTATTCAAAACCAGAATGTGGTAAATACCGACTCATAGCATAACAACATAAATTGTTTGCATCTAAATATGCTACATTAATTGCAATATTTTTTGCATAATTATTTTGCATATCTATTACTTGCATTTACATACCTTTTACAACATGGTGAAATAGCACCTCTTAGTCCATTTTCAACCATAAGAATCATATCATAATCATGTAATAATTATAGTGTTTGTTCATTAATTTGAACATTACGTTCCAAGATAAAACAGGTGCCATGAAATACCAAGATGGATCTAAATTGTATGCTTTTATACAAGTTTTTCTAAAATTTCCAAAAACATCAGATAGCAATAGTACCATAGTTTTAAGATACAGATCTTGACATACACCCAGATTTTCCATATTAAATTTTTTCCAAACCAATTTTCCTTGTTTACAATCTTCATCACTTATTTCACAGTCATTCAATTTCAAGCAAAATTCTTCTTTTGCTGGTAATTATGTCTCTTAAAATTTCTTCCAAGAATCCATGTAATCATATGGATATGCACCTTTTCAGATCATTATGTCGAATAATTCTGCTTTGAAAAACTTCTTAATATTTTTCATCTGATTTCTCTTCAAATTTGATGAAAGTTTGTCATATGATGAAGCCATAAATTTAAATCTATCAATAAATCTCATTTCAAACTTCCTGTCCTTTTACCAAAACATAAATATCTGTCTTCATTGTTGGGTATTAAATCTATCTCTTTCTTATCATGACCAAGTTCTTTCACAAACAAATAAGAATCATATCCAGATAAATTATGTAAATGAATTGGCACAAGGGTCAGGTGTTTTAACTGTAAATTACATTTATGACACTGATATATTTTCTAGTTTAATGATAATGATGTCTAACCATTTTATTATTTCTTGTATAATGACAACACAGTGTACAAACTTTAGATTTGTTATGTCTTGATTGTTTGTCTGTAGTTAATGGACTCATTTCTTTAATTACAGAAAAAACCCACCCAATTTTTTCAACCACTTTTTTATGCATTCAATAAATTTCTTATTACAGTTTGGTACTCTGTAAACAACAGAATCTTTACAATGTCCGTTAACATACTTGATATAATAACGGAACCCACTTGGTTCATGTTTTTGATATTTCATTGTATGTGAATATTCTGGATTCGGTTGACACTTGTCCCTCTTCAATAGTAAACTTTCAGAATCAGCATAAATAACAAATGGAACTTATTGTGTATGTTGATAAGTATTAAAACCAACATATGAACCATACTCCAGCATTTTGACTTTTAATGGATTGTTAATTAAACAGTTTGATGTGTGATTATCTAATTTTTCTTTACTAGAGAAATGAAGTAAACACATGTCATAAATAAATTTTGCCTCTTTATGTTCTGTTATCTGATCATAAAGAAGGCGAGACAAGTCTTTTATCGCCGGCCCGTGTGGCCGTGCGGTTAAAGGCGCTTCAGTCTGGAACCGTGTGACCGCTACGGTCGCAGGTTCGAATCCTGCCTCGGGCATGGATGTGTGTGATGTCCTTAGGTTAGTTAGGTTTAATTAGTTCTAAGTTCTAGGTGACTGATGACCACAGAAGTTAAGTCGCATAGTGCTCAGAGCCATTTGAACCAAGTCTTTTATCCAACAATAATGCGAATTATTTTCATTCTTAAAATAAAGGAGATTTTCATGTTTCTCTCTCTTACTTTTCGTGATTTTTAATGGATACACTGGATATTTTTCATCAAATGAATAGACGTTCATAGATACATTAATTCCACTTTCAATTTCTGAAATATGATCAACCACTACAGGAAATTCAATGTTTTCCAGTTTCTGACCAAGATCAAGACCAACATTTTTTAATTTATTCCTGAATTTTTATCTACAGGATACAACACAGATTTTATTTCCCATAGAAAACACTTTGATCATTATTTTTCACATGAACAGATTTTTTTTACTTTTTATTTTATTTGATAATTAAGTGAAAGGTGATCCTCTCAATGGAATACACCTGTTAGTTATATTTGGCGATTAGCTGCTAAACACTTGTACTTCGGACTAAAAGCTGTTGAATTTCATCGTATTTAGCAGCGGGCTTATTCAAAGGAAATTCATCCCTTCTGGTGGTCGTGAATGAGGCAGGAATTGTAGCAGGCATCCAAAACTTCAATTATGCAGAACAAATAGATAACCAGCGCATGAGCTGGCAGAATCGACGTAGTTCAGTGGAATCAAAGATAGGTCGGAAAGCTTGGAAAGCACTGCTCCAAGCGCAAAACGAAGCCTATGAGGAAGTAGAAGGATTACTATATGGTGCTGGAATCGCAGATTAATCGATAAGCATTTTACATTACTGTTAACTTCCTTGAATTGCTAGTTTCCGAGCATTTATTTTTCAAATCTTTTTATCTCGAAATGACTTTTTTCACATTTGCATGCAGTCTAACTCAAAAAGTGTAGAACGGATCATTATGAAAATTGATAGTATGATTCTTTATAAAATTACGAGTTATATGAACCAACTTGTGAGATGATCTCATGATGTTAAGGAGATTTTCTTTGCATGATTAGAGAAAAAAATCGTGAAAATCGAGGTAAATTGTTCCAACTCCTGCAAAATTTTTAATTCTCATTATATTCACCTGCATTGAGGTTCATATTCTTAGAAAATAAGTTATTAATGTAAAATAAAAACCTTTTTGGTTGCAGATGAAAATAGGAATTGGTACACTGCACACAACTGAAGAACTATACTCACAACATTCAGCGGACATCACAGGCTAACTTTGTTATTTTTGGCTGAAATTATTAAAAAAAATTCTCAAAAACGCTTCGAAATATGAACGAAATGATGTCAAAATTTGTTTAAATCAGTGTCAAACAGCCTCCTAATGTGGTTTCCCCCCTTAATTTTCCCAGGAAGGGAAACGTGGAGTAGCTAAACCAATGGGAATCTGTCACAGTTCAATCAGTGGCGCAACATTCAAATTTATTTTGCAAAGGCTGAATTACATTAAACTCAATAAAGAATGTAAATAAACAACAATTAATTTGAATACTGAACAATAATCAGTGATGGCAGAGAATGTAAATTACAGCTCGCATGCGATCATTGTTTGCAGGCCCTAAGATAAGACTAGTGATACAATCTTCAAGACAAATTTAAAAAGCCATAAAAATTACCAAAACTTCATGAGCAGAAGACACCAACAAAAATTTAATAAAACTGAACTGTCCACATAATAGTGTGAGTTAACGAGCATTTCGCTCTCATTTAAGTAAATGGCCGAAAGAGTCAACCTTCAGCAATTGTGAAACGAACCCTGTCGTCCAGCACCGCATGCCACAAAGGTCGCAGATTCACCACGAGATGGGGAAACTCACAGGTGTCTATTGTCTGTTGAGGCCTAAGCGCTATAGTGTGCGAGTGAGACAGACGAGAACCTACGTCATAGGGAAACCCAGTAGAAGCCTTTTGTGGTCAAGGAGATGTAGCAGTGTTAAATATGATGGACCTAAGATCGGCTGTAAAAGGAAACATTTATGAAAACTATTTAATTTTGTAGTAATCCAGGGAATCAAGCCACAGTGATTTTAATGTGGCTTCCTCCATAAATTTTCCTCGTGATCCCAATAAAACTTGAATTTGATCATAACAGGATTTACTGTTAAAGTGAAATTAAGACCTGAATGCAAAAATCTGAACGCTTTGGCCGATCTAAACGATCGGCATTTAATATAGAAGCGCATCATTAAAATGACAAATGTTGTAAGTATCAACTCTGTAACTTTATTTGTTTAAAACTTTATTTGTTTTAATTATTAGTATTTTCAGTTAAACAAAACGATGACAATATGACACCTTATTGAATCATTAGATAATAGAATATTTGCTGTAAAGTTTAGTGCATAATAGTTACTTTTCTTCTTTATTTATTTATTGGAAAGTACATTTCTGGAAGGCTACTTGCCGTGACATTCAAAGTTAAGAAGGAAATTGTATTGGCTTTATGTAAAAGAATTTTAGGTTTATTGTGTAATGGATATTATTATTACTTTATTTAGAACGTGAATGAGGTCAAGCTTTGAATATTTAAATATGTTAAAACGTAAAATAATGTAGAAAAAGCTGTAGACAATCGGATGGACGGCTTCAGGGAAACGAACTGCACTAGTCAATTGAGCGACGAAGCTCCTCACGCCGAAAACGCGGCCGGGGACAGGCAAAGACAGAGCTGGTGCAGACGCGAAAGCAGACAGTTCTGGTCTAGACACCAAAGGGAACAGTGCTGGAGGAGACGTGAAAGCGGGCGGTCGGTCCTTAGGCAGCTAGGAAGTGAAACGACTCACAAAATTTCGCGTTATGTGATATCGCGGTACTCTGAGCAGTGAACAGCCGCGCGCCTGGTGTGAATTCTAACTTTACGCATAGTTAACGTGGCGGAGTATCAAACTTGTGTTTTGCGATGAGATCGTGAATGATCGAACTGCGTCAAATGGATATGCGGTTGAGTGTAACAGTAACTCTAAATACGACGATTTTCGCTATTCGTTTGCATTCTGAATAAACTTTATTCTAAACGAATCGCAACTGTGTGGCCTACATTATTTATGAGTCGTTAATTTAGTTCCCGATATTATTATTACTGTTATTATATGTCATTTTAACCTTGTATTTCGCAAACTTGCCATCAGGCAGACAATATGACCAATGGGTCACAAGTGTCTCAGCCGGCCGGAGTGGCCAAGCGGTTCTAGGCGATACAGATACAGATTGGAACCGCGTGACCGCTACGGTCGCAGGTTCGAATCCTGCCTCGGGCATGGATGTGTGGGATGTCCTTTGGTTAGTTAGGTTTAAGTAGTTCTAAGTTCTAGGGGACTGATGACCTCAGAAGTTAAGTCCCATAGTGCTCAGAGCCAACAAGTGTCTAATTTAGGGCGTGCAATGGGACACGTGTGGTTCAACCCCTAGACGAATTTGAGCCAAGACATTTCGACGAAGAGAAACAGCATGTGAGCCCGAACATCTTTGGGATGATAGCTTGCAATAGGCCACAGCCAAAAAATTCTTATACTAAGATACGAAGTGACCGAAGAAGGAGAACAATAGATTTAAAACCTTGTAAGGCAGACAGGGTAGCAAAGCTTACAGAGTTCCACAATAATATTCAAGTAAAAGCCGACTGGGCCCAGAATGAGTGGGCCTGATAAGGACCGGTAAACAGTACCAAAGCCAGGCCACAAGCAGTCTTAACGAAATTCCTTGCAACACAAATAAAATCCAGTAACTGAAAGCTCAAGTCACAGTCAATATTATAATAAATAATGATATCTCTCCCAATAGTTAACGCAATTTCTTACAGAGAGATACTCGCAATTTAACAGTCTTCTATGAAGTTAGCAGAAAATTTAAGACACCACTTACAGTTGGCCTTAGGGTATTTCAAAATTAAAGGGTTATACCAAATCCTGTTGGAACAAAAGATTAAGCAACCCCGAGCCAACTGCCTAAAATTCTACGGCTCCTGGGCACGTACACAGTCCAGGCCAAGCTCAGGACGGACAATGTGTACTAAAAACAAAAAACTAAAATTTTGGATATAAACCATTTAAATAAAATAAATAGACGATATACATGACCTGAAGCACTATAAGCCGCACATTAGCCTCAGTGAATAAGACACAATGGAGCCAAATCTAGAAAGACGGTTAATGTTCTGCCAAACGACATTTACAAATGAAGCACAGCATTTGTCCAAAATGTTCAAATTAAACATAAGTCACACGGTTCTTAACACTAACCCTGATAACATTCGCGCAACATGAAAGTCCACGTTCACACCAGGAATAGACAATCTATTTTATTAAACATCGACCAGTACCGTGTGCCAGAATTAACATCAGGTGATAGTTTTTGTCTCAAGGAAGACTAGAATTAGTAATAGGAATGTAGAAACACATACATACACATAAATACTACACTACCAAGGAACTTCACAGTAAGCTTCCTTGTAGAGGCGGACAATAACATTTACCCAAATTAAAGGCGCCACAGACATTTAAAATTCACAGATCGAACTTCCAATAAAGTGCAATCTACAAAGATGTAATTAAAATATATTTATTAGACCTTTTCAACACAAATTCTTGGGCCGGCCGATGTGGCAGAGCGGTTCTAGGCCCTACAGTCTGGAACCGCGCGGCCGCTACGGTCGCAGGTTCGAATCCAGCCTCGGTCATGGATGTGTGTGATGTCTTTAGGTTAGTTAGGTTTAACTAGTTCTAAGTTCTAGGGGATTAACGACCACAGCAGTTAAGTCCCATAGTGCTCAGAGCCATTTGAACAAATTTTTGCTCATACACATCAGCCTGCAAGCGTGGATTTCAGCACCAATAAACAGAACCGGAGCATCCAGAAATTCCAGTATACACGCCTCTGACAGTTTGACGTTTTTTCAATAATACGCTTCTGACGTTCCTCGGAACTGCGAAACAAAAATGGTTCAAATGGCTCTGAGCACTATGGGACTTAACATCTATGGTCATCAGTCCCCTAGAACTTAGAACTACTTAAATCTAACTAACCTAAGGACATCACACACATCCATGACCGAGGCAGAGAAAATTCCTGACCCCGCCGGGAATCGAACCCGGGAACCCGGGCGTGGGAAGCGAGAACGCTACCGCACGACCTCGAGATGCGGGCAACTGCGAAACACAGATCATCATGGCCCCTCCCTGTCCTCCCCAGTTTACGCCAAGACAGAGACAGGTGGGTGGCGGCAAAAGGGCTCCTTTCCGCTTGGTTGCCCCACTGATACTCCCATTGAACGTAATGTGTAAAATTTCTGCTTATGTTTGTAACAGTTTGATTGCTCGGTACAGGGAAACAGAACAATGTTAAACTTTGAACGGAAACAGGCGAAATCCAGGCTAGCCAGTATACCAAACAACGCCTGCGAGAGAGAAACCCGTTTTCAGTGAAATTTGTACATTCTATTTGACTGCGAAACAAATGAATCAGACTGAAATGTGGGCCATGAATATAATTAAGCTTTATCTTCAGTCTTGCAAAAAATGACAATTAGAACTGTTAATGTAATTACACGGCAAATAAACATAAAATCTAATGCACCTTACTTTCTGATAACCTGCTTGAAAACTTACTAGATAACACTTTTCTGAAATCTTTTGCTGATATGCTTATATGCTTATATGCATTATAAAACTTCTACACTAAACTTTAACCATACGCAATGTTCTAACAATAAGAAACTACACAATTAAAAGTATAAAAAACTGGATTACCTTTCACGTTGGCTTACATAATTCCTCCATTAATACTAAAGCCACCGAGGCTAATTAATAATTATTTCCGAGAGAGAGTAGTGCGTTCAAGAATATAACTTTATTTTTGTTGCCATTGAACACAGGAACAATACCAAAGCCAAGATATATAAAAAGAGATGGCATAGCGCTAGAACAAAACCAAAGACTAAACACATCGTAAATAACATACTTCGCAGAATAAACGCCAAAGTCCACTGTGCAATTTCATTGTGTCACCAGGCGGTTCCTACACAGCCCCCTCCCCCCTTCGTAAAGTGGAGCTCCGGGCACATAAGAATACTTGTTTTTTATAATTCTGCCCGCCCTGGAGCGATTCTCTGAGAAAAATGTATCTTCCGGTGTGGTTTCTTGCTTCTGGCTTGGCGTGTTGCTCTCTGCGGGCAACACCTCTTCGTCATATTGTGTAGGCGGCGGTTCTTCACTGGTGTCTTGATTTTCTTCGTCAGTTGGTAGCTACATGTGCGCCGGTTTAACTCTCTCAATGGAAACTGTTTGTCGCTTCCCGTCATGATTTATCTGCAGCGTATGTTCATCTCTCGCGAGTACTTTATACGGCCCAGTACATGGCGGCTGAAGAGGTGTTCGTACAGCGTCTGTCTTCAGCCACACATAAGGACAATCGCTAAGCTGCTTGTGAACGAATGGCGTGTTGGTGCCATATCAAGAACCAGGTGTCGGTCGTAGCTGAGCCGTGTGGTTGCGGACTTCTTGTAAGACGTAAGGCATGTCGCCCGCTGTCACTTCCGTCGGTTCAACGAAAAACTCTGCTGGCAGCCTGAGGTTCTCTCCGTAAACCAGTTCAGCCTTGGATGCACCTAGGTCTGATTTGCAGGCAGTTCGGAGACCTAGCAGCACCATTGGCAACGCTGAAGTCCAGCTGCCCTTATGGTACATCAATGCTGTCTTTAATGTCCTGTCCCACCGCTCAACCATGCCATTGCTCGCTGGGTGATAAGCGGTGGTGCGGTGATGGTGGAATCCACATTGGCTAATTGTTGGAATAAAGTGGATTCAAATTGTCGCCCTTGATCGCTTGTTGCATATAGTGGACATCCAAAATGGGAGATCCAAGAAGCCAAAAATAGTCGAGCTACCGTCTCTACTGAAATGTCCGATAGTGGAGAAGCTTCTGCCTATCTTGTATACCGGTCCAAAGATGTCAAGAAATACATGTAGCCTTCCGAAGGTGGGAGAGGGCCCACAATGTGCAAATGAACGTGGGAGAACCTCTTTGTTACCGGGGGAAAATCTCCAACTGCTTTATATATATGCCGTCCAATCTTATTCCTTTGGCACAGCATGCATGTTATTACCAAACCGCTGCAATCCTTCATTATAGTAGGCCAGACATAACGTTCCGTGAGTAGTTTGATTGTTGCTCTGCTACCCGGATGACTCAGTCCGTGTATGCTGTCGAAAATGTCTTTCCGTAGTTGCCTTGGGATGCCTGGGTTTGTTCGTAGCTATGTCGCACCATATCTTCACATTCGCGCTCGCCAGCTGGATTAATTTTAACTGAACTCCGGTTGTTACATCCTGTAAGTACTGTTGGAGTTGTGCGTCATTAGCTTGTGCTGCGGCTAATTTATCGTAGTCTGTGGTTTGTGAAATAACCGAGACCCGCAACAGGAAATCGGCCACTATGTTTTCGACTCCCTTGATATGCTTGATAGCTGTAGTAAGTTGACTGATGTATTCCAAGAGGCGAAATTGAAGTGGAGAACAGTTATCCTGTCCTGCGACTTACGGGATGCAAAAGTCATTGGTTTACGGTCAGTGTATACAGTAAATGCTCTTGCCTCTACATACGGGCGAAAGTACTGGATAGCTTCATATATCGCTAATAGTTCTCTGTCATATGGGCTCCATTTCCTTTGTAGGTCTGTAAGTTTTCATGAGGAAAAAACCCAAACGCTGCCATTTGTCATTTACTTTCTGGTGCAGTGCGGCTCCCAACGCATCTTGGCTGGCATCGACTACTATTGATAGAGGTGCGTTTGGTACCGTATAAGTAATGAGTACTGCTTTTCGTAAGTGTTGAAATGCTCCCTCCATGTCCACATTCCATTGCAACGGTCGTTAGCCATTTGCATTTTCACCTACGAGATCGTCTGTCAAGGGCGCTTGTACCAGGGCAGCTCGCGGCAAATGCTGTCTATAGAAATTTACCACGCCTAAAAATTTTCTGAGTTGATGGTCAGTCTCCGGGCGGTTCATGTTGTCGATTACTGCTACCTTGTCCTCTCGCGGTCGTATGCCTTCCGCCGAAACTTCATATCCTAGAAACGTCCCTTACCGTTTTCGCAGTTCGCATTTTGATTTGTTGACTATTATTCCGCACTGGTTTGTGCGGGCGAACACTGGGGACAGTTGTTTCTCGTGTGCTTCTGCCGTCGTTGATGGGATTAATATGTCGTCAAGATACGCGAAGCATCCTTTTAACCCGCGCAATAAATCGTTGCTGTGTTTGAGCTGCGTTCTTTAACCCGAAAGGCATTCGGACATATTTGAATAGACCGAAAGGTGTTGTAACTGCTATTTTCGGTATGTCTTCTTCTGCGACCGGTATCTGGCGATAAGCTTTTTTACAATCAATAATGCTAAAGATCGTTACCTCAGATAATTGATTTCTGAAATTGCGAATATTAGGCACTGGGTAACGATCTGGTATTGTACGTGTGTTTAACTTCCTGTAATCGCCACATGCTCTCCACGATCCATCTTTTTGCTTTACCAAATGTATGGATGACACTCACGGGCTGTCTGTCCTACGTATGACACCTGATGCCAGTAATGCCTAGAATTCTGCTTTTGCTGCCACGAACCGATCGGGTGCTAACCTGCGCGGTCGTTGATGTATTGGGTGACCGGGCGTGGTGTAAACGCGGTGTGCAGTTTTGTGAGTTACCGCGGATTTTTCTGCGACCGTGTTATCATTTAGGGCTTGTGACACCGCGTCACTGTTATGCTTGCCAGCGTGGTAAGTGTCACGTTCCGTGATGCCATCAACTGTCTCTTGATTTCGTTTAATCTGTGCATTAGCAAGACCTATGGTAATATGCGTGCCACAAAGAAAATTTGCACTCAATATCGCCTCTGACACCTCTGCCAGAATGAAGGTCACTGACTGCTTTGTGAAAAACCTAAAGCGACTTCAATTTTATTTGTGCCATGAGCAACAATGGGCGACTTCTTTGCTGCTGTTAATTGCATCAATGGAGTGCCATCCGTTCCTTCATAGACAGTAAAGGGGAGCACACTCACATCGGATCTCAAGTCTCTTAGGTAGCAACGGTCCTGAAATCTGGTTTCGCAGGGCAGAGCCGATCAGGTTATGGTTGTGGAGGGGGCTGTAATCAGTTACTGTTAGTTGCACAAAACACACAAACTTTTATTTTCCTAAGAACCACTAATTACACCTTTCCTTAAAAGGAAAAAATTAAAACAATACAGCTGAAGGCCTAGTTAGGAAAACTTGCGATACCTCCTGGGCTGAAGGCCCAAAACCACACCTAAAACAAGAACGGCTGAAAGCCTGAACACAAGTTATAAAAATTGCTTTGAAGAATACATTCAGCTGACGGCCTTACTTTAAAAAAAATATTTCATGTAAATACTCGGCTGAAGGCCCCACACAAGACATTGAACAACTCAGGACTTAGGGCCTGTATAACAAGAATTTCAGATAGAACAAACCTTCAAAGTTTTAGTTATTATCAACTCAGTCTTCAAGTCGGTTGAAGGCCTTATCTTAAAATTAAAACAAACTAAATTAATAGATGGCTGAAGGCCTCACACAGTACATCAGACTAAAATGAATATCACAATCTAAAACTAACAGAACAGTGGTGCTCAGAAGTGTTCCAAGGGTCGGCCTGAGGAGGTAGCTCTAACGTAAGGTGTGGTGAGACAGGAAGCCAAGAGTAAGATTAAATAATCGGATGGCAACCTGACCAAGGGGCAGGTGAAGGACCGACCAACAACCTAATCAATTCTCTTCCACCCGTCCAAAGCTACGACAACGAAAAATATCAGCTGAGGACGAAGATACCAGCTACACTATGTCTTCAAAATTCGCATCTAAAAACAGCCAAGGTACAATAACCACTCTTAAGAAAAAATGGGAACAAACAACTAAAAGGCTGTTGAACTACATGCCGTGTCGGACAGCATCAACATGGCGAGAAAAAACACACTGCCGGAGAACTAGGCTAACGACCAGGGTAGGTAACTGGGGCGTTAGCTGCCACAAGGCAGAAAATACCGCTGATGCACTTCACTGATAAGTAACAACCAATTTAATAGTCAAAGACCACACAAGAAGATGGCTGCAAAATTTCGCCAACTCCAACACACCATATGTTGCATATAGCTAAAACGGCGACAACCGATAATGAACTAAGAGGTGTCACAGCAGTTGAGGTTTCATAACAGGTTAACTGATCCCTCAGCTTCATTGTACACGTTCGGTGGGCAACGAACTTTGTAGCTATCGCAGCTAACGCCTCAAAATCCGACCGCACGTGCATGCCGCCAGCGATCCCGGCCTGACCTTGTGCCATGGAGACTTCCTCGCTGCCCTGTCCCAACTGCCCGACTGTCACACACACCACCAGAGGGAAATATATATCTGTCACACCAAAGATGGTACAGAAGTACTAGTATCGATAAGCACTGCTGCCACTGACGGAGGCAAGTCAGCAACTCGTTATGGTAGTAACTCAGGGAGAAATAAGATGCCACTCGATTGCGACAAACTGCCAAAGAACAAACAGCATCAACGCGAGCCGGCCACGGGTCAGGATCGACTTGACATCTCTGACATAAAGCCGTTTGGAGGTGGTGGGAAAATTATTGACGTTACTCACCTGTCCGTAGTTTGCGTCGATCTCACCTCACCGCGGCCCTCTGCGCCTACAGCTGGCCGCCGCTCACGTTTGGGTACGCACATGGCTGCGAACACTTTGTTGCTCTATCCGCGAAGCGTTGATGGCACCAACATACCCGTCCTTGTTGAATTTCGCCGTTGGCCTTGCTGTTTTCATTCTGTAACAATGGTGAGACCTGTTGCTGCAATAATGTCATCTGTCGTGTTGGTTCTTGTATTTGTTTGTTGATGTCCGTATGCTGAGTCTTCTGTATTGCTGTTGTCACTTCTCGTTAAAGATAGCCATGCAAGCCATCTATGGATTGTCTATGGTCGCATGGACTTTGTCTGCTATCTCCAAGAGGTTCTACATGTTGTCTTTTTCACGAGTTACTAGTGTGAGTTTTACCGTGATCGATAATTGACCTAGCAAGATAATTAACCATAGCTGAAGTTTGTCCGGCAGGAACTGCGGTGTTCGAATTTTTACATGCTGCATGTTTTCTGACCTGCTGTTGGTTTGTACAGCCGCACGCGTGTTTGACGTTGGAGTAATAGGCGTCTCCAATGCTAACTTCAGTGCTTTCAAGTTGTTCACGTCACTGTTCTTGAAGGTTCATGAGCTGCATCTCTTCATTCCTCCGTGAATTTTCTGAAGTCGCTGAATTCTCTTGTTTGTACATCGTAATTTTATTTATGTTCTGTGTTGGGGGTCACCACTAAAGCCACTGAGGCTAATTAATAATTATTTCCGAGAGAGAGTAATGCGTTCAAGAATCTGACTTTATTAACGTATGTCGTTGAACACAGGAACAATACCAATGCTAAGATATGTAAAAAGGTATGGAGTAGCGCTAGAACAAAACGAAAGAATAAACACTTCCTAAATAACATCCTTCACAGAATAAACGCCAAGTCCACTGTGCGATTTCGTTGTGTCGCCGGGCCGTTCCTATAATACAACCCCACTTAGTATTTTTCATCAAAAAATATTATTACAAAATCCTTTCCGCTATGCCGGTCGCAGTCCCGGAACCTCATTTGCCAGAGATGTGGGAGGAGGAGGAGGAGGAGTAACAACCCCGTAAGAAAAAGTCTGGGTCCATCTGGCTTTGGATGGTAGCACCTAGTAAGAACCCCTGCCTAGGGTTACTAGCTGAATCCCGATCAACGTTCTCAAAGACGGAAGAGGAATCTCAGTTGCCAACGACTAAGAGAGCAGAAGAACCTAGTGGAGTAAACCACGAAAAAGAATCATTTCGGACTAACAATCTGATCTTACTTAGGAACTGATTTCCTCCAACTACACAAAACAATGTCATATGTAGACTGGAAATGTCGCTAAATGAGAGCACTACCCCAGGTGGTAACTTGAAACAGGAATCCACCATTGCAACGCGCAATGCATCGGGACCTAGGATTCTGGGGAGTCCCACCACCTGCGTGCAAGATGAGTCGGAATGTCTTGAAACACTTTCCAAACTGAAATTCAGGAAGAAATACTCCACTGGGACCGAGAACGTTAATTCACTCCTCCGAGTCGGAAAACAGAAAGATTGGGAAAGCTCCTGGACGACCACGAAATTTATATTTTGGCTGTACAAGAGACCAGATTCCTAGATGAACACATCATGGACACTTAACACCACAGAGTATTCAAAGGAAAGTCAGCAATAACGATAATGATTAACATTCCTCTCCTGGGGACTGCCTTTTACGTAAGCAAAACGATAGTAAACAATGTCTGAAACTTCTCATCAAGATCTGAAAGATTGTCCATACTGATAAACAAGTGGAAAAACGAGAAATATACTCTCATAAACTGCCATGCACCAATTAACGAAGACGACAAGAAGAACCCACAGAAAGTAGATGACTTCTGGGATCTACTGGAAACAGAAATCTACAGGATACCTGATAACCACACAAAAATCCTCCTGGAAGACTTCAACGCACAGATCGGGAGAGAACGAAAATATAGAGACATAGTAGGAGACTACCCAGCACGCAGGAGAATATATCAGAATGGAGGAAGATCCACTGGACCCTGCAAAACTTTCTAGTTGCAGCTAATGTCAAATCTTTTCGGAAACTCCTATGAAAATTAAAGACATCGGTATCTCCAAATCCCAACCTAGGAGAATTCCAAGTAGGCCATGTAGCAGTAATCAGGACAAGCACTAGAGAAGTGATGAATGTTAAAGTAATCAGAGATGGTAAATTCGACTCTGATCATTTCCTCTCCAAAGTTAAAATGCGTTTCCTCCCACTAAAACGAAAGAGAGGTCCACCCAAAGTGACAAAATAAAATACTAGCCGAATGGACATCAACTAAGACATTATAAATCACTTCAGAGAAGAAATCCTCTCCTCTAGAACCGTGACCTGGCAACACTTACACGAAGAAAACACTAGGTCAGGCAAAGACAAAACGGACAATTTGGTGGAATGAAGAATGTGAGAAAGCATTCGAAAAGAGAGTTGACACATGGAAAATATGGAAAAGTTCAGGAAGTACGGAACACAGGGAACAATTCAGAGAACGAAGAAAAGAAACAGCAAGGATATTCCGCAGACTCAAACGATCATTTGAGAATGCAAAATTACAAAATATCCAGGGCAGCTTCACAAGAAATAATAGCAGAGATTTCTTTCAAAATTTCAAAGACAAGCTCAAAGGATACCGGTTCTCAAGTGTAAGGTTCAAAAATGGACAGGGCAAAAATGGATTGAACAATCAAGGAAATTGCAATATACTAGCAATATACTTAGAGACGATGCTCAACTGCCCACCTGCAACCACCAAACTGGAATTTCTGGCTCCTCCGGAGAACCTAGAAGATCTACATCTACATCTACATCCATACTCCGCAAGCCACCTGACGGTGTGTGGCGGAGGGTACCTTGAGTACCTCTATCGGTTCTCCCTTCTATTCCAGTCTCGTATTGTTCGTGGAAAGAAGGATTGTCGGTATGCCTCTGTGTGGGCTCTAATCTCTCTGATTTTATCCTCATGGTCTCTTCGCGAGATATACGTAGGAGGGAGCAATATACTGCTTGACTCTTCGGTAAAGGTATGTTCTCGAAACTTTGACAAAAGCCCGTACCGAGCTACTGAGCGTCTCTCCTGCAGAGTCTTCCACTGGAGTTTATCTATCATCTCCGTAACGCTTTCGCGATTACTAAATGATCCTGTAACGAAGCGCGCTGCTCTCCGTTGGATCTTCTCTATATATTCTATCAACCCTATCTGGTACAGATCCCACACTGCTGAGCAGTATTCAAGCAGTGGGCGAACAAGCGTACTGTAATCTACTACCTTTGTTTTCGGATTGCATTTCCTTAGGATTCTTCCAATGAATCTCAGTCTGGCATCTGCTTTACCGACGATCAACATTATATGATCATTCCATTTTAAATCAATCCTAATGCATACTCCCAGATAATTTATGGTATTAACTGCTTCCAGTTGCTGACTTGCTATTTTGTAGCTAAATTATAAAGGATCTATCTTTCTGTGTATTTGCAGCACATTACACTTGTCTACATTGAGATTCAATTGCCATTCCCTGCACCATGCGTCAATTCGCTGCAGATCCTCCTGCATTTCAGTACAATTTTCCATTGTTACAACCTCTCGATGCACCACAGCATCTTCTGCAAAAAGCCTCAGTGAACTTCCGATGTCATCCACCAGGTCATTTATGTATATTGTGAATAGCAACGGTCCTATGACACTCCCCTGCGGCACACCTGAAATCATTCTTACTTCGGAAGACTTTTCTCCATTGAGAATGACATGCTGCGTCCTGTTATCTAGGAACTCCTCAATCCAATCACACAATTGGTCTGATAGTCCATATGCTCTTACTTGGTTCATTAAACGACTGTGGGGAACTGTATCGAACGCCTTGCGGAAGTCAAGAAACACGGCATCTATCTGGGAACCCGTGTCTATGGCCCTCTGAGTCTCGTGGACGAATAGCGCGAGCTGGGTTTCACATGACCGTCTTTTTCGAAGCCCATGCTGATTCCTACAGAAAAGTCAGTATACTCGAACACAATACGTGTTCCAAAATTCTACAACTGATCTACGTTAGAGATATAGGTCTATAGTTCTGCACATCTGTTCGACGTCCCTTCTTGAAAACGGGGATGACCTGTGCCCTTTTCCAATCCTTTGGAACGCTACGCTCTTCTAGAGACCTACGGTACACCGCTGCAAGAAGGGGGGCAAGTTCATTCGCGTACTCTGTGTAAAATTGAACTGGTATCCCATCAGGTCCAGAGGCCTTTCCTCTTTTGAGCGATTTTAATTGTTTCTCTATCCCTCTGTCGTCTATTTCGATATCTACCATTTTGTCATCTGTGCGACAATCTAGAGAAGGAACTACAGTGCAATCTTCCTCTGTGAAACAACTTTGGAAAAAGACATTTAGTATTTCGGCCTTTAGTCTGTCATCCTCTGTTTCAGTACCATTTTGGTCACAGAGTGTCTGGACCATTTTGTTTTGATCCACCTACCACTTTGATATAAGACCAAAATTTCTTAGGATTTTCTGCCAAGTCAGTACATGGAACTTTACTTTCGAATTCATTGAACGCCTCTCGCATAGCCCTCCTCACACTACATTTCGCTTCGCGTAATTTTTGTTTGCCTGCAAGGCTTTGGCTATGTTTATGTTTGCTGCGAAGTTCCCTTTGCTTTCGCAGCAGTTTTCTAACTCGGTTGTTGTACCACGGTGGCTCTTTTCCATCTCTTACGATCTTGCTTGGCACATACTCATCTAACGCATAATGTACGACGGTTTTGAACTTTGTCCGCTGCTCCTCAACACTATCTGTACTTGAGACAAAACTTTTGTGTTGAGCCAACAGGTACTCTGAAATCTACTTTTTGTCACTTTTTCTAAACAGAAAAATCTTCCTACCCTTTTTAATATTCCTATTTACGGCTGAAATCATCGATGCCGTAACCGCTTTATGATCGCTGATTCCGTGTTCTGCGTTAACTGTTTCAAATAGTTCGGGTCTGTTTGTCACCAGAAGTTCTAATATGTTATCGCCACCAACAAAAGAAGGAAAAAAGGAAGCCCTAAAAAGTTTCAAAAACAACAAGACCAGAGGAGAAGACTCAATATCAGCAGAAATGCTGAAATGGGTAGAACCGGAAATCCTGGACGACCTACACTGGTTGGAAACTTCGGAGCAACAATGAAATCTTCCAGGCAATATGGGAGACAGAAAAACTGCCAGATGAATCGAAAACGACACTGATCCACTCATTCCATAAGAAAGGTGACAAACAAGATGTAAACAACTACAGAGGCGTGTCACTACTCCCAGTCACCTATAAAATCCTATCAAAGGTACTTTTGAATAGAACTTAAGGAATCCTAGATAAACAACTTGGAGAATACCAGGGTGGGTTCCGGAAAGGCCGCTCCTGAACCGAAGACATTTTTAATTTGAAATCAATAATCCGACGCAGAATGCTGATTGGCAAAACTACAGTCATTTCTTTCTTTGACTTCAGAAAAGCTTTTGATTCAGTGGATAGAGAGACACTAGATAGGATAATCAGAGAATTTCATGTCAAAAACAAGCTGGCAACCATTATCGGAGAAACCTTAACAGGCACAACTTCCAAAGTGAAGTTTATGGGAGAATTCTTCCAACCATTTGAAATCAAGACAGATGTGCGACAGGGCGATGGATCATCACCAGTGCTATTTAACTGTGTCCGGGAGAAGATTGTGAGAATTTGGAATTCCGAACTTGAAAATCATGAGATTAGCCCAATCTGTCTAGGAAGAAATTCGGGAGGAATGAAAATCCACTGCTTGGCTTTCACTGACGATTTTGCAATACTTTCAGAGAACTTAGAAGAAGCGGTCATACAGATCAACCTATTGAAACGTCCCCTTGGAAAACTTATAAATGACTGTGCTTAAACTGACACACAATACTTTTAGCACAACGCAATCTGACTTTCAATAATCCCTACAAAAGAATGACCCTGACTAACAATAACCTACACCTCTCGTGAATCACTTACCTCACAAAAATATTCGTTACTCGAACTACTGCAATACAGCGAGCGCCAATACTGTCAGCTAAATAAAAGATTCTAACTACTGAAGGCGCTAACTACTGATAGACATAGTTATCAAATGAAAGATTTTGATAGAGAACAAACAATGTATTTACCATAATTGTGTTCAAAAGTCATAATATGTGTAGCAGTTCATGACATCCGGTATTACAAATTTACTCTTTCTGGCGCACACACGTCCAGATCGTCCGCTCTTAAAATTCTGCCATCTCTTTCCCCACATCCACCACTGTTGGCGGCTCACCTCCAACTGCGCAACGCTATGCGCTGTTCACATCCAACTTCCCAACACTACAATAGCAAATTCCAACAATGCAAACGAGCCACAGGCTGCACACAGCACAGTCAGTAATTTTCATATAGAGCGCTACATGGCGTTACCAACATAAAAACCTAAACAGCCTACTTACATAGCCCCCATGCTCCCCACAAAAAATTTTACAAATTGTTTTGGGCAGTGGCCAATACAGATTTGGAAAAATTTAACATAATTACAATAACAAAGAAATCAAACGCACACACTTATCGATACAATGTTGGTCAAAAGCTAAAATTTTTTTTACAGTCCATAAAGACAGTCCTGATCAGTGTTTTTTTTCCAAAGTCTGAGCAATAAAAGAAAGTGCACATGGAAGTAGTGGATTTCCATGCCGTCTTGAAGAAGTAGTGTTGTCCTTCCAACGGAAAGACAATGCTGACTCTTGACATGTAGACAGGTAATGAGCCACAACAGAGCAAACTCACAGCAGAGTCAGTTGAAGTTTTGAAGAATATTGGTAGGTCATCACAGAGCAGACCCACTGTAGTCCTGGTAGAGATTATGGTATTGGTGGGCCACCAGATGTGCAGACCCACTGCAGTCTTTTAGAAATAAGGGTATTGGTGGGCCATCAAAGATGCAGACCCACTGTAGTCCTTGTAGAGGTGGCCAGCAGCCATCTGTTGCGACTGTGCAGGTGCACAACCACCATCGAAGGGTCTTGCGGACAATGTAGCAAGTCCATGAACCACCACTTGTGCACTCACAAAATTTTTTTTTTGAACCGTCCTTAGTACCAGCAATGCTGTTAACCAGTCTCTTGCTGAATTATTAACAAACGTGCAAACACTAACAGTCCCAACTTCTCACATCTTGTGCATATACTATGACCAACAGAAACGTGTTCAGTGAAAGGAAACTTAATTTGAAGAACTGGTGTCTATACAATTATAAATTTACAACATAAGAATACAATTACAAAGGTACAATATACATCATTAAAGTACATAACAATACAGTGTCAGTGTTCGATTTGTGCTTTTACCAGTGGGGGGGATGTCTTATGGGGTTAGTATAGTTATATATGTTACTACCTTGGACCGTGGCGTTACCCATGGTTAAACAGTTATTTATAAATAGATGTTAATGCCGAAACTCACTATTCACGCGTAAGCACGATCAGAAAAGCCATCCCTTGTTATATCTTTAAAAGTACATTATAGGTAAAGCCTATTTATAAAATCATCTACATACAGGTATACGAGGGGAATCCAAAAAGTAAATGTACATTTGTGAAAAGCTGTACTTATTCTGATGATAGAAAACTGAAACATGTGTTATTTTTCTACGTAACCTCCCTGGACTTCAATGCAGTTTTCCCGACATTTTACGAGTTTTTTTTATTTCATCAGAAAATACGTTTATCGGTTGCATCTGTAACCAATTTTGCACCGCAGCAATGACGTCTTCATCACTTTCAAATCTTCTTCCATTTAGTGCTTCCGTTAAGGGTCCAAACATGTAAAAATCGCTTGGAGCCAGGTCTGGACTGTATGGTCGATGTTCCAGCACCTCGAATCTCAACTCCTTTATTGCGTCGGCTATCAGTTTGGCAGAATGTGGGCGAGCGTTATCTTTCTGCAGCATGACACCTCTTCACAGTTTTCCACGACGTATTGGTCTGATTGCAGGTTTTAGTTTCGTACGCAACACATCACATCCACCATACAATACAGACCTGGCTCTAAAGCCTCGTTTACGCTGGGGCGACGTCTTGCAACATTGTGGCATGCTACGGAAATGTTGCGTGCGTCGGCTTGTCGTTTAGTTCTAAAAGTTTTGAAATGCTTACCTACTACATAACACTTTTTCAAAATTAATAAGCAAACATATTAATAGTATTAATAGTAAGACTGTATTAAAAACTTTCAGTGTTCGGCTCCACAAATTTAAATTATATGTAAAGTTTTACTCCAGTGCATGGGAAATAAACATCCCAGGTTGGGATGCATAAACTAAAACCAGAGGAGGGGATGGTCTGATGCAGAGGGGGGTGGGAAATCCCCCCCCCCCATTCCCTGAAAATCGCACACTGCAATACAGATAACATTTGTAGTAATACAGGCTTTACAAAAGAATAGAAATAAAGATATATATCAGTGTTACAGGAATTATGACATAAGTAAATACATAAAAGATCAGAATAGCTTTCGAAAATAATGTCTCAATATCTTTACAAAGTAAATAACATAGTATTAGAAAAATTCTACAACATAACCCTCATCAGATAACAACACATAAAGACAGGAAGAACACAAATACAAAAGAGTACACAAATACATAGCGGAATAACACAAAAGGAAAGGACAGAGTTTGTTTTACTGCTGTATTTTGCAAACAAAGCTTTCTTTACTTCTTGGAGATCTCCCTTCGTTCTTCATTATTTCCAAGAAGTCCTATCTATACCTGCTTTCTGTACTTTTCTCGTATAACTTCTCAATGCATTTCTTCCATTTCATCGCAACTCATTCTCCTATATAGTCTACCCCTTCCTAAGCTAACGTAAATCTATTGAGCCCAGATGCATAAACTAAGGGGCGAGGCAATGCAGCAGCACAAAACATTCAACACAAACAGCAATGACAAAAAAATGCAAATTGGCAAAGCTAGCAGCAGTAAATCTAAATTAGCAAAGCAAATGCAATATTACAACTAATATAAGGCAATGTGCAGCAAACAAGAAAAATAAATCAGTAGTAAAACTGGCTTAACAGAGTAATACAAAGTGAAATTCAGTAGCACTATGCCTGGCAAACAGCAGCAGCAAATGCAATAAGTTATATCTAATCATGACAAACCCACAAGCAGACAAAACAGTACACTAAAGACAACAATGCAGATAAGGGTAATGTCTATTCACATCTTAATGTCTACGTCATTAAAGTGGTGCACCACAACTTACTCTACAAAAAGTTAACAAGTACTTGAAAAGAAAGTTATGTATGCAGTTACTGTTATTAGTCCCTTCTTATCGGTCTTTCCTTTCCAAGTGCTCCTTTTCCGAAGAATGTGGATCATAAAACTATTATTTAATAGATCTGTTGACAGAAAGTGTTCACATTAGCAAATGCATTTAATTTTATTTTATAAAACCAATGCTGCAACACAGCTGGAAACCAGGTATTGAATGAAATAAGCAACTATGTAAAGCAAAGCATAAAAATATCATTCAATAGTCACGTGGCATTTCATAAGTTAGTAGAAATTCTCTCAATTCTCCTAGAAAGAGACCTGTCATAATCAGGTGTGCAGATGTAAGAATATTTCCCATCAATTCATAAGCATTTCAGTAAGTAGCATAAAGTATGTGCTCCGCAGTATAATCATATGTTTCCAAGTAATAGCGTGCCATATTTGCGATGCTTTCTACAAAGGAATGTCAATTGCGAGGTTAATGGCCTCTTTTTCTCTCCACCTAATGGTTTTTTTTTCCAGGCAGGTGGCACAGCTGGGCACCCACAACGCATTACGTCAAGGTCACTTAGGTTTCTTACCGAAATATTTAAACCAGCAGTTTGCGCTTCAGTGACAGTCTCATACAAAAAAGTTTCACAGGTCGAGAATTTGTGTTACAAATGTGTAGAAACTAAATCCAATAAATATAACAGTGTCCAAAAAATTTTCGACAGCATTCATGCATATACACACATTTCATAACTCTTAAAGTACAATTCTTGGTTTCCAACATCCTTTTTCACAAACCAGAGTCCCTAACCACTACTCATTATTCCTTACCTTATTACACACTTCTTTAATATTTCATCATATTAAATATGTAGCATGATCAAATTCCTCATATAACATCAGCTTATTGATCATAAACATACCTCAACAGCATAATACACATCGTCGTCGTAATAACAACATCATAACACCTCAGTCAAATCTCAAAATCGTCATAGTTTCCTCCAATAATTTCAAAACCTGAAAAAATTCTCTTCTCATTCCAATAGTGTCATCTACCTCAAACATAGTTGAAAAATCATGATCCCATACCAAATACATCGTTCAAAGCTATCATAGTATCACAATGGTTCCAAAAAATATATGAACAGTTCACAAAGTACATACAAAATACAATTTCATAAGTGTGAAGTTATCCAACTGTGTAATTACGTAAACATCTGTCACTGATGTAGAAAAAACTGCTTGTTTCTCTGTTAAATAATCAGATAGCTGTGTAATTCTGTGTTAGAGAAGTATGGTACCGATGTGTAAAGTTGTGTAAGCAAATACCATATTAGCTAGGGCTCATTGTGCTTGCCAAACACATAGTACACAAAGTAAGCGTGTACCCCCAGAGGATTAATGTAATTATACCCTCAGGTGTTACAGATTACAGCAATGGAATGAAATGTATCACGGAAAACCTTTGTATCATTGTAATTCAAAAATCTTTAATAATAATAAATATTTTAAGTACAAAATTAATCACTCAAATACGTGTACTGTAGCGCTAAACTGTGCGTCTTGTTGTAAGATAATCCCTGTCATTACTTAAGGGTTAAAAACGTTCCAAGTGTCGTAATTATCGTCGTCCGTAAGCAAAGTTATGTAGAAGTCAATGTACTTACGTTGTAACAAACAAAATTGAAATGCTTTGCCTATAGATATCGTAGTTATTACGCTTATTGCCGTGACGAAGTAAGTACTGTGCTTTGACGTATTGTTGTGCTACAGGAAAGGCTGTCTCATTGTAGCTATACCAGAAAGTTACTACTAAAACACGTTTTACTTTCCAGAATAATACAGAAAAACTGTGCAGATATAAAACAGATACACTGCAAAACCAACAATGTAAATTGCGTCACATATTAGTAGCGTCGTGATATAACGGTGTAGCTGTCAAATAAACTAACCACTGTGTCATCTGGTATCTCTCAGAAAGTACTTTAAATCCAGAATGTATTTTCAAGTAAACCAAAATGTTACATTAAAATCTTATTATCAGTACCGGTATATGTTTTAAGTATGTGAGCCTTATAGTCGTTACGTAATCGTGCAACTAACAAGCAAGAATGTACACACGCAATAACACTGTGTCGTCTGTTCACTATAACAATGCACTCGTAAATACTGTCTAAATATGTTCCCTAGGTTCTAGACTGGATAGTTAACTTCAAAACATTGTTGCATGTTAACAGTTTCTAAGTCTCACAAATTGTACTAGTAGCGTGAAGTGAAAAATTTTATGGTAAAGACTAAGTTAAAAAACAGATTATCTTTCAATAAACGGTTTTACATGTGAAATGTGGTGTAAACCTTTACTCTTCCTAGTACGCAGAGTTTCAACTTCAACGCAATTATCGTGTAGTATACGTCGGATACTGTAAGGTCCATTGTAAACCAGAAAGAATTTGTGACTCAAGTGTTTCTTCTTATGTGACAATAAATGAGCTTTAATGAGAACTTTCTAACCAATATATAGTTTCTTTGCATTTGCTTTACAGTGTAGTTTTCTCCTTTTGTCTGCAGCAAAATTTATATTTTAATAGCCAAATTAATTATGTCTTTGTGTCGAAGTTTACGTGTATTCGGAAAAGGTACAAGCTCTCTAATTCTGTTTGGTGGTTCTTCACTCTTCAGTACAAGAATAGGTGGTAAAGCAGTGGAGTCATGAGGCATTTCATTCAGCACGTTTTAAAATAAATGTAAGTATCTGTCCCAATGCTGATGCTTTCTGTGACAATAAAGTCTGCAAAGCTTTTTGATTTCTTTCATAATCCGTTCAGACGAGTTACAATGTGGTGAGTACAATGAAATAAAAATAGGTTTGATTTTATGATTCCGAAGCATGCGTGACCAAACAGCAGATCTGAATTGCGGTCCGTTATCTGAAATGACTTTAGCAACGTGGCCAACTTCACCTAAGAAATTTATAACAAAGGCGTTAGTACAGACCGCCCAGTGGCTTTACATAACGGAGTGACAGAAACAAATTTTGAAGTAAGTCCAACAGCTACTCGAACGTACGAAAATCCTTTCGATGTTCTGACAAGGGGTCCCAAGAGATCAACAGCAGCAAATTCTTTTAATTTAGAAGGAATGATAGGAAACAACGGAGCACGATGTGAGATAGTAGATGGTTTAGCCTTCTGACAAAGTTTACAAGTTGACAAGACTCTTCGAATTCTCTTTTCCATATTGTTAAAATAACAAGTCGTCCGAAGAATATGATAACATTTTCGTGGACCAAAATGTGCGTAGCTGAAATGAATGTACCAAATGAGCTTATTAACAAAATCGTCAGTGCAGCGTTTGAAGAGTATGTTGTTTCTAACCAAATAATTTTGGCGAATTTGTGTGTGTGTGTCTTTTCATGCCATTTACTTTTGATGTCTTTGCAAATCGGATGAGCAAGGTCCTTTAAAGATGTGGTGATGAAGTTTTCAAAGGCGACTTTCTGAAGCGAAGAATACTGAAATTTTTCTCGAGGTTGCCTTCTGTGTTACTTTTCTCAAGCCCAGCCGGTGCGCGTGACAGTGCGTCTGCAACAATGTTCTGCTTGCCGAGAATGTAGACTATTGTGAAGTGGAATTATTGCAGAAACAATGCCCAACGTTTTAACCTGTCATGATTTAATTTTGAAGACATAAGAAATTGTAATGCACGATGATCACTGTATACTTTTACGTGCTTACCAGAAAGAATGAAACGGAATTTGTTAAATGCCTAATCGATAGCTAAAGCTTCTAATTCAGTAACAGATTTTGTTAGCACTCGGCTAGCAAAAGCAATGGTTTTCTGAACAGTAGCGTCATTTTCTATGGCTTCTTGAAATAAATGAGCACCAAGACCGACTTTAGAAGAATCCATGCTAAGGCAGAAATCTTGTGACAGATCTGGATGAGCTAATACTGGCGCGTTAAGCAGCGATTCTTTCAAAGACTTGAATTCCAACTGTGCCTGTTCGTCCCAGTTCCAAATAGTATTTTTTCCAGTGAGAGAACAAAGTTTTGGTGTAACTAGAATTTGCATATTCAGAAAACGACGGTAAAAATTTACGAGACCTAGAAAACCGCGGACTTGTTTTTTTGTGGATGGAACTGGAATGACTCTGATTGCTTCTAACTTTTCAGGAGCAGGCTGAATGTTTTCAGAAGAAATAATATGTCCCAAAAACTTCACCTTTGACCTACCGAATCCAGACTTTTCCAAGCTATCTGTAATTCCAGATTCTGCAAAAATATGTAACACGCTGTTGAGGATGCTATTATGTTGTTCCCATGAGACTTGTGCTATCAGAATATAAGGTGATGTGACGTATTAAGAACTCAGGTAATATGGAATTTAGCTCACGAATGAATGCTGCCAAAGAAATGTTCAAACCAAAAGGAAGTTTCCGAAACTGATAACAAACTCCGAAACAAAACAAAAAAAAAGCAGTGCATTTTCTACATTGTGGATGAAGTTCGATCTGATAAAAGCTGGATCTGAGATCAATGGAAGACAACATTTTTACACCATTAAAATTTTGAAGAAGTTCTTCCAACATTTGCGGCCTGTCTGTTTCAGGAATGATGATAGCGTTGATTTGTCTCGAATCTAAGACAAGCCTGATCGATCCATTTTTCTTCTCAACAACATGTAATTTATTGTTGTGTGAACTTACTGCAGGCTCAATAATGCCCTCGTCAAGCATAGATTGTATTTCTGTTCTCACACGGTCCCTATAATGTGCCGGAATTACATATGGTCTAACACAAAATTTAGTATGCTCACGAACATGAAACTGGTATTGAAATCCCTTGATTGTTCCTGTTTTGTGAGTAAAAACTGTGGAATGTGCTTGTAAAATCTCACGAAGGTCCTACCTGTCAGTGTCATTACAATTCTCAATTGTTTGAATTTTATTCTGAATTAACTCATCAGTATCAAATACGCCGTCGATATCATCCCTGTTAGTATTTGCAGAGTGATTGTTAGTGTCTAGTTCCGTCAAAAATTCCGAACTGTTGTCTAACAAAAGGTAAAGCCAATTAATTTCCTCATCATGGTTTGAGAGCCAATCTTCAAACTTCAAAGCTATTGACTTACCTTCTTTCTCTAAACTTATTTCAGCATTGTGAAAGTTTAAGATTGCTTTGTATTCATTCAAAAAGTCTACTCACAATATAATTTCCGTCTACAATAATGTTACAATAAGAAAGTTCACAGAGAAGCTGTGGCTTTCACAAAAGAATTCTAAGTTGGTTTGTTGGCGTACATCTACACTTTTTCCAAAAACTGCACCTCGTAATTTAATCTTAGGTAAAGGAAGTGTGGGGCAATCGTTCGATTTGCTGCATTTGCTAAAGGCTGTTTCACTAATTACTGAAATGGGACTGCCAGAGTCAAGTACTGCCATAAATTTTATGTCATTTACTGTAATGTGAATTACAGGATATGCAATGTTGTTATGTTTTACGTCGTGCTCCTGGAGTAAGATATCCCTATTGCCTTCCATTTTTACGTAATTACTAGCCACGTCATCAGCTTCATAAGTACGTTTTGTGGCTGCCAGTGGTGTGAGTCATTGCCTATTGTCTCTTTGTTGGCACGCATTGTTATTGGGATTTGGAGATCTAACTTATACAAATTCACCTTGTCGAGAGGGTCCTGCCCTGTTTGAATCCCGCCAGTTCTGATGAAATTCAGGTCTGTCGTTTTGTCGGTAGTTTACATAGTTTCTTTTTTGTGGGGAATTACTCCCAGAATAGTAATTGCGTGGTGGACCGTTGCGTCTGAAGTTATTCTGTCTCCCTTGATAATAATTATTTTGGTTCCCATATTGTCTGTTTCTCTGATTGTCTTTGTGATAGTCATTACTGCAGAGAGGTGATCATTCCCTGTAATTATTACTACTCTGCCAACGGTTGTCATATGGGTGGTGTCAGTTTTGGTCACGATTTACGTTGTAAGAATAGTCTTGTCGTGTCCAGTTATTATTTTTGTCGTCACGGAATTGTGACGGATGTGACCTGTAATTGTTGTGTTCCTGTTTTCGCGTTCCGCGATTGTCAGTGTCAATTTCCAATTCTTGTAAGAGTCCCTGGAAAGCTTCAATCTCGTCTTCGCAACGTCCTGCCAAAATAATATGTCGTAAATGTTCAGGCAATTTGATTAAGCAAATGCGGATGAGTTCTCAGGGGCTGTATGGGTTTGACAGGTACTGATTCTTGTGCAACATGTCTTCAAAATACACTCCTGGAAATTGAAATAAGAACACCGTGAATTCATTGTCCCAGGAAGGGGAAACTTTATTGACACATTCCTGGGGTCAGATACATCACATGATCACACTGACAGAACCACAGGCACATAGACACAAGCAACAGAGCATGCACAATGTCGGCACTAGTACAGTGTATATCCACCTTTCGCAGCAATGCAGGCTGCTATTCTCCCACGGAGACGATCGTAGAGATGCTGGATGTAGTCCTGTGGAACGGCTTGCCATGCCATTTCCACCTGGCGCCTCAGTTGGACCAGCGTTCGTGCTGGACGTGCAGACCGCGTGAGACGACGCTTCATCCAGTCCCAAACATGCTCAATGGGGGACAGATCCGGAGATCTTGCTGGCCAGGGTAGTTGACTTACACCTTCTAGAGCACGTTGGGTGGCACGGGATACATGCGGACGTGCATTGTCCTGTTGGAACAGCAAGTTCCCTTGCCGGTCTAGGAATGGTAGAACGATGGGTTCGATGACGGTTTGGATGTACCGTGCACTATTCAGTGTCCCCTCGACGATCACCAGTGGTGTACGGCCAGTGTAGGAGATCGCTCCCCACACCATGATGCAGGGTGTTGGCCCTGTGTGCCTCGGTCGTATGCAGTCCTGATTGTGGCGCTCACCTGCACGGCGCCAAACACGTATACGACCATCATTGGCACCAAGGCAGAAGCGACTCTCATCGCTGAAGACGACACGTCTCCATTCGTCCCTCCATTCACGCCTGTCGCGACACCACTGGAGGCGGGCTGCACGATGTTGGGGCGTGAGCGGAAGACGGCCTAACGGTGTGCGGGACCGTAGCCCAGCTTCATGGAGACGGTTGCGAATGGTCCTCGCCGATACCCCAGGAGCAACAGTGTCCCTAATTTGCTGGGAAGTGGCGGTGCGGTCCCCTACGGCACTGCGTAGGATCCTACGGTCTTGGCGTGCATCCGTGCGTCGCTGCGGTCCGATCCCAGGTCGACGGGCACGTGCACCTTCCGCCGACCACTGGCGACAACATCGATGTACTGTGGAGACCTCACGCCCCACGTGTTGAGCAATTCGGCGGTACGTCCACCCGGCCTCCCGCATGCCCACTATACGCCCTCGCTCAAAGTCCGTCAACTGCACATACGGTTCACGTCCACGCTGTCGCGGCATGCTACCAGTGTTAAAGACTGCGATGGAGCTCCGTATGCCACGGCAAACTGGCTGACACTGACGGCGGCGGTGCACAAATGCTGCGCAGCTAGCGCCATTCGACTGCCAACACCGCGGTTCCTGGTATGTCCGCTGTGCCGTGCGTGTGATCATTGCTTGTACAGCCCTCTCGCAGTGTCCGGAGCAAGTATGGTGGGTCTGACACACCGGTGTCAATGTGTTCTTTTTTCCATTTCCAGGAGTGTATTTCACAAGACTGGAAAATTCAGATTGTTCACAATGTTTCATCATTATTATGCTATGTCTTACTCGGTCTTGTGTAGCTGGTGACCAATATGCTGAGAGGAAGGCATGATAAAATTCTCCTTCACCGTGACAATCGTGAATGACCGATCGCATTCTTACAGCTGGTTCATTCTCTAAATAGCCACACATAAATTCTAATCTGTGTTCTAATGACCAGTTGGGAGGAAAACAATGAGAGAATTGATGAAGCCACGCTTGCGGATGAATGTCGTTGCCAGAATTCTAAAAAATTTGGAATTTACGTGTAGTAATAAACAGCTTATAGTCAAAATCATCATGTCGGCGAGTCGCATGTCGGTCATTGTTACGTCGTTTCGGCGGTTCCATCACAAAATTCGGTGTACCTTGCCAATTTCTTTCATAATTTACGAAGTGCCCTGTGTTATTATTTTGTGGCTGTTCCGTATTTCTATGTCACTCTTCCCGTATTGGAACGCGAGTGTCCTCTGAAATATGTAATTGTTGTATTACCTGTGTAAACTGATCTTGTACTTCCCGGATTTCTCTTTTGTACTGTGTATTGATTTGATCCTGATTTTGTTTGAATTTTCTAATTTGTTCATACTCTTCTGTGTCATTAAAGACTACCGGCCTTGTGTCATTCATATTATCATCTACCTTTGTAAATAAATTATTTAGCTGATCTGAAAGTTCGATTACTTTCTCTGATAATGAAATAATTTCCTCCATGTGTCTTTCTGAACCAATTTTCAGAGTATCTACAGTGTACTTCAACTTTTCCTGAGTTTTTGCAAGTTGCGTAACCGAATCGGTAGATGCAACTGAGTCAATTTTAGCCCGCAGGGTCTCGTAATTTTCATGAACAATAGTTTGCAGTTAGTTTATGGCTGCTTCGTGATTCTGTAATGCATTTTGATGCCGCGAAAAAATAGGTTGAAAATGCTCACAAATTTGTGTTTCTACGTCATTACAGACTTTTTGACATTTCGATTCGATGTTATGTATCTCAGTAGTTAAATCTTCACGTGTTTGTCGAGTGTTTCTTTAATTTGTTTCTGATTTTGTTCAAGCGTTGTGTCTAACTTTTGTAGCCTTTGTCCCATTTGTTGGATTAACTGTAATAACAATGCACTGGTGTCTGAAACACGTTCCTCAGTGCTATTTGGCAGAGCATTTGAACCGGCAATATTCGCATTTTGAACAGCAGAAAATGTGTCTTGACTTATTTGAGAAAAACGTGAGGACGCAAAACCTGAATCTACGGTATTTGCAAAATTTTGTCCTGACATTTCGGATTCCTGAGGTGAGCTGTTGCCGACCGATCGATCGACAATTCTTCCCTGTTCACTAATTGTTTCACTGTCTACACCATTATTTATTGCCTGGTCCGTTTCCCTATGCACAGTTACCAAATTACTATTTTGAATATTTGTTAATTCATTACACGGTGGCGCTAACACACTGCTCTCGTCTTCACTGTCATTTCGTAATTTACTTTGGAGCCTAGTGTTACGTTTTTCACACGCCATAATTATCATGTATTTCACACGATAACAAGAAAAGCACAATTTGAAGAGCAAAAATAAGAAAACACATTAGCATAGCACTGAAAATAATATCTAGTTAATTGCAAGCGCAGCTGCGAAATACTTGGTGCAAATCTACATGCATGCCACAACTGTTTTACTGTACAACAATGAAAGACTACAACTACAAAGGAGATTCTCTCTACAACTACGCGCTAGCAATAGACAATAGCTACACTAATTACACAAACTACAAGAAAAAATCAAAAGATTCCAGTAAGGTATCCTCGGCTAAGGGTCGACATATGGAACGTCCCCTTAGAAAGATTATAAATGACTGTGCTTAAACCGACACACAATATTTTTAGCGCAACGCAATCTGACTTTCAATAATCCCTACAAAAGAATGGCCCTGACTAACAATAACCTACACCTTTCGTGAATCACTTACCCCTCAAAAATCTTCGTTACTCTAACTACTGCAATACAGCGAGCGCCAATACTGCCAGCTAAATAAAATATTCTAACTACTGAAGGCACTAACTACTGATAGACATAGTTAGCAAACGAAAGATTTGATAGAGAACAAACAATGTATTTACCTTAATAGTGTTCAAAAGTCATAATATATATAGCATTTCATGACATCCAGTATTACAAATTTACACTTTCTGGCGCACACACGTCCAGATCGTCCGCTCTTAAAATTCTGCCATCTCTCTTCCCACATCCACCACTGCTGGCGGCTCACCTGCGCAATGCTATGCGCTGTTCACATCCAACTTCCCAACACTACAATAGCAAATTCCAGCAATGCAAACCAGCCACAGGCTGCACACCGCACAGTCGGTGATTTTCATATAGAGCGCTACATGGCGTTACCAACATAAAAACCTAAACAGCCTACTTACACAATTAAAAAGTATCGCTGGCAAGACAGGACTTAGGATCTCGAAAGAGAAGACCAAATTCATAACAAGTGACAAAGATGGACCAAAATTCCTTGAAACAGAGATTGGGACCGGATCTCAAAAATAGAGAGAGCTTACAGATTAATTAAAACACTTACAACAAAAAGTGCATCTCTCTGAATGCCAAAATAAAGCACTACAATACGGTCATACCGATCAACCTATTAGATAGTATCGCTGCCAAGACAGGACATAGGATCTCAAAAGACAAGACCAAATTCACAACAAGTGACAAAGATGGACCACAGTTCCTTGAAACAGAGATTGGGACCGTATCTCAAAAATAGAGAGAGCTTACGGGTTAACTAATAACATCTGCAACAGAAAGTGCATCTCTTGGAATGCCATAATAAAACACTACAATACTATGAAAGCGAATGCCTCTCAGTGGATTACAAGTTGGAAAAGCTGGAGATGCTAGAAAGAAGAATATTACGGAAAATCATGGGTCAAACCTAGGTAGAAACTGGTTGGAAACTTCGGAGCAACAATGAAGTTTACAAAAAGATGGAGAAAATCTTGTAGACCATGAATACGAGGTGGTTATCGTTTCTAGGACGCCTGTACAGAATGGACAAAACCAGACCAACCAAAAGGATATTCGACAACCTGTGGGAAAAGAAGACAACAACGACATGGATTAAGGAAGCTCCTAAAGATCTGGAAAGGTTCAACATTCAGGAAGCTCAGATCTGTGGTCTGAAGAACACACTTCCAAAGAATATGGTTATATCGATACTACAGAGGTTGAGTACATTTATGCGCTACGGTCGCAGGTTCGAATCCTGCCTCTGGCATGGATGTGTGTGATGTCCTTAGGTTAGTTAGGTTTAAGTAGTTCTAAGTTCTAGGGAACCTCAGATGTTAAGTCCCATAGCGCTCACATCCATTTGAACCATTTTTGAGTACATTTATGAAATTCAGAACTTCCTTCACATTTATGTACAAAAGCATCTGAAAATTGTCATGTTTTCCTCCATGTTGGATCATAATATAGTAGTCTGAATGTTTAGTTCGTTGCCGTAATTGCCGCAAAATTTATTTCTGTTTCATTGAATGTTAATATAATACGACTTTTTCAAAAGAAATTCCCGTAACTTCCAGGTAGCAACCCCTTTCCAAGCTTAACTAAACCATATTACCTTGCTCCCATTTGTTGCCCGTGTCGTATCCCGGTAATTCGTCCTGTTTCCGACGTTAGATTCAGTACTGCAAATACATTTATTGAATTTCTAAATTGGTTATTGGTCCATCGTAGGTAAGACTGGTGATGGGGTTACAACTGTCTCATGCATCAGTACTGAGAATTAGCCTTAGCTTGATTTGCTTCATGTTTATTTGAAACTATTCGTATCCTTTCCGATTTTGTTGCAGGAGCTACGCCATCAGTTGTGAAACGTGAGATATTTCTGGCACAATTTTTTTTCTGGAATAAGTTATCCCCTTATCAAATGCTATAAAACATGAAAGCGAAATTGATAAGTTGCAGTATACACATACTGACAATCATGTAGACATACTTATATCGTCCGGTAGTATAACGTAGCTCGATGCTTCTACGCCACTGGGCACCATCAAAATTAAAACCCAGTGGCAAATATATACTGTCAAACACAAAATAATTCTTTTTAGAACTCCTCACATTGGCGGGTTTATTCTCAAGGTACAGTTGTACACTTTCTGCAACGTATGCGTCAGAGTCACAACGATGCCACTGTCTATCATGAAATCTGTCGACATTATATGACAAGTCCTAGTGAATTCTAAAAGCCACTATTACACTTACGTTGCAACGTGTGCATCCATATAGGGTGGTCAAAGGAAACATAAACACTATAGCCGCTAATTGGATGTCTCTATAGGCCCCCTGGCTCAGCAGCTGTTGTGACTGAGCACCTGAAGGATAATTTGAAAAATATTTCGAGTAGATTTCCCCACCATGTTATACTCCTGGATGGAACTTTTAATTTGCCGGATATAGACTGGGAGACTCAAACGTTCATAACGGGTGGCAGGGACAAAGAATCCAGTGAAATTTTTTTAAGTGCTTTATCTGAGAACTACCTTGAGCAGTTAAACAGAGAACCGACTCGTGGCGATAACATATTAGACCTTCTGGTGACAAACAGACCCGAACTATTTGAAACAGTTAACGCCGAACAGGGAATCAGCGATCATAAAGCGGTTACTGCATCGATGATTTCAGCCGTAAATAGAAGTATTAAAAGAAGGTAGGAAGATTTTTCTGTTTAGCAAAAGTAACAAAAACCAGATTTCAGAGTACGTGACGGCAAAAGTTTTGCCTCAAGTACAGATAGTGTTGAGTATCAGTGGACAAAGTTCAAAACCACCGTACAATATGCGTTAGATGAGTATGTGCCAAGCAAGATCGTAAGAGATGGAAAAGAGCCACCGTGGTACAACAACCAAGATAGAAAACTGCTGCGGAAGCAAAGGGAACTCCACAGCAAGCATAAACATAATCAAAGCCTTGCAGGCAAACAAAAATTACACGAAGAGAAATGTAGTGTGAGGAGGGCTATGCAAGAGGCGTTCAATGAATTCGAAAGTAGGGTTCTATGTACTGACTTGGCAGAAAATCCTAAGAAATTTTGGTCTTACGTCAAAGCGGTAGGTGGATCAAAACAAAATGTCCAGACACTCTGTGACCAAAATGGTACTGAAACAGAGGATGACAGACTAAAGACCGAAATACTAAATGTCGTTTTTCAAAGCTGTTTCACAGAGGAAGACTGCACTGTAGTTAATTCTCTAGATTGTCGCACAGATGACAATGCACGAATGCACTCTTGAAGTGCTTCGCCACCAGCGTTGCGCCATTCTCTTAGTTATTATGCTCTTTAAACTTTACTTTAAAGTTTCTTCCCGTTTGTCCAACGTACTCCCTTTCACAATCGTGACACTTTATTTCGTAAACTCCGGTTTTCCCCATGCAGTTCTCCCAAGTGCTAGTCTTATGCTTCGAATTCACTTCAGTTTGTTGTCCGTCCTGAGTAAAATTTTCCCCCCTTCGTCGTTAAATACCTTCACCATTTATGTGAGATAATTCCACAGGATACTCTATATTTCTGAGGATTTTTCTCATTTTATTGGTCTCTGAGCCCTACTGCTGAATCCATCCTATCTATTATACCTGCGTTCAAAATATTTTCTACTGCTAATTACCTAAGTGTTCTAATTCCTTCATGCTTGTTCTGAGGACTTAGTAGGGAGGAATTATCCCTGTGCCCAGCATTTTTGAAGAATACTTTTATATGGTTCTGGGGGTGGCATGAAGTTATATCAGTTACTGTACCTGTGAAAGTAGGCTCCCTGAATATTCCTATCTCAATCGTGCTATTCTTATTCTCAGTCCTCAAATTAAGATAATTTGAAACTCTCAGTTTCTCACGATCCTCTGTAAATATTACATTCCTATGCATTTTGTTAAGGCACTCGCCAATTCGTTTATTTGTTCCTTGGATCTTTGATACACTATAAATATATCATCAGATATGTTCTGTACGTAAGTATTTTATTGTAGTATTTAACATTTGCCGTACATAAAGCTGTTTCATATGTGTTCAAGAAGATGTCCGCCATCTGCCCTGCTACTGCACAACCCATTGCTAGACCATTCTTCTACACATAAAACTTACCATTACATTTGAAATATTTGGACGATAAGAGATACTTTAATAATTCTATAAATTCATTTATTTCAACTTCAGACATTTTACCACATTCACACCTAGGTTTTCTGTAATGTCTGTCTCTTCCTTTACTGGCAATGATGTTAAAAGATAATGAAGCTAACCTTCCACCCTCATTAAATTCGTTCTCTCTATAAGTTGTGCCTCCTCCTTACTATTTTAACCGAAAATGTGTCATTGTAACTATACCATTTTTTATGCATATCGCTTAACGCTATAATTTTGCTACAGGACCCTGTCTCCCATTGTTAGTGGTCCTCACTGGTTCCTCAACTTTATGTGTGTTTATCGTAACATTCAGGTATGGAGCTCCAGTGTTCATTACTGTAAGGATTTCAGTTTCTTTGTTAACAAACAAAAACTGAATTTCTTTTCAAAGTTTTTAAGCCCTTCTTGAAACCTACTAGTTTAGTGATATTTAATTTTCAATTATGTTTTCGGAAAAGAAACTACCGTGTTGTTTCAAAATAACTGCTGTGTTCCCCTTGTCCTCTTCCAATACCAACTCTTTGTTACCTTTCAGCTTATGATTTACTTGTTTTAACTCTGCTCAACCTCCCAGCTGATAACTCATTTTTAATCATTTGATTTACCTTATAACCTAAAATGCACACATTCATTTTTAAACCATCGGCAATAGTACTGGTTGTCACCACTAGTTTGTGGATGTTTTTCCTCGTTGGGATGGGCAGAACATTGTATTTGAAGTCGTTATGTGGAAGATCAGCTTCCTCATTAGCATGGTTGACAAGTAAATCTGATAATTTTGACCACTAAACTAATTAAAAGACCTTAATACCGCATGATGACATCCGCCGTCGATGGAATGTTTAGGATGGAAGCCACAATGGGTGTTGCGAATATGTAAGTGCGTTGCAAGGTGCTGATGAACTTAACAGGTAAGCATGCTTTAAAGGATTTTGGTGAAGACTGATATGAAGCTGACAGATCTGTAGGTTAAGGTATGTAGTTATGGTTTATCAGGTTTCAGAAAGGGTGAGACTTTGGATATTTTTCTTTGGGTTGAGGAGAATATTGTAAAGCTTGGAAAGGCTTCCTTCACAGATTCGGAAACATATCTTCAGATGGCAGTAGGTGATTGGATCGCGACCAGGAGCAGTGTTTCGCATGTTAGCAAATGTGTCATTGGCGTGTGTTCCTCGAATGCTGTGAAAGGATTGGAATCTGAGCTCAAGATGTGGAATATTCATATTTTTGTTCTCGTGGACATAGGGATCTATCGGAGAGTTACGGTGCAGAGGTCTTCTTAACAGGATTTGGAGTTGTCATGTCAGTTGTCGTGAAGGATATGAAGGATTTTTTTTCTCCTGAAATCCTATGTAGGACACCTCCTGAGCCAGCCATTATGACATCTTATAGCTTGCAAGCAACTGAAAACGTGTCGCTCGAGTTTCGGTCGGGTGCGACAGTGTCTCAGTCACTAAAAAATTCTGTTTAGAGATGATGGAATCCTTTGAGAAGAGGGGTAACATGTGGAAGGAGAGTGGGACAGTCAAGGTAGACAGGTGATGTGTGACTGGTAGATGCATTTGTTGTATTTGTTGTAAGAAATCAGATTTCGATAGAATTTTAAGTTTTGAAGCCGTGGCTGACTTGACGCTGACGCAATGCCGGTGTGGCACCGACCCGACGCCAGTGTCACGCAGATGCAGCACTGTTGTGACGCCAATGCGACGCCATCAGATCTTCTGGATACTTTTAAGCACGGTTCTACTCTCACTACAGAGCACAGAAAATTGCCCAAAAGTTGTGGGATCCCCTAAGTCAACTGAGAACATGAGGTGTAGATATATGTACAGTCGGAGAACAATTGATGGTCCTCATGCACGAATTTCCAGAGGGATGGGGGATGAGCTTGAATGCCGTTGACCGAAAAATCAGTGCCCAAGAGCCCCATAGTGATTGGCTGATACCATGATGACGGCATAAAACGGCATTGCCCACAGGGAGGAACGAGGCTGGAGGAGGGAGAACGAATTCTGGGATATTGGCGAGCAGAGAATTCTAGGAGTACTGATGCTGACATCAACAGTTTCCAGGAATGTTGATGCTGACACGAGCAATTTCCTACCCGGAACTCTGTCTGCCAGCCCACCACCATCGGAGTCCCAGACAATTTCCTAAACTTCCTAATCCATGTAGGCTACGCCTTGCAATACATAATTTCTGCAAATATAAATATGCACTCACACGCATGTACAGTAAAACAGCAAATCGGTTTATTGATACATTGAAAAGTTATGAAATCCGCATCCCTGTAAAAATCTGACCTTACTCAGATATACCACTGCCATTATTGCCTCCCGAAAGCTCTTGAGGCGAACTGCAGTGGAAGTTCTGGATCTAACTGGGATTTACCCTCCACATCTCTTGCAGTGTCTACCTCGCCAAGTCCACGACTGTTCTCACCTAGTCTGAAAGGCCTAATCTGTATACGAATCGAAAGCCATGGCTTCACCGTTCAAAATCCTATCGAAATACAACGTGAGGCTCATTCCTTACAGTACACAACAACAAATGGATTTACGATGCCTGTCTAACCTGTCTACCACATTACTTTCACGTGTTCTTCCTTTTCTCCAAGGATTCCGTCATCTCTACTGAGAATTCTGTAGTGTCTGAGACACATGCTACCGACAACACCACTGACATGTTTACAGCTACTTACAAGCTAAATAACGTCACGAAGGCCTCACGAGATCCACTAACTGATATAAAACACCGATAAACTCTAAAAAGTACAGGAAAATGTTTCATTGGCTTTCAGGAGAACAACCGCTTCCAGTCAATTATTTGCTGGATGTATTCTAATCTCTATCTTCCTCTGCAGTTTTTGCCCTCTGCAGCTCCCTCTAGTACCATGAGAGTCATTCCTTGATATCTTAACAGATGTTCTATCATTCGGTCACTTCTTCTTGCCAGTGTTTTCCTCATATTCCTTTCCACTCCGATTCTGCGCAGAATCTCCTCATTCCTTACGTTATCAGTCCACCTAATATTCCACATTCGTCTGTAACACCATTTCTCAAATGCTTCCTCTTCTGTTCAGGTTTTCCCAGAGTCCACATTTCACTGCCATACAATCCTGTGCTCCAAACGTGCATTCTCAGAAATGTCTTCCTGAAATTAAGGTCCTGTGTTTGCTACTAGTAGGCTTCTCTTGGCCAGGAATGCCCTGTCTGCCAGTGCTAGTCTGCTTTCGATGTCCTCCACGCTCCGTCCGTCATTGATTATTTTGCTGTCTAGTTAGTAGAATTCCTTAAATTCATCTACTTCGTGACCAATCCTGATGTTAAGTTTCCCACTGTTCTCATTTCTGCAACTTCTCATTACTTTCATGTTTCTTCGATTTATTCTCAATCTATATTCTACACTCATTAGAGTGTTCTTTCTATTGAGCAAATCGTGTAATTCCTCTTCATTTTCACCAAGGATAGCAATTTCACTCCTAAACCTTCCTTTTATCACCATCATTGCTTCTTCGATATGTAGATAGAACAGTAGGGGCGACAGACTACAGCCCTGCCATAAACCGTTTTTAATCCGAGCACTTCGTTCTTGGCCTTCCACTTTTTATTCTCTCTTGGCTATTGTACAGATTTTATATTCTCCGTCTCTCCCTATAGCTCACCCCTATTTTTCTCAGAGTTTCGGACATCTTGCACCATTTTACATTGTCGAACACTTTTCCCAGGTAGACAAATCCTATGAACGTATCTGATTTTTCTTTTGTCTTGTTTCCATTATCAACCGTAACCTTAGAATTGCTTCTCTTGTACTTTTATCTTTCCTAAAACCAAACTGATCGTCATCTAACACACCTTCGATTTTCTTTTCCATTCTTCTGTACAACATTCTTGTCAGCAACTTGGATGCATGAGCTGTTAAGCTGCTTGTGCGATAGTTATCATACTTCCGAGCTCTTACACTCTTCGGAAATGTGTAGATGACATTTTTTTCGAAAGTCAGATGGTATGTCGCCAGACTCATACATTCTACACACCAACGTCAATAGTCGTTTTGTTGCCACTCCCCCAAATAATTTTAGAAATACTGTTGTACTGTTAACTATGCATTCAGCCTTATTTGATCTTAAGTCCTCCATAGCTCTTATAAATTCTGATTCTAATATTGGATCCCTCATCTCTTCTAAATCGACTCCTGTTTCTTCTTCTATCATATCAAACAAATCTTCCCCCCTCATAGAGGCCTTGAATGTACTCTTTCCACCTATCCGCTCTCTTCGTTGTTTTTAACAGTGGAATTACCGTTGCGCTCTTAATGTTACTACCCTTGCTTTTAATTTCACCGAAGGTTGTTTTGATTTTTCTATATGCTGAGTCAGTCCTTCCGACAATCATTTCAGTTTCGATTTCTTCACATTTTTCATGCAGCCATTGCGTCTTAGCCTCCTTGCACTTCCTATTTATTTCATTCCTCTGCGACTTATATTTCTGTATTCTTGAATATCCCTGAGCATTTTTATTCTTCCTTCTTCCATCGATCATCTGAAATATTTCTTCTGTTTCCTATGGTTTCTTCGCAGTTACCTTCTTTGCACCCATGTTTTTCTTTCTAAACTCTGTGACTGCCCTTATCAGACATGTCCATTCCTTGTAACCTTCCAGTATGAATAAATAAATAAATAAAAAATATATATATAATGATGTGTATTCTTCCCGAACAGGAAATAAAAATAATTAAATTTGGATAATTAATTCCTGACGTATGAAAACTGATAAATCTTAACTCTTGAAAAACTGATAAATTTTGACGTAAGCAGCGCTACGCTATGGCCCTGTGAAATCAATCTGAATGTGTCCAATAGAAATAAACTGAAAAATTCTTACCTCGTGACGGTGTCGTTTCGATATAACGCCATCACATTTTTCAAAAGGGTGAAAATATTACAAAGAACATAACAAACAAGTTTTATCGACTGTGGTAAAGCCCTGATGGGAAAGGAAGTTTCTGGATTGATAATCGTACTCATTGCGATTGCGCACGAAACATTCAAGACTGGCTTTATGATTGAAGGAGGTTGGAGCACGCTCCGGCCCCCTCTCCCCGCCCCGTCGCCTCCCCCTACCCCCTCCCCTCCCCCTACCCCCTCCCCACCCCCGTCAGCCCTGATCCAAATCTGTTGCACTATAATGTTTCATTCCTTCTCAGACGATTCAGTAAGAAGTGCAGAAATGTTAATGAAAAAATTTTCGCAGTGGGCTTCGTGCACGCATTCCAGAGAAGGGACATTAAATGTACGAAATAGCCTGTCTCGGAAAGGGGCGCCAATCGGAACTGGAAGTGGTTTCTTCGACGGTCTGACAAAAACATCTTTGCATGTTTTGTAAGTTTTATCTGAGAGTGTATGAACAAGTTAGAAAGTAAAAATTTACTTTTGTCCTAACTTCGTTATCACACTATGTATGAGAGTATGTAAATTCGGTTCTACGACGAGCCGCAGGTAAGTTTCAACTTTTACAATTGCTGTTCATGAAATACAATACACAAGTTCTGCTTGTTGCTGGCACTACTACATAAGGGGAGTTATTTTCTTCTGCGTTCTACGTGCGCCATGGGGGACCTGACAAAGGAATTTGAGGATAATAGGCGGCTTATTAAAAATAACTGTCATACATTCCTGCAGGAGGTGGTATTGGTCAGAACTAGAAGAAAACTTCCTAAACCATATGTCCGGATGCCGATACCTGCAGAAATATGGTGGGCTTTACTTGCGACGAGCAATATGTTTATTCTGTGGTGTAGAGCGTTGTATGATAGCAATTCATTGCACACGTCTGAATGGTCCTAATGTGTAAGACGCTTGTGGTGTCGCTGATACCAGTCGTAGAGTGCATCATCTGCTGTATGAAGCCAATTGAGTTTGTGCTGTGACAGTACCTTACCGCAACGTTTTTTGGGCGATGGGGGTGGTCAAGAAGGTCCGTTAGCAAGGCCTTCCCGTTCACCGGATCTGAACCTTCTGGATTTATGGTTACGGTGTTATGCCCAACCCATCAACAATGTGGAAGCTCTGCAGGAGCGTGTAACTAATGCGTTCGACCCAGTCTGAATTTAGTGAGGCGTGTCTGAATTAGTGCATAATTCACTGCGAAGAAGGGCTAAAGGATGCCAGGGCGCGTCATTACCACATGCAGCATTGCCTATGGGGTCAACTTCTACGTAAGAGTTAGAGGGGTATGAGAGGACACATTGCCCCATATCTCTACAAGTGTTGGTTTTCAGGCATATCATTATAAGAACTCTCTTTCTAGTTTTGAACAATACTACCTTCTGTAGTAATTTGTAACACTTTTTTTTTCAAACATCCTATATACTTCAAATTACAAATTTACAATCCCTCCATGTGATCTATAAGTCGTTAAATGTGTACGACGCTCTGGAAAGTCTACTCTCTAAACATAGTTGCCTTTAGGCGTTGCATTAGTCACATAAATTTTGAGCCATGACTTATGTATGATGATGATGCTTTGTGGCTTAGGGCGTTGGACAGCAACGTCATCAGCGCCACTGCTTGAACTAAATGCAGACGAGTGTGGTAAAAATCTACAAGTGTTTAGAATAACAATAAACTGGAAACCAAATTGTATCAAATGGCTCTGAGCACTATGGGACTCAACTGCTGTGGTCATCAGTCCCCTACAACTTAGAACTACTTAAACCTAACTAACCTAAGGGCATCACACACACCCATTTCGGAGGCAGGATTCGAACATGCGACCGTAGTAGCAGCGCGGCTCCGGACTGGAGCGCCTAGAACCGCACGACCATCGCGGCCGGCAACCAAATAGTATCCACATATGAGATATGACAAAGTAACACCATGAAAGCAGTCACTAAAAGTCAGACTAAACACAGCAGAATAATCAGATAAATGCAATGATAAAATTCTGGCACAAACACTGTTAAAAAAGGGGACAAATGACTTAGGCTGGATGTCTACTTACAATAATATGCGGCCGAGACACTCTATGAGACACATTAAATACATCCTCACATCCAGATTTCGGGAAGAAGTCCTGACATCAGATAATCTTAAACCACGAACCACACTCGCCTCAGTATCAGTCAAAATAGAGGACAGGTCGCTATATATTTCGACTGCTTGCTGAGGGACAATTTCACCCATCATTAACTACTTATCTAACACAATTTTTATAGCTCCATTATCATGATATTACATCACCGAATTTGAGACAACCACCTTGCTGTGTTCTTCAAAATACAAGTTTTTTAACTCTTCTTTGTTATTTACCCCCTTTTGATGTTCACTCAATGAAAAGGTTTTAGATTTTGCGATAGTGTGTTGTTGGTAGATAGTACGGTAATATAAATTTTCTGAGTACGATTGTTCGTTGGCAAATAAGTGACAGTTACAGGAAAATTTTTTCATGTAGAAGATTTCACCAAAAATAAACACTAGATTGCTCTTCTTCGAAATGTTTGCGTTATTCATGCACAATAAATTTTTTGAACAATTGTTCTCTCTTATACGGGAAATGCGAGAAGATAAATCACGCTTAACACGCGCCCAGGACGACGCTCTGCGGCGCTACCTAGAAGCTGCCAACCTGTTGAACAGAGTGGCCGCTAGATGGCAGGAGAGGTGCAGCTTGCAGCCCGTGCGCTGCTAATGGGTAGACACGACAATTTTAGCCGAGGTGTTGTACCGCTGAGCTTCACATTTAGTGTAGACACAAGGCGCCACAAGTGGTGTATAATTTGCTTTATTGCTGACGAACCTGCATTGTCCGGCTACATTTGCCGATTTTAAGAATAAGAAACAAAAACAAAAAAATGAAATGCTTTTGTATTGAAGTATCGAAACAATTTCGCTTCCTTGTATCCATGAAAACACTCTTGAAATTATGAAACAGTTGTACAAAGAAATAAGCTTAACCTAAAAATCGATAAGTACGCTATCCAAATTAAGAAACATGATCCCGGACAGTTTTTGTATACACTGAGCTCTGCCACTACGCGTTTCTACAACGCTATTTTCTAAACGTCTCTGTTGCAACGCTTCGTCATTCCTCTATACACAGCTATCGTTTTCGCCAACAGCCGCAGTTGATAGCTATCGAAAGCGCTGCTAGCTGTCAAGGATTTCCTTAAGTTGACTCGACTGTAGGAGCATCTTAGCAGAAAAGAATAAATGTATCAAAACTTCATCGATGATGCAGCGTTTTTTTACGACTTCAGCGTTTTTAGCGTCATATCTCTTGAACTACGGTATGTTTGTGTAGTTATTTTCAACGGCATATGTGGGTACTGTCAGCGAAATTTGACGCGAATGGAGATAGTACCAAAGGAGTAACAAATTTAAAAGGTTTTCACGAATCTCAACGTTTATGACGTCATATCTTTTGATATATATGGCGTACAATAATATAATTTTCTAGGTACATTCAGCAAATATGTAGATAGCGCCTGCAAAATATGTTCCCAATGAAGATGGTATAAAATAAATAATTAATTTAAACGTCATGCATGACAATGCAGCTTTTCACACATCTCAGTGTTGAAGACATATCTCCTGAACAATGATAGGTACGTGGTTTTTAATCCCATAGCAATTATTGCCTAACAGTAACGTATTTGTGTACCACGTTTGGTTGAACTTAGTCCAGTGGTTTAGGAGGAGTTGACACTGTGCTACGTGACTTTATGAACTGCCTGTAAATATATTCGTTCAAAGACGGTTGTTTCTAATTTTTTACACAGGCAAAAAGAATTTTCTGTCGATATGAAAAATCTTAGACGCAGAATCACAATTTTAATTGCCTTGTTGACGAACATGTCTGTCGCAAATGAAGATTAAAACGTGAATAAAGTCGATGATCAAAGTATATCGGATCTTCGAGCAGGGCTGGTTCGAAACATTTTTCCTCCCATCTTTTCCCTAGTACACCTTCACCCGTATCGGATTTCCCTTCTGTCATATGCATTGTATACAAAATATATTTCACCTGGGCGCCCCTAGCGCCTCAGCATGGCAACCCAAGCAACGCGCGGCTGCTAATTGTGATACGTCTTGTAGAGAAATCTTTACAGTTGTGGCGCCCCTCTCAGCTTGCCGCCCCTGTCTTGCGATGCTTAGACCGTAAACCAGCCCCGTCTGAGTAATCGGTGCTGCCGCCCTGTGGCTGTGTCCCTCAACTTTCAGAGCATACGATTTGTATCCTGCATAGTGCTGCCCCTCGCTGTCAGCACGGAAGACGTGGTAATCGCCACAGTCACGTCTCTTGCGCAGTGGCGGTAACTGCAAATACAAATTGAAAAGATAAGTATGATGCTAACGTGACAAATGTTTGACTTTCTGAACCGTGGTCAATGTGTTACAGTTCCCCCATATAATGTATGCCTTCTGGCTTTATAGCTTGAAGATATCAATAGCATTCTGTCGATGTATTCAAACAATTGAAAAACAAAAGTGAATTTTTGGTTGTTATCTTGAGATACAGCACTATTTCAAAGACATTAAGGCATTTACTATTTAATATAATGCAAACTATTTGCGCATATTGCCAAGCTTTCTCGAGATGTGTAGTATTGTATCAAGGCAAACGAGAACAGGCAGTAGTTTCTCGAGGGCACATATCACGTACTACTTTGATTACTCACGAGCCTGGCTTCAGTTGTAATAAATTTAGAAAATACTTAAAAACTTGTGTGAATTTTGCGCTCCAGCTGTTTGCTCGCACTAATATACTGCTGCACAATATTCACAGAGCATATTTATGATTTTTAAATAAGTTAATCACCCTTTTAATTCTTTCAGCAGCACTCAGTTTTGAATATGGCTGCCAGCAGTATCTTCCTAATTTGTGAACATATGACCACATCTCTTTTCACTTTCGTGTAACTAAACATCCGTAACTTGTTGCACAGGTATTGAAAGTCTTTGTCAAGTATCTTCAAGAAGACCGCAGTTGTATATGAAGCCCATTTTTGGCGTCTTTGTCACGATCAACCAACATCACATGAACGAAGTTTTTGTTTTCTGTCCGTATTCTGTGATTGGCTATTTCTTTTTCATAGAGCGGTCTCTTCTATCTCAGCTATCCCAATAACAGCAATACATTTACTGGCCGTATCCTGCAAGTATTTCGAAGAAAGCAGCACTTGCAAACAGTACTTGCAACAGCTCGTTTTTTCGAGAAGTTGCGACATACTTTTTCTAGGTGGCTACAATATCCGACAGAATCTGAGGCATTTCTTTCAGTTGTGTGAAAATAATTCTTTTAACTTCTCTTATTGTTGGATGAATTAATATACAGTCACTGCAAGGCAATATTATGTTCCAGTGCTTGACACAATACCTTAAACGATCCTAATTGCAGGTAATTAAACTTGAAAAATCCGGATGCAAGTAAAAATAGTTAATGGTTGATTAATTGGAGTTAGAGGCACGGTGCCAGGATAATTTATTGCATTGTATAAAAAGTAACAAAAAAGTTAATAAAGAGTTCCAGAACTGTGGTAAAGCAATACGGATTTGAGATCTGAAATTAGCATGAAAATCTGTGTCATACAAAGTAAATATGTCATACATCGCCAGTTTGTTTATCAGTGTTATTTGTGTCCTCAACTTTCCGATCGAGAAAGGAGTTCTATAGTTTTCTGGCTTTTCACCACACATCTCACACTTGAAGGCGCTATCTGAAATTTGTTCTAAATCTCATGAAAAGTTCAAAAGGTCAGCTGTTTTAGGACTGCTGAAGTAGGTTGTGCTGTCATAGGATAAGCCTGTGATTGGTTTGTACACGATGGCTCAAAAGTAGAATTGTAAAACTGACGTAGATTATGGAAGGCTATCGTAAGTAAGGGTATTTTTTCTAGTACGAGGTGCATTCAAGTTCCAAGGCCTCCGATTTTTTTTCTAATTAACTACTCACCCGAAATCGATGAAACTGGCGTTACTTCTCGACGTAATCGCCCTGCAGACGTACACATTTTTCACAACGCTGACGCCATGATTCCATGGCAGCGGCGAAGGCTTCTTTAGGAGTCTGTTTTGACCACTGGAAAATTGCTGACGCAATAGCAGCACGGCTGGTGAATGTGCGGCCATGGAGAGTGTCTTTCATTGTTGGAAAAAGCCAAAAGTCACTAGGAGCCAGGTCAGGTGAGTAGGGAGCATGAGGAATCACTTAAAAGTTGTAATCACGAAGAAACTGTTGCGTAACGTTAGCTCAATATGCGGGTGCGTTGTATTGGTGCAACAGCACACGCGCAGCCCTTCCCGGACGTTTTTGTTGCAGTGCAGGAAGCAATTTGTTCTTCAAAACATTTTCATGGGATGAACCTGTTACCGTAGTGCCCTTTGGAACGCAATGGGTAAGGATTACGCCCTCGCTGTCCCAGAACATGGACACCATCATTTTTTCAGCACGGGCAGTTACCCGAAATTTTTTTGGTGGCGGTGTATCTGTGTGCTTCCATTGAGCTGACTGGCGCTTTGTTTCTGGATTGAAAAATGGCATCCACGTCTCATCCATTGTCACAACTGACGAAAAGAAAGTCCCACTCATGCTGTCGTTGCGCGTCAACATTGCTTGGCAACATGCCACACGGGCAGCCATGTGGTCGCCTGTCAGCATTCGTGGCACCCACCTGGGTGACACTTTTCGCATTTTCAGGTCGTCATGCAGGATTGTGTGCTCAGAACCCACAGAAATGCCAACTCTGGAGGCGATCTGTCATTTGGCGATCCCCCAAAACAATTCTCTCCACTTTCTCGATCATGTCATCAGACCGGCTTGTGCGAGCCCGAGGTTGTTTCGGTTTGTTGTCACACTATATTCTGCCTTCATTAAACTGTCGCACCCACGAACGCACTTTCGACACATCCATAACTCCATTACCACATGTCTCCTTCAACTGTCGATGAATTTCAATTGGTTTCACACCACGCAAATTCAGAAAACGAATGATTGTACGCTGTTCAAGTAAGGAAAACGTCGCCATTTTAAGTATTTAAAACGGTTCTCATTCTCGCCGCTGGCGGTAAAGTTCCATCTGCCATACGGTGCTGCCATCTCTGGGACGTATTGACAATGAACGCAGCCTCATTTTAAAACAATGCACATGTTTCTATCTCTTTCCAGTCCGGAGCAAAAAAATCGGAGGCCTTAGAACTTGAATGCACCTCATAGCTTTGATCAGTTAAGATCGAAATCAAGGTCCTTGTACGTTGGGTGTGTTGCATACCTGTCAGATGTTACTTCATTTCGTTCGCTTTGTTTGCGTTTGCTACCGGTGTTCCACTTGATTCTCCTAGAAATCGGAAGCGGTGAACCGTCTAGAACTTGGAGAGGATAGTAAAAAGTGCCGTGTAACTACGGACCATTTTTGCTCTACATAGTTATCGTCGTTTCTGTTACTTAAAAATAAACAGTATTTATAGCAAAATTGAAATTTTCATATAGCACTAGAAATAACAGTTCCCTTAAGAAAAGGTAAGCTCAAAAACTCGCTTCAATACTTGTGCTAGCTTATGTAAAACATTTTTCTGTTTTTCATAAACAACTTTCGCACTTACCAATAATAATAGGAAACTCTTACCTTTGATCACGATGAAGAACGTCCTATTGAGTACAAAACAAAATTAATAATTATAAAGATTTTTTTCATGTTCGTACATTTAAACTGTACTTGCGTCAAAAGTAGTTGCTTCAGTTACATAAAAACGTAAAAGTTACAAGGACAACTAACTTTTGTTACATATAAAATGCAATTTATATTTTGTAAGGATATAAAATACACTATGGGCTAACGTTGGACGATGTACAGTTCTAATTATGTGCGAAACAAACAAAGAAACAAAACACAAAGGGAAGTCGTCAGTCTCACATTCATTTATATTTCTTTCCCTACCAATGCTACCAATACTACAGGCAATTTTACCATTTAATGTGTCATTTATGTACTGTATCAAAACTACCCAACTGTAGTTTTTGGTGGAGCACAAATCTAGTCAAAAGTCACAAAGGGGTTACGACTGTAAATAACTTTAAATACTCTTTTCTCCTTCCGTTTGTTTCAGATTATGACAGAGGAAAGTCGGGAAACTAACCACGGAACCAAAATTATGGAGCTTTAGTTGAACTTAATAACCCCTTCGTCACTTTTGGTTCACGCTGCCAGATACAGTCACTATCATATTTTGAAAACCAATTGCTACTGATTCTTCAGAAACATATAGCACAAACTGCATACTATGACGTTCTGCGTGAACAAAAATTTATGTTCGTCCTTGGTTTACGTGTGGTATATTTACTGTTCTCTCTCTCTCTCAATAGGGAATGAATAGGGCAGTTAAAGATATAGCAAAAGAAAAAGACAAAAAGATGATTTTTGCAGATGATATGGTAATATGGGGTGATAAAGAGGTAGATGTACAGTTACAGCTTGATGCGTGGAAGGAAATAATGAAAAGGTATGGATTAAGAATAAATAAAGATAAGAGTGAAGTAATGGTATTTGGAAGAGAGAGAGGTATCAATGGAAATATTACCTTGAATGGAGAACCCCTCAAAGTGGTAGAAAGTTTCACTTATTTAGGGAGTGAAATATCTAGGGATGGAAGAATAACTAACGAAATTAATAGGAGGTTACAGAAGGGAGGCAATTTCTACCAAACAATAAAACATCTGATTTGGAATAATGAAGTTTCAGAAAGAGCAAAACTCCTGATGTATAAGAATTATTACTTCCCTATTGTCACCTATGGTGGAGAAACATGGACAATGAAAGAAAGGGACTGGAGCAGACTGCAAGCAGGGGAAATGAAATTTCTCAGAGCAGTTAAGGGAAAAACAAGAATGGACAGAGTAAGGAATGTAGAGATTAGAAAGGACCTCAAACAAGAAAGTATGAGAGAAGAAATTGAAAGAAAGAGATTAAGATGGTATGGGCATGTTAAGAGGATGCATGGGCAGAGACTCCCCAAAATTATGGAAGAACTAAAGATGGATGGGAAACGACCTAGAGGGCGCCCAAGAACACGGTGGAAAATGGGAGTGAGAATATCTGTTGAAAGGAGAGGTGTGACCTGGCAGCAAGTGGAGGAAGAAAAGTGGTGGGAGGACCGAGCCAAATGGAGAGGACTCGTCAGCACCCAGACCCGGCAGTAGCTGGAGTGGGATTCGGATATAGATAGATAGATAGATATTTACTGTTCTCAAGTTACACTTATTCTGAATCAGTTCATTATTATTTGTAATTTATATTGTTCGAGGTACTATAAAAATCTATCAAAGGTTCAAATGGTTCAAATGGCTCTGAGCACTATGTGACTTAACTGCTGAGGTCATCGGTCCCCTAGAACTTAGAACTACTTAAACCTAACTAACCTAAGGACATCACACACATCCATGCCCGAGGCAGGATTCGAACCTGCGACCGTAGCGATCGCGCAGTTCCAGACTGTAGCGCCTAGAACCGCTCGGCTACTCCGGTCGGCCTATCAAAGGGTAACTTATGTGACGACGTAGTAAAAAGCTCATTTTATGTACGTTTTCCGCATATTATTACTACGGAAGTACTCATTTAAAGTACTAGTAATGAAACACTATATTCTATAAAAGCATTTACTTCCAAGTAACCAGCGAAAACTTGACTACAGCAGTGTGAACTAATTCAGTGACATGCCACTGTCGCCACTATTGGAGTTAATTCGCCGTGCCCTGGATAACGAAACAGTGAGCGAGCTGTTGGTTAAGTTAACCGCACAGCCTTAGTGTGGTCCTTGTACCATTTGCCATCGCTGTCTAGGTAAGTGGTCCAATAATTTATCTACCTGCGCCTCAAAATCATTACACGCAATCAATTACAGACCAATACAAACAAAACAAGAATTGCAATGTTCAGAAAGGATGCCAAAGCACGGCGTTTCTATTGCAGAGTAGATAAGGTTTGTTGCGACCGTTCGCAGAATGAAACTTAAGGAAGTTGCTAAACCATTGATAATAAATTATTGCAGGAGAAACATTGAAGAAAAGAAGAATGTTCACCATTTGAAAATAAAATGCTCATGTTCTTTGATAATACTGTAAGTACATCGTGGTTGACACAAGTGAAGAGAAATCGTCTTCCATAATTCATCATTATTTTTGCATCTACATCAGAGACACCAATAAGGAATTCGTTCAGAAGTAATTTGCGGTCTATACTGGGATGTTCGTATGAGGAAATAAAAGTATGTTGCGGAAATTAACTGAAGGGATCTCTCGGTCAGTGGAGATCAAAGTAAATATTGACAAAAGACTGTGCGATACGTGCGTGGAAATTACAGTGTCACATTAAGATCAAAAACTGTTTTATCTTAACACTTGCATTTCGGTAATTGGTATTTAGTTCTTATGGAATTATCAGTGGGTGTCATATGGACTTGTACCATTTCGTTATTTATCGAGAATCATTTTATCAAAAGTAACTTCCTCTGCAGGATATTTGTTTTATTATTTTATGGAGCAGTTCTCTCTATAATACAATGGCTGAATCAACTACGAATAAGTAAAAATCTAGGATATAACAGAGAACATTTCAGCAGTTCTTAATGAATTGATAATTTTTCGTTAGAGAAGAACATATAAAACGATCTGAGAAATGAAACGGTTTCATCCAGACTGTGCTGCGAAGTCCCACGAAAGATCGACCAATGAACTGAAATTTAAGAAGTGGTATAGTTGCATTTGCTACAAAAACACTCCTAACAGAAAAACTTTTTTCTTTTCTGTTTCCTTTTTACATACGCAGTTCCTCTGCCATATCTGCATCAAAACTTCAATTTGTTTTCTGAGGTGTATTTTCTTCACATTATCCAGTGTATAATTTATCATGTATTGACAACAAGAGGATATGTAGTTCATGTGGAGACGTTTTCTTTAAACAGGTATTAAAAGTTTTCAGTTTATGAAAACTAGGTGGACCTGAAAATTCTAGCCTGCTAAGAACTCTTTTGTGATTGATATATCTTATTTGAAAACCTTATTTTCTTCTTTCCAACGATCATCTTGTATTTTCTAAAGATTGTATAATGATGAAAGTATTTTTAACCAGAACTCTTGTTTTCATAAAAATTGTAAAATGTTCGAATCTGAAAAGGAATCCTTTCGAAAATACAGTGTCGTGGTATTAGAGCTCTAATTTTTCTGTTACCAGAACTGTATAATTTTACTAAAATAACATGTTAGTTAATGAAATATTTCAATAGTTGAACTAAGTAACTTCAAGGCGCGTTGTGTATTGTTATTTAGCTGTTTCTCCTGTCTTCACTGATGTTATTGAAGTGCAATTACTCTGAATTCAAGCAGTTGATGGAAACCATCAGACATGCGAGTGAAAATAGGCTAATGGACAATGCCAAAATCTTGTTAAGCATCATGAACTGACATCTCATTGAAGTTACCAACATGTAACAAGTCTTGTATGCGCTTTCATTGAGTAATAATCATGCGGTCGATCATCGTCGAATTTCAATCATATATAGTTTATAGTCAGTCATCTGTGCTTGAACTTATTCATGTTAAGTTCCAGTCATCAGACTAACGTTCATACAACGTCGCCCCTAACCCACAATTAGGTACAGTTGCTGTATAGAGCAGTCAGCGCCTAGATACTGTAGAGTACATTTAAATGAATATAATTAGTCAGTAGCGATCGAGTCTTAACTGAATAAAGCGCTTTGATGATTGGTTTATATGAAATTAGCCAGCTGTGTAATTACGAACATCCGATTGCTAAATTTTGTTAGACTTCCCGAAATCTATGTAGTTTACTGAACTGTTATGTTACAAGTACGACAATTACAATATCAAAGTTGATCATCATTGGTGAACTATGAAAATAAGTGTAGAATGAAAATCTACGTCGACGATGTAGTGTAAAGGTATTTAACGTTTACTTAGAGCATTTACCTATCATATGGGTATTGAAAGATGAGGAAGAATACATCTGAGCCAAGCATCAGACAGCCGGCCGCGGTGGCCGAGCGGTTCTAGGTTCTTCAGTCCGAAACCGCGCGACTGCTACGGTCGCAGGTTCGAATCCTACCTCGGGCATGGATTTGTGTGCTGTCCTTAGATTAGTTAGGTTTATGTAGTTCTAAGTTCTAGGGGACTGATGATCTCAGACGTTAAGTCCCATAGTGCTCAGCGTCTTTTGAACCAAGCATTAGACAGGTCAGTGAATGTACAAAATGTTTTTTCATGGACCAAAAATATACTTTCGACTGGAAGAACTCTAGTATTCAGCAGGACTTTGCATGACTAATGGCACGAACTATTCATATAGTGGCGTAGAAATATGTTAAAACTATTGCTTTTAGCCTTATACATCTACATTCACATCTGCGTGGTTACTCTGCTATTCACGATAAAGTGCCTGGCGGAGGGTTCAGTGAACCACTTTCAAGCTGTCTGTCTACCGTTCCACCCTACGAATGGTGCGCGGGAAAAACGAGCACTTTTATTTTTCTGTGCGAGCCCTGATTTCTCTCATTTTATCGCGATGATCATTTCTCCCAATGTAGGTGGGTGCCAACAGAATGTTTTCGCAATTGGAGGAAAACACTGGTGATTGAAATTTCCTGAGAAGATCCCTTCGCAACGAAAAACGTCTTTGTTTTAATGATTTCCACTCCAATTCACGTATCATGTCTGTGGCACTATCTCCCCTACTTCGCGATAATACAACACGAGCCGCTATACTTTGAACTTTTTCGATGTCATCCCACCTGACGCGGATCCCACACCACACAGCATTACTCAAGTATAGGGCGGACTAGTGTGGTGTAAGCAGTCTCTTTAGTAGATCTGTTGCACCTTCTAAGTGTTCTGCCAATGAATCACGGTCTTTGATTTGCTCTACCCACAACATTATTTATGTGATTGTTCCAGTTTAGGTTATTTGTAATTTTAATCCCTAAATATTCAGTTGAATTTACAGACTTCAGATTTGTGTGACTTATCACATAATCGAAATTTAGCGGATTTCTTTTAGTACTCTTGTGAATAACATTGTATACATCGCGATAATGTATATGACCGGCGTTTCAGATGGATGGGAGACATCTGAGGTAAAAACTTACGGTAAAACCTTCTTTGATTTGTATAATAGGTACCTTTTTACATTTGATGTTATGATAGTACTGTTGCTTAACGTTACAAAATATTTTGGAAATGACCATCTTCTTTTGAAAAAGTCTATATTCTTTTCAGTAGTAAGGCGATGAATTTCTGAGTGAAATGTTTTCTCAACAAATGGGTACGGATGACGAACTTTCCGTATGGCGTGCAGATAATCCAGACTGCAACCAATATGAGTCTTATTTATGGGGTTCTTTGAAAGGAAAAGTTTATTAATAAGTGATTTTTATTGAGAAGTGATTCCGGTTCTTAAAGGTCTAAGCTACCGCCGAATCCAACTCTCACTTAATAGCCCTACACTAGGGGGTAAGTAGAAAGGTTCTCCATCTCACACAGAAATGATGCTGATGTTTACGTCTGATGTTTACGTTGGTGGAGATTCCACGATGATGTAAGTCAAGAGTTAGTTTGTTTATACGGTGTTTAAAGTAGTCGTGTAGCTGTTTCTTCCAAAAGGCGAAACAGGATATCGTACCACCTCAAAATTATTTGTTTCAAATGGGATATTTCCTACAAATATTTATCCAAAATTGAAAAGGATGTATAAACACTCACACGACGGATCTTACGATTCTACAGATCCATTGAAATCCTAAAAAGGCATACATTCCACCTACTATTATGCATCTACCTCTTATCCACAATTCGTATCCTATATCAACCCTTACTCTTCCTACACAATATTCTGTTCTAGGATCATTCAGGGGCCCTACACACTAATCGGAAAACCCAATATCCACACTCAATATCCTAGTCATATATCACCAGCCTTGCTGAGCCACTTTATCGATGTTCACCTTCTGCGCACCTTCATGAGTTTCTCGCCAGAACTTCAACCTCCACTACCCGACAATGAAATGCGTTCTTCCAGCCCTAGTCAACTATGCTCCACCTCACACATTAATCATTTCATCTCCACTACGAACCCGAGTATTTTCATCCACCACCAGTATCACCAATACATGACATCAACGTCGTTATCTGTGATAGTTGCTTGTGTTGTTGTGCAAGCTCCTCTAAAATTTTTGAAACAGTAATGCTCTTTACTAATACATGTTTTACAAATAGGATTTATTTAATCATTTTTATAAAATTAATAAAACCTAAGGTCGAAGAGCGATTTTATCCGCCGTCAACACGTTCCGTCTTAAGTAACTGAAATAACGACGAAGGAAAGTCCCGAAACTGCAACCGCAGATGACAACATCGAGAAAGTTCGTTATGTAATACTGGACAATTCATTATGTAATACTGGACAATTGGCAATGTTAAGTAGCTGACACTACATAAGAAAAAAGTGGGTACATTTTGCACAGAGAATCAACAATATGCTGCGAGAAAGTAAATGCGCAACTTAACTTCTCGCAATGTTGAAATATTTTTAAAACAATCAAAGGGGTTAAGTGGACCAATTTCTTGCTTTGGGTTGGAAATGGGATCAGCAGTGCAAGCAATGGATGGGAGTGGAGATCGTGCGCCATAGAGCATGTAGGCGATTTCATTTAATAGGTATAAATAGCCATCATTTTTTTTGGAAGCAAAAGGGTTTATTTTTGTGTTTATATTGCTGTCAGGTATCAATGCGTGGGATTATTCTCATCGAGTATCTCGCAAATGGCAATAACTGACGGCAAGCCACCTAGTGAAAACGAAGCGTTCTCCAAGGGCGCGTTATTGGCTCTCTGCGTTTCTTACTCTAAATAAACGACTTAGGAGGAAATATGAGCAGCTCTCGTAGATTATATGAAAATGATGCTGTCGTTTAGCATCTATGAAATTGGTCACATGTTCAAAATAAACTAGAAAAGTTTTTAGACAAGATTTCTGCATGGTGCGAAAAGTGCAGTTGGCTCCAAACAATTAGTGTAAGGTCCTCCACATCAGCATTAAAATGTTCCGTTAAAGTGCTGTTACGCAGTAACTCCCACAGGCTTCATCTAACATCGTAAGGATTGTAATTATTAACAACATTAATTGAAATCAAGACACAGAAAATGTTGTGGGGAAGACGAATCAAGACACTGCAATTCATCACTGGCACAAGCGTTACAAGCCCGCTAAGGAGACTTCTTGTCGATTCTCTTCTGGATCACTGCTGTGCCGTATGGTATCCTTACCAGTTAGGTAAGGGCAGCTTGTTTTATATTACCGCGAAGTAGGGGAGAGAGCGTCACGGATATGACAAGTGAATGGGCTCGTAATTACAAGGGTAAGTCAAATGAAAACCTTAAATATTTTTTAAAATATTATTTATTGTGCAGAAGTGGTACAAAGCTGTATCACTTTTCAACATAATCTCCCCCACGCTCAATGCAAGTCCTCCAGCGCTTACTAAGTGCATAAATTCCTTCAGAAAAAAATTCTTTTGGTAGTCCGCGCAACCACTCATGCACCGCGTGGCATACCTCTTCATCAGAACAGAACTTCTTTCCTCCCATTGCATCTTTGAGTGGTCCAAACTTATGGAATTCACTTGGGGCAAGATCTGGTGAGTATGGTGGATGAGGAAGACACTTAAAATGCTGGTCTGTGATTGTTGCAACTGTTGTACGGGCAGTGTGGGGCTTTGCGTTTTCATGTTGCAAAAGGACTCCTGCTGACAGCAATCCACGTTGCTTTGATTTGATTGCAGGTCGCAGATGATTTTTTTAGGAGATCTGTGTATGATGCACTGGTGACAGTGGTCCGTCTAGGCATGTAATGCTCCAAAATGACGCGTTTTTCGTTGCAAAAGAGAGTCAGCATAACCTTCCCTGCTGATGGTTCTGTTCGAAAGTTCCTTCGTTTTGGCTATGAGGAGTGGCGCCATTCCTTGTTCGCACTCTTCGTTTCCGGTTGGTGGAAGTTAACCCAGATTTCGTCCCCAGCAACTATTCTTGCAAGGAAGCCATCATCTTCTCGTTCAAAGCGCCGAAGAAGTTCTTCACAAGCATCAACACGTCGTTCTCTCATTTCAGGAGTCAGCTGCCGTGGCACCCATCTTGCAGACACTTTGTGAAACGGGAGCATATCATGCACAGTGTGGTGTGCTGACCCATGACTGTAAACATGCTGCAATGTCATTCAGTGTCATTCGGCGGTTTTCCTTCACTATGGCTTCAACTGCTGCAATGTTGTGTGGAGTCACAACTCGTTGTGCCTGACCTGGACGAGGAGCATCTTCCACTGAAGTCACACCATTTGCGAACTTCCTACTCCATTCGTACACATGCTAGTGTGGCGAACATGCATCACCGTACTGAACCTTCATTCGTCGATGAATTTCAATAGGTTTCACACCATCACTACGCAGAAACCGAATAACAGAACGCTGTTCTTCACTGGTGCAGTCGCAAGTGGGGCGGCCATCTTTATACTGATACTGCCACGGCATGTGTGCATCTGCACTATACTGCCACCCACAGGCCATTCTGCACGCTGTTTGTAACACGCTTCCCATCTTACAGGATAACGGCGCGAAATTGCGATTTGTTATTGCAAATTTGAGGTTTTCATTTGACTAACCCTCATATTAAAACAAAGGCCTTTCTCTTTGTTCCCAGCTTTGTCCCGAAATTTCGATTAGCAACATTCTCCTCTGAATACCAAATTATTTTGTCGAATCCAGTTAATGTAGGCAGATATGATCATCTATATAAAGTGAGACTAATCAGATCTTGCACGGAGATACTCAGGTATATATTTTCTCCGAGTGCTATTCGAGACTGGAACGGTAGTAAGTAAGTGGTTCTACGATCCCTCTGCCAAGCCGACATGTGTGAAATGCAGAGTAATCATGGAAATGTAGATGTACGTGTAGGTATAGATGAATAACGAGCAAATTATGCACATAATTTTACGACCAACTAGATGAGAACATTACTTGAGAAGATACCTGGATCTAAAAAAAAAAAAAAGAATCGTATGTCGTTATGGCAATTTGTGTACCTGCAAAGTTGTTTTATCAGTTGGAATACAGAGATTTGGTTGAAATATCCATGTTATTCACCAGATTTGATATACTTTGAGGTTCTCGTATTGTGAATGAAGAACACTAATAGTAAAATTAGTTTATGGCGTTTGCAGGTGGGTATTGTGCTGGCACAGCATAACCACATTTCAGAGGAGAAAGTTATGCAAAGTAGAGTGGCCTAAAAGAACAACTCCAAACAATAAGGGTATTTTAACATAAATAATAGTGTTTCGTTACCTTGCTCTTGTATATTACACTCTCTAGCATTTTGATTAGTAGGAAGTACACAATAAGGTAGAGCGGTACATGTGTATCAAAAAGAATCATCCGATTTGGCGTGTCTATATTTCTGAAACTAATAAAAATACACAATGAATTTTGTTTTTTGGTGACTGAGAAACGCACGTTTTTTTGTACCTTTTCATAGGTGTTCAATATGCCCCCCTTGAGATGTGCGGCATTTGTCAATGCGGTATTCAAATTGTTCCCACACTGCAGCGAGTATGTCTTGAATTACAGCTTCCACAGCTGCTGTTATCTGATGTCTCAGTTTATTCATTGTTGCTGGTAACGGAGGCACATAAACAGAGTCTTTTATAAATCACCACAAGAAATAATAACATATAGTCAGGTCCGGTGAACTTTGAGGCCGGTAATGTAAGGCTGGATCATTTGGTCCAGTGCGATAGATCCTTCGTTCAGTGATCCTTTGATTTAAAAATTCCTGCACTTCCAGATGCCAGTGTGGCGTGGCCTATCCTGTTGGTAAATTAAGTCATTCGATCAGTCTTCAACTGTGGGAAAAGAAAGTTCTCAAGCATATCGAGAGATGCTCTTCCTGTAACAGTGTTTTCGGCAAAGAAAACTGGACCCTGCACCTATGGCGCCACTGGCGTAATGCACCATGTCTTTGAACCGATGTTCTTTGACTTTACTTGCAGTTCACTCTGTCTATGTCACGCTGCGCTCCATGTTCGACATCTTCTCTTGTATTCGTTTTGTTCGGTGGTAAAATAAATGTCCATTTGACTGCAAAAGTGTGTTACTGCATTTCTATGCCACGTAATACCCACAGTAGTGACCGCGACATTGTCATTGTGTGTTCGGAAATTATTTTGTGCTTCTTTTCATCATTATCAAACTTCGTGTGCCGGTCCACATTGTCCTTGGAACAGTGGATCTACCAGTGTCGTTTTTTGCCAGTGCCTTGCACCCTATTAACTGTGCTTGCGTTTTTACTGGTGTTCCCAATGTACATTTGGCTAAAAGTGAACAATTACCAAGGCCCAGCCATGCCAGCGGCCATTTAACCATTACCAACCCAACATGGCCACCGTCAAATGCTACTACACAGCAATGCCTGCTGCACGGACAGTGCACGCCGCTTACTGACATTGTGAATGATAACCGTGTAAAGGATGTTGTGTTTCACACCTCAGCTAAACAGTCACCTTCGTGTTGGTTTGATGTACCAACGACATTCGAGAACTGTAATTCGAACGTTCATGCACATGGGGTTGCACAATCTTACATGCCTGACGCCATCGCACTCCCCCCGCACGCCGCCTCGGCAACACTGGTTCCCAGATCAGCCACCGTGACTGCCATCGTGACTGCCTTCTGCCCGCTGTTGCAATGGCACTAGCCGTTACGCCTACACTGCATCCGCCTCCAGGTCTGCAGTTGGGACACATCATGCCATCAGTGGCACTCACTGGCTTACTCCATATCGTGAGCTGCCTGCGGCCACCCCCCCCCCCCCCCCCCCGCCCCCCTTCCCATGCAGACCTTGAGCAACACATAATCCGCCGCTACTGCACTCCCAGATTCGGGGACATGTGTTACCTGGCAGATTTCCTAAGCAGCTTGTGTTGCAAAAGGTCAATCCTCAGACTTGGTTCACATTGGTGGATCATTTACTGGATATCCACAGGATTTCAGACAATGACACACGGCACCTTCATGTATTAACTGATGACCATGCTCTACCAGAAGCCACGCTGTGGACATTGTGGATGATTGAGCTTCCGTTGGACCTACAACTTCACCTACTATCTTATGTAGCAGACCCTTTCAATGTTCGTCTACGCATAGCCAATCAGGCCTACACAGTCATTCATCACCTTCAACGTCTGTCATGGATGATATCACCTTCACCTTCAGTTGGCACGCCTGCACCATACCAGTAGGGGTCACCGCATGTGCCTCAGTAGCTCAGCAGCCTGCCAGGAGCTGCCTCCTGGTGGCCTACAGGAGGTACTGCCTGCAACCTACCGATAGCAGCCGACCTTGCCCGAGCAGCAGCCCGAGCAGTCTCAGGGAGCGATAGTCAGCTACATCCCCCGCCCTCTCCACACCACCTCGCCCCAGCTTACCCACTATGCTGGTACCATGTAACCTACGGGGACACCACTCGCAACTGCCACGCACCCTGTGGTAACCCAAACGAGTCTGGCGGGCACATTTAGTCGCCACGTCCCGCCATGATCGTCGACAGCACCTACCTTCTGATGCTGCACTGCTTGCTCCAGCGGCGTGACGCCTCTACGTCACGGACCTGTCATTGGGCATGCGCTTTCTCGCCGACACCGGCACTGATATCAGCATTATCCCGGCCAACTGGGCAACACGCTTTCTCCTGCTAACCTCATTTTGACAGCAGCAAATCACTCTCCCATCATGGCCCTTGGCTCAATCACGATGTCCCTTCGTCTATCACTGGTCACGGCCTTTCCTTGGACCTTCAGTGTCGCTGACATGGATGAACCTGCGACTGGGTTGGACTTTCTACACCATTACGAACTTTGGCCAAACCTGCAGGCTGTAACGCTCTGCCATACATCTGGTTCTATCGTTTCATGATCGAACGAGTTTGGCATGACTCCGCTTTCCATCTACTTGGCTATGCTATCCACTTGTACATTTCTGCTCGAAGGTATTACTGCACATCTGTTTGACTTGGTGGACATACACACACATATTGACAGGCTCCGCACTCATAACAAGGAGTTATTCATTTGCAGTGCTGATGCCTCTGCTGAATTAGTTCACGCATGGAGTACTATTTGCAATCTGTCTGCAGAGCCTTTTCTTTTGGAACCATCAGCCGCTTCTACTCCATCTTCATACTGCATCACTCCTGGGTCGAGCTTACCTTCCCCTGCAGCCTGTTCCAGCTGTTGCAGTTGAATCTGCAGGACGTGCATCTTTCTGCTCTGTGGGATCCCTCGCATTGCAAGCCTGCCACGCCACACCCTCCGTCGCCCTGCCAACATCACTCCGGCCCAGGATGGACGCACATGTTCTCACTTCATAAGAAGCCCTTGCATCCCACAGCTGCTGCGCCATGCCCTCAGTCGTCATTTGCCGCCAACGCATGGCCCACGCCATTCTGACCTGGTTAGGTAGGTGAACCGCCACTGCTTGTGCCTCCCCATCCTGCCACCCCCCAACCTGCACCCCTTCACGTGTTTCGGAAATCAGCAACAGCACTTGTCACAGACTATGCACCATGAATGGCCTGCCCATATGTTATAAAGCTCGACATCGTAACGCTTGCAAATTGCTACAAGCGAAAGAAATTGTTCAGGATTTATGGGCTTCAGGCATGCTCCTACCGTCGGGCAGCATCTGGTCTTCACCTATCCATCTTGTGCCTAAGTAGGACGGCTTGCTGCACATGTGCAGGGACTACAGGTCTCTTAATGGTCCAGAATTTCACTCAGTTCCTCCATGGCTCGAAGTTCTTCACTGTCTTAGACTGTTTGAAGACGTACCACCAAATTCCCATGCACCCACTAGATATTCTGAAGATGGCCATCATTACACCTTTTGGTATATTTGAATACTGTTACATGCCTTACAGCTTGAAAAACGCTTTGCAGATGTGGCAACGTTTCATTGATTCAATTTAGCTACCCCTGCCTTTCCCTTTTGCCTATTTGGATGATATGCTTATCTTTTCCTCGTCTGCCAAGGAACACAAATTTCATCTTGAAGCAGTTCGTACGGCTCTCGCGGCCATCGGTGTGGTTATCAACGACGACAAATCCCAACTCTGTTCAGCATGTGTTACATTCCTTGGCCATACGGTCTTGGCTGACGACCTCCAACCAACGGATTCTCGTGTCGAAACCATTCTCCACTGCCTCTTCCTGAGGATTATGCGCAGCTCTGGCGCTTTCTGGGTATAGTAAACGTTTATCTACGCCATATCCCCTGGGCCACCACTGTCCAGTCATCCCTTACCAACGCCCTCTCTGGTAAAAATAACATGAGGAAGTGAAAGTTGGACTGGACTCAACCCATGCTCGATGCTTTCGAGAATCTGAAATCGGCCATCGCGTAAGCAGTCACTCTCGCCCATCCTGATCCGGAGGCCCCTATTTCTATCACCACCGATGCTAGCGAGTCAGCTGTGGGTACTGTCTTACGACAGCACACTGTGGACTCCACGGAGCCGCTCCATTTCTTTTCGAAAAAGCTAACCAGGAGTCAGCGCAAATGATCGGCCTTTCAACGTGAGCTTCTCGCGTTTTATGAGACAGTCAAACACTTGAGGAGCGACTTGGAGGGGCGTCCTTTCACTATCTACTCCGACCATAAACCTCTCTTTGACGTAATACGCAACCCGGCGAAGGATCTACCGCCGCACCGCTTCCGACCCATGAACTTCATTTGCCACCATTCTTTGGACGCTTGTTACAGTCGCGGTGCGGAAAATGTTGTAGCTGACTATCTATCACATATATCAGTGATCTCCGCATCCTTGAACTTAGATGAACTGGTGCGACTTCAGACTGAAGACGCGGACACCCAGCGCCTGGTTTCGGGCGCTGCCTTCATCCACCGCGCTGGCACGAGGATTTTGTGTTGACGTGAGCTAGCTTCATCCCCGTGCTCCGCACTGCCTTTGTCGTGAAGCGCCATGTCTTTGAACCGATGTTCTTTGACTTTACTTTTAGTTCACTTTGTCTATGTCTCTCTGTGCGCCATGTTCGGCATCTTCTCTTGTATTCGATTTGTTCAGTGATAAAATAAATGTTGTTTAGACTGCAAAAGTGTGTTATTACTGTTATTACGGTCCTACGCCATGTAATACCCACACACCATTTCCTGTGTAACTGCACAAATCACATTAAATTTTGGAGAGTCCCTCTCATGTTATACAACTTCATGTGATAGTTCCGCACCCCATATTCTCACATTATGACGGTTCATCTTTCCATTTAAAGGGAATGTTGTCTAGTCACTAAACACTAAGCGTGGAAGAAAACTGTCATCCTCCGTCTTGCCAAGAACGAAGTTACAGAAGTCCACACGTTTTTGTTTGTCACCTTCACGAAGAGCTTGTATTAGCTGAATTTTGTATGGTTTCATGTGTAAACGTCGACGCAACACACGCTAGAATGACATCAGGGGCATGCTGAGCTGTCGAGCTGCACTGCGAACGGATTTCTGTGGACTCCTTGTGAAACTACGGCGGACGCGTTCTACATCTGTGTCAGACACTCGGGGACGGCCCGGCTATTTGTTTTTACACAAACAATCTGTTTCTTGCAATTGTTCATGCCGTCGTGTAATACTCTATGCTGTAGGTGGATCCACGTCATACCGAGACCGAAAGCCACACTGAACAGTTATTATTGACCCACACTGGGCAAAACGTAGAACACAAAACGCTTTGTTGCCCCGACACCGTTTTTACTAGAACCGAAGTGGGCGCACACTGCAGCTACCTAGCGGGAACCATGTAAGACTCGAGAGTCCGTTCTTTCCATCAGTACGTCGTTCACACACGTCTCGAATAACACAGTAGTAATGATTTTTTTTCAAACCGGATCATTCTTTTTGATACACAGTTTATAATGAGGACAGATGTTTGCCCACAGAACGAAGCATGGCTTTCACACAGGTACTACAGCTGCATGTGCCACAGGTATGAAAAATAAGTTCATTGACTAAGAAAAATATGTGATGAATGTAACCAGAACATAGGGAAGTATATTAAACGATTGCTCACTTAGCACCTCTAGAAAGCAAAACAGGTATCCTGTTCATACGAAGTTTTCTGTTTGTTTCGGTATCTTGAATTGGTTGATGATGTGATCCTGATTTGAGGTTGTGCCAATTCATGTCCTCACCTCAAATATCATTTGACTCCTAGCAGTATATTTTAACTTCTATAGACCACCACAAAAAGCTCACAAAATAATTATCAACGTAATTTTGTAATCATGCGAATGACATAATAACAGAAAAGTGAAGTAGAATAAACTTGCCTCTATAACTGATAACAAACTTAAAAATTGCGTGATAGTTGAGTTAAAGAGGAAAAGTGGGGAAAACGGCTGTGGCCTTATCGTGATACAAGGAAAGCGCAGACAATGTGAATCGAGATGGTCGGACGGTGTTCTGGATCGACGCCAATCGAATTCGTCTTGACTTTGTGACGTTCAGGCCGGTACAAAAGGAAAAGTGGGAAGTATGTAAACTATTCTCTGCAGCATGTCGTTGCTTGAAAATGGAGGAAAAGAAATAAGAATCTTAATAGCGAACAGAAAAACTGAAGAATGGAAGCAATTATAAATCCGCCGCTGTCAGACACCACATCGCACTAAACATCTCGATGATCGATGGAGCACCAACCACCTTGCATTACGATAATCTGATTATGTGGATTGAACTGTGTCTCAATATCGTCACCAGCAGTGTATTGAAGAGGTGACTGCAGGGCGAGCAGTTTTAATAACAAACTTAATTTCTTTTTTATATCTTCAATCTCAAAAAGAATAGAAGAGAATTCAGATATTATGTACTATTCCGAACCTGGTTTGCTAATGTCATCTATGACATAAACAAACATCAAAACACTGAAAATGGGAGAATTTTTTTTTCGCGTACAAATCTTCTCTAAATTAAAATTATTCTTTGTTTGACGAACAGGATAATACTGAATTCACAGAAGTTTTCTGTTAATGTTTTATTAGACATGCTTACTTGTTTGGAGACTGGTTAATCTAGCGTTGATGACATTATGTTGCTATTTCCTTGATATTGATGTATTTATGAAAGGGTGCACGGTGCAGTTGAGTAATTCTCTAGAAAACATCTGTCACGTACCTTCTCGACGTGTATGTTAACGCCGCCGCACTGAAAGCAGGTTCTAATGGCGACGAGGCATGACGATGGCACACGCCGTCGAAATCTCGTGCCATTTACAAACTAATGCCCATGTGGACGTGGGAGGAATCCGATTTCTAGCATATCGAAGCATAAATGAAACACCATTAAGTTCGTTCGGGAGTCAGCTTAGAAGCAATGCTAAGAGGATGAAACAATTATCAACGGCCGGCCTCGGTGGCCGAGTGGTTCTAGGTGCTTCAGTCCGGAACCGCGCGACCGCTACGGTCGCAGGTTCGAATCCTGCCTCTGGCATGGATGTGTGTGATGTCCTTAGGTTAGTTAGGTTTAAGTAGTTCTAAGTTCTAGGGGACTGATGACCTCCCATAGTGCTCAGAGCCATTTGAACCAATTATTAACGTTAGACAAACTGAGGTATTCCAAGTTACTGTCAGACAACTGCTACCAATAGCTCATTCAGAGTGACTCCTATACTCTACCACTCCTCCCGAACCAGCCATGAAGGCCCAACGGTACCGAGCGGCCACCGTGTCATCCTCAGCCCACAGGTGTCACTGGATGCGGATATGGAGGGGCACGTGGTCAGCACACCGCTCTCCCGGCCGTATGTCAGTTTCCGAGACCGGAGCCGCTACTTCTGAATCAAGTAGGTCCTCAGTTTGCCTCACAAGGGCTGAGTGCACTCCGCTTGCCAACAGCACTCGGCAGATCGGATGGTCACCCATACAAGTGCCTGCCCAGCCCGACAGCGCTTAACTGACAGGAACCGGTGTTACCACTGCGCCAAACTTCGTTCGACCTCCAGCGGGAATCTAAAAAAAAAAAAAAAATGGTTCAAATGGCCCTAAGCTCTATGGGACCTAACTTCTGAGGTCATCAGTCCCTTAGAACTTAGAAATACTTAAACCTAACTAACCTAAGGGCATCACACACGCCCATGCCCGAGGAAGGATTCGAACCTGCGATCGTAGCGGTCGCGCGGTTCCAGACTGTAGCGCCCAGAACCGCTCGGCCACCTCCGCCGACCGGGAATTTAAAACTAGCGAGCATGGAGGACATGGACGGTGACTGAATAGGTGGAGCTCCGGGATGCGTGCAGATATGGTCCACTCATTTGCGCTGAACACTGTGTACGGATGGCACATTAGTTGATGCAAGTACCTATACAGAAGAGAATCGCGGGTTCGAGTCCTGGTCCGTCACGCATTTTCACTCGCCTCCGCTGATTCCACTTAAAATCCCGCGGCATCTTATATCATTGGTTCCTTCCCTTTCATCTCCATCCCCCCTTCAGTTACATAGAAACTATAAACGTTAATTTTCAGAATTCTTTGGAACATTGTCCTTAGGAAAAAAGTTATCGGTGAAATCAAATTAAAATTGTTTCAATAAAACAGTTTAGTGCGCATGTATGTCGTATATATTTCGTTTGGTGATCGGTTTTGGTCTTTTATCAGACCTCAACAGACCATTCTTTTATTTCTTGGTGACAGCAGGACTCGATTGCGTGGATCAGGCTGCACTGGAGGCATGTGTTCCATGCCGGCTCCTGCTGTCACCAAGGAGTAACAAATGGTCTGACAAGGTCTGATAAAACACGGAAACCGGTCATCAAAGGAAATATACACCACTTACAAGCGATCTAGACTGTTTTATTTAAATAACTGTTAATTTATAGATGGAAAAATATCTTCGTCTATATCGGTACTCTCCAACCCACTGTTAAGTGCGTGGCATAAGGCACTTTCCATAGACATATATAACTAGGTTACCTCCCGTTCGTTTCACGAATGGATCAGGGTAAGAATGCTTGCTTCGTTGTCTCTGTGCGTGCTATAATTAGTCTACTTTGTCATCGATGTCCCTACGCGAGCGAGACTTAGTGAACTGAAGTATATTCCTTGATTCCAACCGTCAAATTTGTTCTAGAAACTCTGCAAGTAGGCCTTTGCGAGATAATTGACGTCTTCCTGACATTCCCCTGCAAATCAAACAAACCTCGGAGCATTCACACTTCTCCTCCTTGTATTCTTTCAAGATTATCTGTTAGTCCTCTTTGCTATGGATCCCCGATACTTTGCCAATAACCTAGGGCGGCTATAACGAGTGTTTTGTAGCCAGCTCGTTTATAGACTGCATTTTTCCAGTCTCCTGCCAAAGAAGCAAAGTCTGTCACCTGCTTTATGTACAACTGAGCCTATGTGATCGTACTATCTCACATCCCCCAAATTGCTGCACCCTATTATTTTTATAAGTTGTCTCGTTCAATTACGACTAGTTCACAACCTTTGCATTATTTTGAATTTTTAACTTATGACTATACATTTGTCCAGCTCTTTTCAGACAGGTATGCAAAAATTTTAAGTTTACTATTAATATTGTTATCAACAAAGGACATGAATATTAAGAATCCGAAGGGCAAAATAACATGCTGCTCCTTTCTTAGACAGAAATCCCCTCTTCAGGCACAAATTACGTTCGATACTCCCATGAGCAACAGATGTATGTCAGTGATATTGGACGGTAGTTTTATAGATCACTGATACTACATTTCTGGCAGACGAGTATGCTCTTGCTTGAAACCGGTGAGCGCTAGACGACAGACCTACGGAATACTGTGGTTAGTGGAAGGGATAAGTCATCTGCAGATTAAGTGTAGAATATTACAGGAATTCCATTTCGTCCTGAGGTCTTAATCAATTTCAGCGATTTCAACTACTTTCCAGTGCCACTGACACTAGTACCTACTTTTGCTCCTGTATTTCCCGTTATAGGAGCAACACTTGAAAATGGAGTTCAGCATTTCTGCTTTTCGTTTACTACCCTCATTTTCGGCTCGTCATCCATGAGTGTGTGGACACAAAGTTTGGTTCTACTGGCTGTATTAACATCTGATCAGTATTTGTTTGGTTTTTGTGAGACGTTTTTGGATAATATTCGGAGATGGGAGTGGGAAATACAGGTGGTTAATAGCTTGCACAGAGACAGAGTGAGTTTTATTGGGTGACATATGCAGTTCTACGCTTCTGGTCAGGAGAAATATGTCTACGCTGTTTGGCTTTAATTTAATCAATTCGACCACGGTCGTATTTCATGCAACAGGAGTGTAGACCACATAAAAGTTTCGAAGTGTAATAGTAAAGGATTTCTTTAGTAAATCTACAAGTCTATTTCATCAGAAAAAGGCTTGATTGGAAAAAAAATGCATTCAGTTGATCTCTTTAAAATTTGCTGTTACGATACTGACCAAGTGAAAGATGCTATATATTTGTGAAATTCGTACCAAAATTCAGTTATCGCCGTCTGAGATCATGATTTCAAACTATATATGCATATCTTCCCCTGAACATAAATTAGCTTGTATACTTCAGAAGTAAATTCGAGGTTAAATTAACTTTCAGTTCTATGCAACTTTAATGACTTCGTGTTCTTAACACAACTTGTTGTACTCAATAACAGACTGACTCTTTACATCATTACAGTTTTATTACAAGTACAATTAGTTTTTCTTTTATTTACAATATCATAAATTGATGCCAATGAAAACAAGAGTTTCGCAACAGTCGCCGGTTGGATTTTCTTGTTATCGCAGGCCGCTGGTTCAGTTGTGGCAGCGGACCGTACAGCGTACAGCAGTGAAGACTTGACCGTCGGCGTATTGCGTCGCCCTTGGTCTCGACGTGAAATAAAGAAAACATACATTCGTGCTATAAACAGTTGGAATAAGAGACAAATTAAGTATATGAACTCAAGTCAGCTGCTTTTAAATACATTAAATTTAATTACGTCGTCTCACATGTGTTCGCTAAGGCGGTCAAAATGGCAGTGCGACAGCTCGAGACATTCGGCTACACCACGCGTAGTACGATGGGTTCATGCAGGAAACAAGTACCGGTATGTAAACAACAATTTCGTGCAATTGCAACACGTATTGTTTGTTATAATTGCCTCACTTACTACTTCTTAAAAAAATTCTGCGTTGAAGTCTTGATTGTCACAAAGCGAAGTATAATGATCACAAATGGATAATACGGCAGAATATAAATGTGTTGAAATCCAACAGCAGCATAGAACTTCAATAATTAAATGCTGCCTACGGAATCAAAATATCTTATTTACGTGCGCACAGAATCCGAAGTAATTCATTAATCCGTTACCAAACCGTTTATCGGACATCACAGCCCTGTTCTGTCGTAAGTGTCAGCAGGTCAGCTGCTCCTTGTACCTTTTGCTTCCAGTTTCTAATAACAGAAGCGTTTTCGGTGTCATTGGAAATTATGGTTGCTAATCTCGTAGTAACTGAAAATAGCTTAGATGTTTTATTCAAAGTATACTGTGTACTTGTGATGCTTTCGGGTAAGGCACGGATTTGAAAAAAGGTGATTTTTGGGTGTACTTATTACGAATTTCTGCTCTGTTCCGTTAAGCAGCGTACGGAGATTGTTTTTCCATCAAGGGTTTGACCATAGGCAAAGGCCAATCAAATATTAATATGTTAAGAGAGAGGCGCTTGTAACATCAGAGGCGGTTTATGCGAAAGAAAAACCGTGTCACACAATTCCACCCGTGAAATAATACGTCTTGCTCATTACGATTTATCATTAATGAAATTATTAATTAAAAAAAATGTTTTGTACAACAAAATTCAACTTGTCCCCAAATAAATTCGTGCTCATGATTTGGTCATTAATTAATGCTACTTTTACTTGACAAAAAATGGGATTGTGAATTCATGGTTCTAAATGACTACAGTTTCACTGCAAAGAATCTTTGATCATCCTAGGGCTCCATGAACACCCTTGGCCGTGTTCTTTTCCCTTATGTGGCTGCTAGATCAGCTCTTCGGGCTAACGGTTGCAAAATGTATAAATAGATACAATGTAATTAAAAGGTTTAAACATTTAGGTATAATTTAGAATGTTCATTGATGGTATTAATAATACAACTGCTGATTTTTTTTTGTTTTTTACGTGCTGGAGACAGACGAATAAATGAAAAAATGAAAAGATAGCGCAGTAAGGTGGACGATCTTAAAAATGTGCGCTAGACATTCACTAAGTTGGAAGAACCTACATTGGGAAGGGATTGAGCTAGGACAGGGAACTTCAGACTATGTACAGTTGAAGGGTTTGGGTATAAGGTACGCAGTGTGATCAGAAGGGTGGAGGGTGGGTGGAGGAACGGATGGCAGAAGACAGGAAAGGAGTAGGAGACTTGCGTGAAGTTTGTGTGTGTGTGTGTGTGTGTGTGTGTGTGAAAGAGAGAGAGAGAGACTGGGAGAGAGAGAGAGGGGGGGGAGAGGGGTGTCAAGTCATGGTAGAAGGATAAAAAGAATAAGCAGAGATGGAGGAGTGTGGGGGACAGGGAGAGTGATTCGGCTTAGTACAGTAACACAAGGGTTTCAGTTGGCAGCCCTATATTTGAGCTGATTTTGTTGTCTGTGGGGAGAAGCCGATTGAAGTTTCGTTGGGAGAGGGAATGGAGTGTGCCTATCGGTAAAGCTGGTGTGGTTTGTCGGTTTAGGTGGCGTAAAATACCAGAATTAGAGGGGAAATAATGTGATTGTTAGAGTCAAGTTTGCAGACAGAACAGAAAGTAGGATGATATTCAAAAGGGGGAGGAGGATCGTTGATGATATGGTAAGTGATCAGTGTGGGGAAGGTAAATAGAAGTCAAAGCGGAGTGCACGGCACTGAAAGAGTTTATAGAACATTGTTGGGCTGGATATCGAAGCAATGTTGCTGTTGATACGATTGAAAATGGGAATTGTAGCTCCCAGTTTGTGCTGGTTAGTAATGTAAGAGATGTTTTTCGATTCAGTGTGTTTTATTTCTTTTATACCGATTTTTAACTTTACAGGATAATTATAGGAATGACTGAACATGATTGTAGCAACCAGCGTTTCGTCTGTACAACTCAGAGAGGGAGGAGTTACTGAGAGAGAACGACAGTGTTGTTTTTGGCGACACGGGATGCACTTTTTATTATCTTCTTAACGCTTAAGCAATCATGGAGGAAGTGGTCGCTGACCACTGTGTCGTACGAGCAACCATGACAGGCAGCGCTAGTTGGTGTTTGGCCAAAAGATGGCTCTCGTTCCCGCAAAAGTGAACCTCACATGAACGCGGGATCTGTCTTTTTCCCTCGAGAGCACTTGATTGCTTTTATGATACCGTCTCTGTAGTATTAAATTTTCTTCGAGATCACTTGACTACTTTATGGTACCGTTTTAGTAATATTAAATCAGGAATCATTTCCTTCTTCTGCCCATATCGATATAAAATACATTCATCCTAAAAATATTTGGCATATAGGCAGAATTAGGAACAGATTTTTTCCTTGTCGGTTAAGCCGGCCGCTGTGGCCGATCGGTTCTAGGCGCTTCAGTCTGGCACCACGCGACCGCTACGGTCGCAGGGTCGAATCCTGCCTTGGGCATGGATGTGTGTAATGTCCTTACGTTAGTTAGGTTTAAGTAGTTCTACGTTCTAGGGGACTGATGACCTCAGATGTTAAGTCCCATAGTGCTCAGAGCCGAGCCTTGTTGGTTAATTTTCCTCCCGATATAACAAGCAGTGTAGGCAGGAGTTGGGAGAGAAGGGGTTTCCCTTGTTGTTTACGTTCCTTGTAGTTACTGCAGACGTTTAATGATTTATTAGGCATAAATAATTTTTAATGAAGGACAATTTGTGTAAACTATCGGTTCCTGTACGAACTTAATTGTAATGCGAAAGTTTTCAATGTGAACCATCTACTGGCACTGGCCAAATGTCGTTTTAGCATCTAGCTTTCTGATTTATTAAACATAGTTGTCTTAATATTGACTTAAATATGGAAACTTCAGTGTTTGGTGGCGTTGATCTAAATACTGATGTTTTCCTGTTTAAAGTGGTCTGTAAGTTCCGACTGTATCTGTCATTCTCTCTCTCTCTCTCTCACTCTAAGTCTCACTCTGTCTGTCTGTGTGTGTGTGTGTGTGTGTGTGTGTGTGTATGTTTTCGCGCTAGCTTTATAGACATGATGGTGCGGCAATTAAGGTCTTCCACGTAATTTAGGGGCAGGTGAATCTGAAAGTAGGCTACGTCACGAAACTCCAACTGGCCGGCGAGTATGAAGCCAGATACGCTAAAAAGTGCCACCAGATGTGTTGAATACGAATACCCACAGACACTCACTCTCTCGCACATAGAAATATTACTTTTACTGCGTAACCATGCTTTTGTTAACAGTTATACGGAGCGAAAAGATTAAGTCTGTCGGAAATCTGAGGTCTCGAATCACATCTTTTCAGAAGTATGTCAGTTTAAAGGATTTTGTTGTCTCTCCGTGAGGATATTGATGCATATTATTTCTTCTCTGGAACAGAAAATGGAAGTGTCTCGCTATTCCACTGATATCAGCAAGGAAGGATGCATCCACTCATCTAAAAGTCACACACGCGTAGTATACATTACCTAGCTAACATCCCTATTAGTTGTTAACACCGAATTAGTTCTTCCACAAAAATACGGTTTTCGAGACTGCGAAGTGTTTTGGGCCGGATCAGATCATCAAGAAACCATCAGGGCTTTGCTGCGATAATGACAGACCAATCCCAAATGTGTCAAGACCGCGTAAACGGACACAAAAAAAGTTTATCATGTAAACGTACCTTAATGGAAGTTTAAACTTCCAGAGATGTACCAGACCCATTACGTATCTGGATGTTTTGATGCGAGAGAAAGCGAAATTGTAGAAATGTTCAGCGTACACAACGTGTTATCATCTAGAAAATACGCATAATCTCTGTAAATAGAAGGCAATGTTCGGACTGACTGACTCACTGACTCATCGCTTGCTCCAAATCACTAAGGATATAAACTTGCAATTTGCAGGGGGTGTTGATCACGTAATGCAGGCATAATTTAAGTAGGGAGTTTTCGATGCACCACCCCTGTGGGGGTGAAATAGATGAAAAGTTTTCTTGAAAATATGTCGCTATTAAGGCAATTTTGAACACAGACCTAAGAAAATTGGTATTTGGTTTTTCAGTCAGAAATAAAAAAAAGATGTTTCAGCAGTTTTGGAAATTTAACCGCAATGGGGGTGAAATATGGATGAAAAGTTTTTTAAAATAAATTATTATTGAAGAACTACTTTCGTATTTTTGAAGTTACGTCTCTGAAAACTGGTATTTGTCGTCTCAGTTACATAAAAAAACTGTGTGTTTCAATGGTTTTGGAAAGTCAACAACTTAGGAAGTAAAATAGGAGTAAAAATGTTTCGAGAAAATACTTCATTATGAAAGCACTTTTGAAGCTAAATGTATTCAAACTTGAATTTGATTTCGTGTTTAGAAGTAAACACATGTGTCACTGTTTAAGGAAATTCAACCCTTTTGAGGGTGAAATAAAGGATGCAAATTTCTATGGAAATATTTCATCGTGCAAACATTTTTGAAGCCAGGACTATGAAAATCTGTATTTGGCCACCCTGTCAGAAATAAATAAATATACATTTAACTGTTTTTGGAAATTCAACCCCTAAGGGCGTGAAATACGGTTGAAATTTTGTATGAAAACATTTCAGCATGAAGGCATTTTTAAAGGTAATATTTGAAAATTAGTATTTGATTTCTCAGTTAGAAATGAATAAAAATATGTGTAGTGGTTTGTTTTGCGTGTCTCTGGTGTCTCGATCAACTACTATTCAGTGCGCTGTTTTCACACAGCTTTTTTTCAAATATTTTTCGCTCACTATTTCACCTCTCATGGAATTTCACAAAATGTAGCTGAGCAGGCACTTCCGACTCCTTACTCAGTGAGAGGTGTTATTGTCGCTGTTCACTGTTGATCGTTGAGCTTGTGTGCGTTGTGGCGCAAATTTCAAACATTATATCAGTACTGGTAAGATGTGGCTGCTGGGAGAGCGTAGATTGTGTGTGTGTGTGTGTGTGTGTGTGTGTGTGTGTGCGCGCGGGCGCGCGCGAAATAAGAGATAGGAAGAGAGAGAGAGAGAGAGAGAGAGAGAGAGAGAGAGAGAGAGAGAGCCGAAAAGAGGAGTGGCGAGGAAACTGAGGAAAAAGAATTTTTCATTGTTTAACTGTTATGTTTTATCTGGGGAGGTGCTGATGGGTGAGCCCATTGGTAGGCCATCTTTTTGTAGATAGAACTCCTTCTTGAAAGTGAAGTAGTTCTGTTCTGTTATAATCTTTAAGGTGGCTTCTTTTTCATCTATGTGTGCACCTGTTATGTCCCCTTGATACTGCAGCCCTTTTTTTCAAAATTCCGAGTGTTTCTTCTACTGGCACATCTCTGTACATGGATGTGATGTCAAAAGATACCAGGGTTGCTGTTGATGGTGAGCTTATATCTTTTGTCTTTTCCACCATTTCAGTTGCATTTTTTAGGTTTCTGTTTGTTGTGAAAGTGTATAATTTCAGTATCAGTGTATGTATGTATCTAGTTATGTGGTAAGATGGTGCATTTTATAAATTGATTGTGGGCCTGATAGCACAGTAATTTTTATGTATCTTCAGTAAACTATTGAGGCTGGGTGCTTTAGGATTCTTTTGTGTCATGTATTCGGCTCGAGTTTCTGTGACAGTAAATTTGAGGGAGTTCTATCTACAAAAAGATGGCCTACCAATGAGCTCACCCATCAGCGGTCTACTTGCAAGCATATTTCTAAACCACATTGAAAACAAAATTTTCAGTTAAATCATACACTCAAAACAGTACAATGTTATATACCGGTACCGATATGTAGATGATATAATTTGCTTGATTGATGAAACAGACACCCGAATAAAACAATTACACAGTGACATAAATACAGTTCACCTAAAAATAACATTCACCATTGAAACAGAAGAGGAAATGGAACTTAATTTCTTAGCTGTCGCCATACACAGAATTAATAACAAACATGATCTTGGCAACTCCCCAGATAAAACATAACAATTGAATAGTAAAAAAAAATCCTTTTTCTCAGTTCCGTGCCCGCCGCTCTTTTTAGCTTTCTCTCTCTCACTCTTTATCTCTTATTCTGCACACACACACGTACTCACACACACACACACACATATACACACACACACACACACATACACATACACATTACATACAATCTGCCCTCTCCCAGCAGCCACACCTTACCAGTACTGACGTAACATTAAAAATTTGCGTCACAACGCACACAAGCTCAACGATCAACAGTGAGCAGCGACAATAACACCTCTCACTGAGTAAGGAGTCGTAAGTGCCTGCTGAGCTACATTTTGTGAAAGTACGTGTGAAGTGAACTAGTGAGCGGAAAATGTTTGAAAAAAACTGTGTGGCAACAGTGCACTGAATAGTAGTTGATCGAGACACCAGAGACACGCAAAAGGACGGAAAATGTAAGACTGGTGTACACTGGTGTGCAATAATGCAGTTCATTTAGCGATGTAACTTTAAGATGAACATCTAAACAAAACAAAGCAAATTGCACATTTTGTAATTCTTAGGCCTACAACAGTTAACTTATTGTAAATTTGACACTGTATTTTACAGAAACGAAAAAATCTATTGATCCACAGAAGATGACACATAGGTATCGAAACATGTCTGAGTAAATATAAAACTAAACTAATTGTGTTTACATAAGGCTGATTTTCAAACAATCCAAATTTATGGTGTAATTGGCTATAATGTAGTGTACACTGCCGGTGTAGTCGTGTTCCAAGGGAAGTCAAAGGTGAACTGGATAGGGAGAAATATCAAAATATTTCGCATCGTGGTCTCTGTATAATATTTCTGAACTTTTAAGACTGCCACCTGACGTTTCTGCTAAGTCACTAAGTTGAAACGGGTAACAAATCTGTCCCGACCGAAAGCGCTGTGACAGACGCTGTGTACGTTGGCAGGGCTGAAGTAGTAGAGGCGGTAGTTAGAAGTGTTTGGGTAGAAATGCGAAATAAAGTCGTAAAAGTAGTCGCTACCGCGAGTGCGAAATACGCGCTTTGAGCGGCGAGAATTTTTCCTTATTACTTCCTCTAGGTTCGTTCAGAGCAGTGACGCAGCTGTATATTTGGGGGATGAAAGTTTTCAAGCTGACAGTTTCAGAAGTTGTCCGTATTTTACACTGGCTCAGCTTTATGACACGATGAATTTTAACGAAATTTCTTCTCGAGTCGGTACTCTGCTGGATATTTCTATGCCGGAGTACATAGTGTTCTAATTCCAAAGAGCCTGTGGAATGTTACTGTGACTGATCCTTTCCTCCAGTGTGAGATACACACATAATTAGTCACTCACAAACGTTATATATTTGAAAGTAAATATTTCTGTTGATAAAACGAATTACGACAGTTTTTGATAGCGATTTAGAATGTATCGTACGCTTGTGCCGCTTTAGCGTTTTCAGCCAAGCACAAACTTGATGCGCGCTACTTGAGCAATAGGAATTGTTCTTTACTTCGAACTGCGACACTCAGAATAGAAGGCTTGTGGAAATCGAATATCTCTTGATTAAAAGCTTTCAATGCGAGACATGAGTAACAGGAATTTTAACCCTGCTCACGATTGTTAGCTGAAACAGTGAGATTTTATCGTGTATACCTCCTTGAAACTACTAAGTTCACTAGAAATGATCAGGATAAAAAACTCAAAACTGTACTGACAGTTGCTTCTCAAAGATCTTTGATACCAAAGCAGAGATGTTCCACCCTCAATTTTTTAACCCTGAATTTCCTCTTCAGCCTTGCTACAATTAACAGCAGTATAAAAATATTACATTAACTGACACTCTCAATACTTTGAAATGAGACACGGTAAATTAAATTAAATTTCATTGTTGCGATTCATACAGATTTCCGAAGAAGTCCACGATATTCGATATCTATTAGCATACATCTGGACGAGCTTTCCTCCAAAGTGTTGCCGAAAACATTTTTACAGTAATCTGCTAGACGGTTTTGCAAAGAGAGGTGTTCGCAAACAGCAGTGAATCAAAGTGGCTTTATTTTTGCAGCCTGTGGACTAAGGTGCAAGTGCTGAGTACACCTCTATATTTTCCGACATATTGGAGCTGGGATGGCGAAAGACCGTTTTTGCTTATAACGTAAACTACTTTAGCGCCCGCTGCTTCACTTGCGTACACTGAACGGTCTGGGTTAGGGTAGCAGCTATTAAGGAATGGTAAGGTGCCAGACTAACAGTAATTCAGACGTCATTTAAAACAAATTTATTAAACACTCCTTTCTCAACAGTTATAAAAAATATTGTACTATGCCTTTTATTTTTTTCTTCCTTTAAGGGCTAGCCATTACAAGGCATGCTCTTCATTGTTAATATTAGACTGATAATATTAGAACCTGGCATTGATATATAGTAGTGTCAGATTTGAGCCCAAAGCAATTATAACATTAGTGGAAAGTTTCAACAAAAACCTGATAACAAGTTGTGATAACAATTTAGAATCCCTAATGCTATCTTAATAATGCATGTTGTAACACTTAAGTTTATAATAAACTGGTCAATTCAAACCTAAAACCAATATTCAGATAAATCCAATTTAACAAAGGCACTTGAAATACACAACAAATTACAGCGGAACACCTTTATCGCAAGTTTTTAGACAGCAGTTTCCGTGCCACAATTTAAAATTTGCTCAACTACTGTAGGGCAGTACCGAACAGTTTCAGAACATGTTTAAGTGCGAAACTTCTTCAAATGAACGCCAAATTAGGAGACGTGAACTTGTAACATTCTTTATAATGGTAACCTTTACGGTTACATTGAATGAATTGTAAGCAGGCTATTCAGGTTTTCTTATTGGTAACGCCACGTAGCGCTCTGTATGAAAATCACTGGCTGTGCTGTGTGCAGTCTGTGGCTAGTTTGCATTGTTGTCTGCCATTGTAGTGTTGGGCAGCTGGATGTTAACAGCGCGTAGCGTTGCACAGTTGGAGGTGAGCCGCCAGCAGTGGTGGATGTGGGGAAGTGAGATGGCGGATTTTTGAGAGCGGATGATCTGGACATGTGTCCATCAGAAACAGTACATTTGTAAGAATGGATGTCATGAACTGCTATATATATTATGACTTTTGAACACTATTAAGGTAAATACATTGTTTGTTCTCTATCAAAATCTTTCATTTGCCAACTATGCATATCAGTAGTTAGTGCTTTCAGTAGTATGAATCTTTTATTTAGCTGGCAGTAGTGGCGCTCGCTGTATTGCAGTAGTTCGAGTAACGAAGAATTTTGTGGGGTAAGTGATTTGTGAAAGGTATAGGTTAATGTTAGTCAGGGCCATTCTTTTGTGGGGATTTTTGAAAGTCAGATTGCGCTGCGCTAAAAATATTGTGTGTCAGTTTAAGCACAGTCATGTATAATTTTTCTAAGGGGACGTTTCATATGGCGACCCTGCCAGGATACCTCACTGGAATCTTCTGATTTTTTTCTTGTAGTTTGTGTAATTAGTGCAGCCTTTGTTTATTGCTAGCACATAATTGTAGAGAGAATTTCCTTCGTAGTTGTAGTTTTTCATTCTTGTACATTAAAAAGTTGTGGCATGCATGTAGATTTGCATCAAGTATTTTGCAGCTGCGCTTGCAATTAACGAGATATTATTTTCAATGCTATGTTAATGTGTTTTCTTATTTTGCTCTTCAAATTGTGGTTTTCTGTGTTGTCGTGTGAAATATTGTGACAATAATGGCGTGTGAAAAACGTAATACTAGGCTCCAAAGTAAACTGAGAAATAACAGTGAAGACGAAAGCAGTGTGTTAGCGCCGCCGATTAATGAATTAACTAATGCTCAAAGTAGTAATTTGGTAATTGTGCATAAGGAATTGGAGCAGGCTGCAAATAATGGTGTAGGCAGTGAAACTATTAGTGAACAGGGAAGCATTATTGATTGATCAGTCGGCAACAGCTCGCCTCAGGAATCCGAAATGACAGGACACAATCTTGCAAATACTGTAGATTCAGGTTTTACGTCCTCACCGTTTTATCAAATAAGTCAAGAAACATTTTCTGCTTCTCAAAATGTGAATGTTGCCGGTGCAAATGCACTGCTGAAAAGCATAGAGAAACAGATTCCAGACAATAATACATTATTATTGCAATTAATGCAACAAATGGAACAAAATCAGAGACAAACACAGCAATAGCTTCAAAAGTTAGACTCAGTGGAACATACGCTTGAACAAACACGTGAAGATTTAAGTACTGAGTTACATAAAATCGAATCGAAATGTCAAAAAGTCTGTAATGACGTAAAAACACAAATTTGTGAGCTTTTACAACCCATTTTTTTGCGGCATGAAAATACATAACAGAATCACAAATTAGCCATAAAAGAACTGCAAACTATTGTTCATGAAAATCATGAGACCTTGCAAGCTAAAATTGACTCAGTTGCATCTACCGATTCGGTTACGCAACTTGCAAAAACTCAGGAAAACTTAAAGGACACAGTAGATACGATTTCAACACAAATGGACACTGAAATTTGGATCAGAAAAACACAGTGAGGAAATAAGTACACTATCGGAGAAAGTAGCCGAACTTTTGGATCAGTTCACTAACTTATTTGCAAAGGTAGATGATGATCTGAATGACACAGGACCTGTAGCCATCACTGACACAGAAGAGTATGAACAAATTAAGAAATTCAAACAAAATCAGAATCAAATTAATACGCAACACAAAAGAGAAATCCGGGAAGTACAAGATCAGTTGGCACAAGTAATACAAAAATTACATATTTCAGAGGACACTCGCGCTCCAACATGGGAAGAGGGACTTAGAAATACGGAAAAGCCAAAAAATAATAACACAGGGTATTTCGGAAATTATGAAAGAAATTGCCAAGGTGCACCGAATTTTGAGATGCAACCGCCGACACGACGTAACAATGACCAATACGCTACTCGCTGACATGATGATTTTGACTATAAGCTGTTCATTACTAGACGTAAATTCAAAACATTTAAGAATTCTGGGAACGACATTCATCCACAAGCGTGGCTCCATCAATTCTCTCATTGTTTTCCTCCCAACTGGTCATTAGACCACAGATTAGAATTTATGTGTGCCTACTTAGAGAATGAACCAACTGAAAGAATGCGATCGGTCATTCACGATTGTCACAGTGAAGGAGAATTTTATCATGCCTTCCTCTCAGCATATTGGTCTCAAGCTACACAAGACCAAGTAAAACATAGCATCATAATGATGAAACATTTCGAACAATCTGAATTTTCCAGTCTTGTCAAATATTTCGAAGACATGTTACATAAGAATCAGTATCTTTGAAACCCATACAGCCCCTCAGAAGTCATCCGCATTTGCTTAATCAAATTGCCTGAACATTTACGACATATTATTTTGGCAGGACGTTGCAAAGACGACATTGAAGCTTTTCGGGGACTCTTACAAGAATTGGAAATCGACACTGACAATCACGGAACGTGAAATAGGAACACAACTTTTACAGGTCACATCCTTCGCAATTCCGCGATGAAAGAAATAATAACTGGACACGGCAAGGCTATTCTCACAACACAGATCGTGACCAAAACAGACACCACCCGTATGACAACCGTTGGCAGGGTAGTAATAATTACAGGGAAAGATCACCTCTCCGTGGTAGTGAGTATCACAGAGACAATCAAAGAAACAGACAATATAGGAACAAAATAATTATTATCAAGTTAGACAGAATAACTTTAGATGGAACTGTCCAGCGCACAGTTACGATTCAGGGAGAAATTCTCCTCCACGTGACCGACAAGAAAGAAACTATGGAATCTACCGACATGACGACAGATGATATGATCGTAGCGACAGACCTGAATTGCATCAGAACTGGTGGGATTCAAACAGGGCAGGGCCCTCTCGACAAGGTGAATTTGTAGAAGTTAGGTCTCCAAATCCCAGTAACGATGCCCGACAACAAAGGTAAGAGACAATGACTCGCACTGCAGGCAGCCACGTGCGCCAGCTGGGCTTGAGAAAAATAACATAAGCTAACCTTGAGAAAAATTCCAGTATTCTTTACCGACGTATACCACATGATAATGGCGTTGAAGTTGAAACTCTACATACTAGGAAGAGTAAAGGTTTACACCACATTTCACATGTAAAACCGTTTATTGAAAGATAATCTGCAATGTTTGAAGTTAAAAATCCAGTCAAGAACCAAGAGAACTTATTTAAACAGAAATTACGAATGCATTGTTATAGTGAACAGATGACACAGTGTTGTTATTTGTAAATTCTTGCTTGTTAGTTGCACGATCACGTAACGACTATAAGGCTCACATACTTAGAACATATACCGGCACTGCTAATGAGATTTTCATGCTACATTTTGGTTTACTTCAAAAGACATTCTTTATTTGAAGTACTTTCTGTGAGATTAAAGATGGATTATCATTTGGTTTCTTTGACAGCTACACAATTATATCACAACGCTACTAATCTGTGACACAATTTACATTGATGCTTTTGCGGTGTATCTGTTTTACATCTGCACAGTTTTTATGTATTATTCTGGAAAGTAAAACATGTTTTAGTAGTAACTCTTGTGGTATAGCTACAATGAGACAGCCTTTGCACAACAATACGTTACAGTACAGTACTTTCTTCATCACGGCAATAAGCATAATAACTACGATATCTATATGCAAAGCATTTCGCTTTTGTTTATTACGAGGTAAGTAGATTGACTTCCACAGAACTTTGTTTACGGACGACGATAATTACGACACTTGCCACATTTTTTACCCTTAAGTAATGACAGAGATTATGTTACAACAAGACGCACAATTTAGTGCTACAGGACACGCATTTGGGTGATTAATTTTGCACTTAAACCATTTATTTTTCAAGATTTTTGAATTACAAAGAAAGTTTTCCGTGATACATGTCATTCGATTGCTGTAATCTGTAACACCTGGAGGTATAATTACACTAATCCTCAGGGGGGTACACGTCTACTTTGTGTACCATGTGTTTGGCAAGCACAAGGAACCCTAGCTAATATGGTATTTGCTTATACAACTTTACACATCGGTACCATACTTCTCTAATACATAAATTACACAGCAATCTGATTATTTAACAGAGAGAGACAAACTTTTTTTTACTACGTCAGTGACAGATGTTTACCCAATTACACAGTTGGATAACTTCGCACTTATGAAATTGTATTTTGTATGCATTTTTTGAAGTGTTCATATATTTTTCGGAACTATTGTGATACTATGAGAGCTTTGAATGATGTATTTGGTATGGGATCATGATTTTTAAAGTAAGTTTGAGGTAGATGACACTATTGAAATGAGCAGAGAATTTTTTTTAGGTTTTGAAATTATTGGAGGAAGCTATGACGATTTTGAGATTTCACTGAGGTGTTATGACGTTATTATTATGACGACGATGTGTATTATGCTGTTGAGGTATGTTTATGATCAATAAGCTGATGCTGTATGAGGAATTTGATTATGCTACGTATTTATTATGATGAAATATTGAAGAAGTGTCGACGAATGTGTATATGTGTAATAAGGTAAGGAATAAGGAGTAGTGGTTAGGGACTCTGACTTGTGGAAAACGATGATGAAAACCAAGAATCGTACTTGAAAGAGTTATGAAATATGTTTAAATGTGTGAATGTATCACAATGCCAACGAAAATTTTTTGGACACTATTATATTTAAAGGATTTTGTTTCTACACATTTGTAACGCAAATTCTCGACTTGTGAAATTTTATATGAGACTGTCACTGTAGTGCAAACTGGTGTCGTAAATATTTCGGTAAGAAAGTTACGTGACCACCTTCACGTAATGCGTCGTGGGCACCCAGCTGACAGTCGGCTGGAAAAAAGCCATTAGTGTGTGCCTTTCAGAGGCACAGGTGGAGAAAAAAGGAGACCATTAACCTCGCTACTGGTATTCATTTGTATAAAGCATCGCAAATACGACACGCTCATTACTTGGAAATATATCGTACTTTCTGATATTTACTGAAATGCCTAATGAAATGATGAGAAATAGTTTATGTCTACACACCTGATTATGACTACTGTCTTCCTAGATGAGAGATTTTTTTACTTCTTATGAAATGCCACATGACTATTGAATGATATTGTTATGCTTTGCTTTACATAGTTGGTTATTTCATTTGATATCTGTTTTCCAGCTGTGTTGCAGCATTGGTTTTATTAATTGCATTTGCTAATGGGAACACTTTCTGTCAACAGATTTATTAAATAATAATTTTATGATTCACATTCTTCGAAAAAGGAGCACTTGGAAAGGAAAGAACAATAAGAAGGGACTAGTAACAGTAACTGCATACATAATTTTCTTTTCAAGTACTTGGTAATTTCTACTGTAGAATAAGTTGTGGTGCACCACTTTAATTACATAGACATTAAGATGTGAATAGATATTTCCCTTATCTGCATTGTTGTCTTTAGTGTACTATTTTTTTCTGCTTGTGGGTTTGTCATGTTTAAATATAAGTATTACATTTACTGATGCTTGCTTTGCCAATTTGCATTTTTTTGTCATTGCTGGTTGTGGTAATTGTTTTGTGCTGCTGCATTGCCTCATCCCTTAGTTTAGCATCTGAGCTCAGTAGATTTAAGTTAGCTTAAGATGGGGTAGACTATATGAGAGAGCGAGTTGTGATGAATTGGAAGGAATGCATTGAGAAGCTATAAGACAATGGTTTGGCCAAAAATGTATTTTGAAAGGTGATATGAACAAAAAAGTAGGGTTTAGGGACAACAGGTTTAGTTAGGATTTTCTTGGAAATAAATGATGAGGTAAGATAATGGAAAATAAATAATGAGGTAAGAAATATGTGAACATATAAATACAGAAAGCATGCTTGGATTGGATTTTTTTGGTGAAAACGAATGTTGAAATAAGACGAAACATCTATGGAATGAAGTTTTGGGTTGGACTGCAGTACCAAAAGTTACACTGAAAACAAACCCTGTCCATTCTTCCTGTGTTATTCTGCTATGTGTTTGTGTACTCTTGTGTATTTGTGTTTTTCCTGTCTTTATCTGTTTAGCTAATAAGATTTATGTTGTAGAATTTTTCTGATAATATGTTATTTACCATGTAAAGATGCTTAGACATTATTTATTCTCTTTTATTTTAATGCTCATGTGTGAAGTTGACGTTTCAAAAGTTATTCTGATCTTTTATGTATTTACTTATGTCATAATTCCTGTAACACTGATGTAGATGTTTATTTCTATTGTTTTGTAAAGCCTGTATTACTACATATTTTATCTGTATTATTATGTTTTTAATGATGTATTTTGTACCTTTGTTATTGTATTCTTATGTTATAAAATTGTAATTGACACCAGTTCATCAAATTAAGTAACTTGTAAGTTCCATTTCACTGCATATGTTTCTGTTGGTCATAGTATATGGACAATATGTGAGAAGTAGGGACTGATAGTGTTTGCACGTGTGTTAATAATTCAGCAAGGGACTGGATAACAGCATTGCTGGTTCTAAGAACAATTCCAAAAACTTTGTGAGTGCACAAGTGGTGGTTATGAACTTTCTATATTATCTGCAAGACTCTTCAATGGTGATTGTGCACCCGCACAGTCACAACAGATGGCTGCTGGCCATCTCTACAAGGACTACAGTGGATCTGCATCTCTGATGGCCCACCAATATCATTATTTCTACAAGGACTGCAGTGGGTCTGCATCTCTGGTGGCCCACCAATACCGTTATCTCTACCGGGACTACAGTGGGTCTGCTCTGTGATCACCTACCTACCAATATTCTTCAAAATGTCGAATGACTCTGCTGTGGGTTTGCTCTGTTGTGGCCCATTACATGTCAGCATGTCAAGAGTCAGCACTATCTTTCCGTTGGAAGGACAACACTACTTCTTCAAGACTGCATGGAAATCCACTACTTCCATGTGCATTATCTTTTACTGCTCAGACTTTGAGAAAAGAAACGGCAGTTTTACTGTGATGAATGATCAGTACTGTCTGTATGGACTGTGAGAAAATTTTAGCTTTTGACCAACATTGTATCAATAACTGTGTGCATTTGATTTCTTTGTTATTGTAATTGTGAAAATTTTTTTAACAAATATGTATTGGCCAGGGCCCAAAACAATTTGTAAAATTTTTTGTGAGGAGCATGGGGGCTATGTAAGTAGGCTATTTAGGTTTTCTTATTGGTAACGCCACGTAGCGCTCTGTATGAAAATCACTGGCTGTGCTGTGTGCAGTCTGTGGCTAGTTTGCATTGTTGTCTGCCATTGTAGTGTTGGGCAGCTGGATGTTAACAGTGCGTATGAAACTTCCCCTTTGAACAATTATACAAGACTGTGCTTAAACTGACACACAATATTATTTTAGCGCAACGCAATCTGACTTTCAATAATCCCTACAAAAGAATGGCCCTGACTAACATTAACCAATACGTTTCACAAATCACTTACCTCACAAAAATCTTGGTTACTCGAACTACTACAATACAGCGAGCGCCACTACCGCCAGCTAAATAAAAGATTCAAACTATGGAAGGCACTAACTACTGATAGGCATAGTTAGCAAATGAAAGATTTTTATAGAGAACAAACAATGTATTTACCTTAATAGTCATCAAAAGTAATAATATATATAGCAGTTCATGACATCCAGTCTTACAAATTTCAAAATTCCGCCATTTCTCTCCCCACATCCACCACTGCTGGCGGCTCACCTCCAACTGCGCAACGCTATGCGCTGTTCACATCCAGCTGCCCAACACTACAATGGCAGACAACAATGCAAACTAGCCACAGACTGCACACAGCACAGCTAGTGATTTTCATACAGAGCGCTACCTAACGTTGCCACTAAGAAAACATAAACAGCCTACTTACATAGCCCCCACGCTCCCCACAAAAAATTTTACAAATTGTTTTGGGCACTGGCCAATACAGATTTGAAAAACTTTTCATAATTGCTGTAAGAAAGATATCAAATGCACACACTTATTAATACAATGTTGGTCAAAAACTAAAATTTTCTCACAGTCCATACAGACAGTACTGATCATTCATCACAGTAAAACTGCCGATTCTTTTCTCAAAGTCTGAGCAGTAAAAGATAATGCACACGGAAGTAGTGGATTTCCATGCAGTCTTGAAGAAGTAGTGTTGTCCTTCCAACGGAAAGATAGTGCTGACTCTTGACATGCTGACATGTAATGGGCCACAACAGAGCAAACCCACAGCAGAGTCATTCGACATTTTGAAGAATATTGGTAGGTAGGTGATCACAGAGCAGACCCACTGTAGTCCTGGTAGAGATAACGGTATTGGTGGGCCACCAGAGATGCAGACCCACTGCAGTCCTTGTAGAAATAATGATATTGGTGGGCCATCAGAGATGCAGATCCACTGTAGTCCTTGTAGAGATGGCCAGCAGCCATCTGTTGTGACTGTGCGGGTGCACAATCACCATTGAAGAGTCTTGCAGATAATATAGCAAGTTCATAACCACCACTTGTGCACTCACAAAGTTTTTGGAATTGTTCTTAGAACCAGCAATGCTGTTATCCAGTCCCTTGCTGAATTATTAACACATGTGCAAACACTATCAGTCCCTACTTCTCACATATTGTCCATATACTATGACCAACAGAAACGTGTGCAGTGAAATGGAACTTACAAGTTAATAATACGATGAATTGGTGTCAATTACAATTTTATAACATAAGAATACAATTACAAAGGTACAAAATACATCATTAAAGAACATAACAATACATATAACATTTGTAGTGCAGGCTTTACAAATGAATCGAAATAACATATACATCAGTGTTATAGGAATTATGACATGAGTACATACATAAAAGATCAGAATAACTTTTGAAACGTCAACTTCACACATGAGCATTAAAACAAAACAGAATAAATAATGTCTAAACATCTTTAGAAAGTAAGTAACATATTATTAATGCCAGGTATATGTGAGGATAACAGTATTCCTCATCATAGTGAATGTAACTTAGTATTAGAAGAGAAAAAAATTCTATGAAACAGTTCACAGAGACAGGAAGAAAACAAATACACAAGGGTACGCAAACACATAGTGGGATAACACAAAAGGAAAGGACAGGGTTCGTTTTCAGTGTAACATTTGGTACTGCAGTCCAACCCAAAACTTGATTCCATAGATATTTTTTTTCTTATTTCAACATTTGTTTCCACCAAAAAAATCCTATCCAAGCATGCTTTCTGTATTCTGTTCATATCCTCTTTCAAAAATAGTTTTTCTCCACTGTACACTACTTTTTTGGCCAAACCATTTTCTTATAGCTTCCCAATGCATTTCTTCCATTCCATCATAGATAGTTTCTTATATAGTCTATCCCCTCTTAAGCTAACTTAAATCTACTGAGCTCAGATGCTAAACTAAGGGACGAGGCAATGCAGCAGCACAAAACAATTAACACACACAGCAATGACAACAAAATTCAAATTGGCAAAGCAATTGCAATATTACGACTAATATAAGGCACTGTGCAGCAAACAAGAAAAATAAATCCGTAGCAAAACTGGCTTAACAGCGTAATACAAAGTCAAGTTCAATAACATTAAGCCTGGCAAACAGCAGCAGCAAATGCTATAACTTACATCTGAACATGACATTGCTCAAGCAGAAAAATATTACAGTAAAAATGGCCATGTTTAATACCTATGTCACATCCTTAACACTAGAGTGACGCATCACAAAAACTTACGCTAGCAGATAAGTTACCAAATCGTTTAAAAAATTATTTATGCAATTCCTGTGAAGGGAAATGTCCATTTGTGGTCTCTTTTCTAAGGAAGTACATCATAAATGTATTCTTTCCTGCGTCTTAATAGTCATAATATATATAGCAGTTCATGACATCCAGTCTTACAAATTTCAAAATTCCGCCATTTCTCTCCCCACATCCACCACTGCTGGCGGCACACCTCCAACTGCGCAACGCTATGCGCTTTTCACATCCAGCTGCCCAACATTACAATGGCAGACAACAATGCAAACTAGCAACAGACTGCACACAGCACAGCCAGTGATCCTCATACAGAGCGCTACGTAACGTTGCCAATAAGAAAACATAAACAGCCTACTTACACTAGCGTTGCGCAGTTGGAGGTGAGGCGCCAGCAGTGGTGGATGTGGGGAAGTGAGATGGCGGATTTTTGAGAGCGGATGATCTAGACGTGTGTCCATTAGAAACAGTACATTTGTAAGAATGGATGTCATGAACTGCTATATATATTATGGCTTTTGAACACTATTAAGGTAAATACATTGTTTGTTCTCTATCAAAATCTTTCATTTGCCAACTATGCGTATCAGTAGTTAGTGCTTTCATTAGTTTGAATCTTTTATTTAGCTGGCAGTAGTGGCGCTCGCTGTATTGCAGTAGTTCGAGTAACGAAAATTTTTGTGAGCTAAGTGATTTGTGAAAGGTATAGGCTAATGTTAGTCAGGGCCATTCTTTTGCAGGGATTTTTGAAAGTCAGATTGCGTTGCGCTAAAAATATTGTGTCAGTTTAAGCACAGTCATGTATAATTTTTCTAAGGGGACGTTTCAGGATGTCTAAACTGTGGAATGGATACAAAACTCGAATTATCGTGTAGCGTGTTGTAACTGCAAGTAGTGTGCTTACTCTGTGTTATTGTTAGCAAAAACTTTGTACGAACTGATTAGGCAATGCAACTCCCAATACCAATAAAGAAATACAGTCACCAGAAAATACATTCAGCCCCTTAGGCACTGAATGCTCTGGCCCTGATCAATACTGATAACTTTGGTCCCTGTCCACATAACAAATAAATTAAATTGTCTTACCTCTAAAGCGACATCGATGGACATCACCCACATCCATGCCCGAGGCAGGATTCGAACCTGCAACCGTAGCGATCGCGCGGTTCCAGACTGAAGCGCCTAGAACCGCTCGGCCACACGTGCCGTCGTTTGAAGTGTGGTCACGTAGTTCATGCAATCGTCCAGTCAAATATAACACTGTCATAACAACCGGGCGCTGATAACCTCGCTGTTGTGCGCCCTAAACCACTAATCATCATCGTCATAACAACACGATAAAAACAATGTTTGTGACGGTCGAATCGGATCCGTTCACTGATAGCACAATTCGCTGACTTTAAGTTGTGTGTGTGCGTTGATTCGCGCATTAAGTTGTGTGTGTGTTTCTTTTCTTTCAAGTTCCTCTCTCACGACTTCTGCTTCGATTTTCCCTCTGTCCTTTGCTACTGTGTACAAGCGAACTTGTAATCGAGGTCAGTAATTGTCGGATGAATGCAAATATTGACAGTACAGTAGAAGTACTGAAACAACAGGGAGCGGGTTTGGATTATTACTGGGCCAGAGAATAGAGAGAGTTATAAACAAGCTAACTTTGTTTCAACGCGGTCCCGTAAGTTGTAGCAAATAAAGTTGCAGTACAGGTAACGACTAGAACCTTTGAGCATAGTTCGGTGGGGCTAATAAAAATAATAATAGTAATTAGTTAAGAACTGGGAAGAAAACATGTTAGCATATCCTTAATCCCTGAATATCCACTTGAGTGGCAATCCAAAAATATGAAAATGCATTTCGACGAACGTATCAGTCTTCAAATGCAGAACTTAAACAATTAAAGTGAGTCACCAAACAATTAAGAACTATCTGTGCGAAAAGAGGGAAGTGTTTAGTTTTCATGATTTGCAGTTTTGACTTGAACTGCAAAGTACGAGTAAACAAAAGTAATGTGCAGTATAAGACTAAAATGAAAAGCTTAGAACGTAGATTACTTGTATGTACGTATTGCCTGCAGTTCCTCAGATTACATATTTACCTAGTACAAAATTTAATCACCATTAGAAAAATCAGTTAGTTACCGTAATTAACCACGATGAAATCCAGATACAAAATCTTTGTCAGTGGAGTTCAATCTCAATCTAAAGTTTTAGCCGCAAAATGCAATGCTGTGAAACTACAATAGGAAACATGAAATTGAAATTAGTGAATCAGACAGCAGAATCAGGTACAGTGAAAGCGAAATATTTCTAGTCAACAAGAAGCAAAACTATGAAGCTGCAGTTTTAAGGGCGACCAAGTTTACAATATTACACTTGAGAAGACTAAAAGCTTACACCAAAAACAAGTAGAACGGACACGGACAATTAACAGCATAAGTTCCAAAACAAAGTGGGTAAAGTAAAAAAAGCACTCACCAAATCAAAATAAGAAATATCATTCCTCTCATCTGGCCAGCTAAATAAATCAATGAACAAATATACCTAAAGATCCAGTGGCTTTAAGCACAGCAAAATGGCCTGTGAACAAGAATAGAGTTGGACACAAACAGAGCATCTTCTCATACATGTACAACCCACTCACTGTAATCGTTATAAGTACTGCCTCCACCATAATAAACTTCATTAACAAACTTGCTGCTCACATTAGCTTGCGTATCACATAAAGAGCATATAAAAAGAAGGTAAAAACCAAATGAAGGAGATTTTAATTATGAAATTTTGATAAACAGGGACTAGCGATTGACGTATCCGACACATTTCATAGGAAATGATCAGTCGAAGTATTAAGAACAATAGGAAAAAATGAACACAACAACACATCCTATGCGAACATAGCGCGTTTGCCAGCGTGGAGGCGCCCCTGAAATAGGAAATAGCAGCGTCTCACTAAAGCACTAGCGACGGATGTTAAACAGAACACACTAAGAGAAAGGACATTTACAAAACACAACACAGACCAGCTGGAGGGTATGATAGCGAGCATGGTGCACTTTATATGAGATTTAACCATAGAAATTAAATACAAGTTGTTACCTGCAAATACATGATACAGATAAGTATAAAAATGGGGCGTTACATAAATCATGACAGCTGATCAGTCTGCGAGCTTCACCTGACTTTTGAATCGCTTGCGCTGCCAACAAACGTTCACAAACCGTCGTTCCATCAAGTACGGGAGAAAAATATTTCAAAACTTGAGTGGCCACACACTACAGACAGTTAACACGAGGCGCACGTGCCCAAGAAGGTGAAAAGCAAGAAACTTTGAGGGACAGGCAGAAACCTTCACATAACGTGAAAGACGATGCTCACCACAAACATTTCTACATCTACATTTATACTCCGCAAGCCACCCAACGGTGTGTGGCGGAGGGCACTTTACGTGCCACTGTCATTATCTCCCTTTCCTGTTCCAGTCGCGTATGGTTCGCGGGAAGAACGACTGTCTGAAAGCCTCTGTGCGCGCTCTAATCTCTCTAATTTTACATTCGTGATCTCCTCGGGAGGTATAAGTAGGGGGAAGCAATATATTCGATACCTCATCCAGAAACGCACCCTCTCGAAACCTGGCGAGCAAGCTACACCGCGATGCAGAGCGCCTCTCTTGCAGGGTCTGCCACTTGAGTTTGTTAAACATCTCCGTAACGCTATCACGGTTACCAAATAACCCTGTGACGAAACGCACCGCTCTTCTTTGGATCTTCTCTATCTCCTCCGTCAACCCGATCTGGTACGGATCCCACACTGATGAGCAATACTCAAGTATAGGTCGAACGAGTGTTTTGTAAGCCACCTCCTTTGTTGATGGACTACATTTTCTAAGGACTCTCCCAATGAATCTCAACCTGGTACCCGCCTTACCAACAATTAATTTTATATGATCATTCCACTTCAAATCGTTCCGCACGCATACTCCCAGATATTTTACAGAAGTAACTGCTACCAGTGTTTGTTCCGCTATCATATAATCATACAATAAAGGATCCTTCTTTCTATGTATTCGCAATACATTACATTTGTCTATGTTAAGGGTCAGTTGCCACTCCCTGCACCAAGTGCCTATCCGCTGCAGATCTTCCTGCATTTCGCTACAATTTTCTAATGCTGCAACTTCTCTGTATACTACAGCATCATCCGCGAAAAGCCGCATGGAACTTCCGACACTATCTACTAGGTCATTTATATATATTGTGAAAAGCAATGGTCCCATAACACACCCCTGTGGCACGCCAGAGGTTACTTTAACGTCTGTAGATGTCTCTCCATTGAGAACAACATGCTGTGTTCTGTTTGCTAAAAACTCTTCAATCCAGCCACACAGCTGGTCTGATATTCCGTAGGCTCTTACTTTGTTTATCAGGCGACAGTGCGGAACTGTATCGAACGCCTTCCGGAAGTCAAGGAAAATGGCATCTACCTGGGAGCCTGTATCTAATATTTTCTGGGTCTCATGAACAAATAAAGCGAGTTGGGTTTCACACGATCGCTGTTTCCGGAATCCATGTTGATTCCTACATAGTAGATTCTGAGTTTCCAAAAACGACATGATACTCGAGCAAAAGACATGTTCTAAAATTCTACAACAGATCGACGTCAGAGAGATAGGTCTATAGTTTTGCGCATCTGCTCGACGACCCTTCTTGAAGACTGGGACTACCTGTGCTCTTTTCCAATCATTTGGAACCTTCTGTTCCTCTAGAGACTTGCGGTACACGGCTGTTAGAAGGGGGGCAAGTTCTTTCGCGTACTCTGTGTAGAATCGAATTGGTATCCCGTCAGGTCCAGTGGACTTTCCTCTGTTGAGTGATTCCAGTTGCTTTTCTATTCCTTGGACACTTATTTCAATGTCAACCATTTTTTCGTTGGTGCGAGGATTTAGAGAAGGAACTGCAGTGCGGTCTTCCTCTGTGAAACAGCTTTGGAAAAAGGTGTTTAGTATTTCAGTTTTACGCTTGTCATCCTCTGTTTCAATGCCATCATCATCCCGGAGTGTCTGGACATGATGTTTCGAGCCACTTACTGATTTAACGTAAGACCAGAACTTCCTAGGATTTTCTGTCAAGTCGGTACCTAGTATTTTACTTTCGAATTCACTGAACGCTTCACGCATAGCCCTCCTTACGCTAACTTTGACATCGTTTAGCTTCTGTTTGTCTGAGAGGTTTTGGCTGCGTTTAAACTTGGAGTGAAGCTCTCTTTGCTTTCGCAGTAGTTTCCTAACTTTGTTTTTGTACCACGGTGGGTTTTTCCCGTCCCTCACAGTTTTGCTCGGCACGTACCTGTCTAAAACGCATTTTACGATTGCCTTGAACTTTTTCCATAAACACTCAACATTGTCAGTGTCGGAACAGAAATTTTCGTTTTGATCTGTTAGGTAGTCTGAAATCTGCCTTCTATTACTCTTGCTAAACAGATAAACCTTCCTCCCTTTTTTTTATATTCCTATTAACTTCCATATTCAGGGATGCTGCAACGGCCTTATGATCACTGATTCCCTGTTCTGCACTTACAGAGTCGAAAAGTTCGGGTCTGTTTGTTATCAGTAGGTCCAAGATGTTATCTCCACGAGTCGGTTCTCTGTTTAATTGCTCGAGGTAATTTTCGGATAGTGCACTCAGTATAATGTCACTCGATGCTCTGTCCCTACCACCCGTCCTAAACATCTGAGTGTCCCAGTCTATATCTGGTAAATTGAAATCTCCACCTAAGACCATAACATGCTGAGAAAATTTATGTGAAATGTATTCCAAATTTTCTCTCAGTTGTTCTGCCACTAATGCTGCTGAGTCGGGGGGTCGGTAAAAGGAGCCAATTATTAACCTAGCTCGGTTGTTGAGTGTAACCTCCACCCATAATAATTCACAGGAACTATCCACTTCTACTTCACTACAGGATAAACTACTACTAACAGCGACGAACACTCCACCACCGGTTGCATGCAATCTATCCTTTCTAAACACCGTCTGTGCCTTTGTAAAAATTTCGGCAGAATTTATCTCTGGCTTCAGCCAGCTTTCTGTACCTATAACGATTTCAGCTTCGGTGCTTTCTATCAGCGCTTGAAGTTCCGGTACTTTACCAACGCAGCTTCGACAGTTTACAATTACAATACCGATTGCTGCTTGGTCCCCGCATGTCCTGACTTTGCCCCGCACCCGTTGAGGCTGTTGCCCTTTCTGCATTTGCCCGAGGCCATCTAACCTAAAAAACCGCCCAGCCCACGCCACACAACCCCTGCTACCCGTGTAGCTGCTTGTTGCGTGTAGTGGACTCCTGACCTATCCAGCGGAACCCGAAACCCCACCACCCTATGGCGCAAGTCGAGGAATCTGCAGCCCACATGGTCGCAGAACCGTCTCAACCTCTGATTCAGACTCTCCACTCGGCTCTGTACCAAAGGTCCGCAGTCAGTCCTGTCGACGATGCTGCAGATGGTGAGCTCTGCTTTCATCCCGCTAGCGAGACTGGCAGTCTTCACCAAATCAGATAGCCGCCGGAAGCCAGAGAGGATTTCCTCCGATCCATAGCGACACACATCATTGGTGCCGACATGAGCGACCACCTGCAGATGGGTGCACCCTGTACCCTTCATGGCATCCGGAAGGACCCTTTCCACATCTGGAATGACTCCCCCCGGTATGCACACGGAGTGCACTTTGGTTTTCTTCCCCTCCCTTGCTGCCATATCCCTAAGGGGCCCCATTACGCGCCTGACGTTGGAGCTCCCAACTACCAGTAAGCCCACCCTCTGCGACTGCCCGGATCTTGCAGATTGAGGGGCAACCTCTGGAACAGGACAAGCAGCCATGTCAGGCTGAAGATCAGTATCAGCCTGAGACAGAGCCCGAAACCGGTTCGTCAGACAAACTGGAGAGGCCTTCCGTTCAGCCCTCCGGAATGTCTTTGGCCCCCTGCCACACCTTGAGACGACCTCCCACTCTACCACAGGTGAGAGAGCAGCCTCAATGCGAGCAGTATCCCGGGCAACCACAGTCGTAGTCCGATCGGGAGATGCGTGGGACGAGCTGGCCGTCCCCGACAAACCCCCATCTGGACCCCCACAGTGATGCCCATTGGCAACAGCCTCAAGCTGTGTGACCGAAGCCAACACTGCCTGAAGCTGGGAGCGAAGGGATGCCAACTCAGCCTGCATCCGAACACAGCAGTTGCAGTCCCTATCCATGCTAAAAACTTGTGCAAAGAACGTCTGAACTAATCTACAGAGAGCGCAAACAAAACGACACAAAATTGAAGCGGTTATTAAAATACAAGATTGCCTAGTAAATGCAGTAATGCTGCCACTTGTGCACTGCTGACACACTGCTCGGCGGCGGAAGGAGACTACGCGATTTAACACTATTCGAGTACTAAAACGTGATGCTACAACTCTCAAATACTATAATACGCCCGAAATTTATGAATTAAACAATGCAAGTACCAAAAACACGCAAAGAAATTAAGAATTAAACTATGTAACAAATGAGTGAGCTAGGAGTATACGACTTGCTGCTGCAGCTGCTTATCCAACGGCGGCAGGGAGCACACTGACTGTGACCAACCGACACTGGCCGTTCAAAACAAAAACAGATGACAGACGACTACGCGAATTTACACTATTCAGGTACTAAAACGCGATGCTACAACTCTCAAATACTATAATACGCCCGAAATCGAAATTTATGAATTAAACAATGCAAGTACCAAAAACACGCAAAGAAATTAAGAATTAAACTATGTAACAAATGAGTGAGCTAGGAGTATACGACTTGCTGCTGCAGCTGCTTATCCAACGGCGGCAGGGAGCACTGCTTTGAGAAGAGAAGATAATTCTGAGCTGCGGTTAGCATCGCAAGGATGTAAGGTGCTATGCTGTTCGAATCCACGTCACTGACTGACAGCAACAGCAACTGCCTCCTTATTCAGCTCTGCACCACCAGGGAAAAGACGTCACAGCCAACGCAACTCACCAACAGCACCAAGCACCTCCAGTCAGTCAGTCAGTCAGTCAGTCCGTCAATTCAACTGTATCCACGAGTTAGCCAGCATACAGTGTTAAATCAGAGTGCACAGCGCACCAGTCCGAAACCTTTCTGGATAGCGTGGCATGTTCTCTTCCCTAGCAAAAGACATACAAAGCAGAGCCAAGAAACGTTCAGAAAGCATCGTTCCAACAGGTACAGCAGAAATTTTTTTTTCAGAACTTGAGTGGCCACACACTACAGATAGGTAGCACAAGGCGCACGTGCCCAAGAAGCTGAAAAGCAATATTCGATGTCGGTGATAGAAAACTATCGCACCCAGAAATAAAGAAATAAATCTTCCACCCTCTCTGCCCCTTAAGCTGGGACAGGGGGAGCTGGAACGTGGGGGGGGGGGGGATGAAGTAAAAGAATGTTCCTCTGCAACCTGATGACTGGCCTTTGCATTCACGTGGAACATTATCCAGAATACACAATACAAGCAAAACGCTTAACGTTCCCTACTATGGTACTGGATCAGAACCGTGCCACTTTAATAAAATGACACTCTGCTGCCACTGAAACAGCAGGGATCGGATTGAGGGAATGGAACGTTAATGGGCGAGAGAATACAATCAACTGTAGACAACAACTTCATTGTTCCATAAAAACACGGGAGAACTGCCGGATATCAGTAACTTCCTGCCACGATATTTCGGCGCAGAGTCTTCTGGCCATCTTCAGGTGAATGCCACTGTAGTAATACTGGCGAGTACGCGCTGAGCTCCGCTATTTAAAGCCTTGTGAGGTGACATTGCGCATGCGCTGCTCAGCGTGCGCGTTCATAACGGCTCCGTGCGCTGCGCCTCGCGCCCTCCACTGCGAAAGCCTGGCGTATCGGTGTCAGGTCGATTTCCATCTTTATGCAGATAACTACGTCGACTACGAAGTTTCTCTATAACAGGATTCCAAGCAGAGTTCGGCTGATAACCGCTACCTCGATTGATGAGAGTCTCGTTGTCAGACAATCTTATTTCCACAGATTCATTGATAATCGAGCTCCAAAAGTTTGATGTATGGGCCAAAATTTTTGTGTCGTTGTAATTCATGGAATGGTCTGTGGAAATACAATGTTTGGCGATTGCGGACTTGGTGGGTTGGAGAAGGCGAGTATGCCGTTGGTGTTCCACAATGCGTTCCTGCACAGTTCGTGTTGTTTGCCCTATATATGATTTGCCGCATTCACACGGAATTTTGTAAACACCTGGTTTACGCAGGCCCAGGTCGTCTTTAACGGATCCCACCAGTGATGAAATTTTGGAAGGAGGGCGAAAGATGACTCTCACTTGGTACTTTCTCAATATTCTGCCTATCTGTGAAGAAATATTCCCAATAAATGGTAGATAAACAGTCGACCTGAAGGCCTCTTCCTCTTCCTTGTTCCGTCGTTTGTAGGTCTTCATCACTCTGTTCACTTGCCTAGGTGAAAAGCCATTTTTCAAAAATACTTTTTGCAGGTGTTCCAGTTCCGTTTGAAGACTGTCGGCGTCAGAGATAGTATGGGCACGGTGGACCAAGGTTTTGAGAACGCCCATTGTTTGTGCTGGATGGTGGCAACTAGTAGCTTGTAGATACAGGTCTGTATGAGGGGGATTTCTGTACAACAGACCATTCCATGAATTACAACGACACAAAAATTTTGGCCCATACATCAAACATTTGGAGCTCGATTATCAATGAATCTGTGGAAATAAGATTGTCTGACAACGAGACTCTCATCAATCGAGATAGCGGTTATCAGCTGAACTCTGCTTGGAATCCTGTTATAGAGAAACTTCGTAGTCGACGTAGTTATCTGCATAAAGATGGAAATCGACCTGACACCGATACGCCAGGCTTTCGCAGTGGAGGGCGCGAGGCGCAGCGCACGGAGCCGTTATGAACGCGCACGCTGAGCAGCGCATGCGCAGTGTCACCTCAGAAGGCTTTAAATAGCGGAGCTCAGCGCGTACTCGCCAGTACTACTACAGTGGCATTCACCTGAAGATGGCCAGAAGACTCTGCGCCGAAATATTGAGGCAGGAAGTTACTGATATCCGGCAGTTCTCCCGTGTTTTTATGGAACAATCAGTACGCCGGGAAAGCTTTAAACATCACAACAACTTCATTGCTTCAATGGTTCACGGGCGTCGCGTCGGATAATGTGGAAGCTGCACAATATTTCAACGAGACAGCTGCTTGTCATCGTTAACTGCGTAATGACGTGTTGCTGCAATGGCTCGCCAATATGGACGCTGACTCGCTAGAAGAGCGCAGGCGTCAAAGGTTAAGGGTACGGTATTACGTCATCGTAGAAGAAACATAGAGCACGGAGACATCCAGTGCCCCCTGCCGTACAAACGGGCCACGGGCTTCTCATTCGCGACGCGGGAAAAGCGGCCCAGCACGCGTGCAGGTTACTACGTCGGGAAAGTCTTAAACAAAAACTTTATTACAAAACGATACAGTAATTGGCGATAAATACAAATGCAATACAGCTAATTAGTAGACTTTCAAGTATGCTTCAATGGGGCCAATAACAATGGGCAAGAAAACATGTTAGCATACTCTTAACCCTTGAACGTCCAACTAAATGGCAATCCAGAAAATTATAATACAGTCCGACGAACTTACTAATCTTCAAATATATAGCTTAAACAACTGAGGTGAGGCACCAAACATTTAAGAATTATTTGCGTCAAATGACAAAAAGGATTACAGTTTTTCTGATTTGCATTTTTGATGTGATCTGTCGAGATTAAAATGAAAAGCTTCCTACATAGATTACTTGCATGTATATGTACATGTGACCCATAGTTCCTCAGGTTATGCACCTTCATAAGTGGTTCAAATGGCTCTGAGCACTATGGGACTTAACTTCTGAGGTCATCAGTCCCCTAGGACTTAGAACTACGTAAACCTAACTAACCTAAGGACATCACACACATCCATGCCCAAGGCAGGATTCGAACCCGCGACCGTAGCGGTCGCGCGGTTCCAGACTGTAGCACCTAGAACCGCTCGGCCACTCTGGCCGGCTGCACCTCCATAATTCACAATTTAATCACCATTAGAAAAATCAGCTAGGTTGCCGCAGTTAACCATTATGAAATCCGAATACAAAATCATAGTATTAATCATTTGGAATGTAAAGTTATAATGGCAAAATGCTGTGTTCGATAATAAAGAAAAACACATGAATAATAAAATTCAGACATAATTTCGTAATAACTTAACTAACGCATTACTTGGTACTCACCCAGAAGATATTCTAGTCTATCAACAAGTAAAACTTTGAAGCTACAATTTTAATGGCGACCGCACTTAGGATGTTAGACATGTGGATGCCTAAAAGTGCACATAAAAAACAAACAGAACTGACAAAACATGGAAAATTAACAGCACAGTTGCAAATATAATAGAACTGTATAATATATCATTTCACTCAACTGGCCAGCTACACAAACATACCTATTGATCCATCGGCTTCAAGCACATCAGAATGACTTATGAACATGAACAGTACTAACTGGGCACAGAGAGGGTACCTTCTCATACATGCACAATGCACTCATGGTAATGATTCTTAGTACAGCCTGCGACATAATAAATTTCATTAACTTACTTGCCACTCACATTAGCTTGCGCATCACGTAAATTAAAGAGCCTATAAAAAGATGAAAATCAAATGATGCAGTTTACTACTGAAATTTTGATAAATAAGCGACAGCGATCGACATACTTGATCAGGTCGTAAGAACTGCTCTGGAGAAGCATTAAACATCGCCATATGCTAAGCACAAACAGTGCAAGTACTATTTTGGCTGCCCCCCCAGAAATAGGAAATGACAGCCGCCCCCTAGGGTTCCACTGATAGACTTTACAACTTAAAAACGTCCTAAGCACATGTAGTGTAAAAAGCAATTTGGCGGCGTCCCTGAAATAGGAAATGGCAGCTGTCCGCTAACCCCTTGACTGCTGGGGACGAGTTAACTCCTCATGCTCTGCCGCTCCCCAGGCGCTGTGCACGTCTCTAAATGTCGCCTCCGGGTTTTTCTGCAGCGCTATTGACTCGTTTACGCGTCCCATCCCACTGGCTCTCTCACTGCTGCGGACGAGTTTAATTTTGCTGAGACTCAGGAGCCTGTGTGCTCTAGACGTGTTAACATGCAGAGGTGAATTTCTGCACCATTCTGCCAGAGAGTTTGAGTTCTAGCTGCGTAGTTCAAGTGTGCATTTGCATTTACTGCTGCGGCCCCTCATTGCAGATTTCGACTTCGCTTTGACTGTTTTTCCAAGCACTATCTTCGCGTTCTTCTGTTGTGTGAGAGAAATGTCACATCGCCCTGAATTTAGAGGTACAGAGGTTCTGGAGATGTAGGATTGACAGTGAGTCTGAATTCGCTGATGTAGATAGCAATGATGAATCAACAGAATCTCGAATTAATATATCTCAGCCCCGTAATTAGCTGGAACAGCACACTAGTTTGATGTTTCTACAAGGGTGCAGTTGACAGATATTCAGAATCCGAAGAATCAGAAAGTGATAAACATTTCGGAAAGGAACACAGTTTAGTGACACTTTTGATCGGAAACAGATTTCTAGCCATTAAAGCATTTGCTTAATGAGTCTACTTCAGAGCAAAAATGTAAACTGGTTAGCGACCCAAACATTCTGTAATTTTTTATGATATTCCTGTCTGAAGACCTGTTTCATTTTGTAGCAGATGAAACAAACTGATTGTACATATACACTGAGGCAAAAACACATGAATCTGTGCATTTTCGACTGTCAAGGTAGAATGATACTAGATTTGATTAACTTCTTTATTTCGTTGCTATTCGTCTTCTAATCACCCAAGTTAAAAAGTTGAAAATAAATCATTGGTCTATAGATATAATGAGTTTTCAGCGAAGTGGTGTCCTGAGACACTTTTACTTTATTGTTGGCAATGCTACACTTTAGTGATAACTCTGAAAGTACAGGAGGTGACAGTTTGCTTAAAATCATGGATTTTGTTCATAAAGTTCAAAGAAAAGTTGTTGTTAATTAGTACAATCGTTTCACCGAAGCTGGTTGTGTATCACATAGGATGCCGGATCAGGGATTTGGCAGGAAATTGATTACAGATGGGACGTTGTGATTGGACATTTCTAAATGAAACTTGAGGATACACTACATTCAGTGCTATGTAAAACATTTCTGTAAGTTCTATACATTTTTCACAATCAAAGGCTACTCTTTTATAAATTTATAAACAGCCTATATATATATCAGTTTACTATACGATAAAAATATAACCGGATAATGTATAGAATTTTAATCGGATATTCTGATTTTTGACAATGAAATTTACATAGGAGCGTAAAATAGGATTGAAGATACATACTATATGTTGAAAAACGTATTCAAGTGCTTCGACTTTCAGAATTTGAAACCCCTCTCCAGATGAAGAACTACGCTGGTGACACACAGATGTGGTGTTTCAGACCCTACAATATCTGTTCCGTGAGTGGTGTAAACGCACAGGATTCATTCCGCCAGCTAAAGAAAAACTGCACATACTCATTACTTTAAAGGTGATGAAATTAGTCCAATGTGACGTAAACAATTATATTTGCTTTTCCCCTGTTTTGGTCGTATATTTGCCTACTGACATGAGAAAGGATTGAAAATACGTACAGAGAATTTAAAAAAAGTATTCAAATAATTAAGTTTCCTTACTTTGGAGCGTCTTTCCAAATGAAGTATGCTGACAAGAAACAGACTTCCTGTTTCAGATGATCGACTTTGTACAGGATGTAATTACAAAACATACATTGCGCCAATATGATATAAATTGTACATATTCATCTGCTTATGATAGGTTAAAATTATCACCACATAACGTAGACATTTATACTCCGGTATCGTGATTTTTAGACGTGGAAGTTGCGTGGGGACGTGTAAGTGGATTGAAAACACATACCGGTAATACACGTTGTAAAAAGAATTCAAAAGCTTCAAGGTTTAAAATGTGAAGTATCTCTCTAGATGAAATAGTGTGCTGGCAACAGACAGATCAGATTTATCATATCTAGCAATATCTATTCCGTGCACGATTGATTCTGGTCTTGAAGTTTGCCAGAGAACAATCAGTTCCATTTATGCTCACGAGATGCGTTCGGATGAATCAGAAGTGTTTCCCAGCAGGCAACTCCTCTTCCTTATGAATTGTTTGTAAATGGATTATTGTGCTGGCATGCACCAAGTGTGTAGACGAATTGGAGAATGTGGACATACAGATTCTACAGCGTCTCACTCGCAAGCTATCTCGGGAAATATTCAACACGACGCCAGAAGTTCGGCAGACGTAGTACGGCAGGCAAGAAGCGGTCACCGACGAAAAGTCCCGACACACGCTAGGCTATACTATAAATGCTGGGCCCGAAGCGAAATGACCTGCTATTGGCCGTTGCTGTGACGTCAGCGTGGAAGCAGAACTGCGATCAAGGGGTGCGAAGCTGTACTGTGCCGTCGCAAACAAGGCTACGTAACGCACAAAATTTATTATTTACTCGTGGTCTGTTAGCAATTTGTCCCTCGGACTGCTGAGAAGTGCCACTGACGAGATTTCCTTTTCTGTGATTCTGATGGTTGCTCTCTCTTCAATTACACTTTGAGGTAGCGTAACCTAAAAATAATTCGAGTCAGTAAGAATATTTTAATCACTACCGGCGCCACGCGAGGACATTTCTGCCAAGTCATGTCGGCTAATCTCGTAGAAATAATTTTTCTTTTAACAGATAGTTAGTTACTGTAACCTCGTTGAACAGGAACTCAGATTCTGATATCTGTCGCATCCGGTTGTCAGACGGCACTAACAAGCTTTCACGTGACAGAAATCTATCCGTCCGTATTCTGAGACGGATGTTGGAGGACGGCAAAGCAATAAGCGATGTGCCCAATGTGTTATCATCTTTCGCAGCACAACGTGTAATGTGAGGAGCCACATATGTGAATACTTCTGCTGAGCACACAATGTCTTCTGTCACAACAGGCGGGCAGCAGCCTCATAATCGAAACTTACGTCCTGTCTCTGTTTCCCCGTCTAGCATGGCCATTACTTCAGACGTATCAAGCGGAATTCCACAAAGTAATCTCGACGACAGGAATTGTTGTTGCTCGTCTTCCAGTCTCACAGATGAAGTATTCCGCAGCAGAATGTCACGCTCATTATTTCCCAGAAGCAAGAAACGCAGGGGATGTTTCACGTCTTTCGGAGGACGATGTTGATAAAACCGACCTATACCTCTAATCTGAGAGAAACAAATTTTCGAAGCAATGCTGATACAGCCGTCCTGTTAAGATACTGTAAGTAGGCTGTTTATGTTTTCTTTATGTAAGTTTGCTGTTTATGTTTTTATTGACAACGTTACATAGCACTTTGTATGAAAATCACTGGCTGTGCTGTGTGCAGTATGTGGCTAGTTTGCATTGTTGTCTGCCATTGTTGTCATGAACTGCTATAGCTGGATGCGAACAGCGCGTAGCGCTGGGCAGTTGGAGGTGAGCCGCCAGCAGTGGTGGATGTGGGGAGAGAGATGGCGGAGTTTTGAAAAATGTCATGAACTGCTGTATATATTATGAATCTTGAGGTAAATACATTGTTTGTTCTCTATTAGAATCTTTCATTTGCTAAGACTATCAGTAGTTAGTGCCTTCCGTAGTTTGTATCTTTTATTTAGCTGGCAGTAGTGGCGCTCGCCGTATTGCAGTAGTTCGAGCAACGAAGATTTTTGTGAGGTAAGTGATTTGTGAAAGGTATAGTTTAATGTTTGTCAGGGCCATTCTTTTGCAGGGATTTTTGATAGTCAGATTGCGTTGCGCTAAAAACATTGTGTGTCAGTGAAGGCTACGGGTCTTGTGTCATTCAGATCATCATCTACCTTTGTAGATAAGTTAGTGACCTGATCCGAAAGTTCAGCTACTTTCTCCGATAGTGAACACATTTCCTCAGTGTGTTTTTCTGAACCAAGTTTCAGAGTGTCCATTTGTGTTGAAATCGAATCTACTGTGTTCTTTAAGTTTTCCTGAGTTTTTGCCAGTTGCGTAACCGAATCGGTAGATGCAACTGAGTCAATTTTAGCTTGCAAAGTGTCGTGATTTTCATGAACAATAGTTTGCAGCTCTTTTATGGCTGCTTCGTGATTCTGTAATGCATTTTCATGCCGCGAAAAAATAGGCTGAAAATGCTCACAAATTTGTGTTTTTACGTCATTACAGACTTTTTGACATTTTGATTCAATGTTATGTAATTCAGTAGTTAAATCTTCACGTGTTTGTTCAAGTGTGGTGTCTAACTTTTGAAGCTTTTGCTGTGTTTGTCTCTGATTTTGTTCCATTGTGTGTAACTGTTGCTGTGTTTGTTTCTGGTGTTGTTCCATACTCTCTACCTGGACTGCAGTGGGTCTGCTCTGTGATGACCTACCTACCAATATTCTTCAACACGTCGACTGACTCTGCTGTGGGTTTGCTCCATTGTGGCGCATTACCTGTCAGCATGTCAAGAGTCAGCACTGTCTTTCTGTTAGAAGGACAACACTACTTCTTCAAGACTGCATGGACATCCACTACTTCCATGTGCATTGTCTTTATTGCTCAGACTTTGATAAAAGAAACGGCAGTTTTACTGTGGTGAATGATCAGGACTGTCTTTATTGACGGTGAGAAAATTTTAGCTTTTGACCAACATTGTATTAATCAGTGTGTGCATTTGATATCTTTGTGATTGTAATTATGAAAAAATTTTTCAAATCTGTATTGGCCAGTGCCCAACACCATTTGTAAAATTTTTTGTGGGGAGCATGGGGGCTATGTAAGTAGGCTGTTTATGTTTTCTTTATGTAAGTTTGCTGTTTATGTTTTTATTGGCAACGTTACATAGCACTTTGTATGAAAATCACTGGCTGTGCTGTGTGCAGTATGTGGCTAGTTTGCATTGTTGTCTGCCATTGTTGTCATGAACTGCTATAGCTGGATGCGAACAGCGCGTAGCGCTGGGCAGTTGGAGGTGAGCCGCCAGCAGTGGTGGATGTGGGGAGAGAGATGGCGGAGTTTTGAAAAATGTCATGAACTGCTGTATATATTATGAATCTTGAGGTAAATACATTGTTTGTTCTCTATTAGAATCTTTCATTTGCTAAGACTATCAGTAGTTAGTGCCTTCCGTAGTTTGTATCTTTTATTTAGCTGGCAGTAGTGGCGCTCGCCGTATTGCAGTAGTTCGAGCAACGAAGATTTTTGTGAGGTAAGTGATTTGTGAAAGGTATAGTTTAATGTTTGTCAGGGCCATTCTTTTGCAGGGATTTTTGATAGTCAGATTGCGTTGCGCTAAAAACATTGTGTGTCAGGTTAAGCACAGTCTTGTACAATTGTTCTAAGTGGACGTTTCACATGTACAATTGTTTTAAGGGGACGTTTCAATACAATTAATTCTGAGTGACAGAAAGTCAAAATGGAGGGCAAATAAAGAATTAATTGATGTAAATAGCCCTTTCCGGAACGGCAGTAATTACTTCCTGTTGCAAACCTGCATTTTTCTCAGCGAGAATACATTTTGTCGATGATCGTTTTCTGAAACTGCTCGTTATTTCCGTAAGCGCTCGCTAATGTCTTTCTGTCGACTATTCTACGAGAATTTTGAATGTCAAGAGAGTCATTGACAAGCTGAAAGAGGTTTGCCGTTTCTTCTTCGTTCGGCAACAGGTAAAGAATTTCTTGAGCAGTTGTATTCGAAAACAGTTGCAACGCTAGATATACACGTTGGTCTTCTCTTCCTTTGACACTGAGCTGAAACTGTGACAGTCTGGGGCGCATTTTAATTTCTGATTTATCTAATGATAAGAGTTTCTCGATTGGCGCTTTTGGAGTTACTTTCCCATCGGTAAACTTCACGCCGTCGTCAAGAAAATGGTTGCTAAGTTATTTGCGCAACTTAGGGATATCTGAAAATAGCCGCACTTTTCAGAAACGTGTGCGCTGTAACTTACAATACGAAGCGAGGAAACTGTTGTTCAACAACGCCGCTGTCATCTAAATGTGAAAGTAATAAAATATCGACTGTTTCCCTCGTGAACAAAGTCCATGAACCATAACAAAAAGCACGTTGCTATGTGGGCGTACAACACAATTCTCCACTTCACCAAATGTCAGACTTTCATCGACGTTCATTTCGTCAAAAGGAAACACACACACACTCACGCGCGCACGCCACACGTGCTCTATGTCAGAAAATGACTGTCCCTTTGCTTTCATCAAATATAGCATGTCTGTCAGCACTCTAGGGCGACGATGGAACGAACGTCAGGAGCATCTCTTTAAAGTTGAGATTCCAGCAGGCAGTGGAATTTTATAGCGGTGAGCACTTTCTAGTTTTTAGAGGTAGCACGAATTGTCACTGCTTTGCATATGTCCTTTCTTTTCCACTTGGCTTGCTTTTTTCCAGAGAGCAAACAGCTGATCTGAGTTTCAGCGAAAATCTTCTTCAGAACATCTAGTATACTTTATTAGATACTAGATTTGTAGTCATTTGACTCTCCCCTTGTCTGTGAAGAAAGTCTCATAAATGTCTCTCGCACTTTTAAAGCACTGCGAATAGTTTCGTCGGTTTTTCCTAGTCTCTAATTCATTTACGCAGTTCATAAGCTGACGCAATTCTTGATTTTTCTGGGTTCGGTAAACCTTTTAACGTGAATAGATCACCTTCAGTTTCTTGGGTGGCAAGTTTTCAGACGTTTCCAGGGTCCTTTTCAGAAATGCTTTCTCCTGCAACCTGTCTTCTCTTTTTTTAATGTCTTGCACCAACCAACACTGCAGCATCTGATTTCATAACTATTCTGGGAGGTGTATTCGGTACCTCTGCAGCCAAGTCCCAGACGTAACCATCTGATTTAAAATACCGTGACAAAACGGTTGCATTTGCCACACCAATGTGGTCTTTTTGGTAAGACTTCATGGTCCACACACTTTGAAGCTGTATGTCCCCTGGAGAACTGGTGATGGGTAATTACAGTTAAACTCGTCTTCATGTTATAAGACACGGAACCAGCAACACCACAACCGGGAATTCTTGTCCTAAAATACACGAATAAACGAAACAGAACTCCCGAAGTTCACAAAAAATCTAAGCCTCCACCAGCATCCACAATAACAGCAGCTTCTGTGCTGCTACAGCCACGTGCTTTGACGATGACTTCATGCACAGAACACTGATTTTCAAACTCGGTCTGCGGATTCCATTCGGGTCCCTCTGGGAGCCGATAATCGCTTAGGCCATGACACCGCACTTAGCACAGCCTGTAGCAAGCACATCTGTAGCAGTGGAAGAGATAAGGTAATGATGAAGCACACTAAGGTACAGAACAACTAACGAAGAGAGAGAAAAATACTTGCTACACACTAAAAGCAGATTTACCACAATCTATAACGATCGTGGACAAGGTGCACTTTACAGTAAATTTAATCCTTAGCTGGGACTGTGTACGATACTTACGTTACAGCGACTACTAAACAAATACGTCATAAATTCTCGGGGTTTCCCTTTTGGTTTCAGTGGTTAACGTGTCATGTTTTCTCTTTTGGTACATTTAAATTATATTACACAAAAAGTATGTAAATTTGATTACAAATTTATTGACAATTGACGAGATAGAAACATGTGACATGTTAGATAAATGTGAAAAAAGAACCTTGTGAATATTCTGTGTGAATAATAGGCATGTAAAATATAAATACCTATGTAACATTCATTTCATAGAAAAGTTAAATACAAAACGAAGAAGAGTGATATTACAATAACATTGTAATAAAAATAAAAACATTACGTAAAATACGGACCCTCAAAGAAGTGGCATACGTAATAATAACAGGAACATGGCACTAGCTAAAGTTCGTGTGAACTCGATGTACAAACTATTACATTGTAAATATAACTGATTACAACAAAACATAAATAAAATATATACAATACACGCAAGTATGGAACCATATGAGAACTAGGATGAATTTCAGATAATACATGGGCAATTTCTATCAATAAATCAGTCATCAGAACCAGTTGAGCACCGAAAAATAAATTGTTTTCGTTATTGATATAAAAGTAAGTGTGATCAATTACAAATCAGCTAAGTGCATCGAAAAAAAACGATAGACAATAACTGCCTACCAACAATAGTTTACAAACCTTATACGCAAGTGTTGCATACCTTCTTAGAGCATTCCACACAGGTTGGGATTCGGCATTTCAGGCGTTGGTAGTCAGTCATACTTTTCTTCTGATAGAAACAATATCGGTAGCTCTTACGTTTTTCCAGCTGGTCGGATAGAACAGGTCCCTTCAGTGATTGAGCTGTTTCATCGTTTCGCCTTGTTTGGTGACGATGATGATGATGATGATGATAATGATGATCATTATCATCATCTGTTGTGACTATGTCCGCAATAACTGCTCGTAAATGGTCTGGTAAATTCGTCTGGAGTCGTTGTTTCACGTCGGGTTTTATTAGTGAGAGGCTTAATGCTTCCATGAAATGAAATTTTGTCGACCTAACTTTGTTCTTGATATATTTGTGCAAAACATAGCCTTTGCAGCAATTGACTGACACCAAACAATACAAAATAGCTAATGGCCACCTTCTAGTCCGTCTATTACACAAATAATTGCTGAATTTCATATCGAGTGTATCTACACCTGACATCGCTGCATTGTAAGTTGAAATAATTTCGGGTTCGTCATTCCCTTGGTCGGTGAAACCATCACGGTGCATTGTAGACAGGAGACACACAGCCTTGTTCCTCTCTAGTGTATAGCAACGAAGAGCCAGTCTTTGGTGAATACGTAGATGTTTGAACTGACCGCTTTGGTTCGAGATCAATGGCCTTACGAGTTCTGCAATATAGGAAAAATGAGAAAATGGAGGAATAATTCTCGGTTATCATAGTAGATAACTGAATATTTCAGAGTCAGATGATCTGATATACTCAGGTACTATCGCGATTAAGAGTGTGTTACGATTAATTTATTATCTTTTCCGGTAATAGTCCATATTTCTGTCTTCCATATATCTCTGCAAATAATTTGATGAACACGAATCTCAAATCTGAGCGCACCCAATCGGAAAAAGGACAATGGAACTACCTCCTGCAGCGACAGTTACGTCATAGAAAATGATTTTCTATAGTGAAAAACTCCTTTCTTTTTGCTTACACGTCCTACAAAATATTACTTTTAAAATAATTAAACTGATCAAGTGTGAGGTTCTCACTCACAATGACAGCGTGAAAATAGAAATTACTTTTCTGTTTACTTTATTGAAGAAGCACCCTTACCGGTATAGAATCGATACAGTTCATCTTTGGAATTCTTGTATGCTTTCGTCGAAACAAATGATGCGTGGATTTACTGGTCAGTTGCCCTAGGATAAACAATAATTCACAGTTGAAAATGTGTAACAATGATGGCTACACTACAGGCTTGTGTTACAATATAACCTACATGAAATAGCCATATGGAACATTTTTTATTTCACAGTTTTTCGCCATCGAATCATTTTCACGTTGTATGTAGTGTTTCAACACACCTACACATTTCTTATCGTTTCTGTATACTTTCTTTCGACGAAACAAATCACCAATGTACACCATTTGTTTTAACTCATAACATATGAAAGGAAATAGAGATTGGTTACAAAGTATACCACTGTCAAAGATGCTGCGATACAGTGATATATTATAAAAATATGACTTTTCCGGAAAGGAGCGTATATTACTGTTACGTTATTGCAGATCAAATAACAAAACTTGTAATACTTATGTCTCCCAATATCGATAAGTTTCATGGCACTAAATACCGTGTGGCTATAATTAAACTGACGATGTTCCGAGTGCTGCAGTATCGACTGTATACACGGCAGGATACTGAAACATTGTAGTTGTGTTCACTAAACGGTGAGCTCACGGGGTACGTTGAAAACCAATGTGGCGAGTGAGCAGTAAACGGGGAGGAACAATCAAACACGTGAATATGGTCTACTGATTCAGCAACATGCTGAATCCATGACACGGCGTGGTCGACAGTTGCTCGCAACATATCCGTGGTAATGAGAGCCATAAATTGTCCCATTGCTGTCCTTCACACCAGGGAGAGTCCAGATACTTCCCCAACAGACAGAGTCCTTCAGCATGGGCTGAGTGCAGTGGATGCTCCTGCACAACATGTGGCGGAGTAGAATCCCATAAGCGACAGTTCTGCGCATTTACGGCACCGAGCAGAGTAAAATGTGCCTCGCCCATGCAAAGTATCTTCTCTGGCCGCATGTCAGAATATGATATATTCCCTGCTTTGACGCCAATATACTGTTTATCACTAGGCGACGCATACTGATTTCTTTTGGGAACTGACTGTTGGTTTAAAGGGCTAAGAAAGTTGAAGTTTTCTGTACGTTCAGAAGTTTTCTGTTGAGTAGGAAGACCCTGCACTTCTGGTAAAGTTATTTTGTCAGAAGAGCAGCCATATCAGCCCTGCATTGTTGGAATATCGCTGACAGCCACAGCTACAAAGAGGCTCCAAGTCTATAAATGGGCTGAAGAATATGATCAAGAAATTTGAAGTAACAGGTGAATCAGGTGGGGCAGCAAGGAGAGGGGCGTGACCCATTGCTACGGCAGCTGTTTATGTAGTTGCCATAGCTACAGCCGCTCTTGCTGAACATGCCTCAAAATGGCTCTAAGCAGTATGGGATTTAATATCTGAGATCATGAATCTCCTAACTAACCTAAGGACATCACGTACATCCATGCCCGAGGCAGGATTCGAACCTGTGACCGTAGCAGCAGAGTGATTCCGGACTGAAGTGCCTAGAGCCGCTCGGCCACAGCGGCCGGTCGCACATGCCTCAAATTCTGCACCCAGTCTCGCTGTGTCACGGGAATCATCTCTTTCCTGGCCAACACTTAAAAAGATTTCGCGGCGCATTTTACACTGGTATCCCTACAAGATTGAGAATGTTCACTGAATGAAGTCCCTTCGTTTTTTTTTTACAAGCATGGAAATGGATGACATGCGGCCAGAGAAGATACTTTGCATGGGCGAGGCACATTTTACTCTGCTCGGTGCCGTAAATGCGCAGAACTGTCGCTTATGGGATTCTACTCCGCCACATGTTGTGCAGGAGCATCCACTGCACTCAGCCCATGCTGAAGGACTCTGTCTGTTGGGGAAGTATCTGGACTCTCCCTGGTGTGAAGGACAGCAATGGGACAATTTATGGCTCTCATTACCACGGATATGTTGCGAGCAACTGTCGACCACGCCGTGTCATGGATTCAGCATGTTGCTGAATCAGTAGACCATATTCACGTGTTTGATTGTTCCTCCCCGTTTACTGCTCACTCGCCACATTGGTTTTCAACGTACCCCGTGAGCTCACCGTTTAGTGAACACAACTACAATGTTTCAGTATCCTGCCGTGTATACAGTCGATACTGCAGCACTCGGAACATCGTCAGTTTAATTATAGCCACACGGTATTTAGTGCCATGAAACTTATCGATATTGGGAGACATAAGTATTACAAGTTTTGTTATTTGATCTGCAATAACGTAACAGTAATATACGCTCCTTTCCGGAAAAGTCATATTTTTATAATATATCACTGTATCGCAGCATCTTTGACAGTGGTATACTTTGTAACCAATCTCTATTTCCTTTCATATGTTATGAGTTAAAACAAATGGTGTACATTGGTGATTTGTTTCGTCGAAAGAAAGTATACAGAAACGATAAGAAATGTGTAGGTGTGTTGAAACACTACATACAACGTGAAAATGATTCGATGGCGAAAAACTGTGAAATAAAAAATGTTCCATATGGCTATTTCATGTAGGTTATATTGTAACACAAGCCTGTAGTGTAGCCATCATTGTTACACATTTTCAACTGTGAATTATTGTTTATCCTAGGGCAACTGACCAGTAAATCCACGCATCATTTGTTTCGACGAAAGCATACAAGAATTCCAAAGATGAACTGTATCGATTCTATACCGGTAAGGGTGCTTCTTCAATAAAGTAAACAGAAAAGTAATTTCTATTTTCACGCTGTCATTGTGAGTGAGAACCTCACACTTGATCAGTTTAATTATTTTAAAAGTAATATTTTGTAGGACGTGTAAGCAAAAAGAAAGGAGTTTTTCACTATAGAAAATCATTTTCTATGACGTAACTGTCGCTGCAGGAGGTAGTTCCATTGTCCTTTTTCCGATTGGGTGCGCTCAGATTTGAGATTCGTGTTCATCAAATTATTTGCAGAGATATATGGAAGACAGAAATATGGACTATTACCGGAAAAGATAATAAATTAATCGTAACACACTCTTAATCGCGATAGTACCTGAGTATATCAGATCATCTGACTCTGAAATATTCAGTTATCTACTATGATAACCGAGAATTATTCCTCCATTTTCTCATTTTTCCTATATTGCAGAACTCGTAAGGCCATTGATCTCGAACATTAAAAGAAAAAGTGTGCCTCCTGTCGCCGTTGGATAAGCAGCAAGTCGTATACCCCTAGCTCACTTATTTGTTACATAGTTTAATTCTTAATTTCTTTGCGTGTTTTTGGGTACTTGCATTGTTTAATTCATAAATTTCGGGCATATTATAGTATTTGATAGTTGTAGCAGCGCGCTTTAGTACCTGAATAGTGTAAATTCGCCTAGTCGTTTGTCTTCTGTTTTTGGTTTGAACGGCCAGTGTTGGTTGGTCACAGCCAGTGTGCTCCCTGCCGCCGTTGGATAAGCAGCTGCCAGCAGCAAGTCGTACACTCCTAGCTCACTTATTTGTTACATAGTTTCGTATAGGAGGTGTAATTTAGAGTTTTAGTTACTGTAATCGTAAATTCAGCCAGATTGTAGCGCAGTCGTTAGGCATTTGTACACGTTAGTTCATACATTCTTTGCGTGTTTCCCTTGTGTTATCTAGGCACGGACTCGTGTTTCAGTAACTGTTGTTCAACAGCTATTAGAATGGACAGGGACTGTGATTGCTGTGTTTGGATGAGGGCTGAGTTGGCATCCCTTCGCTCACAGCTGCAGGCGGCGCTGACTTCGGTCGTGCAGCTTGAGGCTGTTGCCAATGAGCACCACTGTGGGAAGCCGGACTTGGGTATCACGGGGATGTCAACCTCGTCCCGTCTGTCCCCAGATCAGTCTGCCGCTGTGGTTGCCCCAGTTGCTGCCCGCAGTGGGGCTAAGCCCGCACCTGTGGTTGATTGGGAGGTCGTTCCAAGGTGTGGCAGGCAGCGAAAGACGTCCCCGGAGGCTGATCAGAAAGCCTCCCCGGTGCGTGTGACAAAGAGGTTTCAGGTGCTGTCTCTGGCTGAGCCAGATGCAGCAGCCTCCCCTGTTTCGGAGGATGATTCTCAGCCTTCAAGGTCCGGGCAATCGCAGAGGGTGGGGTTATTGGTAGTTGGGAGCTCCAATGTCAGGCGCGTAATGGGGCCCCTTAGGGATATGGCGGCTAAGGAGGGGAAGAAATCCAGTGTGCACTCCGTGAGCATTCCGGGTGGAGTCATTCCTGATGTGGAAAGGGTCCTTCCGGATGCCATGAAGAGCACAGGGTGCAGACAGCTGCAGGTGGTGGCACATGTCGGCACTAATGACGTGTGTCGCTTTGGATCTGAGGAAATTCTCTCTGGATTCCAGCGGCTATCTGATTTGGTGAAGGCTGCCAGTCTTGCTTACGAGATGAAGGCAGAGCTCACCATCTACAGCATCGTTGACAGAACCGACAGCGGACCTTTGGTGTAGAGCAGGGTGGAGGGTCTGAATCAGAGGCTCAGACGGTTTTGCGACCTTGGCTGCAGATTCCTTGACTTGCGCCATAGGGTGGTGGGGTTTCGGGTTCCGCTGAATAGGTCAGGACTTCACTACACTCAGCTGGCGGCTACATGGGTAGCGGAGGCTGTGTGGCGTGAACTGGGCGGTTTTTTAGGATAGAAGGCCTCGGGAAAGTATGGGGTGGGCTGCAATCTCAAAGGGTGCATGGCAAATACAGGACGTGCTTGGATCAAGGAACAGTCGGAATTGCAGTTGTAAATTGTTTTAGTTGTGCTTAGAAAGTCCCAGAGCTTCAAGCGCTAATAGAAAGCACAGAAGCTGAAATCGTTATAGACACAGAAAGCTGGCTAAAGCCTGAAATAAGTTCTGTGGAAATTTTTACGAAGTCTCAGACGGTGTTCAGGAAAGATAGATTAGGCAGAATTGGTGGTGGAGTGTTTGTGTCTCTCAGTAGTGGTTTATCTTGTATTGAAGTCGAAGTAGATACTCTGTGCGAATTGGTATGGGTGGAGGTTATACTGAACAGCCGAACTAAGTTAATAATTGGCTCCTTCTACCGACCACCAGACTCCGATGATACAGTTGCTGAACAGTTCAGAGAAAATTTGAGTCTCGTATCAAATAAATACCCCACTCAAACGGTTATAGTTGGTGGGGACTTCAACCTTCCCTCGATATGTTGGCAAAAATACTTGTTCAAAACCGGTGGTAGGCAGAAAACATCTTCCGAGATTGTCCTAAATGCTTTCTCCGATAATTATTTCGAGCAGTTGGTCCACGAACCCACGCGAATTGTAAATGGTTGCGAAAACACACTTGACCTCTTAGCCACAAACAATCCAGAGCTAATAGAGAGCATCATGACTGATACAGGGATTAGTGATCACAAGGTCGTTATAGCTAGGCTCAATACCGTTTCTTCCAAATCCACCAGAAACAAACGCAAAATAATTTTATTTAAAAAAGCGGATAAAGTGTCACTAGAAACCTTCCTAAGAGACAATCTCCATTCCTTCCGAACTGACTACGCAAATGTAGACGAGATGTGGCTCAAATTCAAAGATATAGTTGCAACAGCAATTGAGAGATGGAACTGATCCCCCATGGTACACAAAACAGGTCCGAACGCTGTTGCAGAGGCAACGGAAAAGGCTTGCGAAGTTCAGAAGAACGCGAAATCTCGAAGATTGGCTAAAATTTACAGACGCGCGAAATTTGGCACGGACTTCAATGCGAGATGCCTTTAATAGGTTCCACAAAGAAACATTGTCTCGAAATTTGGTAGAAAATCCGAAGAAATTCTGGTCGTACGTAAAGTACACAAGCGGCAAGACGCAGTCAATACCTTCGCTGCGCAGTGTCGATGGTACTGTTACCGACGACTGTGCCGCTGAAGCGGAGTTATTGAACGCAGTTTTCCGAAATTCCTTCACCGGGGAAGACGAATGGAATATTCCAGAATTTGAAACACGAATAGCTGCTAGCATGACTTTCTTAGAAGTAGATACCTTAGGGGTTGCGAAGCAACTCAAATCGTTTGATAGGGGCAAGTCTTCAGGTCCAGATTGTATACCGATTAGGTTCCTTTCAGATTACGCTGATACAATAGCTCCCTACTTAGCAATCATATACAACCGCTCGCTCACCGATAGATCTGTACCTGCAGATTGGAAAATTGCGCAGGTCGCACCAGTGTTTAAGAAGGGTAGTAGGAGTAATCCATCGAACTGCGTCGGTTTGCAGTAGGGTTTTGGAGCATATGCTGTATTCAGACATTATGAATCACCTCGAAGGGAACGATCTATTGATACGTAATCAGCATGGTTTCAGAAAACATCGTTCTTGTGCATCGCTGCTAGCTCTTTATTCGCACGAAGTAATGGCCGCTATCGACAGGGGATCTCAAGTTGATTCCGTATTTCTAGATTTCCGGAAAGCTTTTGACACCGTTCGTCACAAGCGACTTCTGATCAAGCTGCGGGCCTATGGGGTATCGTCTCAGTTGTGCGACTGGATTCGTGATTTCCTGCCAGGAAGGTTGCAGTTCGTAGTAATAGACGGGAAATCATCGAGTAAAACTGAAGTGATATCAGGTGTTCCCCAGGGAAGCGTCCTGGGATCTTTGCTGTTCCTGACTATATAAATGACCTGGGTGACAATCTGAGCAGTTCTCTTAGGTTGTTCGCAGATGGTGCTGTAGTTTACCGTCTAGTAAGGTCATCCGAAGACCAGTATCAGTTGCAAAGCGATTTAGAAAAGATTGCTGTATGGTGTGGCAGGTGGCAGTTGACGCTAAATAACGAAAAGTGTGAGTTGATCCACATGAGTTCCAAAAGAAATCCGTTGGAATTCGATTACTCGATAAAAGTACAATTCTCAAGGCTGTCAGTTCAACTAAGTACCTGGGTGTTAAAATTACGAACAACTTCAGTTGGAAAGACCACATAGATAATATTGTGGGGAAGGCGAGCCAAAGGTTGCGTTTCATTGTCAGGACACTTAGAAGATGCAACAAGTCCACTAAAGAGACAGCTTACACTACACTCGTTCGTCCTCTGTTAGAATATTGCTGCGCGGTGTGGGATCCTTACCACGTGGGATTGACGGGGGACATCGAAAGGGTGCAAAAAAGGGCAGCTCGTTTTGTATTATCACGTAACAGGGGAGAGAGTGTGGCAGATATGATACGCGAGTTGGGATGGAAGTCATTAAAGCAAAGACGTTTTTCGTCGCGGCGAGATCTATTGACGAAATTTCAGTCACCAACTTTCTCTTCCGAATGCGAAAATATTTTGTTGAGCCCAACCTACATAGGTATGAATGATCATCAAAATAAAATAAGAGAAATCAGAGCTCGAACAGAAAGGTTTAGATGTTCGTTTTTCCCGCGCGCTGTTCGGGAGTGGAATGGTAGGGAGATAGTATGATTGTGGTTCGATGAACCCTCTGCCAAGCACTTAAATGTGAATTGCAGAGTAATCATGTAGATGTAGAAGAAAGCGCATATTTTACTCGGTAATTACAATGTGAGTGATAATCTGCACTTACATAATTCATAATGATGCTATAACATTGCTGTTCCACAATTACTATTTTGAATGCGGTACTTGCTATTAGTTAACTCAGCCAATTACCTTATTTTTAGAGCACATTGATCTACGTATGACAAAAACATTCTACATAATTCTGCTAAATCATGAAAGATTTTTTAAAGAGTTTAGCTCGTTTCTCATGTATTTAATATTTGTAGACTTTACCACACGCGGAACTTAAAAGTAAGAATCCCTTTCATCCGCATAACTAAACATACATTGGTGAGCTGTATCAGTACCGTCAGCGGAAGTAGTCGTAAAATTCCGCAGCCCCGGAATCTTGCTTATTGGGTTTGCCTCGAAGATGAAAGAAACCCGCAAAACGCCTTCTCCACTGCGCGAGGAACCGGAGCGTGAACGATCAGGTGACACGTATCGGAAAAACTGGACGTGCTTCGCCAAGCAGGATTCCTCCTCGTAACTGAGTGGCCTGTAGCGCTCTGGGGGTAACCTCCAAGGCAAGCATCTATGGAACTGCTCAAGGCATCCAGTTCAACTGTATACGACAGACGTTGAGTTCGTATTATCTGCTTTATGTGTATTTGAACTATATTCCTCCCGTACTTTCACGACATACGTAGGGTGTTCTGGACAAGTAGTACATACGTACATAAACTCCTTAAAAATAGAAAAAAAACAACGCGACGAGCCATGAAGGAATTATCTGTAAATGTGATATAAAAGTCTAGACAAGAAAATGATTACAATTTCAGAAAAAATTATTCAAGAGAAAGAGCAGTTCCTTTTGATAATGGGCTATTCCAACATGACCATCGACGTAGTGTAACAGGAAATGTGATCCTTCTGGACGTCACGTTCACACAGATCCACGTTCAAGTCTCGACGATCCCGTACCCACAGCAATCGTGGTCGACGACGTCGTTAGCCTCGTCTATTGTGGAACACCACATTCAACAATGTGCTCTGTACCGTGTGCTCTGAAACACTTGTGCTTGTACCAGCAATCTCAGACCTCCTGCATATAGCCATCAATTCTGCTTTACAGAGCAGGCAAGCCTCCGACTTCCACGTGTTGTGATGAGGTGTGGACGTCCTATACTTCATCGTTTTTTCGTTCTTTCACTCCTCTTGAATGAGTTTCCCAGTTTCCATAGATCATCACGACAGTAGCACGTGAACAGTCGACTAACTTCACTGTTTTGGAGACGCACGTTCCCAGGGACCGGGTCATAACAATATGCACTTTGCCAGAGTTTCTTATGGCAATGGATTTCCTAAATTGTAGCTTTATAGTCGGTAGAATGATTCCCTCATTCGTCTCTTCTGTCCTTATGTACTTTCCTTAAAACGTCACTTGCCCTCAGCGCTACCGGGTGGCATTCAGTACCGCTGTGAACAGTGTTTATAATATTTGGCTATTTCTTGTTCTGTCTTATACATATCACCTACTCGTATATCGTAAAGCGCAGCACGTTGACTTCCGTGATAGGAAACTGCGTCAGACCATGATAGAACCCGCGCAATGGATTGTCGACTGCGGCTGGTGCGCTGGTCAGCAAGAATGTCGTTTTCAGGATTTTTCCTATGGTCGTTTAAGGAAATTTTGGTCTGTTTCCCCCTTTCCACCACAGAAAGTGTGATGCACAAATAGTTAAAATACAACCCGTCACAGAAAAAAATTTAGATCATTGACAGAGAGGCGACGCAGACAACTTTCCTCTCTTATGGAACTGACGACTGCAGTGACATGAAGGACATCCGGCCTGAAGGTTCAGTACAATAAATTTAACAAAGCCTTAGGACAGCAGATCCCATAAAACAAGGGACAAAAACGAAAAAAGGAGAAAATGAATACAGAGTAAGGTGCCACCTCATTATCTGCCAATTCAACCCTTCAGCTTCGATCTCTACCCAAGGATTCGCAGTTCTTGAAAAAAAATTAGTGCAGTTACGTGCCACCTCATTACTACCATTTCAACCGATCAGCTTCGATCTGTACTCCAAGGTTTCAGTTCTTGGGAAAAAAATATTAGTGGAGTATTCGACAATGATTGAAGGGTGTCATGTCACGTCCGCCCAGTCCAAATGCCGAGAATAAAGAAAAAAATAGAAAGCAAAATAAAAAAAAAGTGCTTAGTGTCGCTACCTCTAGATCATGGGATCCTGTAGTCGATTCCCGGTCAGGCTGGAGATATTCTCCGATTGGGGGCTGGGCGTTTGTGTTGGAGGAAGACTTGCACCAGGTAGCCGAACAACCACAGACTATATCTCCTGGCCAATAATGCCATACGATCATTTCATTTCTTCTCAGAGTATAAAAAAGTTTTCTTCGTCTTTCGTGTACGTACTAATGACACAATTATTGGAAAATTCTCATTTAAAGCCTGGAAGAAACCTGTAATGTGTGGCGTATCATAAGCACACTGTGGCTCAATGAAGATACTTTGGAAAACGGAAGAATGAAAGGCAAGACATTGTGTTTTGCTCACTGCAGACCCTCGACGCATTTTTTTTGAAAAATCAGTCATTCACTTCACTACCGACGACGAAGAGAACAACGGCACTGCTGTTTTTCCAATGGTGACGCAGAAATTATTGATTTACCCGTATGTTGGGCTCTACCACATGAAAGATTCTGTTGGGTTGCTTGTAACTTGTTGAGTGCATTATCAAGTAGTGGGTTGCTTCCATCACCCTTCTTCATCCTCACGACTGATAAGGTTTTTCCACGTTGTTCAATACACAGACATATTAATTTCGAATTTATTATTTTAGAAACAAAACTTGGTAGCAAGGACACACCTAGTAAATTAGTTTTAAATATAGTTTTGTGGTTCTCGCAAACAAACTGAATTCGTCTTGGGCTAACACTTGTACAGGTAAACAGGATATTGTGCGCCAAATTTAAATAAGTCTATATCGTGTTATACAGAGGGGTCCAAAAAATATATCCGCTGTTTAAAAGTCCATAACTTACAAACTAATTGACGGAGATGTCTCTTTTTTGATGAATGTGTAGCTTAAAGTCCAACTTAAAGATATTACTGTAAGTGTTCGAAATGGTCACCATTAACATCCACACACAAACGATGCCGCCGAACTGCAGCTCGAACTACTGACTGCAACGTATTCAGTTGGATATTTGCACGTGAATGTACGATGGATTCTCGAAGTTCATCCGATGTGCGTGGCTTTTGTCGATAAACGACGTCCTTTAGTGTTCCCCACAGGTAAAAGTCCAGAGGCGTTAGGTCTGGGGAACGTTGTGGATACTCCACAGCACCTCTACGGCCTATCCATCTTCCTGGTAGATTTTCGTCGAGATACACCTAACACGATTTTGGTAGTGGGCTGGGGCACCATCTTGTTGAAAGTAAACTCTTCCGTCTCCATACAAGTCTCGGATGGCACGTAAAATGGATGTCTGAAGCTTCTGAAGGTACACCTCACCGGTAACTGCGCCGTCAAAGAAGAATGGCCCAATCAAGCCCCGGTAAGACAACCCAGGCCCCACATTTACTCCTGGAAAATTCACGGCTTTGTCTACATGGACGTTCGGATTTTCTGCGGCCCAGTAGATGCAATTGTGGCGATTTACTGTACAATTGGGTTTGAACTGTGCCTGATCAGACCACAGAATCATCTCTGCAAACTCTTCATCGCTGTGCACCATGTTAGTAAACCACTCGCAGTACTCCATTCTACGATCTGGGTCGTTAAATGTGTCGGTGGCTCTGTTCGATACTCATTTAGCCATTGCCGTTGAACCTCATTAATGTTTTCGTACTTAAAACGCCACTTCAAAACTGACTTCCTTTCCTTGAATGTAAGCTTTGCGCCAGCCATGTTTACTCGAGTAACTAGGTGCAACTAAGGACAAAACACTGATTATCTGGCGACTGGCATCTGGCAAAACAAAACAACGCAATACAACGCTTTTGTGGCGATTGCCGCAACTACAAACTATTACACTACCAAAGATGAGACAACTACGTCATTTAGTTTGCCAGTTATGGACTTATAAACAGTGGATACATTTTTTTTGGACCCCTCTGTATATCTGTGACAACTGTAGTTTGAAACAACGTGAAATATAGTTCATTCTTAACATTTAATATTAATGGTGTGCCTGCCAAAATACAATAACAAAGTAGTGCCCGTCACTACCATTATCTTCACTGTAGGTCATGTTACACGGATTCCTCATGGTAAGTAATAGCCCATCTTCTTTCGGTCTGCTTTATGCTTGAACCAGGTACGTTAATGATAATTATCTCCGCATTTTGAAAGGAATATTGTACTTTCAGTCTCTTATATACTCTTTATAGGTTATAAAGACCTCAGTTAAGATTAGCAACTATCATTTTGTCATATGTATTCGTAGCGAAAGAGGTGCCACCGTTGTAAACATGATTCTACATCAGCAGGTATCCTCCACAAGTTGCTGTATATACTCTTCTCACCATAGTTCCCACTGATAAGGTCTGAAGAAAAACTGCTGCTGCCACCATCAGTGGCACCCCCAACGTTGCCTCTGGAGCTGCCGCCGCCGCCGCCGCCCCATCACCACCACCGCCACCACCACCACTGGTGCTCGAGATTTGTGTGACTCTCCGATATGAATACAGAGTGTACATTGAGTGCAAAATGTTGACAGCTTATTGGGGCCTGATAAGTGAGCACCAGAACTTGCCTATAGTGATTCATATCTCATTAACAGACTGACAGAATTTCAGCTATGTCTCACTGGTGTACGAGATGATAGTTGGTGAAAAGAATGGTTTAGTTAGCAGTGTCTTTCGTAACTGCTTAACAACCATGTGCACACGCACACATATTACAACAACAAAAAATACGTTGAGTAGGAGTAGATCGCTTTTTATTTTCCTTTTTTGCAGCCAACAGGCATCAATCTGACAGCTTGCATTAACATCATAATGTTTACAGCAGGATTCATACATAGAAGGAACTGCATTATTTTTAAACGCTTAAGGTAGTAACTTAAATCTGTGTAAAATATCATATTGCAAGGGTATAAGCTGTGTAGCAAACAGTTAATGGTCTACAGCATTCGAATTGTTACATCGTTCAGTAAGTTTGCCATGAATGTCCAAAAGCACTTTACAAAAATTTCATGGTCACTCGAACATGGGATAAGTAAATGTAACTCGCTCTTCATCATCTTTGAGGCCCTAGATCTCCAGCTGAACTGCTGTAACAGATCCAGGAATATCCAGAATGTCTGGGTTAAGTCATTTTATAGAGTACACTAAAGCTGAGCAGTCACTGTTCTCCTAAAGAGAGACATAGTGGACAATGCATCATTGCACCTGACTTGGAGTACACACCATCTGCCCTCACTTGACGATAAATATAGTCGTTCCACAAATGACCATCACTTTGTTCAATCTGACGATCACCTAGCTGTAGAGGCCAGCGTGTTCGTCCTTTATACTGTGATTGTTTAAAGTTTCATACACTGCTGCATATAATATATTTAAAAAGCTATGAATAGCTTGTTTAGTCTTGAGAGAAAAGGTTAAGACTTCGAAATGCACGGCAGCAGGTAAGGTGAAGAAGCAGTAGCCACATGAGATGGTACTCATGTTGTTAAAACTTAGTTACAGTTTAAACAACAATGGCTTTAAGCGCGTAAGTACCGGTATGATATCCTACCTCCAGTTCAATCTGCTGGTTGTACGAAGGCTATTCGGAAAGTAAGGAACGATAGGTCGCGAAATGGGAACTACAGTGAAAATCAAAACTGTTTTATTTGTAACAGTTAGCTACAACTTCCAGCTACTTATCTCCATAGTCACCGATACGACTTAGACGTTTGCCGTAGCTTTGTACCAACTTTCCAATACCCTCTTTATAGAAGGCAGTCGCCGGAGCTTTCCGCAAATTCTCTACGCTGGCCTACAGCTCGTTGTCTGTGCCAAAATGTTGCCTTCATAGCCAGCGGTTCATGTGAGCAGAGATGAAACTCAGAGGGAGACAATTACGAGCTGTATTGTGGGTAATCAAACATTTCCAATTGAAAACGATGCAGGAGCATCTTAATTGCCCCTGCAGAATGCGGCTGAGAATTGTCTTGAAGGAGAAACCACACGACAGTTATATAATGTTGGCTGCATAGCTTCAGGCGAAATTTCTCACCAGGCCCTCGTACTTGGCGGGAGACACTATTGTTCTAGGTATATTTATGTGCTCCCTGTGTGCCCAGAACTAAAATGAACGACGTCACGCCATCGACGGGCATACTAGAGACACTGCCCAAGACAAGTGCGCAAAACTTCCTCGGGTTTTAGCTGCGGTTTCCATTTCGCGACCGATCGTTCCTTACTTTCCGAATAACCCTCGTATTACGAAATCAATGGTTTTGTGATAGTAAAGTGATATTATCCATCGATAAGTGGTACCGACTATGTGATACATCAATGCAGTTTTCTGCTTTTGTCGATGTGGACATTCAATCGCCATCATTTCTGCTGGGAGATTATATGGTCACAGCAGGGGACATCCCTGACAAAATATTTAACAGCAGAAAAGAGTGCACACATCTACAGGAAGAGACTTTAAGACTTTAATGCGCAGAAATCATCCTATAAAGTATGCTGTAGACTGCTGACTAAGGTGACGATCGTAATCCACCAATTCTAAGAGACTTTGTAGACTAAACAGTTAGCACATGCTGGACAAACTCTGCGCCCATTGGAGGGAACCGTAGTTCAACTGTATGATTGGTGTTGCATGGAAGTAGACATGTGTGAGGCTATTATGCCTTATATTGGCAGAGAACAGCGACAGGACAAGTCCGTTAAAACCTGAAATATGTGTCTATAAATAAAAAAGCTCAGGAGCTACATGCGTTATCTATAAAATACTCTGTATGCCAGTGTAAGCACGTCGTCATGAAGGAGTTAACAAAACATCCCTGTCACAAATATATTGTAGTAACTGACTCGTCCTGAAGTGATGATAATGTTGGAAGTTGGAGGAGGAAGAAGAAGAATCGATCACTACTCCTTGATAACATACATGCTCTAATTCTTTGACCTTGTGATTGTGGGAAGACTAAACTTACTCTAATCTGTTATCACATCTTGAGTGGATCTGCTTCCAGCATGTATATAATTTTTTCAAAATCGCCGTTTCAATCAAAACATCAGCTATTGCAGGAAATTTTGCATAGCACTGAGGGAGTAACGTGCCAGACATACAGCGACAGCAGCGGTGTTCCACCACCTGGACAAGTAAAGCCAGCAGAATATTCTCATTTTATAACGTTGCAGTGAAAACCAGGATGAGAGCCAGAGAAAAATTAGTACATCCTTTTAGAGGTTTCCAATTCACACAACATTTATTGTTGCAACAGTGCTTATGGAGTACATTAAATCGTTATATTTACGGATCAATAGCAAAACTTTTTCTGAGATACAAGGTATCGATCAACCAATACTGAAACATCCGTATTAGTTTATGGTGTAGCCTCCATGGGTGGCAACGCAGGCACTGTCTCCGGCATCCAGTCGTTCGTACTTGTTTCAAATACTATCCTGGCGCACGTTATGCCATGGCTGCTCGAGCTGTTCACGTAATTATGTAAGAATTGTTCGTTGATGAGTCACATGAGCCACCTCTGTTCCCATCATGCTCATGCACGCTCGACTGGAGACAAGTCCAGAGATAGTACTGGACAGGGAAGTTGCTGTACATCTTGCAGAGTACGCTAAGTCTCAGGGGCAGTGCGCGGGTGAGCATAACCCTGTTGGAAAAACATGTCACCTTCTTGTTGCAAGAGCAGAAAAATAACGAGTCCAATAACATTTTGCACTTGCGGAGAGCTTGTTAGCATCCTCTCCAGAAACACCAAAGGTGAACGAGGGTTGCAGCCTATCGCACAGCAGACCATAATGCCTGCGATAAGGCCAGTGTGTATTGGACGAATGCACTCTATGAGACAGTGCTCACCAGGTCTATATCGTATGCGCAAACAACCATCACGTGAGTGTAGGCAGAATCTGTTTCATAGTCGAAGAGCACAAGTGCCACTTCATCTTCCAAGTGATCCTTTGATGGCACCAGACGAGCTGTGAACGTCGATGCTGTGGCGTGAGTGGAAGACGGGCTAAAGGTGTGTGTGTGTGTGTATGTGTGTGTGTGTGTGTGTGTGTGTGTGTGTGTCCAAAGTCCCACTTCTAATAACAGTTCGTGTTGACACTTCGGGTCTCACAAGACCTCTTAACTGTGCTGTGATAGCTGTGCGATCTGCCTCTGCTGACCTTACCCTAAGACGATCCTGGTGTGCGTCTGTGCTGCGTGCAGGTCCAGAACCTCATCTACACTCATGCTTATAAATTAAGGATAATGCTGATACACAGTCCAAGAACCCTCTGGGAGGGGGGGGGCAGTTTGCGGGTTTAAATCACCTCGGAGAATGTCCATGCGGTGCATTTCACCTGCTGTCGTCGCACGGTGGCGCTGGCAGCCGTCCACATACGCAGAGGTGCGTTGCTTCAAATGCGTCAAATGGCTCTGAGCACTATGGGACTTAACTGCTGTGGTCATCAGTCCCCAAGAACTTAGAACTACTTAAACCTAACTAACCTAAGGACATCACACACATCCATGCCCGAGGCAGGATTTGAACCTGCGTCGCAGCGGTCTCGCGGTTCCAGACTGTAGCGCCTAGAACCGCTCGGCCTCTCCGGCCGTCTTAAATGACAAAGCCGTTGGCATTTTTTGTTATTCAACGAAAGCATTTAACTAAAGAAACACCTTTTTTAAATACAAATGTAGATTAGGGGAGTCAACAGTATAAATAAAAAACGTCTTATATCTTTCGTAACAAAACGTTACACAGGTAGTGGAGCTCCATGTTTCACCACATGCAGAAAACGGATATTTTTCTGATAGGAAAAATTATTAATAAAGCTCCAACAGATCCAGTATTACGTTTCTTATTTCTAATGCATAAAAATGAGCGACCATTTAATCCAGAACAATCAGAATTAGCTTATTTTGCAAACGACAGAAGTTTTATGATGAATTCCAACAGACATCCAGTAACAGAGAAGTGGGAAGAATGACTGATGGCTTTCAGCACACGCTCTCCCTTAATTATAAAAAAGACCACAGAATATTTAATTCAGCACATTAAAGTATACAAGATGATGAGGTCCCATACTCCGAGGAGCGTAGGGGACGATGCGGGAGACCCGCACAGCCGTACTAGGCAAGGTCCTAGCGGAGGTGGTTTGCCATTGCCTTCCTCCGGCCGTAATGAGGATGAATTATGATGATAAAGATGACACAACAACACCCAGTCATCTCGAAAATGCCTGACCCCGCCGGGAATCGGAACCGGGAGCCCGTGCGCGGGAAGCGAGAACGCTACCACAAGACCACGAGCTGCGCACAAGTATACAAGAAGCAAGTGGTAATAAGTGAACCACAATCTTCAAAACTGACAAGAATTTCATTTGAGAAAAAAAACCCTTAAGTATACCTCAGTACATCCCTTTAGCACTTAGTGGCATAACAAGCCCCGGAGAGAAGGAAATAAGTAAGTTAAGGTACTTTATTTATCTTCATTCATTTATTATTTCTTCATTCATTTATCTTCATTCATTCAACTCATGGAATTACGTTCTAGAGTAACACTTTTGTTCTGGGGTATTGGTTTTAAGAAAGAATATTCAAATCGCCCAGGCTTGCATCATTAGACTAATACTTGGTGCCCATTCACGAAAGTTTTGTAGGCAGCAATTTACTAGTAATGAGGTTAAACATTTAACATTAGCATCAAGATACATCTTTTCTCTCGTGCAGTTTGTGCCAATTGACTCATTAAAGCTGAGAAGGAATAATGGCATCCGTAATTACAACAGTAGAGTAAAAAACTACGGTTACTGTTAATTAAAATCGATATTAGCTCTGAAAGGGGAGGACGATGCCACTACCAAAGACTTTCAACACTTACGTAGATGTTAAATGCCTAACAGAAGGAAATCTTGAATTCTAAAGTAAGCTAAAAAAGTTTATGCCAGGCGGTCACTTCCGTTCCACTGCATAGTTTTTTTTTAGATATCTGTAGCTTAATTAGTGCAGAGGTATTACACACTTTATTCTCATATCAAATTAAATATGCTGTTCGGGTGTTGTGTGTTGTCCTTAGGTTAGTTAGGTTTAAGTACTCGTAGTTCTAAGTTCTAGGAGACTGATGACCATAGCTGTTAAGTCCCATAGTGCTCAGAGCCATTTGAACCATTTGAACCAATATTCTGTTCTGGTAATTAAACTCTCCGTAATTGGTCAAATTCAAATTACGATAATTGGCTCTTTATACGTCATTACGATATGTTGTGCAATTGATGCATGGAACATGTAGCTAAACAGTTATCTAGCTAATTAGTAATTATACACCAGCGATACGCGACGCTATATCAGTGACAGAACTCAGATTTTTGATAGTCGTGTTCTGAAAATGAATGGTAATGTCTTACTATAACATTGTACGGTTATAAGTCATGAACCAATACCGTCTTTTAAAAGGGACCAGTAGAAGCGGTTCAATAGCTAAGACTCTGAACTCTTATTCGGAAGAGCTATCTAGATATACGTTTTGCACAGTTTTCGCAAATCAGTTCAACTAATGTCTGCACTATTCCTTTATCAAGGCCGTAGCCAACCCCTTCCCCAAATGTTCATGTGAATATTTTCAGGGAGAATCGATGGAACTAAATCTCCTTTGCATACTGCTAGCGCCAATCCACAAGGTTTCTATGGTATATGGAGCCATACTGTATCCATCCATTCTCTAGCGCAAAAAAAAGTTCTCCGAAGCGTCGAAAGGGACGGTTCACATGGGGATAGAATGGCTAAAGTGAAAATATTCGGAAATGGCTACAAAATATCAAAATTACGTAAAATGCGGTTCATACATATATCAAAAGATTCCATGTTAATTTTAGGTTACAAATCTGGGCAAAGTGTCTCGTAAGTTGTCAATGCATTTGTATCAGTATTCTAATTAACTAATATTAATTAGATAATAATTAATTACATAAAATTAATGTTAGTTAAATCATTATTGTTTGGATGAAAGAAATTACCTTTATCGACTTTTTCAATCTAGTACATTTTTTAAGTGTAGTACTTGAAATACTTCACAATGCATTTCAAACCAAATTGCCCTAAAGAAAGTCGAGCTGTGCTGCTTATTAGGCTTTGCAAGATTAGTTTGTGGATAGTAATCCCCACAAAACCTATTCTTACTTCCAACAGATGCTGGTAAATCCGGGGATAAGTTCTGAAAGAAGAACCAAATATGAAAACTTGATCTACACGAAGAAAGCTGATAAGGGAAGTACGGCAAAGAGATCGATATGGAAAGGAACGAATATTTTGAAATAATTTTATGTTGTGATGATAAGTATCTGTTATATTACATCATAAAAACTTTTATTATGCTTAAAATTTAGTTGATAATGGACGAAGGATTTTCCTTCTGAAACAGCCATAAGAAACAGATCGAGTGGTCACAATCGATGTATTACTTATGAAAAGACTGCAGAACTCAACAGAATTAAAGTTAGGCATTGAACATACAATGCACTGTGTAAACAAGTATTTATAAACTGATATTTAACAATTAAAATTATTTATCATACCACCATGTTATTTGACACCAAGAATTGTTAACGAGAGTGAGTTTATAAATTAATGGAGGCCAATAAATGAAGAGAAATACACCGATTAGGGTATGAGAATATCTCCAAGGAAGTCACTGCAGAATCGTTTTGTTAGGGAAGCAGGAAAAAGCTACTGTTTGCATTCTAAGGTGACTGGGACCTGGCTTTGATCTCTCTGAGCCGCACACAAAGACGACAGTTGCAGTATACAGTGCCACAGCTGCGTCAGAAGCCAAGAGCGTGGTGTTGCCCTCTGCTAGCTACCCACGTGCCAGTGGGACAGACATTACAGAGATAGGCGTTAGAAGACTGCTGCAGACAGGAAATGTTTCTTTACATTTCTCTGTTTACCGTTAATTATAGTAAAAATTTCTACCTTCGAAACGTTTCTAATTATTTATATATATGGGAAAATATTAAAATCGAACTGTTGCTATGTGATGGGAGAAGGGCGGCAAGAGAGGAAGAATTATTTTATTCATTTTTTTTGGGCCAGAAAACTGCTTCGTGCTAACGTAAGAACTTCCGAGCGGCCATTCAACATCGAGTTCCGGGAAGTGCAGTACTGCCTGCAGAACCGATGTGTATGAGGTACATCCGTACAGAAATCATGTAACTAGGCACGGCGTACATGACAAGCAAATGTCACGAAAAAAATAAGACTAATTGAATTACATTTTCGTTGGTCTTAGCAATATATCCATTTTGGACTGATGTATTTATATTTGCGTCAGGCCGGGTTACTGCAGTTGGCATGCAAAGTCTAAAAGACAGGAGGCTTAACTCTGTGAGGTGCACTGCCTGTAATATTGTTGCAAGGATACCTCTCGTTTGTTCTCAGTAGCTAGTCGTTTCCTTTACAAAACGAAATTAAGGGAACGGGAGATTATTTTGTTTTGTTTTAAATTAATTCACATTTCTCTTACACGCTCCAGTCACCCTAATATGATAATGTGACTACCACCTATGTTCAGAAACAACGTGCGGTAAGACGCCAGGTGGCAGCACTACATCTATATACACTTATTCTGGAAAAATCCTCCAGGCTGTGGCTAAGCCATGTCTGCGCAGTATCCTTTCTTTGAGGAGTGCTAGTTCTGCAAGGTTCGCAGGAGAGCTTCTGTGAAGTATGGAAGGTAGGAGACGAGGTACTGGCAGAAGTAAGGCTGTGAGGACGGGTCGTGAATCGTGCTTGGGTAGCTCAGTTGGTAGAGCACTTGCCCGTGAAAGGCAAAGGTCCCAAGTTCGATTCTCGGTCCGGCACACAGTTTTAATCTGCCAGGAAGTTTCATATCAGCGCACAGTTCGCTGCAGAGTGAAAGTCTCATTCTGGTAAGAAATGTTTAACTTTTCAAATCTGTACGTGTCCTTTGAGCCCTACTATTCAGTATGTCGTGTGGCCAACATGCGCTGCAATTAGAGGTGCTGTATGCCATAGCATTGAATCAGTAAGGTTCTGAATCCGTTCCTGAGGGATTTACCGCAACGCAGTTTGTATCCGAGCCCACAAATCCTTGACACCAGGTGCCGACCAACCATATCCCAGACAAGTCCGATGGGCGACATGTCTGGCGAACGTGCAGGACAGGGAAGCAATGGTACCCGTCGCTGGTCAAAGAAGCCTTGTACATTCCTCACAATATGTGGCGGGCATTGTCCTGTTAAAATGTGGCTTGTGGAGATACATGAAGCAGGGAAGGTACCTCAGGCTCCACAATCTCCGTTAGGTACCGGTTGCTCTTCAAAGTGCCCGCAATACGTACGAGGCGACATCAGTTGTTGTAACCAATGGCGCCCCAGACCATCACACCTGTTGTTTGTCCGCTATGCCGCTCCACAATGCAGCCCTCCAGGTTGCTCTCAACACGGTAACGCCGGACACGTATGCGGCCATCACTGTAGGACACGCTGAAGCGTGACTCATCCGAAAATATTACATGTTGCTGCTACGAACTCCAGTGACCATGTTCACGTGCTCATTGCAGTCGGAGGAACTTGTGGTTCTGGACAATGGAAGCCGACGTAATGGCATGCGTCCAACCAGTCCAACCTGCAGCAGACGGCGACGAACCGTCGATGCAGACAAGTTCACACCTATTGCAGTGCTCCAGCGACGAGCCAACACTGTGGATGACGCTGTTATGACCATGCGGACAAGATGACGGTCATTATGTACTGTGGTCATGTTCTGTGGTCCAGTACCCGCTCGTCGCTGCGTACGACCTTCCTCTATCCACTGCTTCCACACACGCATCACTGTCGTAGCAGCATGCCCTCTGCAAGCCGAAATGTCACAGTACGACAACCCCGATTCCCGGAGACCGATCATTCTGCCCCGTTCGAACTCGCTCAGAGGTCTATACGGCTCCCTTTGACGGCGACGAGGCATACTGGCACTCACTGTATTGTTTCCACCTTGTGTGACAGCTCTGCACCGACTACACTAGGCGCAACATCGACGCTGTCGGGCCGACAAGAGAGGGCTCTGCTCGGCCTATGTATACCTCATCTCGCTGCAAAACCTATCACGTATTGCTTGAACACCCCTCGCCACTTCCACCAAGTGTGGCGCTATTCGGGCAATTCCTTCTCGGTGTTGCACTTTTCACAAACGGCAGTGTATATAGATGTAGTGCTGCCACCTGGCGTCTTACCGCACGTTGTTTCTGAACATAGGTGGTGGTCACATTATCATATTAGGGTGACTGGAGCGTGTAAGAGAAATGTAAATTAATTTAAAACAAAACAAAAAAAAAAATAATCTCCCGTTCCCTTAATTTCGTTTTGTAAAGGAAACGACGAGCTACTGAGAAGAGACCATGAGGATAAAATCAGAGATATTAGAGCCCACACAGAGGCAATCCGCCAATCTTCCTTTCCACGAACAATACGAGACTGGAATAGAAGGGAGAACCGATAGAGGTACTCAAGGTACCCTCCGCCACACACCGTCAGGTGGCTTGCGGAGTAGATGTAGATGTAGAATGTGACCCTTTTAGCGGTGGATCACCTGACACAAACTGCAAAAACCTCGATCTCTGGACGCTCCAGTTGTTACCTTATTCAAGCACTTTAGAAAGGGAAGTCACCAGAGCAGACCGAATATTTATTGAGTTAATCACTTGTTATCCCTTAATTGAAATGAGTTTGGTGTATCGATGGCGTAATTCACTGTCAAAACCCTCTATACTTTTCTTCTTCAGAAGACGACCAAAATATATTAAGTGCTACGTCATCCGTTTCACTAAATCTGCCAGTAAATAACCTACCTAAAGGTGCGATTCCAGTGAGGGCTCTATGGTGACACAAGCCGCATGGCACTGTCGGTGCATATGTCCAGTGGCACTCCTTTAATGTAAATGAAAGCAACCATTAGCAGTCCTTTGGGAAAAGCTGCATTCAGATACATTAAGTGTATGTTATGCACAAGCGTACCACCAGACTTCCTGAATGTCATCCATACATTTCCGGATGTAGGAAGGACAGACAGGTGATAAAATTATCGTACCATCAGCTTAACGTCTCATGCATATAGGCTGCTGACTAGAATAAAATATAGCAGAATGGAAAAGATACATGAAGATATGTTAGAAGAGCATCATTTTGGCTTTAGGAAAGGTAAGGAGTTCTGACGCGCTTGACAATGGTAGCAAGACTGAAGAAAAACAAGATACGCTCGTGGGATCTGTTGATCTATAGAAGGCGTTCGAAAATGTGAAATAGTGACCCGCCTCCGTGGCCGAGGGTCTACGACAGCACCGTAGCTCGGCGTGCTCGGTCGGAGGGCTGTCTGTCATCTGAAATAAAAAAATAAAAAAATAAAAAACTTGGTAAAGTGCGAAATCACCTTCAATTTGGAGGGATGTCCTGTGACGTCCACCCATACCAAACGCCGAGAAGTGTCACTCGACCCGGAGGTAAGCTCGTTAGAATTAATGGTGTTGAAAAAGATTTTCACTGCCACTGTTAGGCCGATAATTGGAGGAGAGGTGGTGCCTTGAAGCTTCTGTACACCAGACTTCAGGCCAATGTCCTGGTTTAAATACCAAATTCATCCACAGTGTCTCATGAAGTGAGGGCCTGTGTCACTGTTGATGGTGATCCGTTCGTCGGATGGGGACGTTAAGCGTGGTGCTATTCACACACACACATACAGTACATACGTACTGTAATGGAGCATGTTCTAAATAAATTAAAACAAATGTGATATGGTGCAAGATGTTGGAAATTCTGACGAAAGCAAGCTACAAGGAAAGACGGCCGCGTGGGATTAGCCGAGCGGTCTGGGGCGCTGCAGTCGTGGACTGTGCGGCAGGTCCCGGCGGAGGTTCGAGTCCTCCCTCGGCTATGGGTGTGTGTGTTTGTCTTTAGGATAAATTAGGTTAAGTAGTGTGTAAGCTTAGGGACTGATGACCTTAGCAGTTAAGTCCCATAGGATTTCACACACATTTGAACGTTTTGAAAGACAGGTGATATACAATATGTGCTGGAGCCGAGAGAGAACAGTAAGATTGGAAACCAACATCGAAGTACTCCGATTAAAAAGGATGTAAGACAAAGATGTAATCTTTGGACTCTACTATTCAATCCATATATCAACGAGGCAATGTCAGCAATAACAGAAAGATTCAAGAGAGGCATTAAAATTCAGGTTGAAAGGATATCAGTGATAAGATCCGTTGACGACATTGTCATCCTCAGTGGAAGAGAAGAAAAATTACAGGATTTGTTAAACTGAATGAATAGTCTAACGAGTACAGAATGTGAACTGAGAGTAAATTGGAGAAAGACAAAAGTAGTTAGATGGAGCAAAGATTAGAGTAGCAAGAAATTTAATACCAAAAGTGATGGTCACGAAGTAAATGAAAGTAAGAAATTCTGCCACCTAGGCAATAACACAACCAATGACTGAAGGAGCAAGGAGATTGTAAGAAACAGACTAGCAGTGTCAAAAAGGACATTCCTGGCCAAGAGAAGTCTACTAGTATCAAACGTAGGCCTTAATTTGAGGAAGAAATTTCTGAGAATGTACGTCTGGAGCACAGCATTATATGGTAATCTGACATGGACTGTGGGTAAACCTGAACGGAAGAGAATCGAAGCATGTGAAATGTGGTACTATAGCAGAATGTTGAAAATGAGGTGGACTGATGAGGCAACGAATGAGGAGCTTCTCCGTAAAATCGGTGAAGAAAGGAAGAAACGGAAAGCAGTGGCAAGAAGACAGGATGACAGGACACGAGTTCAGCCATCAGGGAGTAACTTGTATGGCACTAGAGGGAGCTGTAGAGGATGAGCACTGTAAGGAAAGCCAGATATGGGAATACATCTACCAAATAACTGAGGACGCTGAGTGCAAGTGCTACTCTAAGACTGAGATGAAGAAATTGGCACAAGAGACGAATTCGTGGCAACCCACCACTCAGAAGAGTGATAACCTCAAGATGTGGAATATTGATGAATAAAACAACTCTAACAGCTACGGAACTGGTGTATTCATACAGGCTTGGATGATTATTATCACGGTGTTTTCTGCTGTTCACGTAAAGCCCAAGTGATTTTCTGAGGCTGGATGACCAGCTCTATACTTCATTGTTGACAGAATTCACGTCGAGTGGAGGGTGGTGGAAGTGGAATGTGAACAGGGAGCTGGTTTATTAGCGTAAATAGGAGGAGATACTTTCGCAGTTAGGGTTAATGAGAGTTTCGGTGAGTAACAAAGGTCTTTACGTGCTTGTAGAAGAAACTGGATGCAGTAGGATAGTGTCTGCTGCACGTAGTGAAATGTATGGAGAAGCAAGTATGACCTACCTTACCTCATTCTCTCATACTGATGAGGTGCTGTGTATTCAGTTTGCAACTCCGAATGGTTTTGATTACGAAAGTAAGTGCTGCTTCAATTCGTTCGCCTCACTGAACCCACAAAATGTCATTTTTGTCGTCCAATCATTCGAGCGTAATACATTTTTTTTTATTATAACCATATTATGACTAAGTTGCGGCAGATGGAACGACATTAAATTTGACAACATTTCAAAAAAGTGATGTAAATACTTCTGGAATTCTGACATGTTTTTTATTGACAAGAGGAAATTAAAACAGGAAGTTCAAATTAGGTAGAAACCTGTAATCTGGTACATAAAATGCTTTAATCTGGTACATTCATTCTATATAGAGAGCAATGTCGGTAAAGTTACAGAGATGCAGCATGAATACAACGTGCTTTTTCTTATTGTTTTGAAATTTCAGTATGTTGTAGAGTGGAGAAAAAAGCTCTTGGTTTTATCTTGTTAGAACGGCGATAATATTTATTGAGAAAAAAATTCCTTTCCACCAGGGAATTTTCAGATCACTGCAAAGTGTCTAATCGGAAGATAATAATCAGTTTTTATCATCAGGACGGATGTGGGTACAAGAGGCTGCTGCGAGTACTAACAATATGGGTACTGGCCTGGTGTTTTCTACGCTGGCCATGGCAGTCAATGTATTCTGCCCCTGTAGACCGCTGTATGATGAGTCGTGTCAGTCTCCTTTCATTAGGAGGGCCGTGCAATGCCGTTTCCTGCAGTCGATCAGTAGCGGGACAACCTATGTGTCAGCGCACATTGCACTGTTGCCAAATTTATTCAAGATGGCGGCGATGACGTCATCCAAGGTGGCGTCATGTAGACATGGCAACATCGCATGACGTCATCGAAGATGGCAACTTTTGGCGGTAAAATAGGTCAATTGTGCTACGTCCACTAACCTAACCTCAAGAAAAATTGGCAGGAAGTTTGAATTTTGGCGGAAAAATAGTCAAATTGTGCTACATCCACTAACCTAAGCCTCCAGAAAAAGAAAATGGCGGGAAGTTTGAATTCCAACAGGATAATGCATGAAAAGACCATACTTGTCTTTATTATTATTATTGATTATCATTCATTAACATTCATTATCATTCATTATTATTTATTAACATTCATTGTCATTCATTATCATTCATTATTATTTATTATTATTTATTATCATTTATTATTATTTACTATTATTGACCTGGCTCCACTAGAAAATTCCCTCTAAATTCAAATTCCTACACGTTAATGCCTGCAAAACCTTACTTTTGTTTATTATTATTCATTATCATTTATTAACAATCATTATCATTCATTGTCATTTATTATCATATATTATCATTCATTGTCATTTATTATTATAGGCCTACCTCCACTAGAAAATTGCGCCAAATTCCAACAAGATATTCTCTCGAAAACTGTAATTCTATGTATTATTATCACTTACTATTTATTCAAGATGTCCGATTTTCTCGGTGAGAAAGCCATTCTCCTTACATCCATAACTAAAATCTATCACAAGTTCAAATCCCCAACACCATAATTGATCACATGTACGAGCTTTCTCCGTCACTTATTTTTTTCACTGGTAGCCTATCATAATCGCGTCAAATAATAAACTGCACTTATAGTAACGTAATTCACGTCCTTTGATTTTGCAGGGGGGAAGAGACTGAAGACTATTTCAAGCAGTACGGTCATCACTTGTTCTTCAACACAGTCAGCACACACATCTTTGATATCGCAGTGCAATCACCACGACGTCCGCGCTCCAACTGAATTAGTTCAAATCCTCGCCACCCCCTGGCCAGCGCGCGGAGACACTGGCTACGCCTGTCACGTGAGGTGGGGGGCGAGCCCAGCGATCCCTCCCACATCGTAAACATGTTTTCGCTGGACATGCTGGAACTTGTCGAGTTTGACGTCACAGCGCCCCTTGTCCACTCACCACGTGTATTCGTCGCCTCCACAGTTTCCCGCCAAAATTGTCTCCCTCCGAGCTGAATCACACAAGGGTCGGCCGTTTCCCTGCATCACTTTCGGCGCCACGTTCAAACCTGTCGATGCCGACCTCACACAGCCATTCGCCACGTGTCCCTGTGCGAGCAAGAACGCAGTGTTACACTTTTGGCGGCAAAGTTTGCTCGACAGTGGAATCCGCCATGACTGTATAACAGCACCTTTGGACCGCACTAGAATGCCCGCTAATTGACTCGCTCTCGCGCGCGCGTAATGACTGTACAATTGCTGCACCGCCGCCCCGCTCACATCACACGCCCACCATACACGCGACGGACGTAGCCTTCTGTAAATACCTGGAAAATGACTCTTTATTTCAGACATTACGGTCATGCAGGTGTGTCCCAACTGACTTCTCCATGCTCACTCAACTAAACTCCAGAGCGCAGCTGACGAACGTGCTAGAGTCCTGCATGACCGAGTAAGCGAGCACAAAATACAAGGTGGGGCGAGCACACCCTAACTGGGTAGGCTACCCGTACTAATTCTTGTGACCTAGCATAGAAGCCGTGACCGAATACGTAGCACGTAACTTCAAACACATTACACGTGCTATTATCCGTGTGACACTGCAGCCAGTTCGGGCTTCTTATTTGTGGTGTGTCTCTCTCTGTAATCATGCAGCGCGAGGAAGCCAGTGTAGTAAGACGTAAGATTGAAACCAATGTTTACACACTAAGAAACGGGAAGGTCTAAAAAGCCAAGTATGGAGTACATTTCTGTTGCTTGTAGACGAAAACATTGCGTCTACTGGGTATGTATCTTGTATAAACTACTCCACTTTATTGTTTTTCCAGTAGGGAACCACTCATTTAAAGAAACACAGTAGCCAGGAACCTCACAAAGATCGTTTCTTTGGCCGTCCTTCCGTTATCTTAATATGCTTGAAATAAGTGAAAAGCAGGAAATTCTTAACAATGTGCGACAAATGTGTGCTACGTACGCAGGTACAACATTCAATCATTAACATAATCGTTTTTGCACAGTTAGTGGAAAGTGTATTATAGAGAAACGGGAATGTTGTGACTCGTATAATATTTCATTAACGTAAAACATCTCTTTTTTATGGGAACGGGGGTCGGGTTGTTTTGGGGGAGAGACCAAACAGCGAGGTCATTGGTCTCTTACGGGAATGTTTCGATGATTTCCATATCAGTTCTGTATTACTTATTATCATAGATCCTTCAAGTACTGTGTCATCACCACCCAGAAAGAGAGCTCGTTTCAAGGAATGGAGGAACAGCAGATCATCCGCAGCAGATGAAGTAGATCTGTACATTTTAATGCACCCCGGAGATGATGATGATGATGACATCTTAAAGTGGTGGAGCAGACATGAAACAGATCTGCCAGGTTTGGCTGCAGTAGCAAGACGTATTTTATGTATCCCAGCAACAAGCGCACCTAGTGAAAGGTGCTTTAGTAAAGCCGGCATGTTACTAACAAATTGCCGCAGTCAATTAAATCCGGAACGCGTTAGTGATTTCCAGCTGATCAACAATAACTATAATTTTGTTTATGTTGCAAACAATTGAAACGTATGACAAGTTACGTCTGTAAATGTTTAATGTTCTTTGTATGCTTTCTTTATGACGATGGTTGTCTTCTAGATTACAGGGAAAGCACTTATTTAATGTTTCCTATAAATGAAAGGAAAAATATCCCTTTTGTTTGGAAATGAGACTCGTCTTCTATCCGCGATTGTATTGAAATATCATTTTACTTTCCAGGTGCTTTATGAATTTAGCTGTGTCACGTACCCGTCCTTGGAAATGTTACTTTTGTATTAAAAGAGAGAGAGAGGGAGAGAGAGAGAGAGAGAGAGAGAGAGAGAGAGAGAGAGAGAGAGAGAGGCGTTGGATTTGTACAGTAAAGCACAGAGCAGCGAGCCGGGGCGAGGCGAGGTGAGACGTCAGCTTTGACCGGTCATGCTCGGTTATCCGCGTGTCCGGAATCCGGACAACAGACATGGCGCGAGTACGTGACCGAGCCGAGTCGTGTGGGACCGGACACGAGCTGCTCGGTCCCCCCGTCAACAGGCGAGCCGTGACCGGTCAAACATTGAGCGTTGCAGCACTCTAGTACGCGCCGCCGGCTGAGCCCGCTCCCTGGCCGGCTGACGATAAGCAGTTTACGGTGCCCGCACAGCCCCGACGGCCAGCGCGCCAGGTAGCGGCGGCGAGTGGCGCCACGAACGGTCGGCCGCGCCCGCGAGCTCTTAACACCGGACACGATGTTTCCTGTCAACCGCGTGCCGTACGAAGGATACTTTTGGCGCCAGAGTTTGACCGACAGTGGAATCCACCATGACCATATAACAGCGTGTTCGCTCGTCGCGAGAACGCTCGCTAATTCACTCTCATCACCCCGCTATATTACATAATTCCATTTACAATTTCATATACATATGCAAACGTGTTCAACTCCCTAGTATCAACCACTTTTCGAGGACCAGAACGCCACCTCCTCCTCCTAGGAACCAGCGGCAAGTTTGAAATCTGACAGTAAACAAAACACACTTGCGCTTCCGCCACCAACATAAGAAAATTGTTTCAAACTAAGCCACCAGCACTCCACCTCCTCCTACACGTTTCTGGTAAACGGAATATTTTTTTTACCGAGTGTGAAACTTCCTTGACGTCACAACGCGCAATCGACCACGTGGCTCTGTCAGTCAAACAACACTCTCACTACGTTAACTGATCACCTGATTCTCATTATTCAGCCCACATGCTTCGATTATCTAATCCAGGATCTTGGCGAAAACACACGTCCGTACACATGAGCCATTGTGCACACCTAGCTTAGTACCTCCGCAAGTGAATGTAACAAAGTCCGCATGACTATTTAATTAATCTGATCAATTAATTAACCTCTCTGATGCGGAAAAATGCCACGTCCACCTAGACTAGGAATCAATTTTCGCCACTGCCACACGCACGTGGACTTGAAATGAAACAGTTTAAGTCCCTACCGACGACCACGTCCTTTTACCGACCCATGACCGTTGGCTAACATGTACTAATGCTTGCTTCCGTTTACTAACGTGTACTAACCCACATCAACTTATATCACATTCTGTCTACACAAAAAAGCCAAGCTTCAATTCTGATGGCCAGTTTGTGTTTCGCTACCAAACACAAGAAAATTGTGGCAAACGAAGCCACTAACCTAAGTCACCTGTGATGACTCAAAATCGTCTGCTTTGCCTCTCTCACACACCACGAACGCGAGACCGCGAACATCACAGTCTGGACCTTTATGGTAGCGTCGGACATACTCCTGTATAAATATTCTAGCTAAACTATGACCCTAATACTGTTGTTCAATCCACCCAGTCTAGCTCATGGCCAGAGCACACCCCCCAGTACCTAAGCCGAGAACATTGCTCGCCCCATCATTAGTAACCGCTGAGAGACGGAGATATGCTGCAATCACATCCCTCACGCTCTCGTAGCTACTCACCTCAGCAATTCGATCTAACAAATCCTCCAAGTAGAAAAAATAACAACCAACTCGAACTCTCTCATGATGTATATCGTCCCACAAATACTTAACGTACATTTTATTTACCCATCGAGTATACCTATCACTCTCATACACCTCACACCTGAGAAATTCATATCGCCGGCCGCGGTGGTCTAGCGGTTCTGGCGCTGCAGTCCGGAACCGCAGGACTGCTACGGTCGCAGGTTCGAATCCTGCCTCGGGCATGGGTGTGTGTGATGTCCTTAGGTTAGTTAGGTTTAAGTAGTTCTAAGTTCTAGGGGACTTATGACCTAAGATGTTGAGTCCCATAGTGCTCAGAGCCATTTGAACCAAATTCATATCACCTACACGCCGAACATGACTATCCAAGCCAGGCCACGCTAGTCGTCTGTCACCGTCCTAACTCAGTGCGGTTCAACACACATGTTAATGCCGCATTCCATTGCTTGCCGGCCTATATGCGACACATCTCCACCTTCACATCTGTTGTCAGAATAGCCGAGAGCGAGTTCACACACACACACCGTCCCCACACATCCCAGCGCTTCTCTCCCCTCTCAATCTAAAACGATCATTTGAAAATTTTAAAAAAATATATAAGAGCCCAGTCAACCTCTCCGAAATTGTATAGTGCCCCCAAAAATAGTTAACGCTCGCTTTCGTGTTTTCTAAGCTTCTTTGTAAATTCACATTCTTACCCTAACAGAACTTGTTCACCAAAATGATATTGAATACGCTCCCCACCTCCTACCTTTCCAGCTCTTAACATACGCAAATGTTCTCAACCCTCCTATATCCCAGAACAACCGATTAATCATTCTTATTCCTTCTTATCCAATTTACTGGCCTAATTTCCTAAGGACCCGTTATCGAAGTACCATCCTGCTTTTCTTTCTGATGCTTCCTGTGCTTACATTTACAGAGATCGCTAAATTACCTCCACAGCCCGCCTCAATCTACACACAAACACACACATACACACACACACACACACACACACACACACACACACACACACACACACACACATATAGTCATCCTCTCTACTCATCCCATAACATAAGCAATAGTAACTTTACAATCCATTATATACAAACCCTACAAAATGTAAGGCACATTAACTTTACAGTACCCACTACATGCCCCAATTCTCTCAGTTCCTTATCAAGCACTGTGAACCTGCTCTTTCTTTCTGCACACGCCACACTCAGCGGTAATCAGCCCTTCTGCATCAACGGACGGAAGTCCCTCTCAGAACTGTTCCACAAATTCGGCGATCGCTTCCCCTCAACACAAATGCGTTACTCTCTCTTCTTCTTCTTCCTTGCCTGCTCGCTTTTTTTCTACAAACTTATCCAGACTCATAGACTACAAGAACACACCTTTTTTTTTCTAAGTACAGCATCCTTTAAACCACTGAATAAATAGAAACAAACAGACCAAAAAATTATATTCGCTCTCTCGAATACCGAATTCGTTGATCTCATTATACTTATACAGTTAAATGTTACGATCGCGGTCTCATTTGATTGGCATTCCACAATGAGCTAAGTATCGGCAATACACTCTCTTGACCGCTGTTACTCTGGAAATATCTCTACCGTCCTTACGACTTCCTCTCAACTCGTCACATAACATAATCAATATTAACTTTACAGTGCAGTATATACAAACGCTACACAATGTAAACCACATTAACTTCACAATACAGTATATACACATTTGACACAAAACAGTGTACTTATCCAGTATATCTCTACAGCATTCGAAAACGATATCCTACCCCTACAGCGTCTATATACAGCAATGCTCCCCAATCCTAGGAAAGCACCGTCAACCTGTTCCCTCTACTGACCCGACACTCAGAGCTAATCTCCCCTCTTACACCAGCGGACCTAAGTCACCCTCACAACTCTTTTTCACAAAGTCGGTATCGTCCCCTCCTCAGCACAAACGCCTTACTCTCACTCCTTCCTTATCTGTTGGCTTTTCTACAAACATCTTCAGACTCATAGACTGCAAGAACACATGTACTTTCCCCATAATATTACACCATTTTAGCTGTACTTCTCAATATCATGCACTAGGCTACACCCTACCGATCGCTAGTTCATCATAATTCCCAATAGACTTGAAATTAATTCTCTACAAACACCGAACTTTATCTATGTGCAGCATGCTGTAAACCACTGACTAACTGGAAACAAACATACGCAAAATGATATTTCCACTCTCGAATACCGGTCTCAGTCATGTAACATTTACACGTCAACTAAGGTCTGTCCCAGATCTAGAGAACAGACAAGCATGTAACCAACACACCACAATCGATCTTCACTCAGCTAAATAAAGGAAGCAAATGTGCAGAAGTAATCAACGGAACAATCTACATCCCATCTAATAACACTCCAACCCAAATCAGTCATCTTCTCAAATTCTGACTTGATCACCAAAGCTGCCCAGCACATAATATCACTTCGCTATTCGGTCGTCTAGAGGACATCAAAGTTCGCTCTTACAGATCCATACACCCCAAGAGGTCTCTGCATTCAGACAGCTGCTCCAGTTATTTATTATCATTTATGATCGTTTATTACTATTTTTTATTATTTATATCATGTTACCTAACAAAAATGGCTTCAAGTTCAACTGTGTTTGGCTCCTTTGACAACCACCAGAGCGCTCTGTCATCACATCAGTTGACTACGCAATTACCATTATTCAAGACGGCTGCACCCAGTGCAAAACATCACCTTTCCCGAACCTGCATGCTACATTAAAATTCCAACTTGGCTTTTGTCACACCGTGTCGTAAGGACGGTAGAGATATTTCCAGAGTAACAGCGGTCAAGAGAGTGTATTGCCGATACTTAGCTCATTGTGGAATGCCAATCAAATGAGACCGCGATCGTAACATTTAACTGTATAAGTATAATGAGATCAACGAATTCGGTATTCGAGAGAGCGAATATAATTTTTTGGTCTGTTTGAATCTAGTTATTCAGTGGTTTAAAGGATGCTGTACTTAGAAAAAAAAATGGTGTGCTCTTGTAGTCTATGAGTCTGGATAAGTTTGTAGAAAAAAGCGAGCAGGCAAGGAAGAAGAAGAGAGAGTAACGCATTTGTGTTGAGGGGAAGCGATCGCCGAATTTGTGGAACAGTTCTGAGAGGGACTTCCGTCCGTTGATGCAGAAGGGCTGATTACCGCTGAGTGTGGCGTGTGCAGAAAGAAAGAGCAGGTTCATAGTGCTTGATAAGGAACTGAGAGAATTGGGGCATGTAGTGGGTATTGTAAAGTTAATGTGCCTTACTTTGTGTAGGGTTTGTATATAATGGATTGTAATGTTACTATTGCTTATGTTATGGGATGAGTAGAGAGGATGACTGTATGTGTGTGTGTGTGTGTGTGTGTGTGTGTGTGTGTGTGTAGATTGAGGGGGGCTGTGGAGGTAATTTAGCGATCTCTGTAAAAGTAAGCACAGGAAGCATCAGAAAGAAAAGCAGGATGGTACTTCGAAAACGGGTCCTTAGGAAATTAGGCCAGTAAATTCGATAAGAAGGAATAAGAATGATTAATCGGTTGTTCTGGGATATAGGAGGATTGAGAACATTTGCGTATGTTAAGAGCTGGAAAGGTAGGAGGTGGGGAGCGCATTCAGTATCATTTTGGTGAACAAGTTCTGTTAGGGTAAGAATGTGAATTTACAAATAAGCTTAGAAAACACGAAAGCAAGCGTTAACTATTTTTAGGGGCACTATACAATTTCGGAGAGGTTGACTGGGCTCTTATTTTTTTTTTTTAATTTTCAAATGATCGTTTTAGATTGAGAGGGGAGAGAAACGCTGGGATGTGTGGGGACGGTGTGTGTGTGTGGACTCGCTCTCGGCTATTCTGACAACAGATGTGAAGGTGGAGATGTGTCGCATATAGACCGGCAAGCAATGGAATGCTGCATTAACATGTGTGTTGGACCACACTGAGTTAGGACGGTGACAGACGACTAGCGTGGCCTGAATTTCTCAGGTGTTAGGTGTGAATGAAGCTGTCATCAAGTCATGTTTGAAGGGTCGAACAGAGGCCTTTCAGCGAATTGAGAGCTGTCGGATGTGTGACTTAATGTGAGATAGGTTGATTGCGCCCGTCTGTTGAGTTACTTTCCTGTGCGTTATTTGGACAGATTACGCGTACTGATGGTGTTTACAGTTATGTGTACTGCATTATTTAGGAGCAGTTTGATATTGTGCACTGAAATTAGGAGCTGTTTGCGTGTCTGCCGACTGTGCAACATGACACCAGGTATATCAGGAAGAGTGTTTTTGTATGAGAGTGATAGGTATACTCGATGGGTAAATAAAATGTACGTTAAGTATTTGTGGGACGATATACAACATGAGAGAGTTCGAGTTGGTTGTTATTTTTTCTACTTGGAGGATTTGTTAGATCGAATTGCTGAGGTGAGTAGCTACGAGAGCGTGAGGGATGTGATTGCAGCATATCTCCGTCTCTCAGCGGTTAACTAATGATGGGGCGAGCAATGTTCTCGGCTTAGGTACTGGGGGTGTGCTCTGGGCATGTGCTAGACTGGGTGGATTGAACAACAGTATTAGGGTCATAGTTTAGGTAGAATATTTATACAGGAGTATATCCGACGCTACTATAAAGGTCCAGACTGTGATGTGGGCGGTCTCGCGCTCGTGGTGTGTGAGGGAGGCAAAGCAGACGATTTTGAGTCATCACAGATGACTTAGGTTAGTGGCTTCGTTTGCCACAATTTTCTTGTGTTTGGTAGCGAAACACAAACTGGCCATCAGAATTTAAGCTTGGGTTATTTATATAGACAGAATGTGATATAAGTTGATGTGGGTTAGTACACGTTAGTAAACGGAAGCAAGCATTAGTACATGTTAGCCAACGAACATGGGTCAGTAAAAGGACGTGGTGGTCGGTAGGGACTTTAACTATTTCATTTCAAGTCCACGTAGGTGTGGCAGTGGCGAAAATTAATTCCAAGTCTAGGTGGACGTGGCAGTTTTCCGCATCAGAGAGGTTAATTATTTGATCAGATTAAATAAATAGTCATGCGGAATTTGTTACTTTCACTTGTTGAGGTACTAAATTAGGTGCGCATGATGGCTCATATGTACGGACGTGTGTTTGCTCCAAGATCCTGGATTACATAATCGAAACATGTGGGCTGAATAATGAGAATCAGGTGATCAGTTAACGTAGTGAGAGTATTCTTTGTCTGACAGAGCCACGTGGTCGATCGCGCGTTGTGATGTCAAGGAAGTTTTACACTTGTAGAAAAAATATTCCGTTTACCAGAAACGTGAAGGGAGAGGTTGAGTGCTGGTGGCTTAGTTTGAAACAAAATGCTCGCGGGCGCGGCCGACCGTTTGAGGCGCCGCTGGCCGCCGCTGGCTGGCGCGCTGGCCGTGGGGGCTGTGCGGGCTCTGTAAACCGCTTGACGTCTGCCGGCCAGGGAGCGGGCTCTGCCGGCCGCACGTACGTCAGCTGCGCTCTGGAGTTTCGTTGTGTGAGCATGGAGAAGTCAGTTGGGACACACCTGCATGACCGTAATGTCTGAAATAAAGAGTCACTTTCCAGGTATTTACAGAAGGCTATGTCCGTCGCGTGTATGGAGGGTGTGTGACGTGAGGGGGGCGGCGGCGCAGCAATTGTACTGTTATTACGCGCACGCGAGGGCGAATCAATTAGCGAGCATTCTAGTGCGGTCCAAAGGTGCTGTTATATAGTCATAGCGGATTCCACTGTCGAGCAACCTTTGTCGCAAAAAGTGTAGCACTGCGTTCTTGCTCGCACAGGGACACGTGGCGAATGGCTGTGTGAGGTCGGCATCGACAGGTTTGAACGTGGCGCCGAAAGTGATGCAGGGAAACGGTCGACCCTTGTGTGATTCAGCTCGGAGGGAGACAATTTTGGCGGGAAACTGTGGAGGGGACGAATACACGTGGTGACTGGACAAGGGGCCGCTGTGACGTCAAACTCGACAAGTTCCAGCATGTCCAGCGAAAACATGTTTACGATGTGGGAGGGATCGCTGGGCTTGCCCCCCGCCTCACGTGACAGGCGTAGCCAGTGTCTCCACTGCTGGCCAGGGGGTGGCGAGGATTTGAACTAATTCAGTTGGAGCGCGGACGTCGTGGTGATTGCACTGCGATATCAAAGATGTGTGTGCTGACTGTGTTGGAGAACAAGTGATGACCGTACTGCTTGAAATAAAGTCTTCAGTCTCTTCCCCCCTGCAAAATCAAACGACGTGAATTACGTTACTATAAGTGCAGTTTATTATTTGATGGGATTATGATTGGCTACCAGTGAAAAAAAATAAGTGACGGAGAAAGCTTGTACATGTGATCAATTATGGTGTTGGGGATTTGAACTTGTGATAGATTTTAGTTATGGATGTAAGGAGAATGGCTTTCTCACCGAGAAAATCGGACATCTTGAATAAATAGTAAGTGATAATAATACATAGAATTACAGTTTTCGAGAGAATATCGTGTTGGAATTTGGCGCAATTTTCTAGTGGAGGTAGGCCTTTAATAATAAATGACAATGAATGATAATATATGATAATAAATGACAATGAATGATAATGATTGTTAATAAATGATAATGAATAATAATAAACAAAAGTAAGGTTTTGCAGGCATTAACGTGTAGGTATTTGAATTGGGAGGGAATTTTCTAGTGGAGCCAGATCAATAATAATAAATAATAATAAATGATAATAAATAATAATAAATGATAATGAATGATAATGAATGACAATGAATGTTAATAAATGATAATGAATGATAATGAATGTTAATGAATGATAATCAATAATAATAATAAAGACAAGTACGGTCTTTGCATGCATTATCCTGTTGGAATTCAAACTTCCCGCCATTTTTTTTCTTCTGGAGACCTAGGTTAGTGGACATAGCACAATTGGACTATTTTGCCTCCAAAATTCAAACTTCCTACCATTATTTCTTGAGGTTAAGTTAGTGGACATAGCACAATTGACCTATTTTCCCGCCAAAAGCCGCCATCTTGGATGACGCAATGCGATGTTGCCAAGTCTACATGCCGCCATCTTGGATGACGTCAATGCCGCCATCTTGAATAAATTTGGCAACAATGCAACGTTCACTGACACATAGGTTGACATAGGTTGTCCCCCTACTTCGGTCTTCTTCAAAAGTACCACATAAGGCCGCTGAATGTGCACCTGTCAGCGTGTTGTGTACAACTATGAAATTGCGAAACATATTCCACTCAACAAGTGGTTGTCGTTACCGCATACGATGTCGTAATGTGAAATGCAAAACACACAAAAAAACGTTCTGACTCTTCTCTCTTCGTTAACTCGTATTTCGGGAAAATTAAATTCTAATCAAAGTACACTTTTATATAAAACTAAGGTCGAAAGTAACTTTTGCATGACATGTCACTTGTAACACAGGAAATGCAGATAAAATACCTGTTGTACCACCCAAATTTTTCGCCGTTTAATATCCTTTGTGAACTTGTACTGTACTTATGATTCTGAAGCTGTAAGCTTTGTAACTGAATCTGTATTTAATACGTAATCTATGTAACAGTCATAAACCAGAGTTAGAGTCAAAACCAGTGACAGCTGTAAATATAAACGGTTTTTTGAGCATATTGATCAATACAATTAATGTTCAGTCCAAATCAATAAATTTTGAGTCTGGAATCAATTACTGCCGATTGTGACTGGGTACGACTAATTGACATCCACATAGATTACGACCTCTACGAGGTTAAGGCTTACATCATACAGTCACTCGAGAGTTGTATGGGTTGTGTGAGCAAGGGAGAAGAATTAGAAGAGAATTAGAAGCAGAAACGCAGCACATTTCTCCGAGCAATTTGGAAGACGATAGCCATCCAAACGAAGAAAAGTTACAAGACTTGACAGTGAAGCGAATTGTTGGTAGTACAAGGTTCGTTAATCGAAGAAATTAATAAAAAGGACTCAGTGTTAGGATCAAAACGGCTTCAACAACCACAGCACAGGCAGTTACAAATTAAGAATGTTCAAAAACGGAAAATTAAAAAACGACCAGATAAAACGCTGTCGGTGTCAGAGCCTGACGGAATTTTCTGGAATGACGTTGATGTGAATGAGGACCTGTTAAGGGATAACGAATCCGAAGATGTAGTGAAATTGTTCTACCTTCATGGCGTGGAAGGACGAAAGAAGATAGAGAGTATTTGTAAATATATGCATTGTCATCAAAGCGAGGACGAATGCTTGGAATTAGTGAATACCAAGTATGACGGAAAGAATTAAGACGGAGAAAAGTTGAGAAAATATGACAGGATTTTCAACAATATCCGGCATATATGCAAGGATGAAAATAGCGTCACCTGCCGGGTGTGTTGGCCCACCAAGTACATCACCGAAATAGTAGACTATTTTCACTTAGCCCATGGTCATTGAGGACCAAAGAAATGTACAGAGGTTCTGAATTTTAACAACATGTTAAAGAGAATAACAGATAGGATAAGGACTTGCGATAAGTTTCAGAGGGTGAAAGTGACCTACTGCACCATTCGTGGTCTTATGCATAGCATAAGATCTGACGATGTGCTAGAGTTAGTGTATACGGACCTATATGGTCCCCTTCCAAAAACCTCAGGTAATTTCACTTACATATTAGTAGTGTTGGAAGCCTTTTCAAAGTTCATTAAGTTATATCCGATAAGAAAGGCAACAGCTAAAGCCATTTATAACAAACTTGCAAACGATTACTTTGTGCATACCGGCAAAACAAAAGCGATTTTGTCCGACAAATTATGGAATAAAGGTATGGAAAGGAATGGAGTTGAATTGATGCACATTTCGGCCTATTGCCCGGCCGGAAATCCAATGGAACGATACATGCGCGAGCTGGGGCGAGTTTCGCGGACGTATTGTCACCACAATAATATATAAACGATTTTGAAATGATTATGAATGCTTTGACGCACGAATCTACAGTATTCACTCTGGAGGAAATCCTATTAGACCGTAAGTCGAAGAGTTTGGTGGAAGATGTAAATGATTTCTCTCCGCGAGTTAGTATTGACACTGAGGTGAAGAATGAACGTTTACGAGAGGCAATGAAAAAGAAAGGCGAGGCGCGGTTACGGCGTCATGACGCGATAGCGCGGTTGCTACGTTTGTAACTGGTGACCTCGTTCTCGTTGAAGCGAACGAGAAATCAAGCGGATTGATAATGAGTTTTCAAAATTTAAATTCATTTATAATGGACCATCTAAGATCGTCATTATACTAACGTTTACTGTTTAGCTTTTCCTAATTCTGATAAGCTGTTAGTTGAAACGTAACATTGTTGACTTGAAGTTGTATCAATCAAGAACTGATTAATCTGAGAAAGAATTTCCAATAAAGAATTAATTATTACTGTAATTTTCAAAACGTATTCCAAATTTATTTTTTGGACCAGGCTGTCATCAACAAATTTGGAAAAAGTATAACGAGAAATGTAGCTTACAGAGTTGATGTTCTGAAAGCAACTGAAATGAAAGAAAAAACCAAGTCATGACCAATGAGTACAAATGTGATTCTGGTTGTGTATCACTTGTAATTTTGTAAATAATATGTTGTAAAAATTCTTTTATACCATCTATCTATTATGTGAGTAAATACCGTTGCAATCAGACGATGTATAAGTTTCAGGTCTGTGTATGCGTGTGAATACGGGCAGTATTGAGTTATCCACTGTGATAGAAATATGACTCCTTGAGATTACTCTGGAGTGAGTTTTCAATGCATGTAAGACAGTTGGTCGTTCTGGAATGCCACTACATAAACAGAGAGAAAAAGCGTGCCGATGTGGCAGACGCAACATTGCCACGTCTGGATTGAACCGTTACCGGGTCTTAGGGCTCTGCGGCGCCCTTTGTAAATAAGCGTGTTAAATGTGACGTTTTTCTTTTCAGCACAACCAGTGTAAAACTTTGTTGTAAACGTTTAAGTATTATCCGGAGGCACAAATTCTCATAATGAAAAATGGAATCTGTTAATGAGTATGATATTTACGACAAACTATCTAAAGTAAACAATGTAACTAGTGCTTTCTTATTTCGCTTCTTATGCTTTTTCTCATTTTTTGTACACCTTTAACTATGTTGCTTACGTTTTCTTGTAGAGTACTGACATGAAATTTTCAGTTTTAATGTAATGGTTTCTTGAAAGATGTAATTTTGTTCTTTAAGATATGTTATGGTACACTGTGATGATTTGAGTCATAACGACGCAGTATTGTCATGCTGTTACGTGCCCACACATAATTGGGTTAATTAATGAGAAGCTTAATGAGTTATCAACAAAATTTATGTAAACAAAACTGAATAAATTTGCGCATCTGCATTTCTGTTTGTGTTTCTTCGGGCAGTCACTTATTTTGTTTCCCTTCAGGAAAAAACTCACGGAATGTGGGGCGTGTGTATCACCGAAAATGCAGATAAAATACCTTCTTCACCTTGCAAAATTTTCGCCGTTTAATATTCGTTGATAGCTTGTACTGTACTTATGATTCTGAATGTATGCTTTATTACAGGAAATATAATTAATACGTAATCGATTCAATAGTGTATTTATTTCTGATTGTGTGTAATTGTTTGTAATTGTAATGAAAATATTTTAAATTGCTGGGTAATAGAAATTTATTTAAATGTATCCATAGTGACGACGAAATGGCAGTTGCTGTGCAGTTGTTTATCTTTGCTTATGGAGAGTCTTTGTCGCGTTATGAGCAGAGAGGAGAAAGAGCAGCTTGAGTCATGAAAGAGTGCGGAAGTGTTTGTTGGGCGCTCCCGCAAACGCGGTGAGCAGCTCAGCTATGCTCGCGACAATGTAGGCGCGCCTGATTCGTTAACCCCTGAGTATTGAGCGCACGGTGGGAGTGGACAGGTGGAGGAAGCTGTAGTTTCAGCTGTTTCCTGTCCCATAATTATCTGTGGCTCTGGAGACGACTCGGTGTTCTCGAACAGCAGCAGCGGCAACAACGGCAGCTCAGTATTATCGTCGGCTACATTCTTCGTCGTCCGCACAGCTACAATGTCGTAGGACTGTTAAGTGAAAAAGTATAATCTTATGTAGACATTTCCCAGCAACATTTCCTTTACAAACTATAGCTAAGTTGAATAATAACCTACAGTAGTTAAAAATTGTAGGGCACCTGAGTTTCCATTGTCCTCAGACATTATTACCAAACAGGGTCCCTTTTCTTTTCCACCCAATCAGCGAGCATTGTCAAAATATGAAAACTGATTATTTATTTACTACTAGTTTTGTGTTTTTGCTAATGACCAGTTTCAATCAAAATTTTCTGCCTCAGTAACTCTCCATTCCTTTATTGCATGACAGAGACTACTGAAAGTAAAGCACAATTTCACTGGAAAAACTAATAACTAAAGATACAGCACAAATTAAGAGCGCGCAATTTCATTTATTTTTTATTGAGCTTAGTGAGTGACTTCTGCTGGCTTGGAAAGTATTTTATTGTTGTTATTTTAAAAGTAAGATCAATTGCTCATTTATTTAAAGTAAATGCAGTCCAGCCTTTCAATAATCAAAAGTAAATTGCTTACCATCTTCTAAATATTGCATTACGTTACACTGAGTGTACTGAAAGCTGTTTTTTACATGACGAAGTTTAATTTAAGCCAGTCATTTATTTAACCAGTAATTTCATTTAACTTTACTTTCAAAATTAAGTATTCTAGAATAAGTAACTGTAAAATCATTGCTTTCTGATTAATTATTTTCTCGTGAACTGTTGTGATGTGGAAAAGCGTGACAATCTTCTGTTGCCACGCCAATGGTTATTTGCTTCAATTTCTTAGCCATTATCTTTCTCAAGATTCTGGAGATTCATTGCCCTAGTTGGCTGGCGAACGTTTAATTATCGCTTCCTTTTAGCTAATCAGTGTTTTCTTTGTGTTATCAGTGATTTTTGTAGTAAATATTACGTGGTACGCTTTTCCCCGCTGTGCGGTTCGTGAGCAGTTGCACTATATTCCAGCAATTTCAAAATTATCATCAGTGTTTACCTTAAATTTAGAAGAGATTCTTCCTTCAGAAGAGTCTGCTGTACACTTTCCTCCAACTAAATGGTGTTATTTTCCTTCGATAACGGTAGCCTGTAAAATTTCATTAGGCACATGCGATCACGGTGAGTATATTGCAAACCATTAGGCCGAATGGGAAGGTGGGGGTTACACACTGCTAAGTAACATAACTCGATGAAACTTGGACCATCCATAGAAGTCCTGCGAGAGTGTAGGAAAGAAGGTAACTCAAAGAAATACATTATTCTACGGACAGAAATGACACATATATTCGAAGACAATAATTACATTGGTGGTCAAGAGAACTCAACTGATATGAAACCTAGGTCTTAATTTGATGAAGAAATTGCTGAGAATGTACGTCTTCAGCATTGTAAGGTAGTGAATCAAGGACTGGTGGGAAAACAGGAACAGACGAGAATTGAAGCGTTTGAGATTTGGTGCTACAGAAGAATGTAGAAAATTAGGTGTACTGATAAGGTAAGGCATGAGGTGGTTCTCCATAGAATCGGCGGGGAAGGAATATATAGAAAACACTAGCAAGAAGAAGAGACAGCATGATAGGACATATCTTAAGACATCACGGAATACATTCCGTGATACTATAGGGAGAGCTAGAGGGTAAGAACTGCAGAGAAAGACAGAGACTGGAATACATTCAGTAAACTATTGAGAAGTAGAAAGTACTACACTGTGATGAAAGATTGACACAGAAGAAGAATTCGTTGCGGGCTATGTCTTAGGTAACTCAGTTACACGCATAATTCAGAACCTGTGCTCCAAGCCATTCGACCGTTAAGAAATATTAGAAAGCATGATCGTAGTGGAAAACGAGCACAAGAAGAGTTGTTCAATTGTTACTAGTGAAATCAGTAGTTGTGACAGGATGATGCTGGTTTATTGTGCTGGACTCATGATGTAGTTGGAAGTCCCGGACCAGAGGATAGTGGAGACGTGATGGGGGCGAGTTTTCTCTACAGTTTGCATCCTTCTCGTGGAAGCTTCAGGGAAACGTTCCAGGACACTAAACACGATGCTGCACTAACACTTTGTTTAATCTTAAGTAAGCAATAGATAAACACATAAGAGTCTCCACTTGAATGGTTCTCCTCTGAGCATGCTAGTTTAAAAGTGTAATAAGCCTCATATTTGAATTAACGTATTTGAAAAAAAAAAACATATAATAATTTGATTGAGAATAATTACGGGCGTAAGGTCTGTAGTAATTTTGTAAGTAAAGTTGGCATTAGGAATTAAATCTTGTCAGGTATTTAAATATTGATTTTTAGAATCTCTGTATAAAAGGTCCTTCCATGATCTTTGTTAAGTATTACAGAGTAGTCTCCCAAACAACTGGTGTCGCCAACTACTGTTGGCACATACAGTGTCGTTTGGTGTGTGTCCCTAGAGTTATTTAAAGTTATAGTCGCTGGCTGGAAACATAGTAGTATCCACTTGTTCGATTCCCAACATTCGTAATTATCTGACATTTGAGTTTCCAGAACATTCTGAAAAGTAGAACATTCTGAGCATGAATGCGTAAGAGCTGTCAGGAGTCAGCTCAGGTCAGGTAGTAATTCCATGTGTTGCTACCAAACGTGCATTCAGTGTGAAGTGGTACTTCTTGTTGGAATTGGGTCTTGATGCCTGATTCTATGTGACGATATTAAATACACAGAGCATCACTCAGAAGGAGTTTTACTGTTGTTACAAAATATTCCCCCAAGACTACTGACGCAGTTCCCTATTGCGTAGATACGCCGAACCCTTCCTTAGTTTATAATAAACGAAGCAGATATAATCATAATGTATTCTGAGATGTTCCCCAAAAACTCTCCTGTAACTCTTCATTACCGGAGGATGCGTTTCGATGTATCTATAGACAGAATGTTGACAACCATTTTCTAGTAATGTGGTACTGAACTTCCCTGACGTTATGCTGACAATATATTCTTCTCTGCGGGACAGTTTTTCTAATGTTATCTACATTAGTTTCTAGAGCATCAGTAGTACTGATACCAAAGCCTTCACAAGTATTCAGAACAGAGATATTCTTGTTACCTTCACAGTGTCTCAAGCCTTACAAATATCATGGATTTTACTACTTCTACAGACAGAACTACGCAAATATATTGCCGAGAAATGTTACGGGAGTCAAGTCCTCACATTTAACTGAAGATGAAATGGGAAATAGCGGACAAAAGTTTCAGAGGTGTCAGACTTTAGCATAGTCTGTATCATCTTCGTATGACAAAACTCAGGTTACATGGATAATAACGTATTCTAAATGAAAATATTCTTTCCTATTATAATAGTAAACGTTTGGGTCCGTTTTTGTTATTTGTGGTATGTGTATGTAAATTTGTTGTTTTTTACAGTAATATAGGATTTTCATTTGTTACCTGTTTTGCGATAATAATGCGTTTTTAGCGTCGATTCATTTACTTGGAATATTCAACCTCCGTTTTCTTGCCAAAGTGGCGGATTAATTTCATATACATTCGGCAGCCGTATTTTGAATGGAACAGGCTTAGGTGGAGTCTATGCTTGTCTTTCGATGCAGCTGTAATTACAGTGGGAAGCAGCTGGGAGACTTTCGGCCAGACATGTTCTTGGCCAGTTCGGTAACAATCGATGCTCATAAACTGCGGAAGTAACGGCGGCCTCTGGTCTGTGTGTTTACCACGGCTTACAACGGCCTCCATGTGGCCCCGATTCTCTGTTCGCGCCACGTGGCTGCGTGGATCACGACAAAACGAGAAAACTAGAAACACTATGCCTCAGTGAAAAACTTATTTCAATGTTCCTTTGCTCTGGCGTGTTGTTCTCCGCACCTTTTGTTCCTGCCAGTACAGGTCGTATACTATTATTTTAACAGAAAAGTGTCTTAGTCTCTTTCATTTCAGGAAACGTACCAGCGCAATATTTTAAAATTTACCGAAATGACAACAGAGTGTTACTTCGTCAAATCAAAGCCTGCGTTTCACTGCAGTAAATTTCATTTAGCAACGAGTGCTCTCTGCGCCTGTAGTAGACTTTCATTTGGCTTCGTCCTGCATGTGTTATTTTGTTTCAAGGTAGCGCAATTCCTTCACGTCGTTTGCTACGTGGCCCCCGATTTTGATGTTAAGTTAATCTCATTTCTGCTGGTACTAATTACGTCCGTTCTTATTTGGTTTACATTCATTCCATATTGCGCTCTTACTAAACGGTTCATTCAATTCAGCAGGTCCTGCAATTCTTCCTGACGTTTACTGTGGATAACAGTGTATCCAGCAAATGTTATCATTGATATCTTTTGCTCTGTATTTTAATCCTGAATTTCTGATATACATTTTGTCCCACCACTTATATAATCCAAGCACTTCTGTTCTTACGTTCTTCTTGTCCCTTCACGGTTGCCGGCCTGTGTGGCCGTGCGGTTCTAGGCGCATCAGTCTGGAACCGCGTGACCGCTACGGTCGCAGGTTCGAATCCTGCCTCGGGCATGGATGTGTGTGATGTCCTTAGGTTAGTTAGGTTTAAGTAGTTCTAAGTTCTAGGGGACTGATGACCCCAGATGTTAAGTTCAAATGGTTCAAATGGCTCTGAGCACTATGGGACTTAACATCTATGGTCATCAGTCCCCTAGAACTTAGAACTACTTAAACCTAACTAACCTAAGGACAGCACACAACACCCAGCCATCACGAGGCAGAGAAAATCCCTGACCCCGCCGGGAATCGAACCCGGGAACCCGGGCGTGGGAAGCGAGAACGCTACCGCACGACCACGAGATGCGGGCCAGAGAGACGTTAAGTCCCATAGTGCTTAGAGCCATTTGAACCATTTGAACCTTCACTGTTCTTGAGCGATTGTATATTACTTATATTTCAATATAGCTCGTATTAATTTTCCTGCTAAATTTCGATCACCTTGCACCTTTTTATTTTACTGAGAACTTTGTACAAGTCGACAAATTCTGTGAAAGTACACTGATTTTTCTTAATCCTTCCTTCTATTACCAAACGCAACTTCACAACTTTGTATCTTATGCCTTTATTGATGTTAAAGCCGCGAGATGTTGATAATTTATGTTGACTACACTGTAGGTACGTAGAGATTACAGCGGAAAACAAATTATTTGCCACTTTTTTCACTAACGCTACGTTTTGTTACTTAGACAGTAGACTAACAACTTGGTTGTAAAAATAATAAATTAGTGAAAAAAACTGCCAAAAATTGTGTTTTTACCGAATTGTATACCCGTTTTTCCCCAAACTTCTGTATACTGTCCTTCATCAACATCTTGGATGCGTAACCTGTTAATTTGATTTTGTGACAGGTCTCACATTTATCTGCCGTTTCAATCTCCGGAACTGTTTGCTTGTTTCAGAAAGTCCGATGTACTGCCGCCAGTCTTATGCACTCTACGCACTAACATGAAGAATCATTTGGCTGCAACTTACCTCAATGGTATTAGGAGTGCCGAAAGAATGTTACGCTCGTACGAGTATATACCTTAAACCTTTTAATCTCAGGTCTGTTTACTATCGTCACCGATTTCAGACGCCGGACATCGAGATCGAGTTTGACGCACCGGCATTGGTGGTCCACAGTTGTTTGATTTCTAGTCCTCACCCCAAGCGACGTGGACTTCGGCTCAACTGGCAAGACCCTTCGCCGACGTTATTTTCGCACATATTCATTCGCTTAGTTTTGTTGTCGCTTTGATGTCGTGGCTTTGTAAGCAGGTGAAAATTCTTAGCTTTCACATTTGGATTTCTCTCGGTTTGTCCTTTCGAATTTGTGTACAGTTTTTGCTGTCGACCAATCGCCGTGTAATTCCCACACCCTAGGTAGTACGTTATTGAAGTCTGGATCCTCTATGTCTTCCTAATAGATACCCATATCTTCTTCCACTTCGTCCAGTTACACCAAGAACCTTCAATAAGTAATGGAACATTTCCTCTTCTCGGCCACTTTTAACTGAACATCTTCTGAATTTCTTGTGAGTTATCGTGGAATATTCTCGCTTCAGTCCCTATAGGTTTTTGAAGTTCCGACTGGTGGCGGCTGCTAAATTTAGCCCTTAAAATGACGTCTGTAACATAGGTGCGATCCAAGCACAGAGCTGTCATCGAATTTATTTTTGCGCAAAACCAGAGCATCAAAGATATTCATAGGTGCTTGCAGAATATCTACGGAGACCTACTGTGAACAAAAGGACGGTGAGTTGTTGGGCAATGCGTGTCGTCACCACAACAAGATCGTACAAATCTGTGCGATCCCCCACCTGCTGGCGGGCTGCACATAGCTTTGACTACTGCAATTGAAGACATGCACTGAAAAGCGGACTAACTCTCATCTACATCTACATCTACAGCCATACTCCGCAAGCCACTTGACGGTGTGTGGCGCAGTGTACCTTGAGTACCTCTATCGGTTCTCTCTTCTATTCCAGTCTCGTATTGTTCATGGAAAGAAGGATTGTCGGTATGCCTCTGTGTGGGCTCTAATATCTCTGATTTTATCCTCATGGTCTCTTCGCGAGATATACGTAGGAGGGAGCAATATACCGCTTGACTCCTCGGTGAAGGTCTGTTCTCGAAACTTCAACAAAAGCCCGTACCGAGCTACTGAGCGGCTCTCCCGTAGAGTCTTCCACTGGAGTTTATCTATAATCTCCGTAACGCTTTCGCGATTACTAAATGATCCTGTAACGAAGCGCACTGCTCTCCGTTCGATCTTCTCTATCTCTTCTATCAACCCTATCTGGTACGGATCCCACACTGGTGAGCAGTATTCAAGCAGTGGGCGAACAAGTGTACTGTAACCTACTTCCTTTGTTTTCAGATTGCATTGCCTTAGGATTCTTCCAATGAATCTCAGTCTGGCATCTGCTTTACCGACGATCAACTTTATATGATCATTCCATTTTAAGTCACTCCTAATGCCTACTCCCAGATAATTTATGGAGTTAACTGCTTCCAGTTGCTGACCTGCTATATTGTAGCTCATTGATAAAGGATCTTTCTTTCTATGTATTCGCAGCACATTACCCTTGTCTACATTTAGATTCAATTGCCATTCCCTGCACCATGCGTCAATTCGTTGCAGATCCTCCTGCATTTCAGTACAATTTTCCATTGTTACAACCTCTCGATATACCACAGCATCCGCAAAAAGCCTCATTGAACTTCCGATGTTATCCACAAGGTCATTTATGTATATTGTGAATAGCAACGGTCCTACGACACTCCCCTGTGCCACACCTGAAATCACTCTTACTTCGGAGAACTTCTCTCCATTGAGAATGACATGCTGCGTTCTGTTATCTAGGAACTCTTCAGTCCAATCACACAATTGGTCTGATAGTCCATACGCTCTTACTTTGTTCATTAAACGACTGTGGGGAACTGTATTGAACGCCTTGCGGAAGTCAAGAAACACGGCATCTACCTGTGAACTCGTGTCTATGGCCCTCTGAGTCTCGTGGACGAATAGCGCGAGGTGGGATTCACACGATCGTCTTTTTAGAAACCCATGCTGATTCCTACAGAATAGATTTCTAGTCTCCAGAAAAGTCATTACACTCGAACATAATGCGTGTTCCAAAATTCTACAACTGATCGACGTTAGAGATATAGGTCTATAGTTCTGGACATCTGTTCCACGTCCCTTCTTGAAAACGGGGATGACCTGTGCCCTTTTCCAATCCTTTGGAACGCTACGCTCTTCTAGACACCTACGGTACACCGCTGCAAGAAGGAGGGCAAGTTCCTTCGCGTACTCTGTGTAAAATCGAACTGGTATCCAATCAGGTCCAGCGGCCTTTCCTCTTTTGAGCGATTTTAATTGTTTCTCTACCCTCTGTCGTCTATTTCGATATCTACAATTTTGTCATCTGTGCGGCAATCTAGAGAAGGAGCTACAGTGCAGTCTTCCTTTGTGAAACAGCTTTGGAAAAAGACATATAGTATATCGGCCTTTAGTCAGTCATCCTCTGTTTCAGTACCATTTTGGTCACAAAGTGTCTGGACATATTGTTTTGATCCACCTACCGCTTTGGGAATAGAAGCTTTCGAAATGTGGTGCTACAGAAGAATGCTGAAGATAAGGTGGGTAGATCACGTAACTAATGAGGAGTTATTGAATAGGATTGGGGAGAAGAGAAGTTTGTGGCACAACTTGACTAGAAGAAGGGATCGGTTGGTAGGACATGTTTTGAGGCATCAAGGGATCACAAATTTAGCATTGGAGGGCAGTGTGGAGGGTAAAAATCGTAGAGGGAGACCAAGAGATGAATACACTAAGCAGATTCAGAAGGATGTAGGTTGCAGTAGATACTGGGAGATGAAGAAGCTTGCACAGGATAGAGTAGCATGGAGAGCTCCATCAAACCAGTCTCAGGACTGAAGACCACAACAACAACAACCGCTTTGACATAAGAACAAAAATTCTTAGGATTTTCTGCGAAGTCAGTACATAAAACTTTACTTTTGAATTCATTGAACGCCTCTCGCATAGCCCTCCTCACACTACATTTCGCTTCGCGTAATTTTTGTTTGTCTGCAAGGCTTTGGCTATATTTATGTTTGCTGTGAAGTTCCCTTTGCTTCCGCAGCAGTTTTCTAACTCGGTTGTTGTACCATGGTGGCTCTTTTCCATCTCTTACGATCTTGCTTGGCACATACTCATCTAATGCATATTGTATGATGGTTTTGAACTTTGTTCACTGATCCTCAACACTATCTGTACTTGAGACAAAACTTTTGTGTTGAGCCGTCTAGTACTATGAAATCTGCTTTTTGTCACTTTTGCTAAACCGAAAAATCTTCCTACCTTTTTTAATATTTCTATTTACGGCTGAAATCATCGATGCAGTAACTACTTTATGATTGCTGATTCCTTGTTCTGCTTAACTGTTTCAAATAGTTCGGGTCTGTTTGTCACCAGCAGGTCTAATATGCTATCGCCACGAGTCGGTTCTCTGTTTAACTGCTCAAGGTAGTTTTCAGATAAAGCACTTAAAAAAATGTCACTGGGTTCTTTGTCCCTGCCACCCGTTATAAACATTTGAATCTCCGAGTCTATATCCGACAAATTAAAATCGCCACCCAGAACTATAACATTGTGAGGAAATGTACTCGAAATGTTTTCCAAATTTTCCTTCAGGTACTCTGCCACAACAGCTGCTAAGCCAGGGGGCCTATAGAGATGCCCAATTACCATGTCTGAATCTGCTTTAACCGTGACCTTCACCCAAATTATTTCGCATTTCGGATCTCCGTCAATTTTCTTCGATACTATTGCACTTTTTATCGTTATAAACACGCCTCCCCCTTCGCTGTCCAGCCTGTCTCTGCGGTACACATTCCAATTTGAGTTTAGGATTTCATTACTGTTCACATCTGGTTTCAGCCAACTTTCTGTCCCTAGTACTATGTGGGCGTTGTGACCGTTTATTAATGAGAGCGGTTCTGGAACCTTTCTATAGACGCTCCTGCAGTTTACTTTTACCACATTAATATTGTTATTCCCTGTTTTGTTTTGCCTACTAGTACCTTGCCGCGTCTCAGGAGGTGTTTTGTCGGGCCTAGGGAGCCGCTTCATGCGTGTAGTGCGCTACTGACCTATTCAGGGGATCCCACATTTCTCCAACCGATAGCGGAAGTCGAGAAATTTGCACCCCAGATCTCCGCAGAATCGTCTGAGCCTCTGGTTTAAGCCTTCCACTCGGCTCCAAACCAGAGTACCGCGATCGGTTCTGGGAAGATACTACAAATAGTTAGTTCAGATTCCACCCCGCGAGCGAGGCTTTCCGCCTTCACCAACTCGGCCAACAGCCTGTATGAACTGAGGATGACCTCTGAACCCAGACAACCCAGACGGCAGGAGTCATTGGTGCCGACATGAGCAACAATTTGCAGTCGGGTGCACCAAGTGCCCTCTATCGCCGCCGGCAGGGCCTCCTCCACATCTCGGATAAGACCCCCTGGCAAGCAGACAGAGTGAACACTGGCCTTCTTCCCCGACCTTTCCGCTATTTCCCTAAGGGGCTCCACCACCCGCCTAACGTTGGAGCTCCCAGTCACTAATAAACCCCTCCACCGTGTGCCTGCTCGGACCTTGCTGAAGGAGCGGCCACATGCCCACTCACAGGCCGAGCGGGCGATGCCACACGGCCAGCTTCCACATTGACCCTCCGCCTCATGCGCCTCGAACGCCACTGAACCCGCCACTCTCCTTGGGGAGAGGGTGGCCCAACCGCGCCCCGTACCCGCGAAGATGTCTCGACAGCAGGGACCGTGGGTGAAGCATGTAACACCTTGGGTGTACCATGCGACGCACCAGACTCCCCACTGCCGTTACACTCGGAGGCAGCAGCCTGAAGACGGCTGACCTCCGCCATCAACACGTTCAACTGTTCGCGAACAGTGGCCAGCTCCTCCTGCGTCCGTACACAGCAGTCACACATCCTATCCATCCTAAGAAATCAGTTTACAGTAGAGAGTTAATCAACTTTTAACTAGACTGCTAATTCACTAAAGGTGGCTGATAGCTGACAAAACTGTGGTTACTAGACACTTCTTGTTGAAAACAATGAAAGTAGCACTATATGTCTTTGGACTGTATTCAAAACAAACACTAGCACTACTGGCACTACAGCTGACTAAAGGGACTCTCTCTGACTGTATTCAAAACAAACACGAAATCTATGGAACACTATTACTAACATTCGAAAATTAAAACTTCCTAAAAGCAAAAACACACGGAAGAAGAAGTGACAAGTAAGAAAAATACAGTTAATACTTAAATTAACGTAGCTCGCTGCACGGCAGACGTGACGCAGACGACAGTTACGACGACACTGAAATGTAAAAACTTAAAAATAAGTGCCGCCTTCTGTCGCTGGGTACGGGAATTATCAAAATTGCCGTTGGACTCACCCCTGGATATAACTTTGGAATAAGACTAATGTCAATTTTTATAGTTCCCGTACCCAGCTACAGATGGCGACACTTAACTCTAAGATTATACATTTTAGAGTTAGCCTTCCTTCCACGCATGTCTTCGATTGAAGAAACACCCTGCAGCCAGGATGTCGCACCTTCTGACTTCATCTGTTTGGCCCACTCCGTGGGAAGCAGTATGTGTATGATGAGGTTATTGATGCAGCAAGACAGTGGATCCGGCGTCTATCAGTAGAGTGGTACCATGTAGGCAAACAGTCTCTCGCAGTAAGGTGGCGCAACGCCATCGCATTGAAAGGAAATTATAAACAATCCTTTTGGAAGAACATCCGCAACTGAGCATTATAGCACAGGTTGGCAATACCGCTTCAGTTGTAAGTTACTTTATTTTTATCAGGTTGAAAACTACAGTTATATAACCAAAAGAGTGGTAACCCATAGTACACGTATTGGAATCCTCAATAAAACCAAACTGCTGAGTTAAAAAAAAAATGTTGCAATACTTATTGAATGCCCCTCACAGTTTCTGACCTTTGTAGATACCCTCAATACACTTTCCGCACTTTCTTGCTCTTCTCTATGATGTTAAAAATATACTCTTAAATTTGACGCATTTTCTTTAAATATCATCCAGAGCTATTCTAATTTATCTTTATGCTAAAGCTGTACTTCCGACAACTATTCCTTTTTCGATATCTTCACCTTTTTCCTGCAGCCATTTCACTTTTAGTTTCACTTTTCACTTGTCTATATAATAAATTTGGCACTCCAACTACCATTTCCCTTTCGGTTTCTTACATTGTCCGTGCTCCTATTTCACTTTAACGCTCTTGCAAATTCTATTAATTTCAATTTTTCATGTTACTAATATTCCAGTAAACCGAATTTTGGTAAAGTCAAGGTTATTCACAGTATTAGATTTTCATTATGACGGATAACTACTTCTTATGATGGACTGGACTTTTACGAAATGCTCTGCTTTTTATGGGAATTCTATGTGGTTTTATACAATACTGGAACACCTACTTTATTAAAATCGTTGGGTTGTAACCCGTTGTAATAATGCTGCTCTCAGTGATATTCTTTTTTTTTTTGCTAGGTGATCCATTGTTGATGAGATACTTCAGCCACATTAGTTTGACAGTTATATCGCATCCTATAACAATAAATGTGTAAAAATTATGCTCTTTTTGTCTGTGATTCAACATGATTATAACATATCTGTTGATAAACAAACATGTCACAGAGACACAGAGCAGTTTTCCGACGTTAGAGGTTGTCTTTGATTTAGAAGGTAAGACGATAAGTTCGTTTGGGTCAAATGGCTCTGAGCACTAGGGGATTTAACTGCTGAGATCATCAGTCCCCTAGAACTTGGAACTACTTTAACCTAACTAACCTAAGGCTAAAATGGCTCTGAGCACTATGGGACTTAACATCTATGGTCATCAGTCCCCTAGAACTTAGAACTACTTAAACCTAACTAACCTAAGGACAGCACACAACACCCAGCCATCACGAGGCAGGGAAAATCCCTGACCCCGCCGGGAATCGAACCCGGGAACCCGGGCGTGGGAAGCGAGAACGCTACCGCACGACCACGAGATGCGGGCAACTAACCTAAGGACATCACACACATCCATGCCGGAGGCAGGATTCGAACCTGCGATCATAGCGGTCGAGCGGTTCCTGACTGTAGCGCCTAGAACCGCTCCGCCACTTCTAAGTTCGTTTCCATTTGTTTTAGGGGCATAACCTTTCATCCTCATAAACATCTTGCAGTGATAGTTCAGGTGCTAAAAGAAGTAGATGTAAGGAACCAGCTGTGAACTTACTTTCAATTCAGCATTATTCTCCTGGGTGACCTGATTGAGTCATCAGAAGCGTGCGTTATCAGCAGACGCCTGGCAGTTATTTCGGTAGCAGCAGCAGAGCCCCTCCAAGCAAAGTGCAGCTAATTTATCGACTGTGCCCAAAACGTGCCATGACGCGGAGGCAAAACAGCTCAGAAAAGAGTTGGGGGCGTAGATTGATCCCCTGAAGCAGCCACTGCTCTTCACGCCCAGTGATCAAAGGCTGTTCGCTCGCGTGTGGCATCTACCCGCTAGGTCAATGAACTATCTGCGGTCCAGAGCCACAATTTCCAAATACCATAACATCCTTACCTCCATGTATGACATTATCAAGAGTTGAGGTAATTAAAATGTGAGGTTTCGTGTTTTGTTATTTATGAGGGGATGATGAGACAAACAATTTGATATAGAACATCTATGTCTATCAAGCAGAGAAATAACCTCAGACTGGCCTACAAAAATCGTCCAAGCAAAAGTACAGGCGCACACTGTCTAAGTTTCAGTATTCTCTCGCTCTCTTACGCCACGGGCTTAATGAGTGATTTCGTTAACATTATTCATTTAAAATTTTCCTTATGGACAATGAAAGAGAAAAAGAGTTTTGAAAGCGATATGAAAAAACCATTTACGTTTGCTATTCGATCTTAACTTAGCCCTTAGATGCACTGCAGCTTCGTAGTGGGAAGGACAGACAAACAAAACATTTTAACTGTTAATTTTTGTGTTATTACTATTCAAAATATTTTCATGTAACATTTACAGAAACGTTAATTTTACATATTGTGAGTTTAATAACGGTATTTCAATATTCATTGACGATCTTATCCAAAATCTCTCTATGCACATGTGCTGTATCTAAAGTGGCTTTTGTAGGTTAATTTGAGATTGTTTCCCGGCATGATAGGCCACAACTGTCCTAACTGGATTTGTCCGTCTCGAACTCACCTGCGCCACTGTGGCACATTGCAAACACTTACCGTTTACATTCTGTATACGATGAACCGTAAACGAGAACCACATGCTGCTTCAAGTAAAGAGCCCTTGTTACTTATTTGCTGTTGCAGCTGGTGATCTAGGGGTAAAGCGCGTGATTTGTAGCCGAGAGGTCGCGGGATAGAATGCCGGTCTGCCTTTAACCTGTCTTCCGCTTTTCAGTTCTAAGGAGATTCGCCAGGAACAACACGTTGTTTGGATTCTCCTTTAAATTCTACCTCTTCTTTCCCCATTAATATTTCTGGGGATGTGTTATGGACATAAAAGCTGCAAAGTGACGTCTATTTGAAAGACTTGAACCAGGATATTGAACCAGACAGAATTACTTTTCTCTCGGACTTTCTGTTTACAAAGAAAGAAAAATAAAAGTTTATCATTTACTGAGACTGTAAAAAGGCATTCAAGATATGGAGGTGTTATTCTCTAACAAATGTATCATATGTACACGTTTGATTGCTATCAATCAACATTTGGAAGAGGGAAGATACGGAAAAATATCATTGTAGAGCACGATAGGTCGGGTAAGAACTTTTGAAACATACGTTGCCGACAGTGACAGAGTGTACAGTTTCGTGTCACGTGAAGCTTGTGTTTATTGAACCATACTGCCACATCTTGTGCAAATATAAAACGTTATGCAAAAAATCACACTATAAACGGCTTCAACAATTATTTAAGATGATTTTACAGTAATCACATAGCTAAATAATTTGAACATATACCAACTGTAGAAAAATACAATGTAAAAAAGTGCTAAAGAGATACTGGGGAGCATACATCTTGGGATTAAAATGGTTGTGTGACCACTGATAGTACACCATATTTTATAAATACACATTACTGTTTCTATAAAATCATGGTTTCGTATATTTTAGTATCTTCAAGACAGAATAAACAGGAGCACATGTAAGAAGGGCACCTTCATTTCCACAAGGATTTGTAAGTAAGCAGTTTTTCTGCGCCTCGAAGAACTGCAGGAAAAATTCAAATGATTTACATCTGCTCTTTTCTTCCATCACAGAACGGGTTACCCTTGATGCCTATCCGATGTCAGTGAGAAGAAGATGAAGCATGATTAGTACGCATCCGCTCTAGGATGGTTATCAGTTTCCTGCGGCATGAAGCTTCTAATTACTCTCAGAATGAACCGTACTACCATCTTTTGAGACATTTAAGCTAATCAATCTTCTACCCACTCTCCTTCGACCAGTAATGAATCGGTCTCAAGCAATTGGAGAATAACAGACTCACCAGAAACTTTGTCCTCCTTCGCCAGCCGGTCGATTCCGTCACTGTAAACCAATCTCACTAGTCCCAGAGTCCATAGAAAGGAGATTAACATGCCTCTTCGTATACTTTAAAGTATTTGGATGTTCGTTTTACTGTCCCACTTCGGCTTTTCAAAAGGTAGTAATACTTCTTTTGAATCTAATACTATAACTAGATGAGCAATGGATCTACTCGTGCTACACCTTGCGTTTAAATTGCATTGGTTTTTCTTTTCTTCCCGTGACATGTTTGTTTGATATGTTGTCTGTCATTAAGTGGCTGCTTGGTTGTCTTTCCCCTCGGCTATCGATATCTGCGTTTTGCTTTAGGGAAACTGCTATGGAGGAAATGAGATCTTTGACCGGTGATAACTTTGCGTGGTGGCGCGGAAGTAGGGGCGCGCGCTCAGAGAGTCTGGTGGACACGGGAGGGCAGTGTGGCTCTCCAGCGCGAAGCAGGCGTGGTCGGTTGTACCGAGTCGCGACATAATGTATGTCAGTTGTGTGTAACGAGCGGGTGGAGTTGGCGGAAGAGCTCCCCGCGTGTTCGTTGTATACAGAATCGCCCCACGAGTAGTTGCTGTTCATTTCGCCTTGGTGGGACGTTAACAAGATTCTTTAAGTCCTCCGTTTCAACACTGGAGTTTAAAAAGAAGACACCTAACATGAAGGTGCGGTCACTACCCGTCCACGTTGCAGAGAAGACGTGAACTCCGGTGACAGAGCGTGTTGTCGCGTGACCGTGGCGTGACTGGCGACGCGTGCGCGGTCGGATGTGTGGATCCTTGCCATAGGAGGTCGCTTACTGAATGTTCGAGCATAATTGCAAGTTAATTTAGTGGAAGGTTTAATCGTTAAGTAACAAGTTTGCGTAACCAGAGTCTCTTCTGCCTTGTGGCCTCCGGCGATCGGGTTTCCTGTCCCCGGCACCGGTGTAAATGAAGACAGTGATCTTTCCTCCTCCTCTCGTTACTGCCCGATGGGAGGTGTAGTTTTGGCAGTTTAATTGTTTCGCTGTTCTGTCGTGTGCTATGAGTAAATTCATGCTTCTTGTTGATTGATCATGTGGTCGCTCATTCAGGACTATGTGGTGTAATGTTTCCTTGCACGAGGTTAGCTCTAATTCTGTCAGCAAGTTAAGCCATTTTATTACAAGTTTTCGCTGGCTAAAAGTCGGTGCAGTGACCAGCCTGAGAGTGGTAATTGTGTTTACGGGCGTATTTAAATTGGTCAGCATTCTGCCTAGCCTGAGCGTCCCTGAGTGGGTGATTTGTGGCCGCCTTACACGTCCGTCATATTTGTTATGTTCTAATGATATTCCAGGACACTTTTGTTTAAAAACTTTTTTAAATTTCTCCGTTCCTTTATTGCCAGTAATCGTGTGTTTGCTGAGAACTTTGATTTTTTTTTTAATGGCGGTGTTGGTAGCTTCACTACCTCACAGTACTTTATTAAGATAGTTCTGTATTTACTTTAGTAGCCTGTTTACTAATGGTCTTTAATTTAAAAAAAACTGTTGTATTGCTATAAATTACTTGATTGCCGTTAGCGGCGTGTTTTGAAAGGCTGTTATTGCCGTACTACTAGCTTGTGATTTTTTTTAAAAGAAATTTTTAAATTGTGGTATTGCTGTAAATCACATGATTGCCGATAGCGGTGTGTTTTGAAAGGCTGTTATTGCCGTACTGTTCGCTTCTGTGTGTGTGTGTTTTTTTTTTAAAGAAATTTTAAACCGTTGTATTGCTATAAATGACTGGATTTCCGTTTTTAAAAGAAATTTTTAAACTGTTGCATTGCTGTAAATGACTTGATTGCCGTTAGCGGCGTGTTTTGAAAGGTTGTTGATTGACGTACTGGTACTTCTACTTTTTTTAAGGATTTTTTAAAAAAATTGGTGATTGCTATAAATGATTTGATTGCCGTTGGCGGCGTGTTTAAAAGGTTGTTTATTGCCGTACTGTTAGTTTCTGTAAGATATGAATAAAACATTTGTGTGTGAAAATCTCAACTCGACAGTAAACCATTAGAAATTTGGCCCCGTTTCCCAACTTGTGGTGTGGCTTGTAGTAACCGTAACCACTGTGTGTGTCAGTAGACTCAAGATTCCAGACTCTCGAGACGCTTCCTATCACTTCCACAGCCTGTCGAGCAATATGTGTCACGTATAGTCTGAGCTCTAAACGAAAAGAGCAGCCGATGACTCAAGGAGGGATGCTTTTTACAACAGCAATCTGCCGTTCGCTAGTGCTGATATCAACAGAGCAAACAGCTGTTAATGGACGCTGTGTAGTGCTTCTTCTACGGCCACATATGCAAACGAGAAATGTGCCAACGTGCACCTCGTCTATGGAAAAGTAAAATACACTTGACAGCTTTATCAAAAAAACAAAATTCCCAACAAATGCTTGCCATCGGGAAAATATTCACTCAGTGAATAGACATTTGATGTTGCACATTTATGGCCGTTGTTTACATCAAAGTAGCAACGCCAGAAGATAGTAAGAATTTACAGAACGACCTGCAGAGAACTGATGAATGGTGCAGACTCTGGCAGTTGACCCTGAACGCAAATAAACTTAACATATTGTTCATACATAGGAAAAGAAACCCACTATTGTACAGCTAAACTACTGACGACAAACAGTAGGAGACAGCCTGCCGTAAAATATTTAGGCGTGACTATCCAGAGCAGCCTTAAGTGGACTGACCATACAAAACAGATAGTGGTAAAAGCAGACACCAGACTGATTCATCGGGAAAATTTTAAGGAAATGTAGCTCATCCACGAAAGAAGTGGCTTAGAAGGTGCTTATTGGCCCGATTCTTGAGTACTGTTCATCTATCTTGGATCCCTAACAGGTAGGACTGATAGTGGAGATAGAGAAGATCCAACTAAGATCGGCGCGTTTAGCTGTCGAGAAAGCGTTACGGAGACGCTAAACAAACTCCACTGGCAGACGTTACAAGAGAGGCGTTGTGCTTCACGGAGAGATTTACTATTGAAATTTCGGGACAGCACTTTTCAGGAGGAGTCAGACAACATATTACTTCCCCCACATACATCTCGCGTATTGACCACGAGGAGAAAATTCGAGAAATGAGACCTAATACAGAGGCTTACTGACAATCCGTTTTCACCACGCCCTTTTCGAGAGTGGAACAGGATTGGAGGGATCAGATAGTGGTATCGAAAGTACCCTCCACCACACCCCATTAGGTGGCTTTCGGAGTATGATGTAGATGTACATATGACAAGTCTAGGATTTAATCACGAGGAACGAGGAACAAACTTCTTGGTGCAGTGCGAATGATGAAGAGAATTCGTTGCAAAATGTTGCTAGGAAGAGAACAATTCTCATCTGAATTCCTCAGCATTGTTTTAGGAACGCCACCAAGTTCCGTTGTGCGAGTATTACATGGCTGGACAAGAAAATCAGATGCAAGACCGCATTTTTAATTAACAATCATTCTCCTCGATGAAGCCTGTTTCGCAAAAGAAGTTATAGTGAATACTCATAATATGCAATTGTGGACAGTGTTAGCGATCACTAGTTCATCGGAACACATTGTAAGTAGGCTGTTTAGGTTTTTATGTTGGTAACGCCACGTAGCGCTCTATATGAAAATCACTGATTGTGCTGTGTGCAGTCTGTGGCTGGTTTGAATTGTTGGAATATTTGTTATTGTAGTGTTGGGCAGTTGGATGTGAACAGCGCGTAGCGTTGCGCAGTTGGAGGTGAGCCGCCAGCAGTGGTGGATGTGGGGAGAGAGATGGCACAAGTTTGAGAGCGGACGATATGGACGTGTGTCCATCAGAAAGAGTAAATTTGTAATACTGTATACGATGAACTGATATACTATATATATATTTATTTAACCTGGCAAGATTAGGGCCATCAGGCCCTCTCTTACATCTAACCAGGCATTCTACTTATATTACATTCATATGTTTTAGTAGGCATGTTAAACTACATCTAGTACAAAAAGTGAAATAAACAATTAGAAAGGTACACCTGGAATAATACATACATATAGAGTTTATATTCGTAGATCATAAGCACTGTAATAATCAGACATTAATGAAGAGACAGATTTTAGATAGGAGTGCTGGCAGCAGGGAGTATGAGGGAGACTCATGGTGAAGGAGGAGAAGAGTAGAGAGACATGATAAAACATAATTAAGGAAATATAAAGGAAAAGAAGATTGCATAGTTAATAGAGATAGATGAAGAGGTTCAAATGGCTCTGAGCACTATGGGACTCAACTGCTGAGGTCATTAGTCCCCTAGAACTTAGAACTAGTTAAACCTAACGAACCTAAGGACATCACAAACATCCATGCCCGAGGCAGGATTCGAACCTGCGACCGTAGCGGTCTTGCGGTTCCAGGCTGCAGCGCCTTTAACCGCACGGCCACTTCGGCCGGCATAGATGAAGAGGAAGGCATCTCAGGAACAAGATAGGAGACGCTAGCTTTGCTATTTGACAGATGAGAGGATTGGCCTTGTACATTAATTTTGTGGAGAACTTTATGAGGATGATAGTAGGAAATGCTTCAACTTCTTCTTAAAAGCAGCAGGAGATTGAAATTTGCGCAAGGTAAGGGGCAGTTTGTTCCAGAGGCGGACAGCGGCAACTGAGAAGGAGTTTGCAAAAGTTTTTGTTTTGTGAGTGGGCACAGTTAGGATACCAAATAAGAGTGACCTCGTGTTTCGATTATGATGGCATGACAGGTTTTTAATCTCTGAAGCAAGGTACTGGGGTGCTTGCGCGACGAGGAGTCGGTGAAGTAGACTTAGAGTGTGGTAGTCACGCAATTTGTCCGGCCGCAGCCACCCTAGCTCGGAGTATGAAGCACTAACATGATCATATCGGGGAATGTTGCAGGTGTAACGCACACAGGCATTCATGGTTAGCTCTAACCGTCTTTTGTTTTCACTACTCATGCCTTGTTGAATCACATCACAATAGTGGAGGTTCGGTAGAACGAGTGCTTGCACGAGCTGGCGTTTCAAGTCCTGTGGAAATATGTTCCGAAACTTTTTGAGAGCATAGAGACAAGCAGACGTCTTTCGGCACACCGCAACTGTATTCTCCGCACAGTTGAGATGCTCATCCAAAGTTACTGTTTTCTGATATGGTATTGGAGTACCGTCGAGCAGAATAGGAGGTAGCCGTTCGCGGAAATCTGAACTTATTAATTTCTGATGGGCTATTAAGATTACTTGCGTCTTTTTTGCATTTAGTTTAAGCCCCAGGTTTTTCGCCCATGTCACTACTGAAGACAGATCATCATTCATCTGAGCGATTGCAGTGTTTACATCTTCAGGTCTGACGCTTAGGTAGAGCTGGAGGTCGTCGGCATAGAAATGATATTTGCGGGAGGACAGAATCGACGAAATATCGTTGACATATAAAGAAAACAAAAGTGGTCCTAAGACTGATCCTTGTGGCACACCCGAGGAAACATGTTTCCAGGAAGATTTTTCACTTACGCAGACAACACATAGCTGTCTGTCTTTTAAGTGGCTTTCAAACCATCTCATTGCACTATCAGAGAAATTAAGCTGTTGCATTTTTCTGAGCAATATGTCAAAGTTAACAGTGTCAAAAGCTTTGCTGAAGTCCAGTAGCGTCAATATTGTTGCCTTTCGATTGTCTATGGCATATTTTAGGTCATCAGTTACTTTAATTAGAGCAGTGTTTGTGCTGTGATGTTTATGGAAACCGGATTGAAATTTGTCATATAGGCTGAATTCATGCAAGTGTTCAGTGATTTGGTCATGAACAATATATTCAAGTGCTTTGGAAACAGCAGGCAGTATGCTAATTGGTCGGTAATCACTAGGCAGTGGCGGGTTTTCGATCTTAGGGATGGGTCGAATTATGCTTCTTTTCCATGCAGTGGGGTATATTCCGTTCACGAGGGAAAAATTAAATATGTCAGTTAAGACATGTACTAAGATATCGGTAACATTCTTAATCATGGTTATACCGATACTGTCGTTGCCTATTGCATCAGAAGAGATTCTCATTATTGCTTTTCTTGCCGTATTTGTTGTTACATGTTTTAGATGGAAGGTATCGTTGTTAGTTATCCTGTTTGGGGGTTCTTGTGGACGATAATTATCAGCCGTGCTGGTATTCAGAGGTGCAGAGAAGAATTCATTTAATTCGTTAGCTGACACATGAAAAGTTGTTTCCGATTTTGCCTTTCCGACCCCCAAGCTACGGAGATTCTTCCATAGAGTCGTGGGCGTCAGATCGCTGCATACAACGGAGCGAGAGTGCCTAATTTTAGCATTGCGAATGCATTGTTTCACTCTGTTCCGTAGCTTTCTATATTCTTCGAAACGCTCGGGTTTCAGATCTGCCTTGAAACGCCTGTGGGCAGCATCCCTATTAGTCATCATTTGACGTAATTCAGCTGTCAGCCATGGAGCAGGAGATTTTCTTACACGGATTGTGTGCACATGTGCATGTTTGTCATAGAGGGCAGTGAGTTTATTACCAAATTCATTAATTTTGCCGTCGATTGTAGGTTCTCTGATTATTTGATGCCATGAGATTTCTGAGGAATCGGCTGTTAGAGCGTCAAGGTCAATACGTTTCATGTTCCTACAAGTTATGTAACGCGATTTGATCTGTGGGGGCTGCACAGAGTAGGCCAGGAATATTACATCATGTGCTGAGAGGCCAGTGGCTGATGTTTGACCAACATCTCTTACTTTGTCAGTCTGTTTCGTTGCGATTACGTCTATAAGAGTATGACTGTGCGCCGTATGGTGTGTAGGTTGTAATGGAAGAATGTTCATGCTATTGCAACTAAACAGTCTTCTTAGGTTTATTACGGAGGGAGTGTCTCTTAGCAGGTCTATGTTCAAGTCACCCATTACCATGACATGTTCGTATTGACACTGAAGTGAATGTAATTCCGACTGGAAGGAAGTCATTGAGTTTATTTTTGGCGGCTTGTACACGACGCCAGTCAAGAATTTCCGACTTCGTATATTTATTTCAATGAACATGAATTCAGCCTCTTTGTCTTCAGCAGGATTTGACGTACATAAGACTTTCGCTTTGAGATCTGTTCGTATATACGCGCCGACCCAGCCACCTCGCTTTTTTGATCTGTCTGCCCTAAGCAATGTGTACCCTGGGAGATGAATAGATGCAGAGGATATGTGTGGTTTGAACCACGTTTCGGATAAGAGGATCACGTGGTAGTTTAGTTGGTTGAAGAGGAGGCTAAGTTCTTCGTAATGTGCAGGTAAAGACTGGATGTTGCAGTGAGCTGCTAAAAGCTCTCTAACGCGTTCCGCTGAGCAGCCTGGAGTAGGGTGGCAGACTGGTTTGTCCCTTTGTTAGGCACTACCTGCCGCGAGGGGCACTGGCCGGTGCTTCCGCCAAGTGACATAACACAGGGGTGTCCGAGATTTTGCGCGCCCTGTTTGTGACTCCGAGAGTGCCGAAAGAAAGGCGACTGCAAGAGATTTCCTGAGGTTGCGGGAGTATAGAAAATGGATTAGTGGTATTCGGTGCAAGGAGAATATGATCAAAATAGTGACGGCTGTGTGTCACTGTGTATCCTATGTCGTAAGAGGAGAAATATAATTAGCGTATTTGAAACAGGTTAGGGTGGAAATAAGGGAAAGGGGAGTGATTTAAGAGGCCGATGCTGCCAGCAGAGAGAAGTAAGCTTAATAATTAATAGATTATCGTAGGAAGCTAGAATTAAATTGAAATTTACTGAAGTGATACTGGTAGTGATTATCGTAGGAAGCTACAATTAGATTGAAATTTGCTAAAGTGATACTGATAGTGATTTTTGTTATGAACAATTTAAACCGAAGAGATGTGTGATTAATGAGCTAAAGGAAAGACTAATAATTGCAATAGAACTATTACAGAATGGAAGAGAATAAACTGAGAAAATGAAAAAAAGTATTAGCAGTAACTAAAATTAAGTAATGGTTAGAGCTACAGACACAAAAAAATAGTGAAAAGTTAATACAGTTACAAAAACAATTAGTTGAAGGTACAAATATGGATATAATTAAAAAGTTAATACAATTACAAGACTATATCTGAGTATAGGGCTGTTACAATTTGCAAATGGTGTTAAGTTTGCACTTTTGGCTCGAGTAGCTTCACTTAATACTATTCAGTTCTGTCATGTTTGTGATTGTCTTCTTTCCAGCTGCTGTCTTAATGATTAATCTGCCATCCTGAGTCCACACATTCTGAAGACCGAAATGGGATATGGCACTGTTTAAAATCTTTAGCCATTCGTGTGTCAGATCTTCCCTTATTGTAAGCCCTGTCCTTGCTAACTTCTTCTTCTGGGTAAAGATCTCTGCCCTTTTTCGGTAGGAGACGAATTTAATTATTATTGGACGAGGTTTGGTAGCACCTGGTAGTTTTCGTCCCACCCGATGGCTCCTGTCAATGTCTGCCTTGGTCACTTCAACGCCTAATTTTTCACGCGCAACCTGTATAAACAGGTTGTCTGTGTCTTCTTCCTTATTTTCTGCTACTCCAAACAGTCGTAGACTATTTCACCTTTGGTAATGTTCTAGCTCGAAAGGTTGCGGCAGATAGTTTCACTTCCAACTCTCGTGCCTTTTTCTCGTATTCAGACACAGACTTTTTTAGTGCTGTAATTTCGGCAGTATTGGCCTCAACAGTTTCACGCATTTTGGCCAATACTGCTGCCGTTACAGTATCTGATATAGTGCCTGCTATCAGATCGAGATTGTTTTTATCGCGAAGCGCAGCGTTTACCTCAGAGCGGACCAGCTCCGCTATACCGGGAGCCGAGGCCGCATCTTCCGCCAAGAGCAGACCCGCCGCACCTGCTGCTTCCCCGCTGCTGGACGCGCTGCTGTTGACTCTTCTGTTTACCATTTTCTCGAAGATATTTGCGGAGCACAGAAAAAAAATAGCACTACTGCACAGAACACTGTTGTTTACACGATTTCCACTTGTACTAGACAACACCACCTGCGAGAACACCTTCGAATTCAACTAAATTTCGCGAGCCGAACTTAACACGTGTTACACTGCAGCCGCCATGACACAGATATATGACGACTTTTGAATATTATTAAGGTAAATACATTGTTTGTTCTCTATCAAAATCTTTCATTTGCTAACTATGCCTATCAGTAGTTAGTGCCTACAGTAGTTAGAATCTTTTATTTAGCTGGCAGTAATGGCGCTCGCTGTATTACAGTAGTTCGAGTAAAGAAGATTTTTGTGAGGTAAGTGATTCATGAAAGGTATAGGTTATTGTTAGTCAGGGCCATTCTTTTGTAGGGATTATTGAAAGTCAGATTGCGTTGCGCTAAAAATATTGTGTGTCAGTTTAGTGTTGATCAGAATAAGTAAAGAGAGAAATGTCTGAGTACGTTCAGTTCTGCTCAGCTGTTTGAAAATAAAATAACGTAAGATGTTTATCAGTACAGTAATTCATTAATTTTTTTAAGGGGACGTTTCAACATGTACTACCACAGATACCAACAGGAGAGCCATATTTGATTTTCATGGATCCTTCTTTACCAGAGTTATGGGACAAAGTCTGGTTTATCGCATCGTATTTCGTATACACTGAATGATTAGAAGTAAAAGGATACGTATCAGTGAATGTTAATATGGAGTGCGTCCACCCTTCACCTTTGTGACGGCTTGAACTATGCTGCGGGCATTTAACGTGTTGTCTGAATGTCTGTGGAAGAATGGTAGCTCAATATCCCTCAAGAGCCGAAACCTAAGATGTTGGAGTGAGGTTCCGACTTATCAATAGGTTCATATCGGGATTCAGGGCAGGGCAGATCATTTGAGAAATGTTATTGAACTGACTCCATTGCCTCAGAGATGCTCCATTGTCAGGAATATTTTCGTCCACAAACCATTTGGTGCATTGGCGTGCAGATACATACAGTTACAAAATGTCGCACATGGCTGAAGCAGCAACACAAGGATCAAATCTTCTTGAACAATAATAAACCGCCAATCAGTTACAAAATTGAAGGTTTATTTAAACCCTCTGAGTTATCGTCTCCGAAATGCCTCTCTGGTGCACGCAGTACACAGTGCTTCTGTATTTAGCAGTTTTAAGTGCAATAAGGGGCCCACCCTAATCACGAAAAACCCTCCCATACAACAAGACTTCCTCCGTATGTCATTGTTGCCGCTACACGTGACGGTAGGTAACGTGCTCCAGGCATTCGCCAAATCCAGACCGTCCTATCAGATTGCTACACGGTACAGCGTGACTCACCATTCCAAATCACTAGCTTCCGTACATCCACTGTGCAGTGATGTTGCACTTTATACCACCTTAAGCTTCGCTTATCATTGATTAAAGTAATGAAGTAATGTATGGCTTATGAGGAGGTACTTAAACATTTCACCTCGTTCCTTTTGACAGTTTACCCATAGTAACTATGCCAGCTGGACTGCTGTTAGTACTTCGGAACTCACGAGTGATTGCTTCCGTTGGTTTCACGCGATTCCATAGAACCACCCTCCACAATGTTCGACGGTCCCTGTCCATCTGTACATGGATTCTGCCTGGTTTTGGTTTAGGTGTGGTTGTTCCTTCGCGTTTCCACTCTAGCAGCTTCAGAAGAGTTGAGAGGTCTCCGATGGAACTATTACTCAGACGAAGACCAATAAGTAGTTCGCGTTCTACATCTACATTTACATTTATACTCCGCAAGTTACCCAACCGTGTGTGGCCGAGGGCACTTTACGTGCCACTGTCGTTACCTCCCTTTCCTGTTCCAGTCGCGTATGGTTCGCGGGAAGAACGACTGTCTGAAAGCCTCCGTGCGCGCTCGAATCTCTCTAATTTTACATTCGTGATCTCCTCGGGAGGTATAAGTAGGGGCAAGCAATACATTCGATACCTCATCCAGAAACGCACCCTCTCGAAACCTGACGAGCAAGCTACACCGCGATGCAGAGCGCCTCTCTTGCAGAGTCTGGCACTTGAGTTTGTTAAACATCTCCGTAACGCTATCACGGTTACCAAATAACCCTGTGACGAAACGCGCCGCTCTTCTTTGGATCTTCTCTATCTCCTCCGTCAACCCGATCTGGTAGGGATCCCACACTGATGAGCAATACTCAAGTATAGGTCGAACGAGTGTTTTGTAAGCCACGTCCTTTGTTGATGGACTACATTTTCTAAGGACTCTCCCAATGAATCTCAACCTGGTACCCGCCTTACCAACAATTAATTTTATATGATCATTCCACTTCAAATCGTTCCGCACGCATACTCCCGGATATTTTACAGAAGTAACTGCTACCAGTGTTTGTTCCGCTATCATATAATCATACAATAAAGGATCCTTCTTTGTATGTATTCGCAATACATTACATTTGTCTTTGTTAAGGGTCAGTTGCCACTCCTTGCACCAAGTGCCTATCCGCTGCAGATCTTCCTGCATTTCGCTACAATTGTCTAATGCTGCTACTTCTCTGTATACTACAGCATCATCCGCGAAAAGCCGCATGGAATTTCCGGCACTATCTACTAGGTCATTTATATATATTGTGAAAAGCAATGGTCCCATAACACTCCCCTGTGGCACGCCAGATGTTACTTCAACGTCTGTAGACGTCTCTCCATTGATAACAACATGCTGTGTTCTGTTTGCTAAAAACTCTTCAATCCAGCCACACAGCTGGTCTGATATTCCGTAGGCTCTTATTTTGTTTATCAGGCGTCAGTGCGGAACTGTATCGAACGCCTTCCGGAAGTCAAGGAAAATAGCATCTACCTGGGAGCCTGTATCTAATATTTTCTGGGTCTCATGAACAAATAAAGCGAGTTGGGTCTCACACAATCGCTGTTTGCGGAATCCATGTTGATTCCTACATAGTAGATTATGGGTTTCCAAAAAACGACATGATACTCGAGCAAAAAACATGTTCTGAAATTCTACAACAGATCGACGTCAGAGATTTATGATCTATATTTCTGCGCATCTGCTCGACGACCCTTCTTGAAGACTGGGACTACCTGTGCTCTTTTCCAATCATTTGGAACCTTCCGTTCCTCTATAGACTTGCGGCACACGGCTGTTAGAAGGGGGGCAAGTTCTTTCGCGTACTCTGTGTAGAATCGAATTGGTATCCCGTCAGGTCCAGTGGACTTTCCTCTGTTGAGTGATTCCAGTTGCTTTTCTATTCCTTGGACACTTATTTCGATGTCAGCCATTTTTTCGTTTGTGCAAGGATTTAGAGAAGGAACTGCAGTGCAGTCTTCCTCTGTGAAACAGCTTTGGAAAAAGGTGTTTAGTATTTCAGCTTTACGCGTGTCATCCTCTGTTTCAATGCCTTCATCATCCCGGAGTGTCTGGATATGCTGTTTCGAGCCACTTACTGATTTAACGTAAGACCAGAACTTCCTAGGATTTTCTGTCAAGTCGGTACATAGAATTTTACTTTCGAATTCACTGAACGCTTCACGCATAGCCCTCCTTACGCTAACTTTGACATCGTTTAGCTTCTGTTTGTCTGAGAGGTTTTGGCTGCATTTAAACTTGGAGTGAAGCTCTCTTTGCTTTCGCAGTAGTTAAGTAACTTTGTTGTTGTACCACGGTGGGTTTTTCCCGTCCCTCACAGTTTTACTCGGCACGTACCTGTCTAAAACGCATTTTACGATTGCCTTGAACTTTTTCCATAAACACTCAACATTGTCAGTGTCGGAACAGAAATGTTCGCTTTGATCTGTTAGGTAGTCTGAAATCTGCCTTCTATTACTCTTGCTAAACAGATATACCTTCCTCCCTTTTTTTATATTCCTATTAACTTCCATATTCAGGGATGCTGCAACGGCCTTATGATCACTGATTCCCTGTTCTGCACATACAGAGTCGAAAAGTTCGGGACTGTTTGTTATCAGTAGGTCCAAGATGTTATCTCCACGAGTCGGTTCTCTGTTTAATTGCTCGAGGTAATTTTCGGATAGTGCACTCAGTATAATGTCACTCGATGCTCTGTCCCTACCACCCGTCCTAAACATCTGAGTGTCCCAGTCTATATCTAGTAAATTGAAATCTCCACCTAAGACTATAACATGCTGAGAAAATTTATGTGAAATGTATTCCAAATTTTCTCCCAGTTTTTCTGCCACTAATGCTGCTGAGTCTGGAGGTCGGTAAAAGGAGCCAATTATTAACCTAGCTCCATTGTTGAGTGTAACCTCCACCCATAATAATTCACAGGAACTATCCACTTCTACTTCACTACAGGATAAACTTCTACTAACAGCGACGAACACTCCACCACAGGTTGCATGCAATCTATCCTTTCTAAACACCGTCTGTACCTTTGTAAAAATTTCGGCAGAATTTATCTCTGGCTTCAGCCAGCTTTCTGTACCTATAACGATTTCAGCGTCGGTGCTTTCTATCAGCGCTTGAAGTTCCGGTACTTTACCAACGCAGCTTCGACAGTTTACAATTACAATACCGATTGCTGCTTGGTCCCTGCATGTCCTGACTTTGCCGCGCACCCGTTGAGGCTGTTGCCCTTTCTGTACTTGCCCGAGGCCATCTAACCTAAAAAGCGCCCAGCCCACGCCACACAACCCCTGCTACCCGTGTAGCCGCTTGTTGCGTGTAGTGGACTCCTGACCTATCCAGCGGAACCCGAAACCCCACCACCCTATGGCGCAAGTCGAGGAATCTGCAGCCCACACCGTCGCAGAACCGTCTCAACCTCTGATTCAGACCCTCCACTCGGCTCTGTACCAAAGGTCCGCAGTCAGTCCTGTCGACGATGCTGCAGATGGTGAGCTCTGCTTTCATCCCGCTAGCGAGACTGGCAGTCTTCACCAAATCAGAAGTCGCTGAGCTCTCCTGACCTCCCATTCTGCTGTTACTGCTTCTCTAATGATAACAAAACACTCCCCGCCACCTCTTACACTGGCGTGTCCATCTCTCGTGACATCTAGTGGTCAATACTTAGCGATGTCTGGATACTTTGACTGCAAACTTGAACTTTGGTCTCCCAGTGTCAATGTAATATCACAAGGTATACCTAAGTAGAACATTTCATGAATGATTAGTTATTGTTAACTGTTCTGTAGAATGTTGGAACACGTGAGGCAATACTGACCATACGATTTATTTTATAAGAAAGATTAAGGTAAGGCAAACCTACGTTTCTAGCATTTGTAGACTTAGAGAAAGCTTTTGACAATGTTGACTGGAATACTCTCTTTCAAATTCTAAAGGTAGCAGGAGTAAAATACAGGGAGCGAAAGGCTATTTACAATTTGTACAGAAACCAGATGACAGTTATAAGACACGAGGGGCATGAAAGGGTAGCAGTGGTTGGGAAGGGGGTAAGACAGGGTTGTAGTCTCTCCCCGATGTTATTCAATCTGTATATTGAGCAAGCAGTAAAGAAAACAAAAGAAAAATCCATGGAGAAGAAATAAAAACTTTGAGGTTCGCCGATGACAGTGTAATTCTGTCAGAGACAGCAAAGGACTTGGAAGAGCAGTTGAACGGAATGGACAGTGTCTTGAAAGGAGGATATAAGATGAACATCAACAAAAGCAAAACGAGGATAATGGAATGTAGTCAAATTAAGTAGGGTGATGCTGAGGAAATTAGATTAGGAAATGAGGCACTTAAAGTAGTAAAGGAGTTTTGCTATTTGGGGAGCTAAATAACTGATGATGATCGAAGTAGAGAGGATATAAAATGTAGACTGGCAACGGCAAGGAAAGCGTTCTTGAAGAAGAGAAATTTGTTAACCTCGAGTATATATTTAAGTGTCAGGAAGTCGTTTCTGAACGTATTTGTATGGAGTATAGCCATGTTTGGAAGTGAAACATAGACGATAAATAGTTTGGACAAGAAGAGAATAGAAGCTTTAGAAATGTGGTGCTACAGAATAATGCTGAAGATTAGATGGGTAGATCACATAACTAATGGTGAGGTATTGAATAGAATTGGAGAGAAGAGAAATTTGTGGCACAACTTCACTAGAAGAAGGGATCGGTTGGTAGGACATGTTCTAGGCATCAAGGGATCACCAAATTAGTATTGGAAGGCAGCGTGGTGGGTAAAAATCGTAGAGGGAGACCAAGAGATGAGTACACTAAGCAGATTCAGAAGGATGTAGGTTGCAGTAAGTACTGGGAGATGAAGAAGCTTGCACAGGATAGAGTAGCACGGAGAGCTGCATCAAACCAGTCTCAGGACTGAAGACCACAACAACAACAACAACAACTGTAAGCTTTTTGGCTTGAGGATGGTCAAAATAAAAACAAATACAGGTGCGTATTGCAGTTCCTACCTTTTATGAATGTTGTTTAGCATGGCCTACATAAAGAGTAATGTGTTAGTCAATCTGACCATTATGTCTGTATTCCTAAAAGCAGTGCCACAAGCGTATTGCATTTAGCGTCGCATTTTGATGATGGCAGGAATAATATTTACCTTCTTCTTCTTCTTCTTCTTTCCATCGAGTATCAGACGGTCTCAGTCTATCACCTTGCTGGTCTTACTACATCTCTTCCACCTCTGAGATGGTGTTTGGGGATATTTTGCCGGTTCCGGCCGACCTTCATCAATAGTAGGTCTAAATGCTCTTTCCAATATCTTAGAAGTTCAGGACTGTATTGAGAATTGGTTTTATTTTGAAGTCGTTAAGGATCTCATCACACCTCCCCTGTCACACAGTGTGTAGCCAGATGTCGCTCTCATGAACCGCATCTCGGCACTAATTAGTGTCCGTTCGTCGTCTCTGCGGAGTGTCCAAGCTCCTTTGCCATACAAGATGATAGGTTTGACCAGAGGGCTGTATAGCTCGAGTCTGGTATGCTGCTGAACACGGGATGGTCGAGAGATTCTATTTATTACCCATGCGGCTCTCGTGTAGTTTACAGCTTGGTGTTTCATATCGTTTTCTTGAAACTAGCTGAGGTTGTAACCTAAGCCTTTGAACGTTGATACTTGCTATAGGGTTGTGGTGCCTACTGAAATTTTGGTTCTCCTGTGGTCTTTTCCAGGGAAGGGCAATTTTATTGATGGAGGTTCCCATGTTGCACATTTTTCTGTTCTGTGCATATTATACACGGATCTCTTTAGATCATCTCCGGATACTGCAAAAAAAAAAAAAAATAATAAAAAAATAAAATAAAAATCTGGTCACCTGCAGACAGTGATGTGTCTAAGTCAATTTGTCTATCTTGAATGTGCCATAGAGACTGTTGCCTTATGATGTCGAGGAGCTCTGCTATGACCCAGAGAGTTTTGCCTGAAGAAGCTTAAGTTGCTAGCGGGATCACCCTAGCCAGAAAAGTCACTTGGGCAGGAGTCAGACGAAGAGTAGTACATAAACACGAAGACGTTTACGATGATGATACTAATGGGAATTTTTCTCCATTGACTGGTGATTCTATTTACGTATGTTGAACAGAAGCTGTGGGAGACAACTGTTGTTCGGTTCTGACTTTAATCTGTATATGTTCAGAGTTGCTTTTATGATGTGTCACTTTCTGCCAGGTTTTTAGAAAGTTTTCTTTCATCAACTGTATCCAAATCTTTCTTAAAATCAGTAAATGCCAGATACGTTTCCAGAACGAATTCTTTCTTCCCAATTCGCATCTTGATTGTGAACAAGCCTTCTGCGTATAAGCAGCCTTACTGAAATTAATTCTTACTAAATTAGGAATTTCAGATGGCTCATAACAAGAAACAAAGTTGATTGAGGCGTCGTGATCTAGCTCCTCGTGCTACAGGTCCTCCACGTTTCCCTCATTTCGAAAGTCAAATATTTTTACTGTTGGGCGATCCCCCACTTGGGCACCAACTCACTGGCATGTTTTTGACACCCTTCCTCTCCCCCCCTCCCTTCCTCCGTCTCTCAAATGTTCGTGTCACATACTGTGTGATAAAACTGGAGACCTGTATCTGAAGCATATGGTGCTGCACTGTTCCTTAGGATTTCACGTCACCGTCGTGACTGAAGCTTAGGTGCTTTGGAACTCTGCTGGGCATCAACAACTCGTGAATGTACCTGCAGACAAGCGCTACATCCTTCAGCTATAGTACATATCTGAACAGAATAACTACTACTTTTGTACGATTCCAGCCGATATATTTTAGAACAACATCTAGTGACCGCAACAGACCTTAATCAACTCATTTCCAGACGCCGAAGTTATGAACTGTTGGCTGTCCATACCCAATCAAAATACAATGATCAGCCGAAACATTATGACCACTGCCACCGCGACACTGGATGCCACCTGGTGGCGTTGTGGGCATGTGACACAATAAGAAGAAAAGTGGACAAGCGGTGCAGTTGCGGACGGAGGGGGGTGGGGGTCACCCTAGTAAAGATATGGGCTGAAAATGGGGAAATCCATTGAGATAACCGACTTTAACAAAGAGCAGTTTATTACTACGCTGAGTCTGCGAATGAGTATCTCGAAAACGGTGAACCAGTTCGAATGTTCACCTGCTAATATCGTGAGCATCTACGGAAAGCGGTAGAAAGATAGTGAAACTATCACTAGACGCTAAATGGTTGGACGTATCTTTGTAGAACGTGAGGTTCGGGGACTTGTCTGCTCTGTGAAGTAGGACAGATGGTGATCTGTGGCATCTCTGCCGAAAGAGTACAATGCTGGTCCACGCCAAAATACAAGGTTATTACAAATGATTGAAGCGATTACACAGCTCTACAATAACTTTATTATTTGAGATATTTTCACAATGCTTTGCACACACATACAAAAACTAAAAAAGTTTTTTTAGGCATTCACAAATGTTCGATATGTGCCCCTTTAGTGATTCGGCAGACATCAAGCCGATAATCAAGTTCCTCCCACACTCGGCGCAGCATGTCCCCATCAATGAGTTCGAAAGCATCGTTGATGCGAGCTCGCAGTTCTGGCACGTTTAAACACTGAATCTTTCACATAACCCCACAGAAAGAAATCGCATGGGGTTAAGTCGGGAGAGCGTGGAGGCCATGACATGAATTGTTGATCATGATCTCCACCACGACCGATCCATCGGTTTTCCAATCTCCTGTTTAAGAAGTGCTTCGGCTTTAGCCTTTTCCGTAAGATTTTCCAAACCGTCAGCTGTGGTACGTTTAGCTCCCTGCTTGCTTTATTCGTCGACTTCCGCGGGCTACGCGTGAAACTTGCCCGCACGCGTTCAACCGTTTCTTCGCTCACTGCAGGCCGACCCGTTGATTTCCCCTTACAGAGGCATTCAGAAGCTTTAAACTGCGCATACCATCGCCGAATGGAGTTAGCAGTCGGTGGATATTTGTTGAACTTCGTCCTGAAGTGTCGTTGCACTGTTATGACTGACTGATGTGAGTGCATTTCAAGCACGACACACGCTTTCTCAGCTCCAGTCGCCATTTTGTCTCACTGCGCTCTCGAGCGCTCTGGCGGCAGAAACCTGAAGTGCGGCTTCAGCCGAACAAAACTTTATGAGTTTATCTACGTGCCTGTAGTGTGTCGTGACCATATGTCAATGAATGGACCTACAGTGAATTTATGAAATCGCTTCAATCATTTGCAATAGCCCTGTATTTCGGACATTATTGAACATGACATCCGCAGCAGACCACCCTTATGTGTTCACATGTTGACGCAACGACATCGTCAGTTACGACTGCAATGGGCACGGGACCGTTGGAATTCGACCGTCGATCAGTGGAAACGTGTGGGCTATTCGGTAGAATTATATTTATGCTACACAAGACCGTTGGTCGCCTCCATAAACGCCGTCATCGAGGTGAACACCGGCTCGAAACTGGCAGCGCGTCACGGACGCAGGCTGGTGGGAACAATGTTATTCTATGGGAGACATTCTCCTTCGCTTCCATGAGTTCTGTGGTAGTAATCGAAGACACGCGGTCAGCTGCGAACCACCTGCATAGCTTCATGCTTGATGTCTTCCCGACGGCGACGTCATCCCTCAGCAGTATAATTGTCCGTGCGTCAGAGCCACAACCGTGCTACAGTGGTTTAAGGAGCATCATAGTGAACTCACGCCGGTGTATCGGCAACCAAACTCGCTTGATCTCAATCCTTTGGAACCCATCTGTGTCGCTATCGGGCGCCATTACGGCGTACGCAAACCTGCGGCCTGTTACCTGAATTACGTGACCTGTGCGTAGACATCTAATGCACTACACCTCCACAAACCTACCAACAAATGGTTGGATCCTTGATATGTAGAATCAGTGATGTATTTCGTTCCAGTAGTTCGGACAAACAAGCGATCAAACAGGTGCTATAATGTTTTGGCTCATCAGTGTCTTCCGCATTTCAAGAGCTTGATGCTACTTAACAGATGTAGGTAGCAGTTGAAATGGGTGTTGCTGCTGACTTTGCGCTCGATTGAAAATAGCCAACTGACACTCCAGCGAATGAGCTATAACCGCCTACCTCCGTATATAGGCACTGAGTGGACCGTGTGTCTTGCATTTGCGACGCAGGCGGTGCAGCACACTTGGCTCTACTGTGACAGCCTAATGCTGAGCAGGCGACACGACCACCGTGCGCACAATGGGCATGGCGTTATACTACGCTTTTTCGTCTTGCTTAAATTATCAAAGAAAGGAAAGCACAGTGTCTCTCGTTGTGGGGGTGAGGGAGGATGGATGGGGCTTGTTTGTATAGTGTTTCTGCAATGGTTTGTGTGGTCGAGCAGATGCAGCAGTATAGACATTCGGCTTTAGCGTGGTATATTCTGCAGCTTGAAGCAGTTTTACGCACCAAGCAGCCATGAAAATCTGAGTATGCACCTATAGATCAAGGGCGTTCTTTATGACGGTGTTCGCAACTAGATCTGTATCTGATAAAGGGCAATGTCGATTTAAGCCTTTCAGCCCCGGCGCACATAGTACTTCCTTGCAGTTAAAGCAGTAAAGACGCTCGGAGGGTATATTCGTCTCTATGAGTTCCTTACCTAGAACAAAAAAGACTCCAAGTAAACACAGAATTGAAATAAGCAACCTGAAGAATTCACGTCACACTGAACTAGGATATGGGCTTCTGTAATTTGAACCTCTGCAAATATCTGATGCTACTTACAGGATATAGCATGTAGAACTTTTTTCTAAATCGGAAATAATTCATCTTATAGTTTCCCTATGTTCCCTTACGGCATCGCATCATCAATATGCATACTATAGGAAAATGAGCGAGCGAAAATGAAGATCTCAGCTGCAAACAGTGATAAGGAGCACTCGGTGAGAAACGGAGTTATTGCATGTAAAGCGTGTTAGGTGACGTTCAAATAACGTTCGAGAATGCAGCCGGTTTGACGTCGTTGACAACCACTAATATTTCGGCAGGAGCACACCCTGCTATTTTCAAGGCAAAACTGCAGCAAGTCGTGTGGTTCATAATGGTTAAAATGGCTCTGAGCACTGTGGGACATAACTTCTGAGGTCATCAGTCCCCTAGAACTTAGAACTACTTAAACCTAACTAACCTAAGGACATGCAGCCGGGTGACGTAGCGGTCGCGCGGTTCCAGACTGTAGCGCCTAGAACCGCTCGGCCACCCTGGCCGGCAAGTCGTGTGGCTAGGTCCTCCCGCCGGGTAGACCGGTCGCCTGGTGCAGGTCTTTTTAGTTGACGCCACTTCGGCAACTTGTGTGTCGATGAAGATGGCGTGATTATGAAGACAACACAGCACCAAGACCCGCACGGAGAAAATCTCCGACCCAGCCGAGAATCCAACCTGGATCCCTCGCACGGAATTCTTACCACTCAGTTATAGAAGCGGACACTGCAGCAAGTAACCACTGTCAACGGAAATTTTAAAGCTCTGTTTTTAGAGAAACTCTGGGAAAATAACCCTTTCGCATACTGCGAACTCTAGCGCACATCACAGAGCAAAGATGACGGCAGAAGTTACCGACAGTGAAATTAATAATCAACGGCACAAACTCTGTACCTCCGCTTTTTGATAAGGGGGAGAGCAGAACTCTTGTCAGAATTTAAAGAAAAACCGCCGTTTCTGCTATACTACCTGGAACTGTATGCCAGAATCTCCGTGTTGTTATATTCCATAGAATGACAGGTTCCGAGGCGACGTTCTGCAATGACTTCCTTGGTTGTTTAAGCGTGTGTGTGTAGCTTACGCTAAGTACACCTGGACTGCACTGTCCTGGTAGTCTGGCCAGTATATGACATGCCACAAATGTACACCATATTTCCGCAAAAATACGATAAATCCTGTTCTAAATGATCCCTGTGTAAGGCAAAAAGGCGCAACGCCCATCTGCTCTGTCCTTCACTATAACCATTCCGACGAAACATGACTTTCGAGATGGACTAATTCAGCTGACAGAGTCTCAGGGTTCGAGTTGACATGGGCCCTGCGAACCAATGTACGAAGTATCCTTTCACGAAGAGCCTGAAGGTACAATTCTGAACGAGCAGGCTTACTATAAACGGCATGTCCCAGCGTACAATCCACCTTCCTTATGACCAAAACATCAGGTAAGTGAAGCCAGTCATCCTCTTCAGGGATTGAATTCAAGTGTTCTAAAGTAATTCAAATTCTCGATGCCATGAGGCCAAACAACAAAAGTGTCGTCTACATATCTGAAAAAAGTACGTTTTTTGAAATCACCCATAAAGAGGCTGGCAATAATAGGTGGCAACGGGGTTCCCATTGCAATTGAAAGTGATAAGTGGAAGTCAAGAGATGTCGAAATAGTTCATTAATTCAGCACGATTCGTTAGTTCAGCACCAAACCTATACTCAGTCGACTGTAATGAATCAGATAGAGGAACACGAGTGAAAAGAGAGAGAGAGAGAGAGAGAGACAGCACTTCAAAGCTTACTACAATAATAGACTCATTCAGACTCATTCCCTCTAATCGCTGTAAGAAATCCACCGATTTCTGAATTGTTTTATGCACTTCCAGTTATTGGGATACTGTTATTAAGCAAAGTGTTGAAATTAAATTAAGAAGTTGCCTTACAAATACAGATGATGGTTTTTGTTTAAATTCTGCATGGATACTGCTCTCTTCCTTGTCCCAAAAAGAGAGACAGAGTTTATGCTATCTCACCATTTGATTATTAATTTCACTATCGATGACTTCTGATATCAATCATCTTAGGTTTGTGATGGCCCTAGTGCTTACGGTGCGTGTGTGTGTTACCTTACCGGAATTTTTCTGAAAATTGAGATATAAAATTTCCTTGCACGGTGGCTACTTGGTGCATTTTGCATTAAAAATGGTAGGGTGTGCACCTGTCGAAATACCTATTCCCTTGCACAGTGGTTACTTGGTGCAGTTTTGCACTGAAAATGGTAGGGTGTGCTCCTGTTGAAATACCGCCGGTATTTCAAGAGAAGCACACCCTACCACTTTTAATGAAAATTGCAGCAAGTAACCACTGCGCTAGGAAATTTTATACCTCTGTTTACCGGCAGTTGTCAACGACTTCACCCGGCTGCGTTCCCGTAAGTTGTGCGAACATTGTATACGTCGGAAGAAAATCAGTGAAGTGTCCCATTCCTATTATTTGATAGTTCCACGCTACACCGAGGATTGACAGCTCTGTTTACACATTCTCACTAATGGGAAGTTTTTCAGGACCTATTCATGTCAAGAGTCGTAAGTGTCAAGAAGATTGCTGCCGGTAGTGGTAATAACGTGTACGGCGTTAATGCCAGAAAAATTCTGTTCAGATGTGATTACTACAAATATGAAGATGACGTGGGTTGATTCGTTACAGTTAAAGATCCTAATGACCCAAATGCGGTTCAAAACATGTAACTGTAACCGAGGCATAGGTGAGTGGAAACGCATTTATTCAAACAAATAAACACTTGGGCCCAATGGACACTCTAACAAAGAAATTTAAAATTGAATTTGGCAAGAAACAGCTTAAATTTAATGGTTAGGCCTAACGTCCAGCTTACCAAAAACCTAACCTTAATTTTTTTTAAGTTTTAAATTTACTGGGACACAACAAGTGCAATAACATACAATAGTCAGAACAACAGTTTCAACGCTAATTACGCTCAATGGCCACTCTACTAAATATTTAAATTTTAATTTGATCGCGGTACAACATGCACTACACAACGACAACAACTTGAACTCAGTAATTTAGCGATGTGACTTTATCAAAAAACATCCAAAAGATTGAATTTAGCTGAGCCGGCACATCAGCCATTAAAGGACTTGTGATACAATATATAACTCCAATAGCCTGATCTTCAGAGGCTGAATCTAATTTATACAGTAGAAACAAGCAAATTTCCTTCGGCATCTGAATGAGAGAAAAATGTAGTCTCCTCAGGTTCCTTCTTGGTTGCTGACCGTTGCCTAGGGTGCCCTGTTGACGTGCTGTGCAGTAGAACCCTGCTGCATCCGGCAAAGTCTGCCAAATTGTGTGTATCACCACTGTCTGTGTGAATTTCCGCGCCAGTATTGTGACGGAAATGTTAAGAGACATCCTTACCATCGTGCTGAAACGCACATTAATTTTATAATTTGTTAAACTTGAATATTTCAAAATATGGTAATGGAAATCTTAGTGTCATGGACTGAATGCGTGCGGACCTTCTAAATTTGTATTTTTGAGGAATTTCACAGTATTGGTACGTTAACTCGCACAGCAAGTAAACAAATGGCTCAAATGGCTCTGAGCACTGTGGGACTTAACATCTGAGGTCATCAGTCCCCTTGAAATTAGAACTACTGAAAACTAACTAAGGACATCACTCACATCCATGCGTGAGGCAGTATTCGAACCTGCGAAAGTAGCGGTCGCGCGGTTCCAGACTGTAGCGCCTAGAACCGTTCGGCCACGCGGCCGGCAGCAAGTAAACAACGGTAAGCCAAGGCTAACTGATGATAGCTGAACTCAGACTGCAGGTAAACAGTGTTACTTAACCACTGCCATGTTTTTAAGAGTAAAATTTTGGATAGAATTTACGAATTTATTCCCTGCAATTTCTCAAAACAACCAACTTCTTCGTAACTACTGTTTGCAGCAGAGGCGTTCATACACTCTCCAGCCACATTAATGTGATTGTCCGCCAGAAGTCTGAATAAACACCTTCTGCAGTACGGACAGCTGCAGTATGTGCAGGAAGAGAGTCAACGAGGTTCTGGAAGGTACCGAGAGGGATGTGGAGCTCTGCCGACTCCAGTGCCGTGCATTAGGATTCTCGGCTGAGGACGCGTAGCGCTAACAGCCCGAGCGAGGTGGTCTCACAGATTGGGATTAAATCCGGGCTGTTTGGTGGCCGGGGGAGTACAGTAAGTTCATCCTGGAGCTCTTCAAACCACGCGTGTACACTGCGAGACAGTGGCACGTTGCAGTGTCCTGCTGGTAGATACCATCGCGCCGAGGAAAAGCAATCTGCATGTAGACGTGGACGTGGACCCCAGAGGTAGATGCATACTTCTGTTGATCCATGGTGTCTTCCACAATGACGAGATCAGCCACAGAAGGCCACGAAAACATTCCCCAGGCCATACTGCTTGTAATGTGTATGCTTTCAGAGGTTCCGCACACGCCAACGGCCATCTGTCCGATGGAGAAGAAAACGTAATTCATCTCAAGATGTCACATGTTCGTCAGTCAGTGGACGTCCAGCTGCGATACTGGCGTGCAAATGCGATGATGAACAGCGACGAGCATGGTTGTACGCGCATGTAACGTTCGTTGAACGGTCGTTGAGAAGATACTGTAGTCCCTTGTCAGTTGCAGACACAGTTGCAGTGTGTTCGGCCTGACACATCTCCGCAGCCGTCGTCCACCGATGTCATCTACGGTCCTCGTGCACCACAGTTGTTTCCGCGACCGTTTTGGATAGCGCCGTTAGCCGTATACGATATACTGTAACCTCGGCGACACGCGAACACTTTACAAAGTTAGCCGGTACTCTGTTTTGTCTCAAACACTTCTACCCTTAATTTACTTTTCTACTTTCGTGCTCCCGAAACTGGATACCTAGTGCTTTGTCAGTTTTAAAATTTGATCCTCGAAGTAGTCTCGCAGACGCACTGAAAATTTAACTGTGGTGTGAACTATTAAAATGGCATCAACATGAAACAATATTTGCATAAAATGCTCAACACGTCCGAGTATGGAGATGATTAACATTACAGTGCAACTACACAACTTAGGTAGCAAAAACATCCACAGTCTGGACATAATAAAAGACTATGCAACATATTTCTCATTCAGGAACGGCATTTGAAAGTACTTTGTTGGTCAGAGGATCATGATATCCCAAATGTGTACCGACGGCTTTTTATAATCTTTTACTGTGTTGCCAATAGGATTTTTACCCTCACTAACTCTGTGTATCCCATTACTATTTGCTTTGTTTACTCGTTTCAGTATACTGTGTATGGAAAATAGTTTTCTGTCCTTTTTTAGGCCTATATAAGTTCGTACCAGGGTACAGCTTAAACTGGTCCATACTCAGCATTGTCAAAACAAACTTTCGAAGCCTTTTTCAAGCGTCGAGATGACTGCATGGACTTGTACCTAAAGTCAACTAAAAGCTCTATCGAGACTGCGATATTGGCCTGTGTCTCACGACTATCATGTGGATGTGGTATCGTTGGGTTCACTGTAGTCGTACTCAGATTGTATACATACTGTTTGCTCGGCGGTGCATAATCATACCGCCCCATCACGTCCCTGGGTTCATGAAACAGGCTTGCTTCCAGCGAGATAAGTGTCTGTCCACACGGGCAGTGTGATTACGTCGGGAGTAGCACGGACTGTCACCATGTGAACATTATTGAGGCGTCCCTAGACGCGGAGGCAGAGAGAAGTGTACTCACAGTGGAACAACGACAACTAGAGGGGTTCCATGTCGTCATTCATGATTCACGTATGTGTGTGTGTGGAGCTCTAAAAAGAACGAATAGTTCCAGACTACGTTCTTATTCGTTATACGAGACTGGGACCCAACGTGAGGCATGGGCTACCGTTCGGTATACAGCACGATAGGCTCTGATGTCCACAGCCTCTAATTTGAACAGAAGCCGTTATTTTTTTTTTAGACAGCATAGTTGTATGGAGATAAACAGCGATTGATTTAATTATAATCAATTATTCAAATGAAAATCACAATCGCATTATATATTTTGCCGCCAACCGGTATCAACCCGCGATGGGGTCATATTCAGGGCAATTTACACCATTTGGTCGCTCGCTGGAGTTATCACCCTGCCTGTTGTGCACGGTTGGTAAGTATTTGAATAACTGATTAGAAGCCGTTCTATTTCTTACATGCTAATGCAAGTGGCTGCGCCCTTTCTTCGAGGTGTGCGTCACGTTATATTTCAACAAAAAGACAGGAAGCAAGACCGCACGTTGTGCACACCGCCCCGCTCTACCTCGACAGAGAAAGTCTCCGACCACTGCTGTGACCAGCATGTTCTCCCCGCCTGTCCCACACTGAAATCACCTGAATACGGATTACCGAAAGACTGGCACGCCCCTACTCGCCAGCCACTAAAATTTATCATCTCTGGCATAGAACTGAAGGAAAACAGATCTTTTTCTGCGTAACTGCCGTCCGAGCTCTGTTCGACTCCATAGACTACCGGGTTCCGAGTGCTGTGAATTAAATTTCGCGCACAGTTTACCCAAAATTACTTACAAATTTAATCACGTGTTCTTCCTACCCTGTGCTATTTCGTCATTTACTGTCCCTCGTGGTGTTAGAATTGAATGGCTGCCATTATATATACACTGTGGATCACTCTCTTCACAGTACGGAATTAAGGAATCAAAATAAATAAACATATTAACTCGTTTGATCACCTTGTTATTTATTGCTGTTTTTGACTGTTTAGTTTGAAAGCCATGACTTTCCGATGGAATACTCAAACTGAACTTTTTTTTCTGTCCCTTTTAGGAGATGTACATTTTCTTTTACAAATTGGAATAGTCAAGTTTACTATGATTGCTGTTGCTTGTAGAAGTTAGCAGTTCCTTACTGTTTATCACCATCAGAACCACCCAGTTGAGCTGATAAAATTAGCATGCCAGCTCAAAGGCAACCAAACAATTTTTCGAGACTTAACGATTATTCTTTCATAACAAATGGGCGGCTCGGATGGTTACAAACAGTAAATCTCCAAAACAACCTGCACAACGTCTACAAATACTGTAACAGCAAAACAAAAGATAATAAAAGAATTAATATGAATATTCCAATATGTAAAAGAAAATATACATCTCCTAAAAGTAACGGGAAAATATTTCACTTTTAATATTACAGTAGAAATTTATGGCTATCGAAGTACAGAGCTTAAAATTAGTAATACATAACAAGGTGATCAACGATTTAATATGTTTGTTTATTTCAGTTCCTGAATTCCATACAGAGAAGAGAGTGATCCACAGCTCGTATATGCTAGCAGCCATGAAAATTCCAACACCAGGAATTGCGCTCAGGAAGTAACTGGAATTTAGTGTTTAAAATTTCTTACTAAAATTATTTCTCCAAGTCTGAACTTAAATGCCTAAAGAGATCGACGAACATTGTGAGGTTAAAGGCACTTACACTTTATTTCTAATAAGGCTGATACACAAACGCTCTAGAACTGTGGTCGTCAAACTATTTTCCTCAAGAGCCTATAATGACATTGTGGTGTGGCATTTCGAGCCGCATATATACCGATCTTATTACTAATTGTAAATCTTAAAAATTAGTATTTATAAGCTCTCCATAGTCTAGCTACAGTAACGTTGGGTGCTGGCCCTCAAGTACTAATCGTTAAAAGTTGGCGCAATTCGGAACACTTCGTGTCGACAGTTCTCTGTTTCAGACAGGTGCCACCCTGAGACACCCCAAAGTTGTGACACTGTCATTACCCGTCGAAGTTTTATTGTGTTGATTGTGTGAGCGGATGACTGATTGTTTAATAACGATAAGAGTACTTATATTTGAATGCATTGTGCAATATGAGATCCGATTACAAATGTTTACTAAACGTTTCGAATGTAAGTTTTCTACTCATTACGTTGTATAACAACACCCTTATTTTGATTTCATATTCCTTGCTACAAATATGTTCTGCATTTAACATGACCGTCTCTGTAAAGCTCAGCCATAAAACATGTTAGTTCTGTGTCCAAATTTGTACCATAGCAGCCGATCGGTACGAGTCTTCGGTTGTCGGTACTGGAAGATACACTCCCCCTCTCATATCCTCTAATTCTGTAGGTACCTCACTACTTACCTCTCTGCTCCTGAGGTAATTGGCCAACTTAACTTACCTCACGGCCAAATTCACCAGCGTCAATTAAAATTAAGCAGATCTTATATTATAACTGTCTCTGTAAATTGTTTGTTACTGAGCAAGAAAACTGCACTGATACGAAACCTTTGAAGTTACTTGTTGATTCTAGATTCAGCCGTTAGTTAACAAGTCCTGAGAGCAATATATCTCCTTCATTTCGCGTCACTGATAAACGTAGGTGTCTTGCATATATGAAAATTTCCTAAGACGCTGCCTTGTTACCTTCTAGGTCCATCAACATACCTGACCATGTCGCTACTTGGGAATCCACCGTCCAACATCAAAGTCATGCTCAAAATAAGGTATGTACAAAAGGGGAGATGCTACACGTTTCTGGAACAATAACGTTTCCTCAGCAAAAATAACATTTACCTTGCACAGTATCGATACAAAATATCTCCGCAGACAAAAAGTGATGAAACAGATACCGACGTCACGAACAGGAAGTCAGCTGCTCGGAGTGGAATGGGAAACTTTGGGGAGTGTCGGTGCTTCACAGATGTTACGAGAAAACGCCGTTGGCTGCGGCTGTTTCATTTGGTGGTGATCCGGCGCCACTCCTCCACCGAGCCGTGGAAGGCAGCTGGTGCGGCGGCAGAGGGCTGGTGACCCAGTTTGCGGAGCTCTTGGCCGGCCAAGTAACTCAGTGGCCCGCCGCGACGCGCCGACCGGCAGTCAATTTCAGACTCGCCTGCGGCACAGTGGGGGGCCGCAGTCCCAGCTCACTGCCCGACGGCACGGGAGTCATCCATTTCTGAGATAGACTGGCGATGTCCTCATATCTGTCAAATTTGATAAACCAAGTATGAGCATTTCACGGTAACCCTCTGACTGCCAAGTGGAGATTCGGTGACCGTGCTTCATTTGCTGAACGCTTCCTGACACACACACAACGTTTTATGCCTGTCCCTAGTTCTTCCTTCCGAGGTTTGGACAGGCACTGTGTCTGCACGATTTATCTTCATATATTTTCTGCGTGGGATTCTTCCGCAATTATGAAAGTCATCTAAAAGTTTTCTTTCGAAGGCCATACAATCCAGAAGCGCCAATCTCAATCAGCGAAACCGCCATTAGCAATGAGGCAATCATCTCATCGAGGAAACAGTTTGAAGATAACCGTTTGGTAAAACACTATGTCCTGCTGCCTGTTACACATCCTCGTCCGACAGGAATCATCGACCCTTCACGGCCTTCTTTAAGGCACCGAAGGAGGGAGGATAGGACTATAGAGCAGGTGCTCATTTATCTCCCACTTGGATGCGGCTGGCCTCCCAGATCGATTAACACGCTAACTTGGCGAACCATTCCTCAACGGTGGTTTTCGACATATATCCTGCCCCATACATATTCTTCATTCTCTGATGGATGTCTACCATTGTCCTTCAGAGTCCGGAAAAGAAAAGAATAAAATCACGTTGGTTCTGATTGGACGCATTTTGTAATAACATCGTCGTAATTCACGTTTCCGCATTTACCGCATGCACGTTAGAAAGGTAATACTGCTGCTAATTTTTCACCTATGTTGAAGACACTTTTTCTTACTTCTATTTCACTTCACTTTCTAAAACTTCTCAGCAGAACTGTGTGTGAGAGGGAGAGGGGGGAGAGATGGGGGGAGAGAGGGAGCGGGAGAGGGGGGAGAGGCAGAGGGATAGGGAGGTGAGAGGGAGAGGGGGGAGAGAAGGAGAGGGAGTGTAAATTATTTTTCAAAATGTCTTAGACTCTCAGCTGAGATGTGAGTGTTAGGTGTAGGGCATGGATGCAAGAGAAGTGACTCGAATTGGGGGATGGGGGTTGTGACTGTACCCAATCTCGGTCTTCTACAGTTTTTACCATCTGAGCTCTCCCTAGTACCATGAAAGTTATTGCCTGATGTCTTAACGGATGTCCTATCATTCTGTCCCTAAAGATTTTAATTATTTTCCACATGTTCATTTATTGGCCGACTCTGCAGCGAGACTCCTCATTCATTAAGTTATGAGTTGTGACCATACCCAATTTCGGTATTCTACAGTTTTTACCCTCTCAGCTCTCCCTAGTACCATGGAAGTTATTTCCTGATGCCTTAAAGGATGTCCTATCACCCTGTCCCTTCTTATTTCAATTATTTTCCACATGTTCCTTTATTGGCCGATTCTCCAGCGAGACTCCTCATTCATTATGTTATGAGTCCATCTAATTTTCAACATTTTTGTGTAGCACCACATCACAAATTCTTCGATTCTCTTCTGTTAATGTTTCACTACCATATAATGTCGTGCTGCAAAAGCACGTTCTCGGGAAACTTGTACCCCAAATTAAGATGATGTAGATTGCGCTTGACCAAAAACGCTCTCTTCATCACTGCTAATATGCTTTTTACGTCCTTCTTCCTCCGTCCATCATGTGTTATCTTGCTGCCTAAGTAGCATAATTTGTTAATATACTTTGTGATCTTCATTTCTAATGTTAAGTTTCTCACTATTCTCATTTCTGGCAAAACACATTACTTTTGTCTTTCCTCGATTTACTCTCAGTCTATTTTCTGTGTTCATTAGACTGTTCATTCTATTGAACATATCCTGTTACACTTCATCATTTTCACTGAGCATGGCAACACTGCTGACGTTGCCATCAGCTAATCTTATCACTGATATCATTTCATTTTGAATTTTAATCCCACTCCTAAACCTTTATTTCGTCTGCATCATTGCTTCTTCGACATATAGATTGATATTACTGATATATTCAAAATTTAAGTAGTGACTAGGTGCAAGCCCGTCTGGGTGTACGTTACATGACCCCTTTCAGGTTCATATTCGAATACTTCATTCAGTTTATTATTATTATTATTATTATTATTATTATTATTACAGAAGTCACTCAGCCCGCTGATAGAACACACTGAACTACTGTGCTGGCTCTCTTCATCTTACCCCTAGACCACAGTTGCACGTAATAGAACATGGATGTCCATATGCCCACATTTAATATTTTGTAACGCAGGTTGCCAAGTTGATCTGATTATTTATGAGTTGCTTCTTCAGTTATGGCAGTTTTCTTGTACGATGAAAAGGGATTTTTTGTTGTTGTTTATCCTTATGATCTCAATGGCTGTATCTGTGGTCGTAAATTTGTGTTGAGTGTTGTGTAAGTATTCGGTAAAAGCTGAATTATTTGTCCTGTACTTCCAAGAGCTTATATGCACTTTGTATTTTGTACCAAATGTTCTAGTCTGACTTATATTCCTCCAACATGTATTACACTTCAATTGGTGTATCCTGATTTCTGATATAGATCTGGTTCTTTTAGCACTTTTGGAAAGAACTTTTGACTTGCAGAAAATAATTGGAAATTTGTGGTAATGTCTTATGGGACCAAACTGCTGAGATCATCGTTCCCTAAGCTTACACACTATTTAATCTGACTTAAAGTAACTTACGGTAAGGACGACTCACACACTCATGCCCCAGGGAGGACTCGCACCTCCGACGGGGGGATCCGCGCAGACCGTGACAAGACGTTACAGACCGCTCGGGCACACCGTGCGGATTTTTTTGACTTGAAATGTTGGTTTGGAGACCTCTTTTTATGCCTTGTCCTCGGAAGTACTAGATTTGACGTGTGTGATTATGGTTATAGGTGATTGTGTACCATGTTTTGTTTTCTTTCTCTGCCTCAGTTTGAGTGAATCTCCAACACACACGCACGTACACACCCACGCACCCACCCACGCACGCACACACACACACACACACACACACACACACACACACACACACACACACACACACAAGCGCGTGCGCTCATGAATGTGAGGAAAAAATGTAGCGTTCATAGTTGGCAACGCTCTCAGTGTAACAGAAATCATACCAATAAACATTGTGCTGAGTACTAAAACAAGCAAAATAGTTGTAATTCTTTCGTGAAATTTTACAAAGTGGGATGCAGTGGAAAGTACTCCAATATAGCGCAAGAGAACGTGGCTTCGAAACAGGCGAATAACTGGCAATAGTGAATGTGTTACAATGTTCCTTTCGTCATACAGTTTGTCTCTTTTTGGTTTATTTCCACCAATTCCTCCACCACTTTCTACACAGGAACTTTGGCATTATCGCATACATCATCAAACATTTCTATAGTTATTATTTCAAACCTTGCACAAGATGGAGTTATGTTCACACAATAAATTACCTCCTTCCCTGTCCTGTCCAAGGCATCTCGGAGCATATGCTAACTTAAAATTGCTTTCATAGGTACCAGTGCCAGTTTTTTAGAGGAGGAAAATGAAAATTTATAGCCACACGAATTAAAAACTCATTTAAAATTACAAGCTATTCCCACTCTTCTTTCTTCAAGAACAGACATGCATTCCGTAATTTTACAGCTAACGCCTGAACATGAAAACTTTATAGCCTGGCAGAGAAGCTCTAAATCAATAATTCTGAATCCAGTGGAATCCATATCAACATCATTTACGCACCTGAACAATTCTCCTGTCCCAAATTTCGACGCTGAAGCTGAGAGCTTATGTTCTTCATTTCGAGCTGCTTCCTCTTTTTTCTTGGTAAACCGATTTCCATGAAACCTGCGTTTCCTAAACACAGTTTTTCCTGTCCCTTATGCACAAATCTTGACTTCCATGTAAAGGTTTGTGAATTCAACCTTCCGCCTACTAACATGTGTTAGTATTGTCAAAACATAAATAAACCACATGCAAGACAATTTTCAGGCAAAGATATAGATGCCATCCGGAGATACAGATGTCAGACAAAAATATCGAAGGACAATAGCCATCACACTGACAAAAATTCAGCTGAAGCAAGAAATTTCCCAAATGCCGGAAAAGGTGGGAGTGGCCGTCAGTGGAGCGTTAATCAGTTCAACAATTTAAAGGTATTTCTGAAGCTACTATCACGATAAAATTCACACACAACATAGATTAAACTTTGTAGATCAAGAAAATAATATTTTTGACAAATTGATTTTTTTGGACCAAAATCCATTACATCCCCCCTAAGTGTATTGTGATACCCCAGAAAATCGAAGAAACAACATCAGCGTGTTCATAGTCACAAAACTTCAAATGAACTGCTCCTTCTCCTAAACAAGACAAGGTGTCAGACAAGTCTGCACATCCGAGAGGAGTTCACAAAACATCGTCAGACTGTTCTCTCTCATCCAGTGTACAGCCCTGATCTCGCACCTTCCGTCTTGTATCTGTTCGGCCCAACAAAGGATTCACTCCGCGGGAAGCAGTGTGTGGATGTCGGTGAGCTTACTGCTGCAGCAAAACGTTGGCTCCGACAGCGACCGGTGGCGTGACACCAGGTGGCTCTACATGCCCTCCCAGTGAGGGCTCTGGACTGAAGACCACAACAACAACGACAACAACAGCGTAATACGGTTTAAAGTCGTCGCACTGAACGGAGATTATGTAGAAAAACAGAATTTTGCAGGCAAAATAGTGGGAAGAATGCGGTATACTGGAATAGAGAATAAAACCAACCTGCTTTCAGAGAAAAAAAAACGCCCGGGTTCCCAGGTTCGATTCCCGGCGGGGTCAGGGATTTTCTGTGCCTCGTGATGACTGGGTGTTGTGTGATGTCCTTAGGTTAGTTAGGTTTAAGTAGTTCTAAGTTCTAGGGACTGATGACCATAGCTGTTAAGTCCCATAGTGCTCAGAACCTTTCAGAAAAAAATGTGTTGCATTACTTACTGAACGCCCCTCGTACTCATCGTGCAACATAATCACAGATGAAGCAATGCTTTTCGTATTTGTCTGACTATATTCGTGCAGACGCGTTTGCTTTCCGATTCATGGTTAGCGGAAATAAATTCTCTTGCGATGTGCTAGCTCCAATAGAAACTGAACATAGCTTTTTCTTGTGATGAGAATCGCATATCCACGTGGATAGAGATAACCAGTTGTAATTTGTTAGTCCGCGAGCATTCGTGGCCGTCAACCCATCTCTCAATCAATTACATGTGAGCAAACTGTCTTGACAAAATTATGTGATTTATTACACCCTTAGTGTGAAACATGGACGATAAATAGTTTGGACAAGAAGAGAATGGAAGCTTCCAAAATGTGGTGCTACAGAAGAATGCTGAAGATTAGATGGGTAGATCACATAACTAATGAGGAGATATTGAATCGAATTGGGGAGAAGAGAAATTTGTGGCACAACTTGACTAGAAGAAGGGATCTGTTGGTAGGACATGTTCTGAGGCACCAAGGGGTCACCAATTTAGTATCGGAGGGCAGCGTGGAGGATAAAAATCGTAGAGGGAGGCCAAGACATGAATACACTAAGCAGATTCAGAAGAATGTAGGATACAGAAGGTACTGGGAGATGAAGAAGCTTGCATAGGATAGAGTGTCATGGAGAGCTGCATCAAGCCAGTCTCTGGACTGAAGACTACAACAACAACAACAGTGTAATACGGTAGTCGCCTATGTAAAGCTTCTTATTATATCTCTCAAATAATGAACATCATACTCAATTTACGACATTATCCGCGTTCGCCTACTTATTTTGTTGAAATTCCGTTTGTTTGTTCTTGGAACCACGAGGCTTACTTTGTTCGTGACGAACACTTATCGTATACTGAGTCAATGCAAGGGCACGGGTGCTCAGTGGCAGCTGGAGGGGAAGGGGTGGGCTTCCATGTCCTCAGGGAGAAGTGGATATGTAGTGTATTCAGGTGATTTCTTTCAAGAAATTTCAAGATCTATTTTATGAACACTTAAAAGTCGCCATTCGTCTTCCAGAAAATCACAAATACACCCTACCCCCAGATCTGTCTCCCGCTACAAACTGTAGTATGTATGCCTATTTAGCGCCTCTGTTTAAACAAGCAGTTCCATCGCTTCGTTATATCACATTTTATTCTCATTTGTTACACAATATTTCAGCCTACCGTTAAGTGCTTTTTTCGGCAGTTGCTTGTAAATGCAGTTAAACCGAGAACTGCAAATCACTCCTCTTAGCTTGTTCGTCAAAATCACTAAAATTGTATGGTGATAATTTCTGGAGGCCTTTCATACTGTAGACTAATCAGTGTTCATCTGAAACAAACGAAATAATTTTACGTTACGCTAGTAAAAGCTAATCGTTGTGACTGAGTATTTATGAGTCAGTTTGTGTTATGGCAAATTTTTATAGGGCGATATAGCGGAACAGTCAATCTGAGGGACGGTCTCTCATATTTCTTCAAGTAGGTATGTATGCAGGCACGTGAACACGGTATTTGTCATCTTGGAAGTGGGGAGTGTCAGCAGGTTGCGGATCATGAAGATGTAGGAGGAAGGTAACTAAGAACCTTCGTAACCAAGAATTCTGGAAGAAAACATCGCCGTCTACGTTTACAGTGGTCTACATGCGAGGACCCATATCGTGATACTAAAAACGGCCCCCCAAAAAGTGGCATAAAACCTCCAGCCTGTGCTACACAGTCTACACACTGCAACATAAGTGCTTTAGCAGGTCGCCGACACACTCGACGTCTTGCATCATTTTCAGAGAGGTGAGACTGCAAATCGTCGGATCTTGCTACACGTCTCTAGTGAACTACTGTTCGGTTTCAGTGTTTTTTGCCCCACTGAAGACGTGCAGCTTTAGGTGCCGTTGTGAACAACGGCCTTCTGCGGTGTATCCGAACCGACTCTATATGTCCATTGCATGCAGTTCCATACGAAATTCTCACTTGAAAACTGGTTGAGATAGCCCATCTCTCACTGACAGAAGCCATTCGTGTCCAGTTTGAAATCGATTGTTACTTCAAAACGTGATAATAATTTCATATCCTTACCAGTTAGGTTATTTTTACGACCAGTATTCGTATGCCGTGTTAGCGGTACAACATTCCTAGTAGACACGTCAGACAATCCAGCATATCGACGAACTTCATGCACAGTGCGTTCGTGGGCATGCCCATACACGACAGCTTCCTTCTGCCATTCTGTCTTGCCTCCTCTTCGATTCACCGTATGGAACCGAGGGACCACTACGGTCGCAGGTTCGAATCCTGCCTCGGTCGTGGGTGTGTGTGATGTCATTAGGTTAGTTAGGTTTAAGTAGTTCTAAGTTCTAGGGGACTGATGACCTCAGAAGTTAAGTCCCATTGTGCTCAGAGCCATTTGATTCACCGTACTGCAGTAATCCTATTCAACTGACTTCCACTGCTATGACTTATGGCAGCGGTGGTGAGTAACATGACTTCATTATTTCACTACCATCTACAATCTACATCGCTCTAATCAATCAGTACGCTCTTTTTTAAACTGGAGACTGAATTTCGTCCAGTGAAATTATCAAATAATAACGCATACACTTGGAATATTTTCGTGCCGCCCTATCACAGAGGTGCCCCAGTTGTAGGGTTAGACTAGTAAGTTGACGGTCGTCAGAAGGCAAGGCTGTCCCTTTGATCGGAGCGAACTGGCTGCCTGAAAATGCAGGAATAGTAGATCGATAGTTCACCCAAATAGGTGTCCTTTTTGTTGGGTACTCTCACCTCGACGTTATATGTGGTGCTGCGGGTAGTAAAACTAATCCACATAATATTCTCCATGGAAAGAAAACGTACATAGAGTTCAAGTATGTAAGTAATACTGTCGGCGATTTCCTTAGAAAAGCTACCATAGAATATTCGTACACTTAAATTCGATCAACGTCACCAAAGAATTGAATCATAGTAAAAAAAAATGTGATCATTCTAAAAATTTATCCTCCTCTGTGTCCTCCAGAAATTCTGTACACGTTTACACGTTTGTCATCTTAAGGACGCAAACTCCGAAATAAAAAGCATCTTCTGAGGCTTCTGCTTCAGAAACCATGAAAGCTCTTACGCTCATTTCTTGAGAGTTTCTGAGGGCTGTGTTCAGAGTTACTTCGAATACACTCGATATTATCATGTAATAAGTGTGGTCAAATCGTACTTATCCAATTGTGTATACAATCTTTTGCTCCCCATTTTCGATTCCATTATAAATTCCTTATTGGTTGGGAGGCAATTTCTTAAACTGATGATTCTGTAAACCTTATTTCCAACTGCAACACACAGATTGAATGTTCCTACGTTGTAACTGCGGTTTTATTAGACTGAGAGGACTATTGTCATTTTTATTTTATGGCAGATATCCTGATTTACTTCACAAGACACAGAATATTTACGAATTACCCGAGAACATTGATATTCTTTGACAAATAAGTGTCCAACTTAAGCTCAATTCCGAATGCTCAAGACGTAAGACAATCTAATCACCTGTTTTACTGTTTAGAACGTATGGTTAGTAAACAAATGATATTTCATCCTTATATCGGCGTTTGATTTCGTTAATCGTAGTGTATTGATTGTTTTATTGTAACACGTGATTACTTGCTTGTAACTGAGTACGTGATCTTTCCGTGGAAAGGAATTTTTCTTCATTTGAGAATTTATGCTGTTTATACACGAACTAAAACGTACAATGCACTATCTGTGCAACCTGTTGATTTACGTTATTTTACCTTTTACATCTTATATACGCGAATCCTGTGTATTGCTCTGATACAAAATGTTACGTTTTTAAGGATTTAAACTGAAAACATAGGTTTTATTGGGGACATTTACGGCCATAGTTTTAAACAAACGAACACACAATGCTTATCTATTTAGTCCTCTCAAGATTGTTATTGAAGTAGACCTATTTGTGCTCCGTCATAACCGCATTTATTGGAGAGACATCTATGCTCGTTTCAAAGATAAACTGGCGGCACAGTAAAATAGGTTTCTCGACACTGTTTGTGAAACTTTATATGATACTGAAACGAGTCTGGCGATCTAGATCTGGCGATATATACGACTCGTCCAGAATTTTAACTACGTCCATAAGCTGTTTATTCGAGACTGTTTATTCGAGACATTCGCTCAGAATAGCTCCACACAGCGATTTAGTATCCAGAAAATAACGGAAATGATACCAGACACTAGTACCGACATACTGCCTTCAACAGCACAGACTTAAGGGCCATTATTCTGTCACTAAGATATGCAGGCATAAATTAGACATCCAGTTACAATAAATGATGGTTTTAAAATGACCTTCGCCGGCCGGGGTGGCCAAGCGGTTAAAGGCGCTACAGTCTGGAACCGCGCGACCGCTACGGTCGCAGGTTCGAATCCTGCCTCGGGCATGGATGTGTGTGATGTCCTTAGGTTAGTTAGGTTTAAGTAGTTCTAAGTTCTAGGGGACTGATGACCTTAGATGTTAAGTCCCATAGTGCTCAGAGCCATTTGAACCATTTTTTTTTAAATGACTTTCACCTTGGTTTCGACGGATTTAAATACGTCTTCTTCAGATGGACAAACATTGTTCACATTATCTCTTAATGCAGTAGAAGCTGTCTCCACATGACACGTATCCGCAACGGTTTGTATGTCCATTAGTAAAACTTAAGGCTCATGGAATCAAGGGCTTGACAAATCAGTAAAACTAATCACTTAAAATAACAGACCATGTTCATAGCAATTTTCAGGGCTAATGATGCCACTGTCTGCACTTTCGTTTTTTCGTTCATCTTCAAAAAGTATAAATATTCACTTGTATCTGGCTTTGAATGAAAAATTATAACTAGGCTGCTGAAGAAAACTTTAGAAGATAAGTCATGGAACTATTCTTAGTTCGCTTTAAAGCATTTCAAGGTGATGCAATAATCTTTGCATAAACGCCGCAGCCTTTATAATCTTTCCCCTTTTCTGAACTTGTAATAGTAAAGACTTTCTAACACATAGGTAAGCCATGAGATGGAAAGTAGAATATCATTAAGAAACTGAACAAAATAATAATTAAGTTCCTCTGATTGGCCACTTTATACCTAGATGCTTTTCTCCAAGTGATTTTTAATTTTTGTCATCAGATATTCCTTTCAACGTTATGCTCCTTCTGGTTAGATATATTCATAACTTCGACTTTACCTATTCTCTCTTCTATTTATTTTATTTTATACTAATATCTTTGCTTCGCGTTTGGCAATCTTTCGCAACATTAAATTTAAAATAACATTTGAGATTAAGGCTCGTAATTACAGCCATTTTAATGTCGTTGATTGATGTTTTCAAATTTGTTAATAGCTACAACATAAAAGGAACGAAATAAATCTCGGGTGAGCGGCCTGGTGTGAGTGTACAAGGATACAATATTTCGGCAATCGACCTTGTTGCCGCCATCAAGTGTGCTGATATACTGCGCAGTACATCAGCACTCTTGATGATGGCAACAAGGTCGATTACCGAAATATTGTGTCCTTTGTACACTCACATCATGCTGTTCACCCTAGATTTATTTCGTCATGAAATACGCCTGGAGAAATTGAAGAATCACAATATAAAAGTAATCAGTTCATCCGTGTATCAGCTGAATCATCGACGAAAGTTTCACAGTATTGAAAGAATGGATTCATCTTCTACCACAGCGGCATTCACAATTCAGTCTTCATACCACTGAAACCGTATTAGATAACACAGTTTTCTCACGTTCATAAGCCCAAAGTCAATAGTTTTCGAAAACAAACCATCTTTAATCTGCTTAGATGCCAAATGAATGAGAGTTAAGCAGTTACCAGCAAGCCACTTAACGTGACAGAAGTTTACATGGACCCGCATAAAAGGTGGAAACGACATTCCTAAATGATTAAAACTGTGCACCATACTGGAACTCTAACCTGAGACGTTTGCCTTTTGTAGTCAAGTGCTCTATTGACTGAAGTGCCCAAGCATTGAGTCAGAAGCCCTACCTCTTCACAGTTTTACTTCTGTCGATACCTCTTCTGCTATATTTCAAACGTAACAGAATTTCTAGCAACTGTGTCTATTAGCTGTATTGTTTCCATGCCGTTTCCATAGTTTTTTCTGCTAATTCTAATTTTATTTAGTCTGTGTACCATGTGTAGGAAAGCTGCCAGTTTGTGGTTTTGTTGGTGCTTTTGTACGGCTTGTATAAATCAGTTTTCTGCTGTTGGATTTCTGTAAATGTCGCATTCGTGCTTGTTGTTATCTCTTTTTCTGTTGTTCCATCCGAGAAGTGTATTTGTTGTTGTGTTTCTTACTTTAAGGTGTATTAAATATTTTTGTGTGTCTATCTGTCTCTGAAAAGTTTGATTTATAATCTCTGTTGGTTTATCTACTAGACAGATTATATCATACACAAATCTATATCAACATTCAGTTTCGCACTTCTTCCTTTGTGCTGCTATCCACACTCTTCTGATAAAATTTTAGTACAGGCACTGAAGCCCTCATAGTCTTGCCCCAAAATCAAGAATTACCGCCATCAAAACTGCTGTTCAATGAAACATTTAGCTTAGGAGGAATTCTGCTAGCGAGTTTTTCAGTCGCACTAGTGGGAAGTGACAAATGTAATATTCCAAGGACAAAATGTAAAACTGTCATAAATTTTACGATGACGTCTACGTGCACAATTCGTGTAGTTAATCTTAGTGAGATCATGTTGCGAAAAACAGGTTCAAGCTTTGAAAGAAGATCAGTTGAATCCACTGAAACGAATAGAAGCAGAGATAATAATATTGATGAAAAGCGATTACACGAAATGAAACTAGTGTAATCCTTCCAGAAGTACAGGCCCTGCAGCATTATAAATAAGCTGGTGAACCATGAAAAATTATGACAAGCCCAGATTCTAAGCAGGATCTCTTGCACTCGCCAGCACCACTTACTTCATCGGAGCACCCTTCCAGAACCGACTAAACTTTTGAGTGTCTTTGGTATTCCCATCTTATTACTTCGCAGAACTACTACCGGAAGTTATTCAACAAAGTAAGGTCGAACATCATGGCATATGTGCACATACATTTGTATTGTACAACTTTTGCCGGCGACTTCTTCCGCGTGGATCTCGAACCCGCACGAATTTTGAAAAATCCTGCAAATTATTACCGACGAGAAAAACGGATATAAAAAACTGAAGGTGAAGCTATCAAAAGGGCGCAACGGTAAAGAATTGATGTGTTTGCAAACATAGATACAGATACTTGAAGTATAAAATACCAATAGACCTGGATAGGGGAACAGCCTAGTGCTGTGTTTCAAGAAATTACGAAAATTAAAGAATCTGTGCTTGCAAACACATGAACTCTTTGTCATTGCGCCATTTTGACAGTGTCGGATTTTTATATCCGTTTTCCTCGCCGATAAGCAGCTTCAGAATTTTCCAAAATTCATGGAGGTTCCAGATCCACGCGGACAAAGTCGCTGGCAACGCATTACTACTACTCGATAAACTTATCAACGGTAATAGTTACACCTATTCAACAATGAATTCAAGAATGCCTGTGGATAACGGTATGAAACTGATAACATTATTATTGTTATGATAAAACTTTCCAAAATACTAATGTTAATGATTTCTATCATTTCTATCCTGATCTACTTAGTTTAGTTTCATAAAACTTCTATTGTCCCCATTTTTTTTCTTCCAGTATTGTGAAATGATCCTTGCACAAAACTAAGTCTACCCACATAAAATTCTTTTGTCAATTTTACTCATTTTCATGGAAAACTCACAACTGACCAAAAATTTTACTACGGTAAAATTGTTGTCACAAAAAAGCAGCTAAAAGGTTCCCAAGACAGTTTCGCTGTATTTCCTAAGCATCCCAATTTCCCCGTACTGACCCATTTAAAGAAAAAACTCTGTATGATAGATAACTCGGCTTCTAGGTGGCGTATCAAGATGAAAGATGCACCAAATTTTAAGTTAGACCTCCAACAATACAACTGTGAAAACCGCATCAAATTTCGTCCAATAGTTTTTACGTAATGCGCGTACAAACATACTGACAGACCGAAGGGCAGACAAAAAAACAAACAAAAATTCTAAAAACAATAGCTTTGGCTTCTATTGCTGTTATAAAGACTCCTTATATTAAGTTCTCTTAAATATCTCCCATGTACTGACATCGGCCAGTTACAATTTCATTACATGTTTGCATTATATTGGGTTCATCAAGATTAATGCGTTTATTTGTTGCAAAGTATTAAATTCATCTGAAACACTTTGTATTTCTATGGCGGAGTAAGATGTGTTCCTCCATCAAATCTGTTCTCCCGTTCTTACTACCAGCGTGGTAGAATCTTGTTGCAGTGTTCTGGAACGAAACACCAATGACGTGAAAAATTTGATTTGGCATTGGAGGGATGCTCATTTGAATGTGAAATATGAACATGTCGTTTTTGTTGGACTAGAGCTGAGATTATACGTCGGATTGAAAGTGGTTATCACGAAAAAAACTAGTAACAGATCTTCCTTCAATAAAATTAACTGTGATTCTGGTTTAAAATATATTTGTCTGTGAAAGACACTATATCTAGTTAAGAAACTGCTAACATAATCTTTTTCTAAGCGTAATTTGTACCGGGAAACCAAATTCTTAGACAATAAACATTCAATTATTCAGTGCGGTGTACAGCTGCCACTCAGATCAAAACTAAGTAACAGCTACCACCGTGGGTATTCTGTTCCGACACAGTACCCATTCAAATGAGGTGCAAAGTGATCATGGAGTCGCAGTGGTAACACTCTTGACTCACATTCACTTTTAGTTTTTCCATGAATTTCCTAACTCGCTTAAGGTAAATGCCGGAACTAATTATTTCAAATATACACTTTTTTTTTTGGTCATCAGTCTACTGACTGGTTTGATGCGGCCCGCCACGAATTCCTTTCCTGTGCTAACCTCTTCATCTCAGAGTAGCACTTGCAGCCTACGTCCTCAATTATTTGCTTGACGTATTCCAATCTCTGTCTTCCTCTACAGTTTTTGCTCTCTACCGCTCCCTCTAGTACCATAGAAGTCATTCCCTCATGTCTTAGCAGATGTCCTATCATCCTGTCCCGTCTCCTTATCAGTGTTTTTCACATATTCCTTTCCTCTCCGATTCTGCGTAGATCCTCCTCATTCCTTACCTTATCAGTCCACTTAATTTTCAACATTCGTCTGTAGCACCACATCTCAAATGCTTCGATTCTCTTCTGTTCCGGTTTTCCCACAGTCCATGTTTCACTACCATACAATGCTGTACTCCAGACGTACATCCTCAGAAATTTCTTCCTCAAATTAAGGCCGGTATTTGTTATTAGTAGACTTCTCTTGGCCATAAATGTCTTTTTTGCCACAGCGAGTCTGCTTTTGATGTCCTCCTTGCTCCGTCCGTCATTGGTTATTTTACTGCCTAGGTAGCAGAATTCCTTAACTTCATTGACTTCGTGACCATCAATCCTGATGGTAAGTTTCTCGCTGTTCTCATTTCTACTACTTCTCATTACCTTCTTCTTTCTCCGATTTACTCTCAAACCATACTGTGTACTCATTAGACTGTTCATTCCGTTCAGCATATCATTAAATTCTTCTTCACTTTCACTCAGGATAGCAATGTCATCAGCGAATCGTATCATTGATATCCTTTCACCTTGTATTTTAATTCCACTCCTGAACCTTTCTTTTATTTCCATCATTGCTTCCTCGATGTACAGATTGAAGAGTAGGGGCGAAAGGCTACAGCCTTGTCTTACACCCTTCTTAATACGAGCACTTCGTTCTTGATAGTCAATCGAAAACACCCTCGCTGTCGATGAGAAATAGAACCTCCTTTTTCTTACAATGAGCTGTAAGTCATACCTCGCTTTACTTAGAGCAAAACAAGTAATTTGAATTCTTCGTGCGGCTCAGATATTTGCTCGCAAACAGATGGGCTTCGGCGGGCGTCACGGAATTCGCAAGTAAGAAAAACGTAATCTAAATTCCAGTGCTTTCGTTCTGCCGTAAATTTTCCATGGTGGCAAAAATTATTCCAGGCGATTGCTAAGATGTTTGCTGAAACGAGTTACCGTCGATTTCTTCATTGACCCTCATGTAATCGGTACAAACTGACCTTACTTTGGCGTACAGTTAAACTGTTTCTCTGAGCATGAATTGTGACTAACTGAAATATTTTGTGTTCTTCCATTTTTTTCAAGGTATTAAATTATACTACCTCCGTATTAGAAATGAATGAAGGTCAGGACACAGTAAATATATTGATTGTTCTCGTAAACCACTCCGGGAGAATCCTCGGACAATTAGAAGACCAGTGTTGATTTGTTCACCTGCTGCAGGTGAACTACGGTTCCATAGGCAGTGATCATCCCACACACTTTAGTATACTTGCACAACGGCGAAATGTGATTTGTTAAAATATGTTGCGAAAGATTTCTGCGAAGAGCGAATGCGGTGATGTATGTGGAACTGCTAAATGTAGATGACTGATATGAATGACTCCGAAATGCAATGTTGTAACTGTGCTCTAGATGACTGTAAGAGAAAGTCTATCCAGTTTCATGGCTCGACATGGCCAGCCAAGCTATATTACCAGTATTATATCGTTTATTATCAATGATGCAAGACAACCTTACTCCTTGGGACACTTCAGAGTTGTTTAGGATGACACCTACGGCACTGATCCACGATTTCGTGGTAATCTTTAGATAGATAAGATGGTTATAATTAAGATTTCGCTGCTTGAGAGGGCACCCATGAAAAACGAGTGATCGTAGGACACTGAAAACTTGTGGAAACTCTTGTAAGAAGCTGCGGAAGAGGCCATTGAAAAAAAAAAAAACATGAGAGTAATTTTTTTAACTGCGTATCATGTTTACTTCCCAGGTTACTAATGTTGCTCAGTGTGATGACCATCTGCATTTACAGCAGTCTGGAACTGCACTAGATGTAACTCTAGTGCTGCCCGAAACATCTCAGGTGGTGTGTTGGCTACCACTCTCTTGAAGTTAACCTTCAACCTGCAACGTTTATTAACGTCCTCTTTTCAGGTAACCCCACTGTCAGAAATCATACGGGATCAAATCTGGTGATCTTGGTGGCCACGCAGTTTGGTACGATTGAGTAATGATTCGGTTTTCTCCAGATGTGTTACAGAGTAATCGAGTGACCTCACGGGCAGTGTGAGGAGGAGCTCCCTCATGCATCAAACTAGTTGAGCCCAAAGCACTTCTTTTCTTCGAGAGCGGATCACGTGTTGGCGGGGCAGATCACAGTAACGTGTAACGTCCACACTGCATGTCCTTGGACCTGGGGGTCCGAGTTCACTGCACTGCTTGAAAATCACACGTTGCGTCCAGCCCCTAATTTACAGGTCCTGATTTGAGATTAGAACACAAAAGGCTAAACTGTGCTACCCTCTGTACGTAAATTACGAACCTGATGAAGACGATTGATATTTGGTGGTTACGCAACATCTCGGCTAATAGAAAAAGTCGTAGTGGTAGAACGTGGATACATTGTGCGGTATGAAAGAGAGATACCAAAAGCAAACACACTTTGCGTGATGAATAGACGCAGAGATATGGACCTTTCCTCTTTAAATAAGCTACTGGCCCTAAAGCGTAACAGAATAGCTTAAGGATCATCTAAAGGAAATTACTTCTTCTAATTTCAACGGAATGTTGCTCATTTCTATTACCATTAGAAATTTCCAGAGCACCCGAATGCCACTCTATCGGACAGAAGATTGGTTGTGCCACAAGACTTGGTAATCGATGCTGCTTATAGTATAAGACATTATGATACGTCATGAAAATTACGTGATTGCATTCATATTCCATATTATTACCCCAGTTGTTTTGAAGAAAGTAATAAAGAAGAAGAGGGCTTCTCGGGTGCAATTTTGCAACTAAGCAATGCGTCTAGAACAAATTGTGGAACCATCTATATATACGCCGTATTGTTACTCACATAGATGATGTATGCACCATCGCAATGAACAACAGCTACGCGTCTGGTGGCAAACCTGAGACTTACTGAAACTTATGGAACTTCTCTATCACCTCATATTATGGTAGAGATGTTGCACTCGAGTGAAATAGCGTTATCCCCACCTGACAGTATTTGAAAGAGCTCACTGTGGGTCGCCATTTGGCTGTCTGGTCCAGTCGCGACATACTCGTCGCATGCTTCTGATCGACCACGTTGACGTACTGGGCATCAAGGACATTATATCCGCTGCACATCTGTGCGTGCCATCCGAGAGCAAGTTACAGACTCCCCGCAGCAGTCTGTGTCATCCAGCACCGTTGCTCGGAGACTGGCAGCAGACGGAGTAGGCACAGAGGGATTTGGGTCCGGCGCGTAGGCAGCTGTTGCCGTTATAAATGTGCGTTTACACCTGTGCGCCTTGGGGCTAGTAGCTGCCCCACAGAGATGTAGAAGGCCCAGTGTGAACACAAGTGTGAATGGTATCCACCCGCACGCACATGCCTCTATTTGCGTGAGCGGCAAACACAGCGGCACAGTGACTAGGCGCAAGACGCATAGGTGTAAACACACCTTACACAAACAACTGTTTGGAGTGGTGCAGTAATGGGGACGCATGGATGAATAGCGTGCATTGTGTTCAGCGTGATTCTGCAGTACCCAAGATGGCAACCGTCGGTGGGTATGGCAGCGACCTGGAAAGAGGTCGTATTGTTCCAATGTTTTGAAGAGACACAACGATGTTACCCGTTGGCACCATGGTATGGGGAGTCATCGACTTAAGGGAGCTGCTGGTACTGCTTGAAGGTCCACTCTGACGGCACAACAGTACGTCGCGGACACTCTGCTTCCCTACATTTTACCACTCAGGTAAAAGTGTCATGACGCCATTTTTCAACAGGACGTGTTTTTCACACATGGAACATGACTCTTTGATCTGTCTGCGTGATGTAGATGTACTGCCGTGGCCAGCAAGGTATCCAGATCTGTCCCGATATAGTCATGTGCGACATCAGCTCTGACGAGCCGGCCAGAAAATGTATTCGCTGACTTTTACATTTCATAACTGTGCAGTTAGTGCGAGGGCGTGCTGAAAAGTAATGCTTCTCAATTTGTTATTCTGTTCTCAGATCGGTTGAGGTAGTGCATGTCACGCATATTGGTCTGCTTTCCCGCTTCACTGGCGCGATTTACTGCCCTCTGCCGCTAGAGGGGTCCGAAATGTGGCGTGTAACGTGGCGATGTGTAGCGTAACTATGTCGCTGCGCGAGGAACAGCGTGTGCTGTAATCGAGTTTCTAATCTCAGAGGAGTTCGTCCACACGTGGAGCACCATTTCCTTCAGCGTGACAATGTCAGACCATGCAAAACACTGCGACATTACAGCTTCAGTGCCTTGGGTTCGCTGTCCTCGATCATCCCCAACACAGTCCCGAGTTCGCCTCATCCGATTTTCAATTGTTTCCAACATCTAAAGGACACCTTCAAAGGACTTCACTTTAATAGCGACGAAGCAGCGCAGTTAGAGGTGAGATTGTGGCTCCGTAAAAAGTGGCGGTATCAGCAAACTGGTCTCTCGTTGGGAGTAATGTGTTTGTCGGCAGGGTGACTATGTTGACCAATAAATATGAATATATGAAAAATAAAGATGTATAATCTTAATAAATTTTGTTATATTTAAAAAGCTTTAAGAGCTTTGACATAAAAATTCGGAAGCATTATTTTTCAGGGCGCTCTCACACGTATTCTTGGAACCGAAATAAATGAAAATGTAGCTCGATATGTACAGTCCTTCACGCAATAACGTTGTAGAGAGGTAATAATTGACAGGCTCATGCTTGAAATGACGTGGGGTTTTACTGAAACACACAAAAAAGTGCACAAAATGACCAAAAATGGCACTTTATATGATAAAAAAGCAATAATTGGCATAAAATTTGATTTTGAGCAAAGACGGTTAAGTTATAACAAATGCTCAACATGTCGGGCGTATTCATCAACGGCACCTTTAGTCGAAGGACAAAGTTATGAACTGCACTTACAGCATTTCAGTAGGAACGGTGAGATATTGCCGTCGGATGTTGTCTTTTAGCATCCCTTACGAGGTCGAATGGTCGAGGAAGACTTGAGGAAGCCCCACAATCAGTAATCTGACGGAATGAGCTCAGGGGACCTCAGGGGCCAAGCATGACGGAAGTTATAACTTAGCACGCTATCCTTACCGAACGATGAGCCGGTTTTTGGCATCATTTTCTGTTTCAAGAAAACCCATGTCGATTTTGACATGTGTTTGCATTTTTATCTCTCTAACTACATTATTCCGTGAATTAGTCCATTTTAAAATTTTAACGGACTTTTGGATTACGCTGTGTGTTTACAAAAACGCTTTTTTCCTTCTGTGGCGCCTTCTAATAGCGCAGAAGCTATTCACTAATATCTTATCACAGGTCCTATGATCCTATACCTTCTTCCAGATAGCGATTTGCACATATTCCTTACGTCAGTGCTTCTCTGGGTGAACCACTACATTTCTTACCTTATCAGTCCACTAAATTTTCATTATCCTTTTGTAACATCACGTCCAATACGCTTAGATTCTCTTATTTTCCGGTTTCTCCTCAGTTCATGATTTACTTCCGAGCAATTCTGTGCACCAGGTACATATTTTTTAGAGATTTAAGGTAACTGTTTAACACTAGTAGAGTTCTCTTAACGAGGAATGCCTTTTCGTCTGCGGTAGTCTGATTTCTGTATCCTCTTTGCTTCATCATGCGCTACTTTGTTTCCAAGTTCCTGTCATTTAAAACGTGGTCCATCTTATGAGAAGTTGATCGCTAATCTCATTTCTGTTCTTGCTTCACTTCTCTTGTAACGTGGTTGCCAAATAGGGGGTTAATTGCTAATATCAATTGAGATATTCCTCATCACCTCCGCATTTCTTCTACTTACTCCCACCCCATAATGTGTGCTCATTTCAGTGTTAGTCGCATTCAAAAAGCGCTGAAGTTCTTCCTTATTTTCACTGAAGCAGTGTCATCGGCGAATCTTATCACTAATATCGTTTCCCCCTTCATTTTTATCCCACTCTTGTTTTCTCCTGTTCCTTGATTTCCAACCAAAGGGTCAACAATAGGGGATGAAGACTAAATCCTTGCCTTATTCCATTACCAATCCGAACGTTTTCCTCTTCGTGTTCTGTCTTATTGCTCACACTTGACTCTTATACACATTACGTATCATCCGTCTTTTACTAAATCCTTCTACCTATTTTTCTGCGAATTCCAAACATCTTGCACCATTATAAGCCGGCCAACGCTTTATCTAGGTCAACAAATGCTACGAAGGAACCTCTATTTTTGTCACGTTTTGCCTTCATCGTCAAGCGCAGCACCTCACTTGCCTCTGTGATGGCCGTACCTGTCCTGCAACCTAACCGATAGCCATATAAGACATCTTCACTTTCTGTTTCCAGTCTTTTGTGTGCTATTGTTGCGAGCAACGTGGATGCATAGCCTGTTGATTGTGCTACAGTTTTCATGTTTATCTATCCTGACAAATATATTCATGGCATAAGTTATGAAGGCAACCAAACACACTAATTTTAGGTGCCGTCAGGTATGTGCCAGAATATAAAGAGGCAACTTTCACCTGAAGGATGACATTTTGTAATCATTTCCCGAAAATGTGCAGAAGCCTTATATTTCCCCGTGAATAATGTTTACGACTAATGAGGTTACAGTTCAGCATTTTTCGAAATGAGAAAAACTGGAGCCATAAGAGTCGGATTTAAAACTGTTATTCTCTTATGTAGTTCAATAATATTCAGTGGCGGAAAATATCGCAACCCAAAAAATAAATAAATAAATAAATAAATAAATTACAATAATGTGATTATGGGAATACATTTGTCTAAATAACATATTTAAGAGATTAACATTACAAGATCTCAGGTTAATGTAAGTGCGAGATAAGCTTATGTGATTTTCTGGAACGTTGATAACCGGTGTAACTAACAGAATGTTGAATGCAAGCATGCGAACCTGCATACATTGCATTGTACAATTGCCGGACGTCAGTTTGTTCAGTGGTGCTCAGAGCCATTTGAACCATTTTGAATGCTGGTTGTGCTGAAGCCGTCGTCCGACGATGTCCCATATGTGCTCGACTGGAGACAGTTCTGATGATCGAGCAGGCCAAGCGAACACGTCGAGTATGTTGAGTTACAACAGCAGTGTGTCGGCGAGCGTTATACTGTTGGAAAGCATGCCTTGGAGTGACATTCAACGAATGGCAGAACAGAAGCTCGTATCACCAGACTGATGTACAAATTTGCAGTCAGGGCGTTTGAGATAACAACGAAAGTGCCCCTGGTGTCACACGAAATCGTACCCCAGGTCGTAACAAGCCAGGTCTACGTCCATTGTGTCTAGCACGCAGACGCAGTACGATGCGCCAACGCCATACCCCGCACAAGCTGGTCTTGGCTCTCGGTAGTGCTATGGGCCGTCCCGAGCCCGGCTGTCTTGCGACTGTAAATTCTTGTGACCAGCGCTGCCAGCAATCACGTGCAATGACTACATTCTTGCCAAGTCTTTTGGCAGCAGCACTATTGTAGGGAAGCAGCCTACTCACGCCTTATAAAATTCACATCAGTCTTTCCATTGTGTGCCAGGCAGTCCGCTGTAACTAGCTCTGACGTCATAAATGTTGCGCAATACTTTAAAAATCAAGTAAATAACCTGAAACGTTTCTAGCATCTCAGGAGTAATACAAAATCAATATGTGCTGGATATCAGTTCAATCAGTTTAACCATTTTCGAAATTTGACCGTTCTTCTGTAAAAATCATTGGCGCAACAGAAAAGAGCTAGAAACTTAAAAATTTATATTTAGATTCCTTTTGCATAATAATTTAGTAGAAACAGTATTCTGGATCCCACAAATTTTATAGTTGAAATTCATTATTTTCTGGTTTTTATCTTAAAAATTAAGGAAGCAAGATAGATTAAGTAAGCGAATAAATGAAGCTAAGATGTTGAAATTGAAGTACAAGGGAGATCCGCTATAATCATAGAGATGTGAGAAGTTTCAACTGAATAACTATAAAACTATAGCGATAGCGTATCTCCAAAGGGCAAGTTCAGAGCTCGTCTATTGCGTGTAGTGTAATTAAATTAATTATCTCGCCCAAATTATTTGACTTAGCCACGTCAGACTTTTATTATGATTACATACCTGTGTGCTGATTGCACATTTAAATTGAGAGCTTCATCAGCCATCAGCAAAGGAAGCAATTATTTATTCGATAACTTAAAGTGGTGCATTACTAGCCCAACGGCTAGTCGGGAGAGCAGATTCGATCATGCGTTCCCTTAGCTGTCCGCACCGCGGCTTTATATGTAAGAAAGCTGCCTGAAAGAGAGAAGGCCCCAGTTCTCTCCAGACGATGATTAGTGCACCACCTGTGCTGGGAGTCGCGTCGCGTCGGTATCGTTGATATAAACAGCCTCGGATGCAGTAATAAGTTACTCGGAGTACGCGTAACCATGAAATCGTTTTCGAGTGAAGTGTTAATTTTGGGATGACGTTAATGACCTATCTTTAGTTTGCGTATGTCGTATTTTCACGTGCCGCCGCAGGACAGACATTCTACCATTATTAGCGTGGCGTTTGATGAACATTATCATCAAATTATGGCGAGCATTCACTTAAACATTTAATTTGAACAGTTATAGTTGCATCAGCGCATTAGACTCTGAACTGCTCTGGTAGTTGGATTGCGTGGAATCTTTTTAGTCTGTGACTTTCAGAATATAGTGAACATTTTTGAGAGAATGGTTTTTGATTATGAATCCTAGACAATCTCCTAATTCCTCAGAGCTATAAGCTGTAGCTATAAATGTATTGCTCAGATGAAGTGGGCACTAGGAATTCTAATTACAGGCTTCACGTTTTGCTATTCACTTTCTGGTTGCCAAAATTGTAGTTAGAGAGCCAGTGTTGAGAACGGCAAACAACAGCATTAAATAAATAATAGGAACGTTAACAATTATTACACCTGCCGCCCCACACTATTACACGACCTTGACGAAATTCATCGAGGTGCTGATAACGTTGTCTTTCATCAAGTTACCATATGCAACCTCAAAGAAAGGTAATTAACGTTCACAACAGTTACAACAAGTATTTAAAGCAAACTTAATTTCTATCCTCATAGGGCACTATTGGCGCTGCTCTTACGTGACTGGCGCGAAATTTGAATATATATCATGTTTCAGATGGAGAAACATACAGTTAAACATTCGTTTATATCGTACAACTCCTTGGTGCTGCGAATTTCTTATCTGTCAGTTTACATGTGACTTGCAGTAATTGTGCGGCGATTTGTTCGGTATATTTCATAATGAAACTATAACCTTTGTTCTCTGTGTGAAAACAAAGTTCACTCCACTTGTTAATCAGGAAAAGAATTAGGTAAAAACAAATCTGTATGGCTTTTCAGCAATACAATGCTACAATACGTAATACTGTTGTACCTAACAATAATGATATTTGTGAAGGGAATGGTGACCGGGTAAACGTCAAGGAGTCTGCCCCTATAGCCGCTCCCCTTATTTATTGCGACATTTATCGTAGAAAAGTTTACTGAGATAACAACCAGCAAGGAAAATAAATGAGGCAGCTCTAGAAGGTAAATCTGCAGTGGCAGCATAGACGTTAATACATCGATCGAATAACTGTGAATATAGGTTGCAAGTGCTCCACTGGGATGAAGAGGTTGGCACAGGAGAGGAATTCATGGCGGGCGGCACCAATCCAGTTGAAGGACTGATGACTTTAGAATAAGTCAAGGTTGTAATAAGACACGAAATGAATTATATTACTTGTACTGAATTGGAAAATGTGTCGGAAACTTGACCAATCACTATGAGCTATGTATCAGGTCAGGAGGAGGACATACACAACAGCACTTGTGATAGAAGGGGAATAAAAGATCTGAAATCTAGCGGCACCAATGAAATGTATTTGTTGTACGAGGCGTGTTTGCCCTCTGGCGCATGGTACCAACAGACCCATATAAGGATCTGGTACTGGAGAACTGCACAGTTAGTTGTATGTTCATACTAGACATTTAGACCCACCATGAACCATGGACCTTGCCGTTGGTGGGGAGGCTTGCGTGCCTCAGCGATACCGTAGGTGTAACCACAATGGAGGAGTATCTGTTTAGAGGCCAGACAAATGTGTTGTTTCTGAAGAGGGGCAGCAGCCTTTTCAGTAGTTGCAGGGGCAACAGTCTGAATAATTGACTGATCTGGCCTTGTAACACTAACCAAAACGGCCTTGCTGTTCTGGTACTGCGAACGGCTGAAAGCAAGGGGAAACTACAGCCGCAATTTTTCCCGAGGGCATGCAGCTTTACTGTATGATTAAATGCTGATGGCGTCCTCTTGGGTAAAATATTCCAGAGGTAAAATAGTCCCCCATTCGGATCTCCGGGCGGGGACTACTCAAGAGGACGTTGTTATCAGGAGAAAGAAAACTGGCGTTCTACGAATCGGAGCGTGGAATGTCAGATCCCTTAATCGGGCAGGTAGGTTAGAAAATTTAAAAAGGTAAATGGATAGGTTAAAGTTAGATGTAGTCGGAATTAGTGAAGTTCGGTAGCAGAGGAATAAGACTTTTGGTCAGGTGAATACAGGGTTATAAATACAAAATCAAATAGGGGTAATGCAGGAGTCGGTTTAATAATGAATAACAAAATAGGAGTGCGGGTAAGCTACTACAAACAGCATAGTGAAAGCATTATTGTGGCCAAGATAGACACGAAGCCCACGTCTACTACAGTAGTACAAGTATATACGCCAACTAGTTCTGCAGATGACGAAGAAATTGATGAAATGTTTGAGGAGATAAAAGAAATTATTCAGGTAGTGAAGGGAGACGAAAATTTAATAGTCATGGGTGACTGGAATTCGAGAGTAGGAAAAGGGAGGGAAGGAAACATAGTAGGTGAATATGGATTGGGGCTAAGAAATGAAAGAGGAAGCCGCCTGGTAGAAATTTGCGCAGAGCATAACTTAATCATAGCTAACACTTGGTTCAAGAATCATGAAAGAAGGTTTTATACATGGGAGAACCCTGGAGATACTAAAAGGTATCAAATAGATTATATGGTGGTAAGGCAGAGATTTCGGAACCAGGTTTTAAATTGTAAGACATTTCCAGGGCCAGATGTGGACTCTCACCACAATCTATTGGTTATGAACTGTAGATTAAAACTGAAAAAAACTGCAAAAAGATGGGAATTTAAGGAGATGGGACCTGGATAAACTGAAAGAACCAGAAGTTGTACAGAGTTTCAGGGAGAGCATAAGGGAACAACTGACAAGAATGGGGGAAAGAAATACTGTAGAAGAAGAATGGGTAGCTTTGAGAGATGTGAAGGCAGCAGAGGATCAAGTAGGTAAAAAGACGAGGGCTAATTGAAATCCTTGGGTAACAGAAGATATATTGAATTTAATTGATGAAAGGAGAAAATATGAAAATGCCGTAAATGAAGCAGGCAAAAAGGAATACAAACGTCTCAAAAATGAGATTGACAGGAAGTGCAAAATGGCTAAGCAGGGATGGCTAGAGGACAAATGTAAAGATGTAGAGGTTTATCGCACTAGGGGTAAGATAGATACTGCCTACAGGAAAATTAAAGAGACCTTTGGAGAAAGGAGAACCACTTGCATGAATATCAAGAGCTTTGATGGAAACCCAGTTCTAAGCAAAGAAGGGAAAGCAGAAAGGTGGAAGGAGTATATAGAGGGTCTATACAAGTGCGATGTACTTCAGTACAATATTATGGAAATGGAAGAGGATGTAGATGAAGATGAAAGGGAGATACGATACTGCGTGAAGAGTTTGACAGAGCACTGAAAGACCTGAGCCGAAACAAGGCCCCGGGAGTAGACAACATTCCATTGGAACTACTGACGGCTTTGGGAGAGCCAGTCCTGACAAAACTCTACCATCTGGTGAGCAAGATGTATGAGACAGGCGAAATACCCTCAGACTTCGAGAAGAATATAATAATTCCAATCCCAAAGAAAGCAGGTGTTGACAGATGTGAAAATTACCGAACTATCAGTTTAGTAAGCCACAGCTGCAAAATACTAACACGAATTCTTTACAGACGAATGGAAAAACTAGTTGAAGCTGACCTCGGGGAAGATCAGTTTGGATTCCGTAGAAATGTTGGAACACGTAAGGCAATACTGACCCTACGACTTATCTTAGAAGAAAGATTAAGGAAAGGCAACTTACGTTTCTAGCATTTGTAGACTTAGACAAAGCTTTTGACAATGTTGACTGGAATACTCTCTTTCAAACTCTAAAGGTGGCAGGGGTAAAATAGAAGGAGCGAAAGGCTATTTACAATTTGTACAGAAACCAGATGCCAATTATGAGTCTAGGGACGTGAAAGGGAAGCAGTGGTTGGGAAGGGAGTGAGACAGGGTTGTAGCCTCTCCTCGATGTTATTGAATCTGTATATCGAGCAAGCAGTAAAGGAAACAAACAAAAAATTTGGAGTAGGAATTAAAATCCATGGAGAAGAAATAAAAACTTTGAGGTTCGCCGATAACATTGTGATTCTCTCAGAGACAGCAAAGGACTTGGAAGTCCATTGAACGGAATGGACAGTGTCTTTAAAGGAGGGTATAAGATGAACATCAACATAAGCAAAACGAGGATAATGGATTATAGTCGAATGAAGTCGGGTGATGCTGCGGGAATTAGATTAGGAAATGAGACACTTAAAGTAGTAAAGGAGTTTTGCTATTTGGAGAGCAAAATAATTGATGATGGTCGAAGTAGGGAGGATATAAAATGTAGATTGGCAATGGCAAGGAAAGCGTTTCTGAAGAAGAGAAATTTGTTAACATCGAGTATTGATTTAAGTGTCAGGAAGTCGTTTCTGAAAGTATTTGTATGGAGTGTAGCCATGTATGGAAATGAAACGTGGACGATAAATAGTTTAGACAAGAAGAGAATAGAAGCTTTTGAAATGTGAAGAATGCTGAAGATTAGATGGGTAGATCACATAACTAATGAGGAGGTATTGAATAGAATTGGGGAGAAGAGGAGATTGTGGCACAACTTGACTAGAAGAAGGGTTCGGTTGGTAGGATCACCAATTTAGTATTGGAGGGCAGCGTGAAGGGTAAAAATCGTAGAGGGAGACCAAGAGGTGAATACACTAAGCAGATTCAGAAGGATGTAGGCTGCAGTAGGTACTGGGACATGAAGAAGCTTGCACAGGATAGAGTGTCATGGAGAGCTGCATCAAACCAGTCTCAGGGCTGAAGACCACAACGACAAAAGACATTTAGACATGTATTAGGGCGTGTTACATGGACAAAAAGTTGCCAGTTAGGCTTTCTGCTCTACGCTTTGTAGCGATTAGGACAGCACATCACAGGCAGACTGGCCATCGACGCAAGGCAGTTAGTATTGCAGATGAATTCAGCGTAAAGTCTGTGTCAAAGCAAGCTGAGTTAAAGACGTACCATTCATACGACATATATTACACTACTAGATTAGCTAACAATGATGTATCTAGACAGTTTCCTTTTTCAGTGACGAAAGACAAAATACTGAATATTTAAGTGTGATACGAAGAAACAGCTTGCTATATGCGTTTACAAAGTAATTTTTACGTGAACATTATCATGTCTGAGCCCATGAATATCTGCGAGTTTCCGTGGTCGGCCTATGCTGTACAGGCCGCTAGATATCTTTGCATTAAGCGCAATGCATGTATCATAGTTAATGGCCATTTACGAAAATCAAATCTCTAGTGTCAACTATCTAACAGAACAAAATATTCCGAGAAGTTTTGGAAGTGCTGTCAGATGGCGTTGACACCTTGCCACAATATTTCCGCTTGCAACTAGGTGAACAATTTGCCGGGTTGTGAGACAAAATATCGTGCCCAGATAATGATGTCAGGGGAGTTAATAAAAAGTTCATTACGCCGGAGAAACTTCAAGAGTCGCATCAGAATAAAATATAATAAACAACTTAATGAGACACGGCTAAAATCTTTATATACAAAATTAGATTACTGATGTTGTTTCTAGAGTAGGCGTAAAAGCAGTTGTTCTTCCCACGACCTAACCGTGAATGGAACGAAATGAAACCCTAATGTATGATACAGTAAGAAGTTTTCTCTGACATGAACTTCACAGTGATTCACAGCACATAGAGGAAGGTGTAGTTCCAGCCATGTAGAGACTAATACTGATGAGGAAATCGACTGCGTAGTTTTGAGGCTGCAATTATTAAGTGAGACACTTGTGATGACTCGTGGATTAAAAATATGTGTCGGTGATTCGAGATTTGTAGATCAAAAGCTGATGTGAAACACTGAGGTACGTATATGATTGGGTAAGCTGGCGGTTGTACCACGAGAAGATCAAATGCTAGCAAATGAAAGAGATTTTGAATTTTAATCATATTTTTAATTGGGTACAGTGGCTCATGTAGCGGTATAACTGACATGTGAATGTTTTTATAAATGGACTGCAAAATACAGTCAGTTACTCAATTCCTTCCTAAGCAAAAACTACTCAACTTGTCTACGTAAAAACACAACATTCTTCACATTTATATTTAAATTTACTCTTGAATCTAAAGAGCATAATATAAAATGTTTTTTCATAAAATTAAACCGAACGGCTGATCACCTATTATTTCGCTATGAAACACGGGTTCATGTAACAAATGATGGGACTAGAAAACGATAGCGCATTATAAAACAAAATAAACTGGTTAAAAACAAAATTCATGATTAAATTTGCGACAAAACTTCCTATTTAACGTTTTTTAGTTACTTAATTTTCTTATAAATTTCGATTACGTTCCGCCAAATTAATATTTACTCCGTACTATATATAATTCGAATTTAGTTATTTCAGTAACTGAAAAATATTATTTTTTTTAAAATTTTTAAGTGATAATTGATGGGCTACATTTAAGCTATGTTCGTTTTCAAGTGTGTATCGATAGAATGATACAAGGGAAAAAGATGGTAGCTTACAGTGGAGCATTCCATCGACAACCAAGTCATTACATACAGCGTAAGTGCTTGAAATATGTAGTAGAACGTCGATTTTCCTTCTAAAAACAATCGTTCCTGCATTCGTCATGTGAGGTTTAAATTTCGGTGCCTGGGCGGGGGGTCTAAATTTCGATCCTCTGAATGGCAGACCTGTACTTCAGTCACTGAGTAATGTAAATTAAATTTAAATAAAAAGATTGGTTTTCGATGTAATTATGCTATATTCTTTCAATTGTTAGAAGGCTTCTCGCTACTGCAAGTCAATGTGTGTGAGACACGTAAAGATGCAATACTCCGTGTTTACAGAGCACTCGAGGATAACATGACACATTTGTAAAATATTAGTTTCTTAATTTAAATGAGATTGCGTCGTTATTGTTGTCATTGATACGATTAGCTGAACATAGATTTTCGTCACACGTGAACTATTAAGTCACTCTGGGGCACAGTATTCGGCAACAGAGTAGACGATTCCTAAGGAAGAACATCTACATCTACATCTATACTCCGCGAGCCACCTTACGGTGTGTGGCGGAGGGTACTTATTGTACCACTATCTGATCCCCCCTTCCCTGTTCCATTCACGAATTGTGCGTGGGAAGAACGACTGCTTGTAAGTCTCCGTATTTGCTCTAATTTCTCGGATCTTTTCGTTGTGATCATTACGCGAGATATATGTGGGCGGTAGTAATATGTTGCCCATCTCTTCCCGGAATGTGCTCTCTCGTAATTTCGATAATAAACCTCTCCGTATTGCGTAACGCCTTTCTTGAAGTGTCCGCCACTGGAGCTTGTTCAGCATCTCCGTAACGCTCTCGCGCTGACTAAATGTCCCCATGACGAATCGCGCTGCTTTTCGCTGGATCATGTCTATCTCTTCTATTAATCCAACCTGGTAAGGGTCCCATACTGATGAGCAATACTCAAGAATCGGACGAACAAGCGTTTTGTAAGCTACTTCTTTCGTCGATGAGTCACATTTTCTTAGAATTCTTCCTATGAATCTCAACCTGGCGCCTGCTTTTCCCACTATTTGTTTTATGTGATCATTCCACTTCAGATCGCTCCGGATAGTAACTCCTAAGTATTTTACGGTCGTTACCGCTTCCAATGATTTACCACCTATGGCATAATCGTACTGGAATGGATTTCTGCCCCTATGTATGCGCATTATATTACATTTATCTACGTTTAGGGAAAGCTGCCAGCTGTCGCACCATGCATTAATCCTCTGCAGGTCTTCCTGGAGTACGTACGAGTCTTCTGATGTTGCTACTTTCTTGTAGACAACCGTGTCATCTGCAAATAGCCTCACGGAGCTACCGATGTTGTCAACTAAGTCATTTATGTATATTGTAAACAATAAAGGTCCTATCACGCTTCCTTGCGGTACTCCCGAAATTACCTCTACATCTGCAGATTTTGAACCGTTAAGAATGACATGTTGTGTTCTTCCTTCTAGGAAATCCTGAATCCAATCACAAACCTGGTCCGATATTCCGTAAGCTCGTATTTTTTTCACTAAACGTAAGTGCGGAACCGTATCAAATGCCTTCCTGAAGTCCAGGAATACGGCATCAATCTGCTCGCCAGTGTCTACGGCACTGTGAATTTCTTGGGCAAATAGGGCGAGCTGAGTTTCACATGATCTCTGTTTGCGGAATCCATGTTGGTTATGATGAAGGAGATTTGTATTATCTAAGAACGTCATAATACGAGAACACAAAACATGTTCCATTATTCTACAACAGATTGACGTAAGCGAAATAGGCCTATAATTATTCGCATCTGATTTATGACCCTTCTTGAAAATGGGAACGACCTGCGCTTTCTTCCAGTCGCTAAGTACTTTACGTTCTTCCAGCGATCTACGATAAATTGCTGATAGAAAGGGGGCAAGTTCTTTAGCATAATCACTGTAGAATCTTAAGGGTATCTCGTCTGGTCCGGATGCTTTTCCGCTACTAAGTGATAGCAGTTGTTTTTCAATTCCGATATCGTTTATTTCAATATTTTCCATTTTGGCGTCCGTGCGACGGCTGAAGTCAGGGACCGTGTTACGATTTTCCGCAGTGAAACAGTTTCGGAACACTGAATTCAGTATTTCTGCCTTTCTTCGGTCGTCCTCTGTTTCGGTGCCATCGTGGTCAACGAGTGACTGAATAGGGGATTTAGATCCGCTTACCGATTTTACATATGACCAAAACTTTTTAGGGTTCTTGTTTAGATTGTTTGCCAATGTTTTATGTTCGAATTCGTTGAATGCTTCTCTCATTGCTCTCTTTACGCTCTTTTTCGCTTCGTTCAGCTTTTCCTTATCAGCTATGATTCGACTACTCTTAAACCTATGATGAAGCTTTCTTTGTTTCCGTAGTACCTTTCGTACATGATTGTTATACCACGGTGGATCTTTCCCCTCGCTTTGGACCTTAGTCGGTACGAACTTATCTAAGGCGTACTGGACGATGTTTCTGAATTTTTTCCATTTTTGTTCCACATCCTCTTCCTCAGAAATGAACGTTTGATGGTGGTCACTCAGATATTCTGCGATTTGTGCCCTATCACTCTTGTTAAGCAAATATATTTTCCTTCCTTTCTTGGCATTTCTTATTACACTTGTAGTCATTGATGCAACCACTGACTTATGATCACTGATACCCTCTTCTACATTCACGGAGTCGAAAAGTTCCGGTCTATTTGTTGCTATGAGGTCTAAAACGTTAGCTTCACGAGTTGGTTCTCTAACTATCTGCTCGAAGTAATTCTCGGACAAGGCAGTCAGGATAATGTCACAAGAGTCTCTGTCCCTGGCTCCAGTTCTGATTGTGTGACTATCCCATTCTATACCTGGTAGATTGAAGTCTCCCCCTATTACAATAGTATGATCACGAAACTTCTTCACGACGTTCTGCAGGTTCTCTCTGAGGCGCTCAACTACTACGGTTGCTGATGCAGGTGGTCTATAGAAGCATCCGACTATCATATCTGACCCACCTTTGATACTTAGCTTAACCCAGATTATTTCACATTCGCATTCGCTAATAACTTCACTGGATATTATTGAATTCTTTACTGCTATAAATACTCCTCCACCATTGGCGTTTATCCTATCCTTGCGGTATATATTCCATTCTGTGTCTAGGATTTCGTTACTGTTCACTTCCGGTTTTAACCAACTTTCCGTTCCTAATACTATATGCGCACTATTTCCTTCAATAAGAGATACTAATTCAGGAACCTTGCCCTGGATACTCCTGCAGTTTACCAATATTATAACATCGTAATGTTATAATTCTTGCGCCCCATGAAGAACCACTAGCTTCTGCATGATATCACTGCGCGATACCAGCTTTCCTGCGGTGTTTCTGTGTCTCCTGAAGGATAAGGCTCTGTCAAGAATTACTCCTAAATATTCTGGGAGGCCTTGTAAGTGGAGGACTTGACCATTAAAGGTGACATTTGGTTTCGCAATGCCCATTCTATTGTTAAGATGGTAAGCAGCTAACGTCGGTCTTCTTTGTATTTGGTCTAATCACCGCTTTTTGAAGTATTCATGCTTTAAACTTAAATCTGCAGGGTGGATTTTTTCACCATCTTCAATACTTCTTCGTAGAATCGTAAAAGCCTTATCATCAACACACATGAACTTCCCCGACCCTGTTCCGGGAGGTTAGGTGTATATAAGTTGAACAGATCTGTTGCCAAAACTGAACCCTGGGGGAAGGTAATAACTGAGTTTCCACTGTTTGCTTAATCGCCTGTCGAAGATCGCTTGACATTATCTCACAGATAACAAGTTGTATACGAGCCTCATTATGGTCTGGCAGCATTTACACTTGCTAGTTTGTAAAGGCGGCCTTGTTTCCATATTTTATCGTATGCAGCTGTAAGATAAGTGAGAGATCCTGATGCTTTAAGTCTTTGTTGGAACCTAGTTCAAAGGTGTATGACTGACCTCCTGTCCAGTCTGAATCCTGCTTATTTGATAGGTGTAGCTTTATGGATTTTAGGACCGATTCTGTTAAGGATGAGGCTTTCTAAAAGCTTGTAGTGGCAACTCAGGAACGCTACTGGACGACAGCTAACAGCTTTATTCGGTGGTTTACCAGACTTCAGTACAGCTACGATTTTTGTTCTTTAATGGCTTAGAATCATACCTCAAACTGTACGTAGCCCCTGCCTGGCGCTAAACCAGTATCAGAGCTGGCACCCAGACGTGTCTATCACAGATCTTCTGGCTTAAGCATGAATGCGAACTACATCACAAAGGTTCTGCTCAGAACCAATCAACCGTACATTTGGGTTCAACAAAAAGTAACAATGATGGAAAAGAAATATACTCAACAGAGGGCAGAAACTTCAAGTTGAAAGGACGCCATTGATAAGATTTGCTGATGAGGCTGCTAACTTCAGTGAATGTGAGGGTCTCACTTATAGCTCACAGGGAGCTAAATAAAGTCTTCTAGTTTCAATGGACACCTGGAGCTTAGCATCCTATGGTAGTGAATCATGAACAGTGGGAAAATTGAAGAAGAAGAGAATCGAAGCTTTAGAGATATGATGTTACACAATCATGCTGAAAAGTATTGGGACTGATGAGATGAGAATGAGGAGAAATGAAGAAAGAAATATGCGACAAACACGGACAGGAATGGGCATGATGATAAGACATGAGTGGAGGCATTTTGGAATTAAGTCCATGTTACTAGAGGCAGGCGAGGTGGGCAAGAACTGTAGGAGAAGAGAGGTTCGTACGTATTTAACAAATTATTGAGCAAATCGAATGTGACTGCTACTCTGAGATACAGAAAGAAATAATATCTAAAGAAATAATAAAATGCTCCCCATAAAGTAATCAGGTTACTAAAGTTGTTTCTTCGATAACTTAAAATTTAGCTTTAAGAAGCAGAACAGTATTATTTGTTAAACTAAGTTAATGTCTCTTGTCTCAGGCTGTAACAACAAAACCAAGTTGATTATTACCTTGTGAGCCTACTGAACTATTTCTCAAGGAGCAATCCGATCAACAACAGTTTTTAAGTGTGGAATTATGCATAAAGGGAAAAAATTTGTTACTACACCTGTATTTCAAATATACTTTCGAGCCCAATTCTCCAGAACTGTTTGTGTACGTATTAGCATTTATTTTTGTTATTTGCAGTTCTATGATTTTCGTTCAATGTAGAGACTTAACCGTTGAAGTGCTACGTCGCAAAACATAGTGTTAACAGTAACTTCAGACAGTACCTTCGTGATTTTAGAAGCTTGCGTTAGTGATTGAAATATGCTAGGGACACATCACGGATCGCTCTACAGACTACATTCTTCGTCGAGAGTTGTACGAGTCATACTTCAAGTATTTAAAAATCCGCTTGTAATGATTGATTACATACCGTCAGAACTATCAACAAAGTTGTGTGCATTTAAGTCGTTGATACAGATCTGCTGCCTCCATTCATTAAACCTGTTTAATCAAATGATGTTCTATCGACTCACCTTGTTCATCGCCACTAGCAGAAAAGATACAAGGATGTGATTCAGTTATTGTAGATTGTCAAACAGTGCTGAAAATAATAACATACAATACGTAAATTTCTGAACATATAATGGCATTATCCTTCTATGAAGGATAGTGCTAAATGATGCTTCTGAAGACGAGAAATTAATTTGTAGAAACTGGTATAGAATAAAAAATTTATTTGCAACTAATGGCTGAAATTTATCCTGAAAAAAAGGGAAAAATTACAGTATTCTTGTACATGCTAGAAAAATAGAGTGCTTCATGCTCAGTGTGTTTAATAGTTTCCAACATTTGGGTGATATATAATTCTATAAAAAGAAATTTAACAACTATTTATTAAAAGAAGTTTTAAAATTTTACTGTTTGTAAAGTTAACAGACACAACTTTGGAAAAATTCAGGACTTGGCACAAGGATTGTAACAAATGTTCTAATACCTAATGCCAATAAATCTTATTTAGTTATGTCTAAGGACATATAACCTGGACAGGATGTCTTAAATGTTAAAACAAAAGTTAAAACATAATGACAGTTTATGTAATTAGAAAATAATCGGGAAACGAAGCTACTCTATGAAACTAAGAAAACGTAGCGAAATTTGGGAAAATATATTGCACAGCAGCGAAAGAGATAATGCGTGAGATAGTTAAGCATGCTTCCACACATACTTTAGTGTGAGAATCTTTTTGGGATGATTCCAGATACTGAAATTCCATTCTATTCACAAAAAGGGCCGGTCGCTGGTGGCCGAGCGGTTCTAGGCGCTCCAGTCTGGAACCGCGCGACCGCTACGGTCGCAGGTTCGAATCCTGCCTCGGGCATGGATGTGTGTGATGTCCTTAGGTTAGTTAGGTTTAAGTAGTTCTAAGCTCTAGGGGACTGATGACCTCAGATGTTAAATCCCATAGTGCTCAGACCCATTTGAACCAATTTTATTCACAAAAAACAGTTTTGTGCTAGAGATCAGAAACGGAAGCAGTACGTGACCAATATTGCGGGGGTATTCTTTACAAATCAAGGCGTCGTTGTTGCATCAGTGCTAACGGGCTTTTTTATTCCCGCTATATTTCCGCTTGTATGCAGAGTCTGAGAACTGACGTGCTGCGAACGCTTCGTACTTGTCGACTCGTTCTCTCTTAACTGCAGCATGCAGGTGTGTGTGGATAGTCGTGACTTAGTACGGAATATGAGTCTTGTTGCTGTAAAGTAGCGTTGACAAGGCGAAATGATAGACTGTGGGGGTGACATGATCTTCAACGAAGCTGTGTTTTGTGAGTCTGCGAAAGCTGTAAGACGAAATGTAATTGAGCGGTGTACGCAATTGCAAATATATAGCTTTAGAGGAGGAGTGACTACTGGAACAATTTCCGTGTTATAGATCACACGAAGAAACATACAAATTTTGCTCAATGCAAACGATTCTTTCCAGAATGAGATTTTCACTCTGCAACGGAGTGTGCGCTGATATGAAACTTCCTGGCAGATTAAAACTGTGTGCCCGACCGAGACTCGAACTCGGGACCTTTGCCTTTCGCGGGCAAGTGCTCTACCACTTGCCCGCGAAAGGCAAAGGTCCCGAGTTCGAGTCTCGGTCGGGCACACAGTTTTAATCTGCCTGGAAGTTTCAAACGATTCTTGTTTATTCCACCGTCGGCATGAGAAAACATATGTGCTCCATCATACGAATTCCGGGCGCAGGGCAACACCACTGTTATATCTCTGAGACCAAAAAGCTCGCTCATCCTGTATTCCTTTGGATTGGCAACTTGTGTCTATGGGTTGACAGCGAGTTGTACAGCTTATCATTTATTTCGGTAAGCTTTTCGAAGACTGTATGAATTTCTTTAATATTAAATCACAATTTGAAGACTGCTCGTGATCCTCACGTCATGTTTTTTGGTATTCTCGTTACAGGCTCGACAACACCTCGAGAGTATCTGTGTATCGGAACGTAATTTTAGAATATATATAACGATTTCAGAAATGAATCGTCCAATGCATGTAGCTCCAACTACCAATCCCCGTCCAAAGTCTATTTATTCCCGTCGTGCGGCCATATGACGATGGAAACCTTTATCACCTGAGTACAAATGACGGCTCCGCCAATGAACTGGCCTATGATATCTTTTAGACGCGACACTACCGTCAACTATGAGACCTGGTAATTAAGGAAGGTGGGATTGGGTTACGATTGTGGACGGGGCCAGAATCAATTAATGTTAGTTTGCTTTGTAATATCACTCATTTATTTTAATAAATAATTTTTGAAAACAAGACAATGTGGTCGCAATCAGAATTTTAGAGCAAGTAACCACAATCACGGCTAAGGCCTTTAACGTCAAAACGACAATTATAAAAAATTTAACAAATATACTGTCAAATGGCGAATGGCATAGCAAAAATTAATTTAAAAAAAACAAACACCAGATCACCAAACGGGTGAGACAAATGACGGTAACTTAATAATACAACAATAAAATGAAACACAAGGGCCAGTGGCAGACAGTGTTCCAGGAATCGACCTCTGTGTAGGTCACACCAAAAGAACTTTCGCGAGTGAAGAGAAAGACAGCCAAGAGTTGCATTCACATCACAAAATGGTAACATGGACTAGTGGCAATCTAACGAGCGACTAATGATATTCTTGGTGAGGCTACCTGACATTCAACAAAACAAATCCAAGACGTAAAATTACGCCAAAGCCGGAACCGGCGGTCTGGGCTCTGCCCGCAGAATACTGTGCTTAGAGTGCCCGGAACAAGAAGAAATGACTACCACTAAGGTAGAAAAACGCCAACCACCCTACAATCAAGAAGCTGTCAAACTTACGCCCCTCCCCGGACAGCGGCTGCAAGGCGAGAAAATGTACACTGCCGTTACATACACTAACCCCCAGGGCAGGTAACAGGGGCGTTAGCGGCCACAAGACAGAAAAATACCACTGGTTGAACTTAACAATGTAAGAAGCTGAAAATAGTTAATAGTAATTAGAAGCTCAGGAAGGCTAATCAGATCCGCCTTCCCCAGGTACTCCACTCTCTCCTTTTCTTCTCTGCGACACTACGAGCAGCAACAACAACCCAAGTCACTGGAGAATGGCGAGATTTCACAATGGCGGAGGTTTCTTTACGCGAATTGCAATGCACTCAATTTAAACATGCAGGATCCGGTTTCGACGAGGTCGTGCACACTCGTGACCACTGCCCTTCGATCCGGTAGCCCATATACGCCGCCGGTGGTTCCAGCGTGTTGTCGCTCTGAGCGGACCTCGCTGCTTCTGCGTTCCCAACCGAACTCTCCACTCACATCACACTCAAGAAGCACGAGGTCGCCACAAAGATAGGGCAGCAGACCTACATAGCGATAAGCGCCGCTGATGCCACTAGCGGACAGGCAACGCTTACGAAACCGAGTGGCTCCAGTGAACACGAGAGGAAGACAAACAACGCAACCATGCCAACTAAACGATACGGTCTGGCAGAAACCTACACACGGCACCAACGCGAGCCACAGCACGGCTGAATCTGTATATGTGCCTATCGTTATCCCATGACTTTTGATACCTAAGTGTGGAAATTTCTTTCAAAAAGATCGCGTATGTAGAGGGAATGCCGTGAGCCTGCACGCTGTACTAGCAAATTAGTGTACGCGCTATCCCTTCTGAGCGAGTCGAGTCCACTTGTACCCGACAGCAGACCCATTGACAAGTGGGCAACGGCGGAGACTGTTGAGTCTTGTCTACGAGCCAGTTTAATAAGAGTATACGGAGCTCATTTTTAATCTCTACTGTATGAGCGGAGCAGTATCTGACGGTGGTATGTGTGATTTGATGCTATTTATTAACCCAATGCACTCTACGCATTCAATATAACAGTCAAATATTTCCCACAACACGCAGTCAGTACATGCAGCACTTATATTTAAAAGCAACGCTGTCGCGCGCATCATGTACGAAATTCGTGTCTTCTGGTTTAGAAGAAGTAGTGTTGCTACGAGACCATGAAAGCAGGAACAGTTTTTTCGTTATTCTTGAATTATGTTACTGTTCGAAGCAGAATGTGCCTAAGATAATTGTGAGGGTCATTTCTTTTGATATCCATCTTTTGGTCTTTCCAGTTTTGTCACCTCTTCTTTATGCTTACAATTTGGGTGCTAGTGTGTTATAATAATCACGTCCCCCGGTATCCACTCTTATACACTTAAGCAGCTACTCTCTTCTTTTCATATTTTTCAAGTGAAATTATTTTTTACCACAGTAATAATTGCCTTAATTTCAAATGGTTCAAATGGCTCTGAGCACTATGGGACTCAACTGCTGTGGTCATAAGTCCCCTAGAACTTAGAACTACTTAAACCTAACGAGCCTAAGGACATCACACACATCCATGTCCGAGGCAGGATTTGAACCTGCGACCGTAGCGGCCGTGCGGTTCCAGACTGTAGCGCCTTTAACCGCTCGGCCACTCCGGCCGGCCCCTTAAATTTCTTAGACGATGTTTACACATGGACAATATTCGGAATGTGAGGCTTTAAATACTTCATTTATTTTTATCTGGGTCATCGTGTGGTCAAAGTCGGTCCCAGGCGAGACATACATCAAACCTGGATTAAAACTCAGGTGGAACAACTAGCGATGTCGCACCATCCACTGTCCAGGTGTAATGTCTCTTGCAGCGGCCTATCAGCGATATTTTCAGAAATTTTATAAATTATATAACTCAGTACATATCTCGAAATATCTCTTCTTATCTTACCGATTATCAATGCAAAGTAGTTTCAAGCCCAATTATTCCTTGGAGCGTCCATATACTCCATGGAATAGCTTCTCTGCTATCTATGTTTTCCCTTATGGAAAGAAGGGTCTTCTTGCCGATTAGTCGTGAAAGAAGGAGGTATATGTATGTATTGTTGAGCTAGTCGCCATCTTGATGAGATTCTGTATGAGAAGGAATTTAATACATGAACTAAACTAAAGTAAGTGTGTTCGCGTATTATTTAACGGATTATTATTATTGACAGTGTCTGCTTACTACGCTGTGTTGCACGGGATCAGTGGGGAACGTCTGATTTACACTGGACAAACCTGCCGTTTCGTGTGCTCAAGATATCCAGTTACTTCAAATAAATAGGCTAACACGGTCTTACCAGCAGATCTCCGGTCTTCCCCATGTGATCACCGAAAATTAATAATTATTACAAATGTTTCCAGGAGATCGACTGACAATTTTCGTCGCACCGAGACTTCGAAATTGCTTCACTGCCTTATGGAATTTAAGTTAAGCTTAATTTAATCAGGATAGAACAGTATTGAACTGTGTGAATGTGATAAGCCTGCTTTGTCAATGAAAATTCCCTTAATATACGCGTGTTTTTACTATCCTGATCAGTGAAGCTACATCAGGCCGGTGTGAGAGAGGTTTTTAAATTTTAGATCCCATACAAAATATATTAAACAGGGGTAGCGTCTTTCATTAGTAACCAAAACGTCCTCGTTCCCTGGTTCGAAGGACGCCACCGCTTAAATCTTGATTAATAATTAGAATTGCCAGATGAAACCTTCCGGCATGAGAAACTACCCTCATTATGCCAACAGCTTTGTCCTCGTGGTGGGAAACTGCACTTAAAGGCGGAAGAAGCAGCAATGATCACTGGAATGGGGATGGGGAAGGCAATAGAAACCACTGTATTACAGACACATAACATGTATCAACAGGACATATGATCTGTAATTGTAAAAGTCTCAAGACGATTTTACCTTTAACGTAAGATTCCGGAACAGTCTCCCACTCAGATCTCCGGAAGGGGACTGCCAAGGGTGAGATGACTAAAGAGAAAAAGACTGAATAACCAACGAAAGGATAACGTTCTACGAGTCGGATGATGATGATGTTTGGTCTGTGGGGCGCTGAACTACGCGATCGTCAGCGCCCGTACAACGTCCTAATATTTATTTATTTGTTTTATTTATTTATTTATTGTTCCGTGGGACCAAATTAAGGAGAAGTCTCCATGGTCATGGAACGAGTCAATACATGAAATTATAACACCATATTAGAAACAGATAAAATGAAATATAAAAAAAACATATTCAGGTGACAAGTCGTAAGTTTAAATGAAGAAAATCAACAATGTAACACTGGAATTTGCTTAATTTTTTAGCTCTTCCAGGAGCTCCTCGACAGAATAGAAGGAGTGAGCCATGAGGAAACTCTTCAGTTTAGACTTAAAAAAGTTTGGGCTACTGCTAAGATTTTTGAGTTCTTGTGGTAGCTTATTGAAAATGCATGCAGCAGAATACTGCACTCCTTTCTGCACAAGAGTCAAGGATGTGCATTCTACATGCAGATTTGATTTCTGCCTACTATTAACTGAGTGAAAGCTGCTAACTCTTGGGAATAGGCTAACATTGTTAACAACAAACGACATTAAAGAAAATATATACTGTGAGGGCAATGTCAGAATTCCCAGATTTTTGAATAGGGGTCGACAAGAGGTTCTCGAACTTACACCACATATAGCTCGAACAGCCCGTTTTTGAGCCAAAAATACCCTTTTTGAATCAGAAGAATTACCCAAAAAATAATACCATGCGACATAAGCGTATGAAAATATGCGAAGTAGACTACTTTTCGTGTTGAAGTGTCACTTATTTCAGATATTGTTCTAATGGTAAATAAAGCAGCATTTAGCTTCTGAACAAGATCCTGGACATGGGCTTTCCACAACAGCTTACTATCTGTCCGAACGCCTAGGAACTTGAACTGTTCCGTCTCGCTTATAATATGCCTATTCTGTCTGATCAAAATATCGGTTCTTGTTGAATTGTGAATTAGAAACTGTAAAAACTGAGTCTTACTGTGATGTAGCATCAAATTATTTTCCACAAGCCACGAACTTATTTCATGAACTACATTATTTGTTACTGTTTCAATATTACACACAAGATCCTTCACTATCAAGCTGGTGTCATCAGCAAACAGAAATATTTTTGAATCACCTGTAATACTAGAAGGCATATCATTTATATAAATAATAAACAGCAGTGGCCCCAGCACCGACCCTTGGGGAACGCCCCACTTAACAGTGCCCCATTGGGGCTGAACATCACTACCACTCTCAATATTGCGGAGAATTACCCTCTGCTTTCTGTTCTTAAAGTAAGAGGCGAACCAATTGTAAGCTACTCCCCTTACTCCATAACGGTCCAACTTCTGCAGTAATATTTTGTGGTCAACACAGTTAAAAGCCTTCGTTAAATCAAAGAAAACACATAGCGTTCGGAACCTTCTATTTAATCCGTCCAAAACCTCACAGAGAAAAGAGAATATAGCATTTTCAGTTGTTAAACCATTTCTAAAACCAAACTGAACATTTGCCAGCAAATTATGTGAATTTAAATGCTCCAGTAACCTTGTATATACAACCTTCTCGATAACTTTAGCAAACACCGATGGCATAGAAATAGGTCTAAAATTGTCAACATTATCAATGTCTCCCTTTTTATAAAGTGGCTTCACTACCGAGTACTTTAATCGGTCAGGAAACCGACCACTCCTAAAGGAAAAGTTACAGATATGGCTGAGAACTAGGCTAACATACATAGAACAATACTTCAGTATTCTGCTAGATATATCTCATATCCATGAGAGTTCATGGTCTTTAGTGATTTAATTATTAACTCAATCTCCCTCTTGTCAGTATCATGGAGGAGCATTTCAGGTAACAGTCTCGGAAAACTTTTTTCTAAGAGCGCTATATGATTCCCTATTGGGACTAGGTTTCTATTTAGTTCACCTGCTATATTCAGAAAGTGATTATTAAATACTGTACATATATGCGACTTATCAGTAACACGGACATTCCCACTACGCACTGATTCTATATACTCGACCTGTCTCTGCAGACCAGCAACTTCCTTTACGACTGACCATATGGTTTTAATTTTATGCTGAGACTTAGCTATTCTATCTGCATACCACATACTTTTTGCCTTCCTAATAACATTTTTAAGCACCTTACAATACTGTTTGTAATGGGCTGCTGCATTTAGATTTTGACTGTTTCTAACATTTTGATATAATTGCCGCTTTGTTCTACAAGATATTCTTATCCCTCTAGCCAGCCACCCAGGCTGCCTGTTCGTGCTAGTATCTTGTTTTAAACGTTCTAACGGAAAGCAACTTTCAAAGAGCATGAGAAAAGACTTGAGAAAAGCATTATATTTATCGCCTACTGCATCAGCGCTATAAACATCTTGCCACTCTTGTTCCTTTATAAGGTTTACAAAGGTCTCTGCAGCAACTGGATCAGCTTTCCTGAACAGCTGATGACTATATTTAACACGTGTTGCAGCACAAAAATATTTTAAAGTTAAAATTTGTGCATCATGATCTGAAAGGCCATTCACCTTTTGGTAACAGAATGCCCTTCTAGTAATGAGGAATGAACAAAAATGTTGTCTATGGTTGTTCTACTGTTCCCTTGCACTCTCGTTGGAAAGAATACGGTTATCATAAGATTATATGAATTAAAGAGGTCTACCAGCATCCGCTTCCTTGCACAATCATTTATACAATTAATATTGAAGTCACCACATATAAATAACTTTTTGTATTTCCTATAAAGTGAACCAAGAACCTCCTCTAGCTTTAGCAAAAATGTTGTGAAATCGGAGTCTAGGGATCGACAAATAACAACAGTTAGAAGTTTAGCTCCGTTAAATTTAACCACACCAGCACAACATTCAAACACCTTTTCAGTGCAGTACTTTGAAACATCAATTGACTCAAATGGGATGCCGTTTTTCACATACATGGCTACTCCCCCACACCGCAAAGAGCTCCTCGAAAAGCTGCCAGCCAACCTGTATCCTGGTAAAGGAAGCCTCTGAATTATCTCCTTATTTAAGAAGTGTTCAGATATACCAATAATACAGCTCAACTTGCCACTGTCAGGAATGATGATGGTGATGATGATGATGTAGTGATGAGGACAACACAAACGCCCAGCCCCGGGCAGAGAAAAATCCTCTACCTGGCCGGGACTCGAACCCGGGGCCCCATGATCCAGACACAGCAACGCTAGCCACTAGACCACGAGCTGCGGACTCTACGAGCCGGAGCATGGTATGTCAAAAGCTGGGATGTGTAGGGAATATAGAAAATCCGAAAAGGGAAATGCAGAGGCTCGGTCTAGATATAGTTCACGGTGTCAATAGCAATACTGCATATTGCCTTGTAGAGTGTAAAGCTGGTACGGCTTCTCCTCCTATAATATCGTGGCACCTTCTATGTGAGATCCAAGAAGACATGGATTTATGGTCAGATGAGTATAGGGTAATACCAACAACAGCATAAAATTGTGTAACGGGAGTAGAATTTGTTATAAATAGGAAGGGTGAGCAGAGAGTGCGTTACAGTGCTCAGTTCAGTGATATGGTTAGTCTCATCAGAGTCGACAGCAATCCAACACTGAACAGGATAGTTCAGATATATATACCGACGTCGCAAGCTGAAGATGAAGAGATAGAGAAAGTAAACTGAGATAAAAATTTAATAATCGTGGGGGCCTGGAATGCAGTTGTACGGAAAGGAGCAGAAAGCAAAGGTGAGGGGAGAATCTGGTGGGCTTAGGACAAGGAATGGGAGAGGAGAAAGACTAATTGTGTTCTGTAATATATTTCAGCTAGTAATAGTGAATACTTTGTTCGAGAATCACAAGAGGAGGAGGAACACTTGGGAAAGACCAGGTGATACGGAAAAATTTCAGTTAGATTACGTCATGGTCAAACAGAGATTCCGAAATCAGATACTGGATTGTATGGCGTACCCAGGAGCACATGTAGACTGAGATCACAATATACTAGTGATGAAGAGTAGGCCGAAGTTTAAGAGATTATTCGGGAAGACTCAATACGCAAAGAAGTTGGATACGGATCTACGAAGGAATCACGAGATACGCTTGTATTCCTCTAAGGCTATAGATGCAGCACTAGGGAATAGCTCAGTAAGCAGTACAGTTGAAGAGAATTGGACACTCTAAAAAGGACAATCACAGAAGTGGAAAGAAGAACATAAGTACAAAGAAGGTAACTGCGAAGAAGATAGGGATAATAGAAGAAACTCTTCAGTTTATCGAGGAAACAAGGAAGTACAAAAATGTTCAATTAAATTCAGGAACACAGAAACACAAGTATCCGAGGAATGAAGTAAATAGGAAGTGCAGGGAAGCTAAGACGAAATGACTGCATAAAAAATGTGAAGAAATAGAAATGATATGATCGTTGGAAGGACGTATTCAGCATACAGAAAAGTCAAAATAACTTTCAGGAAAATTAAAATAAAGGGTGGTAACATTAAGAGTAAAACCGGATTTCTACTGTTAAATGTGGAGGAGAGCGCTGATAGGTAGAAAAAGAACACTGAAGGCCTCCATAAGGGAAGGATTGTTTGATGTGACAGAAGAAAGATAGGAGTCGATTTAGAAGAGATAGGGGATCCAGTATTAGAATCAGAATATAAGAAACCTTTTCGAGGACTTAAGGTCAAATAAGGCAGAAGGGATGGATAACATTGAATCGGAGTTTCTAAAATCATTGTACTGTTCAAGCTGGTGTGTAGAGTATATGAAACTGGCGGCATGCTATCTGAGTTTTGAAAAAAATATCATGCACACAAGTCCGAAGACTGAAAATGGTGAGAAGTGCGAGAATTATCGCACAACCAGTTTAAAGGCTCACCCATCCAAGTTTCTGACAAGAATAATATACAGAAAATTGGAAAAGAAAATTGAGGATGTTTTAGATGACGATCAGTTTGGCTTTAGGAAAGGTAATTGCATCAGAGAGCCAATTCTGACATTGCGGTTGACAGTGAATGCAAGACTAAAGGAAAATCATAGTATTTGTCGATCTGGAAAAAGCGTTCGATAATTTAAAATGGCGTAAGATGTTTGAAATTATGAGAACAATAGGGGTAAACTGTCGGGGGGAGACAGGTCATATACAATATGTACAGAAGCCAAGAGGGAATAATAAACGTGGACGACCAAGAACGAAGTGCTCGGATTAATTTGGGTGTAAGACAAGGATGTAGCCTTTCACCCCTACTGTTTAGTCTGCGTCGAAGAAGCATTGAGCGAAATAAAAGAAAGTTCAGGATTGGAATTAAAATTGAAGATGAGAGGATATCAATGATACGATTCTCTGATGACATTGCTATGCTGCGTGAAAGTTAAGAAGAATTACATGATCTGCTGAGTGGAATGAATAGTCTAATTAGTACAGAAAATGGATTTAGAGTAAATCGAATAAAGACGAAAGTAATGAGAATTAGCAGAAATGAGAACAGCGAGAAACTTAACGTCAGGATTGATGATCACGAAGTAGGTGAATTTAAAGAATTGTGCTTCCTAAGCAGTAATGGAGCAATGGAGCAAGGAAGACATGAAAAGCAGACTAGTACTGATAGAAAGGGAATTCCTGGCCAAGAGAAGTCTACTAGTATCAAAAATAGACCTTAATTTGAGGATGAGATTTCTGAGAACGTACGTTTGTAGCACTGCATTGTATGTTATGGTAGTGAAACATGGACTGTGGGAAAACTGCGACAAAAGAGAATCGAAGCATTTGACATGTGGTGTTACAGAAGAGCTCCTGTAGCTGATGCTAGCTGTTATCAATTTCCACAAGTGTCTGAGAATGTCAGATGTTTAATAGTAGCGTTGTGCTTGAAAGCGACTATGATTTGTTCAGGCAGTTTGCGTCACAGCTCGGAAATTCTCGGGCTGTGTCACACCTTTGGATCGCAACGCTGCTGAGCACTGTGATACACGTATTCTCACGATTGCGGTTGGTCCTGATATAGCACTGTAGGCTAAGTACTTTATCCATCTTCAGCAAGTGTATTTATATTTCTTGAAAAAATCAGCAATTAACTGCACAAAAGATATTTTATTGCTTTTATTGTTTCAGAGACCTAGTGCCCTTCATTGGAAGATTACATTAATCGAATAATAGTAATTTGCTGCAAACACCTGCATATTTTTGGCACTTGATAAGAATAAAATGATTATAATCTCTTGAAGAAGGGCATCAAGACCCTGAAACCGACAACGAAGTAAAATTTCTTTTGTGCGACTCGTTGCTGAATTTTTCACGTATAGTGAACAATTTTATTACTATACCATCGACATTATTAACAGTGAACCAGGGATTGCAGCATTTTCTGGGGGCAGGTTATATGCGAAAATAGCGTCTTATACAGAAATAAAAGGTCTTAATCACTATTCAGACCAATTCTCGAGATTTCGCCTGTCTCACAGTCTAGTGACTCTTTTGTTACTATTTCCAGCTACTGATCGTTTAATACGATTTATTTCCTTTTCCAGCCATTAAATTCATAATCAGTTTCGTCTGTATGTTAGCATCTTATTTTGAAGCTGATTTAAAAAAAATGGTTCAAATGGCTCTGAGCACTATGGAACTTAACATCTGAGGTCATCACTCTCCTAGAACTTAGAACTTCTTAAACCTAACTAACATAAGGACATCACAAACATCCATGCCCGAGGCAGGATTCGAACCTGCGACCGTAGCGGTCGCGCGGTTCCAGACTGAAGCGCCTAGAACCGCTCGGCCACATCGGTCGGCGAAGCTGATTAAAAGTTAGTAACGTGTTTACCGGTATTTCCAGTAGAAGAACAGCAAAACACATTTGCAAACGACTTTTTTTTATGTGGCTGGTTTGTTAGGGACCGCCATGAACTCCTGTCCTGGGCCAGCTCTTTTATCTCGGTGTAGCAGTGCCACCTTACGTACTCGTTTATTTGTTAGATTTACGGTCTACTTCTTTCTCTGCTGTTTTTATCTTCTATAGCTCAATCTGGACCATGGACGTTATTACCTGGTGTCTTACCTGGTGTCTTCTATCGCTTCTTCTTGTCGCTGATTTCCATTTGTTCCTTTCTTTGCTACTTCTGCAGAGAAACTCTCCACTTGCTATAGTATTCCAGCTTCTGAACATGCTTCTATAACACCATGTGTCAAACGATTTAGTTCTCTTATTTTCCGTTCTTACCACTCGTAAGCAATCCTGTGCTTCAAAGTTTCCTTTTCAAACTGATGATTATAGTTTTTGATAATCAAATAAATATTTTACTTTGACTGTTATCTTTACATAAAGATATTACTATATCTTACGAGAACAATTGTAAATTTTTTCAAATACAAACGCAGTTTGCACGATGGTAAGATTCAATCTTATTTCATCCTGTGTTTTGTAATGGAAGTGGAAATGTCGTGTGACGAGGGCCTCCCGTCGGGTAGACCGTACGCCTGGTGCAAGTCTTTCGATTTAACGCCACTTCGGCGACTTGCGCGTCGATGGGGATGACGTGATGATGATTGGGACAACACAACACCCAGTCCCTGAGCGGAGAAAATCTCCGACCCAGCCAGGAATCGAACCCGAGCCCTTTAGATTGACATTCCGTCACGCTGACCACTCAGCTACCGGGGCGGACTGTGTTTTATAATATTGTCATTTGTTAAACAGTAGAATAAATTGGTGTTGCGTTTAGTTCGTAGTCACTCGAGTCAAATGTCACATAATTGTCGAGCAGCACTTGACATCGCATCAAGCACTGCAGTCTTTTTATGTAACAAGTTTCAGTGAATGGCGGGTTATCCTTCCTTGTGTTTCAAGGAAGACAGTTTTGCAGTTTCTGTGTACGAGGTGGTGAGTCTTTTTACAGACACTTCTTTTATCATTTCCGTTGGTGTCACAAAAGCCTGTAAAATTTTGGTATAGAACATGCTCCTTAGTGTTGGCGATGACGTCGATAGCTGATAGATTTCATGTCTCTGCCAAACATGAGTGCTCTAGCTCCAAAGAAAGATTTTTTTATATCCATTATCCAGATAACTTCTAGACCAATGGTAGTCAACGTGGTCCTATCGCCCGCAAGTGGGAGTTCCAGCTTTCACGTTGAGTTGTAGGAGGTTTAACAACGTTGTCATTATGTTTTCATAAATTTTGACGCAAATTGTGTTATATGTAATTATTTTTACAAGCTTATATTTTCTGTAAAGCTGGTTTATAATTTTTCGAAAGTTATTTCCCTATTTATAAATCATCATAATTCAGGAATCAATGGCGGTTTGAAAATTTTAGCATTAACAGGGATACAAAAACGGGCGGTAGCTATAAAAGGTTTACTATCTCTGATCTAAGTCCATACACAGCAAGTAGCTTGACTGTGTATGAAGGAGGGTGGTTCAGGTGAAACTATTGTCCTATCTCACCGAACTGTAAGTGGCAAGAAAGATTGTTGGTGAAAATGAAATGATCGCGTGGCATTATTGGTCTGTCGGTATGCCTCCGTATGAGGACGGGACTCCCTGATTTTTCTGTTGTTATGTTTTCATGGAGGAGGCTACCTGACTCATCTTCAAACTAACATTATCGGAAATTTGACATTAAACGTCTCACTGATGCACATCTCTCACAGCGTCGGCCAACGCAGCTATCAAGAAATCCGTGACACTTTCGTGCCTCCTAAATGAAACCTTGACGAAACATACTGCACACTTTTGTATCTTCTCCGTGTCATCCATTACACCCACCTGATGAGACTCCAAGACTAGCGCAATACTCAAGTATCAGCCGAACGAGGATTTTGTAAAGTAACTTTTCCGTGGTTGAAGTACAGTGAGTTAAGATTCTTATCATAAATCTCTGCCATGTGAATTTCTTGCAGCTAATCTTATGAGTTCCTCTTTAGGGTACCCCAGAATAGGCTTGAAATAATGGTTCAAATGTTTCTGAGCACTATAGGACTTAAAATCTGAGGTCATCAGTCCCCTAGAACTTAGAACTACTTAAATCTGACTAACCTACGGACAACACACACATCCATGCCCCAGGCAGGATTCGAACTTGCGACCGTAGCAGTCGCGCGGTTCCGGACTGAAGCGCCTAGAACCGCTCGGCCACCACGGCCGGCTTTGAAATAATGCTGCGGTAGGGGTGGGAGGGCGTCAGGGGGAGGGTAGGGGGGACGGGACGGTGCCGAAAAGAGGCACATAAACGCACCTATAAGTCAACAGAATGTTCGTCAAAACATTCTGTCGAAATTCAGGAGTATTATCTTGACGAAAACACACATAGCCCGTGGGGTGCAACAGCCAGACAAACGGAAAATGTAACTGGAAAGTAGGTTCTGCGTAGTCCCACGGTAAGGGATGTTGACACACGTATCACTGAACCACTGCATCCCACGTAGACATCCCCGACTCTAGACCATCTCAGCACTTGCCTGATGGTACGCTATTGCCAGTGATGCATCGCCTCGTGTAGTTTTCGACGTACTGGTAGCTTGTCACTGGCAGCTCGTCACTACTTGTTAGTATTACAATGGCACGTTTCATGCACTCAAGCTAACATCAGCGCCATGTGACGTGTAGTGACCGGAGATACCTGCGTGGCTTTTGTAATAAGCGGAAAGTTAGTAAATGATTCTGTTCGCTGTCTGTCACTGAACGGCGATTGATTCGTGGCACTGTGGCACACATTTACGCTGTTAGAATCAACAAAAGTGGCCTCCTGTAATAATACCTATACACGTAGTGCTTTCCTCGAGTCTACACGTGGGAACGCGTATACTTGACACGTTGGCACATGAAAGTCTCAGAGTCTATAATACCTACGACTTTGAGTGCTCCATGAGTCGAAAATCTACGGTCGTGCCATTCGATCCTCGATCATCATGTTGACGGCAGGTACAAGACCTTATGTAACACGCCAAACTATTACAAGCGAAGAGCGAAGTGTAGTCACGAGAGGGCTCTATGCAAACAACCATCACCTGTGATTCAGTCAGTCGTGAACGTATTACGCGTTTATACATATTTTTGCCCTAGAAACCGAAAAAGATCTTACGTTAGTAATATCCTCTTCCCTTTGGCACATCAGTGGCATCTCATCAAGAATATAGAACATTGTCTTATATTTTTCATTGTATGCTGGTAATGCAACGTCTGTCTTTCACGCCATCCAAGTCGCGAGATATGGGGAATTACGTTGAGGTTACAGAATTATGATTTTTGTTTAACGCATCTCAAACGCTTCAGTTCTCTTGTGTTCCGGTTTTTCCATTGTCCATGATTCACTGCCACACATTGGTGTGCTCCAAACGTGCATTCTCAGAAATTTGTTCCTCAAATTAAGACCTACACTGGACACCAGTAGACTTCTCTTGGCCAGGAATGCCATCTATGCCCATGATAGTCTGCTTTTTATGTCTTTACTGTTTCGTCCATCAAGGGTTGTTTTGCTGCCAAGGTAGCAGAATTTATTACCGTCATCCCCTTCTGCGACCTACAGACTGAACAGTAGGAGTGAATCCCTTTGTTACATCATTCTTAGTCCACGAATTTCGTTATTGGTCTTCCACTCATTTGTTCCCTCTCGGTTGTAATACGTATTGTACATTACCCGCCTTTCCCTACATCTCACTCTTATTTTTATCAGATTTTCGAACATACTGCCCCATTTGACATTGTCGAATGCTGTTTGTAATTTTACAAATCCACTGAACGTGTCTTGATTTTTCTTCAGCTTTGTTCCTGTTATGAAGCGAACGTCAGAGCTGTCTACATCCTCACTTTAACTTTCCCCAAGCCACACTGATCGTATGTAACAATTCTTTTTCTGAAATAGAACACATGAAATAGCTACGCATCAACAGATTGAAAGTAATTTATTTTAGTTAATTTGAAATTTATTCAGCACGATTCCTTCTGCAAAAGTAAGTATTAATTGGAAAACATAATTGTGCGAGTCAGTTTGTAGCGTTAAGAGTTCACAAGTAAATGTATCCTGATCTTGATTAGAGTCGCCAGTTTGTAAGCTTACCCCCTATCGTGTGATGTGTGGGCGGAGTAACTCAATTGGAATTCTTAATTAAATATTTTAGCTTGGTCTTGCGCATCTAGATCAACGTCTCGTACAGGATTCAGATTGTGTCACTCTGAATCAAAAGTCGTGTACACATCTGTAAACAATGATACAAAACGGTGTGGTCAAACATTAAGCAAACAGTGATACAAAATGGTGGAATAAATCATAGGTGTCTGTTCTACGTAAGTTTATAGCTTAAGCAACAAAATAAAACAAAAGAAATATTTTACATTACCCATTCAAGGTATAGAAGTTTATGACAATACTGTCAATCATTGACTTTCGACTAGCATAAACATGTCATGTCAGTAATGTCTATTTTTCATGATCAAGACTTGCAGGTCAGTTTCTGTTATAAAAATTTAAGACATGAATATGAATATTTTATTAATTAGATAGCCACAAAAAAAGATATTACAGTTTGGGGCGCAAAAATAGTTGATCACACGATTCTGGCATAGACAGTGATTTGGTACCAGAGGTACGGAATTACGTTTTGGGTCCGATGTTCACTGTAATGAGTATAGTTTTTCGTGGCATTTTACCATTGTTAGGAAAGGAGGTGAACTGTTTGAAATACAAGGTTTTTCTCAAGATGAAGTTTCTTCTAAATGTCTGTTTTGCACACACATATGAAATCGTAAGATCTAGTGTTCATAGTACTGGTGAGCACAAGTGTCTTAAAAGAATTTTAATCCTTGATATGATCATAGCCTTTCACGTTCGTTTCGAACTCAGGTCTAGGAAACAAGATCGTAAAAATCTCTCTACCTTCCTCAATACTGAGTTCTCGATTGGTCACACTGACCAATTTAGTGTCTTTTTACTAGTCCATAATTCTGAATCACGATTGTTATTCGTTTGAGAGATGGCCGGACCTACTCACACCCGAGAACAGTGCCATTGTTGAAATAAAACGTATTTGTCCTTCACTTTGGAAATTATGTATGTGTTGGCGAGTGTCTCATAGTTCATTATGTATAAGGCAAGAATACGTATCACATGGGCAATACGTAGTAGTTGATTGAGAGTAACTACATGAAGACCCCACATGACATCATTATTTTGGATAGGACTGCTGTAACACGCCTGTCTTACGGTTGTTACTCCTCGGGCGAGCCACTGATGAGCGGTTCTCAGAAATTCCCTCAGGCCCGCAGCTTCCATAAAACTCAATCGGTGGCGAGCAGGTAGTAGTTATTATCCTGGCGGCAACTTGTCCCGGTTAGAGGACAGTGATCTGTGCCGAGGCACGAGCCACAGGCGAGTGGCCTTCGGGACGATTTACCTATGCCACGGTGAGCATGTCAAACCAAAACCGCTGGGAAATAACACAGCATTTATTCATTCCTTGTATCTTCTGTTTTGTTCCATCTGAAACTTTCTTGTGACTTCCTGCAACGCATGACTGGTGTAGCCTCAACGGTTCAACAATCCATACATTAATAGTACAAACTTAGAAAAAAAAAATCATATTTCTGTGCTTAGCGTTCTTTCTTTAACAATATTGCAGGCTAACATTCTCAATACCTTTACAGTTTAACAATATTACAAATGAACATTGTCATACATTTTACAAATTTATTGTAGCTCATTTCTGTGCGCAACATTTTAACTTCAGTGATTCCCCTCATTTCAACATTAATACAACTTTTTATCATGTATCTTAGGTTATTTAATTCTTAAATTGCCTTTCATTCTTCTCAGAACTCATCTTTATACATTTAATTCACATCATGACAGTCAAACATGCTAACAACAGTTTAACGGTAACCCAAATCTACTGTGGCCACGCTACACATTCTACCATCTCGCCGGCTTATCCTTCATCTTTTATCTTCATTCACTACTTATAGTTCGACAAGTTAGAGTCTTCGTTGATTCATTACCCCCCATTTCATGGGTGCATTTTATATCTCACATTATGGGTTCTCCAAATTGCGGCGATTGCTTATCTGAAACGTGAGCTCTAGCATGACACGGTTCGCTACTCATACCTGAAAATTACAACGTAAGTTTTCTTATTTTACAAGCTATTTACTTAGGTCGTTCCCTGTAACGTTATCTTTTCTTACTCGAGTGGTTACCTAATTGTCATTCGCATTGGTTCATGGTCTGTTTACGGCTGAGTGGAGGTCCACGATTAACTCACTCTTTCCTTTTTCCAGGGTTGTGTAAAGTTCACTCATTTAGCGTCTCCTACTGTTTTTCTTTTATCATGGTCTTCCTCCAGAGTTTCGGGTGTCTGTAGCCGACCGCGGTGGTCTAGCGGTTCTGGCGCTGCAGTCCGGAACCACGGGACTGCTACGGTCGCAGGTTCGAATCCTGCCTCGGGCATGGGTGTGTGTGATGTCCTTAGGTTAGTTAGGTTTAAGTAGTTCTAAGTTCTAGGGGACTTATGGCCTAAGATGTTGAGTCCCATAGTGCTCAGAGCCATTTGAACCATTTTTCGGGTGTCTGTCCTGTCAGCAGTATACGGAGATAAATATAAATTTACATCACATTCTCATCAAAGTAGCAGATACTCACCTAAATATGTGTATTGTTTTACTTTCAACTTATAGCACAGTGTTCCTTCACGTCTGCTATTCTTAAATGCTTCTCATCCCAGTGCTGTCTAACAAACTCAAATCATCAAGTTCCATGGCTTCTTGCTCAGTGCTCTATAGCATCTGGTGGAAGTATATAAAAAAATAAACTTCAACAAATGTGCACATCTTCAACAATGTACAACTACAGCCAATTATTTATTTAATGCTTCTTTTCTGGATATCTCTTACACCATTTTCTTCACTTCCCCTGTTGACGACTTGTTCCATGAAAAACCATCTCTGACGTCCTCATTACTCTTACATTTGCATGAGATTACTTCATGATGTTAATATATATTTTTACGACAGACCTGAGACTGTATGTCGTGTCCCTGCTCATTTACACAAGAGTTGTCATTCCTTGAACATCATGGCACAGGAAATGTGTCTTCCAGGTCATTTGCAGCTTCATAGAGTTTCTGATTCTACGACGTTGTGATGAGCACATTTTCCCACACCGTAAGATCCACAAAATACATCAAACAATTTGATGCTCAGATATCTATTATTTTTTCATCATTTACGTAATCGTTACAAATCTCGTTCGTCCACAACAATCTTCAGCTGCTTATCAGTCCCCTCTGATTTTCCTTCCTCTTCCCAGATTTTGTGCTTATCCTATCCAGTGCTAATTTTACAATTTCTTAGTGGCACTTGTATCTAACAGGTGAATAACCTGCAACCACTTTTATTTATTAAATTTTTTACCTAATATCCAATATTTATTTGCCATGACCTTAGTAAATTTATTCATCTTCCTGAAAATTCCCAGTGTGTTTTGATTGTCTAGTTATTTCTGTCAAATAGGTTGCTTCGCAGACCGTATTCACAATCAGTATCTGATTCATCTCGATATCGACGATAAGATTCGCTGATGGAATAACTGCCTTTGTGAGAATAAAGACGAATTACAGGATCTGTTGAACGGAATGAACTATCTAATGAAGATAGAATGTGGACTGAGAGTAAATCGAAGAAAGACGAAAGTAATGAGAAGTACCAGAGATTGGAACAGCGAGAATGACGAATTTAAGGAATTCTGCCACCTGAGCAGCAAAATAACCTTCGATGGACAGATCAAGGAGAACATTAAAGGCACATTAAAAGCAGACTAGCACCGGTAAAAAACGCTTTCCTGGACAAGAGAAGTCTACTGGTGTCAAACAAAGGCCATTATTTGAAGACGAAATTTCAGAGAATGTACGCTTGGAGCACAGCATTGTATGGTAATGAAACATGGACTGTGGGGAAACGGAAAAAGAAGAGAATCGAAGTATTTGTGATGTTATGCTAGATATGGATGCTGAAAATTAGCACTGAGAAAGTTAATCACGGAATCGGCAAGGAAAGAAATATATAGATCTTCAAAGGAGTCCTTAACTTTCTGCCCTCATTACACTTTCTAAGATGTTATCAGTCAGTGCTTTTTGACGAATTCTAAGTGCCTGCAGTTTCGGCTCACAATGGCAGTTCCTTCCGGTGTCTGCTGTTTACGTACAAGCGTTCTGTGAGCACACAGCTCGCGAAAAACAGTCTCTGTTATCTCGCGCATCCTGGAAATATAAAATGCATTGTTTGACTTCAGACGCTCGGCGCCAGGGCAGCCTCCTTTCAAAACAGTGCACAGCTAAACATTATTTTGCTGGTATTTCCCTCAGCGCGAGGTGAGCGGTTATTGTGCGAAAGGCACAGTTTATGGCCTAATTGTGCGTCCAGTCTTGCTTTCACAGTGGCTGTCATAACACCTTTAGTGAAGTTCAAGTGTGCCTCATGGTTACTCAATGCTGCTGTATATTTCTTCCTTCCACACAGATTCTTCGAGACGATTCTTTTAAGTTTCATTCTCTCATAATTACTAAATTACGATATGAATCTATATTGCGTCTGCCTTGCAATCTAATATCCGATTACGGAATATTTGTCTGACCATGATGTAATCCAGCAAGAACCTTCCTGTGTCTCTGTATCTTTTCCTAGTATACAGGACAGGGTATGCACTATTGCCAGTAGAAATTTATTGTTGAACTCAGTTAGTCTTTGTCATTTCTACAACCAGTCTTATACTCTCTCTCTCAAACCATTTAAAAACATCCTTTTCCTGCAACCGCAACCCATTCATTCACAATTGTTAGATTTTTATCCCCTTTCACTTACTGAAATACCCGCTCAATATCTTCATTTCTTTCGACTCATCAGTGTTACGATTGATTTTATGTGTACCACTAAGAATTTATATCCTTTTCACCTCAGAATAGCAATTGGAAGCTATGTCCACAATTATTTCCTGGACATATTCCAGTCTTTGTATTCCTGTACAGTTTTTACCCTATACAGCTCCCTCTAATACCATGCAATTTATTAGCTGATGGATTAATGCATGTCCTACCGTCCTGTCCTTTCTTCTTGTCAGTGTTTTCTATATATTTCTTTCCTTGCCGATTCCGTGATTAACTTCCTCAATGCTAATTTTCAACATTCATGTCTAGTATAACATCTCAAAGACTTCGATTCTCTTCTTTTTCCGTTTACCTGCAGTCCATGTTTCATTACCATACAATGCTGTGCTCCAAGCGTACATTCTCTGTAATTTCCTCTTTAAATTAAGGCTTATGCTTGACACTAGATGGACTTCTCTTGTCCAGGAATGCCTTTTTTGTCAGGGCTAGTCTGCTTTTAATGTTCTCCTTGCACTGTACATCATAGGTTGTTTTGCTGCTCAGGTGGCAGAATTCCTTAAATTCGTCATTCTCGCTGTTCCCATTTTTGGTACTTCTCGTTACTTTCGTCTTTCTTCGATTTACTCTCAGTCCACATTCTGTCTTAATTGGACAGTTCATTCCGTTCAACAGATCCTGTAATTTGTCTTCATTCTCACAAAGGACAGAAATTCCGTCAGCGAATCTTATCATCGATATCTTTTCACTCTAAATTTCATTTCCACTCTTGCACCTTTCTTTATTTCCGCCATTTGCTTCGTCATGTATAGACTGAATAGCAGGGGCGAAAAGCTACACCCCAGTATCACACCATTTTTAATCCTAGCAGTCCGTTCTTGGTTTTCTCTTCTTAATTTTTCCGCTTGTCCTTCTTGTACATGTTGTATGTTATCTGTCTTTCTCTGTAGCTTACCCACAGTTTTCTCAGAATTTCGAACACTTTTCACGACTTAACATAGTCGGATGCTTTTTCCAGCTCGATAAATGCTAAGAACGTTTATTAATTTTTCTTCAGTCTTCCTTCAATTAGCAGACGCAACGTCAGAACTGCCAAACTGATCGTAATCCAACAGATCCTCAACTTTATGTTTCGTTCTTCTCTGTATTATTCTTGTGAGCATCTAATCTGCATGAGCTATTACGCTGATTGTGCGATGGTTCTCGCAATTGTCGGCTCTTGCCGTCTTCAGAATTGTGTGGTTGCTGTTTTTCCTAGAATCTGTTGCTATATCTCCGGTCTCGTACATTCTACACACGTGATTGATCGCTTTGTTGCCACTTCCACCAATGATTTAAAAAATTCCGATGGAGTATTATCTATCAATTCTGCCAAGTTGATCTTATGTCCTTCGAAGCCCTTTTACGCTCTAAAACTGGATCACTTTATTGTCGACTCTCGTTACTTCTTCCTCTATGTCGACATCAGGTATGTCCTGCCCTTTATAGAAGTCTTCAGCGTACTGTTTCCAATTATCCAATCTCTCTTCTCTCCATTCGACAGTGGAAATCGCATTGCAGTCTTAATGTTGCCCCCCCCCCCCCCTTTTTGCTTTAATGCCACCGAACGAAGGCTGTTTTGGCTTTTTTTATATCCTGAGTCAGTCCTTTCGACAAACTTCACATTTTCTATGCAGCCGTTTCGTCTTAGCTTCCCTGCACTTCCCGTTTATTTCGTTCCTAAGTGGTATGTAAAACAGTTTTCCTGAATTTTCCGTACACAGTCATCTACTTCCTTCTTTCGTCGTTCAACTCAATAATTTCTTCTGTTACCTTTCCTCTGTTTTCGTTTATCTTTCCAGATTCTCCGATTGCCCTTTTTGAGATGTCCATTCTTCTTCAACTGAAATGCCTACTGAATTATTCAGTACTGAAACCTACAATTATGGATGAAGGGATGTGAGGCGAGCCGGCCGCGGTGGTCTCGCGGTTCTAGGCGCGCAGTCCGGCACCGCGCGACTGCTACGGTCGCAGGTTCTAATCCTGCCTCGGGCATGGGTGTGTGTGATGTCCTTAGGTTAGTTAGGTTTAAGTAGTTCTAAGTTCTAGGGGACTTATGACCACAGCTGTTAAGTCCCATAGTGCTCAGAGCCATTTGAACCATTTGATGTGAGGCGAACGGTTAGGGCCCATGTACCATCATGTCATTTCCCGTTACTACCTAATTGACGTAAATACCTCTGAAACTGGTAGAACTTTGGCAATCACAATTTCATTTGATTGCAACGTATACCGAGTAGGATATCAGACCTCAATAATAAAAGCAGATAGTCCGTCTTTAATAACAACTTCAGTTAAGTAAAATTACCAAATGAAAACAAGCAGGCCTTCAATAATAACACCTTCATTTAAGTAAAATTACCAAATAAAAAGCCGCGCGGGGGAGCAGCGCTGTCACAGAACTATTAACAAAGCAAGGTTAATTACGTGAAAGCCAAAATAACTAGCCAAACGGTACGCCTGCGTCAGTGTAAGATAACCCCTCTATAACGACGGCGTAACGCCTGAAAGAAAACTAGGCTGTCAAACCCAATTACATAGCCTCAGCAATTGCAAACTTTGAGACCCAGCCAACACATAAGCCAATATAATTAACAGAGCGATGACATCTGCAGTGTCCGAAGGGATCTCAAAACTTGCTCCCGGGCGTATTACAAGAGTGACGTACTTAACTGGTGTTGGCAGGGAGGTCGGCTAAAATATAACCATCTAGATACTGCGTGATGACGAGGGGTGGGGTGTCCGCCCACAGCATACAACGGAAACGTTGTTGCTCCGGCTCAGCAAACACCATGGGCTCACGCAATTTGCAGTTAAGATGCCCTCTTAACAAACAATCAAGGCCCAATATTGATTCACGAAAAGCAAACAACAGCCACAATTCAAGGAACCAAGTGGTGGTGAAATAGATTTGCTAAGATATCGCAATGATCGCTACAAACATATTGGTTTATATAAGGAAATAACATCTCGACCCCAAAATCCAAAACTTAACTGAAGTTCACGAATTGAAGCTGAAGCTTGCCGATTACAAAGGGGGGGGGGGCAGAATTCAGCAAAGCGAAACTGGCTTCAACTCTCTCACTGGTGTGTCACGTCCCAGAGCTGGCTGGCCAGGCTGCGTGTGAAGATGGCACTCTAAGTCGGCCACGGGTTCAAATCGGCGCGCAATAAGCCCAGCAACCACTAGCCGGACTCCGTGCGCAAGACGCTTGGACGAGTGCTCGCCTTACTCGCCGGGCGGACCTCTCACACCGTCTCACACCGTCCTCCTCGCTCCGTTACCACTCCACAACCGACCAACTGGCGTCAGAATTTGAATAGCGGTGCAAGAAACCCCGCCACTGCTCAACTACCTCAGTATAGCTTCAAGCGTATCTCTTCATTCCTTAGTACTTCTGTGTGCCATTTATATGCACATTTATTGTTCCTGACTAGTCTGTTAAACAGTTGGGTACTGTGCAATTTGAGTGTGGGTAGACTTTAGAATCCAGTATCTTACTTCCGATGTAATCTAAGTGGAACATTCCCGTACTTCATGATCCTTTCCAAGTATACCTCCTGCTCTTGTGATTCTTGAACAGAGTACTTTTGTTCTTTTACTTCTTCCCCTACAAAAGCATTCCAATCCTTCACGACTGTTAGATTTTCAGCTCCCTTTATGTACTGAATAGCTTCAGTATCCTCATATACTTTCTCTCTCTTATCCTTACCTTGCGACGTCGACATGTATACAGAAACTGTTGTTGTCGGTATTGGATTCTGATGAGAACAATCCCGCACTAGGTTTTTAACTGTAGCCCACTCTCTGCCATACCTTCATATTCATAACGAATCATACTCCCATCATACCATTTTCTGTTGCTGTTGATCTTGTCCTGTACTCATCTAACCTTAAATCTTTGTCATCTTTCCATTTCACTTCAGTGACTCCCACTGTATCTGGACTGAGCCTTAGCATTTTATATTTTGTAACTTCCGTATCACGTTCAAACCTCTGACATTCCACGCCCCGACTGGTAGAACGTTACCCTTTCTTCGTTTATTCCACCTTTTTCTCGTGGTCACCTCCCCTTGGCAATCCCCTCCCGGAGATCCGAATGGGGTCCTATTCTGGAATCTTTTGCCAATGGAGAGCTGATCATGACACTTTTTCGATTACAGGCGACATGTACTGCAGGTAAACATCATGTATTTTTAATGCAGTGGTTTCCATTATCTTCTGCATCCGCTGATCATTGCTGATTCTTCCGGCTTCTACTGGAGGTTACCCATCCCAAGGGCAGAAGAGGTTCCTGAACTATTGTTCGCTACTGCGCCCTCTTTAACAAGGCCGTCGGCAGAAGAAGGGTGACATCTTATGCCAGAAGTCTTCAGCCAACACTGGTTTTGATTTTTATTAAAGGTTTCAGCCGTGGTGAGATTCGAACCTGGCACTGAAGATGTTTTGATTACTAGTCAAAGACAATAGCCCTAGACCACGAGTGTAATACCTCAATTGCTTTTTCTTTCTTTTCATTTCTACTTGTGATGTTGACATGCACACCTAAACTATTGTTGTCAGTGTTGGTTTGCTGTTGGATGAGAATGACCCTATCACTGAACTGTTGACAGTGGGTCAACCCTAGTGTTCTATTCATATTGAATCTTACTCCCTAGTAAGTTGTCAGTGTTGGTTTGATGTCGAATCGGATGAGAACAACCAAACCACCAACTGTTGACATAGCTCACTCTCTGCCCTACTTTCCTATTTATAACAAATTTGTCTACATTTACATTTCCGTACATCCTCTGCAAGCCGCCGTATGGTACCACTTTGGCTCGCAATCCATCCTCGGGCCCATGTGCCGAAGCACTCAGCCTTCCTTCACACTTCCCCCACCGCCAAGCCACGCAGTCTGAAAGCGAAGTGGGGGAAGAGGAAAAAACTGAGGACGTGCCACATTTAAATGGCAATGTAATCATACTGCGTACGAATTGGTTTTATATTTCACAGTTCTCAGCAACATAGGTCAGAAACAAAACAAATTTTCGGTATTGTTTAATTATTTTTGTCGCGCTGAAGATATAATCTTATCTGGTGCGAACTGCCGGCATACGTACACAGGCAGAAAGTTCACAAAGTTTCACACTCAAGTTTGCCGCGTAATTAGTTTTACAATCGAAATGAGGTCTATCTCACAAATATATCAATCGAATTATTGTAGCACTTTCGCAACCTCGTTATCGACACTTGGAAATTCTACCTGAGGTAAGCAATTTAGAGGCCCTGGACAGTTTTAACGTATAATGATTTGTCAATAAACGGGATTTCCTTGTGGCTTAATCAGATATACCTGCACGTGCATAGGGGCGCCTTCAACTGAAATTCTGAACGGTCTCGAAAATAGCTCTAAAACAGATGTATGTTTGGCAGTGTCCTCCGAAAATTTAGGAACTATCCATATAGTTCTTTCAAGGGCACAATAAATTCCTGAAACTCTGCGTTTTCGTTAATGGCAGTGACCGTAGGGAATTGGACTGTCTTTGTCAGATTGTGTCATTTCTGCAATGCGATTTTCTTTTTGAATGGATTCTCATCATGAAAAAGATGTTAGCTTCCAATGTCTTACTGCAGGCAGTTTGTAGCCAAGTGTGCTTCAAATGGGAAGTCTTCACTCCATTCTGGGTGTGCGAAATTTCGTTCCTGCACCCCCCTGTCATAAATTTGAAAGTAGCGGATTCTGAATAGAAAAATTGTTCCAGGTCTGCTCCATGGCTTAACCTACGTACTGTAGAGTAACATAACAAGTCTCCAAACTCTTCGTTCAGTTCCACTGAAAAGTGTTGCAACAATGGATTTATGTTTGCGACATCGGAAATTTTACTATTCGTACCACTAATTTCTTCACATGCTCAAGGGCTGCTCTTTTTGATGTACAGAACAATGAATCCCGTCTGTGATTTTTCTGCTCTTTCATTGTAAATTAAATCTTTAAATTCTTTTTGCATGATATTGCAACTTCATTTCATAGTTAATATACAGCATCTGTCGCTAACACGAACAGAGAATCCTCGTCCCTCTCTTCTGTCATTTTAAAGGACTGTAACGATGGATCGCTAGAGTGCCTCTTTCTGTGCAGACAGACACTGGACCTGTGAACGTACTACGTATCACAAAAAAAGCGAATGTTAAACAGCGCTGACCGCACGATTATGCAGAACTGAAGAGAGTTATTCCGACCGAAAAATACCATATCGCTATGCTAAATGAAATGTCGCGCTGTTCCGGGTACTTCGAGTAGGACCCAGCAAAGCTGAGTGAAGTGTCGGACCCTGGCCCAATCACGGCCCGCACACGCTGCACGGGACAAGTCTGGCACTCCGTGGACGCCCCTACTTTGCTGCTGTTGTTGATATTAGGTTATTTCGCCTGAATAGAAATCCTTGTCTTCTTTTCGTTTAACTTCATTGGCCTGCACTATATCTAGACTCAGCCTACGAATTTCCCTTTTCAGATATTCCATATTTCAAAGTTCTGACATTCCAAGTTCAATCTCGTATACTGTTATCCCGTCTTCCCTGACGTTTTTTGTTCGGAATTTAGGAAGTGATTATGTTCCAGTCCGACACCTAAGACGTGTTGGTTACTTGTCAAAGATGCTATCCTTACATCATGGTTGAATATTCTTTCCCCATCTACTCTAATTCGAGCTTGTTATCCATGTTGAACTCCAAACTACATTTCTTCCCTCTCACGGGAACTGATTTTGATTTGCATAAAATGCTCAGGAATCATGGAATTTTCCAGGCTGTACTAGACTTTCATGTTAATGACATCTCAATCACGTGTCTTGTGACACTAATCTATTCGCTTTGGCTATAAGATTTTTCTCTCACTAGTACTTCCGATGTCTTAAATTAATCACAGAAGAAGGTCGATTATATGGACTTTATTTCGCACTACTCGTTAGTGGAACACAAGGTGTGATCAACTTTCGTAACAAGTGCCGGAACAGGACCTGCTTGTCACGACCACCGCGCTGCCAATTTCGCTATTCGTTTATAAATCTATTCACGCTCCAGCTTGCCATAGGTTTCCCTAGATGCCTTTCAAATTTCGCAACAACCTCTGCCACGATATCTGAAATGGTTTCCTTCTACCCTTTCCACAATCAACAGAGGGGCTTCCGCTTCGAACTTGGAGAAGATGCTTCAGTCGTGTGCTCCAGGTGAAATTGTAAGCACATCACCTGTGAAGTAGTATGTAGCTTAGAATCGTAGTGTGGCGCATCGTTCCGTCTCATCACAGACTTTGATTCTGTTTATCATCCACTCAAAGATCATTTCTGTGAATAAATTTCACATTAAGATAATGGCAACCTGATGGTCACAAACAACCTCCAAGGCATTTGCGTGAGTGAAATTTGACGGTATTGTGTGATGGAAGACAGTTTCGGGTCAACGCATTGCTTGTAGTCCCTATCGATTCGTAAGGAGCTGTGCTCGAAACACTAAATAAATTACAGCACAAAATCAATACAATGGCAGTCGGTACGTCTGCGTTGGGAGACACGGAGGGACGTATTCCAAACACCAGTAAACGTTACGTGTACCTCATAATACAAACTAATAGTGAACTGTAGCTCTAAGGCTTATCAGGATTGATTGTAACATCAGATTATCTTTAGAATTAGGTATGCCACGCTAAAAGCGTGTTTCATTGTGTTTATATTAATTACATTTCATATCGCAAGCTTCATTACAACTGTAGGCTGAAAATGGACTCATTCCATGATGTTGCGTCACGTACCTGTTTTCACTCAAGAAATGATTAAGATTTAAGAAGTCGTGCATCAATTTACGCTACGGGTCGCCCTGTTTCTAGCTTCGCCCTTCATCGAGGCTCTATGAATGTGATGCCTGCATGTGATGAGAAGAAATCTGAAAGTAGTAGCAATGAAGACTGTCCGTAGGAAACACCTCCGATATATAAGTTTATAGGCTCCCACGACCGGCTTCATTTTGGATAAAATTATTTAGGTTTTTGGGCAACGTCACTGTAAACTATTAAAACAATGAAACTGCCAAAGTTTCGACCGACCTACTACGGTCCTCCTCAGGGAGAATGATGTGCTGTTTCTCCTGGGTGGTCTTGGGTTTAAAAAAAATGTAAACCAAATATTACGATAAATTTTATAAAGAACCGACAAGTTAAGCCAAGGAAGACGAGATAGAACTACAATGGACATGTTATTCCATGGACTCTTCCGCTTTTATGCATGAACTATCTTTCCTTTGTCATTCGCTTATCTTATCTGCTTGGATTCGGACGTAAGAGGACGTTCTTGTGTAAAGCTCAGCTTGCTGTACCAGTTAATAATGTAAGTTGTACTTAAGACCAGAAGAATATAATGGTTATTTTGTCAAAAGAATTTGTGTATGCGGTCAATCAATTTGGAATCTGATAACTGTATTGTTCTAAGTAGATATGGGCCTTAACAAAGGATTTTCATTGCTAGGCGCCATCTTAGGAAATCTTTAACATTTTTCTTTTAGCTGATCTACGAGATCCTTCATATCCTACGAGCCCGGCGGCCGCTGTTAATAATTTAACAATTTTTGCTTGCAGTTTTTCTTTATATAACGAGATAACATCCCAGGCAGAAAACTTCTGGTCACAAGATTACAGTTCCATTATAGGATTTCATTTGTAGATGCTACTCTTGTTATCTTATATTGGGAAATCGAGACGAAACCACGATATTAACTTACGTATTGCAGTAGTTTACATCGAACAGACTTGTGGAATACTCTCTGCTGCAATAAGCACACGACTTCTCACGAGCCTGGAATATTATCTGCGGTGTTGGGTGAAGAAGGAAAGGACAATTAACTATCTACCATTACGTAACTACCCTGAGAACTGAGGTAATTTATTAATTATTGATCTGTGTCGGGATAACTTAAAAGATATTGCACTATTAAGAATATTCTTGTGAGTCATTTTCAGATAAGTGTTTTCAGCCGCTACTATTGAGTAGCCCAAAATTATTGTATATATTCTCATTTGCGTTCAAAGCATGCTGCTCAAGATGAAGGCTACAAGACCATAGGGAACTCGGCGATCTTTGTCAGCGACAGTTTGAAGCCATTTTGATTCCTCAGGAGATGTCACAATAAAAGTCGAGCAGCAGGTGGTAACTCGGGCCCTCCGGAAATAGAACTTTCTCTGAAAATAGACGGCTCAGGCGCCATTGACGATCTTTGATGATCTGGACGTCTTCCTCGTTTAGACCAATTCCAGGCTCCGTCCCTGTAGTAGCGACATGTTGTGAAATGGTGCTCAGAGAACTGAAAAGTGATCAAAAGAATCACTCATGTGTGCATTCAGAGGTCGATCTTTGGACCCTGTCTTCTGGGATCTCCTCCTCAACGTAATGGAAATGTACTCTAAATGGTATCGTCACCTATAAGTACATTGTCGTGATTTCTATTCACTAGAGAGTAACAAGAGGGAGAGAAAACATGTGGTTTGCTGTAACGGATGGTTTTTTCTATGCAAGGATAATAGATTTGAGGATATGCGTACAAGACCACCGAAAGGAAAGCTCACTACATTTATATCTACGTACAGACTCCACAGAACACCGTACGATGTATAGCGGAAGGTACCTTTCCTGTCCCACTCACAAAAAAGAGCGAGGGAAAAGCGACTGCCTAAAAGTCCCTGAACGAGCCCTAATTTCTTGCATTTATGGTCCTTACGCGAAATGTAAGCTGGGAGCAGAAGAATCGTTCTGCAGGCGGCCTCAAATGCCCGCAATATTGCCTTGCGAATACAGCGTCGTCTTGCCTCCAGGGATTACCTTTCCAGTTCACGAAGGATCTCCGTAATACTTGCGAAATGATCGAACTTCCCGGTAACAATTCTAGCACCACGTCTCTGAACTGTTTTAATCAGACCTTGTGGGGAAGCCAAACATTCGATCAAGAATGTGCGACAGTACCGTTCTATACGCTGTCACCTTTACGGTTGAGTGATTCTTTGCCAAACTTCCCTACTACTGTTATCTTACAAGCGCCTGCTTAAGCACTATAATACAAACTGGACAGAGAGGCGTAAGCTACAGTTCTACATTTCAACCACGCTCTAGTAATACTTCTAGTAATACTGTACATCTCATCGGAAACACGTACAGTTATTCCACCTGCTCTTGTATAGAGAGTCAATTCTAAAAAAAAAGAAAAAAAAAGATGTACTCGTAAAATTTACAGCTTTCGTAAGTCTCTGTCAAATCTACATTCGAAATTACGGGACAGTATTACTGGAGAAAAATAAATAGAATGGCTGATAAACTATCGTCAGATATTCTGTACAACTTTCAATTCTTCAAAAGTGTACAGTATGCTGGGTCTGGTGGAGTTGGGTGATGATTAGGGTCACTGCAGCGTCGAGAATGAGCATATGGTCTCGTCCACATGAGTTGCTTCTTTTCGGATCTCCTCATTATCTGTCACTTCCAGCATGCCGAACAACAGCGACGGTATAAGTGTAAACCATGCCAAAATCCCACAATTCGTTCCCACATAGACAGTAGCATTTGTGATAAAGTGGAACTACCAGTAAAACATTGATTCTATGTTTGTGTGACACACTCGTTCACTGATCGTGCCAAGGACCAATATGGCTCACTTATACGACAGAGAATACAAGGATACCAAACATCAAGACTGGTAAAGCAAAAAGGAATAGGTGCGGCCCTCGGCAAATGAGTAGTCAGAGACGTTTGAAGTCACACTGCCGGTACAGTAAGAACTTCACCACAGGCTCCCCAGTCTACACTACTCGCATGTGAAGTCAGTCTCAGGATAGGTCCCAAGTACCACCCACACGTGCCAGAGCTTCGACCAGAAGAGCTTACCAGACCAAAGTCCTGCACTCGAGTGCTTGCCAACTCCCCAGAAAAAAAAATGCCGTTTTCCCGCAAAATGCAAGAACGATTCCACCTTCATCCTGTCATGAGCCAATCACAAGGCCCTGGAGGCGACAAATCTCCCCTCCCACATGACAACACAAACTCATGTCGAACCAGGGCAAGAGTTAAGAAACCTGTGTCTCTAAAACAAAGGAAACCACCAATTACTGGCTTTTTTAAGTCTTTATTTTTAGAGGGGAAACAGATGATTCTCCTCCAAAGTCGTATCATTTCCCACAACAAAAAGCGAACAGATACAATCTCAAAGATCTTTATCTAAATCGCCTGTGCCTTGGAGGTTGTTGGTCCTAGCTATGAGGCGTAACAAAGATTCTACTTCTAAACATTTCTCAGACGCTGTGGTTTTCTTACACAACAGAGGCAGCCGGGTGGAGTGGTTTACTGGACTAACTGCAGTATCGAAAAACCTGGAAACGTGTAAATTTTTATTACATGTGGCTCTGTACTCAATGCCTGGTTTATGACTCCACTCTGTAGACGCGTTCCTTTATATCGTTGCCCCAGCCCAGGTTTCTGCTGGCGCCGCAGCAGATAGCGTGATATTGTTCTGCTGGAGCCCTGTCTCAACGAGGCGCTGCCATGTCTGCCATGTACGGATATCGGTCTATCCAGCAAGATTTACTAAGGGTTGGGCTCGCAATCAATTACTTTTAACTCCCAACAAGCTGTTTTTGCGAGTTAAGAACCATAAAAATACGTCATGCTTTTAGCGCCTTACCAGGCTCCAACAATGTTTACTCAGGCCGTTAACTTTCTAGAGACTCACTCAAGGTGCGTCAGGTTGTAATGAAATCTTTAATAATTTTCCGAATGCGAAAATAGGTAGGAGAGTAACTCTTCCTCTCTCAAGTGGGGGAGAAGAAGCATGTAAGCAATGTGTGGCCTCAGGTGCAGTCGAAGACTCCGTCGTGAATGTAATGGGCCTTACAACTTGGTTGTAGAAAGAAAAAAACTTTAAATTCAATGTTCAGTTGTTTCCAGTAGTTGCCTGCTGTTCACAACTACTAAACTAAGAGTGAAAGCACAGATGTTCAACAAACATTAAGTAAGCATAAGAACAGTGAAGACGTTCAGTGTTGCCCAGAATATCAGAAAAAGTTCAATCCTGTCAGATATATAGATATATCATTAAAGTAGCGCTGCGTACTAACGTGTTATTTATATTTATCAAAATGTAGACTTTCACGACCGGAAATGTCATGTCCATTATAATTATCCTGGCTGTTACGGCGTGGTCGGTTGATGAGTTCTGTGTCAATTCCCAGTCATTAGCGAGCCAGTGGGTGTGCCGGACCTTCCATAGAGCTACAGATCCCCTTGAAGGTGTCCTCCGCAGACGGGGACGAAACGTTGGGAATTGACACAGAATTCATCAACAGACGACGGAATAACTGCCCGGATAATTATAATGGACATTTATATTTATCATCAGCGAAAGCTGCCATCAGCTGAATATTGTGAACTTATAATCTCAGAATACAACAAATTTTTTGTTCTCTGCGATTTTTTTGAATTGCGAGGTTTCCCTCCAGTCTCTCTGTTTCCATACTGATCAACGACCCCCCACAGGTAGGATCGTTACCGACGCCTCATACGGTCGACTACTGAATGTGCTCGTCATTAGAATCCCGGCGACCTGTGGGTCTTTACCATTTCTGCTAGCTGGGACACGTTGCTTTCATGCTAACAGCAACTGGGGGACAGCGACCACCACAAAGTTTTACGTTATGCCTTTAGTGCATCATTAATTCTGCCTGCCAGTAGTTTTAAAAATAGTTAATTTTTGCAGTAACTTCCATGTGGTGCTACCCAATTACCGCAGACACGCCTCTTCAGTGAAATTGTGAGTATTTTGCACATTCTGTAAGATAAGAGAGATGTTACCTGACTGGACGTAATTGTGTTGACGGAGACAGTTTCTGTGATTGCGACCTTCATGGCGCCTCTGCGACTGCAGCTCCCAGACGCTGCCTACGTCAGGTAGGGAGCAGCGGACACCTTGTCGGCGCCGTATAGCGGCGGCCTGCCGTGATCCCAGCGCAGGTTCCCATTTATAATGGAGATCCGCGAGACTGCTGCTGCCTCATCTTACAGGGTCGGCGCCGGGCCGTGGCGTGGGGTCGATCACCGAGCTGCCCGCTTTGACAGCGATACAGCGGGAGCTTCTCTTACACTACCCTTGATTAGCACAATGTAAAACATTAGAACTGCTCTTCGCGGTCTCATGACAACAAAAACGTCACCCATATCACTTCCTTTTACAGCGTCTTTTTTGCCAATCAGTGATACTTCTAATAACCAAACATACACTCGCTCTCAGATTCTACAGGGTGTTACAAAAAGGTAAGGCCAAACTTTCAGGAAACATTCCTCACACACAAAGAAAGAAAATATGTTATGTGGACATGTGTCCGGAAACGCTTACTTTCCATGTTAGAGCTCATTTTATTACTTCTCTTCAAATCACAATAATCATGGAATGGAAACACACAGCAACAGAACGTACCAGCGTGACTTCAAACACTTTGTTTCAGGAAATGTTCAAAATGTCCTCCGTTAGCGAGGATACATGCATCCACCCTCCGTCGCATGGAATCCCTGATGCGCTGATGCAGCCCTGGAGAATGGCGTATTGTATCACAGCCGTCCACAATACAAGCACGAAGAGTCTCTACATTTGGTACCGGGGTTGCGTAGACAAGAGCTTTCAAATGCGCCCATAAATGAAAGTCAAGAGGGTTGAGGTCAGGAGAGTGTGGAGGCCATGGAATTGGTCCGCCTCTACCAATCCATCGGTCACCGAATCTGTTGTTGAGAAGCGTACGAACACTTCGACTGAAATGTGCAGGAGCTCCATCGTGCATGAATCCCATGTTGTGTCGCACTTGTAAAGGCACATGGTCTAGCAGCACAGGTAGGGTATCCCGTATGAAATAATGATAACGTGCTCCATTGAGCGTATGTGGAAGAACATGGGGCCCAATCAAGACATCACCAACAATGCCTGCCCAGACGTTCACAGAAAATTTGTGTTGATGACGTGATTGCACAATTGCGTGCGGATTCTCGTCAGCCCACACATGATTGATTGTGAAAATTTACAATTTGATCACGTTGGAATGAAACTGAAATGAGCTCTGACATGGAAATTAAGCGTTTCCAGACACATGTCCACATAACATCCTTTCTTTATTTGTGTGTGAGGAATGTTTCCTGAAAGTTTGGCCGTACCTTTTTGTAACACCCTGTATTTGAGGAGACTCCACCATACTCAGTGGTCCAGAACGACCCAAATTCTGATTATAAATAACACTTTGTAATTATAACAGCAAAATAATAATAAACACGCTTTCACAGCATTTACAAAGGTATTAAAATTCAGTCAGGTTTAATGACTATAAATTGCGTCTAGAATTTTCACGTAATAATTTCAGGTTAGAACTCCGCCACTGCGTAAATTGTGAACAAAAATCGTCAGCTATAGGGGCTGAAGATTCCCTGCATAGAGAAGTCATCCTCGTTCTTCCAACGACCTTGTCAAAGACGGCAGAGGTTCAGGGCAGTCTCTTCTCCTTGGGGTGGTAAACTGCCCCTAAAAGTAGGAAGAATCAGCAATCATCACCGGCTTGAGGATGCAGAAGGCAATGGAAATCATTGTATTAAAGTCACACTACGTATATCCACAGGACATTTGGCCCGTAATTGAAAAGGGGTCCTGATGATCTCGCTATTGGTAGAGCCTCACTCGGATCGCCGGGAGGGGACTGCCAAGAGAGGGTTGACAACGATAAAAAGACTGAATAAACAACGGAAGGACAACATTCTACTAGTCGGGGCGTGGAATGTCATAAGTTTCAACGTGGCTGGGAGGCTAGAAAATCTGAAAACGGAAATAAAAGGGGGGGGGCAGTGTTGAGAAGTGCAAAGAAGACAAGGATTACTGGTCAGACGAGTAGAGAGTAGTATCAAAAGCAGTGAAAATGGTGTAACGGCAGTAGGATTTGTGATGAACAGGATGGAAGGGCAGAGCGTGAGCTACTATGAACAGTTCAGTGATAGGGTTGTTCTCATCAGAATCAACAACAAAACAACACCGACAACAATAGATCAAGGTGAAGATGAAGAGATAGAGGAAGTATATGAGGATACTGAAGTGGTATTCACTGCCTAAAGGGAGATGAAAGTCTAATAGTCATGGGGGACTGGAATGTAGTTGTAGGAAGAGGAGTAGAAGAATAGGGGTAACGGAAGAATATAGGCTTGCCAGTGGGAACGAGAGAGGTGAAAGGCTATCTGAGTTTTGCGATAAATTGCAGATTGAAATAGCGAATACTCTATTCAAGAATCACAAGAGGAGGTGATATATCTGGAAAAAGCTGGGAGAGACAGTACGGTTTCAGTTAGATTACATCATGGTCAAGCAAAGATTCCGAAATCAGATACAGGATTGTGAGGCGTACCCAGGGTCTACAAAGTCTCAGATCACTATGTGAAAAATATAGGAGTAGTCTGAGATTTATGAGACTAGTCAGGATCAATCAATGCGCAAAGAAGTGGGACACGGAGGTACTAAGGAATGAAGAAATACGCTCGCAGTTATCTGAGGCTATAGATACCGCTATAATGAACAGCTCAGTTCAGTTGAAGAAATAAATAGTTCAAATGGCTCTGAGGACTAAGGGACTTAACATCTGAGGGCATCAGTCCCCTAAAACTTAGAACTGCTTAAACCTAACTAACCTAAGTACATCACATACATCCATGCCCGAGGCAGAATTCGAATTTGCGATCGCACCGGTCGCGCGGTTTCAGATTGAAGCACCTAGAACCGTTCGGCCACACCGACTGACTCAGTTAAAGAAGAATGGACGTCTATAAAGAGGACAATCACAGAATTTCGAGAGGAAAACTTATGTACAATGAAGTTAACTACGAAGAAACCGTAGGTAAAAGAAGAAAACCTTCAGTTGATTGCCGGAGGGAGGAAGCACAGAAATGTTCAGGGAAATTCAGGAATAGAGAAATGCAAGTCACTTAGTAATGAAATAAATAGGAAGTGCAGGCTAGCTAAGGCGAAATCGCAATATGAAAATTGTGAAGAAATCAAGTACGAAATTATCGTTGCAGTGCCCGTCAGCATATAGAAAAGGAAAAACAGTCATCGGTGAAACTGAAAGTAAAAGCGGCAACATAAAATGTACGAAGGGAATTCCATTGTTAAATACAGAAGAGAGAGCAGACAGGTGGAAAGGATACATTAAGGGTCTCTGTGGAAGAATTAAAATCAAATAAGGCAGAAGTCATAGATAACATTGCATCGGAATTTTTAAAATCTTGTGGGGAAGTGATAACAAAATGATTATTCACGTTGGTGTGTAAAATGTGTGAGACTGGCGATATGCTACCACTCTTTCGGGAAAACATAATCCACTCAATATCGAAGATTGCAAGGGTTGACAAATGTGAGAAAAGTGACAAATGTGAAAATTATCGCACAATCACCTTAACAGCTCATGCGTCCAAGATGCCGACAAGAATAATATATAGAACCATGGGAAAGAAAATTGAGCATGTGGTGGATGACGATCAGTTTGGCTTTAGGAAAGGTAAAGGCACCAGCGAGGCAGTTCTGGCGTTGCGGAATAATGGAAGCAAGACCGCAGCAAAATCCAGACACGATCATTGTATGTTTTGATCTGAAAAAAAGGCGTTCAACAAAGAAAAATGGGGTAAGATGTTCGGAATTCTAAGAAAATGGGGAAAGATACAGGGAAGATGTGGTTCAAATGGTTCAATTGGCTCTGAGCACTATGGGACTTAACTGCTGTGGTCATCAGTCCCCTAGAACTCAGAACTACTTAAACCTAACTAACCTACGGACATCACAAACACCCATGCCCGAGGCAGGATTCGAACCTGCGACCGCAGCGGTCGCGCGGTTCCAGACTGTAGCGCCTAGAACCGCTCGGCCACTCCGGCCGGCCAGGGAAGATGTGTAATAAACAATACGTACAAGAAATGAGAGGGAACAATGTGTGGAAGACGAGGAACGAAGGGCACACATTAAAAAGGATGTACGACAGGGATGTAGTTTTTAGCCCCTACTGTTCACTCTATACGTCGAAGAAGCAATGCTGACAATAAAAGAAAAGTTCATGAATGGGATTAAAATTCAAGGTGAAAATATTTCAATTATAGGATTCGCTGATGACATTGCTATCCTGAGTGAACTTGAAGGTTGTCTTGAATGGAATGAAGAGCGTGATCAGTACAGAATACGGACTGAGATTAAACAGAAGAAAGCCGGAAGTAATGAAAGTAGCAGAAATTATAACAGCGAGAAACTTATCGATGAACATGAGAATATTAATTAAGGTACTCTGTTACCTAGGCAACAGAATAACCAGTCAGAAGACTCATGACTTAAGGCAAAAAAAGGCGTTATGATGCCTCACTAACAAACCGAGCGAAGTAGCCTCGCGTTTAGTAGGACAGTGATTCAAATCCCGTTTCGCTCGCAGTGTTTAGTGGTTTCACTAAATCGCATCAGGCAAATGCTGGAAACGTTTATTCGAAATGTACCTGACCGATTTTTCACTTAATTATTCTCAGAACCGGGTTTGAGCCTAGTGGCATATCATTGACGATCCTTTAAATCCTAATCCTCTTCCTTTTTCATCACCTGAAAGTCGCTAAAGAACTCTGTTTTCGAAAATCTACATGTATTTTTGCCTACTGGGAATCATAGTTCTGACAATGTTGTTAAATCATACAGGATCCAATGCCTGTATATAACACCCAGCAACTTTCCCTGTGATAGATACCATTGCAAATAAATCATTATCATCCATGTTATAATTCACACGCTCGCTAATGCCGGTATGTCACGCATTTAACTATCAGGCGCTTTAGCTGTGATTCTTACAAGGTATTGCAGCCGCTGGTCCAACACTATTTCCTCCAGTTTCTGCAGCCGTACTACCATTTGCATCAGTTAAATTCCCAATCATAACTTCTTTATCCTGATTGACTGCTTTTGCGCAAGGGCTAGCCTTATTTAACGTCTTCCCGTCATTATTACTTGCACCAGTTTTCCCTTTCATCAGCAGTCTGCCTCCTACGTTCAACCATCCATTTCTTCGCCATACTCTATCAATAAAACTCTCAATATGATTAACTAGGCTAACGGTAACTGAACCTAGGGTCGGAGCATGTAAACCAAACGAAGGCCTGTTTCCTTTCCTCACCTGCTTTTGTTTGTTTGCGCTTTTCTGCTTTCAACTAAGTTATTACGGCTGCCAAAGCTTGCAGCACCTCTGCAACGGTAATGTCCTGTATTTTTGACTTTGAAATTACAAAACCTTTACCTAACAAAAATACATTAAGAGAAGAAAACGGTATGACGAGAAGGACACTTCAATTTAACACTGTCAAAACGCTTCTTGCTATAATTTAATTGCTCTGCCTGAGTCACTGCTCATGGTTAATACTTTATACGGTTCGAAATAAACTACAGGTAATAATTTTGCTGTGCCCCATCGTAGAAAGAAGCTACATTGTTGGAGTAACTGGGTTCCCACTCAAGGCAAGCCAGCAGCGGCAGTGAGTGTTTGTACAAGGTTGGTTGGTTGCTAGTCGGGCCAGTTAGGAAATATGGCGCCCCCAGGTAGGTGTCCTGCAGTCGACAGAAGCCAGCTAGTAGGTGGTTTACCACCTGGAACAATTTGAGCACACAGTGGTAATTGGGCTTAGGCACAGCTCATAGTTACGCAGCTAGTGAAGGCGGCGTCGAGCAGCAGCAACAAAATGTCCCACTTCAGATCGATGGCTGACGTGGAGTACGTCTCGCAGCTGGCTGCAGGCTATGACAGATACAGCGGGGCTAAAATGCCGGATCAGCGCTCCTTGTCACGTAGGGCAGGAAGGTATCCGACTCAGGGACCGGACATTGGGGAAGCCTGGTCGGCTTTACTACAGTGTGGTTTCCGTATTTCTGCTGAGTCAGAGCTGGGCAGCCCCTGGTGTAGGTGTCGAGACCTAGACGTTTGGTACCTTTGCCTACTGTATGGTCCCGGGCGGCGATTGTTGCTGGATAAGTCCTGTCTGTCAACAGGTTGTTGCAGAAGAACGGCTTGGCGAACTCCTCCGCTCCTGCCTCTCTAAAGTTTCTTGCTTTAGAACATGGTGATTACAGCTGTTGGCTTGGCCACAGCTTCAACCAGCGTGTAAAGAGGTAGTGGTACAACATACATTTCGCTCACCTGGTACACTGATTCTTTGAGATTACCTTCATTGTTTTGGAAAATAACGATGTCATCTACAAACAGCTATCTACATTACTTTGTCTACTTTACGTTTAATAACTACTTCTCCCTGTAAAGACGCTGAGAGCCATAAGGGCCTAAAGCCCACCGTTGTCCATTTCGAGATTATAGCACGTATGCGTGCTCCTGACATCTGTTGACCTTACGATGAACCAGCTTACATGTGCTTAAGCCCACATTGTAAGGCGTTTTAGTTGATAAACTGTAACAAGGAAAGTAAAATGACTGTCTTAGTTGTAAGGTAGAAGTAAATTGTTTCAGGGAATTTACCATAGTTGATTACAAATACTATAGGAATGTAACAATTTTTCGCTCTCTGCAAGGGGTTCTACTTCCATGTGCACTTTATTTTATTGCTGATGCAGTGAATTACACTTTTATCGAGTTATGCAGAACACTGATATCAGTTAAGACATAAAGCAGTAACGGACATTGGCTACAATTGGTGTTGATTTAAATCAGTAGGGAAAGTTGCAGGTTTGAACTGGACCGGGATTCGAACATGATTCTCCTGCTTACTAGGTAGATGCTAAGCTATCCGGACACAGTGGTCATCAATACTGCAAGGACCTGTCAGACCCAAATCCTGAATTTATCCACACATTACTAAAGTAGTGCCCCTTGCACGTTGTTCTTATTAGTCACAGCACTTCGTCGATGTCCTTAAGAGTTCTAACCTCGTGTACATCGATACTGAAGGCGTCATTGGCCTTCTTTTCCTCAACTACACTCCTGGAAATTGAAATAAGAACACCGTGAATTCATTGTCCCAGGAAGGGGAAACTTTATTGACACATTCCTGGGGTCAGATACATCACATGATCACACTGACAAAACCACAGGCACATAGACACAGGCAACAGAGCATGCACAATGTCGGCACTAGTACAGTGTATATCCACCTTTCGCAGCAATGCAGGCTGCTATTCTCCCATGGAGACGATCGTAGAGATGCTGGATGTAGTCCTGTGGAACGGCTTGCCATGCCATTTCCACCTGGCGCCTCAGTTGGACCAGCGTTCGTGCTGGACGTGCAGACCGCGTGAGACGACGCTTCATCCAGTCCCAAACATGCTCAATGGGGGACAGATCCGGAGATCTTGCTGGCCAGGGCAGTTGACTTACACCTTCTAGAGCACGTTGGGTGGCACGGGATACATGCGGACGTGCATTGTCCTGTTGGAACAGCAAGTTCCCTTGCCGGTCTAGGAATGGTAGAACAATGGGTTCGATGACGGTTTGGATGTACCGTGCACTATTCAGTGTCCCCTCGACGATCACCAGTGGTGTACGGCCAGTGTAGGAGATCGCTCCCCACACCATGATGCCGGGTGTTGGCCCTTTGTGCCTCGGTCGTATGCAGTCCTGATTGTGGCGCTCACCTGCACGGCGCCAAACACGCATACGACCATCATTGGCACCAAGGCAGAAGCGACTCTCATCGCTGAAGACGACACGTCTCCATTCGTCCCTCCATTCACGCCTGTCACGACACCACTGGAGGCGGGCTGCACGATGTTGGGGCGTGAGCGGAAGACGGCCTAACGGTGTGCGGGACCGTAGCCCAGCTTCATGGAGACGGTTGCGAATGGTCCTCGCCGATACCCCAGGAGCAACAGTGTCCCTAATTTGCTGGGAAGTGGCGGTGCGGTCCCCTACGGCACTGCGTAGGATCCTACGGTCTTGGCGTGCATCCGTGCGTCGCTGCGGTCCGGTCCCAGGTCGACGGGCACGTGCACCTTCCGCCGACCACTGGCGACAACATCGATGTACTGTGGAGACCTCACGCCCCACGTGTTGAGCAATTCGGCGGTACGTCCACCCGGCCTCCAGCATGCCCGCTATACGCCCTCGCTCAAAGTCCGTCAACTGCACATACGGTTCACGTCCACGCTGCCACGGCAAACTGGCTGACACTGACGGCGGCGGTGCACAAATGCTGCGCAGCTAGCGCCATTCGACGGCCAACACCGCGGTTCCTGGTGTGTCCGCTGTGCCGTGCGTGTGATCATTGCTTGTACAGCCCTCTCGCAGTGTCCAGAGCAAGTATGGTGGGTCTGACACACCGGTGTCAATGTGTTCTTTTTTCCATTTCCAGGAGTGTATATATATATGTAATGTACGTTGTACCGCTACCGTCCAGGTCCGGACACCGTCTCAAGTATATTTACGGTGTCCTCAACGAATGTGACGAAAAGAGTGTAAAAATATCTTAACGTCTAACTTTACTGATATTCACGCCCGGCAAGAGCGTGAATAGAGCACTTACTTGGCGGAGCGAACACAAGAAATAATGACGATAATATGGGGGACCGAAATGTATACTTTCGTGAAATACTTCCGTGAACTCTGATTATTTAACAGCATGCGACTAACCGTCTTGTTAATATAGGATTGCGTGACGCGCTTTTACAATCTGTTGAAATTGATGTCTACGTGGAGCGGTCATAGAGACAAAAATGTAATCGTAATCTCAGGGTTTATATTTCGTGTTATCGCATTAAAATATTGCTGCAGGATGTCTTTACCATATCGAAATTAATTAAAATAAACCTTTGAATTAAAGAATGTATTTGCTTTTTTTGAACGGAATAATCTTTGTTTTGCCGAGAAGCGGCAAATGTCTGTACTGAACTGAAAGTTTTTAGTTTTTACTTTAAACAAAAAAAAATGAATAGATGAGCTTTCTTTTGTTTACTAAATATGATGCTAGTATTTTAAAGCGTCCTTTGGCGATGGAAAGCAATGAAATTATTCCTACGCAAGATGTCTGCCAAGAATGGGCGATTGTTCGGCCATTCTTGCTGTTTATCCAGCGTACTGAAAACCTGAAAATAAAACTTATTTTTACTTTTGCATGAAGGACACTATATACATGCAGAGTTAACATAAACTGCAATATACTATTTAAAATTCACAACTTACAATGCGAAATGGCCGCCGTAGCGTGCGTTTACTTCAAGGCTAGAACAGAGAATGTATGTAATGACGCTGGTCTTTTTGGTTTCTTGCACCAACGAGTAAAAGAACAATTACATTGCTACATACATTCTATACATTTATCTTAACGGGGTCTTTTATTATTTCGTTTCATTACAAATTCTAGTTCTGAGAATTAATTACATGCGTATTTCCAGAATCCTGGTATGATATTTTCAATAATTTGAAGTTTAACAATAATTTAAAGTTTAAATTTAAAGTTTAACAATCTTCATTATACTCTGTTTTGCGTCCAGCTTGTCGTCGCACCATTTAATATTTTGTACGGCGTATCAGCACAACGTTATTTCAGATACGTATATGCAAAAGAACAGACACACACACACACACACACACACACACACACACACACACACACACACACACACACACACATATATATATATATATATATATATATATATATATATATATATATATATATATAACTAATATTATTCACTGACATAGTCAGGAACTAATTTTTTTTCATAGCTCTTCTGAAAAACAGTCTCTGCTGGAACATGTAAGTAACGAAATATTCATTTAACAATAACAGATTAAATCAGTTTGAGTCACTCATGCAAGGCAAACATTTTGCTGTTGAAGAGTTTCTTCAGAAGGTATCTAAACCTTGATCGAAGTAGCTACTGTCTACTTCGTTGTGGGCTTATATGAAAAACGAAATAATACTTTAAAACAAAAAACAAAATTACGCATTTTATCCCCGGCATAGCTACTACAAGTAAAGACGTACCCAACGAGGGACCCTGGAAGGCATCTGCCACAAGCCTGTGCACTCTACCTGCTGTCTATCCTAGAAGAGGAAAAAGCTGATTATCACATTCTGTCCGCCTACTTAGTATGAGTGAAGAAGGCCATAAAATTTAATGGATACTGTTTAGTAGCAGGTCTTTACAGTAACGTATAGTGAAACGAAAAAAAAAAAAAATTCCCTGTTACTTCAGAACTGAAACTATGATATGGATATAGGTTCTAACACTTTGTACTAGCGTTGCACCTTAGCTTCACTATGTTTATTCTCGTGTTACCAGATAATTAATAACTAATAAAATGTGTATATAAAAGGTTCTCACACGACTGAACATTATCTTTCTGGCAGGAAAATAATATGTATAAATCTCTTACAAAATATGTTACCTCGAATAAAAGCGCTGTAGCTAACAGATAACTTTATCAAGTGATAGATTTATTATGTTTGGCGAACAGTAAAAACGATTTTTTTCTAATTCCTTAGTTTTACTGTGCAAGAGAAAGTGAAGTCTCTACCCTCTGCTTTGAACAAAATTAAAATGGGCGATCCTTTCCTACCTCAGGTAATGTGTACGTCATTCACTAGAAGATGAGAAGTAGATGGTAATTTGATTTATTATTAAGCTTGTCACCTCACTCATGTGCAATTGACTTAAATATTGGAATTTTGCAGTAACTGTTTAGTCAAGGGCATGTGAAATTGGGAGAAAGTATGGCAACTTCTTCAGGTAACTTCGACCAATACGTCCGACAGCCAAACCGTAACAAGATGGTCCAGACAACGCCACCACAAGCCCGAAGCTGCTTCACGACTTGCCCACCGCCGGCCGGAGTGGCCGTGCGGTTCTAGGCGCTACAGTCTGGAACCGCGAGACAGCTACGGTCGCAGGTTCGAATCCTGCCTCGGGCATGGATGTGTGTGATGTCCTTAGGTTAGTTAGGTTTCAGTAGTTCTAAGTTCTAGGGGACTGATGACCTCAGAAGTTGAGTCCCATAGTGCTCAGAGCCATTTGAACCATTTTGAACTTGCCCACCACCACGACAGCGGCCTCTGGTGCTGGAACATAGCGGTATTCTCTAGCTCTCCCTACAGTTATCCTCTCCCATGGTGAATCATTGGGCACCCACACCGACACAAACAAGTTTGGTCAACGCACGATAAAGTGCCCGACGCCACCTCACAACTTTTCAGCCACTGCCACTGTGTTAGTCACGGCGCTAGCCTAAGTCAATGTCATCTGTTTTGCGCAGATTAGCACAACCCCTTGATTCCGGCACACTTAAGCCTAGCCCGCCGATACAGACAATCTTGGCTGTCGCACTATTGACTAGCTCCCAGCAATGCGCAACAGATCTCTGACACTTCCGCAGTGGCTCCGGCGTTGGCCACCAGCTGATGCAGCCGGTTCCTCTCCATCCAACAGCCTGGCTGCAGAATGACTTCTAGTGCTCGACGCCACCCCAGATAATCTTTGAGCGGCGCTGCTGTGGCCACATGCCGCTAATGCCGCTAGACGCGAGCTGTGACTAGACGCCGAGGCCACAGCTGCGCCTTCATGGTTGGCTGGGCGGGAGGGAAGAGAGACATGCCGCGAAACTCAATTCCACGGCACCTTGTTACTAGTCGCCAGTTAGCAAACAAATCGTAACTGTTGAGTACTACTTCTTCACAACGTTTGGGAGAGTGGTGCAACAACTGTCGTCGTATGGAAACTGGACAAGAGCAGAAATGATTAGTGAGCACGTGACTACAGTAAACAGAAGTTTTAATTGTACGTTCCTCCGAGCATTACGAAGAAATTTTACGAAAGCAATAAAGACCAGCTCATACAAGAAATGAAGAGCGTCATGCCGTGTGACATACCCCACAACCAATGCATGGGTAAACTGTCGAAGACCAACTACGACTGAGGATTGTCAAAGACTGCAGCTGAGACTGGGCCATGTAGCTACCCCGGCCATGCTATACCGTGGCTGCAGAGGGCACTCACTGTCACAGCCCTAAAGGCGTGGCTTAGTGGGCGTGCGCCAGTCGATCCGTCGGGTTCCCGCGCGACTGCTATCATCGTCTGTCGGAAACGTGCATTTCCGTTGCCAACTGCGAGACGCCGATGTGAGTGGTATCTATCTATGATACCACGGTACCGAACTTTCCACAGATATGATAAATCGTTATGTGACATGGTGAATGGAATGCAAATCATTTCGTAAACCTTCTACGACCTGCACATCTTTCATATTTAATGCAACTGTTCTCACCAATGTTCGTCTGACACGTATTCCTCTTTTACAGTACAACAATATATTTACTTCTAAATAATCCCGAAACATACTATATGTTTCATAATATATATACAGAAATAAATCACTATAAACAACCATCACACATTTAGCAATCACCTTATTGCCATACGGGGTGACCCAAAAGTCTGTTAACATTTGCAAATTGAATACATCATGGAATAATATGGGTAGAGAGGTAATAATGGACAAACATGTATGAAATGACATGGAGCTTTATTTAAACAAAAGAAAGTGCAAAAAATGGACACCAGTTGGCGCTTCATGTAATACGAAAACAGTAATTAGGATGGCAACTGATTTTTCATCAACAGTACCCGTAGTCGAGGGATGATATTGTGAAGGTCACCATACAGTAGACCTGTTGGTATGGTGAGAAATTGCCGACGGATGTTGTCTTTTAGCATCCCTAATGAGGTCGGACGATCGCAGTAGACTTGCGGCTTCAGGTAACCCAACAATCAATAATCACATGGACAAAGATCTGGAGACCTGGAAGGTCAATCCTGACAGAAGTGACGGCTCAGCTCGTGATCCTCACTAAACGATGCCCACCAGAGCTCTTTCAAGTTTTCAACAACATGAGGTGGACCCCATTCTGCATGAAAGTCGTGCCTTTCAGTAGGTATTGTCAGCCAGGATAGGGACGATGCGATTCTGTAACGTATCTCGGCAGCACACAAATGCCACACTGACAGTTTGAAATACAGCACCCAGCATTTCCTGTGTCATTTGTTGGATAGTTTTTGCAGTCGATTTAGTTTCAATGAACCTCATGTAATTAAAGTCATGTGTGTCAATTTTTACATTTTACCTCCACTATTCCTTGAATAAGTGCATTTTAAAAAGTTGACGGATATATATCGTTGGTCGCCATCAGCATATGCTTCTTGTAATACCTGATACTTTAGTAAAGTTTCTTCGTAATGCTTGGAGAAAGTTACATGTAAATTTTATGTTTACTGTAGTCAGGTGTTGTGGCGCTCGGCGTCTAATCAGAGAGCGCGTCTAGCGGCGTGTGGCCACAGCAGCGCCGCTCCAAGCTTCTCTGGGGTGGCGTCGCGCACTAGAAGCCAGTCTGACTGCAGGTGGAGAGGATGGGGAGGAACCGGCTACATGAGCTGGTGGTCAACGTCGAAGCCATTGCGGAAGTGTCAGAAATCTGTTGTGCGTTGCTAGGGGCTAATCATTGGTGCTAAAGTCAAGATCGAGTGTGTCAGAATGAAGGGGTTGTCCCATACTGCGCAAAACAGGTGACACTGACTTAGGCCAGTGCCATGATTCACACAGTGGCAGTGGCTGACAACTTGTGAGGTGGCTCCGGGGACTTTGTAGTGCGCTGACCACACTTCTTTGTGCCGACGTGGCTACCCAATGAGTCCCTGAGGGAGAAGGTAGCAGCAGGGAATGGTAGACAACACCGCCATGTGCCAGCAGAGGCGGCTTCGGGCTTGTGGTGGCGTTGTCTGAACCATCTTGTAATGGTTTGACTCTCCAACGTGTAGGACGTAGCTACCTGAAGGAGCTGCACAGACGTTGCAGAGCGAGGCATTTGGTCGAAAGCCAGCAATTGAGCCAGAGAGACTGAAATTTGGCGCTCTGTATAGCCGGGAAGCGTATTTTCGAAGACGCAATGGTCTACACGAGGCGTAACCAAGCTTTATGTGGACATAATCTAGTTTGGGAGTGTTCGATGTCACTTTCCAGTGTCTAGAAGAATATAGCAGTCAACAGCCAGAGACGAGGAACGGTGGAGTTACTGCAGATTTTTGCAGAGCTCCAAGTGTTGTGCTTTTGTCGCTTTGATCTATTACTATACTGGTAATAGGCGTCGTCTGAGTAAATTATACTTCCTAAGGTGCCGAATATAGAAATCAAAAACCATTTTGAGGTCCTAGAGACCCTGGAAGCAAGAGAGAACGTGGAGAAAAAATTGAAAGAAATAAAGTCTACGGTACTAAGTGTAGCGGAAGATATATTGGGAAGAAAGAAAATAATGAAGAAGAGGAAATGGTTCAACGAGATATATCAGAAGGCAACAGAAAAGAGAAGGTACATGGAGAAATGGCTAGCTGAAAAGGAGAATGAACAGAAAAGGGAACATTTTATCAACATCAGAAGGGAAACAAAGCGAATTCTAAGAGCTAGAACAAGTTGAGGTAGAGAGTCAAAACAAGAACTCAAGGCTAAAACATAAAAAAATCGGAAACGTGAGCTTCAGAGCCCAACTTTTTCATTAGAGATAAGAACGGAAAGTTGATAAATCACAAGGAAAGAATTGTAGAAAGATGTAAAGAATACTTGTCAGAACTGTTGAATCGCCCAGATACAGATGAGATATTACCTGCAGACACTACAGAGGAAAGGAAAAATGAAGAAGAATGGGAAGTTAGTGAAGAAGACGTGTAGGTCGCAATCAAAGGACTCAGAAACAACAAAGCCCCAGGGGAAGACAGAATAACATCAGAACTAATCAAGGATGGAGGTGAAATCTTACACTTAGAGATATATAAACTGGTCCAGTTGATATGGGAGAGGGAGACATTGCCAGAAGAGTGGAAATTGGCTGTAACATGCCCAATATACAAGAAGGGAAGTAAAATGGAATGCGGTAACTACAGAGGAATCAGCTTGTTGACTGTAACGTATAAGGTGCTGTCCATCGTTATCCTCAGAAAAGTGCAACCATTCATAGAGAACAACATTCAGGCGTACCAAGCATGCTTTCGACCCAACTGATCGACAATAGATCACATTTTCACACTGAGACAATTGTTTGAAAAACACTGGGAATATGATAAAGATATCTACAGCCTGTTCGTCGATTTTCAACGTGCATAGGACAGAATCCACAGGAATAGCCCATACAATGCAATGCGTGACTTCAGAATCCCTGAGAAGCTAGTGAGAATGATGCGAGCTTGTACGGAAAGGTCAAAGTCAGCAGTACGTTTCCGAGGAGCCACATCAGAAACATTCGAGATTGTGAAAGACCTCTGTCAAGGGGATGCTCTATCCTGTGTTCTGTTCAGTGTCTTCTTATAGAAGGTAATAAACGAGTGGAGGCAACAGGAGTAGGCTGAAGTAGAGATAAACGGTAACGGATGACATAGTACAACTAAGTGAATCAAAGCACGAGTTGAAAGGAATGTACCAGAAAATGGACAATTATGCACAGACGGTAGGGCTCAAAGTGAATCGAGACAAAGCAGAGTTCATGCAGTTAGGAAGAAGACAAGAGCAGGAAGAATTTCTTGAGATAGATAACAAGAGGTCCAAGAGAGTACACCAGTTCAAATACTTGGGATCTTGGTTTACCACGGATAACAACATAAAAATGGGCATTAAGGAAAGAATAGCAGTGGGAATGAAATCCATGCATTCCCTCAGAGAGACGCTCGGCTCTAAATCGATCTCAGTGAATACTAAGATGAAAATCTGCAACAGAGTGATATGCCCAGCAGTAATGTACGGTGCAGAAACATGGAGCATGAGAAAGCCAGAAAAGGAAAAACTGTTAATATTTGAAAGAATATGGGGATCAGTTTTAGATAACTGAGAGTGGAAGAAAAGGAAAAACGACAACCAACTGTCCTGCAGAAGATAAAGAGCAAAAGAATACAATGGGTGGGCCATGTAGCTCGTATGTCAGATGGAAGACAGGCGAAGATGGCACTAGAAAGGAAACCAAACATCAAACGCCCCACTCGACGACCAAGGCAGCGCTGGATGGACGACCTGGCGAAGAACCTAGAAGCCCAGGGAATTAAAGACACCTGGAGGAACCGGGCACAAAATAGGAAGGAACGCAGGCACTTTGTGGAAGCAGCGAGTGGTCTGAAGGGCATGTGATAGCTAGATATATAAGGTACCGAATGAGGTGTAGTCTGTTGGTGCCTGGTGTGGTGTTTTCACTCACACTGAAGCCTTTGTTAATTATGTGAAACGTAATTATATATCGCACAATGAGTCCATGATGCTTAAGGAAATGGAATTTTACTGCAGTGTCATTATTCGCTTTACTCAGTGATCGTGATTCAATTATATATATTCATTAGCGTTTCTGCGTTTCATTTGTCTGTACATCAAGTAGCTCTGTGCAGGTGTGTCATCCGTTAATGATAGTTGGGTTCCTGGTGAAGGCTGATGCTGGTGGTTTATATCTGTTTTCTGTGGCTGTTACTCATTTTCGTTATCCAGAGTGATTTTGTATGCCCGTTTCTATAGCTACTATAAGCTGAGATTGTGGTACCTCTTGCTTGAATGGCGCCCAATTCTAATGCCACCTGGACCGAGAAAGAATATTCTTTAGTAGTTTTTGGATCCGTTTACAGTAAGCTTTTTTATTCCTATTTTGGTATTCCCATCTTAAGTAAGAAGTTTATTTCTGATTCCTGCTACTGCAGTTATTTCCGTTGACTTCGTCTGCGCTTCAATATTTTAATATACGGTAGTAGTGCTGAAAAAAGAAAAACGTCAGTGCTCCCACAACTTGCAGTCCAAACACCACTCCACACAAATCTTGCCTACAAGAAGCTACAGAGCAAGAAGTTGAGGATGTCCAATTTTGTTCATCAGCTTCTGCTTGCTGTGCAATTAATTTTGATCCATATTCCAAGCTTGCGTCCTTGTCGCATGCTACTGATCCATACACATGGAATGCTACAGTAGAAATTGATATATTCAGAAGAATAATATGAAACTGATGGTTTAGTCGAGAAGCATCGTTTCACCTACGAGTGTAAAACAACTGACGTAAAGTATTTTTCTGAGCTGTTGATGCATTAGGACCTACAGTGAAATTAGTCGTTCACCGTCTTGTCCTGGTCTGAGGCTACCTGTACATTCATTGAAAGACCCTTATGCTAGACTCCACAGTTCATAGATTCAGCGCCGGCCGCTGTGGCCTAGCGATTCTAGACGCTTCAGTCCGGAACCGCGCTGCTGCTATCGTCGCAGGTTCGAATCCTGCCTCGGGCATGGATGTGTGTGATGTCCTTAGGTTGGTTAGGCTTAAGTAGTTGTTAAATCTAGGAGACTGATGACCTCAGATGTTAAGTCCCATAATGCTTAGAGCCATTTGAACCATAGATTCAGCACCACATGTGTCCTGGTTATGTGGAATGGTAAGAAGTATTTCTTTGGTAGTAAGTTTCCACGAACCTAAGGTCATAATCTACTTCTAGCTAATGTGTCTTTAGTTGCATTATTGGCAACCATTGTTAGAGTGGGACATGATAGTAAACAGTTTGAAATGATTAGTAAAATAAAAGCGAAAATCAACCAAATGATAGTCATAACTACATGTATAAGTTCGTTTAGTAGCGCAGTACTTCAGCAAAAATTCCATTGATTTCTAGTGCGAGAATGACGACACTTGTTTGTGACTTCTTGTGAGGCATGTCAGATGCATCCTATGGACGGAAACTCCTTTGACGGATGCCCTCCATTTCGGACGTTAATGCTTTCGGTGGTAGTTTTAAGGAACGTGAACGCCATCTAAGCCAACCATTTCATTATGACTCTGAAGTTAGGAAACATTCGCATAATTACGCTCACTGATCAGTTGCGGCATAACGACTTCTTGAGTGATACGTTTTAAAGTCATAATCTGCGTTTCAGATGCTTTGTTTCCTATTAGTATCAATATTATTCAGTGGTTTCTAGTTCATAAGCCATGGATAATCAGTTTCATTGCTGGAATGGTTGGTTTTTTGAAATTTACGCAACTTGATAAACATTACTCTGTTTCATAAAGTTTTATCGTATTTAGAATGCGTTTTTCTCAGCGAGACGAAAATATAAATTAATAAATTAATACGCAAAAATTTGTCTAGAAATCCCGTATCCATCCTGCTCCTGCTGCAGTGAGATTTCTCACAGGTGCAAAGCGTCATTAGAAAAACAGAATATTTTTTGCCCGTCGCTATATTTCTTTGCCGCTCGAATCTGGTTTGACCGATCAGTTACATGTGTAGCGATAACTGTCTTATTTATTACTTTTTCAGCATACTACCATTTAACAGAAGGATGATGAAGTATGAGGCTGGTGTACATATTTCGACACACTGAAACCGGTTTGTCTTTGGGAGGACATTTATCATTATTTACTCACAGGGCGTAAGATTTTTGTTATGGCTTAGTAGCCAGTCAGATATAAGTTCACCATATTTTGTAGAAGTTTTCTTTCAAAATCTAGAAAAAGATGGCTGCGCACAGACAACGTACAACAGGAACATTTGGTATTAACCAAAACAGAACTACACTTGCAAGAGGCGAAATCTATCTTGCCATTCAAACTTCCAGGCACACGAAGTTACAAGGACTGAATAGCTGTTAAACCTACGAGTTCCATCAGTGGGCTTATTGGAAGAGAATCAAGTATCTCGTTACAGTTGTTTCGCAACTTATAATGAGGCGCTCGGTTCGGATTTCAATTAAATAACGGAAGGTTGAAAGCAACCGGCACAAAGTGGAGTCGCAAATCTCTTTCAGAGCGTGGCGAAGATTCGTTTCGTGGTTGGGGCAGCCGCCACTCATCCGTGCGACTTAGCGTACAGAAAGGAACGTAATTTCTTAATTACACTCTGTAAATTGAAACTCTTTATCATATGCTAAGACATAAGATCGATGTATAAATTTAATTGTAGATACAGTGAAAAAAATAAATGATCAAACATTCGTTTTAAACATTTGTAACGCATTTTTGCCAAAAAATAACGTTTTCTGAAATGTTTCGTGTAGAAAGGGCGTGCAGTGTTGGTATGCTGAACTTACAATCGATGTAAACATTAAGGTAATCACTTATGTATGTCTCTTACAAGGTTTCTCGTGATTTTTTAAAACAATTTTAGCTGGAAGGATGCTGTGATGACGGGATGAGCGGTCCCATAATCATTATCAAATCCAAGCAATTTACTATTTAGAAATAACATAACTGCTATGAAACTTCCAGTCAGACCACAACAGTGTCTGGAACAAGTTCTCAAGCATAGACGCTCGTATGCATTGGTGGATTGTAAATGTAAACTAGGTTATAAAATACGCCGGAATAGCTCAGATGGTAAGAGAATTGCAAATCTGGAACCCACAAGGCACGTTGCATGTAAAAACACCGTAGGATTTGTAGTTTAGAATTTTACAATACAACTAAATCCACATCATCATTTACACTCCGCAACCTACAGCATGGTGCATAGTGGAGAGTACTAGTGATTTACTTTCCTGTTTCACTCGCAAAGGGAGGAAGTCTTTCTATATGCCTCGGTACGAGCTCTAATTTCTCTTATCTTCGTGGTACGTAAGCCAAATGAATATTGGCGGCAGTAGAATCGTTCTTCAGACAATTCCGAATGGCGGTCCTCTAAATTTTCTCAATATCGATTCGCGAAAAGAACGTCGTGTTTCCTCCCCAATTTGAGTTGATGAAGGATCTGCCCAGTACTTTCGTTTTGATAGGACCTATAGGCAGCAAATCTAACAGTTCTTGTTTAAAATGCTTCGTTGTCTTCCTTTAATAGGACCATGTGGGATCCCAAACATTCGAGCAGCACTCAAGAATGTGTCACGTTAGTGTTCTGCACTTGGTTTCCTTCACAGCTGAATCACACTTTTCTGAAATTCTCGCAACAACCTGAAGTCGACAATTCGTATTTCCCACTATTTTATTTGTGGTGGTGTTCTGTATTGTGTTGGAATATTATTTGGACGAGAGTTTGGTTTGTACTGTCGGGTTTCAAATGATGCACTGTCAAGTAAACTCGTTGTTTACGTAATATGGTGAGTGATGAAATCTTGGTAAAGCACTGTTAAAGCTATTTAATTGAAAATTTTTCACTCTTTAACGAACCACCCTGTAATTGCAGGTTCGTTCGACACGGTTCCAGCGTTTCTCCAAATACAAATATCTGGAGCTCCCTAGGTATTTGTGAGAATATAAATGGAGAAGAATAATTAAATTCGAGTACCACCTATTAATCGTTTGAGATGAGCTCTTTTATTTCTTCTGATACAATGCAATATATCTACAGATCTACAATAGTCTCCATATAATCTTAATGAGAACAATAATGCAAAGAACGACAGTTAGAATAATTAGCATTTCAGATAACGTCAAAAATTATATATAAATCAGAGACGACAGTACTGTTTTATCTGTCTGTAAGATTATAGTCTGTCGCGCGGGATTAGGCGAGAGGTCTAAGGCGCTGCAGTCATGGACTGTGCGGCTGGTCCCGGCGGAGGTTCGAGTCCTCCCTCGGGCATGGGTGTGTGTGTGTTTGCCCTTAGGATAATTTAGGTTAAGTAGTGTGTAAGCTTAGGGACTAATGACCTGAGCAGTTAAGTCCCACAAGATTTTACACACATTCGATCATTCGATTATAACCCCTTTGTTTCCCACATACATTTCACAGTGTCAAAAAGTCATTTCACTAGTAAATTGGGGGCATAAAATTGTGACATTAAACTTCCTTACGTCCTCGTTGCATTTCATATCGCTTTACAACGTTACGTCAAGGTGGGTAACAAACAGCACGCGACTTGTGTTGTATTCGAACTTTGCGGAGTTTTTTCTCCTACTCATCCGTATTAACTTACATTTTTCTACATTTGGAGCAAGCTGCCATTCATCACACGAACTAGAAATCCTACCGACGTTATCTTGTATCCTAAAGCTATCTGTCTCCTCAACGACAGCACCTTCCCGAACACAACAGCGTCGTCAAACAGCGGCAGATGGCTCCTCGACCTGCCCGTCAAATCGCTTATATATATCGAGAATAAGAGCGGTCGTATTACACTTCCTTTAGACTCATGACGAGACCCTTGTCTCTGACGAGTAGCCGCCGTCGAGAACAACGTACTAGGTTGCATTACTTATAAAGTCGCCGAGTCACTCGCTTATCTGGGAATCTATTCCGCACGCTCGTACCGTCGTCAACACTATCCAGTGGGGCACCATGTCAAACTCTTTTTCGGAAATCTAAGTATATGGAGTCTACTTGTTGCCCTTCATCCATGGTCCGCAGGATATCACGCGAGAGAAGGTAAGCTGAATTTCGCACGGACAATGCTTTCTAAAACCATGCTAGATTGAGAACGGAAGGTTTTCCGTCTCACGGAATTTTGCTCAATTTGAAATGTCAGTATGTTCATGAGAACTTTTAACATAGCAGCGCGTCAGCATGCCTCTTTAGGCAGTTTGTAGTTTTAGTGTGTTCCGAAGAAGGCGTGGTTATCCGCGCCGAAAACTAGGTCAACATCCGGTTTCTACATCTAGATCTACATGATTACTCTGCAATTCACATTTAAGTGCTTGGCAGAGGGTTCATCGAACCACAATCATACTATCTCTCTACCATTCCACTCCCGAACAGCGCGCGGGAAAAACGAACACCTAAAGCTTTCTGTTCGAGCTCTGATTTCTCTTATTTTTATTTTGATGATCATTCCTACCTATGTAGGTTGGGCTCAACAAAATATTTTCGCATTCGGAAGAGAAAGTTGGTGACTGAAATTTCGTAAATAGATCTCGCCGCGACGAAAAACGTCTTTGCTTTAATGACTTTCATTCCAAATTGCGTATCATATCTGCCGCACTCTCTCCCCTATTACGTGATAATACAAAACAAGCTGCCCTTTTTTGCACCCTTTCGATGTCCTCCGTCAATCCCACCTGGTAAGTGTGGGTATTTCCAATCTAGGCGGATTCTTTATAATCATTGCAATATGTTCAAGAACTCTGCAGAAAGCACAAAATTACACAGTACTGCGGTACAGTAACCTATTGTAATGAGAGTCAGAGAAAAAACAGCTCTACTTCTGATTTGTTCTCATTTCTCAAACTCTGGGACGACGAGGCATAGCTCAGGAAGCAGATGGACTGTGCTGTCCCTTACGAATGCTGGGAGGGGCACGGATATCGAGAAGTCTTTCCTGCGTAGCGCGGGCGCAGGCCGGGACCCGCTGACGAAATCCGAACGCTTGCCGACAGCCTCAAGCTCCGCACTTACGCCATGCCATCACCTCCTCAGCCACGTGCGCTGGGGCAATAATCGACATTTCGAGATATTTTGAAGGCGCTTGGCAGGCAGTGTACTTGACCCCAACCGCAACGAGAGCCTCCTGGTCACGAATAAAAGCTTGCCTTGTAGCCAAAATGGGATGTCGACACAGTAGGGCTTCAAATTAGCATCCGCTGTGATCTGGTTTTCGCAGCGAAGTCGCCAATGTTCTTCCTCTTGCTCGCTGCCGCCAGATGGAGCGTGGGTCGAACCGACTCCCTGGTAGTTACAGGGATGCTGGATCCCTAGCAGCATATTACACTCGTCTCAGCTGGGTTGGACATAACCTCCCCTCCAGCAATGGAAGAACAACATAGGGTCAGCACACCTCACGCAGCACTGCTCAGGTATGCCGAATATGCGAGGCCTTGGCACTACTGGAGCAGCAAAAAGAAAAAAAAAAGAAAAGAAAAAAAAGCGTGTGAAATCTTATGCGACTGAACTGCTAAGGTCATCAGTCCCTAAGCTTACACACTACTTAACACTGGAGCAGCAACTACCACCTTCTGTGTAACACTGCTTCTTGCCACCATGGGCTATTTGATATTGACTACTGATCACGCCCGGAGACAGTGGACGCCGTAGGTCGACGGCCGCCCACGAAACCGGACGAGGGGGTTGCGTGCTGAAGTCATAAAGTGTTTTCATGAACGCCGTCTTGGTGCAGCCTCCTTAACGTCTGTCGGTGTCCCGTAGCTCTTGCCAATCAATCCAACACATCACTGTCCAGACTTCTGGAAGATGAAATCTTCCAACCCTCCATAGCCACGATTGCACCCGAGACACACTACACCTGGTCTTCTCCAAGGCTTACATCCGGAAAGACGTTGTGATTGGGATATCTGGTTTGGCGATTCTCACTGTTATGACGTTCTGCTGCTTCCAATTTGGCAGCCAAACTACAGTTCGGGAGTTTTGGTACACAGCATAAACGTTGTAGTAATTGGAAGGACTACTGGCAGTGTTGTTACAATTGACAGGGAAAGAAACACAAATGAAAGTGGAAGAGAAAAAATGTGAGCCGACGACTTATCTTTGGTTTTGGTTGTTTGTTTGTTTTGTACAGAATTAGAACCACGCGTCCTCCAGTGTTAGTCCGTTGTGTGCTTTATATTCTTACAGAATATGGATTGCATTTTATAAGTAATAAAAATTAGTTCAACTTCTGCGCTTTTGTGTATCCAAAGCTATTAGTTCTGATGCAAGTACATTTTGCGTTCACAAAGATAAAAAAATCCATATAATTATTGTTTGTATTTCGTTCTCAATAGAACGTTGTTCATAATGATCAGAGGTAGGAGCTTAATGTCATTATTGATATATGCGAAAGTTGTTTATGAATAACAGAAACATGTTTTATATAAGTCTATGAAGCTCTGAAGCGTTGTTTGAAACATTTTTGTTTTGGTTTTCCTTTCTTTTGCCATGATATTGAGGAAATAGCGTTTTCTAGCGCTACTGAAAAATCTGCATTGTTTTCTTTATTTTTACTGCAATGTCCCTCTCTTTCACCTTCAAATCAACAATTTTCGAACAAAATCTGAATTAAAGGTTGACAGTTTCATTTTTGCTATAAATACTATTTATTCTTAAGTATCAAAATGGTTCAAATGGCTCTGAGCACTATGGGACTTAACTTCTGAGGTCATCAGTCCCCTAGAACTTAGAACTACTTAAACCTAACTAACCTAAGGACATCACACACATCCATGCCTGAGGCAAGATTCGAACCTGCGACCGTAGCGGTCGCTCGGTTCCAGACTGTAGCGCCTAGAACCGCTCGGTCACCCCGGCCGGCCTTAAGTATCAGACAGAAGGACAATTATTATGTAGAACATAACGAAATGACACATCATTTCAGCAGTAGAGGAGTCGAATGCCTACTCCCTTTTATTGGAAGAATTTTGAGAGGGTGTAGCTCATCCATAAAGGGAGTGGCATATAGAACGCTAGTGCGATGCACTCTTGAGTACTGTTTCAGTGTTCGGGATCCACACTTGTTAGATTAAAGGAAGACATCGAAGAAATTCAGAGACGCGCTGCTAGTTTAGTTACTGGTTGGTTCGATCAATATATTGGTATTACGGAGATGCTACGTAAACCCAACTGGGAAACTAAGGAAGACGACGCTCTTTTAACAAGGCATTTATGCGGAAATTTCCGGCAATGTACATTTCGCATAAGGACCACGAAGATAAGTTGCGTGGAATTAGGGCTCATACAGAGGCTTTTGGTCGTCTTCTCTTATCTTTATTTGCGATTCGAACAGGAAATAAAATGACAAGTAGTGTTGCATGGTACCATCGGTCACGCAATACGGTGGCGTGCGGAGTGTTTATGTAGATGTAGATGCAGAAATTCACGTGGGTTTCCAGGGGACCTGTGATAGTAATTGAAGGCACCTTGACAACTCTGGACTACGTGAACATTACTGCGGACCAACTGCAGCTCTTGAAGCTTCATGTCTTTCTCGACGGCATTGGTATCTACCAGTAGGATAATTGTTGGAGTTACAAGGCAAGAATCATGTTTCGGTGATTTCGGAAGCGTAATAAGGAACTCACGATGTTGTCTAAGCCGCTAAATTCGCATGGTCTAAACCCAACGCTACACGTCTTGGACACTATAGGGTTCCAGCTTCGTGTCCGCAAATCACTGACCGGTAATTTAATCCGAATTTCATGGGTTGTGCGTAGACGTCTGGTGTCACATGCCTCTGGAAACCTACCAACGATATGTAAATGCCATGCCACGCATAATCGCAGCAGTACTGCATTCCAAAAGTAGACCTAGTGGCTGTTAAACAGGTGGTCATGTAAATTTCATTTCTGAGACTTATATTTCTCTACTCTTTTCTTTTCTTCTTTTGTACATCTTTGTATTTCCATCCTTAGTCCACCAATGAAACATTTTTTTAGTTTCCCACAATTTCACCCAGTGAAATTTATATACCTCTGTTTAACGTCCAAGGTTTGATTATTGTTTTACAAGATGTCCATGCCTCCTCAGTTGTATTGTCTACTGTTGTATTCATCGCAGTATTTATGGTATGAGAGGGCACCAAAATAATGTCAGATGCTCTGAATACTTTGGTATTCCACTTCCTTATTCTCTTAGACTTCAACAAATTGTTCATCATCACTACTTTATGATCTGGTCTATATAGTGTCTCGATACCATATACAGTATAATAATTCATTTCCGAATACCTGCTCCATCACGATGTAATACAGCAGGTATGTCCCAGTAGCTTCTACCCTTTGCCTGGTATTCCTCCTGCAGACGAATATGAGATAAATCTAAAATCAGTTTGATACGTCAATCAATCCAGTGGCTGATCAAAATAATACATTGAAGAATGGAATAAAGAACTGATGATCTACTAGGCGACGAACCGTTTGGGCTTAGGGAAGGTACTAGACAGAAAATTTTGACGTTTCACTTGATGATGGAGGCCAGACTTAAGGATCTGACGACCTATCACGCGTTCGATATTGTAAAGTAGTGCAATATGTTTGAAATCTTCATAAAAATAAGTTTCCACGTATACACACACACAATATGTACAAGAACCAAGAGCAAGGAAAAGGAATCGAAGACCAAGAGGCAGACAATCTGTTTAAAAAGAGTGATTGTCAGGAATCAGTTTTCCTCCTCCAACCTGTATGTTGAAGAAGTAAGGAAGAAAATAAGAAAACGATTCAGATGGGATATTGAAATTCAGTGCCGAAAAATGTCACTGTTGAGATTCGCTAATGACATTTGAATATCCTGTGGAAGTAAGAAGGTTTTAAAGGACTTCTCTAATAGAATGGACATTCACCTGTGTACAAAATATTAACAAAGAGATAATAAGGAGGAGCCGAAAAGAGACTTGTGACAAACTTAACAATATATTTTGGTAGCAAGTGGAGAAGCGGGCATAAAAAGTGGACTACATGTTGTCTTGTTACGATTGTCTTTCACTGTTGCAGTTTTGCATTTTTCGACTGTTATAAAAATCCTATTTAGACCAGGTGCGTTTAACTTAAATTTAAGCTATCTTCAGTGGTCACTGAAAAAATTGTGGTTATTTGGTGATATGGTAAGTAGTTCTCATGTTCTAAATGATTGTCATTAAAAAGTGCTCGTGTTTTAAATCACTACTACATTTTTTTTGGTACCTAATTTATTTTCTAAGGTTTTCCTACACGGAGGTGTTACTTGTTTTAGTGTTCTGCGCTTCAGTGACAAAGATTTGCATTTTCATGTTTTGTAAATCCACATTCATCTCGTATGCTTTGGTTTGATTGTGCGTAATGCGATCGTCTTTTGTTTTGTTCTTTAGCTCTTGAAGAATTGTAAAAAAAAAACTTATTGTCTATTGAACTTGAGATAAGATTTATCTAGGTAACGGAATCTGACTGACATATTTTGTAGTAAAACATAGGCCAAGAGTGACTCATATTAACACTGAGGGAATTTAATTCTTCTGATCTATGTCAACATCTCTGATGGTGCCTTGTTCCTCTATTCTGGTTGCGATTTTACTTTCTTTAGCAGTACCATTTAACATATTAATCCACTGTACCTTCACTTTTCTTTGATGTTTCTAGTAGGTTTGTTGGCTGGTACTCTTGTACGAGTACCTTCGTGTAGGCTTTTCAGGTCTTTCATGTCCTTGAGTCTATATGAAATACTTAAAACATATTTCCTAACTTCATAAACCACTCTTTAGTCCAGATGTTGTCGAGCTACTGCTGTGTTACTTAACTTGCACTGGACCCATGTTTTCTATAAAATATTGTTTTACTATACTTCTTGTTTCACTGGTTTTACTCAGTCCTCTTCCCTTGTATTATAAAGGAATGTGGACTACTTAATCCATTCGACACGTTCGGGACGATTTCAAATCAGATTCGTTATCTGATCTGGTCTTTTGAGTTCACTTCCTCACAGCATCAGGATTCCTACCTTTTCTGCGAGTTTCAGGCATGATATGACAGATTTTAGATTTATTGCACAATGTGTGTTTTCAAGATCTTTACAGTCATTCCCTTAGGGACTGCTGAAACTGTCTCAGTCATTTGTGGATGTATGGTAGTTGTCTGAAAACGTCCCTATCTGCTTCATGCAACTGACTTTCACCTTGTGTCTTTCAAGTTCTCATTCCACAATTTTCAAGATATTTTTTAGAAAACAAATAGTAGCTACGATAGACATCCACCTTGATATTTAAAGTTTGGGGCAATGGTTCCGCTTACTTCCTGTTGACTATTATGCGTAATATGGTCTCATTGACTACGTTAGTCCATTAGGCGATCCTGTCCTATACGTCCCTGTTTACCCAGCCAAAGCTCATTGAAGACATCACGATTTCGTTGATGACTGACTCAGGGGCACCGTTATGAAGAAGGTGCGAAAATCTACCATTCTGTGTGTTTCCTTTGTTTTCTTTTCTGAATTTCGGTTTGTAAGTATATATTCTTGTGTTATTTCCTGACACGGTCATGATGGTGACAAGCGATCTATGGAAAAGTTAAATGTTACAGATTATTTATATAAAATCCTTTAATAACTCAGATCACAATATTTTAACAATCATTGATTACTGGTTTCGGCTGAGTGATAAGTTATCTTCAGGTCAGTTAATAAAATGAGTGCAGCATCTAATCACAAGATTGGCTGAAGATCATTGTCACTAAAATAACACATGCTCACGCGAAAGTGACCATATGACCTGTGGTGGCTTTCGTGCTCAAGCGTGTGTTATTCTGACCACAATGTGTCTTCGGTCAGTCTTGTGGCTAGAAACTGCACTCATTTTATTAATTGATCTGAAGATGCTGATTGCTCAACAGAAACTAGTAATGAATAATTGCTAAAATATTGTGACCTAGACTATTAAAGGATTTTATACAAAAATTTTTAGCAGTTAATGTAATCTTTTATGTTTTAATGTGAAATTCACTTTCTTCTTAAATAATTAGAGCGAATACATTGAGTGCTTGTCATTCAAGGAGTCGATGAGAATTATTACGATTGTCTTAACTAGGACGTTCATACGAAGCAGAGTACATTTTAGATGCACTGGGTGATTATAACTAAAGTTAAACATTCCAAACGCTGTACAAATAACACCATTGGTCAGAATGACGTCAAATTGCTACGGAATATTATCAGACACTGACGTGTGATTACATTTTGACACAATTTGGGTGCATAGATCCTGAGAAATCAGTTCCCAGAACAACCACCTCTGGCCATAATAACGGCCTTCATATGCCTGGGCATTGAGTCAGAGCTTGGATGGCGTGTACAGGTACAGCTGCCCATGCACCTTCAAAACGAAACCACAGTTCATCAAGAGTTGTGACTGGCGTATTGTAACGAGCCAGTTGTTCGGCCACCAGTGACCAGACGTTTTCAGTTGGTGAGAGATTTGGAGAATGTACTGGCCAGGCAGCAGCCAACTATTTTCTGTATCCAGAAAGGCCCGTACAGGACCTGCAACATGCGGTCGTGCATTATCCTGCTGAAATGTAGGGTTTCTCAGGGATCGAATGAAGGGTAGAGCCACGGGTCCTAATACATCTGAAATGTAACGTCCACTGTTCATAGTGCCGTCAATGCGAACAAGAGGTGACGGAGACGTGTAACCAATGGCACCCCATACCATCACGCCGGGTGATACACCAGTATGGCGATGACGAATACACGTTTCCAATGTGCGTTCACCACGATGTCGTCAAACACGGATGCGACCATCATGATGCTGTAAACAGATCCTGGATTCATCCGAAAAAATGACGTTTTGCCATTCGTGCACCCAGGTTCGTCGTTGAGTACACCATCGCAGGCGCTCCTGTCTATGATCCAGTGTCAAGGGTAACCGCAGCCATGGTCTCCAAGCTGATAGTCCATGCTGCTGCAAACGTCGTCGAACTGTTCGTGCAGATGGTTGTTGTCTAGCAAACGTCCCCATCTGTTGACTCAGGGATCGAGACGTGGCTTCACCATCCGTTACAGCCATGCGGATAAGATGCCTGTCATCTCGACTGCTCGTGATACGAGACCGTTGGGATCCAGCACGGCGTTCCGTATTACCCTCCTGAACCCACCGATTCCATATTCTGCTAACAGTCATTGGATCTCGACCAACGAGAGCATCAATGTCGCGATACGATAAACCGCAATCGCGATAGGCTACAATCCGACCTTTATCAATGTCGGAAATGTGATGGTACGCATTTCTCCGCATTACACGTGGCATCAGAACAACGTTTCACCAGGCAACGCCGGTCAACTGCTGTTTGTGTATGAGAAATCGGTTGGAAACTTTCCTCATGTCAGCACGTTGTAGGTGTCGCCACCGGCGCCAACCTTGTGTGAATGTTCTGAAAAGCTAATCATTTATATATCACAGCATCTTCTTCCCGTCGGTTAAATTTCGCGTCTGTAGCACGTCATCTTCGTGGTGTAGCAATTTTAATGGCCAGTAGTGCACTATGGTGATCTACGTATTGGGTTACTGTTGTTGAATAACATTTTAAGAATATGCAATATGAGCCCAGTATTTGGGTTTACTCGTAACATGGATATTCTACATTCCTGGAGCTAAGTTCCTTTGTAAAACGTTATGTACTAGACAATTGATGGTTGAAGAGACGACATCACAGTCACAGGCAGTCTGCGTGAACTAGTAACGTTGACCACTGGTGCATCATATGTATGGATTGTGATAACCAGCATCAACTGAGGCCTGAAGATGGTGCACTGAAGCGCCGAAACTGGTAGCTACACAATAAATGACATCTTAAGGACGGCTGTAGATCTTTCATTTACTTACAATTTATGTACTTAAGTCATCTTTGAGAAAGCAGGAACCTGAGGATTGTGTGCCTCGGTTCCTCCTTGTTCACCTCGGTTCACCCCTTGCCCAGCTATTTCTCATGTCAGGTACCGGCTGGTTTGTCCAACAATTAGCTACTCGCGTGTGACCGCAACTCTATAAGTAGGCGAAGTGACCTTGGCGTGCCTAAATTCGTGACGAGCTGCAAAAGGTCTATGTATGATACTGTAGAACGTAGATGTTACGCTACTGGCACCAGACTCTTACTTGCATCACCAATGCTAACATCGGTCTCGGCCATGAAGTGGTGTATATGTGTCATTCGGTTGTTTTTGCTCAAAGCAGTAAGATGTGTCGTCGTGGAGACGTAGCAGAAGCGCAGCACGCTATAAAAGAAGGTGCCGCACTCATTTGTTGGTTAAAAGAAGGTGCCTCACTCATTTGTTGGTGTCTCGATGCGGAATGTCCTACCTCTCCAGAATGGACAGTGTACTACTCGCAACCTTGCCCCACGTCATTAGAACAGTAGTCGTAAAAAGGTACTGAGAGGGACAGGAGGCGAGTGTCACACGTGTCAAGAACAATCTGTTTCAAATCCTACAGGAGCTGCTTCTGCTGCAATGAATACACCTCCACCTCGGCCAGTTTCAGAACTGAAATTGCAGAGGGAATTGCATGAAACGGGCATCTGAAGTCGTGTAGCTCGTACAAGGCTGCGGCCCATAGAGACAGGGCTGCACGTTTTCAGTGGGCCACATTCAGTGGCCAAACAGCACTACTGTACTGCACAGTAAGTGACTGGAGGCGTCCAATGTTGTGCGAAGAGTCGCGATTATGGTGCTTTAAAATGATTTAAGGAGTCGAGAGCGTCGATGGGAAAATGAGACGTTTAATCTGCAGTTTGCAGAGATAGTCTTCACTGCTTTCCTTCGTTCTTGCCAAAGGCTACCTTGTCCATCAAAGTCGGCGAATCTCTCTCTAATTCAGAACGTTTGGAGCATTATCGGAAGTGTCCTCCGATATGATCGGTATTTTGACAATCTAACACACCAATTGTACAGTATTTCGCACGATATCGCTCAGGAGAACATCCAAAAATTCTGTCAGTCAATTGCAAGCCGAATAACTGCTTGCATAGTTTCTGAAGCTCTTTCTCTTGAATAAATCACCCAATTTTTTTTTCTGTAGATGTACATCACATGAACCGATTTGCGTCCCATTCGGATAATTCCTGCGTGGTGCGTCGTTTTTCTTTCTTAGAATAGTAAATAAACAACAACCGAACCCTGCTAGACAGGGTCTACTGATCCGGAAGCGTGTGTGCATGCTGGAGCGATATGCGAGTCGCTCTGCTGGCTGTGGGCCAGCGCGCGTGGCCCCAATGACGCGGGCGGCCGCGCTGTTTGTGACGTCTCTCGTGCGTTGCCCACGCGGGAGCCGGGACCGTTCTGGCGCTCCGCCAGCGCAGAGGCCGCTCGTAATAAGCCGGTCTGTCAGCCCCTGTCATCGCGCCTCCACCGCAAAACACCATAACTCTCACATTACTGGCAGTGTCACCAGATACCAGGCCCTACGTCTCGCCTCAATTGTCCCCCTACTTTTCTGACTTTATTACTGTAGTTATCCATATCCCATTGTACCTAAATGCCAGCCTTAAGAACATAGTGACTACCTGGCATAGTATGGGGACAAAAAATTGTCCACTTGACTGATGTACGTCCGCAGCTCGTGGTCGTGCGGTAGCGTTCTCGCTTCCCGCGCCCGTGATCCCGGGTTCGATTCCTGGCGGGGTCAGGGATTTTCTCTGCCTCGTGATGACTGAGTGTTGTGTGATGTCCTTAGGTTAGTTAGGTTTAAGTAGTTCTAAGTTCTAGGGTACTCATGACCATAGATGTTAAGTCCCATAATGCTCAGAGCCATTTGAACCATTTTTTTGACTGATGTACGTAGATTTTATTAGTACCAGGTGGTCATAATTAAAGTGAGGCCACTCAACGGGGGTACAGTACGGGATGTAATTACCGTATTGCAGTGAAACTTGCAGATATGTTAATGCGAAACCGATTCACGCTGGAAAAAAGGTTCCTATTCTGGTCACTAGGAGCATTAACTATCGTACTGCATTGAAACTTGGAAGATACGCTAATTCGTTAATGCCGAACCGAAATAGTTAATAGCTTGGAAACAGGGTTCATTAATTATTGTATGACACGGAAAATTGCTAGATATGTCAATTCGTTAACGCAGAACTCATTTACGCTGAAAAAAATCCTATTTTGGTCACCAGGTGCAAATTCCTAAAGCCATAACGTGAGTGAACAATGTGGTCTTCGAGAAGAGAGAATGTCCTCTGTTAGTGAAACTGTTGTGTGAAAGGCAGCAATTATAGTGCTGCATTGAGAGAAAATGATAATGAAATAAGAAGGCACGGGTGAGATTGGTGTCGCACCTAGAAGAGGAAGGCAACCTATCTCGTTGGAAACAATACAAGAGGTTGCTATTGCTGTAACTGACCATGCGGCACGTGATCTGGATGGTGCTCCCGGGTATCAAATCGAACACTTTCCAGCTACCTAATTTCCAGACTGTTATTTTATTTGGCTACCAGTTTCGGCGATTTACTACGCCATCTTCAGGCCCCCTGACCGACGTGTAGGTAGATTCCAACCTCGGTTCCTGTCAAAATAGGGGCCAGCATTCGAATACTTGTATCTGCAGATTTCTGCTTGATAAGCGATTACTCCAACCATCATCTGCGTATCCAAGTGATCTCTGTATCAAGCATAAATTTGCAGATATCAGTATTTGAATGCTGGAAAACTGATTGCAAAAAAAAAAAAAAGAAAAAGCATTTTCGAAATTAGACGGCTGGAAGGTGTTTAATTTGACATCCTGTATCGAACAGCTGAGTCTCGCAAACATCTTAGAAAAGATGGACATATAGAGGCGGATAGTGCTAGGAGCTCGCGCGTTGTGACGAAAATTGTCTGCCCCATGTTCAACAGTACGGAAAGTTTTGCGGTCTATGCTACCCTGGTAACTATACAAGATCCAGACGGTGCAGCAACTTCCTGAATTTGCTCTTCGCTTTCTGGCACTGATCGAAGTTGATGAGTTGCGGCCAAGCAATGTACTATGGAGTGGTGAGACACATTTTCCACTACAGGGTGCTCTGAATACACAGAACTGACGAATTTTGGGTACTGTCAAATCATGTGTTGTGCACTTACAGTATGTGTCCGTGTGGTGCGGGTTCACTAGCACCTTTATTCTCGGTCCGTTCTACTGTGAAGAGAATACATCCAGAAGGCTTGTCAGGTGTACGGTGACGTCTGCACGTTAACGAGAACTCCTTGTACAGCATGTGATTCCCGAAATAGGAGAATGAAACAATGTAGAAACCACTGTTTTCATGCAAGATGGGGCAACGCCTCATGTCGGTCGCGTAGTGAAAACTCAAAAATTTGTTTAATGCAACCTTCTACGAATGTGTTTGTGTCCCCACAGATTCTCCAAATGCATAGCGTGCAAGATCATTTGATCTGAATCCATGTGATTTTGGCTCTGGAGATGTCTAAAAGAACGCGGTTACCAGGAAAACGTTCGGTCTCTACCTGATCTCAACGCCAGTACACAGGATCACTTTCCTCAGATTCCGCCGGAACTACTGCAAGCATCTGTTGATCACATCGTCATAAGGATGCAGCGTCTCGTCGATAACTCCAGTGCTCATACTGAACAAATTGTATAAGCAGCTATCAGTAATAGATTTTTTTGACCTTTCTACCCACGCCTCGTTCCCAACCCTTTACATGTGGAAACATTTCTATATGTCTTTCTTGCATTCGCATCCCAAAGTTGCACCTAGTGGTCAAAATGGGACCTATTTTCTTTGCAGCGTTAATCCGTTCCGCATTAAGGCATTGGTATATATACCAAATTCCGGTACCATACATACAATCCACAGTGGACCTCTGTAAGCAGCTATATTTTAATTATAACCACCCGGTACCTTTATTTGACCAAGATCGCAATGTAGAAAACAATGATTATTAGCTACAGTTGCTTAAATGTCATCTTCAGATAACGACAGAAACACGAGGTGCTCCAAACAAAAGATTAAGTAAGACGCTTTGCTATAATGACGTTAACATCCTTAAGGACGTAAAGTTGACATTTCCGTTAGAATGTTGACACTATTATGACAAAGTGCTGTTGATCCAGGCACAGCATGTTTGTGTCCTGTTGTGAAGATGAGCGGTTAAGCTGCTGAACCTAGTAATCACTGTTTCCTGCTTTGCGATGTTGGCAAATTATAGATTTTAATAAACTTTATATCATTTAAGAACATTTCTGCTGCTGTATCAAGTCTGAAAGAGGATATCTGTCCAGTTGTCATAATGGCCTCCAAACTTATGTCTTAAACAACATCAGTCAAAAACGGTTCGAGAGTTCGTTAGTAAAAAATAGAGAAACGTTAAGATGGTGGTTATAATGCTACAGGTGTTCTGTTCATGCATAGCCTTCCCTTCAGCAGCCCACTTGCCTACAACTAACTGGATATTCATACAGCCATGTGAAATTATCAGAAAAGTCCTTCTTTGGGACGCTGTTCAACTTATGCATCGCATAGGCTGTCCGCCCCCGGTAGCTGAGTGATCTGCGCGACAGAATGTCAATCCCAAGCGCCCGGGTTCGATTCCCGGCTGGGTCGGAGATTTTCTCCACTCCGGGACTGGGTGTTGTGTTGTCCTAATATCATCATTTCATCCCCATCGACGCGCAAGTCGCCGAAGTGGCGTCAAATCGAAAGTCTTGCACCCGGCGAACGGTCCACCGACGATAGGCCCTAGTCACACGACATTTTTTTATCGCATAGGCTTAAATGTCGGTTATGTTGTGAAAACGTTGAAATTTCATGTGAATATATTGTAGTAGGTCCGTTTTGATGACACCAAGTCTCGTCACCTGAGATGTTTTATTCTAACAGAAATATCTGCGTTTTGCATTTCAATCAAGTCGCGCCAGGTGCCCACGTTTCGTTGTTTCCGTTCGGGAGTCAAGGTTGCGGGACAAACATTGCACACACCTCTCTCTTCTTCAAAACATTCTGGAAAATGTGTTGAACACTTGATTCAGATATGTTGTTGAACTGCTATTTGTGACATAAAAACGTAGACATACTAAAGTCGTACGCTGGCCCCTTAACACTTCTTGATCACAACTGACGATTCGAAACCGGATTTATTGTTTACAGTTGTCAGTTCAATTTGTTACCGTAGTTACTTCGGTGATGTCGTTTATACGCTAGGAATCAAATCTCGTAACTCTTTGGATGGGCGGCGTATACCCTAAGAAGTCACAGGTCACCTTTTTATCACACCGAAATTTAATCAGTGGACATTTTCGTTAAACAATTCCTCCAATACTAATCAATAGTATCCAATTATCGCTTCAAAAAACAGTGAAAGGCCTTGACATAGTCTTGGATCATCGACATCTAGAAGGACAAACTGTTTGAGAATGTAGGAAATCTGTCTCCTGCCTATAAGCAACCGAAAAATGTAGAAAAATATTTCCATTTCAATATAAATTTTTTTTTCCAAAGTTCTGTTACTTCTTTACTACTGTGATGTACGAGTAGTTCAACATGGCACAACTATTGAGAACTCCAGACGGCTCGAGCTACAGGTTACAGCGGTTTCCCTTCGTATAAAATTTACCGGTCTCCTCTGATGGAAAAGACTGATGTATGGGATATTCCTGACGCTACACATGACTGCATCTAAATAAGCTAATACTGTAGGTTGTCCCTTACGTAAGTGGCATATGGAGGCTAAGTTGGATAAAGTGTGAGAGTAAACCATAACAGTTTTCGCTCGGTGTTTCACTGGTTGTTCGAATGGCGGCCATCTTGCTCCATATCTCCTATAGCTGTCACGCCGACCCACTGTCACGGTCACGGCTTCTGTAAGCAATATGATATTTTAATCAGTGGAATTGATTGTGGCTTTTGGGACTGCTTTCACGTCTCTACAATGATGTTCCACGCTTTTAAGTACATGGGATGACGCCTTATATATTGCCCCAAATAAAGTAAGGAAAACTGGGTTATTATAACACAATCAGTTCTATGCGACAGAAGTCTTAAGTCTTAAATCACTGTAGTGATTGTGGAGTCTAATCATAGTGCTTCGCCGGCCGGTGTGGCCGTGCGGTTCTGGCCGCTTCAGTCTGGAACCGCGTGACCGATACGGTCGCTGGTTCGAATCCTGCCTCGGGCATTGATGTGTGTGGTGTCCTTAGGTTAGTTAGGTTTAAGTAGTTCTAAGTTCTAGGGGACTGATGACCTCAGCAGTTAAGTTCCATAGTGCTCAGAGCCACCATAGTGCTTCGAGTACCAAACATTTTAAATATTAATTCGCGGTGTTTACTTATGAGTCTCTATCGTTCAAACTAACGTTTCCGGAGGAAAATTAACCTCCATATGCCACTTACGTAAGGGACAACCTACAGTATTAGCTCATTTAGATGCAGTCATGTGTAGCGGCAGGAATATCCCATACATCAGCCTTTTCCATCAGAGGAGACCGGTAAATTTTATACGAAGGGAAACCGCTGTAACCTGTAGCTCGAGCCGTCTGGAGTTCTCAATAGTTGTGCCATGTTGAACTACTTTAGGTCATTTTCACTCAAAATGAAACCAACTGTTCATAACTGATAAGTGTTCGCATCATGGAAGCTAGCAGATGATTCTTCCAAGACTAGTGCTACACTGTGTCTGCTTCTCACCTACTAACGCAAGGCGCACTTTCGTGATAACATGGCCGTTTCCTCCGATATTCATAACAGTTATCTAATTCGTCTGTTAACTTTGGCAGGTTAATTTATAAGAAATGAAATTATAAGTATGAAGACATCAGTATAGGCAAAAACTCAGCGTTCTATGATTGGTTTATCAATCAGCCACACATTAAATATTAATACTAAACGTAATGCATCATGGAATGAAATACGTAACCGGAAATCATTCGATCTCCTGTCGCTCAGGAGGAAAGCAGCCTACGACCAGAGTTTTCTCACCCTCTCCTTCCAGGTAACGTGACTTGTTACAACTTGAGGAGAACGCAGTCTGTGTCTTTGTTAGCTGAAGCATCTTCAGTAATGAATACGGTACTATGCGATACAACAAATCATAAACTACACTGTGTCACAAAGCCACAAGATGATGACTTGCGGATATGTCTGCGTCATTTGGTTGTTTGATCATATGCAGCTGGGTAGGTGATGTTTACTTCAGTAGTTTCTGAGTCCCTGGTGTCCTAAATACCTCTCCTCATATATCAGATACCTATTATCACTCCGTGACTGCAGTACAGGTCAGATATCTCTAGCATATTTGCTGTGACAGCAGCAGTAGTCTGGTGTACGGAAGTGGAGGGCTAGCATCAGCCTGACAAAGGCGCAATAGCAGGCAAAATTTCGCACTCAGCGCGCGTCCATGCATGGCGCACAGTGTGACTTTGCTTATGTACTATGCCAGGAATTTGCTGGTGACAGCTCCGTGTGGATGCAGGACGGAGCAGCCGCTATAGGTGGGCATGCGAGGCTCGGCGGAGTGGAGGTATATTAATATGGCCACCTAGAAGGCAACACACAGAGTAGCTTCCAAAGACAGTAGGTGGCTCGCTGTAGCGAAGCATGGAGTCGTGGAGCAAAGCACTAAGGGAGCCCCGTAACCTTCCATTCCGGGCTGGCAGTGGCTTACCGTCAACACAGGATGTTTTCCGGTCTGTAGCAATGGATGGTGCTTAGCTTCATGGGTCCAGCGAAAGCAGTGTGTCGAGGAATCTAGTGTTGTTAATTACGGTTTGTTGTTCACTATCGCAGTTAAGGGAAACTGTAACACTTGTTATCAATGCACTCTTGTAGTGCAGATAAGTGCCTCCGGGTTGAACAAATTAAGTTATCAAGAAATCACAATTTTTAATTACGTTAAGACTACCGTAGGGTTTACTGTATTTTTGAGGGTACAGTAAGTTTTTGACATACTCCTGTGGATGTCAGGATGATCCGAATTTACTGGAATGGCTGATAGTCAGATTGCTCCCCATGTGCTCATATTCATTTAATTAAACATCTCGCGCGACGAATATCTAATTCAGCAGAGGAGAATACAGCAAACATGACATATGGGTCTTGGATCGCACAGTAGATCACAAACAAGGTGGTAATCTACCTATGAAATGAAACATGGTCCCTATTAAGTCCTGTAACTACAAAGTCCCTTCCTAAAATATGCATGAATAAGAAGTTATCATTTGACCTAATTCACTCTCAAGAAATGCAGAGAATACAAACTCGACAATTACTGACACTGGACAGCACGAATCTAACATTTGAATGTCCTGGCAAAGAGGATATAGTGTGGGTGGAATGGATAAAACTTTAATCTACGAATGAGAGATGGGAATACAAATCTCCGCCAGAAGAATGAAAAACTACCAAACGGAAGTAACACCACTGATCGTGCCATGAATGACCCTTCGGACACTCGAGAAAAGCATCAAATTCATGGAACATAATCGACCCTATCAATGCACCGACAAACGCTCCGTAATTCTGATACCGTGCTCGTCTAAGCTGCAAGTTCTCACTGTATTCTGCTCTTGGTAGTGGAAAGTTAAGAGTGCTACTGCTGCACATCAGTTGCCGACCGGTAGCACAATCCTTCTTCACATGCATGTAACTATTCACTAGACGATCCTATTGGCAAATTATACAAGTCGACCAGTACCGGCAAATTGTTCCTGACCTATCGCCTATAAGAATATCTCCATCTCTAGTAGGCGTATTACTAGCCTAGAATCTTGGCTGAATACATAGCGGAAGTCGACCAGGCGTTTCAGCAATCCACGCTGGGGTTAACCCTGCTAACATCGCGTCACAAAAGCCAACGGATGGAATCAGGAGTTTTCGGGATTTAGAATGGATAGGTATTATCTCTGAAGAAGAATCATCAATCAATGCGAAAGACGTAATTTTGGAAGAGTTCGGTGCATCTTACTTTATCCAAGATGGGCGACGGGTGGTTCGTTTTCCACGCAAATCCACGTTCGTTCTTCCTAATAACTTCCGAAACGGTAAATGGTGTTTCACTGAATTGGAAAAAGGTCTACTAAAAACAACGAGACAAGACGCGCTTACGACACTTAGATGTTGGAATACGTCAGAAACACCACGTTGAGTTAGCGCCTATTGAAGCACATACATACACTTATTATCTGCCACACTACATACTCAAGAAAGGAAAACAAGGAACTATAAAACGCGCAGTTGTTTTTGATGGATCTGCTCATGAAGAAAGCGTACCATCGCTTAATGACGTTGTGGATATTGGTCCTATCCATCTATCAGAAGTAATATTTATGATTCTACGACTCCACCTACGACGTTCACCGTTATAGCTGATATCATTCAAGCTTTCCTTCAGCTTAAATGGTTCAAATGGCTCTGAGCACTATGGGACTTAACATCTTAGGTCATCAGTCCCCTAGAACTTAGAACTACTTAAACCTAATTAACGTAAGGACATCACACACATCCATGCCCGAGGCAGGATTCGAACCTGCGACCGTAGCAGTCACGCGGCTCCGGACTGCAGCGCCCAGAACCGCACGGCCACCGCGGCCGGCCCTTCAGCTTACTATGCACTTGGATGACCAAGCTCTCACGCGAGTCCTGCGCTACAATGTTCGTATCAATAAAACTTCGGAATCAGTTCAGACGAGAGAGGGGACTATTTACTAGCACAAATACTTTCCTCTCTGTTTTACAACCCTTTTCTTTCATCGGCCACTCTCAGGCAACTGCCAACTGCTTTAAACTCACAATTCAACACTGCTGCAGTCTTAATACATGGGCAGATGCACATGGACGTCGTTGCGGTTGGAACCAAAGAGCAAGACGCACTGTTTCTCTCTACTACGAGCTGATGTTGATCATGCAACAAATACAGCTGGCATTGTCAAAATGGGTAGCAGATTCATATACCTGACTGAAATGTACGGTACTACGCGTGACATGGGACACAGAAAACGAAACGTTTTCTTTATCTCAAACCGAAATCACTGGCGAAGCATTAGGCATGTTAGCAACCAAAAGAAATCTGTTACGAGTTACTGCAAGCTTCTACGATCCTCTGTGTTTAGCGGCGCCAGTGTCCATCTCACACCTGGCTACTAGGATTGTGGAGACAACCTCGTATATACGGCAACCACAGCTATAAGTGATAATCATTAATATCCAAGATGATACAAGGATTATGTTAGGGCGAAATCATGCCTCATCAGCTTGCCTGGAAGTGGCGTACGTGGATATCGTCTCTTCCGGGTCTATCTAACGTACCTATACCCTGTTCACTCTCAGTCTCTGAGACCAGAGGCTAGTTCGTTCACGTCTTTTGCGACACTTCTGACCGAGTATATGATGCTGTCTTGAACGCAAAGTGTGGGAAAATGGGTCAGACACCCTGTGTGGAGTAAAAACCGATTGGCACAAATGAAGATAGTAACGCTCTCACGTCTCGAATTATTAACTGCTTTGTTGAGAAAGAGACTGCTACGTTACTACTGCAATGCTATCAACGGTGACAGTATGTCAGTGTAGAAACGGGGATTGGCGATCATGATGTCATTATAACAGCTGTGGTTGCGAAGGTTAATAAATCAGTCAAAAAGGCTAGGAAAGGATTTCTGTTAGATAGAGGAGATAAGCAGTTGCTAGCATCTCACTTAGTGAGCTAACATTACTTAGTTCCGTTAAGATGGACGTAGAAGGATTATCTGCAAAGTTCAAGCAGACTTTAAATCGTGGTGTAGGGAGTTAGGTGCCCAGTAAGTGGGTAAAGAATAGAAAAAAAACCACCATGATGTAATAACGAAATTCGGAGGATGCTGAGGATACAGAGGCTGTGCACTCTAGGTTCAAAAGAGAACGCATAAATGACGACAAGAAGAGGTTAGCAGAGATTAGTGAGTCTGTGAAAATATCTATGCGCAAAACGTACAACTACCACCGACATACCTTAGGAATAGAACATTCTGGCCCTACGTTAAATAGCTAAGCTGATCTAAGGCTTCAGTTCAATTCCCTGTTGATCAGTCTGGTGTGGTAGTTGAAGATAGCAAAACGAAATCCGAAGTTGTAAATTTCACGTTCAAGAAATCGTTCACGCAGGAGAATCGTACAGACATACTGTGATTTGACCATCTGACAGACTCACTTGTGGATGACATAGTAGTAAGTAACCCTAGCGCAGAGAAACAACAGAAATATCTGAAAGAAAATAAATCACCAGGTTCAGATGGAATCCCAGTTCCGTTTTCCAAAGAGTGTTCTGCAGCATTGGCCCTTTGACTAGCTTCCATTTATTACGAATCTCCTGCCGAGCACAAAGTCCCAAACGACTGGAAGGAAGCGCAGGTGATTCCTTTATATAAGACGGGTAAAAGAAAGGACCCGCAAAATTACAGACCAATATCCCTAACTTCAATTTGCTGAACGACCGTTGAAAATATTCTCAGTTCTAATACAATAAATTTTCTTGAGACTGAGAAGCTGACGTCCACGAATCAGCACGATTTTAGAAAGCATCGCTCGTGCGAAACTCAGGTTGCCCTTTTCTCATCTAACTACAGATGATGGGTAACAAATAAATCCCGTGTTTCTATACTTGAGGAAAGCATTTGACATGGTGCCCCTTTACAGGCTGTTAAAGAAGTTCGCAAATATGTGAGTGGCTGGAAGACTTCTTAAGTAATAGAGCTCAGTATGTTGTCCTAGACGGCGATTGTTCAACAGGGACAAGGACATCGTCAGGAGTCCCCCAGTGAAGTGTGATGGGAGAGCTGTTGTTCTCTATACACGTAAATGATTTGCCGGATGGGGTGGGCAGCAATCTGCGGTGTTTTGCTGGCGATGCTGTGGTGTATGTTGAGAAGTCGAAGTAGAGTGACTGTAGGAAGATGCAAGATGACTTAGACAAAATTTCCAGTTGGTGTGATAAATGACAGCTATCCCTAAATATGAAAAGAAAAGATAATGCAGATGAGTAAGAAGGACAAACTCGTAATGTTCGGATACTGTATTACTATCGTCGTGGTGGAGACAGTCAAGTCGTTTAAATATCTAGACATAAATTTATAAAGTGACACGAGGTTGAACGAGCATGTGAGAAGTGTGGTAGGGAAGGTGAATAGTCGACTTCGGTTTATTGGCAGCAATTTAGGAAAGAGTGGTTCATGTGTAAAGGAGACTGCACATAGAATGCAGGTGCGACCTATTCTTGAGTACTGCTCGAGTGTTTGGGATCCACACCAGATCCGATTAAAGGAGGACATCGTATCAATTATGAGGCCGGATGCTACATCTATTATCTGTAAGTTCGAACAACACGTAAATGTTACGGAGATGCTTCGGGAAGTCAAATGGAAATCCCTGGAATGAAGGCGACGTTCTTTTCGAAGAACACTATAGAGAAACATTTTGACATCCAGCATTCGAAGTTGACTGCCGTCTGATTCTACTGCCGCGTATGGAGATTGCGCGTATTTTAAGGACTACGAAGAAAGGAGAAATTATGTTTAATACGATGGCATATAGACAGTCGTTTATCCTTCGTTCTATTTGCAAGTCGAACAGGAAAGGAAATGGCTAGCAATGATGCAGTACGGCAACTCGCAGAGTATCTACGTGGATGTAGATATAACATGAGGAACGTTTTGAACTGATTCCTCGATAGCCCTGTGATGGATACGAACAGATCCCAGCACCTGCACGTTGACTGATGTACGTACTGCTTGGTGGGTAGGCTGGCGGAAAAGAATGGCTGGTGCAGTAATAATAGTCGAGCGAAGCATTCTGGACGAAGAGAGAATCAGCACAAAATGAAGGTAAGTAGGTAGTATAAGCATGACTGATTGAACCTGACGACAGTATAGTTCATAGTTTCCAATTAAAATGTTCATTAAAAAAAGGTACATGTCCTTTTGCAGCTAAAAGCGACTGAGACAGCAATGAAAGCTGGTAGCCAATCCACACTGAGGTCCACTAATATCTCACTAAATGAAGGAACAAATTCATTTCCTATGTCTATTGCCACTTTCATTACGACACATGGTGAAAACTTTAGAGTTCATAACATAAACACTGACTTCTCTCCCAAAATTTTAAACTTTACGTAGATTGTACAGTAGGCATACATTTGTGAAGATACTCCTGTTGTGGAATTTATACAAGCAGTCTCACAAGATGCCATCAACAGAGAAAGCAGACCCTGCTTTTGTAGAAAATTATAAAGCAACATTAGTTTCTCCATCTCAACCATGCAAACTATGCATTGCCGCTATCTCGTATCATCAGGCTCCGAGAACAACATGCTTAACATTTTTCTATATGTAAAGTGGCATTGATAATGTTATTCCATGTATATGACATATTTCTCCATATTATCGCCGTCGGTTAAACGATTACATTTCAGTGTAACATTATTCACATTCCACGGAATCACTAATGTAGTTCTGATATCATTATAACGTCAAAACGGTACGTACAAAGTAGCTGATGTACAAGGGTATATTTGACAACAGAATCACAGTCAGAGGAAAGTATATCTTGTCTGACTTATTTTCTCTTTGATATAAGTAAACACTCTTGTTGTTGTCAAAGCAAGTGCGGAGTCCTACATATGTAAGTCGGACTAAATCGAATACATTTAACTGTGTTGCGCAGAGTAGTTGAAAAAGTCGTGGAGGAGTGTACTCGGTAGTTCAAATGGTTCAAATGGCTCTGATAACTATGGGACTTAACATCTGAGGTCATCAGTCCCATAGAACTTAGAACTACTTAAACCTAACTAACCTAAGGACATCACACACAACCATGCCCGAGGCAGGATTAGAACCTGCGACGGTAGCGGTCACACGGTTCCAGACTGAAGCGCCTAGAACCGCACGGCTACTGCGGCCGGCATACTCGGTAGTCAATACATGCAGCAGAGAGAGGTGGTTAGATACAAACACAAGCAATAAGAACTGAGCCACGAAGGTTAACAGGGAGCGAGCCTTCTCCGTTGATAAGGGCGGTGCTCGCTGCAGGTAAAATTGTATACATCCTAAAAATATTTATTTTCAGGTGTAAGTTATAGGATATTTCTTTCTGATTTTGACCAGTTCCATCCCGTGTGATTCGGGATACACCAAGCCATTGTGGACTCAAGTGACGAGCTGCTTGACTAAAAAAGCAGCGGAATCATCAGGACTCATCTACTGGCAATAAAAGCTGGAAGGCTGGGCAACACGCTGATCGTGTGTCCCACGATTATAGTTCGGTCCTCGTATGCAGCAGTCGTCTAATCGGAACAGACTTAAGGCCTAATCCGTAGATGTTGTTTACTCCTTACTGTATCCTGTAAGAATATGGGTCACTTGTTTCCTAACATCCTGATGAAATTTTACATATGAGGTACCTTGAATAGACGAAGATACACTGTACCTGTCGCGCAAATAATAATCGACCTAAATACCATCTCCTCGACAGTAATATCTTACTTGCATTTGTTTCCTTTGTTTTCAATACCTCTTTGAAAACGTACTTCTTTGAACCATAGCGTCTCAGTAAATCAAGAGATACGTTTATTTCTCTGGTCTGAAAAGTTTTTTTTTCCTTTAGAAAACCAGACTGAAAAGTTTAAACTGTATGAGCGCTGCATGTTGTTTAGGTTGCCCTTCACAATGACCCAATCCAGCGTTCCGTTTGCATCATTCTCCGCAGCAAACTAATGTATAAAACCGACAACGCAGCGGATAAAAAAATCCTTTGAGTTGAATCACACGATGGCTTTTCAATTTCTGCCACGTGGAAAGAACTAGCATGTCAACGTAGCAGACTTGCAGCTGTGGGGTTCAGATAACTGTTTTTTGACTGAACGACTGGATTGGACAGAAATTCCCAAGGGAGGAAAATGTAAGACAAACTTGCAGCAGAGTGCTGCAAGGCAGAATTTAATCTCATCAGGATGCCATCGGCATGTCGATTTATTGAGCTGGAGGCAAGCAATATACGTTGTGAGATGCGCCTTCAAAACCAAATCTTGCATCCACCGAGTTATGGAAAGGAATGACGTGCTGTGGACGCTTTTTCTTTATTGATTGTTGAAACTACACTTAATTTCGTAGTCCTTAGTTAACGAAAATCATTGTGGGTTTCTCATTGGGACTCTACACGAAGGTGCGACTTACAAACCACAAGTAAAAAGTTTTCACGTTCCACATGCAGCGGATGCCCCTTTCAATAGCGACACGGTATAAGGATTATGGCAGAAGTCCTTATCGTAAATTTCAGTAGCAAATAACGAACGATCCAAATACTATCTAACTCCAACAATTAATTGAAACTTTTTCCTTTCGATATTTCTTTTTTTCACGTATGGTCGTAAGTACGAAAGCTGCAGTAATTTCGCGTACCAGATGCCATAGATACTAATACGATCATCGCTTTCCATGTGTTGACCGTCACTTCTTGCGAGGAAGTGTTTCCCCTGTAGTGTCGTAACAATTTACGTATTGAAGGTCGGTATTAGCATAAAGTCCATAGTGGATTTTTCTTTTTCGGTTTCACTTGTTTCATGTCAGGCTCTTCAGACAGTAAGACAGACTGTGTGACGTATACCGAGCGAGGTGGGACAATAGTTACGACACTGGACTCGGTTTAATGATAACAGCGTATCAAATTTTCGTCGATTATTCTGATTTGATTTTCCCTTGTTTTCCCAAAGTCGATTGAAGCAAATCTGACAATGTTTCCTTCAAGATTCGCACACCCAATTTTCTTCTTTATTCTTCCCTAACCTTGTACGCTCTACCGCTACTGAGCTTATCTTCCTTTCTTCGAAGCGACTTGTTAAGTAATTAGAAATAACATGGTCTTTGTCAGGATCGTAATATTTATTGAAAGTAAATGTGAATGTAATTTTCTTCGTGAAGGCGAAGTCGTTAATGATGCTACTACTGCAGGTGAATTGGTCCACTGTCAGTAATGTGCTTAGAAACTCACTGTCTTCAATTTTTAAAGGCAAAGTTTTAACGTACCACAGTCTAGAGATAGAATAATGCATTTTCAGATTAATGGTATTTTAAAACATAGTGAAACGAAAAAGAGGAAACATTTATCTCTAATAAAGTTGAAGTGGTGGTGTCCGGTAGTACTATTATCATATGCATGTTTAATTTATGTAGGAAAATAAGCGGATCATCTTCTAAATCTAAATGATTACTCTACTATTCACAATAAAGTACCTGGCAGAGGGCTCAATGAACCACCTTCAAGCTCTCGAACGGCACTCGCGAAAAACCGGCACTTAAATTTTTCTGTACGAGTCCTGATTTCTCTTATTTTATCGTGATGATCATTTCTACCTATGTAGGTGGGTGTCAACAGAATGTTTTCGCAATCGGAGGAGAAAACTGGTGATTCAAAATTCATGAGAAGATCCCGTCGCAACCAAAAACGCCTTTGTTTTATTGATTGCCACTCCAATTAGGGTATCATGTCTGTGACACTATCTCCCCTATTTCACGATAATACAAAACGAGCTGCCCTTCTTTGTACTTTTTCGATGTCATCCATTAGTCCAAATTGATGCGGATCCCACACCGCACAGCAATACTCAAGAATAGGGTTGACAAGCTTGGTGTAAGCAGTCTCTTTAGTAGACCTGTTGCACCATCCAGGCGTTCTGCCAATGAATCGCAATCTTTGGTTTGCTCTACCCCCAATATTATCTATGTGATCGTTCCAATGTAGGTTAATTGTAATTGTAATCCCGAAGTATTTAGTTCAATTTACAGCCTTCATATTTGTGTGACTTATCGCGTAATCGAAATTTAGCGGATTTCTGTTAGTACTCATGTGAATAACTTCACACTTTTCCTTATTCATGGTCAATTTCCACTTTTCGCACCATACAGATATCTTACCTAAATCATTTTGTAAGTCGTTTTGATCATCCCCGATGACTTTAAAAGACGGTAAATAACAGCATCATCTGCAAAAATCTAAAATGCCTACTCAGATTATCTCCTATGTCGTTAATATAGATCAGGAACAATAGAAGGCCTGTAACACTTCCTTGGGGAACGTGGGATATTACTTCTGTTGTAATCGATGACTTTCCGTCTATTACTACGAACTGTGACCTTTCCGACAGGAAATCACGAATCCAGTCGCACAACTGAGGCGATATTCCGTAGGCACGCAGTTTGGTTATAAGACGCTTGTGAGGAACGGTGTCGAAAGCCTACTGGAAATCTAAATACATGGAATCAATTTGACATCCCCTGGCGATAACACTTATTACTTCATGAGTATAAAGAGCTAGTTGTGTTCCACAAGAACGATATTTTCTGAAACCGTGCTGACTGTGTGTCAATAAATCGTTTTCTTCGAGGTACTTCATAATGTACGAATACAGTATCTGTTCCAAAACCCTGCTGCAAATCGACGTTAGTGATATGGGCCTGTAATTCGTCGGATTACTCCTACTTCCCTTTTTGGCTGTTGGTGTGACTTGAGCAATTTTCCAGTCTTTAGGTACGGATCTTTCTGTGAGCGATTGATTGTATATAACTGCTAAATATGGAGCCATCGTATCAGCATACTCTGAGAGGAACCTGGCTGTTATACAATCTGGACCGGAGGCCTTGCCTTTATTAAGTGATTTAAGCTGCTTCGTTATTCCGAGGATATCTACTTCTATGTTTCTCATCTTAGCAGTTGTTCTTGATTGGAATTAACAAATATATACTTCATCTTCTTTGGTGGAGTTTCGGAAAACCGTGTTTAATTACTCTGCTTTAGTGGCACTGTCATCAGTGGTGCCAACGTCATGCATTCCTTACGAATATTCATTCTTCTGGGATTAAATCTTTAGAAGGAACGTAGAATCATTGTTTGTGTTAAAGTTTCCAACGAATTTTTCCAAAACATGAGGAAATATTTAAAACGACCAGAAAACTTTTACGAAAGTATAGGATGTTCTAAACTGAAATAAAAGTTCCAGAAGTATTTTTGGAAACTAAAAGCTCTTCTCCTGAAGCGGCTTCATGTCATTACTATGCGTTCTAATCCACTACCCGATATATGCTACTAGGTCTCTGTCTAATGCAATACTCCTTCTTCAGTTTTGTCGAAAGTTATAATACTTTTACTTCTACGAGGCTGGTCTCATCTGCATATCAATGGTTAATTTAAAGCGAAACACAATGAAGTCGCGAGAAAGCAGTCAGCACTGTGCTCATTTTTCCGGTGCCGTTGAAGTACGCCTTTAATGCTATAATTAACACAGCAAGCGAAGCGAGTCATTTGCCGCAATTTAGTCTCAAAGGAATAAAGTTCCGTTTAATATTTGTCCGTTCACAGTTTCTCATCCGTATTAAAAGCTGAATATTTGCTGCTGAAAACCTGCTGTGCCTGCACGTAATCTATTCCCCCATGTTCAAACAGACTAAAACCCTGTCCATTCTCTCTCCTCTTAGAATCAGTTATCGAAATGTTACAGTCTTTAAAAATCGCACATGTAACGACACTAAAATCAACGACAGTAATAACAGTAATAATAATAAACAACTAACAGAAATAGATTGAATGTTGAACCGAAACCTATTAGATTTCATAGATACAACTAAACATCCCATTCAAAAGAATAATTTTTTACGTGTAGTTATGTCAGTGTCGCTACTCAGTTAGTGCCACTACTGTCATCAGGACGATAATGGTTCAAATGCTTCAAATGGCTCTGAGCACTATGTGACTTGACATCTGAGGTCATCAGTCCCCTAGAACTTAGAACTACTTAAACCTAACTAACCTAAGGACATCACACACATCCATGCCCGAGGCAGGATTCGAACCTGCGACCGTAGCGGTCGCGCGGTTCCAGACTGAAGCGCCTAGAACCGCTCGGCCACTTCGGCTGGCAGGATAATGGTTCAAATGTCAGTACTTCACAAATATTTTGTATAAAATAATTCTGGGTATTAGTCCACGTTATTGTAAACTTCTAAATCAACTAAATTGCCGACGTTTCGACTAACTTTCTACGGTCGTCTTCAAGACCCAAAATTATTTTATCGAAAATAACACTGGCCGTGGATGCCTACGAATTCACACGTATAAATACTTTTCCTTAGTAGATGCATGATAGGATGTTGATATTTGAGTCTCCCAAGAAATTTCGCCTGGATCACAATTGTGCACGTACTATCTTTCTTGTCGACAAGTGAAAAATTCGTATAATATCTCTGCAACTAGTTTGCGCAAAGGATAAACTGATAAAAATCCCTGAACTACTGACTTATGTATCAAAATATTTTGAAAGGGCCTCTTAAGATACAATGATTTATGTCATACTAACACATTTTTTTAAATGGTAATACCATTAATACGAGGTGTTCGTGCTCTAAATATTTATAATGATTCCATCATCGCCTAAGGACACTGTTTATTTATACTGTAGAGTACAGACCGCACTTGGTAGAGTGAGTGATGATACTGATGGAGCAGTGAGCCCATAGACACACTGCTCGCCGAGAAAAATGTTTTACTCGATTTCAAGTACACGTGACGTAACCATGAAACAACTACTTTGCCGCAGCATGAATTTTATTTAAAGCTGTCACCTGAAGATGCATCTCAAGTAATACGATAACGATAGTAATTTTTTAGTAAATGTGTTTTAACAGAGCGGAAGATTTTATTCACCACACACGGTGTCGTTAGCAATGCGACACACAGGCGCCTCGCTCTGGGGATCTGGATGACAGCGGCTCGCGACCGTTGCTGCCGACCTGAGATGCTGACCTCAGGCCGAGCGACGGCCGGCGGCGACCTGGCTATAAGCCCCGGTCTCGCCGTCATCGTCCTTCCACTATTTATGCTGTGACATCGTTCCTCTAGGAATGGCCGCTCCCGGCGACACAGAACCCACATGGCGTCCACTGAGGAGACGGGTGGAGGCTGCCGAGCACGGGACGTGACCCACTGATCTCTGGCAGGATTACGTCGACGGCAAGAACGGACAGCAGGTCAGCGGTTCTGTGGCAGTAAGTCCAATGAGATCGTGCCGGCCTCACCTCGCCCGATATCGTTTCGAACCCATGGCTGCAGCTGACAGTGCCCAGTTGTCTCGTTATCTAGCGTGGACCTGGCGCCTTGGTGGTGGTGCAGCAGGACTCTGAATGTGTTTGTCTCAAAAGTTTTACCTACTTATTCGTAACGGAGGTGCCTTACTTCGATTCCAACAATGGGCATGTCACTCACAACAAGGATCTTGCTCCAATGTAGAAATATGGTTTATATCTACATCTACATGAAACTCTATATCATACTCTGCAAGCCACCTACTGATGTGTGGCGGAGGGTACTTTTTGTACCACTACTGAGCCCTCCAACACTGTTCCACTCGCAAACAACGCATGGGTAGAATGATTGTCTAATCTGTCGAATTTTCTCCTCGTGCTCATTACGCGAGACGTATGTGGGTAAAGTAATATGTTGTCCTATCCTTCTCGGAAAGAACTATCTCGAAATTTCAGCAGTAAATCCCTCCGTGATGCACAAAGAATCTCTTGTAACATCTGTCAATGGAGTTTGTGATGCTCTCGTACCGACTAAACGATCCCATGACGAAATGTGTCGCTCTTCTTTGGATCTTTTCTATCTCTTCTATCAGTCCTATCTGGTAGTGATCGCAAACAAATGAACAGTACTGAAGAATCGGTCGAACGAGTGCCTTATACACCACTTCCTCCGTGGATGAACTACATTTCCTATGAATCTGAGTGTGGCATGCCGGTTGATGTGGCCGAGCGGTTCTAGGCGCTACAGTTTGGAACCGCGCGACCGCTGCGGTGTGTGATGTCCTTAGGTTAGTTAGGTTTAACTAGTTCTAAGTTCTAGGGGACTGATGACCTCAGAAGTTAAGTCCCATAGTGCTCAGAGCCATTTGAACCATTTGAGTGTGGCATCTGCTTTTCCCATTATTTGTTTTCTGTGGTCATTCCACTTAAGATCGCTCTGGACAGTTCCTGGTAGATATTTTACGGCAAACACTGCTTCCAGCGGTTTGTCATAAATAGTGCAGCTATACAGTAGTTGATTTCTTTTCCCACGTATGCACAATATGTTACATCTATTTACGTTTAGGATCAACTGCCAAGGCTGCACCATTCATCAGTTATCTGGATGTCATTCTGCAAATCGTTTCTATCTTCTGGCGTTGCTACTTTATAACAGACAGTCGCATCATCTGCTAGCAGCCTTAGAGAGGATCCGAGGCTTTTTACTAGATCGTTTATATACAGGATGAGTCACTAACAAACGCTACCAATAATAACAACGAAAGTGTGATAGGACCTGAAAAGTTTGTGGGACAAAAGTTGCATAGGACAACGGGTGCCATAGTATGACGTTGGTCTTTGTTGCTGGGTGGGGCCACTTCAGAGATATGAAGGTTAACTTTTTTTTTTAATGGGATGCTATAGTTTGGTACTTATTTTCTGATAGCGGCTATCAAGACGAATACAATGATGTGTAACGTTTTTGAAGGTCAACGAAGGTCACAAAGACTGCATGAACGTCCAACGTGTTCGACGTGAAGACCATTGGTATCAAAGCACTGCTGCGATCTTCTTATCATGGATTGAGTGGTATACCTTATCACATCGACACTTATCGAAGGACATGCTCTGACGATTCTCTCTCGCATGCCCTTATGTGTAGTTGGAACGTCTTTATAAACAATATCTTTCACGAATGCCCAAAAAGAAAAAAATATGCAGAGGCATCAAGTCTGGCGAACGAGCTTGCCACGACAAATCTCCTGCGCGTCTATCGCACCTGTTTGGGAATTGTCTCTGCAACTCATTTCTAGCAATCAGCGAAAAATGTGCCGGACACCCATTGTGTTGGTACCACATTCTCTTCCTTGTTCCTAAAGGTATTTCTTCCAGTAACAGACCTAATATTTCTCGCAGGAATGTGGTGTACTTCCTACCATTAACATTACGTTCGATGTAATAGAGGCCTATAATTTGGTCCTCCAGAATCCCACACCATACAGTCACCGACCACGGTTTTTGGTGACCAACATGCCGCAGCCAACATGGATTTTCAGTTGCCCAATAATGCATGTTATACAAATCATCATTTCCATGGTTCGTGAATGTGGCGTCGTCAGTAAATAAAATCAAATTAATGCTGTGTCGTTCCTCCGAATCTGAAGATGAGCCCATCGGCAGAATTCAGTGCGACGCATACAATCAGTACCAGTTAATTCTTGGTGGAGACTGATATTGTCAGGATGATATTTATGGCGATGCAGAACACGAACAACACTACTCTGGCTCATGTCAGATTTCCTTGCGATTTGACGCGAACTAACCCATGGATCTCGAACCACAGCATTTGTGGAGGGGAACTTCGGTCAATTAATTTAATGAACAAATTATATGAGGAGCTAGTCGCTCTACATAGGAATTTTATGAGCGCCATTATAAGGCTCTGTCACACACCCTGTGCAGATTCAATAAAACCCGCTTTGGAGTGAGTGTGACCCCAACTTGCATATCAGTTAAGGGTCCCACAATAGAGTAGATAGTTCAAATGGCTCTGAGCACTATGGACTCAACTGCTGCGGCCATCAGTCCCCTAGAACTTAGAACTACTTAAACCTAACTAACCTAAGGACATCACACACACCCATGCCCGAGGCAGGATTCGAACCTGCGACCGTAGCAGCAGCGCGGTTCCGGACTGGAGCGCCTAGAACCGCACGGCCACCGCGGCCGGCGAACCACAGTGTTAAGCATACCACTTTCCGTTTCCTCGTTAGTAACGTTCCTTTGCCGGATATGTTTTCGAAGCGTTAAAGATCCAGTTGTTCTCAATTTATCATACACATATTTAAATGTGCGACGTGTATGGTGAGTACATTGAGGATATCTTTCACCGTATAAGTCTCTAGCTCTCACTTGAATTTCGTTGGAATTCTCCGTAAATGACAAGCATATCGATTTGTTTTTCGAAGGAATACATCACTGACATTCACTTGATTCAACGATACTAGTTTTACCGTTCCTGTTAGTGTTGTATTGCGAAACAGTCGAATGGAGTTTACATGTCAGTGGCACGTTAGATGGATACGCCGTATCCGGCGAATATTTACTATTTGCGCGATATACGAGAGAAAATTGTCAGAGCATGTGCTTCGATAAGTGCCGATGTGATAAGGAATACCACTCAATCCATCTTAAGAAGTTTGCAGAACTGCATTGATACCAATGGTCATCACTTCGAACACCTTCTGTAAATGGACGTTCGTGCCACCTTTTTTAGCTTCGGTGACCTTCAAAGACCTTACTCATACACATCGTTGGATTCGTCTCGCTAGCCGCTATCACAAAATAAGTACCAAACTATAGCACTCCATTTAAAAAAAAACGAAGTTGACCTTTATATCTCTGACGCGACCCCACCTAGCAACAAAAAACCAACGTCATATTATGGCCCCCGTTGTCCCATGTAACATTTGTCCGACAAACTTTTCAGCTACTATCATACTTTCGGAGTTATTGTAGGTGGGAATAGTTAGTGACTCGCCTTGTATATTATAAGCGGTAACGATCCTATCACACTTCCTTGGGGTACTCCGGAAATTACCTTTACACCTGTCGATTTTGAGCTGCCCGCTTCAGCTATTACTGTTGCGCAGTACAAGTTTCCAATGAGTATACTGTCCCGTCTCATAATACTATTGCGTTTGTGTTATTCTGCCCCACACTGTTCCTACCACCCATGGTTGTTACTGCAAAATTTTGCGGTGGCTTTCTTATAATCTCTTACTGATCTCACTAACAGCGTGTAGTGACACTACGCTGCCCCCCTCTACGTGCAATACCATCCTTCTCAGGTCGTACTCGGAACCGGTTCTCCGCTGTGATTACGTCCACATTCTTGTATAAAATTAGTACGCACTACTACACTGCCAGTTCTTAAATGCTATACAGCTACTACGCAATACTTTAGGTCTGCATTGCCTCTTCCTCAAGCTCTACAAACTTATATTTGTCCTATATTTATACCATGATATTCTTCACACACTTATTTACTTATTACGGCTCTCCTCGCATTTCTTAATCCCACATCATCACTCAAGTGTTCTTCTTATGTTCACTATCGTAAATACTACAAAACATCATTTTTCGCTTCACGTAAATTTCCGAGAATTTTTATTATGACGCCATCCACAACAAATTTGATCTTCCCACTCAAATGATCACCCAACCCACTCTTCACAGGATAGACAGATTGAACTACATTATCTCTAGTTGGATGTCCTGCAGGAACAAGTGAACTCTCCAAAAGCCCGTTCCTCTCAGCTACCTTTCTTTCTCTTCTTTTCATTCTCCTCGTTATCAAAATATTCCATATATCCCACTTTCTATCAGTCAGTTATCGTGCTCTCTCCACAACTTCTATCTATATTTTCTACCTAACTATCCACCTATATTTTAGAATTTTCGCCTCATTTGATCTTAAGTTTTCTGTAGCTCTGTTATATGCGTATTAAATGCCCTGTGCCTTCCATATCGAACCTCTTTAGTTCATCTGCCATGTCATCAATTTATCTCCAGCACTGAGGATCTTCAGGGTACTCTTCCCACCTCTCTGCTATCTTCTCAGCAAGAATCATCCTACCGAAACTAAGGGCCTCTATATGAACCATAGGAAGATGAACTAAAAATATTGCTATCTTAACTAAAAAGGGCAAAATTATAAAAACATAAAATAATAAGAACCAAAATCAAACAACAAAGGAGAATGAAGAGTACTAGTAAAATTATAAGCCTTAAATAAAACCAACAACAAAGGCAATTTAGGAACGAAAGTATAAAAATCAAGTAAACACCAGCCTATAAACGTTCAGGCTGGTAATCTCAACATAAAATTAAAAACAAAGTGACAGTGGACTATTCTTGCATCCTTAGTACTGAAATTTTAGCTTTTAATTTTACCGAAAGTTATTTTGATATTTTGATGTTCTGGATTTGTCCATCCAAAGACCTTTTCTCTTTCAATTTCTTTAGACTTTTTCTGCAGCCATTTTACCTTGATTTCCTAGCGCGTCCTATTTATGTCATTCCTAAGTATCCTTATTACTGTCGAAAGCCGAAAAAATATTGTGCTTCCTTCTTTCATTAATCAAATGAAGTTTGCCTCCCGTTACTGAGGGTTTTCTCGTAGTTTTCATCCTTGTACCCACGTTTTCGTGGCCACCTTTTATGATATTTCTTCAACATAGCCGTCTGCTGCGGCAGTCATTATTGCGGTACCTACAGCATTAGTGAACTTGAAATGCATTTCATTCGTCAGTACTTTAGCGTCCCATGACTTAGAACATTGGGAGTGCCTGGATATCCTATACTCTTTTTATTACTAAATTATGAGTTGATACATCTGCTCCTGGGTGCACCTTGCAGTCCAATGTATTATTCAGGAATCTTCGGCAATGATGTAATCACGTGTCTGCAGGCATTTTGGACGTATACCTCTTCCTGTGGTTCCTGAGCAGAGTATTCGGTATTACGAATTGAAATTAATTGAAGGATTCCGTTAGCATTTCTCCTCTCTCATTCCTACTACCAGACCCACCTTCTCCTCTAACTCTGTCTTCTATTCCTTTTCCTACCAGAGCGTAACCCTCGTTGCCATCGCAATCGATGCAGTGACTGCAGTGGAACTCACAGTCTCACAGTCACTGTACGTGGACGGTATTTCCCTGTACAACAGCTGCACACCATTGGGAATCATACAGTGCCTATTTCAGGGCGCCATACACGAAGTACGTAGCTGGAATATGAATCGTGAACATCAACTCTCTCCTACAAAACCTGTGTTAAGCATTTATGTCGACTCAGCATCCGAACCAAGAACTTTACTTCAATAACCAATAACTTGAAACCTTTGAAACTTTTAAGTCTGTAGGTCTTTTCTTTGACAGTAAGTTAACATGGTTACCTCACGTACGACAGCTCAAGACAGATTGTATAAGGAAACTAAATACCCTCAGATTTCTCAGCAGCACCTCCAAAGATGCATCCCATATACTTCTGTGATTCAACGAAACTTTGATTTATCCAGCCTGGACTACGTATGTGTTACATAGGTGTTGGCAGCATCTTCATACTGGTCCCGTTATACCCTGTCCCCCACAGTGGTTTGTGGTTGGTAACTGGAGCTTTCTGTACGAGCCCTGTAGACAGCCACCTGAGAGTCAGTCGCTAGAAAATCTTGGTGAACTTTGTGGTCACAAATTGTTAACTGGGTACCTCTCGGTGCTCGACAGTTCAGACTGCCGACAAGCATCTGCATAGATGAACTGAAGGCCAACGACATGACTGATTATACTTTTACACAAGCAAGGTGGTACAAGAACTATTGTCTGCTGAGAGCATGCAGTGTGCAGAACTGGTCGATATATCACGGGCTCTTGCGTAAATACTAAAACTTTCGCCAGAAGGGCCTTTTGAGTCATCAGCCTTCCGCCGCATTTGATGCAGGTTCCCATAATTCCTCTCCTGTGCTAGTCTCTTGATCTCGGTGTAGCACCTGAACACTCCTTCCTCATATTCCGGCCTGTCTTCACCTACAGTTTTTACCCTCAACAGTTTCATCTAACACCATGGAGGTTGTTCCATGATGTCTGAACGCGTATCCTACCAGTACCTCCCTTTTATTGTAAAAGTTTTCCATATGTTCGTTTCCTCGCGGATTCTTCGGAGAATCTTCTCATTCTTTATCTGATCAGTCCACCTAGTTTCCAACTTTCTTCTGTTGCACAACATCTCACACGCTTCTATTTTCGTCCGTTCCGTTTTTCTCAATGTCCGTGATTGACTACCATACAATTCTGTTCTCCGAATGCACAAACTCAGAAATTTCTACTTCAAATTGAGTCTTACGTTTGATATCAGTAGACTTCTCGTGGACAGGAATGTATCCTTTACCTGTGATAGTCTGCCTCTTCTGTGATCCTAGGTTTGTCCGTTATGGGTTGTTTGCTTCCAAGGCAGCATGATTACTTTTGTCCTTTTCCCGTTTATTTCAGTTCGTGTTTTACACTCATTAGACTGTTCATTCCATTCAGCAGATCCCGAAATTCTTCTTCACATTCTCTGAAGATGATACTATCACCAGCGAATCTTATTACTGATATCCTTTCACCCTAAATTTTAATCCCACTCTTGAACTTCTCTTATTGCTTTCGTTGCTTGTACGATTGTACGATGTATAGACTGAACAGTAAGAGAGATAAACTCTCTTACGATCTTTTTAATCCGAGCGTTTCGTTCTTGGTCTTCCACTAATCCCTCTTGGTTCTTGCACATATTATACGCCACTCGTCCTTCTCTGTAGCTTACTCCTACTTTCCACAGAATTTCGAACATCTAACACCATTTTACATTGGCGAACCTTTTTTTCTCGGGCGACAGATCTCTTGAGGTTGTCCTGCTTTTTTTTTCCAGTCTGGCTTCAGTTATCATGCAAAAGTCAGCTTTTCTTCTTTGGTGCGTTTACCTTTCCTAAAGCCTTACTGATCTTCATCTAATACATTCGAACCTTCTTTTACATTCTTCCGTATATTATTCTTCTCAACAGCTTGATTGCATGAGATGTTAAACTGATAGTACGATAGTTTTCACGCCTACCTGACCTTGTTAAGTACGATAGTTTTCACGCCTACCTGACCTTGTTATCATCGGAATTGTGTGGCAGATATTTTTTCGAAACTCTGATGGTACAACTTTATCTCATAGATTCTACACACAAACTTGAACAGTCGTTTGGCTGTCACTTCCCCCAATTCCGATGGAATATCTATATAGTCTGTCTTATTTAACCTCAAGTATTCAAGAGGTCTTTTAAATTCTGACCAGATGCCCTGTGTCTTCCCCACGGGCCCTAGTATCTTCTTCTAACACCTCATAAGATAAGTCCTCCTCCTCACAGAAGCCCTCAGTGTACTCCTACGGCCAATCTGCTCTCCGTTTTGCGTTTAATAGTGGAATACCCGTTGCACTCGTAATGTTATCAGCATTGTTTTTAAGTTCACCGAAGGCTAACCTTTCCGTGCACTGAGTTAGTTCTTTCGACGATCATTTCTTTTTCAGTTTCTTCACGTCTTCCCTGTAGCTACACTTATATCTACGTGATTACTCTGCTATTCATAATAAAATGCATGGCAGAGGGTTCAATGAACCACCTTCAATCTGTCTCATAACCGTCCCACTCTCGAACGGCGCGAGGGAAAAATGAGTCCTTAAATTATTCTATGAGAGTCCTGATTTCTCTTATTTTATAGTGATGCTCATTTCCCCGTAAGTAGGTGGGTGCCAACAGAATTTATTCGCAATCAGAGGAGAAAACTGGTGATTGAAATTTCATGGTAACGTCCCGTCGCCACGAGAAACGCCTTTGTTTTAATGATTGCCACTCCATTTAGCGTATCATGTCTGTGGCACTATTTCCCCTGTTTCGCGATAACAGAAAACGAGCTGCCCTTCTTTGAACTTTTACGATGTTATCCGTCAGTCCCACCTGATGCGGATCCCACACCGCACAGCAATACTCCAGGATAGGTCGGACAAGCGTGGTGTAAGCAGATTCTTCAGTACATCTGTTGCACCTTTTAAGTGTTCTGCCAATGAATCACAGTCATTGGTTTGCTCCACCCACAACATTATCTATGTGATCGTTCCAATTTAGGTTATTGGTAACTGCAATCCCTAAGTATTTAGTTGAATTTACATCCTTCAGATTTGTGTGATTTATCGCGTAATCGAAATTTAGCTGATTTCTTTTAGCGCTCGTGTGGATAGTTTCACTCTTTTCTTTATTCAGGGTCAATTGCAACTTTTCGCAACAGACAGATATCTTATCTAAATCATTTTGCAATTTGGTTTGGTCTTTTGATTACTTCGCAAGACGGTAAACGAAACCATCGTCTGCAAACAATCTAAAATGCCTCCTCAGATTATCTCCTGTGTTGTCAATATAGATCAGGAACAATACACAACCCATAACACTTCCTTGGGGAACATCGGATATTACTTCCGTTTTACTCGATGACTTTCTGTCTATTACTACGAACTGTGGACTTTCTGACAGGAAATCACGAATCCAGTCGCACAACTGAGGCGACATTCGATAGGCACGCAATTTGGTTAGAAGATGCTTGCGAGGAACAGTGTCGATAACCTTCTGGAAAAACATGGGATCACTTTGACATCCCCTGTCGATAACACTTATTACTTCATTAGTATAAAGAGCTAGTTGTGTTCCACAAGAACGATATTTTCTGAAACCGTGCTGACTATGTGTCAATAAACCGTTTTCTTCGAGGTACTTCATAATGTTCGAATACAGTATCTGTTCCAAAACCCTACTGCAAATCGACGTTAGTGATATGGGCCTGTAATTCATCGGATTACTCCTACTTCCCATTTTGGCTATTGGTGTGACTTGAACAATTTTCCAGTCTTTAGCTACGGATCTTTCTGTGAGCTAGTGGTTGTATATAATTGCTGTATCAGCATACTCTGAAAGGAACCTGACTGGTGTACTTACGGAACCGGGGGCTTTGCCTTTATTAATTGATTTAAGCTGCTTTGCTGTGTTTCTCATCTTAGCAGTTGTTCTTGTTTGGAATTCAGGAATAGTTACTCCGTATTCGTTGGTGAAGGAATTTCGGAAAACCGTGTTTAATAATTCTGCTTTTGTGGAACTGTCATCAGTGACTTTACCGTTGTTACCGCGCAGGGAAGGCAGTGACTGCGTTTTACCACTAGTGTGCTTTATGTATGACTAGAATCTCTTTGGGTTTTCTGCCAGATTGCGAGACAGAGTTTAGTTGCGGAAATTATTAAAAGCATCTCGCATTTAAGCTATTCCGCTTTGTCTATCCTGCACTTCCTATTTCATTCCTAAATGATTTATATTGCTGTGTTCCTTTTTTTCCTGAAAGTTTGGTACTTTCCTACCTATTTCGTCAATAAAATGAGATATTTTTTATATTTACCCAAGGTTTCGTCGCAGTTGCCTTCTTTGTATCTATGTTTGTCTGTACATAACCTCTGACTGCCCATCTTTAGATCTGTCCACTCCTCCTCCCTACTCTTGTGTTCCCTATCGCAGGTCCACATCCTCATGTAACTTCAGTGAACCCCTTCCATTCACACTGATTCTTCTGGACACTTCGCTTAAACTTCTGTCTACTCTTCACCATTGCTAAATTGTGATGTGTGTCTATACCTGCTCCTAGGTACTTCTTACAATCTAATATCCGATTTCGCTGTCTCTGTCTGACCATGACGTAGTCCAGTAGCAATCTTTCCGCGTCTCCTGATCTTTCCCAAGTACACTTCCTCCTCTTGTGGATTAGAGCAGCGTATTCGCTATTACTATCTCAAATTTATTGCCCAACTCAGTTAGTAATTCTCTTCTCTCATGCGTAGTGTCAAGCTCATAATTTACCATGAACCTTTACTTTTTGCCTTACCCTCAAAATCTGTTACACTCTCCCATAACTATTAGATTTCCATCTTTCTCTACAAACTGAATTACACGTTTCATATTCTCATATACTATCTTTATCTCCTCATCTTTGCTTGTGACGTTGGTGTGTATACCTGATCAATCGTTGTCGGTACTGGTTTTTTGTCGAATCTAACGAGAACAACACTATCACTGACCTGTTTCTAATAGTTTACTCTCTCCGATCTATTTTCCTATTCATGATTGATCCTAATCCCTTTATATCATTTTCTATTGCTGTTGATATTACTCTACATTCGTCTGACCATTTCAACTCAGTGATGACCTTCCCTCCCCTTGTTACTGGAAAGACCTCTGTATTTCCCTTCTTAGATTGGCTAGCTTCCTTACCAGTTTATGACTTATCATGTTTCATGCTCAGAATCGTGGAATGTTGCCCTTTCGTTGGTAAGTCAATCTCATGATCACATCCCATTGAATGTACCCTACGCGAGTCTTGCCAATGGAGGGACGATAATGACATTTTTAAGTAACAGGCATTACGTAGTGTCGACGCACATTATTTGTCTTTAATACTGTGATTTCCATTGCCTTTTTCATTCCTTCGATAATTTTTGATATTTGTATTTTGTTGGGACAATTTCCAGAGTGGTAGAGAATGCCCCAAATCTCTGTCTACTCCTACTTACTCTCTGACAAAGTCGATGGTAGATCGAGGCTGATTACTTATACTGGAAGACTTCGGGTATAACTGCTGACGATTTTTATTCAAATTTTGAGCTGTGGCTATAATCGAACTCCTAATCCATAATATTTTGAACACTAGTCGCTAACCCTATACCATGGTAACATGCCTCAAACACACCAACAAATCTAAAGTCTTCCTGTAGGGAATAACAGGGTAAGCTTTCATCTTGGGTTGGAAAACTGGAAGTTTTGTTGCTAAGGTCCTTCAACTCTTGTGAAATTCAATGAAAAATTGTAAAACATTAGTTGGAGAGGATACAAGATCTTAAACAGTAGTTGGTCGAAACATAAAGGCTTGCCTGTGGAGAGTCATAATGTTGCATCTGCGTACTGATCTCCAGATCCTTGAACAAGCTACACCCAACGGTCAACGTCATTGTGATACTGTACTTTTTCTTCGTGAGCGTCTTTTCCTGGGTGCATTCGGCCTTGACATGATGTTTACGGATGACAAAGCGCGACCTCATCGAACAGTGAAAGGCGAGAAGCTCTTGGGACGAGAGGATATCCGGCAGATGGACTGGCCTCTCCATTCACCCGAGTACAGACCCATTGAAGACATGTGGCATACGTTGGGAGGACGTTCTGCAGCAAGTCCACAAGCATCAACGACCATCCAGCAATTATGAACAACGCTGATGTAGGAACCGACCATCCTATTACTAGATTTCCTTACCTGTCTTGTGGTCACCTTGGGAGTAAGTTGCAGAGTATGCATTGCCGTTTGTGGTG